>NC_049260.1:9969026-11169026 GCF_011100685.1 Canis lupus familiaris | reverse complement strand
CACTAGGTGCATTGAAACTGCTTGTGACATGTTCTGAAAGAACAACCATGTGTAAAATACATTTTAGTTCCTACAGGAACTAAATTGAAAAACAAGGGCAATCAAAAAGTAAATAGAATTTAATTGTAATAGTTTATCTGTAGGAAAGTTAGGATAATACAAAAAAGCACGTTGCATATTTTTTTTTTTACCTATAAAGGCAACCAAAAAGTATTAATCTATATACACCAAGTAACCTCTTTGCAAGTGAGTTTTGTACTCCAGTATATTTTTTCTACTTACTACAAACAAGAAAAGCCAAAGTTGGAAGGGAATGATGGCCTTGCTACTCTCTCATGATTCAGTAATGTTTGCCCATAAGCACATTCCTCTGACCACTTTCCTCGTTATAAATCGGAGCTTACCCTCAAAAACATGCTTCTCTCAAATCCACACTGAAGTGAAAATGATTTTTGTTTTAGAACAGAGCATACCACAGTTTTCAGGCACAAAACTTTCTGTTGTTCTCCTAATCCCTTAACTAAGGAATGTGTGCAAGTCAGCTTAGGTGTAGTATATATGTACCATTTATTGATTGCCAGCTCTCTGCCAAACAGCTTGAAACACATATACACACAAATATCCATATCAATACATATTTATGGTGACATCCTTCACAGCAACCCATAAAGTATAATTATTAGTATTGTCCCCGGTATGAAAAAAATGTTAGACAATTTAAGGGTGCACACAAGCAAGTTAATACTATATACACTTGTTACAAATATTTTCAAAATGTGCAGATCCTTTTAGAATTCTAATAATATATAAGTGAATCTTTTATTGTCCTGGTAACATCTCTTTATACAATATAAAACTGAACACTCAGTTTTTTCCTAGTCTTAGGAGAGGTCTAATTAACATATTTCTCTGCCTGTCCTTCCCAATAAAGGCAAAAAGAAGTCAGCTGTCCAGGCTAGAAAGCTGTGTAAAACTTACTTTCTCTCTCTCTCTCTCTCTCTCTCTCTCCTAAAACTTGAACAGCACCAGATACTGAGAGGTATCCTTTCTCTTCCTTATATTCAAACTTGTGGAAACATTACTATCCATTCTAAGAATTTGAAAATGAAAACTATTTCTTAGGTAACCCCATCTGGAGAAAGTTACGCTTTTACTGCCAAAGCTAGTATGGTGTAATGGAAAGAATGCTGATCCATAAACTGTGTACCTAATTGAATCCTTTGGTTTGTTCTGTTTTCCCTTTTTGGGTTCCCTGGATCTGTTACTTGAATTGCTTTCTGCCTCAGCAAAATAGCCCTGTTCTATAAACCCTTACCGTGTTGAGTATCTTTGCTGTGCCATTGGCCTGGCCACTTTCTGGGTTCTTATTTCAATAATCCTGTCTTGCCTTTTTCTTCAGTAGGGTAGCAGGCACTGTCAGATAGTGAGGGTCATAAGGGCAGGAAGTCAGAGACCTGCTGTGCCCTCGCTGTTCCCATTTTTCCTGAGCTATGCTTGTGAATAGCTACACTGGATAGAAGTGCTTATGTGCACAACTGAGGTCAACATAATGGTCCTGAGTTCAGCTAGGAAAGTTATTTAGCATCTCAAACTTTATCTTTGCTTCTGCATGTCCTCACAGCAGCCGTCACTTACCCCAAACGTACAAGGAGGGTTATGGGCCAGAAAAGCGTGCCATTAGTAATCAGCTAAAACATTTAGTGCTACATAGCCAGTCAGAAGTGGGAAAGAAGTGAGATGCATTCTGTTGATTGCCTTTTCCACATTGATTTCTTTCTTTTCTTGTACCTGAACTCTCATTTTGTTCAAGAAACTTCTTCCTACAGCTCACATGATTGGGAAAGTAGAGCCTATCCTCAGTTCCAGAGCTTAGTCCTGAACAGTATGAGCCAGTTACAGTAACACATTTGCTAGCTCCTATTACTGGTCTGGGGTGAGCGCCAGACCTAAGTTGGGCCTAATGGGACTGAGGACCTAAAACAACTTCAGATTTTGGTGAGGAAGAGGCTCTTCCTGTCCTGCTGGAAGTAGGTGGCCCTAATTTAAAAATCACGGGAAATTAGGCTTTAGAATGAATCTGACATTATAGCCTACAGAATTGTTTTATTGTGCAGCTATATCAAACCTAAGTCCAACCCTTTCCTGGAACTACTTATTACATCAGGAAAAAAAAATTCCCTCTAACAGAAATCAAGGTTTTCATTAATTGTACCTGAAAACATTGCTCACTGCTAGACATGGGAAAAAGAATCCCAGAGGAAAAAAGTGACTGTTGGACATGTGAGCTCCCAGGACAGGAACACTTTACTACAGAAACAGGACGCTTGTACTTATTACTCGGCCTGCCCTGAAAGAAGAGTGGAGAAGAGGTACCTACTCCTTATCCTGCATACACCTTTCCTTTCTGGGCAGTGGCTCCCTGGCTTTCCTGGTTTTTGTTTTTGATTTTTTTTAGTTTAAACTCAATTTAGTTTGTAACTGATAGTAGTTTATATCTGAGATAAGCTTTAATTAAAAAAAATTCTTTTTTCTCTGTTCCTTAGCTTAGCTTCCCACTCTAAAATTCTCTGAAATGTTTGTTGTTGGTAGGGAATCACTGTAGTGGAGAGTGGAATTCCAGGAAAAGTTGTAAGCTGTCTAGCCTAGAAAACTTAGATCTTTATTCCATATGAGTACTACATCACCTGAGAAGAAAGGGAATGGAATTCTATTTTCTTTTTTAACTGTTGCCATGCTCTAATCCTTCCAGATGATGTGCCAATAGAAAACATTTCACCTCTTTCAAAATATCAATGGTATATAAAGTGGAAGGGGTTATGGAGATCTTTCATTCAGTCATGTGTTTATTGATGTTTCATTGAATACATTGTCATGCTCAGGTATATAAGCAGGTGCTGGGGATATAAAGATGAATATGAAACATTTTTAGGTTTTAAAGATCTTGAAGTCTTAATTGGAGAGACAGTGACAAAGAGTTGCATGCTATACTGAGATAATTCATACAAGTATACCTAGGGTTCCATGGGAATACCCTTATAGGGCACTGTGCCCATTAGGGGCACCATCTGAGAACAAGAGGTCTTAATTTAGGGGAACAGGACTTTCTGGGAATCTGATGAAAACTAAGGGTATTCATGCTGGAGGTAGCTGTGGTTTAAAGTGGTGTTATAACAGAATTTTGCCTGATTCAGGGATCATCTGACAGACCTGTTCATGCCACATAAAGAAAGGTGCAGAGAGAAATGTATACACAACGAAGATTAAACCCGAACACTTGGTTCAGTAAAAAGCAGTCTAAAATACTTTAAATCATGCAATTTTGAAATACTTAATTGATTGAAAAACTGTCTTTATTATATTGGTGAACCCATAATTATACCCAAAACCCTTTGAATTTTTTAATTTTTACTTTTTAAAGGTTTATTTATTAATTTTATTTATTAATTTTAGAGAGAGAGAGAGAGCACTAGTGGGGTGGGAGGGCGGGAAAGGGCAGAGGAAGAGGAAGAGGGAGAGGGAATCTCAAGCTGACTCCCTGATGTGCACAGAGCCTGATGCAGGGTTCGATCCCATAACCCAGAGATCATGACTTGAACCGAAATCAAGAGTTGGACCTTTAACTGACTGAGCCACCCAGGCACCCCTCCAAAACCCTTTTATAATAAAAAGAACAAAACAAACTTGTTCTGAAAATTAAAATAACATATCCATTTATGTTAAAGCAAATAATTTCCTTAAATTGACTATCTGAATGATTTTGCCTATATTATTGCAGTAAACACATAACATCAAATTTACCATCCTAACCATTTTTAATTGTACAGTTCAGTAGTGTTAAGTGTATGCACATTGTTGTGCAACAGGCCGCTGGGACTTTTTAATATTGCGAAACTGAAACTCTGTACCCATTAAACATAATTCTTCCTTCTCTGCTCTTGCTCTACACTAATAAAACTCAGCACTGATTGTACATAGGAATCACTTGAGGACTTCATAGAATGATTTGCCGATCCTACACCCCACCCCAAAGATTCTGATCGAGTTCTAGGTTCTGCCTTGGGCCTTGGCAAAGGTGTGAAAGCTCCAGGTGATTCTACCATCCAAGGTTGAGCGCTACCACTTTACTAGAAGCAGCAAATTAACTTAACTGTTTCAGGGGGCATAGCTTCACAGATTTTTCTTTGTCAATGCATCTTTCTCTTGACAATTTAATAACCCATTGTTTCTCAAGCTTTAATGTACATATAAATCACCTGGGGACCTTGTTCAACTCTGCATTCTGATTCAGCAGGTCTAACAAGCTCACAGATGACGTTGATGCTGCTGGTTCATGGACTCAACTCATAGTTAAGGGTGATAAGCCACTCGATAGCATTGTCAAAGTCAAGGATTTTATGTTGGGGAAAATTCAAGTTTTCAAATAGTTTTGTTGTCAATATATTGACATATATATTGACAACATATTGCCCATATATTCTCACAGTCTGATGGGGTTTTTTGAATGGATAAATACAAAGTAATCCATCTCTGCTGGCATTGTGCTTCTGTTGATACAAATTCTGCACAGAAGTATTGCATATATTATCTGTGTTCCAACATCTTTGGTGATGAAAGGAAAACCAAAGGATACATAAAACTCTTATTTCTTCTTTGACATTTTCCAATTTAGGTTATCTTCCATGCCTAATATCCATAATCATTGTAGAAGGATATCTTTTCTTTAATTCCTAACAATGAAAAATTACTCTGAACACTGAAACAATGGAAAATGATTATACACTTCCTAATGATACCCTTTATCCATTAGGACTTAGAGTGAAAGAATACTCAAATTTACCGGTGAAAGAGGTGTCCTGGTTATTATAACTGGTGGGTGGTATGCAAGCTTGAGTCAGTTTGACTCAGCAGCTCAGCAGGATATCAAGGATGTTTTCATCTTCATTCTAAGGTTGGCTCCCCACACAGTGCAGAAAGGCTGCAACACTTGCAGAGTATACATCTGCACATCACTCCATTCAGAAAGAGCTTACAGAAGATCGAGGAACCTTCTTTTCCAAAGGAAAATCTTGCCTCATGTCGTACTGCCCACATTTAGTCACACATTCAGTCCTGAAATTGTCTATGGCCATTTGAATCCCCTATATGGATTGGCTTAGGCCTGGGTTGTGAGAGGGAGACTTTTCACTGTTTACTACTACTTAAATGCTTTTATGTAAGCATCTGTTACAGGTTGAATTGTGTTCCCCCAAAAAGATACATTGACGTCCTAACCACCCCCCTCCCCAGTACCATAGAATGTGCCTTTCTTTGGAAATGGAGTCATTGCAGATGTGATTAATTGAGATGAGATCATACTGGAATAGGGTCGGTCCCTAATCCAATATGACTGACGTCCATAACTTAGAAGATGTGAAGACACAGAACAATGCAGTGTGACAATGTTGGCAGAGACTGGAGTAACGTAGCTGCAAGCCAAAGAATGCCAAAGATTGCCAATTAACCGCCATAAACTAGGAGGGACTCCTCTACAGATTTCAAAGGGAGTGTGAGTCTGCCTGCTTCTTGATTTCAGACTTCTAACCTCTAGAATTATGAAACAATACATTTCTGTTGTTCTCAGCCAGTCTGTGGCATCTTGTTTTGGCAGCTCTAGAAAACGAGACTAGACTTAGACTAGACAAGACTTACTATCCATTACATTAGTTTTAAAAATTAAAAAAATCAAGAGTATTTTGGAGAAGAGGGGTAGATCATTGTGAAGGCCATGAAAAAATAGCAAGATGTTTGCATAGGACTGAAGGCAAATGGTTGTTAGTGTTAAAGATTCTGTCAGTCCATCTTCCTAAATCTCTTAATTTTATCAAGTTTTTTCCCCCATTTTCATTGCTGCCTCCCTATATCATGCTACCATTATTTCTCACCTGGACTATTTCAGCAGCTTTCAAACTTGTCTGCCCATTTTTACTCTTGCTTCCTTCCAGTCCTGTTCTCCAAACAACAGACAATGGTCAAAGCACAAATCTCATCAGAATAGCCACTCATCATCTTTCCATTCTTTCAGTGTTTGTTCAGTAGCTTCCTATATTACCTTTAGAATAAAGATCAGAATCTCTATGTGGCATGTTAGGTATATGGTGTCATCTAGCCTGCCTCATGAACTTAGCTAGGATTCTACTTCTGTCCCTGTGGACACTAGTCATTGACATCCCATCATTTCTTCAAGCACAACATTTTGCTTTCTACTCAAACTCTGCATGTGCTGTTCCTGTTATCTATGTTGCAGTCTCTCCAATCCTACTGTCCTTCACCTGATTTCATGCTCAGTCCTCCTTCAAATCTCAGTTCTTAATTTACTTCCTTATGGAAACCTCTGACCCTCCAAGACCAGGTCAAGTCCCTGTGGTATATGCTTTTGTAGTATACTACTTCCCAGTGACTGTAATTACAATTTAATTGCTGAGTAATTATAGGCAGGTACTATGGTTAACTCCAACTTGAAACCAGGGCTAAAAACTCGAAAATGTAAAACCTCATACTCTTAAGTTCCTTATGGGCAAAGTCCATTTTCTGTGTTGATCAACTTTATATCCCATCTAGCATAATACACATAATTGGTATTTAGTATTAGTATGATTTTTTTAAAAAAGAAAACATTAATAAATGAAATGTAGTTTTAAGAAATTCAAGTAAAGAGCCAATGTTGGTGTGTTTATGTGTGTGGTGGAGGGGAGGATTTCCATGTTCACGTGTCACATTGAGAAGCTTGTATTTAATTCTTCAATCAGTGGTTTTTGGACTTTAATCATGGAAGCAGGTGTAATTTTAGAAATTGCAGTGACTAGCATAGATTTGACAACTTTTTGTTTTGCCAGGTAAGGATGTAATAATGACATTCCACTTCAGTTAGGAAAATATTATCTTAGAAAATCCAAGTAGCCACCTGGAGGAGAAAGGGGAGAATGTGCTTATTACCAGGATTAGTTTGATATAGATCAAAGTTTCAAACATAAAAAAAGAAAAAAGCAGATTAGATGAAAACAAGGGATTCTTTCCATGTTAACTTGGAATGGGGAAGACTTACCAATCTATTTCACAAAATCCAGGAGCCATGAAATCCATTCACATTAAAATAAAGTCAAAACATTTTTGTAAAAAAAAAAGTCAAAAGACAACACTGAAAAAAAAAAGACAACACTGGAAAAACATTATTTGGACATTTCTCAAAATAAAGACGAATATCCATAATAAAGAGAAAATGTCTTGAAAATGATAAAGAAAAGGGGGCAAAGAAACTTTGAAATTAATGGAAAAGGAAATGCAAATAAACATTTAACATGTGTAACTTCACACAATAGGAAAACACAAAACTGCATTGAAAAAACTGGACTTTCATACAACAGTGAAATGAAATAGGTTGCCACAGGCCCACTCTCCCATTAGGTGAAACTGGATACATTACAAAGATCACATTTTAAAGGATTTAGAAAGCTGTGGAAACAAGGACTGGATAGATCAAAAATACAGAAAAAGGAAAATTGTTCCAAAGTGAATTGATAATTCCAGCCTTTTGTTTATCTGAGGGCAGACTGTGGATCAGGCTTGGTCTAGGCAAAGGGCTTCTGCTTGGGGACTGAGAAGTCTGCATCTTTTAGGAGTTGCATAGTGCTATAGTGATGAATTGAAACATTAAGGAGGCTTAGATGCACATAATTTCTATTATGTGATATTTTCATAGTTCTGTGGCTGCACAAGAAATGGGGCAGCTAGCACAAAAACTTCTAAAAGGAAGACTGAAATCTCTCAGTTGTACACTGCTGCCAGGGAGGAGGTTTGCTTCAAACACATGGCTGGTTTCCCCTTTAAGACATTTGCCAAGTTTTGAAGCTCAATGAAGTAGGAGGCTTGAAGGGCTAAGCTATAAACTTTTGAAGGTCAGAACTGTCTCTCTGTTAGCTTCTAGGGCTGAGATCTGTACTTCCAGAATCTAGGAACAGGAACAGACCAGTAGTAGATTGAATCTTACTAAACTTGCAGTAGATCCCTGATCAAGCTCAATTTCTGATTGGATTGAACTGATTAGCTACTTAACCTAATTGTCTAATGAAATAAAAGGTTCCTCTTTTCCATGGAATCTCTGTAGTTCTTCTGTACCTACTATCTGGCACCCAATAATTTTTACATAAGCAAAGAGGCAAGACTGAATGGTAAGAGAAAAAAAGATGCAGAATCCACAGGTGTTGCTGATATTGAAGTTAATCGATAAGAGCTCTAAAATATGTTATATTCAAAGTAGAGGGAAAGGACAAAATATATGAGAGGCTGGAAAATGTAAAATAATTGGAATCTTCGTAATCAAATAGAAAGATTAGAACTGAAAAGTGCAGTATCTAAAATTTTAAGAAGTAGTTTAGCAATAGAGGGGACATAGTGGAATGTAGAACAAGTGAACTGGGATATGGGCCAATAGAAAATACTCAGACTGAAGCAGAGAAAATAGAGTATAAGAGAAATGAGACATACTCAAATGGTTTAACATTCATGTAATTGAAGTCCAAGAGGAAAAGGAGAGATTGAGGCAAAAGCATTATTTAAAGAGCTGAGAATTTGTTCCAAACTGATGAAAGATAGCAGCCAAAAGATTCAAGAAACTCAGAGAACACCAGCTAGGAAATAAAAGTAGGAAACCACATGGTGAATTGTGGAGTACCAGCTGATAAGCAAAGACAAAGTCAATTAGAAAATCTTAAAAGTAGTCAAGAGAAGAAAGATATATTACCTTCAAAAGAACAACAGTATAACTGACAGCCAACTGAAACAACTGAAATCAGAAAGCAATGGAATTTCATTTTTAAGCTGCTTCTAAAAAAGCCTAGAATTCTATGTGTGGCAAAATGTGCTTCAAAAATGAAGATAAAGACATAGATAATTTATTGATAGGCCTGCTCTAAAAGAAATATTAAAAGGATTTCTTCAGGCAGGACCAAAATGAAACTATATGGAAACAAAAATGTGGGAGGGAATGAAGAACATATGAAAAGATACATAGTAAATTTACATGAATAAATATTGTATAAAACAATAATTGTCATGTCTTGAGTTGAAATCATTTGTAGAACTTAAATGCATGACAACAGGGGAGTGACATCACCAAGATGATGGAGCAGGAGACCCAGGTCTCCATCTCTCCACAAAGAACAACATTTAGACAGTGAAATCCAGAAGTGAAAATAGCTCTGGAGGAGCTCAGGAGTCCATTTCAGAAGCTTTAGCAATCCAAAAGAAGAAGAAGCAGCAGCAGCAACAGCAACAACTTTAGCAATACAACCGCCCTGCACCTGCATGCTGCCAGCCTGACTTTCGTCACCACTTTGTACTGCTCATTGCTCATAGTTTACATGCGCATAGCTAACCCCTGCAGCTGTATGAGTGCACAGCAACAGCTGCTTGTGTGCCAGAAGCTGGTTCTGACCCTTGTCACAGGCCCCTACCATTCCATGCACTAGTGGCTAGCCCCTGTATTTGTGCACCTATATGTTAGTTGCTTCAGCTCCCATTGTGGATCCTCACTGCTCTGTGTGTGTGTGTGGGGGGGGGGGTGCATGTCTGGTACTAGCCTGTATAGTAGCATGAATGCACATTAAATGCCTCACAGCTACTTGGGTGCCTAGAGCTGGCTCTGACCCTGTCACAGGCCTATATCAACACATGTTTGCAGCTAGCCCCTATAGATGCATATGTGCACATCAGTGGCCCTGATTCCTTTCGTTGGACCCTGCTGCCATACATATACGTTTGGCTAGCCCCTGCAATTATAAGGGCAGGTTAAACACTCAGACCCTACAGATACATATGTGTCCATAGTGGGTCCTGGCCTCTGAAATTGGTCTTGGTCCTTGCCACTGCTTATATGCTTGAAGCCAGCCCCTGCCATCACACAGACACCTGTAGCCATTTCCCACAGCTGAACACATGCACACCACCAGCTCTGGTCCCTTGCCTCTGGACCTGGAGTTTCTACTAAGAGCCCCAACATCCATTGCAGCCACCACAGACATCTTACAGGTACCACTGCAAAGAATCATACAATTGTCAGTAGAAAACAGCTGCTTGAGCTTATGAGACCCCTTGCCCCACACTTGGAGCCCCACATCACTAGACCAAGAGCCACAGCATGCTTCAACATGTCCTGACCCACAGGCAAAGGTTTTTCTTAACTAAAGTCAGTCCATAAAGTCTGGAAAAAGTGACTGTTTCAAATGTGCAGACACTTACCACAAGGCTATATGGATCACTATGAGTCAGGGAAACATGATAACACCAAAGTACACAATAAACTTTCAGTAACTGACCCCAAAGAAATGGAGATCTACAAATTACCAAAAGAATTCTAAATAATTATTCTAAAGAAGCTCAGAGAGTTACAGAAGAACATAGACAGAAATTTTAACAAAGTCAGGAAAACAATAAAGAAAATGGGAAGTTCAACAGAGAGAGAAAGCACTAAAAAGACCAAATTTTGGAGCTGAGGAATGAAAAATGACTGAGATTTTAAAGATGCAAAAGAGAGCTTCAATAGCGCACTCAGTTAAGCAAAAGAAAAAAAAAATCAGTGAATCAGAAGATAGGCCATTTGAAATTAACCAGAGGAGAAAAAAGAATGAAGAAAGCCTGTGGGACTACAGAGCAACGTTAAGTGAAATAATATTCACAGTATAGGAATCCTAGAAAGAATTTAAAAAGGAGCAAAAAGAAATCATAGGTTGAAAACTTCCCAAACCTGGGTTAAAATACAGACATACAAGTAGATGAAGCTCAAAGTTCCCAATTAGGGTCAGTCTAATGAAGACTTCACTGAGACACATTATAATAGAACTGTCAAAAATCCAAGACAGCATTTTGAGAGCAGCAAAAGAAATTTGTCACATACAAACCCTGGCCCCAAGTTCAAGGGAGCCTCCTTATAAGGCTATCAGCAGATTTCTCAGCAGCAAGTCTGCAGATCAGGAGAATGGGATGATACATTCAAATTGCTGAAAGGAAAAAAAAAAAAAACAGAATACTTTACCCAGCACAGTTATCCTTCAGACATGCAGGAGAGATCATTACATTCCTAGACAAACAAAAAACCTACCTTATAAGAAATGCTAAAGGGAGCCTTTCAAGTTGAAAGGAAAGGTTGCTAACCAATAGCATGAAATCATATGAAAGTGTAAAACTTACTGGTAAAAGTAGTATAGTCAAATTCAGAATGCACTAATATTTTAAGAGTGGTGTATGAATCACTTACAATTTTAGTGTAAAGGCTAATGGACAAGGGGGATGCCTGGGTGGCTCAGTGGTTGAGTATTTGCCTTCGGTTCAGGATGTGATCCTGGAGTCCAGGATCGAGTCCTACATCAGGTTCCCTGCATGGAGCCTGCTTCTCCCTCTCCCTGTGTCTCTGACTTTCTCTCTCTCTGTCTCTCATGAATAAATAAAATCTTTAAAAAAAAGGTTAATGGACAAAAGTATTAAAAATAACTATAGCTACAATAATTTGTTATAGGATACAAAATATAAAAATATGTAAATTGTGACACCAAAAATATAAATTTAGAGGGAGGTAGTAAAAAGTGTTGAGGTTTTGTATGCAAAGGTAAGTTGTTATAAGCTTTAAACAGACTATTATGTTTTGTGTAAGCCTCATGGTAACCCAAAAGCAAACACTTATAGTAGATACAGAAAAAGATGCAGAGGTGGATAAGTGGATATCACGATAGAAAATCATCAAATCACAAAGGAAGAATGCAAGAAATTCGGAAGGAGCAAAGGATCTATAAAACTACCAGAAACAATGGCCAAAATGACAATAGTAAGTCCTTACCTATCAATAATTACTTTAAATGTAAATAGACTAAATTCTTAAAAGACAGAGTGGCTGAATCAATAAAAAACAACAAACAAATTAAAAAGACCCAACAATATGCTGCCTATAGGAGACTCACTTCAATTAAGGACACATGTAGGCAAAAAATATAGTGACAGAAAAAAAGGTACTCCATGAAAATGGAAACCAAAAAAGAATAGTGATAACTATATTTATGTCAGACAAAATATTATATAAGTAAAAAATGTAATAAGAGACAATGTTGTTATATAATAATACAGGGTTTAATTCATCAAGAGGAAATCACAATAGTAAATATATATGCACTCAACATCAGAGCAATAAATATATAATTATTAGCAGATCTAAAGGGGGAAATAGAGAGTAATACAATAGTTGTAGTGGACTTCAGTACCCCACTTTCAACAATTGATAGATAATCCAGATAGAAAATCACTAACCAAACTTTGAACCTGAACTACACATTAGGTCAAATGGACCTAACAGACATATACAGAACATTCCATGCAATGGGAAGAGAATAAAATCCTTCTCAGGGGCTCATGGAGCATTCTTTAGGATAGATCACACATTAGGCCACAAAACAAGTCTTAACAAATTTAAGAAAAATGAAATCATATCAAGTGTCTTTTTTGACCACAGGGGTATGACTAGAAATCAATAACAAGAAAAAAATCTGGGAAAATTTACAAATACTTGGAGATTGGAAAACACTCTTGAACAACCAGTAGGTAAAAGAAGAAATCAAAAGGAAAATCAGAAAATATTTTGAGACAAATGGAAACACAGGATTCCAAAACATATAGGATGCATGAAAAATGATGCTAAGAAGAAAGTTTATAGCAATGAATGCTTACGTGAATTAAAAAATAAAGATCTCGGGGATCCCTGGGTGGCTCAGCGGTTTAGCGCCTGCCTTTGGCCCAGGGCGCAATCCTGGAGTCCCGGGATCTAGTCCCATGTCGGGCTCCCGGCATGGAGCCTGCTTCTCCCTCCTCCTGTGTCTCTGCCTCTCTCTCTCTCTCTATGTCTATCTTAAATAAATAAATCTTTAAAAAAAAAAAGATCTTAAATGAACAACTTTACACCTTGTAAAACTAGAAAAACAAGAACAATCTAAGCCCAAAATTAGTAGATAGGAGGAAATTACAAAGAGAATAAATAAATAAAATAGAGACTAAAAAGACAATAGAAAAGATCAATAAAACTAAGTTGGTTTTTTGAAAAGGTGAAATTGGCAAACCTTTAGCTAGACTAAGGGAAAAAAAGAGACTCAAATAAAATGATAAATGGAAAAAGAGATGTTAGAACTGATGCCACAGAAGTAAAAAGATGATAAAAGTCTACTCTGAAAAATTCCATGCCAACAAACTGGATAGTGTAGAAGAAATGAGGTTCCTAGAAATATACAACCTAAGAATAATGAATCATGAAGAAATAGAAAGTTCAAAAAGAGATCTACAGCTACAATGACTATTGAGTAAGTAATCAAAAAGCCTCCCAACAAAAAAAAGTCCAGGACCAGATGACTACACAAGTCATACTTACCAAATATTTAAAGAATCAACACCAAACATTCTCAAACTCTTCCAAAACATTAAAAAGAAGGGAACATTTCCAAAACTCATTTTATGAAGCCAATACTGTTCTGATATCAAAGCTGCAAGAAAACTACAGGCCAATGTCCCTGATAAATATAAATTCAAAAATCCTCAACAAAATATTAGCAAATGAATTCAGCAGTACAGTAAAGGTTCATATACCATGACCATGGGATGTTTTCCTGGGAAGCAAGGAATGTATGGTTCAACATATGAAAACCAATTAACGTGATATACAACATGAATGGAATGATGGATAAAAATCACATGATCATCTCAATGGACACAAAGAAAGCATTTGACAAAATTCAATATTCTTTTATAATAAGAAGTCTCACCAAAGTAGGAATAGAAATAAATGGCCTCAACATAATAAAGGGGATATATGACAAAGCCGCAGCTAGCATCATCCTCAACAATGAAAGGTTGAAAGCTTTTTCTCTGAGATCAGGAACAATATAAGAGTTCCCACTCTTGCTACCTCTATTCAAGATAGTACTGGAAGTCCTAACCAAAGGAATTAGGCAAGAAAAAGAAATAAACAGCATTCAACTTGAAAAGCTCAAATTATCTCTTGGCAGTAATGTGATCTTATATATAAAAAACACAAAGTCTCTACTTAAAAAAACTTAAACCTAACAAATGAATTCAGTAAAGTTGCAGGATACAAAATCTGCTACAAAAATCAGTTGCTTTTCTATACACTAACAATGAACTATCAGAAAAAGATTATTAAAACAATCCAATTTATAATAGCAACAAAAAGAATAAAATACTTTGGAATGAATTTGACCAAGGAGGTGAAAAATCTGTGCACTGAAAACTATAAAGCATTGATGAACAAAATCAAAGAAATCATAAATGGAAATATGGATTGGAAGAATAAATAATATTAAAATCTCTGTTCTACCCAAAGCAATCTACAGAATCAGTGCAATCCCTATCAAAATTCCAATGGCATTTTTCACAGAAATAGAAAAAAAAAGTCCTAAAATTTGTATGGAACCGCAAAAACCTACAAGTAGCCATAATAATCTTGAGAAAGAACAAAGTTGCAGGCATTACCCTTCCTGAGTTGAAAATATACTACAAAGTTATAGCGATCAAAACTGTATGATACTAGCATGAAAACAGACATTTTCAACAAAGATGCCAAGAAATATACAATGAGGAAAGGATAGTTTTCTTCAATAAATGGTGCTGAGAAAACTGTATAACCATATGCAAAAGAATAAAATTGGTCATTTAAACTATACACAAACATCAACTCAAATTTAAAGACTTAAATGTAAGACCTCAAGTTGTAAATCTACTATTTATTTATTCATGAGAGACACACACAAAGAGAGGTAGAGACAGAGGTAGAGGAAGAAGCAGGCTCCTCCCAGGGAGCCTGATGTGGGACTTGATCCCTGACCCTGGGATCGCGCCCTGAGCTGAAGGCAGATGCTCAACCGCTGAGCCACCCAGGCATCACAGGAAGAAATTTTTTGACATTGGTCTTAACAATCATTCTTTGGAATTGACACCAAAAGCACAGGCAACAAAAGCAAAAGTAAACAAGTGGGACTACATCAAACTAAAGAGGAAAACAAAAGAAACCATTAATAAAATGAAAAGTCAACATACAGAATGGGAGAAAATATTTGCAAACCATATATCTGATAAGGTGTTAATATACAAAATCATAAGGAATTCATACCACCCAATAGCAAAAAAAATCTGATTAAAAAATGAACAAAGGCTCTGAATCAACATTTTTCCAAATAAGACATACAAATGGCTAATGAGTGCATGTAAAGGTATTTAACATCTAGGTCATCAAGGAAATTCAAATCAAAACCACAGTGAGAGCATCTCATACTTGCTAAGATGACTGTTACCAAAAAGATAAGAGATAACAAGTATTGGTGAGGATATGGAGCAAAAGGAATCATTGTTCAGTGTTGGTGGGAACATAAATTGGTACATCTACTATGGAAGACAGTATGAAGGGTCAACAAAAAATTAAAAATAGAAATTCGTTAAAAATTTAAAAATCATATGATCCAGCAATCCTCACCTCCAGAGATTTCTATCCAAATGCTATAAAATCACTATCTTGAAGAGACATCTGTGGTCCCATGTTCATTGCATCATTATTCAGAGCAGGCAAGATACGGAAACAACATAAGTGAGTTCTGGACTGCAGCTCCTTCCAGACAGTGGCAGTGGATTGGTTGTACACTGTCTGGTGTGATGAGAGTAGCTTTCCTTTCCCTTTTGGGGCCTGCCATGTAACACATTTGTTGGGCTGGAAAAATCACACATAAGTTTCTTGCCAGAAGCTGGATTCCTCAGTTTCAGTTGCAAAATGGGGGCCATAAATGACATTATGCATATAAAATGTTTAGGAAACACCAGACACATAGTAAACTCCCAATAAGTATCTTATTGTTAATATTATTATTGTTATCACTGAGTTAAAACTCCTTGTTGTGATCTTGTGATATGTAATAAATATGTATATTTGGTCTTTGTCCTCATTTCTGGCACAGAGGTTCTAAAATGCTTGGAATTTCTTGTGATAAGAATGATGAGGTGTTTTTTGTTGTGTCAATGAAGTGACTTGTGAACCTAAGGATGCCAGTGGAGCCAACCAGGTGATTAGAAGGTTGGACCTTTCAGTCCCACCTACTGACCTCCAAGGAGGGGGAGGAGGAAGGAGATTTAGTTCAATTACCAATGACCAGTGCTCTAACCAATCATGCATGTCATACAGCCTCCATAGAAACCCAAAAGGACCGAGTTCAAAGAATTTTGGGATGGTAAACACATGAGATTAGGGGAGAATGCAAATGACATGATACAATATGCAGAAAACCCTAAAGACTCCACCAAAAAACTATTAGAACTGATAAATGAATTCAGTAAACTTGCAGGAAACAAAATTAGTATACAGAAATTTGTTGCATTTCTATACACTAATAGTGAAGTAGCAGAAAGAGAAATTAAGGAAACAATCCCATTTACAATTGCACCAAAAAGAATAAAATACCTTGGAATAAACTTAACCAAGAAGTTTGAAAGACCCATATGCCAAAAACTATAAAAACACTGACGAAAGAAATTGAAGATGTCAGAAACAAATGGAAAGACATAACCATGCTCATAGGTCAGAAGAACCAATATTGTTAAAATGTCCATACTATCCAAAGCATCTACAAATTTAATGCAATTCCTATCAAAATACCAGCAGCATTTTCACAGAACTAGAACAAATAATCCTAAAATTTGTATGGAACCACAAAAGACCCCAAATAGCCAAAACAATCTTGAAAAAGAACGAAACTGGAGGTATCACAATCCTAGATTTCACAATATACTACAAAGCTATAATAATTAAAACAGCATGGTATTGCCATAAAAAGAGACACATGGATCAATGGAACAGAATAGAGTCCAGAAATAAACCTGCATTTTTATGGTCAACTAATCTACGACAAAGGAGGCAAAAAAATCCAATGGGGAAGAAACAGTCTCTTCAACAAATGATGTTGGGGAAACTAGACAGCTACATGCAAAAGAATGAAATGGGACCACTCCCTTATATCATACACAAAAATAAATTCAAAATGGATTAAAGGCCTAAATGTGAGACCTGAAAAATTCTTAGACGAAAACACAGGCAGTGATCTCTTTGACATCAGCTGTACAAACATTTTTTAGATATGTGTCCTTTGGCAGGGGAAAGAAAAGCGAAATTAAGCTATTTTTATAATAGATAAAAGTTTTTGTACAATGAAGGAAAGAAACCATTAAAAAAATTAAAAGACTACTGAATGGGAGAAGGTATTTGCAAATGATGTATCCAGTGAACTGTTAATATCCAAACTATATAAAGAACCAAAAACCCCACAAGTAGTCCAATTAAAAATGGGCAGACCAAATAGACATTTTTGCAAATACATGCAGATGGCCAACAGATACATGAAGAGGTTTTCAACATCACTAATCATCAGGAAAATGTAAACCAAAACAACAAAGAGATATTACTTCACATCTGTGAAAATAGCTAGAATGAAAAACCATAATAAAAACAAGTGTTGACCAGGATATGGAGAAAATGGAACCCTCGTGTACTCTTGGTGGGAATGCAAGCTGATGTGGCCACTGTGAAAAACAGTATGGAGGTTCCTCAAAAAATTAAAAATAGAATTACTTACAATCTAGTAATTCCACTACTGGGTATTTACCCCCCAAAAACCCCCAAAAACACTAATTCAAGAAGATATGTGCACCCCTATGTTTATTGCAGCATTATTTACAATAATCAAGGTAGAGAAATAACTCAAGTGCCCATTGGTAGATGAATGGATAAAGAAGATGTGTTGTATAAAGGCAACGGAATATTACTTGGCCACAATAAAGGATGAAATCTTGCCATTTGCAGCAACATGGATGGACTTAGAGGGTATAATGCCAAGTCAAAGAAGTCAGTCAAAGAAAAACAAATACCATATGATTTCACTCACATGGAATTTAAAAAGCAAAAATGAACGAAGAATAAAGAGACAAAAAATCAGACTCCTAACTATAGAGAACAAGCAGGTGGTTGTCATTAGGGAGGTCGGTGGGGGAATAGGTGAAAGGTGAAGGAGATTGAGAGTATACTTACTTTGATGAGCACCGAGTAATGTATAAAATTATACCCATGAAACTAATAAAGCACTATGTTAATTATATTTTAGTAAAAAGAAAAAACTCCAAATGCACATGCCCTTTGACAAATTCTGCTTCTATGAATTTCTAAAATTCCTGTTATATTTTCAAATGTGTGTGTGTATGTATGTGTGTACACACCTACAAAGTTGTTTACTTTGCCATTGTTTGTAATGTCAAAAAAATGAAACTGGAATTGGTGAAATAAATTGCATACATCCATTCAGTGGTGTTCTATGCACGTGTACACATGGAAGTTGCTCTCTATGCAGTGATAGGGAAAGATCTCAACACGTATTATTCCGTCAATAAAGCAAGATACAGAACATGTATGGTAGATTACCTTTTGTGGTAGAAAGTGAAAAAAATGTGGGTATATTTTCCTACGTGTTTGCATTTGCTTATATCTGGAGAGGTGCATAGGAATCTGTGGTAGGCTAAGTAATGGCCACTAAAGATACACCCACTTCCTAATCTCTGGAATCTATGATTGGTACTTATATAGCAAAAGATGTGATTAGTTAAGGAGATTATCCTGGATTATCCTGCAAGGTGGGCTCTAAATACCATCACAAACATTTTTATAAGAGAGAGTCAGAGAGTGATTATACACTGAAGATGTGAAGGCATTGTGACCAGGCAGGCAGCCGATGGGGTGATACAGGCACAAGTCAAGGCATACCAGAAACTGGAAGAGGCAAGGAGCAGAGTCTCCCCTAGAACCTCTGGAGTGAGCATGGCTCACCTGACACCTTGATTTCCTTTTAGTGACACTGAGATCAGACTTCTGGCCACCAGAAGTTTGAGGTAATAAATTCCTGTTGTTTTAAGCCACCATGTTTGTGGTACTTTGTTAGAGTAGCTATAAGAAACGAATTCAGAAGCTAACAAAAGTAATTACCTCTTTGGAGAATTTAGGTGATTGAAACAGAGGTAGGAGCAATATTTTTAACCAGCAATCTTTTGATCTTTTTATAGTGTTTTTTTAAACAAGATGAATGGACTTATGTTTTAAAATGTAAACTGTTAAAAAATTAACCTCTCATTCACTTCAAACTTTCCCCCCCTCTCCTCAGCTCAGCTTGGCCCCCAGTTCTGCAGAGCAGCAATGAGGAAGGGGAATAGGCTGTACTCTCCACCTTCTTGTGCTCTGCTGTCCTGGCTGGCTTCCAACGTGGAGACTCGAGGTAAAGAACAGTCCCTCCGCACTGGTAGCTCTTGGTACCTCTGTCACAGAAGCAGGTCCTAAATGCAGGTGCTTTATTTCACAGCTTGTGTGTTTGAGCTTTTTGGAAATTCTTGTGGAAGGCTTGGCATTCCCATATTTCATGACCAGGGTGAGAAATGTCTTCCTATGACTTCTCTTTAACTCCTGGCTTTTGAATCTTGGGAAGCAGCATGGAGTTCCAGTATCTATTCCCATACTGAATAATGCATGCTTTCTCCTCTTAATATGTATATACCCAAAGGAATTCAGGAGATCTTATCAACAATGAAGATCAGTGGCAAGGGCACCACCTACCCTCCATAGGTACCCTGTTTGATACCTGCCTTGACAGGCAGTCTGGTTCACAGGCAGTCACAAAGTTCTGCCATTTTGATGCCAAAATATTTCCCAATTCCATTAATTTTCCTAGCCACTACCTTGTTCAGGCCACATCTTTCACCTGGATTATTGTGGCACCTTCCTAATACTGCCTGCCTTTATAACTGCCCCCCCCAATCCACTCTCCCAGTGGTAGCAGAATACTCTTTCTAGACACAGATCAGATCGTGTCACCTCTCTGTTTACAACAAGTCCAGTGCTTCTCGTTGTCCACCCAGTCCACCCTCGGCATGGTTTCACAAGACCTTCATGATCTGGCCCCTCTGACTCCTACTTCTCCAGCTTTACATGTCATCTTCCCCTGCCTTCCCCACCACTCATCATTCCCTCTCCTTCTCTCCTAGTCCTATCCTCCCATCCTCCCAAAGAAATTTCTTGCTGCTCTTAATCCCCTTGACCTAGTTTGAAGGAGAACTTCCCCATGAGAAAAGAAAATGCCAGGATGCTCTCATTTCTTCTCACTTTGAGGAGTCATCTCTTCTCATTTTCCTAAAAAATCTTTCAGTGTTTCTCCTAAATAAGCCAGAGGTAGATGATGGTCCTTGAACCAGTCATGAGGGACTAAGTCATCAACTGTTTTTAGGATGATTAGATACTAGAAACCCGTGGACCTCAGCATTGGGGGCTGCACAGACCCCCCAGCTGATAAAAAAGCCCCCATTTAATATCACTTTACATTAGTTTAAGTTGGCGTGGTTATGTGAATATATGAATTTGTAGCAGACTAAAAGAGAACTGAAATAATCATCTTTTTTAAAATAACTAGGTTATATATATAGGCATACCAGAAACTGGAAGAGGCAAGGAGCAGAGTCTCCCCTAGAACCTCTGGAGTGAGCATGGCTCACCTGACACCTTGATTTCCTTTTAGTGACACTGAGATCAGACTTCTGGCCACCAGAAGTTTGAGGTAATAAATTCCTGTTGTTTTAAGCCACCATGTTTGTGGTACTTTGTTAGAGTAGCTATAAGAAACGAATTCAGAAGCTAACAAGCTAACATATATAACATAGTTATATATGTTTTTTGCCATGTTTTTTGCCATGTCAGATGTCATAAAGATCTGTCAACTGTATGACAGAGGGTTAATTTGTTAGAGGGCAGTATTCTTTGAATCTGTATTTCAAAATGTAATGAAAACATGAAATGAGATACTTTTTCTTCTGCTTTACTGGCCTTTATCAAACTTATACCCTCACCATGGAGCTTTCCTTTCCTCAAGATTTTTTTTCTCTCTCTCTTAAGGGTTTTCTGTAATTGAGACATATAACCTATTACTGACCTGTAGTACAATTGCAGTGTATTTCAACTATACTAATGTATAGCTTCCTAAAACAGTATTTTAGTCATTGTAGACTTTATGGAGTTTTGAGAATCAAAGCTGTTTATGGTAAAATACCTTAATTTTCTATATCTGCTTTTATCTTTCTAATAAGAAGAGAAAGTTGTAATAGACCGAATTCGTTATGATATTTTTAGTAATGCAATGAACAGAATATTTTAGGCAATCTGAATATATATCTGAAATCCTTGATCAATATTAATTTCAGAAAATATTCAGATTCTCATCTCTTTGGCTTGACATATTTGTGGAATTTTTTGAAGAGGATTACATAGCTAAGAAGGAGAGAATGCATACAAAAAAGCATATTTAAAAACTTTTTAGATGATTTTAGACTTCTAAAGGGTTACAAAAATAGTACAGAGTTCCTGTGTACTATTCCTCCAATGTCTCCTTATGTTAACATCTTTTATAACTATAATAAAATTCATTTTAATAATAAAAATACTATTTTCATATAAAGATCTGTACAGCTGAGATTATTTGCCATCTGTCTTTCTAGTTATATTTTTAATTGTTTTTCTAGTTATCTTTTTTGGATTTAAGTACCAAGAATGTAAAATATAGGTCTAATCAAATTTGTACTCTAGCAAAGGGTATTTATTACCACCACTCCACACTTAATCGTTCAGTTACTTTTGATATTTTATTAGGTTTTATTCATTTGTGTGACATTTTTATTCTGTACTTCCTATGGATTAAACTCTTACAAAGTCCTTGCCCTCAATGAACTTCCCTTTCAGGTAAGAAACACAAAAAGACAGAACAATTGAGATGGACAATTACAATACTAACATGATGGATGTTAAAATACAATAGTTACTTTGATAGTTTAAGGGAACATATAAGACATGACTCTAACCTAGTCTTGGAGAATCAGCAAAGACTTTCGGTGAAGTAGCTTCAAATTGTGACATGAAGAGTAGGAAATATACCAGTAAAGAATTGGAAGGGAGATTGTTTCAGCCTGGGGAACCAGAATGGGAAAGGCTGGGAAGTCAGAGATGGGAGAGAGAGGGTGGGAGGGAGCAAGGGAGGGAAGGGAGAAAGGGGGTAGGAAAGGAAGAGAGAGAGAGAAGTATTTGCCAGGAAGGGAAAGTAAATTAGGAAACAAGGACTAGGAGAGAAGGAGAGGGAATGATGAGTGGTGGGGAAGGCAGGGGAAGATGACATGTAAAGCTGGAGAAGTAAGTAGGAGTCAGAGGGGCCAGATCATGAAGGTCTTGTGAAACCATGCCGAGGGTGGACTGGGTGGACAACGAGAAGCACTGGACTTGTTGTAAACAGAGAGGTGACACGATCTGATCTGTGTCTAGAAAGAGTATTCTGCTACCACTGGGAGAGTGGATTGGGGGGGGGGCAGTTATAAAGGCAGGCAGTATTAGGAAGGTGCCACAATAATCCAGGTGAAAGATGTGGCCTGAACAAGGTAGTGGCTAGGAAAATTAATGGAATTGGGAAATATTTTGGCATCAAAATGGCAGAACTTTGTGACTGCCTGTGAACCAGACTGCCTGTCAAGGCAGGTATCAAACAGGGTACCTATGGAGGGTAGGTGGTGCCCTTGCCACTGATCTTCATTGTTGATAAGATCTCCTGAATTCCTTTGGTTATATACATATTAAGAGGAGAAAGCATGCATTATTCAGTATGGGAATAGATACTGGAACTCCATGCTGCTTCCCAAGATTCAAAGTTATGGTGCCTGTAAACATAGGCCAGAAAGACCTCTTCAAAAGCTAGTGGTAGAGATGGGCAGTGCCATCCTGTAAATGCTGAGCAGCCACTGAGACAAGATTTGGGAGTTTATGGAGAAAGGCTGGTTTGGGTATAGTCTGTGGCTGGTGCTGGAGGTTCCTTCAGGCCTACCTTCCTGGTCTTCTGTGGTGCATGATGGGGCACTCCTTAGAACCAGAGATGGGTGCTTGGCCAGTCAAGCATACAGGACCTGTTTTTGACAGCAAACTTGTGTAAGAACTCTGATTACAGTTCTCTTTTTGGTTCTATACTTACATGGAAAATCAAAACCATCCTTCCCACTCCTTGGATTGGGTAATCCCCAGAGGTCATGATCAATTATGGGGAGATGTAACACAGAGGGAAGAAGTGGACTTGCTGCTACCAGGGTGGTGGAGAGGTGAGGGCTTGAATGTATAATTGTTTTTTTCTGTCTTGTCTTCAGTGATGGTGAAACAGGTGATACTGGTTCTATTTGGGTATTAGGAGTGAGGAGAAGGAGGAGTCAAGAATGTTTCTTAAGATTTTGTCTTGGGATCTGGGTCAATAATGACATCATTCCCAGATGTATGGAATTCATTTCCTATCCCTGTCCTACACTTGGTTAGGCTTTAGGCTTTTTTGTCTGTATCCAGACACTGGACAATAACTAACATTTGCATAGTACTTTACCATTTATCAGGAGCTTTCTCACATATTATCGTATGTAATGCTTTACAGTGCCCTGAAAAGTCCACCAGGCAATGCACTATTTTTCTTTTTTTATGATAAGGAAATAAAAGCTCAGAGAGGTGAAATGAGTTGCTCAAGTAATACAGCTAAGAAATCCATTTCATATAATTTAGTCATTCACTTGTTTATTTATATATCCATTCTTTATTTCTTACACAAGTATTTATTGGATGCTTCCTAGACCAGTTACTGGCTACTCTCCAGAGATACAAAGATGTGCATGATATAGGTCCTGCCCTGAACACAGGCAGATGTGTTGACATGTAAGAAAAATACAAGCAGATTTCTCCAAGAGAGTGGAGGTGTTGTAAGGACACAAAGAAATTTGCATGAGTCAGCTCCATTTTCCCAGAGGTGGTGTTTCAACTGGCACATGGATGATATGTAGGAGATGTCAGGTGGAGGGGAAAGAAAGACACTCCAGGCAACTGTTTTTCCTTATTGGTGTTCTATCGTTCTCTGATTTCATAATCCTGAATGTCATTGAGAGAAGTGTAAAGTTAATGAGACTGAGTTCTATCTTTTATGAAAAATTTGGGAGGAGAGAGGTAAAGATTGAATTGAGGGAGAGCATTGTTTTATGCAAATGGCTAGATTTAATGAATAAATTCTTCCTTTTAAAGGTCTTTTTTTTTAAAGTCAGTTATGCAATAGAAGGGATTATGTTTCTAAAATTGGGAATTTTCTCTATAGTATTTCCCAGTTTGAACTCAAAATACCACACATTCTTTCAAATTACAAGACAGGAGAAATACAAGTTTCATAACTAACAAATAGAAAATTGTAATTGTTCACCAGGATAGCATTAAAAACCTGTTGTTAGAGCAAGTGAAAATATGGTGGTCCTGTTGATCCTTAATGGAAAGTATTGTGACATTCTATGGAAGAAGTTACAAAGTTAGACCTTTCCATCCTAATTCAATTTGAGCACTACTACTTTCAAAAGTTAAATGGTATAATGTGTCATCAGTTTGTCTTGAACTAAATGTCTTCTGAATTTTATTGCATCATAATTTCTGTACAGAAATTTTTCTGTACTTCTTCTACACTTGTCTCATTGCAACAGCTAATGGGTGGGAGACCACCTTCAACTTGCCTCCGGGAGCCCTGCAGGGACTAATGTATGCAGGAAGGTGTCTCCATTATCCCAACTCTGCACAACCTTGACTTGTTTTTTCCCTCTAAGATAGGAATCTAATTACTTAGTTAGGAAAAGTAAGATCTTCCTAGAAGAGCATTTTTATACATGGCAAATTAAACTTCAAGGAAACAGGATAGAATTTAGACTGATCTATTTCCAAGGCTAGAACAGTCGCTGACACTGTACATGACTCCTATTGTAGTATAGGACAGAGACGCTGCTGCAGGCAGAGCCATCTGGGGTTCAGCCCTGGCTGCAAGCCTAGCAGTGCACTCTTCCAGGGCAGCCCACCTGGCTTGTGTCTAGAATGCGAACACCCAGGCCTTTGTCTCAATAAATGTTGGTTGAGTGAATGAGGCCATGGAACAAGCCTAACCTGTCTGGTTCTGTCTCTTTGCCCATTGAAAGCATTCCTTTGAAGACTTCTCTGGCTCTAGAAATGTATTGTTCCTATGGTGGCCTCTGTCTTTTCACTTGAAATACCTCCCTGGGTGATCTCACTCACTCAAATGGCTTGATCTGTTATCTATTTATTGGTGAATATTAAATTTAAGACTTACAGCCTCTCTCTCTTCTTCTTGCCTTTCCCTCCCCTCCCTTTCCCTCCTCCCTTCTTGTTTTCCATAATAATTGACCTATTACATTCCCAAGAATTCACTAGTTACTTCAAGTAATCTGTAAACTCCAGGGGCACCTAGCTGGCTCAGTCTGTAGAGCAGGTGATTCTTAATCTCAGGCCTTGAGTTTGAGCCTCATGTTGGGTATACAGATTACTTAAAAAAGAAATAAGTAAATAAAAGCAAAGTCACACAAACGTTCTTTTTTAAAAAATCTGTGAGCTCCTGAAAACTACTATGGAATATAATTATCCCTGTTAAATGTGTGTAGAAGGTAGAATAGAGAAAAACACAAAACAAAAACCCAACATAGCACAAAACAAACAAACCCCAGGTCCCTCTGAGGTCTTCAGCTGGGCCTCTTCTGTGTCCCGTCTATTCTTTGGCCCTGTCAGTTCTTCAATCCAGCAAACAGCTTCTCAGATCATTGCCTCCACCTCCACTTCTAGTCCTCATTATTTCACATTTTATTTACTATGATAAACAACAGTTTATCTCCCTGACTCTTGAATTTTTTTTCTTTTTTGATTTTTCTATTCTGTAATAGATTAGGCTCCCTAGAAATCTGTTTTTGTCATATCTTTTTGCTTCTTGGCAACTAGTATAGAGTGGCTCTGTGCTGTGTACTAGCTTATATGCATTATCCCTCCAGATGCTCTGAGTCTGCCATCCATGGGCCTTATGTCACCTGGCAACCCTGCCTCCCACCCCTAAAACCCACCTCTAGACCCGTGCAGCCTGACTCATAGCCATTGGCCACCTGTATGATTAAACCCTTGAAATTTGACCTGTAGGCCTGAGGAACTGAACTTTTAATTCATTTAAGTTTAATTGATTGACATTTAAATTTAAAAACTGAAGCAGTTTTGTCAATGTGGATGCAAATATTGACAAAATGATTTTTGATATTTGATTCAGTTACTAGAAGACTTTTAAGTATGTTTGGGGAAACTTTGATGTGGAAATTCATCTTTTTTAGTTATAAATTTTATAGTATCTAAATACAGATCAAATATTTCTGATGAATTTAGCATCCAAATTGAGATATATGGGAAATACATATTAGATGTCAGAGACTTGGTATGAGTAAAAGAACATCCAGTATCTCAATAGTTTTTGTATATTAGTTTTTGTATATTGAGCTTTATATATTAAATAACATTTTGTTTTTTGTTTTTTTTTAATATTTTATTTATTTATTATGAGAGAGAGAGAGAGGCAGAGACATAGGCAGAGGGAGAAGCAGGCTCCATGCAGGAAGCCCGATGTGGGACTCGATCCCCAGTCTCCAGGATCATGCCCTGAGCTGAAGGCAGTCACTCAACCACTGAGCCACCTAGGCATCCCTGAAATAACATTTTGGATATCAAATTCTAGAAAATATATTTTTAAGTGAATTTACAAGCATATGTCATTTTTTTGTGCTTCATTGTGGTGGTCTGGAACAGAACCTGCAATGTCTCCGAGATATATCTGGTAAGTGTGTCAAAGAAGAGAGAAAGCATGATGCCTGACTCCAGTGACTGAACTTTCTAGAAGGGAAGGGACAATCTACATGTAAGAAACCAGAGCAATGCAAAGCAGTGTGGGGTGTGGCAATGAGTCTTATGATGTGGAAACTAACTCTAGGTGCTCTGGGAATTGAGAGATAAGAAACATCAACCCATGGCAAATGGTCAAGAACGGCACAGAGGTTAAGGTGGGACAGGTCACCCACATTGGACTCAGGATATATATATACACCTTGGAAAAGAAAACAAAGATGTCTGAGATGCAAAAACAAGATTAGAAAACACTTGAAGGGGGTTGAAGCCTGGATCACATTTTCTAAACCATTCATTTGAATAGATAATCTCACAGGTATGAGTTATTTATGAAAATGGGGGAGAGGGTAGTTACAGGAAATATTAAAAATTTAGCTTGCCTGGAAAATCTAAGTTGAAGGGAGGGGAGAATAAGGAAAATGGCCCAGTTGATTAATTCTATATAGTTGAAGTGCAGCCTTATTGAGTTTCCAAATACTAAATTTGGCAATTTTAATTAATTAAAGAAATATATTCATATTTTTGAAGCTGTGCCATAGTGGAGAAAAAGCTTGCTATCAAGTCAGCAAAATAAGGCTTTAGTTCTAGTTCTCCCTCTGTGGGCGCCTGGCCTTGGATAAGTATACTTCACCTTTCTGTGACTGACTTTCTTCACCCAGAAAACAGATTAGCTAATCTCTAAGGTATATTGCAAATTACATATTTTATAAGTCTGTGGTGGAAATCTTTGTCAAATGCCATACACAGTACTCTGAATTTTTTAAAATAGAACATGCTGAACAGATATTAGCATTTTTTAAAATGTCAGAGTCATTATTAGGGATGTCAGTTATTATGCACTGACACTGTAATGCAGCTAAGGGGTTATTGTGCTATGTGTGGCTGCTTACTCTCCAGAGCATGTGGTTTTTATTTTTTAATTAATGTCTGCCGTTTACTTGCCCGTCTTAATGTCAGACTGTCACCTGCCACTGATTGTTGATGCCAGTTCTGCCTGTAGTAATACCTTAGTTGTCCTCATTGTACCTCATTTGGGACTTCTAACAAGGTGATTTGGGGAAACCTGGTAACGATAAGCCTGTTTGACTTATATCTGAAATTGGTCATTTAGTCCCTCAGCAACCATTTATTGGGTGCCAGTACCTGTGTGCAAGGCACCAGATGGTGCAGGGACTAAAGAATTAACAGTTTATGAACTGTCTTAATAACCTTGGGGGACTTCCAGTGAGAAAAGTATCTGAACTTTAGTTGAGGGCTTTTATAGGCCTGTTTCTTCACTTCTCATTTTCCAGCCCCTTTTCTGAGGGCCGAGTTTCCCAGGCGAGTCACCTATAGGTAATATAGGCCTTACTAATGACACTGGTTTATCAACACAGGGAGGAATTCTCCCAAGAATATGCATAGAGACAAGTAAAACAGGACAGAAAGTACAGAAATAGGTTCCATGTATATATAGGAACTGGGTTTATACAGAAGTCATTTCCTAAACAGAAAAAGAGGAGTTATATATTGTCTCATTTAATTCCTACAATAAGCTTGTGAGCCAGGTAACATTATCCTCCCTATTTTATAGATAGGATAAAGAAGAGATTCAGACACTTGCCCAAAGTCTCAGTGGTAGATCTGGAAGAAAGTGTATTATCTTTATTCTATTCCTGCCTGTCCTCAATACTGGGTTATTTAATGTGTTAGAGGATCTAAACTCTTCCTAATGATCTGAGGAAACAAATAGAAAAGCCCTTCTCAACCAGTTTTCATTTGTACCCCCAGGGATATTTAACAATATCTGGAGACAATTTTGATTGTGACAATCATAGTGGGAGGGTTGATATTGGCATCTAGTGGGTGGAGACCAGGGATGGTGCTAAATATCCTGCAGCACAGGACAGCCCCCAAGAATGATCTAGCCTAAAACATTAATAATGCCAAAGTTAAGTAACCCTAAAGTAGATAAAAGAAAACTCTTAGTCCTTCACTGGTTATGTGGATTGGATTAAAATAAATAATGTATTTAAAGTCTGTTTTTTATTCCTTTTCTTTTTGGGTCACACCATACTGAAGCAGGAAACAAGTGGGAGGAAGGTGGGAAAAAGCTTCTTATGCTTAGAAATACCTGGAGACATTTTCATTTTATCTTTCCTATAGGAATACAAATAAAATTTGAAGATCTGCTATGTATCTGTAATAGACATTATTAAGTTTGCCACCAGGATTTCTGATCCTCCTTTTTTTGGTGGGGGCACATGCCCTCTTGAAGTTAGATATTGTCATGTGACTGAGATGTGAGTTATGGATGGAAGATAGCTTATGATTTTCCATGTTCTCTTCCTAGGCCACAGCAATCATCGCAATATATGTTGGGGTGGAGAAACCATAAAATCTAAGCAATGTGGAAAACTGTGCCAACACATGAGGAACAGCAATCCTGCCTAGTCTCCCAGATCTTCTAAAGACCTTGAGTAAGAAATAATCTTTTGTTGTGTTACACCAGTGAGAATTTTGAAATTATTACTGTAGCATATTCTAACTTATCCTAATATATCCAAGTTAATTAGCAAGTACTCTGGAATTCTTGAACCCCCAAATTTCTGGGTTGTTACATCTGCTTTGGGAATCAGGATATATTAATATTTCACATACATATTCATTCCCACTGCTTTGTCAAATTCTGATTCACATTGAGGTCCTAGAGAGATGTTAGTCTCTATAAAACTTCACTGACTCTGCAGTAAGCACCACATGTTCTCACATATAGTTGTTGGGTGGGTATGTGAAGGAATATTTTTTTAGGCTTTGGAAATACACCTTATGTCTGAAATGATTTCTTTTGGCATTAGAATATGTTCTGATTTGTGACATCCCAAGCTTGATGACTTTTACCTTCTTATTTTATAAATTCTATTATGTAAGATACAAGGTAGATTTTTTTTAGTTTCCTGAATTCCTAGATTAGGAATTGTGAAAATTCTAGGACAATGGTAATCAACTTCTCCCTCTTCTCTTCCATTCACTTTACTCTTTCTTTCACTATAATTTGAATCAAAAACATGTTATTATTTCTCTGACCTTTTGGAAACAGTACAGGTTTTTTTTTGGTAAGTCAAGGATCCAAAGACTAAAGACTAGTCTTTTATTTTTAAGTTATTATCAGTACTTTTATGAGATTATGTCTACAGTCCAATGTGATTTTTACCAACACCTTTCTATCAGTGTATTCATTTTTAACTTATACTTAACATGGTTATTATTGCATTTATTTACCTACTCAAGAGTATTTACTTCACTGAAATCCTATAACTTTATTGTATGAGCTACTGTAACCCCAGGGTCAGCTGCCTAGAAATCCCCCCAATCTTACTGCCTTATGGGAATTGTGTCTCTTTTCCCTTCAATATCAAGTAGACTGTCCTGAGACACAGTCCGTCAGTTGGTAGAAAAATCTAACATGTGGACCAAGCTGTCTGGGCACTTTTCTGCATCTGACTTTCTTGTGGTCAGTTCACACTGTGGCCTATTTCCCTGTTACCCCCTGAACCCTGGCAGCTGCTGTCTTCTCTCCATACCACCTGTGCTGGTTCCATCACCTGTGGCTTGGAGTACTGTTCTGCAGCAACACAGAGTGCTACTGTGACAGATTGTTATAGAGGGTTTAGGGGGAAGAGAGGAGTATCACAACTCAGAAGAGCTGAGACATGCCCTAGAAAATGGAATCACAGGCACTCCAGTTCTCCAGAATCCCTTGGCCAACCTCATCACTGGGAATCGCTCAGTGGGTGTCTGTCTTCTCTGGCCATAGCATGTCTTCCCCGATATTGGGCTTTCTTTCATTATTACACTCTGCTCATGTGTCTCCTTCCCTCGTTTCTCAGAGCCCTCACTCACTCTCTATCCAACTCTCCTCTGAAACCCGTAATTGCCCTTACTCTAGCATGTACTACAATTGGACTTTCCCAATCTTTAACTCAACCCTGGTTCTGCCTTTTCATTTTATAAACTTCAGCCAGACATTCTGCCAAACAAAGGCCATCTACTCTGGGTAGACAACCTTCAGAAACATATGCTTCCAGATTAGGGTTTTCTTTAATCTGTCACATTGTTAAGAACGAGAGTTCCTAATTTCTCAATAAGGAGCAAGCAACATAAAGTATTAAGGCATTTGAGAAGCCTAAGTAGAACAGACAGCTTTGTGGGTAACAGTAGCATGTTAGAGTACAGCTAAGTTGTTGAGTTGTGGCTAATGGGATCCGAGTGGTCAGAATGGGCCACATAATGGAGGGCAGTATGTGGGCAGAAGAATGCCTTTCAAGGTTGTAAAAGAGCAGAACATCATGCTCAAAACTGGAACGGTCACTCTGGCTTTAGCCAGAGGGCAACAGTCAGTGCAGAATCAGAGAGAACAGTTGATAAGATTTTTACTCCAAAAGGAGACATGAGGCAGGACAAAGGTAGTGAGGTGAAATGGATTTGAAGCTATCAATAAGGTGGGATTAAATGAGTTTGGTAGCTGGTTAGGGAGATGAGTCAGTGGAAGGATGAACCTGGCTGAAGCACTTTAGGGGGTGATGGTATGCCCTCTGAGATAAGGGAATGAGGGGGGGGAAGAACACTTTGGGGTAAGGGTGAAGGAAATCAGGGAGGGATTCACTTATGCCTATGGTTAGTTTGAAGTACCCTCTTGAAGATATCAAGTAGGCAGCTGTAGACTCACAGATGCTGGCACCCACAGATTTATCAGACTTGATTTTAAATGTTCTCGAGGGTCATGAGATTGTTAAAGCACAAACAAATCAAGATGTGAAAGATTGGTGTTTCAGAGTGAATCATGTAGGCCTGTGAGTAAGACTCACACATCTACTTTTAAAATTTTTTTTCTTATTTAAATTCAAGTTAATTAACATACACTGTATCATTGGTGTCAGAGGTAGAATTCAGGGACTCATCAATTGCATACAAGACCCAGTGCTCATCACCTCAAGCGCCCTCCCTAATGCCCATCCCCCAGTCCCCCATCCCCCTAGTCACTACTGTTTATGGAGGAGCAGGAGAATTTAGGAAGGCTGGGCTTGGAGACACAGGGAGAAGTTGCAGTTAGTAGGGTGAGAAGGAGGCGGCGATAAATACGATGGAAGCATGTGGAGTTTGCGCAGCCAGCGTAACATACAAAACCCACTAGAAAGTCAGGACTGGGACTGGATTAGGGAAACAAGTCCAACTTCTGCGTTTGATTTCTTAGCTCGCTTAAATGGGGTGGAACCGAGAAGCAGGCCCTGGTATTTTGAGTTTGTTCTACTTTCTAAAAGGCACCCTGTTCAAATTGGCAGAGGAAGGTGACTCTTTAATAGTCTGCAAAGAGATGGAGGTGAGCAATACACTTGGAAAAAGAGGATGAAATCTAAACCACATCAGTAGAATTATAACTTTGTTATCTCTACATGCTGTGGGTGAAAAACAAGCATGGTATGCGAAGCCAGAAACAGGCTAAATTTTCACTTCTTACACTTTAATTTGTCTTGTTTTAATTTTACTGCTGTCTGTGTGATGTTCCCCACACCTCCATTCCCCAAAAAAATCTTGGCAAGAGTTTTCTTCTCCCTCACACTCCTCTGCCACCACCACCCCCCACACTCCTGTGCCATGTACACACCCCTAAAGAATTATTACTAGGCAAATTAACTCAAAAAGGCATTTCAGAATGTAATTTCTTTTTTGGTGAAGAAACACATGGTGATCATTTTAAAATTTTGAGTGGCTAAAGGAATTTCTGAGGTCTTTAAGACAATAGACTAAACTGGAGTCTTATTATACACTGACATATGCTAGCACCAAGTTTATTGCTGAAATCCAAGTACCATCTGTGCTTTGAAACCCTAGCGCCATACATGCCTGTGGCTAGTTGACATGTCTCACAATCCCTGGGTGATCTGCACATCTTGTCCTTAGGAATAAAAGTCTCTCCCTTTAGGAGAGCTTGAGCCTGAATTGTACATAACAAAATCCCTTTGGTATATATAAAACAGTAGGTTTCTTAGAGTGAAGAGACAAATTGGTGAGGTCAGGACCACAACATGGCCCAGCTGACTCTTGGCTACCAATGTAAACATCTTGGCTCTGAAAAAGAAGCTTGGTTGTCATATACTGACATGAAGAGAATTTATTCAAGTCTCAGCAGTACCTAGATCTGAATGGTCCAGCACCAGTACCCAAATTTTTCCAGAATTTCTTGTGTTTGGTACATGCCGAATCCTTTCTTTCTGAAATATATCTCCAAGGCCCGTGGTAGAAACTGTTGCCTGGTGACTTTAAAGGGGAGGGTTGATTGACTAAAGACCTGTATATTTCTTTTTTTCTGAAAGATTTTATTTATTTAATTCAGAGAGAAAGAGCAAGAAAGAGAGCACGAGTTGTGGTGGTGGTGGAGGCAGGGAACAGAGGGAGAGGGAGAAGCATTGGGCTGGGCAGGGAGCCCAATGCGGGCTTGATCCAGGACCAAAGGCAGACATGCTTAACCATCTGAGCCACCCAGGTGCCCCAGGGCCTTTATATTTCTTGGATGGTTTGATTGCACTTTAGCTTAGGAAACAATCAGCTCTCCTGGTTCCCAGGCTTTTGAACTTAGACTGCAACTACAATGTTGGCTCTCCTGGGTCTCCAGCTTGCTCACTACAGATCTTGGGACTTCTCAGACTCTGTAATCATGTAAGCAAATTCCTCATTTTATATTTATTTGTATCCTACTGGATCCTCTTTGGAGAAGCCTATCTAATACAGCCTTCTGCCAATAGCCATGCAAGAGGATCGTCTTGGAAGCCCCATTCAAGCTTTCAGATGACTGCAGCCCAGATCACAGCAAACTCCCAAGAATTCCTGAGTCAGAAACCTGAACTAGGCTTCTCCCAAATTTCTTATCCATAGAAACTGTATGGGATAATAAATATTTGTTGTTTTAAGCTACTACACTTTGTGGTAACTTGTTATATAGCAGTAGATTAGTACCACACTAGGTGATAGCAATATACAGCCAAGCTTAAAGAGCACCACCTTGTTCTTTTGTCAGTAAAAATCATGAAATACTTGCCTTTGAGTAAAGGGATCTTGACCATTTATTTATATTGTAAGAGATCTGTCAAATGTCTAACTGAAGCAACTGATCTGTCGTGCTAACTCTTCTGTACTTCTCAATATTTTCCAGCTTTTCCTTATGTCCAATCAAATCCTCCATCAGTGAGCTTCCTACCTGAACTGTGTTACATTGACCTGGCCCTTTCCTCTATGCACTCAGAATTGACTTCCTAGCTCCAGTAATTCTGGTATTTTATGTTTGGGTATAAACATCTTTGTGTTTGGGATAGGGTAAAAACCCTGAGAAAGACATAATTTTGTTCTAAATTTCTCTGCTTGTTTGAGACTTTCTTCTTGGTTTTCAGAAGAAAATCCCATAGGAAAAATAGTAGAAGCCACTAGATACAAATTCCCTCAATTTTCTTATCATCAAACCATCTTTGTATGCAATGTTTTCTCTCCTCTGGCTGTTATTCTTGGACTTGATGTCCTCTTTTCATAGGCTAATTTCCCACCTATGCTCTGCATCACATTATCTCCTACTCTTCTAGGGGACTGGTCTGCATCTTCACTGCTCCCCCTCTTCTGGCTTCTTCTCATTAAAACTACTCGTGATGTAAGGATTGGACTCTTTCCTGAGTTGAACTCTAGTCTTCTAGGAGGCAAGATCAGTGTCTTATTAATGAAGATTCATTGACTATAGGAGTGAACACATTAATTGTGAAAATACTGAAATACTTAATGAAGAGAAGAGTTACTCTTTTTCTGTCTACCCCCAAATTTGTATTTCATTTTGTTGAAAAGGAAAACTAAGATGAAAGTTAGAACCTCTTTTCCAGAGATGTAAAAGAAGCTACAGATGTATTAAACTTAAAATAGAGGTGCATCTGTCTGGCGATCACCTACCTGTTTGGCAACCTAATGGCCACTTGACAGAGCGCATTTAAAGCATTATATTATAAAAAGAATCTGGAGATTAAAGACACACTTTTTCTGTTATTTTTACCTGAGCACTCTTGATTTCTCTTTATTTTGCAGTCAGAAAGACATGTCCACTCAAAGAGCCTAATGAAATTTTCCCTAGGAAGTGGAGTGACAGGCATTATTAGGTGTGAGAATCACTAGTGGGGTGGTTGCCATCCCTCTCTATCATACCTTTTATTATAGTATCCTTTTGAAATGTAAACTACAAACTGACTACATTGGATTCTTCCATCATACCTAATATTGTGCCTATTTTCTCCTTATTCTACAGGCCTCTTTTTTGTTTTTTGTTTTGGGAAAGTCCATTCATTGCCATGACTTAGAGAGGGTCAACAAGACACAGAGGAAAGAACATAGGTGTTGTATTTAATGAGAGTTAGTTGAATCCTGGTTTTGCCATTTATTAGCTATGTGGCTTTTAGGAAGTTATTTGGTCTTTCAAAATCTCTTTCAAAATTCAAAAATGTCCTCATCAGTAAAAATGATGTATAGTTCAGAGTTGTCATGGACATTAAATGAGATAATTTAAAAACATTGGCTATGGTGGCAGTTTCATTGCATTCCATATTCACAGATGACTTCCAAACATATGTAGCCCCAGTTTTCTCCTTAGACCCAAATCCATAATTACAATTGTATATCTGAAAGACATCTCATAGAGATATCTTCAACACAGTGGCTCAACTCATCATCCTTCCTGTCATCCTTTCTCTTCGGATGTTCTCTAGTTTAATTAAGAGCAGCATCATTCAGTTATCCAACCTAAAACACCTTTGCATCATGATGCATCTTTCATCTTCCTCTCCTTCAGTCTTCATCCCCAGAATCTATCAGTCAACAAACTTAATTCTGTCTCTAAGGTACTTTAAAAATATAACTTGTCCTCTTTCTCCTCATTTCTACTTCTCTGGTTGTGACTCTCAATTCTTCAACCTGGCCATTGCCTGGGACCATGTAAACAAAAGCATGTCATTCACCTGCTTACACACTAGACACATTGGTAACAGTGTCCTAGAGGACCCTGACAGCCCTTGTAGCTTCCGCAGATCCCCCAAAGTGCTTGCCAAGGACCATGCAATTGATGCTCTGGACCCCAGTAACTTGAGCCACTGAATCACCACAATCCCTTAGACCCAGAGTCTCCACATACCCCCCTTTAGTTGGCATTTTTATCACTAGACCCAGGGTCATAGAATATTCCAGTGTGCTGCCACCCATGGGTGAAGGCCTTTCCTTACTAAAGTCAGCCCATAAAGTCTGGAAGACATGATTGCTTCTTCAAATGTGAAGACAACAATAGAAGCTGCAGGGATCACAAAGAATCAGGGAACTATGACTCCACTAAAGTAACACAGTTAACTTTTAGTAATTGACCCACCAAAGAAGTGGAGATACAGGAATTGCTCAACAAAGAACTCAAAATAATTGTTCTGAAGATGATTAGAGAACTACAAGAAAACACAGTTAAACAATTTAATGAAATCAAGACAACACTACAGGAACAAAATTAGAAGTTCAACAAAAAGAAGAAAAAGAGGAGCCAAACAGAAGTTTTGGAGCTTGAAAAACAATGACTGGACCAAAATTCCATAGAGAGCTTCAACATCAGACAGGACCAAAGAGAAGAAAGAATCAGTCAGCTCAAAGACAGATCATTTGAAATTGTCCAATTAATGGAACAGAAAGAAAAAAGAATGAAAAGAAATGAAGAAAGCCAGTGGGCCTGAGGGACACCATTAAGAGAAACAGCCAATATGCATTATTGGAGTCACAGAAGAAGAAGAGAGGGCGAAAGGGACAGAAAGCGTATTTTAAAAAATAGTGGCTGGGAACTCTCCAAACCTGGGGAGAGACTTGGAAATTGAAGTTCATGAAGCTAAAAGGCACTCCTGAAATTTCAATCCAAAGCAATCTTCTCCAAGACATATTGTAATAGCACTGTCTAAAAATCAAAGACAAAGAAAAGTTTTAAAACAGCAGGAGAAAAAATTCTCTTGTACAACTGCCCCCTTCTGGTAGCAGATTTCTTAGCGGAAACCTTGCATGCCAGGAGAGAATTGAATGATATATATACAAAGTGCCAAAAGGGGAAAAAAAAAAAAAAACTGCCAGCCAAAAATAGTTTATCCAGCAAAATTACTGTTTAGAAATAAAGCTAAGATAAAGACTTTCTCTAAGAACCAAAAGCTGAAGGAGTTCATCACTGCTAGACCTGCCTTAAAGGAAATGCTGAAAATAATTCTTCAAGCTGAAATGAAAGTACACTAACTAGTAATATGAAAGCATGAAAATATACAACACACTGGTAAAAGTAAGCCTATATAGTCAGATTCAAATACTCTCTTGAAACATGTTGGGGTGTTGACCACTTAACTTTATTATCAAGATTAAAAGAAAAGTATTAAAAATAGCAATAGCTACAATAACTTGTTAATGGATGCACAATATAAAAAGATGTAAATGGTGGTATCAAAAACCTAAAATGTGGTGATGGGAGTAAAAATAAGGAGTTTTGTATGCAATCAAAGTTAAGGCCTTAGCAGGTTAAAATAGACTGTTGTATCTATTAAGATGTTTTTAGTAATCCAAGGGTAACTACAAAGCAAAATCCTACAGTAGATCTGTACAAGATTAAGGGAAGGGAATCAAAGTATACTATTACAGAAAATTATCAGTTCACAAAGGAAGATGGCAAAAGAGGAAGAAAGGAACCCATGAACTATAAAACAGCCAGAAAACAATGAACAAGATGGCAATATTAAGTTCTGACCTATCAATAATTACCTTAAATGTAAGTGGGGTAAGTTCTCCAACCCAAAAGGCACAGAGTGGCTGAACGGATTTAAAAAAAACACAGACCCAGGATGCCTGGGTGACGCAGGGGTTGGACCTCTGCCTTTGACTCAGGGTGTGATCCCAAGTCCGAGGATTGAGTCCCACATTGGGCTCCCCACAAAGAGCCTATTTCTCCCTCTGTCTATGTCTCTGCCTCTCTCTCTGTGTCTCTCATGAATAAATAAAGTCTTTAAAAAATATAAAATAAAAACAAATGAAAAATAAAAAAAACCCAGACCCAATGAAATACTGCTGTTGAGACTCACTTCAGCTTCAAGGACACAGGATGAAAGTGAGGAATGGGAAAAGATATTTCATGCAAATGGAAACTAAGAAAGCAGGGGTAGCTATACTTATATAAGACAAAATAGACTTTGAGTCAAATACTGTAATAAGAGCAAAGAAAATAATTATATATTGATAAAGAGATCACTTCATCAAGAGGGATATAACAATTGTGAATATATATCCACCTATTATCAGAGCACCTAAATATATTAAGAAAATACTAGCAGATCTGAAGGAAGTAGTAGACAATAATACAGTAATAGTAGGGGACTTCAGTACCTCACTTTCAAAACAACCTAAGTGTCTGTCAATGGATGAATGAATAAAGAAGACATGGAATATATGTATACAATGAAAGATTATTCAGCCATAGAAAGAAGGAAATCCTGCCATTTATTTATTTTTAAAGATTTTATTTATTGGGCAGCCCAAGTGGCTCAGCGGTTTAGCACCGCCTTCAGCCCAGGGCCTGATCCTGGGGACCCGGGATCGAGTCCCACGTCAGGTTCCCTGCAAGGAGTCTGCTTCTCCCTCTGCCTATGTCTCTCTCTCTCTCTCTCTGCTTCTCAATATTTTATTTAATCATGAGAAGCAGAGAGAGAGAGAGAGAGAGACAGGCAGTGAGATCGTGGATAGACCTTGAGGGCATTATGCTAAGTGAAATAAGTCACAGAGAGACAAATACTCTATGATCTTATTTATATTGGGAATCTAAAAACATTGAACTTATGGAAACAGAGTAAGTGGTAGTTATCAGGAGCAACTGAAGAATGAGGGAAATCAGGAGATATTGGTCAAAGCATACACACTTATATGCATACAATTAAAAGGTGAATACGTTCTGAGGGTATATTGTGCAGCATGGTAACTAAACAATAATATACTGTGTTCTTGAAAGTTTCTATGAGAGTAGAGCTTTAATGTTCTCACTATAACAACAAGAACAAGAACAAAATGTTAATTATGTGAGATAAAGTAACTTTATTGTGGTAAACATTTCACCATATATACATGTATCAAATCACATTAAGCTTACACAATGGTATATACATTAATTACATCTCAATGAAGGTTAAAAAAGAAGTAATGAAAAAATGAAAAAAAAGAAGTAATGAGAATGCATGTTAGAAAGAGTCTGCACTTGAGATTCTTTATCCAATAGCCTAGAATCTAAATAGCACATTTCCTTTTTTAATTTATAGAATTATAAAGAAGTATTATTTATGATAAAATGTCTAGATTACTTCCAATTTTTTTGGTTTTTAACTCTTGACAAATTATAACTCCTTTTATAATGAGGCAATATGTTTAGTTTTTAAAATTATGCATTGATATTGAAACCAAACACCTATTTCTGTTGGCCAACAGGATTCAATGTATGTATTCATTCCAGAAAATTACTTAGCTTCTGGGAGAGATGGGTCAGCCAGGTGGAGAAGGAGAGTCAGGTTCTAACCAAAGTAGGGCATGATAAAGTGACTGGCTTTCATGAAGAGCCTTGCATTTTCTTCAGATGAAACATATTCAGCATCTTGAAAAAGTCCTTTCACTAATTTTTGCACATATTTCTTTTGAGATTGATGCTTTTGGAAAGAAAGTACAAAATGACAGTGTCTGAGAGCAATGCTTTTAGCAAGATATTCCTGACCCAGTTAAGGAATCGAATTTTAGGCAAATACCCATGCTCCCAATTTCCTTGGCAGGTCTATGACACATTTTTAGTGAATTCATTACAATTTTTAAACCTTTTCCCATACAAATATTATGAATATAAATGTAAGATTTTGAGGTGTAACACAATTGTCATCCGTTTTTGTTTTTGTTTTTGTCATTTTTTTACCCTAGAAAGAATGGAGGCTGCTCTGGAAGTCAGGCTGTTAAAATGTCCCCTGTTCATGTGTTAACAAATATAATTGGTTCATATAAAAGAGGACATGGAATCTTAAGGGCTGCCTTAGGAAGAAAAAGTATATTGATAATTAAGAGGATAATAGGATTTACCATTGCCTCAAATGTAATGACAACATAGAACATACCTTTTGGCAGTGTAGGTTCTAGTTCTAGCCATTGCATACAGCTTTCCCACTCTTAGGGGGAGCTGAGAAACAACAGGACATTTTCTCAACTTCAACATGTCTACCTTTTGTGGACTCTGTGGAAGATGTCTGTAGTGCCCATGTCACTTCTCTTGCCTGCTCCTCCTAATTTCTGCCCTAGCTATGTTGCACAGTTCCTTGTGTAGGGGAACAAGAATGCCTTGCCACCTTCACAGGAAACAAGAACTCCTGTCTCCTTCAAGATCCTTCTAGCTGAACTAAGAATCAAATTAACATGATATAGGTTAATGGGAGAGAATCAAATTTAATAGGCTTATATGTGGGAAATCCAGATAGACATGGAAATTCCAGAGACAGGCAAAATGAGGTCTATATTTCCTTTTGAACTAAAGAGAAGGGAGTAGGTGTCTGAGACTTGATAGGAAAGGAATGCACTTCACAGGGCGATAAGAGCAGATGTTTGGTAAGGGGACACAGTTCAACCCATACAGTGTCACACCTTAAACTCACCTTAAACCCCTCTGCTGGGCTCTGAAGGTGAGGCTGTTGACACTCTTGGGGCAGTCTTCAATCAATCAGGGATGGGACCCAGTGAAAAAATGCACCAGCCTCCTTTCCTTTGGGTTCTTCTGGCATGTATTCTGTCTTTTCTTAGAAGTCCTGATGAAGCAAATGGTGGATATTTATCGTTTCTAATGGCTGAGGAATATTCCATTGTATACATAAACCACATCCTCTTTATCCATTCATCTTTCGATGGACACCGAGGCTCCTTCCACAGTTTGGCTATTGTGGACATTGCTGCTATAAACATCGGGGTGCAGGTGTCCCGGTGATTCACTGCATCTGTATCTTTGGGGTAAATCCCCAGTAGTGCAATTGCTAGGTCGTGGGGCAGATCTATTTTTAACTCTTTGAGGAACCTCCACACAGTTTTCCAGAGTGGCTGCATCAGTTCACATTCCCACCAACAGTGCAGGAGGGTTCCCCTTTCTCCACATCCTCTCCAACATTTGTGGTTTCCTGTCTTGTTAATTTTCCCCATTCTCACTGGTGTGAGGTGGTATCTCATTGTGGTTTTGATTTGTATTTCCCTGATGGCAAGTGATGCAGAGCATTTTCTCATGTGCTTGGAGAAGGACAAACATTATATGGTCTCATTCATTTGGGGAATATAAAAAATAGTGAAAGAGAATGAAGGGGAAGGGAGAAATAATGAGTGGGAAATATCAGAAAGGGAGACAGAACATGAGAGACTCCTAACTCTGGGAAACGAACTAGAGGTGGTGGAAGGGGAGGTGGGTGGGGGTGGGGGTGACTGGGTGATGGGCACTGAGGGGGGCACTTGATGGGATGAGCACTGAGTGTTATTCTATATGTTGGCAAATTGAACACCAATAAAAAATAAATTTATTTTTTTTAAAAAGAAATCCTGATGAGACAGGTTTCTAATTATTATAATAGCAACTTCATTAATGTGCTTTGACTTTGGCTTTCTTTTCTGTCTCACTGTCCCTATGTCTTACTACAGCTTCTTGGGATTTCCCTCTCAAACAAATTACCACAATTCTGCTGAGATTATCTCCTTATCTCGGACTCTGCTTCTGAGACACTCCAAACAGCTGTTTTTTTTTTTTTTTTTTTTTTTTTTTATCTTCAGTAGAAAAACTAATACCCTATAAGGTTGCATATCAATTCAAGTTGTACATGATAGTAGTGCCTATGGTTATGATATTAACTATAAAAAAGTGTATTTTTCTAGTCTCTATAAACACGGCCTGTCTTGCTAGTGTGATTATAGTAGACAGGAAATATAACTTTATTGCTGAAAATACCTTTGAGACCCTACTCCCATGTTCGCAGGTGACAAAACTGAAGCTTAGGGAGTATAACTGATAATATAAGAAGTTAAAAGCAGAGATAGGGCTAGAACCTAGATTTTCTGATGTCTAAGTTAGCATTTTCCCCTACTACACACTTAATTCCTGTTGCCAGGAATACTTAATATGTTAATAAATGTCATTCCTTTCAGAGAGTATTTTATAAGCTTTTAAGGTAATGGAATATAAACTTAAAGACAGAGAAAATTGTTATTTGTATTGTGACAGATGGGGTTAATGTCTTTCATAGAATGGGTGCTAGAGAGACATAGTGTTAGCTCTATAATGGCACAGGTTTGTTTTTTTTTTTTTTTTACTGAAGTTAATTGACACAAAATATTGCATTAGTTTCAGATATACAGCATAGTGAATCTACAACTTTATATTTTGCACTATGCTCACAACAAGTGTAGCTACCATCTGTTACTGTAAAATGCTATTACAATACTACTGACTATATTCCCTACACTGTACCTTTCCTCCTTATGACTTATTCATTCCATAACTGGAAGTCTGTACCTCCCACTCCCCTTCACCCATTTTGCTGATCCTCCCATCCGCCTTCCCTCTGGCAACCACCAGTTTGTTCTCTGTATTCATGGGTCTGTTTCTGCTTTTTTAGTTTGTGCATTTGTTTTGTTTTTTAGGTGCCAGATATAAGTGAAATCATATGGGTTTTGTCTTTCTCTGACTTCACTTAGCATGATACTCTCTTGGTCTATCCATGTTGTTGCAAATGGCCAGTTCTCATTCTTTTTATGGCTGGGTAATACTACATTGTGCGTGCGTGTGTGTACACACACACACACACACACACACACACACACATACCACACATACATACCGTATCTTTTTTCATTCATCTATCAATGGACGTTTGGGTTGCCTCCATATCTTGGCCATTGTAAATAATGCTGCCATAAACATAGAGATACATACAGTTTTTCACATTAGTATTTTCATTTTCTTAGGGTAAGTACCCAGTATTGGAATTACTGATCATATGGTATATCTGTTTTTTTTTCTATTTTTAATTTTGGAGGGAACTTCCATAATGTTTTTTCCACAATGGCTGCACTGATTTACATTCCCACCAGTAGTGCACCAGGGTTTCTTTTTCTCCACAACCTCACCAACATTATTATTTCTTATGTTTTTTATTTTAGCCATTCTGACAGGTATGAGGTGATATCTCATTGTGGTTTTGATTTGCATTTCCTTGCTGATGAGTGACATTGAGCATCTTTTCATGTGTCTGTTGGCCATCTGGATGTCTTTGGAAAAATAGCAATTCAGGTCATATGCCCATTTTCTTAATTGGGTTATTTGGTGTTGGGTTGTATAAGTTCTTTATAGATTGTGGATATTAATTCCTTATTGGATATATCATTTGCAAATATCTTCTCCCATTCAGTAAGTTGCCTTTTCCTTTTGTTGTTGGTTTTCTTAACTGTGCAAAATCATCTTATTTTGGTTTAGTCTCAATAGTTTATCTTTGCTTTTATTTCCTTTGCCTGAAGAGACATATCTAGAAAAATGTTGCTGTGGCAATGTCCAAGAGATTACTATCTAGTTTTCTTCTAGGAGTTTTATGGTTTCAGGTGTCACGTTTAGGTCTTTAATCCATTTTGAGTTTATTTTTGTGTATGGTGTAAGAAAGTGGTCCAGTTTCATTCTTTGATACAGCTGTCCAGTTTTCCCAACACTATTTATTGAAGAGACTGTCTTTTCTCCATTGCATATTCTTGCCTCCTTTGTCATAGATTAATTGACCATATAAGCTAAGTTTATTTCTGGGCTTTCTATTTTGTTTCATTGATCTATGTGTGTCTCTTTTTTGTGCCAATATCATTCTGTTGTGATTATTATAGCTTTGTAGTACATCTTGAAATCTAGGATTGTGATACCTGCAGCTTTGTTCTTCTTTCTGAAGATTGTTTTGGCTATTTGGGGTCTTTTGTGGTTCATTACAAATTTTAGGATGATTTGTTTAGGTGCTGTGAAAAATATTATTGGTATTTTGACACGAATTGCATTGGCCTTTTAAATTGCTTTGGGTAGTATGGGCATTTTAATATATATAAATTCTTCTAATCCATGAGTATGTATGTCTTTCCATATGTTTGTGTCATCTTTCATATCTTTTATCAGTGTTTTATAGTTTTCAGAGTGTAGGTCTTTCACTTCCTTGGTTAAGTTTATTGCTAGGCATTTTATTCTTTTTGACGTAATTGTAAATTGCATTACTTTCTTAATTTCTCTTTATGCTACTCCATTATTAGTATATAGAACTGCAATATATTAACAAAATGAAGGTTAAAAATTGTATGATCATCTCAATAGATTCAGAAAAATGATTTGACAGTATTCAATATTCATTCATGATAAAAATTCTCAACAAAATGGTTTAGAAGGAACAAAACTCAACATAATAAAGACCATATATGAAAAACCCACAGCTAACATACTCAGTGGTGAAAAACTGAGAGCTTTTTCCCTAAAATCAGAAACAAGAGAAGGATGTCCACTCTCATCACTTTTATTCAACATAGTACTGGAAGATCTAGCCAGAGGAAGCAGACAAGAAAATTAAATAAAAGGCATCCAAAATGTTAAGGAAGACATTAACCATCACTATTTGCAGATGATATGATACTATACATAGAAAATGCTAAAGACCACAAAAAAAAACTATTAGAAGTAATAAATGAATTTAGTAAAGTTGTAGGATATAAAATTAATATAAGGAATTGGTTGTGTTTCTATAATGGCACAAATTTTTGTCTGGTGTGTTAGTGAAATATCCTAAGAACCTAGAATAGTGCCCGGCACAGAGTAGACATTCAACAAACATTTTCTGAGTGAACAAATGAATGTATACATGATTAAAAGATAAGAAATAATTCTCTCTTTGCTTTAGGGCCACCTAAAATCTATTAATAATAGTATAATTATACATATCAAAGAATGTTCTAGATTGTTTACATATATCCATGATCTAATTTAACTTTTACAAAATCCCTATAAGGTAAGGAAAGTGAGGCTTAGAGGAATTTTGTAACTATTCCATCATCACAAAGCTAATGATTGTCCCAACCATGTCTTGACCATGTTGCCTCTGATGAGCATAGCTTAGATAGCTGCACTGTGAATGCTATAGAAAATGAGGACACAAAGAGCTCTATTCTCTAATCATAAATTAAGCAATCATGTTGCAAACATCATAAGCCAAAAGGTGAAGAACTCATTCCAAGGTATTTCTAAACATTGAATCTGATGGAGTGTGATGACTCATCGTAAAATCAGAAAGAAACTTTACTTCTCCCTCTTGGATTGTTGCAAGTCTGCTGGGAGGGAATTTTATTAAACCGAAATTACTTTCAGTGTCATAATTCCTTATGTTATTAAGTGCCATCATTGTTAGTTTTTTTTGGTTCAAATTCATTCTTTCTGAGAAAAATAATGTTCTGCTGAAGAATGGCATGCAAATAAAATCTCCTTCCTGTCTGAAGTGTCACTTCCCTTTGACAGCCTGAGACAATATATCCAAGAGGTTAAGTTAAGGGCTCTGTATAAACTGTGTGGCTTTGAAAAAGTTCCTTACCCACTCTAAATTTCAGGTTCTACATCTATGAGCTGGGATCAAAAAAAGTACTTAGCTTATAGTGTTGTAGTATTAAACGAAATACTGAAATCAAAATGCTTTGCACAGGACCTGACTCTAAACGTAAATGCTGAATAAAATATTGCCACTGCTGCTACCACCCACTGCCACCATCTTCATCATATTGAAGAAAAGTCCTTTTTATAATGGCATAATACTATTTGTTTAAAGAAAGATCACCTTTGCTGAGATAGGGATGGTTTCTCTGGGTCTGCAGGCATAACAGAGAGGGTGAAACTTGCCAAGATGATTTGTGTTCCTTCTAATGGGATTTAGGGCCTTACCATCCCCTATAGTTGTGTTGTCCTACATGGTAACTACTAGCTTCATTTAGCCTTTGAGCACTCCAAGTATAGGTAGTGCAACTGAGGAACTGAATTTTAAATTTCATTTAATTTTCATATGTTTAAATTTACACTTAAATATTCACTTGTGGCTAGTGACAACCAGACTGGACAGCACTATGCTTTGTCATGCTGGGGAAGGGACTTTGCAAACCTTTGCGGGCTGATACCCTGTTGGGCTCTACCGGGAGGGGGCACTAGAGGGAGACTTCCAGGTTGGATGGAGAAGGGCCTTGTTCCTTCCTGTCCACTTCTGTTCCTGTCGCTCAGGATCACCACAGCACTGACTCTTCACTCTGACAAGTGGCAGTTGGTTTCAGTACTTGCCACACCCAGAGCTACCCCTCAGAGATACCAGGACCAGATGGGCAGTGCCTGTTCCCTCCCCCACAGCCCAGGCCCATGGCATTCCCTCTCCAAACCCCTCAGTTCCAAAGACCCAAACCTCTTACGTAGAGGTGGGTTGCTGCTGCTGCAGGTTGCTCCTTTTGTCTTTTCAGTCCACTGACAACAAGTTTAATCAACTCTAGATTAAATCATTCCCATTAAACCACTTGGCCTGGTGTCTGTTTTCCTGCCTGGACTCCCAATACAGGCTTCCTGGGATCTCAGTCCCTGAGACATATTCCCGCTGCTGCAGCCAGATGCAGCTCCAGTCCCTTGACTCTACCTCAGACTTCACCTGGGACTTCACCTCTGACACAATCTAGCCAGAGTTTCTTCCTTTCTTTCTACTAATTCTTAACCTCACCTTTTAACCAAAAAGTTTGACGTTTTACTTTAACTGTACCTCCCTCAACTCCTGTTTCTATTGCATTTCTCACTGGATCTCAGTTTTTTCATCTCTCATTTATTAATTTTCCATTTTTCTTTAAATGGGTTTTTAATTATTATGATTTTTATTTTGTCATTTAGTTTCCCCCTATCTTATTCTGGGTTTCCTCATTTAAAATCTCATCTGTTTCATTTATTTTTTTTCTTTCTGTTGTTGATACTGGGTAGGGTTCTAACAAAAACTTTAAAATGAGCAAATTAACTTTTACTTTTTAATTTATAGATTTAAGTCTGCTTTTTCTTTTTCTTCATTTTCTTTGTTTCATATATTCTTTAAACATGTTTAAAATTGTAGTAAGATACACTTAAAGTTTATCACCTTAACCATTTCTAAGTGCATGGTTCAGTGGTATCAAATACATTCATATTGTATAATCATCACCACCATCCATCCTTGTAACTGTTTTAATTTTATGAAACTGAAACTTTATATCCACTAAACAATAACTCCCCATTCTCCCCTCCTCCCAGCCCCTGGAAACCACCATTCTACTCTCTGTCTTTCTGACTTTGACTATGCTAACTAAGTACCTTATAAAAGTGGAATCATCGAGTACTTTTTTTTTGTGACTGGCTTATTTTACTTACTATAATGTCCTCAAGGTTCATCCATGTTGTAGCATATAGTAGAATTTCCTTCCTTTTAAAGGCTGAATAATATTCCATTGTAGGTATAGACCACATTTTATTTATCCATTCATCCATTAATGGACATGTGGATTGATTCCATATTTTAGCTATTGTGAATAATGTCATGAACATGGGTGTACATATGTTTTAAATGACTTTTCATCAGCACAATATGAACTGAAGGAGTCCTAAAGGGCACTAATGAGAGAATATTTTAGATGCTGATATTATTTCCCTGGCTCCTCCTGATGGATCCCCCAGCCTAGGTGAGGGATGTTCTGCCAAGAAATTCACCATGTAGTAACTGAGGCCATGTTAGTTACCTCTCCTTGGAGTTATAATCCCCATTTTGCCTTTGACCTGTTTTCCTCACAGGGACATTTATGCATTGTGACATTTCACATCATCCAACTCATTGGGCTCTAAATCTATGGTCTATGAAATATATTATCATTGGATTCTGGACAAATCCTTCTGGTGTCACACACTTGGAGAGCTTGCTACTAGGGAAGTGGCAGCCAGGGCAAGGCTGATTCCATGGTGTTCTCAGATGGAAATGAACTTCTTAATACCAGTGGAGGCCAACTAAGAGGTTATATTGCCACTTCTTGGGCAGTTTTACCTGTCTGCTTTCTGCCTACTAATTATTCAGAGACATGGAAAGGCTTTTTTGAGGTACATTTATCCTCAGCTCCTTTTCCTTGCCATAAGGCCAAAGAGAATGAGTGAAACAGGAATTCAAACAAATATGAGTTTGAAAATAGTTTATCTTCTATTGGGGAGGTTCTTTGATTTGTCAGGTTCCATTCTTGGCAACTAATAATAAGGAGAAGGACCAGACCCCGTCACTTTTATATAATAGGTCCAAGATGCCACAGCTCCCCGAGGTCAGGAAAAGTCATCTCAGCATATCAGAGCTTCTGGGGCAAGGCTTTTAAAAACTTTTTTACCATAGCCCTTGTCATAGGTGCTGCCCTGTTTTCTCTTCAGGACTGAAGCCTCATTCCCCCACCAGCTGGGTTCTGGTAGCTGATAGTTCATGGTAATCCCTCTTTGGGAGTTTCCCTGGGCCAAAGGAAGCCACCTCACAAGGGTCACACCCCTTCCCCAAGCACAGCCACAGTGACTAGCTGATGCAGGAATGGAAAGATCTGAATCCCTTGCTTCAAGCAGGACAATTTAAAGGGCAGTTCAGCTTCAGAGCTCTTCACTTGGGCTCAACTGAGGGCCATTGTTGCGAAAACATTGTAGTTCATTTCTCTCTGTGCCCAAACCTGCTTTCCTCATACCCTTACAGATATTCCCAAGAACACTCCTACACATGAGAGATTTGGTGTCAGGAGTGATGAGAGGAAGCTCACTCTAAAATGGGATTTGAGAGGTGGATTACCCACTAGTTAGCTGGCAATCAGGGCCCCATCACTAGGGGGTAGTGAAATATGGACAGCCTCTGGCATACCATAGCCCTGGGATTATTAGACTTTCAAGAGAAAGAAAGCACAAAAAACAGATATTTCAAGGGTGGAAAAGTGGGATAGAATACTTTTATCTCCTGCAGCCAAATAGGAGATCAACCAGGGTCATGTCACAACATAACCCTGTCAGAGAAGTGCTGGCCTTCTGAGAGAGGAAGGGGACTATATCCCAAAGTTGTTGCAGGATCTAGCCAACATACGCTATTAGGATCCAGAAGAGAGCTATGGTACTGAGTCTTGAGGTACTGGATCAAGAGAGAGTGAGCCAAAGTTGAATCAAAGAGAGTGTATTGATTTAGGAACACTGTCCTGCAATGTAGGATTTGACATTCTGACAAGGATGCAAAGAGCCCATGCTGACACACAATTATGATAGCTCTCAGAAGCTTTAAGAAAACAATGGTCTGCACCAAGTCAAGTAATAATGGCAGAATTGCCATAGCAGATGGTGTAAGCAAGAGCCAAAAGGCTCAGAAAAATGGGCACTCTAGTCTGGATATTCTATGTAAGAAATGGAAAACCCCACAGTGATGATACTCCTAATCCCCGAGCCTGTGAATATGTTGCTTTACATGGCAAAAGGAACTTTGCAGATGGGATTAAAGGAAGGATTTTGAGATAGAGTGATTATCTTGGATTACCTTGGTGGGCCCAGTGTAGTCACAAAGGTCTTGATGAGGGAAGAGGGGAGCAGGAAAGTCCAAGAAGGAGATGAGATAACAGAAGCAGAGATCGCAGGGATAGGATTGCTGACTTTGAAGATGAAGAAAGGGGCCATGAGCTGAGGAATGCAGTCAGCCTCTGGCAGCTGAAAAGGCAGAGAAATGAATTCTCCCCCAGAACCTTCAGAAATGTATGCAACCTTGCTGACATCTTCATCTTGGCCCAGTGAGACCGATTTCAGCCTTCTGACTTCCAGAATTATAAGACAATGCATTTGTGTTGTTTTTAAAAGCTACTAAGCTTGTGGTAATTTATTATATAGCAAAATAGAAATCTAATAGTAATATAGACATGTATTGCTAACCTAACACATCTGCATTTACTGGCATTTGTAGCTATTGCATTTATGGTAATAGGGGCCAGTATCCAACCACTCCCAGATATCTTCTCCTGTAGTTACACTCCAGCATTTCCATACCAAAATATGTATTTTGTTGTGAATTATATTCTTTTTTATTCTTCCTTTATATACTCTTCCCTCTGGGTTCAAAATCCTCAAGATCTCTTCCCACAAATACCCCTCTGATTTTTGCTCTTATAGCTCAACAAATTCCTAAAGATCTTCTATTATATAAAGCCTTCTCTTCCCTAGTTTGGTTCCACACTCAACTCTCCTCCCAAGGAATGCTGGAATATAATTATGGTTATTGGCTGAGCAGCAGTGACTGGTGGGGCACACAGTATGGCTTTTTTCTGCAAGGGCACACACTCAGGGCAATAAATAAATAGTTTCTCGAAGCAAAGACAGGAGAACTACTCTGGAGACATAGGAGATCCAATGAGAAGCACATCATAAGGGGTTGCAAATTTAGGGTGTTCCTCAAAGTGTTCCAGATACTGTCATTCAAATTGCTGGAATTGTACTCTTCCCAGGTCACTGCCTTCACTCACATCAGAGACCTGGTAGAGCTATGAATCCACCTGATAACTACAATTCAGCAAGCAAACTTGGATTGGGTCAGACTCAAAGTCTGAGTTAGATTTTTGGGTATTTTATTACTACTGCTGTAAGAGAGAACATTACTTAAAAATCATGTTATAGAAAATCTTTTATTTTAATCTGTGCCTCGAGGTAAAAATTTAAGCATATGAGGTTTTTGTTCATGCTTTAAGTTCTATACTACTATCAGGAGTAGCTATCCAGTTTAATTAGCTGTTTCAGCCCTGCCGAGTCTGAACCCCTGGGTTCCTGTGTCACATTATGGACATAGATTCAGTGCATTTTCCATCCTTGCTACTCAGAGTATGGTCTGCAAACCAGCAGCATGGACATCCCCTAGAAGCTTGATAGAAATGCAGCATCTCAAGCTCCATCCTAGATGATGCTGAATTAGACTTGTGTTTTAACAAGATCCCCAGGATCTATATGCACATTAAAGTCTGAGAAGCACTTTATGCACTATGTCAGCCGGGTCAACAAGAGTAGATTCAGAGTTTAGCTTCTTACCATCTCCTGGTTCTGCATTCCCTGAGGTTTTCAGTTTGAATCCTCACATGCTGGCCCTAGCCTCAGCATATTCTATATCCTCTCAGATTTAGGCCTAGGAGGAATGGGCACTGTCCCCTCCCCCCCAGGAGCCCTAGAAAAAGGCTAATTACCTCTCAGTAGTTCAACTGGGTCACATATTATTTATGAATCAATCATTGGGGCCAGAGAATTGAGATACACTGACCATAGTTGTAGGCTCCAATGCAATAATAAGGAGTGACAACCAGTGAGAAATGCCCAATGAACACTGTTCAAGAGTAATTGATGGGATATCCCAAGAGAATATCTAGGGACTTGATGAGTATTGTTTTACCAGAAAGGCAAATAAATTCTGGGCAGACAAAACAGTAGTTGTGTACTATGCATTTCCCATTGAGTTTCTGTGATGGCTCCCACTGAGAGTGATTTCTTGTTCCTGGTGGGCTCCTCCCCATCACTGCTCAGTTTCAGACAGTGGTGGTTCCCCTCATTTTGTTGGAGTGAATCCTGAGTGAAGGATCGGTGCTGCAGGCCAACATGCTATCTTATTGCCTTTCTTCCCAGAATGAGTTGTTGGGGCTCATCCTTTGGTGCATGAATGGTCTCCTCTCCCCTGCTGGCAAACTCCTCTAAAAACCTGCAGATTCATCCTACACTCAGGAACTGCTCAGAAACATTCTGCATTCCTCTACTTAGACCTACCTACAGCTGAATTTTTTTATTTCAGGAGTTTGCCTTCTCCATGACCAACATTCCTTTCCTGATATGTAACTAAATGAATAGGGGCCCCAAGATGTTGGCTTTCTTCTGGGTTTTTAACTTTACAGCCTGTGAGTGACCTAGCTTTTAGAATGTTAGTACCCTCATGTTTGTGATTTTAGGCTCCCAGAGAAATAACCCAGAAATAAAGGTTATTATCACCTTAGCAAACACTTTTTATTCCTGTATATTCCCTCAACCCACCTATGATAGTATATGCCACTCTGGTGGCAAGTTCCCAGGCTGACGAGCAGCATCCCATCACGAGTGCTTGTACCACTTCTTCACTTTTATGCCTCAGAGCTTTACTGACACACAGGTAGGGCAACTTAAAATCAAGAGACTATAGTCAGTAGGTAATGACCCAAGTCTCCCATTTTTCAGAGGAACATTTCTGAGGCATGTTCTACCAGTTTCTTAGAGGTTCCCCCATGGGATAGAGCCCAGCTGCCCTCAGTAACCAACACAATAACACATTCTTTGTAGGGTCTCTCTCTCTCTCTCTCTCTCTCTCTCTCTCTCTCCCCCCCCCCCTCCCTCTCTCTCTCTCCCTCTCTCCCACTCCTGCTCCCTCCCTCCCTTCTCCTCCCCTCTCCCTCTTTCCCTTCCTCCCTCTCTTCATGTTCCTTTGCCTCTGCTTCTTGGGGGTACCTCCCAAATAAACTACTTGCATCCCAAGCTCTTGCCTCAGCCCTGCTTTGGGGAAACTAAAAATTGGGACACCAGATTCTTGGACCAAATCTACCCTACGACCTGTTTTTATATAGCCCACTAGTGAGCTAAGAATTATTTTCACATTTTTAACTGGTTGAAAAAAAATCAAAGGAATATTTTGTGACACATGAGAATTATATGAAAATCAAATGTCAGTATCTATGAAGCTTTATTGAGACATAGCTATGCCTAATAGTTTATATATTATCTGTGGCTGCTTTTGTACTTCAATGCAAGGTTGAGTAATTGTGACAGAAACTGTCTGGCCTACAAAGCCTAAAATTATTACTGACTCCTTACAGTGAAAGTTTGCTTACCCATGATCTAGGCAGTAAGTGTCACATTAAAATCGAATTATAACATTATATATCAAGTATAGACTAAACTCTAACCTTCTGTATTACATTAAAATAATTTCTTTCAGAATTTTATTTTTATTTCAGAATATTTTAGACACTTAAAAAAAGCTTAGCAGATATTCTTCTACCTAATTATTATTAATAAAACTTAGTTTTTAGGCCTCAGACTAAGAGGTAATGTTGTAGGAAACCCTCTTCCAGTTACATCTACAGAATATAGAGTTTAATGGGCAGCCCTGGTGGCTCAGTGGCTTAGAGCCACCTTCAGCCCAGGGTCTGATCCTGGAGACCTGGGATCAAGTCCTGCGTTGGGCTCCCTGCATGGAGCCTGCTTCTCCCTCTGCCTATCTCTCTCTCTCTAATAAATAAATAAAATCTTTTTTTAAAAAAAGAATATAGAGTTTAAAAATCCGAAAACTATTTCAATATTTAACATTTACTTCTTAATCTATTTAGTACTTGACACATAGTAGGCAGATAGAAACTATTTAATAACAAACAAAAGATGTCCATAATTTTCCAAGATACTAAGTAGTTCTCATTTCATATTAGAAATGAAATTACCTTGTTATAAAGACAAGTGTTTCATTTTGTAAAATAAGTGGTCCCAGGCCACAGGGAAGCAAGCTTCCATTTTATGGTTGGCCGTAATCACAGTTCAAAGTCATTTGATCTATTCATGTATTTCTATAGCATGAAGCCCCTTTGTCCACAGAAAGTAATCACCACCTAAGAATTTTTCATTTCCCTTTATTGCATTGTGCTGTACTTGCAAGTTCCCCATTATTTAGTAATGTACTTGGAAAATGTCCAATAATTTACATTTAGTATCAACTAAGGTTTATTCATGTAACCAATTCTATTTTATGTGGAATGCTCTCCCTTACTGGAAAAATTGTTAATAGTTTTCTGTTGCTCATGGGCTACATCCAAATTCCTGAGTTAGACTCATCCTGGGTACAGTCTATCTCTCTGACCATATCTTCCACTATCATCCAGTTAGATGTCCTCTTACTATGAGAAGCATCTCCAAGCTCCCTAGCCTCCAAGTTACCTCCTCTTTTGCATTAGGTTGCCCAGAAGCAGACTTGGAGATGAGGCTTTATGTGCAAATGATTTCTTAAGGAAGTGTTCTCAAGAGAAAATGATGAGGGAGTAGAGTAAGCAGGATAGGTAAGAGTGTGATTGCAGGTAAGGTCCTTCAAGTGTCCTTCAGCCTGATCCCACAGGGGAACTCTGGAGTGGCAGTCACTGCTCAGACCTTGTGTTGCCTTGAGGAACAGGACCTAGACTTCTATACACTCATGGCCCTGAGTTATTGGCTGAGGGCTGCTCAAGGGCATGTGGGCACACTAGCTGTAGGCATCTAATGGAAACTTTGGAACAAAGTCATAGGTACAAGATGTTACAAGCAGAGGCACACCAAAGGGTGTATAGAAGCAGTAAGAGAGTCTTAATTCCTATCACATTATTTTCTCTAGCATATGCTTGCTGTGTGGTATGTATCACCTTCCACTTCCAAATACCATTGGGAAGGGAGAGCCCTGGGAGTGAATCCTGGCTTCCTCCCATACCAAGGGACCTTAGTCATATGTCTAAACTTCTTAGTCACTTAGATTGTGCTTCTTTACTTTTTTTTTTTTTTGAGAGAGAGCACCCAGAGGAGGGGGAGAGGGAGCGAGAGAATCCCAAGCAGGCTCCATGCCCATTGTGAGACCAACACAGGGCTTGATCCCATGACTCTAAGATCATGACCTGAAATGAAACCAAGAGTTGAACACCTAACTGACCGAGCCACCTAGGTGCCCCTAGATTGTGATTTTTTAAGTGAGCATAGTACTACATACCTCAGGATTGATTATTCTGCAAATTAAAGAAGATACCTGGGAAACTAGTCCAAGATAGGTCTTCCATACATGTCAAATTTGAAATCATCCCACTTTGTTAGTCTCTAGCAGTCCCTTGCTCTCCTGGCCATAGTCTAGAATTAGTCTCTATTGTATGACACAGTGGAATGAATTATGAGCTTCTCTATTTAGTATAGTCAAGAACCATTACAAATGATGCATCCTGCCCTGGTTGGGTTAAGCAGGAGTTTTCAACCTCCACTGACATTTTAGATTCAGTAATTCTTTGTAATAGGATGCTGTCTTGTGCATTGTAGGATGTTTAGCAACATTCTTAACCTCTACCCAATATATCCTACTAGTATTTCCCCAAGTTGTGAGAACAAAAAGTATCTCCAGACATTGCCAAATATCCCCTAGGGAGCAGAATCACTCCTGGTTGAGACCAGTGGTTTATTTATTTTTTTAAAGATTTTATTTATTTATTCATAGAGACAAAGACACAGGCAGAGGGAGAAGCAGGCTCCATGTAGGGAGCCTGATGTGGGACTCGATCCCGGGCCTCCAGGATTATGCCCTTTGCTGCAGGCGGCGCTAAACCACTGCACCACCGGGGCTGCCCAAGCCCAGTGGTTTAAATAAATTCCTAGGAGCCTGTGCAGAATTGATTTAAATCTTGGAAACCATGTAGGAAAAAAAAAAAAAAAAGGAAACCATGTAGGTTAACAGCAACATCTTTAAAAATTTTTTTATCTAAATTCCATTTAATTAACATATACTGTATTATTTGTTTCACAGGTAGAATTCAGTGATTCATCAGTTGCATTACAACACCCAATGCTCATTAATTACTTCAAGTGCCCTCCTTAATGCCCATCACTTAGTTACCCCATCCCCCCACCCACTGCCTCTCCAGAAACCCTCTGTTTGTTCCCTAGAGTTAAGAGTCTCTTATGGTTTGTCTCCCTCTCTGTTTTCATCTTATTTTATTTTTCCTTCCCTTCCCCTATGTTCATCTGTTTTGTTTCTTAAATTCTACATATGAGTGAAATCATACAGTGTCTTTCTCTGACTTATTTTGCTTAGCCTAATAACCTCTAGTTCCATCCATGTCATTGCAAATGGTAAGATTTCATTCTTTTTATGGCTGAGTAATATTCCACTGTGCATATATACCACATCTTCTTTATCCATTCATCTGGGCTCTTTCCATTAGTTTGGCTATTATGGACATTGCTGCTATAAACATTGGGATGCATGTGCCCCTTTGAATCACTATATTTCTATCCTTTGGATAAATACCTATTAGTGCAATTGTTGGGTCATAGGGTAGCTCAATTTTTAACTTTTTGAGGAGCCTCCATACTGTTTTCCAGAATGACTACTCCAGTTTGCATTCCCACCAACAGCCTGAGGGTTCCCCTTTCTCCATATCCTCACCAACACCTGATGTTTCCTGAGTTGTTAATTTTAGCCATTCTAACAGGTGTGAGATGGTATCTCATTGTGGTTTTGATTTGTATTTCCCTGATGCCAAGTGATGTGGAACATTTTTCATGTGTCTGTTGGCCATTTGTATGTATTCTTTGGAGAAATGTCTGTTTATGTCTTAACAGCAGCATCTTTTAAATGCTCCTTTCTCCCTTTTTTAAAAAAGATTTTTTACTTATTAATTTGAGAGAGATGATGAGAGAGTGAGAGAGCAGGAATGGAGAGAGAAGAAGAGGGAGAGGGAGAAAAAGACTCCCTGCTGAGCAGGGACCCTGATGCTGGGCTCAATTCCAGGACCCTGGGATCATGACCTGAGCCAAAGGCAGAAGCTTAACCGATTGAGCCACCCAGGCGCCCCCCTCCTTTTTAAATAATAGAATTTGTATGCATTTTTTTACTTTGTTTTGGACATTCACAAGGTGAAAGGGATGAATCTCACATGCTCCAAATGCAAGAACTTGAGGAGCCATGCTTTGAGCAGCTCAGAGACCCAGATAGATGTCTCACATATGTCTTCTCTCAAGTCTCTGAAGGAATCAGGATCTGAATGCAGACTGCCTTGCTCAAAGGAAAGCAGCCATTGAAAGATTATGATATTGGGTAATAATTGATTGTTTTCTTTTTTAAAGATTTTGTTTATTCATGAGAGACACAGAGAGAGAAGCAGAGACATAGGCAGAGGGAGAAGCAGGCTCCCTGAGAGGAGCCTGAAGCAGGATTCGATCCTGGGACCCTGGAATCATGACCTGAGCCAAAGGCAGACTCTTAAGCACTGAGCCATCTGGGTGCCCCAATTGATTGTTTTCCATGTAACATTTTATTTGGGATGAGAGGAATAGAATGAATGTTATTGGACAAGATAGGATGTGCCAATCTCTTATTTAAAAGGAAAGATTAACATTGTTTTGGGAATATGATGCTAATGAAGCATATTTAGGAGCCAGTATTTCCATATAAAATGTTGTCCAGTAATCTTATCTTTATAAGACCTATGGGTTCTGATTTCAATTTGTTTCAGTCATCCTTGTCAAAGAGAAAGCCAGCCTAATTGAAATCATCAAATTACTATAATTGTGACTATACTAATCTAGTAATTATCCCCTGAATTCAGTCTTCAACGCTGAATATTTATATCTCTATTAGGAGCAGATAGAATTGAAAAAATATCAAGTTTTGCAAATCATAATCTCAGGAATTTGAACTGATAGGAAGACGTTACTTTTCCATCTTAGAAAAATAATTGGCTATTTTCAAGCTCACTGGAAGTCTCTCAGCAGGTGCCCTCACAAGTAGATCTGTGAGAAAAATCACCTCATTTACACTACGACAGACCTTTATTCAAGAGGTACAAAATTCCAGCTATAAAATAAATAAGTCACTTTACTTAAGTATAGTAAAGCACAGAGAATTTAGTCAATAATATTGTAGGAACTTGGTATGGTGACAGGTGGTAACTACACTTATCATGGTGAGCATTTTGAAATATATATAAATGTGGAATCACATGTGGTACACCTGAAATTAATATATTGTTTGTCAGTTATACTCCAATTAAAAAAGAGAGAGGGAAGCTGTTGAGGAGCTTCTGGGTTGGTGAACACATGAAGGTGCAGGAAGAATGGTGCACTCAGGACATGGAAGCTCTGGGCCCTTTCCCCTCATACCTTGCCCTCTGCATCTCTTTCACCTGCTGTTCCAGAGTTATATATCCTTTTATAATAAACCAGTAATCTAGTAAAAAGAGAGAGAGAGAGAGAGGCTTTTGAATCTTCAGGATTTTGGTTTGTAAACCTTTAAGTGTTTCAGCATTATAATGATTGATTGGTTTTATTTTTTAAACCTGCTTTTAGATTCAGTGGGCCTACAGGGGTCCTGAAACAACCCATTCTTGGTATGTGGTAAAGCAGAAATACCCACAGAGATCAGCAAAGCCAGTGCTGTCTGAGCTATTTCCCTCTGGGCACCTTCCAGTTACTCTGAGCCCACCTCACATGGATAGCCAGTAGTCCTTCTATCTTTGGTCCGTCTTTCTGCTTCTTCTTCCAGTCTGTTCCATCAATTTCATCCCTTTGATGGCCTAAAACCCCACACAATGTGGCCTAGATGACAGGTCTTCACCTTTTGTATTAGCAAACTTCATTTGCCCAGAATCTGTACTCTATTCAGAGCTGCACACCTACAAGGTAAACATCCACCTCTCTTGCTAATATTGGTCAGTCCTCACAGATTTACTTTGATTTTTTTTTTCTTATGAATAACTATTTTAGTTTGGTTAAGTAGTTGTGAAACTTTATTTTAGCAGCCAAGTTTTCCCTTGAATAAAAACAGCTACGCAGTCTCTGTACATGAAACAGACATGCATCTTATTCCTGGAGTAGTGGGGCTGGGGCCCAGCGGCCCTCTTGTCTGGTCTTCACAGGTCCCTTCTAAGTTTAGGCACTCCATAGACTGGAGCTTTCTGTTCAATATTCTTTGTGAATGACTGGTCTAGTTCAACGTTCTTATTTTACAAGAACTTAGGCCCAGAGAGTTACAGGCACAAGTTCAGCATTTTATTGCTTGTTCTTGACAGGGCCAAGATTTGAACTGGCCTGGTGCTTTTCTCCAGTAGCCCTCCCAACCATCCTGGCCAGATGTCCAGCAGATGTTTTTAATAACTTGAAGGAAGTAGGCATTTTCCCTAGGATCGGTCTCATATACTTGCTTTTGTCATTGTTGATGAGCTGAAAAGCCCTCTGGGAAGACTCAACATCCAAGAGGATGGTGTGCCACTTCTCACATCATGAGGATGTGAGAACCCCTCTTTTTCTCATTTCCACTTTTCCTGCAATCTCAGAACCCTTGACACCTCCCTATCTCCTCACCATCCCAGTGGTTTTGAGAGCTACCAGGGCATATAAAATGTGCCTGGAAACAAATCACCAATTGTATTCCCCTTGTCCTGATGATCCCCAGCAGGTGTGCTGGGCTCAGGCTCTGCATTCTCCTGGCTAAGTTTATGGGCACTAATGACCTGTCTGCTGTGTAGTGCTGCTCTTGCTTGGAGAGCTGGTGTGGAGTGGATGGACAACCTCTCTTTTCTCTGTCATCCTCTCTATGGAGCTTTAGGGAGTTTTTAATGATTGTGACCAGGAATACTCCATTAGAGTTGGGGAGATTTCTGGCAGGCTGAACCCACTGAACCCACAGATGTTCCCAGACACACTCAGTTCCCTTTGGTGGCTCCATAGAAGCTCAAGCTGAGACTTCGTTATGCTATAAGAAGTGATTCCCAGAGCTTAGGATGTATCTACAAGTTGAACTCTTTTCTAACCCACTGAGCTGGTCTGAAATAGGTATCTCCTTTTTCATGCTGCTTCCTATCAGCACCAGGATTCCCAAGTGTCTGCCCAACATCATCTTCTGACTTAGTCTGGTTCTTTTGAGGTTCCCCTGCCCCACGCTGACTGGCCAAGCATGGATTATATTGAAAGGTAGAGTAAGGAGAGCAGGGGAAGGATTATCAGTAGGAAAATCTGCAGGTGTAGAAAAGAAAGTTACATTTTAATTAGTGTTAAATAACAGTTTGCACTTAACCATCAGAGTTGGGCATTGTTATTCTCTTAAGATTTCAATTTCTTTGAGAATACCATGCCAGTAAAATGCTGTATGTCCTTGGAGGAATTGATATTCACTGTCTTTAATGAAAGCCAGATATTTGTGACCTTATTTTTCCCTTCATGCCTTGGCTTCTAGGAACCTCAGATTCTAATGTGTGATGAAAATTGATGGCTTATATCAACCTCTATAGTTAGTATGCTTTCTCCCTTTTTTTTGTTCTGATTCTTCCCAGCTTTGCATACTCTTCTTTCTTTCTTATTCATTCATTTCTTTATTTTCCCATATGTACCCTCCTTCAAAACATTTGAAACAGATTATGGAAACTTACACCAAATGGTACCAAAATAAAAAGATTGGGTTAGAGGAATGGAAATTACAGAGTGGAAATAGAAAAGGGCCTTAAAAGGAAGTGTCCTAGTTTATAGACAATAAAGGGACATGGCCAGAGCTTTAGGAATCTGAGCCTTAGCTACCTGTGAAAAGATAGAAAAAAATATGTATTAGAACATTTGTACTTTTCTTTTGGGTTATATACTTTCCATGAATCACAGGAAAGTTTTCACCACTACCAGGTTATAAAGAAATTTGCCCATTTTTTTTTCTTCTAGTACTTATAATACTTCAAAATTTTACCTTTAAATCATTGATCCATTTAGAGTCGATTTTGCTGCACAATGTAAAGTGTAGTACCAACTTCTTTTTCCACGGGGCTATCCAATCATCTCTACATTTCTTAAAAAGTCAATTTTACCCAACAGGTTTGAAATGCCCCTTCTATTATATGCTAATTCCCATGTGTATTTCTATCCTATATTTCTAGGGTATTCTGTTACATTAGCATTTCTAGTTGTACACTAGTTCCATAGCTTTAAATTATTGTGCCATTATAAATATATTTTAATATTCAGTAGGGCTTATTCTTCGTTGCTTTTATTATTTTTCAGATGTTTGCCTAACTATTCTTGCCTATTTTATTATTTAATTTTACAATTAGCTTTCCTAGTTCTAGACAAAAATATTGGCATTTGTTGGAATCTCACTGAATTTATGAAATATAATACAGAATTTTTAATGGCTACTTAATAGTCTTTCATATTGAAATACCCTAATTTATATAACCATTCTACTATTTTGGTACCTTTAGGTTGTAGGCATTGATTGTTTTGTCCAGTCATTTTTGTCTTCTTTCTTTGGGGTAGTTGCTCTTTTCTCAGTCTAATCATATGACTTGGTTGAGGGCCATTAAACAAAGAGCCTCATCACATCCTGGTAGTTGGTTCAACATACAGATAGGTGACACAGGCTGATCCAGTTAGACTCTTTCCCTGGGATCTCTTTGAATTGGGAATTTCATTGTAGAACTCTGAGGTTTTTAGCCTAGACCTGTAAGCAAGGATGGTTTTGTTTCATGGAGAACATAGCAAGAAAGAAAAAGGCTGATATCTATAGAGTGTTCTAGTGACATGGATGTCCTACTTCAGGTATCTCTAACTAGAATCACACTCTTGCTGGTTATGAGCACTAAGAATCACATTTCGTAAAGATAGTGCCCCTCCAGTTTAATTAAGGTATAATTGACAAAAATTATATATATTTAGGATATACAATGTAATGATTTACTATATGTATACATTATGAAATAATTATCATAATCAAGTTAATGAACACATCCATCACTTCACATAGTTACCATTTTAATGTTTGTGTTTATGGTGGGAACACTGAAGATCTATTTTCTGGGCCCCTGGGTGGCTCAGTTGGTTAAGCGTCTTCCTTTGGCTCAGGTCATGATCTCAGTGTCCTGGGATCGAGCCCCAAGATGGGCTCCCTGTTCATTAGGGAGCTTGCTTCTCCCTCTGCTTCCCCCTCCACTTCTATACTCTCTCTCAAATAAATAAATAAAATCTTAAAAAAGATCTATTCTCTTAGCAAAGTTCAAGTATACAATCCAACATTATTAAGTATAGTCACCAGGCTTTACTTAGATTCTCAGACCTTATTCATCTTATAACTGAAAGTTTGTACCCTTTGACCAACATCTCCTTATTTCTCCCACCCTTTATCTGCTGGAAACTACTATTCTATTTCTGTTTCCATGAGTTTGACTTTTGTGGAGTCCACATACAAGTGATAATATACAGTATTTCTCTTTCTGTCTGGTATATTTCACTTAGCTGATACCCTCCACATTCATCCATCTTGTCACAAGTGGCAGCATTTCCTTATTTTTATGGATAGGTAATATTCCATTGTGTATATATAACACACTTTATTTATTCATCTGTCAATAGACACTTAGGTTGTTTCTATATCTTGGGTGTTGTAAATAATGCTGTGAAGAACATGGGAGTGTATATATCTCCCCAATATACTGATTTTGTTTCCTTTGGATATATACCCAGAAGTGAGGTGGCTAGATCATATGGTAGTTCTATTGAGGAACTCTCCTAATGTTTTTCATAGTAGCTGCACCAGTTTTCATTCCCAGAAATACTGTACAAGCTTTCCCTTTTCTTTATATCCTCACCAACATTTATTATCTTTTTGGTAACAATCATTCTATCAGGTGTGAGGTGATATAAAAATAATTCTAATTGAAGTAGTACTGAACAGTATAAAAGTTGTTTTCACTTTTTTCTCCCTCCCTCCATGCCTTTGTTTAGATGTGAGCATCTTATTGAGCATTGGATATCCTCTAAATTTCACTTATGCCCTTTCTACCGGTATCTTATTCTGTTCCTTTCTGCATCCTGCATTAGCCAAACTGCTTTAGGACTACACCTTTGCCTTCCTTGCCTTTTAAACCTCTTTTGTGACTCCTAGGTCCTCCTATATTCTGATTTGAATAGCGCTATTATGATACTTCACCATTCATAAGAAGCATGTTCAGAGCCTTCACAGATCCCCACTTCTGCTAAGAGTAAATGCTTGTTCATGTTTTCTTCTGAGCTGAAGTTTTTGCGTAAGACATGGATATATCCTATATCATGGATGGTTCTTCAACCATCACTGATGTTTTTGGTTTCATTTGATTCCTGTTTTTCATACTTTTTTAACCCCTTCATAAATTATTATATACTGTATAAGATTTAAGACAAATGGAGGTTTGTCAATGAAAACACACATGACCAGCTAGTTTCACACATTAGCCCATGCATCCTTCACCTGTCCTATGGTGTTGTGACAACTGGTCTTTAAATGTTTGCCTGAAGAAAATGACCCTTTATTAGAATTATACAAAGCTTTGATCTAAATCAGCAGGGTTTTGCTTTATTTTTTCCTGTCTTTTTTTTCCTATTTGCATTCATTATTAACTCAAAATTTTGTTTTTATTTGAGGGAAGGACATACATCTCATTCCTCCTTCATATCACTTCCAGGTGCTTACAAATTTATTTAATGGCTGAATGAATTTCTTATACACAGTCTTTCGCAAAGTACCTGGCACAGTGAATCACTCAATAAAAATTTATAGAATGAAGTATGAATATATGAATGAATATGGAATGAAAGTATAGAATGGATCAGTGTACTAAGCGTTTTCAAAGTAGAAATGTTCTGAAAATCAAAACCACAATGAGATACCACCACACACCAGTGAGAATGGGGAAAATTAACAAGGCAGGAAACCACAAATGTTGGAGAGGATGCGGAGAAAAGGGAACCCTCTTACACTGTTGGTGGGAATGGGAACTGGTGCAGCCACTCTGGAAAACTGTGTGGAGGTTCCTCAAAGAGTTAAAAATAGACCTGCCCTACGACCCAGCAATTGCACTGCTGGGGATTTGCCCCAAAGATACAGATGCAGTGAAACGCCGGGACACCTGCACCCCGATGTTTCTAGCAGCAATGTCCACAATAGCCAAACTGTGGAAGGAGCCTTGGTGTCCATCAAAAGATGAATGGATAAAGAAGATGTGGTTTATGTATACAATGGAATATTCCTCAGCCATTAGAAATGACAAATACCCACCATTTGCTTCAACGTGGATGGAACTGGAGGGTATTATGCTGAGTGAAATGAGTCAATCGGAGAAGGACAAACATTATATGGTCTCATTCATTTGGGGAATATAAATAATAGTGAAAGGGAATAGAAAGGAAGGGAGAAGAAATGGGTAGGAAATATCAGAAAGGGAGACAGAACATGAAGACTCCTAACTCTGGGAAACGAACTAGGGGTGGTGGAAGGGGAGGAGGGCGGGGGGTGGGGGTGAATGGGTGACAGACACTGAGGGGGGCACTTGACGGGATGAGCACTGGGTGTTATTCTGTATGTTGGCAAATTGAACACCAATAAAAAAATAAATTTATTATTAAAAATGAAAAAGAAATGTTCTGAATACCAGAGTGTTAGAGCAATCTGATTTGTCAGTATAACAGAATTCAGATGGTCCCTGACTTATGACGGTTGACTTGCAATTTTAAACGTTATGTTGGTGTGCAAGTGATACACAAGCTTTACTTGGAATTTTGAATTTGGATCTTTTCCCAGGCCAGTAATATGTGGTACAATCCTCTCTTGTGATGCTGAGCAGGGCAGAGAGCTACAGTTCCCAGCCAGCCACATGATCATGAAGGCAAACAACTGATACACTGACAACCATTCCGTCCTCCTACAACCATTTTGTTTTTCTCATTCAGCACAATATTCACTGAATTACATGATATAGTCAATACTTTATTATAAAAGAGGCCTTGTGTCAAGATGATTTTGCCTAACTGTAGCCTAATGTGTTCTGACCACATTTAAGGTGGACGAGGCTAAGCTAAGATGTTCAGTAGGTAAGGTGTAGTAAATGCATTTTTACCGTATGATATTTTCACCTTATTAGGGTTTATCAGGATGTAACCCTGTCATAATTTGAAGATTGCCTATTTCTCTCTCTCTCTCTTTTAAATTATAAAGCTACTTTTAATACTTTGAGGTGAGCCCCACAGGAAAAAAAAAACACTGGGAAGAAGTAACTGTCACATACACCCCAAAAAAGGAGACTGGCTCCCTGGGGAAGGAAGCACAAAAGGGACCTGCCGCAGACTCAGGGCACAGAGAATGCCATCGATGATGCTGGGACCTGTGAACACTGTAGAGAAAACTCAAGCATGGTGGCACTGGCTCTGGGAACACAAGCAAAGGGCAAAAGGATTGGACACGAAGCCACAAAGCTACTTGGGTTCCTCCTTCTTCTGTTTTGCCTTTTTCTGCTTCTACTGCATGATCTCCGAGTCCCTGGGGGTAGAGATGATGGGGCTCTCTGCTTGCGGGCAACAGCAGAAAGCCTGTCATCTCAGCACCTTCCCTTAACTCAGTCGCTCTGTGTTTTCATATTCTTCTAGCGAGTGAGCTTGCACTTTCTGTGGGTCATGGCAACAGCAGAGGCTCCAGCCTGCCTCTGTTGCATCCCCTCATTCTGTCCAGTTGTATATTTTTCTTACTAAGCAGGATTTCTCAACTTCAGCACTGATGACATCTTGGGTCAGATCATTCTTTGTCATGTGCACTGGAAGATGCTGAGCAGCATCCCTGGTCTCTACTCACTAGATGCCAGTAGCTTCCACCACCCATTTTGATAACCAAAAATGTCTCCAGCCATTGCCACGTGTCTGCTGGGGAAGGGGGTTGGTGACAAAACCGCCCCTAGTTGAGAACCACGGCTCTTAAGATCCTTTGCTTCGTTTCCTCCCTTCTCTCCAGCTACATGTTTAATAATGTGTAAATCATTTTTAAACGTCTTTCTGTTCCTCCAGCAGTAGAGTGGACCCTGGCAGATCTCAGTAGTCTAATGCGCATTTGTCATTCCCATCTTGGCTGGAGGAACCGCAGGACTTTATATTTCTAGCAGATATCACTTGCCTATCATTAGCATTTTCAGGCTGCATCTAGCTGTCAGGCTTTGTTATGTTGAAGCTGCTGTTGCCAACTTCAGTAAGCAAGAACAACAAAAAATGCCTTCTGACTTCCCTAACAAATAAGTCCTGTTTGACAGATTGAATTCACATAGATACTGAAGCATTTCATTAATAGATGATGAGCTGTCATTTCTGAACTGTCTTCTTACTCTTCGACGAAAGAAGGGGATTTGCTTCTTAAATGAGGGAACTATTCTTGACTATTGTGTCTCATGAAAGAGAGGCTAATTGGGCAGGGTAGTGGGTAGACAGTTTCCTATTGTGTTAGTCATCATTTACTGTGTAATAAATTACTCCCCAGACTTCCTGGTTTTAAGTAACAAGCATATATAGTCTCAGTTTCTGTGGGGCAGGATTTCAGGAGCAGCTGAGCCTGGAGGTTCTGGTTCAGGGTCTCTCCCAAGGTTGCAGTCAAGATGTCAGCTGTGGCCATAGGCAGAGGAAGTTTTGATTGAAGCTGGGCAGGGAAATCTGTTGCATCACATGGCTGCTGGCAGGTAGGGCTAGCAGATTTTGGAAAACAAACAAACAATAAATACCCCAAGGTGCCCAGTTAAATTTGAATTTCAGACAAATAACAGATAATTTTGCAATGTAAGTCTGCAGGATTTGGGACATACTTTTACTATTATTCATTGTTTATCAGAAATCCAAATTTAATTGGCATTCTTTTGGAATCTAGCACCCTGATTGGCAGTAGGTCTTAGTTCTTTGCCATGTGGGGTTCTCCAGAGGGCTGTTTCAGTATCCTTATGGCATGGTAGCCAGCTTCTCTGAGAATACCTACCTGACAGGGAGGTTAAAACTGCATTGTCTTTTTTGATACAGTCTCAGAAGTCACAGGTCATCATTTCTGCCAATTTCTATTGGTCACATAGACCAATTCTCATTCAATGTAGGGGATTACACAATGGTATGATCATAGAGTACCATCTTGGAAGCTGATTCCCACATCTGTATTGTGGGATTTGAGGGCTGCTGATAAGATCTCCCTCACTCTCCAAATATTACCTATTTGTAGAAGGCAGACTTCTAAGGCAATCCCTAATGAGTTATATCCATGTAGAATATGTTCTCCTTGAATGTGAGCAGAGCCTGGGACTTGCTTCTAGCCAACATAATAAGACAAAGGTGATAAGATGTCACTCCCTCAATTAGGTGATATTATATGGCAAAGGTAATAGGATTTCATTTTCATAATTCTTTTACATTATATGAGCCTCTTTTAGCCTACTAGAGTGAAATACTCTCCCTTGCTGACCTTGAAGGAGCTGTCATGTTGAGAGAACGGCTAGGTCTGTATGTGACATGATGGGTAGACTCTAGGAGTAGAGAGTGGCCCTTAGTTCAACAAGAAAGAGGGGATCTCCATTCTACAGTGTCAGGGAACTAAATTCAGCCAACAATCATGTGAGCTTGGGAGAGGACCTTGAGACTCTCAAAAGGAATGCAGCCCTGGTGACACCTTGATTGTACCTTTGTGAGACCCTGAAGTAGAGGACCGAGTTAATGTATACCCAGAGTTGTGATGCACAGAAACTGTGAGAGAATTAGTGTGTGTTGTTTTAAGCATCTAAGTTTTTGGTCATTTGTTACAAAGCAATAGATAACTAGTTCACCCTTCTATCTTTCTCACTGTATTGGGGCTGATATTCTCCCCTGGGAGAGTATTATTAAATCTTACTACCTTCTCATGTCCTCCATTAAAATTTGTGCACTTTCACAATGTGCCTAAAAAGATATATAAAGCCAATTTGCAAAACTTGACCCAACAAGTAGTTGTAATTAAATGTGGAGAGTTGCTAAGAGAGGTGAACAACAGGAGACTTTGACTACATAGCAGGATAAGCTAAAATAGTCTAGGAATTCAGGAAAGCAAGAACACTTGCTTCACTTGCTTCTGGAGAAAGTGATATTGAAAGTTGGAAGAGCAAGAGTTATTTAGGCAAAAAAGGAGAGATGCAGAGTATGAAGGCAGAGAACTTTTTAAAAGTGTCAACTGTTGTAGTATTAACAGAAAGAGTGCATAAATCCTAAGTGTGCAGATTGACAAATTTTCACAAAGCAAAGCCCCGTGTAACTATTGCTCAGATCAAGAAACAGTATTACCTGCCTACCAGAAGCCTACCTATGTCCGATTCCAGAGAGGAGCTTGCCTTTCTCCTCTGCAAGGGTCACCCTGTCCTAACTTATAACATCATAGTTTGATTTTGACTATTTTTATACTTCATATACTTGGACTAATATAGTACATGCTCTCTGTACCTGGCTTTCCTCTCCAGTGTTATGTTTGTGAGATCCATTCATGTTGTTGCATCTAGCTGTAGTTACTTTTGTCTCATGGCTGCATAGTATTGCCTTTAAGAGGATACCATGTTTATTCCTGTTCGTGTGGATGATCTGGGTTGTTTCCCATTTGGAACTCTTGTATATAATGCAGCTATGAACATCTTTATCCATGGTTTTTGTGAACAATAGCATATGTTGAGTAGATACCTAGGAGTGGAACAGTGATGGGATGAAGGCACTAGATAGACATTTGAAATCAACAAGTGAGGCATCTAATGTGGCTTATAGGAAATCAAGCAATCTAGCATCAGTCTACCTTTCCAAGCTTTGTTTAGACCACTCTCTGAAATACAAGAGAGTGGTCTAAACAGATGCCAGAAAGGTAGATCAGTTCTAGATTGCTCACTGACCTGCAAGCCATGTTTAAGTTTGGACTTTATCCTGAGGGATCATTAAAAGGTTAAAGTGAGTGAAAGATAAAATTCATTTTTTTTTCAATCCTTAAACATTTATTTAACTCTAATTACTTGCTAAACACAATGCCAGACACTGTAGTAACACCAAAAATACCAAAATATAGTTCATATTTTCTGGCTACAATTTGAAGAATGAATTAAAAGGAAGCAAGCCTGATGTATGGAGACAGATTGACTGCTATTTCAGTAGTTCTGAACCACAGAAATATTTGATCTTATAAGGGTTTATTGACTCTGGTATTCGATGTTTTCTGAAGTGAAGGACCTTGCATTGAATCATTGTTTTTTCCTGGATCAGCCAGAGGACTTAACTGGCATTTTTCACAGAACTGAGGAGGCTGGAGGAGCTGCTGGTTTGCTTTTGCTGGCTATCAGGCACTCCTGTAGTATTTGCATACTCTGCAAGTGCTACTGTAAAGAAAACAAGAAAAGCCTGAGGGCCACTGTCCTAATGGGGCTTTTGACCATAGTAATATTGCTGGCTAGGGCAGGAAGCATGATTCCAACACTTACTTACTTACTTTATTTATTTGAGAGGGAGAGAGAGAGAGCGTGTGCTTGGCAGGGAGGGGCAGAGGGAGAGAAACTTCAAGCAGACTCCCTGGCAAGTGCAGAGCCCAACACAGGGCTTGATCCCATAACCCTGAGATCATGACCCGAGCTGAAATCAAGAGTCAGACTCTTAACTGATTGAACTCCCCCAGGTGCCCCTGATTCCAGCACTTTAATGTTAGAAATGCAAGCTCATACTTGGACCAAGAGGGCATCCTTGATACTCTCTATAGACACGTGTAGTCAACACACCTTCCTCCATACACTGTGATGCTTCTGTCCAGAATGGCCCTTTCCCCATGTCATGACTAGGCTTCCCCCATCACGCTCTCTTTATTCATCCCCACTGAGGTTAACTATCACATCTATACTGTGCACATGTTCATAGTGTCCCCTTGTTCACTCTCTTTATAAAAGCTCTCTAAATAGGTATGTGGTCATCCTCTCCAGCAAGGATTGTACCCGTCTGAGACCTGTTTCATGTTTATTTTTCATATATCCACCATCCACCTTCCACCTCCACTGTTTCCCAGCCCCTCATAATCTTTCTCACCACTCTCTATCCATTTACTAAATCATTTACCAAATGGTCTACCTCAGAAAACTCTCTAATGACCAGTTTTTTTTTTTTCTTTCCACACCTACTACTGACCTTCTACCTGTTTCAGGCACTTTGCATCTCTTGAATGACCCTAACTGAATGACTCCTATTGACCTCCTTGCTCACTCTCCCTACCCTACTTCATTTTTTTTCATATGTCCAGGAAGTAGTGGCTTTTTGATACTGTTATTCCAGCTACAATTAGGGTTCTTTACAGTAGCATTTGCAGAGTACACGACTACTACAGGAGTGCCTGATAGCCAACAAAAATAAACTAAAAGCTCCTCCAGCCTCCTCAGTTCTTCTGTGAAAAACGCCGGTTAAGTCCTCTGGCTGATCCAGGAAAAAACAGTGATTCATTGCAAGGTCCTTCACTTCAGAAAACATCGAATACCAGAGTCAATAAACCAATTAGAGCTGCTGAGACTGTTGCTGTTCATTCTACAAAACCTATGATCACTGATCTGGAAAATGATGAGATGCATGGGCCCAGGATAGACCCACTTTCCTTGGGGCTGGTCAAAAGAGACAGTTGTTTCTTAGCCCTCTAAAAGCTCAGTCTTATTTAAATACCTCCCTCCTTCAGGCAGTGATCCTACTTCTGTACTCACCTGATATGTCAGTGTATCTGTGTCTTTCTTCCCTCTTAAGATTGTGGTGCTTTGAGCCCAGGGATGAATTTTACTTTGCTCTGAAGCCTGTGCCTTTAGTAAATGCTCAGTGTTTGTGGAATGGATGGATGAATTTAGCAGTTATGAGAAACAACACATTCTCTTATTATATAGCTTAAAGCCACTCTTTGCATCCCATCAGTTTTGTGGAGAGGGGGGACAGATTTCCCACTGCAAAGGTCAGATAGATGTAAGACTGATTGAAATACATGGCATTGTCATTTGGCACTGAACACCCAGCAAGGTTCTTCTTGTTTCTCCTACTCCCTATGGCCCTTTTGGGAGACCTTCCAACTCTCTGAGGCTCCCTGTGACCTTCTTTATGTGAGAAGCCAGGAGAGGGGAATCTCATATAAGATCTAACTTGGGCTTCATATTTATAAAGCAATATCCCACATCCTATTTTATTGGAAGCTATGGACATGCTATTAATAAGAGAAAAAAGTCATCATGGGAGTGAGGAACTCTGTCATAGAAGCATATAAAAAATGAACACTATCCAGCTGCCTGAATTTTAATCTGTTCTCTGATTCCAGATGTAGCTATAATAAGACACAAGACTACTTTACCTTGGTTTCTTTTTCCCCCCTTCTGTTCCTCTTCTGTATCTCATGCTTTCTCTTATGCACCCCTTTTGTCTCAGTATTGGGGCAACAGTAAGAATATGCTTTTAATGAAATACCTTTTTTTGGACTTAATGGTTTTTGTAGTTCATGAGGGTAGGAACATCACCTTTCAGAGGAGCAACATCTACCTAACTACATTGATAGAGCTCTTCTTAGGTTGAGATGAAAGGTGCCCCTGACTTTCTGCTTGAAGAGCCTTGACCTCACAGAGGAGCCATACCCCTTGTGGTAATAAGCTTATGGCCCATCGGGAGAGAGCAGTATAACCTTCCCAGTGTCCCACATTAGTTCTGCACAGTTAATTCCAATAATTCACAACAAGCCCTCACACTCTTAGGGAAAGACATCCCATTCTCTAGCTATGGTAACAATCAAACCCCCAAACAAGAATGAAAGCGGTGTTATCTGTCTTATCTGAAAGCCAGCCAATCAATGTCAGTCTCCCACTTTGACAATCATCTAATGGGAAGCTGCTGACTTTGAACATGTTTCCAAGACTGACCACTCCAATCTCTTTGACAGTATAACCTCAAAGCAAATCCATCCCCTAAATCAGCAGTTTGTTTTGTTCAGACAGTGTGCCTAGCGAGCAAAACTCTCTCTTCCTTACGTAAGAAATAAATTCAGGCTTTTGATTTCAGAAATCGTGTCATGGTCTTATTCTTTGTCAGTTTTCCATTACTTCTTGATGTCTGCATATGCCAGCATTACAGAGTTCAATCATCTTTGCTATATGTAATATATCACCTGAAGATGATGGTTGTGGAACATAAAGGTGTATCCATGCTATATATATGATGCTGAGTCTTATAGTTCTTGAGCATAAATAAAGGTACATTTTACATAGTCACAGGTTAAGAGAGAGACTGTGACTAAGGGAATTGGATAAGCATTTCATTTATCTAAAATTTAAACTCTTTTTGTTTTTGTAGTTTGAGTTTTTGGATTGTAGGTTAGACAGTTGAGTTTTCAAATTCATGGTCCTTGGGCCTAATTTAGCATGTGAATGTGCTCTTAAAAATACTTGAAGCAACATTTAGAGAGTCTAGAAATTTCACATTTCATTCTAAATTTCCATATTTTCTTGAAAAACAATGCTCAATTTGGGCATTCCTGGGCCTCCGTTGCTGCCTTGCAGTACTCAGTAGTGATGAAGTAGCTGCTGGTGCTACCTGTAAAATGGGCGCAGGCTCCCTTCTTTATTACAGTGTCAGGACTCTCTGTCACTGCCCAGCAGGGAAGAAGATCGTCAGTTCCCTGTATCATCTCTATCTTGTTCATCTTACCATAGGCACCTATTCCTCTGCACAGAATTCTCTGTCATTTAGTGTTTGTGAAAATTGCATTATAGCTTTGGAGAGTGAGCATTACAGTTCATGTATAGGCTTTTAAATTTGACCCCTTTGACCAATTTTTAAAAGTTAGCTTGTATTAAAAGCCCTTTTCCCTCAGTGGTGTGGCATCTTGATTTCAGATTCTTTCAAGGATGTAAATTTAAGTATTTGTACCTCATGATTTTGGGGGCTTTTGTCTTTTCTCCTCATCTCTTCCATTAATAGCATATTCTTTCTTCCTTAAAACAATTTCATCCCCTGTGTTTAGCTGCTATGGTATATTATAAAAATGGCCACAAATTATTCTTTTTCTTTTTTAAAAAATTTAATTTATTTTTTATTTGAGAGGGCATGAGGGAGAGAGCAGAGGGAGAGGGAGAAGCAGGGGTGGTGGGGCTCAATCCCAGGACACCGGGATCATGAACTGAGCTGAAGGCAGATGCTTAACCAACTGAGCCATCCAGGTGCCCCTGTTCTAATTTTTTCTATCCATGATCTGTGAGAGGGTTCTCCCACACTGACTCTGAGCTGGCCTTGTGACTTCCTTTGGCCAATGGGACATTAACAAACATGATGCAAGTAAAGGTTTGGAAAAAGTTTGTACATTGGAGCTTGCTCCCTTGCTGAGCTTCAGAACTGTGACCACCATCATGTGAATGAGTCCAGGTTGGCTCACTAACACAGATGATGAGAGATACATGGCTAAGTCATCCTTATCACTCCAGCTCATATTCATCTAACTGCTAGACACATGAGAGAGCTCACCCTAGACCATCCAGCCCCAGTCAAGCTGGCCCAAACCAGAAGAATCATTTAGCTGACCCACTCAATTGTGAGAAATGATAAATTTTTTGTTATAACAATTTTTTGTTTTAAGTTGCCAAGTTTGGGGTTAATTATATAGCAAAAATTAACAGATACAACCTAGATTAATGAATATTCTATTACCAAAAAAGACCCACATTTAAAAAAAAATGTCAATATCATGAAAGAAAAGAAAGACCAAAAAACTATTCAAGATTGGAGGATAGCAAAGAAGCATGAAAATCAAATGTAATATGTCATATTAGATTAGATCTTGGACTGTGTGGGGGAAATGCTCTAAGAGACATCGCTGGGACAATCAAAAAATTGGAATGTGGGCTGTGGAATAGATAATAGTATTATCTTGAATTTGATAATTATATTGTGGTTATGTAAGAAAATATCCTTGCTCTTGGGAAATACACACTGAAGTGTTCTGCGATAAAGTGGCATGATTTTTATAACCTACTCAGAGAAAAATACTAATAATGATATTCTATCTCAGAGGACAGATGATAATAATAATAATGTGCATGTGAGAGAGAGTGAGAGAGCAACTGTAGCAAATATTAAAAAGTTACCAGTCTGAGTAAAGTTATATGGGGGTTCTTTACACTATTTTTGTATCTTTAAGTTTTAAAACATTTCAAAAAAGATAAAAAGGAAAACTCAACAATAAGGAAATAAAAAATTAACTGATATAGCTTCTTTCAGAAACTTCCTAACAACATTATCTTAATACATTTGTTTTGGGCAAAAGGCAAGATACTTATTTATGTAGACGTCAGACCTTGGGGCTTATGGTTGAAATGGGACATGGGGAATAATGTTCATTTTATGCTAGATAGGGAAAAGAAAATCTGGATTTTTGTCTTGGTTCTGCAATAACTATCCTTACATTTTCAAGCAAGTTATTCAGTGTTCTTGGCCCCAATCTTCTTCCTAGATTAAAAGGAAAGGTAATTTGTTAAGGTTCCTACTGATGCTAGCATTTATAAAATATTTATAAAACGAAGCCACATGTGTTGATCAGTGACTTCTAGTGTTGTCATCTTAGCGACTTTTTGTTATTATGTGATAATTACATATGACATATATTTGTGGTTATAGGTAGGTGCCTCGTTAAACATCTGGATGTATAGTGAGCGCAGGCTTGAGTTATTATGTGGTTGCCCCTGCAGAAGCTAGGTTGTCTGGGATAATATTAGCTGAGAAAGATTTTTACATGATCATGGTGTTGGAAATTTCCACTGGTGGTCAGGGTAATTGATACAGATTATATGGATTGGGATTGGTAAGGATCAACCCCTTCCCCATACACATACATACATATAACCATAGCTCCCCAAGATGACACAGGAAAGAAGAATTATAATGACAGAAATGACAGGGTGGCATATGGAATAGAAAGACACATTATAATCTGGAAGACATGTAGTTGATTGCCCATAGGGAAGACTTGTATTTTTAGCAGCACTAAAACTTAGCCCAAATAAGAAGGCCTATGTCACTGTGGAAAAATGTCCTGGACCCTTTTGTTATTGTCAGGGATTTGGGGCGTATAACACAAAATGGCATTTTTAAGACAAGTGGTAGATATCTCTGGTTCTTGGTACCCTCCAGCCTTATTCTACCCTCACCATCTCTCCTCCCTCTCTATTCTCCCTCCCTGCTCCTTTTAACTCTTTTTCCCCCTTCCAAAGGCTGGTGGCACTCATGAGTAATGTTTAAACACGTTGGAAGTCTCTCAGGGGAAGGATGCTATTTTTAAAAACTTTTTTCATTGATGTAAGTGTACAGCTTAATGAATTTTCACAAACTGAATCTACTCTGGAACCAGCACCTCTCTTCTTCCAAAAGAGAATGCCACCTGCCTCCCACAAGCCATTCTCACATCTATTCCCATTCAATTGCATCTTCCAAGGGTAGCCATCATTCTGACTTCTTTAAAAAAATTTTTTAAAGATTTTATTTATTTATTCATGACAGACACAGAGAGAGAGAGAGAGAGAGAGAGAGAGAGAGAGAGAGAGAGAGAGGCAGAGACACAGGCAGAGGGAGAAGCAGGCTCCATGCAGGGAGCCTGACGTGGGACTCGATCCCAGGTCCCCAGGATCATACCCGGGGCTGAAGGTGGCACCAAACCGCTGGGCCATTGGGGCTGCCCCATCATTCTGAGTTCTAATGGGACAGATGAAATTTGTCTGTTTGGAACTTTATATAAATGAAATTGCACAGTAGGTATTCTCTTGTATCTTTTGCTTAATATCTGTGAGATACACCCATACTGGTGCACGTGGCTGTAGTTGTTCATTTTCATGGCCTTGTACTATACTATTTATTGCATGTAAGATATATAAGAGTCTATTTGCCCATTCTATTCTTAGTGGGCATATGTAATATTGTTCCATTTTAGCTATTATGAGTAGTGTTTCTTTGATCATTCTGGTACTTAACTTTGGGTAAATATGTATATGCATTGGGTATAAACCTGGCAGTGGAATTGCTGGGACATAAGGGATGCATGTATTCAGCTTCTGTAGATGCACTCAGCTTCTGTAGATGCTGTGAGGGCACTATTTTACAAGTGCCTTTTATAGGCCAAGAACTTGCCCTACCATCTCGATGAGTCTTCACAAAATCCTTTCAGGATCTTATTATTGAGCTTATGCTGTTGCCGAAGACACTGAGGTTAAATAAATTGTGCAAGGTCCATTATTGTTTGGGCTGGAGCAGAGATTAAAACCCAGCCTGACTTAAAAAAAAAACAAAAACAAAAAACAAACAAAAAAACAAAAAACAGCCTGACTTGACTTCAAAGCCTTTTTTTTTTTTTTTTTTTTTAATAATGCCTTCCCATAAGCTTCTGATCTCTGATTTAGAACCATGCTGGACTATTTTCATATGATTTAAGGATAAATGGCAGTGGCTTTCCAAGCAATGCTGTCTGTTTTATTGGTAATATTTCTAGCTATAAAAACCTTTGATGCATGTATTGCATGGAAATGCTAGCAAAATGAAAGGATGCAAAATGTTGTAAACCTGTGTTCTCTCTCTGTTCTGTGGTAAGGAAGAGATGGCTACCTATTCCCCAAAGGTTTGAACTGCTTTTTCATAGTGTGGAGTTGTTGCTGGCAAACCAGGAACTACATTTCATATCTTATTTGTATCTAGTGGGACCATATGACAGGTTCTGTTCTCACCACAGGAATGTGAATGATAGTGATGTGTGTCCTCTCTAGGGATAAGTAGTTGAAAGCAGGTGTTCCTACTTCTCTATCTTTTTTCTGCATGACAGACAAATACAGAGGATCCAGCATGGGCCTTTGAGCCCATGGTGATGCCTGAGCCATAAGGGAGTGTGGGATCCAGATCAACTGAAAGAGAGGAGAGCTACCTGCCAATCAGAAATGCCCATTTGGAGGTGGGTGGTACCTGGGTGGCTCCTTCGATTAAGCGTCTGCCTTCAGCTCAAATCATGATCCCAGGGTCCTGGGATTGAGCTCCGCATCAGGCTTCCTGCTCCGTGGGGAGTCTGCTTCTCCCTCTCCCCCCACTCATGTGTACATGGACTTTGCATGAGTGAATAATAAAGTTTTACTGTGTTAAGCTTCTGAGATTTGGGGTCTTATTTGTTACGACAGCTAGCATTACTTTAATATATCAGAGAAGTCTTCATGTTTATCCCACCACTTCCTTCTGCTTTCATCATTTGCATTCTGGTACTTCTTCCACAGCTGATAGATACCTTGAAGAGTTATCCCTACCTCTCCTTACTGGCCAGGATCATAGGAATTAAATGCTCTGCTTTGCAGGGTTTTGATCCTATTATCTTTGTGAATCATCTTCAGTCCTATTATTTATTGCATGTACTGTGACAGTGTTATGTAATTTTATGTAATTCAGCCTTTGAACTTCTTTGTTCTTTGTGAAGGAAGCCATTATGGAAAGAAGAGAAGGCTTTTTTTCATGGCAACAATGGAAAATTTAGTGGAACCTCTTTTTATATATAACCATGTATTTGTACAACTCTTTTATGCTTTTCAAACTCCAGCCCACACAGAAGCTTTGTGACATAGGACAGGCAGCTTTTATTATCTACATTGGGCAGTTGAAGAAAATGAAGTGCACAGAGGTTCAGTCACGCTGGACTAGAAGCCAGACTTGTGACTCCAGTCCACTGTCCTTTTGCCTCCTGTCTGATGCCCGGTGTCTGTGTCAGGAGTCTGTTTCAGGAGTCAGGAAATGATCACAGCATCCACTAACCACATGATGACAGGCTATTACATTTGAGATTCTTCAGTGTAGGTCTGAGGAATCAGTAATTTAAAGAAATCAGTGATTTCTCAAGAATTTCTTTAAAGTTGGTGTCTTGTGTGCTCAATTTACATGTTCATTCCCAAAGCTTTATTAGCCTATCATGGGGCTATGATGTACAGCTGTGTAGACTGAACACTATATAACTCTATCTGCCAGCTCATATGCTCATATAATGCAAATGCCACAAGGCCCACGTAAGGGTTTGGTGCATTCTAAGCACGGGTCTGAGTCCTGTATCTTTAGGTGTAAGCACTTCCTCTTTCCCTCCACTTCAAGACTATGAAACTAGCAAGTTTCCCAAATTCTTATGCCCATCATCTCTTCCTACCCACCCATTTTCCTATTTCCAGATTCACTCTGGCTGCTTGCCATAAAGTCTTATGCAAATGTTCCTTCCTTGGTTTGCCCCCTACCAAGATTTGTCTTTCTTTTTCTGCCTACTTCTCCTCTTTGTAGGTACCTTTTCTTTCCAAGGCTTCCTCATCCTCACCTTTCATATGAGTTTCAAGATGATTGACCAAACCATGGAGGTCTTGATTCTTAGGACCCCTCCCATGAGGTACAGTCCCATCATTGTTTGTCTGGCCTGTACCCCTCAAGTGGAATGCATTCCCTAATCCTACTCACTCTTCTAAGCCCTTCTTGAGCTTTCTACATTCAGGGTTATTCCAGCCTTTCTGATATTCCTGTCCTCTAAACATTGTCATGGGATGTCATGGAAGAGTTCTGTAGTGGGAATCAGAAGCCCTGGGTTCTGTCGATGACACTTACATGGATTCTATGGCCCTGGGCAAGTAAGTCACTTAGCTCTTCTAAATCTGTTTCCATTTCTAAAAAATGAGGGTGTTTGGCTAATGACCTCAAAGTTCCTTTCCAGACAGCAATTCTCTAAATTTATGCTTGATTTAAACTGACGGGATCCAACCAAATTTTGGGCACATGCCCTATGTAGTTTTCCCATAAACACAAGCATATTCAGAAAGTCTTGGTCTATTTCCTGGAAGTAAGTACCTAAGGTTCCAAATCAGCTTTTGGGGAAATAATTAAGTCATGCATTTATTCCTTCATTAGCATATGTTTACTGATTGTATTAGTTATCTATTGCTACACAACAAATTGCCTTAAAACTTAGTGGCTTAATACAACAAACATTTATTATTGCATAGTTTCTGTGGGTTAGAACTCTGCTCATGGCTTAGCTGGTTCCCCTGGCTCAGAGTCTCTTACAAGACTGAAATCAAAGTGTTGGCCAGGACTGTAATCAACTCAAGGCTCAACTGGTGGAGGATTTGTTTCCAAGCTCATTTATATGACTGTTGGCAGGATTCAGTTCCTCATAGGCCTCATAGGTCTGAGGGCCTCAGTTCCTTGCTGGTTGTTGGCCAGAGTACTCCCTCAATTCCTTGCCACATAGACCTCTCCATAGGGCATTTTAAAACATGGCAGCTTGCTCCTTCAGAGCAAGCAAGCAATAAGACCCAGGAAGAGCGAGACAGAAGTCACAGTCTTTTGTGACCTGATCTTGAAAGTGACATCCCGTCACTTTTGCCTTATTCTCTTTATTAGTAGAGGCCAACAAATAGCCATCTGCTTTTTCCACGGAGTTGTGAGCTAATTGAAAAATCAGAAAAATAGGTGAGGCAGATAAGAGACTCAAAATGCCAACACCTCTTACTTAACACTGGTTTTCTGTTAATGAAATCAGATGTTCTGCACAAAAATGTTAAAGGAGCTCTTTTACAATTATTTTAAATGGGGAAAAATACAATTACAAATCAATCCAAAACCCCCAGCCAAAACCCAAACACATTAGAATGTCCATATTTAAGGAACAAACTCATATCATGAGATAAAATGCTTAAAATATTGTTTTGTTGACACCAAATAATTAATATGGTTGTTAACAAGCAGTTGCTTTGTCCACAGCCATGTCTTTCTTAGTGCCAGCAATATTCTAGCTATAAATCCCCTTTGTTGACACTCTGGAGCACTTCAAAATATCTATGTGTCCTTCTGATCCATCTAAACTTGATTTATTCTAAATGCCAATTGTATTAGGAGTGAAACTTGAGATGTTTCCCGCACACTCTTTTCTTTAAAAGTTTGTATTGATTTTTAAGGCATAAATGTAATTTTTTAATAAAACCCTCATTCCCCTGAAAAGTACTTAGGTGAAGTTTGGATATTAAAAGGCAAGAGGCATTTCCCTGAGGAAACATTAACTGAAGACACATTCTGTGTGGTATACGTGTGTTACTTTTAGTGTAAATAGTACTAATATTGGAAAATGTGATTTATTATCTGTGGGCGAGCAGGCTCTAAAATTCTGTGCTCTAGAATTAGTCAGACTTGTCTGTTGAGTCACAGATCGTGCTGAAGAACTGTGGGCTTTCCCTGAAGGGAATTGTTGAAAACATTTCCTCCATGGCAAACATTTCCATTATGTTGAAGATATATGGCAAGACCAGAGCACAACATGCAATTTTGGAGGATTGGCCATCTCCCAAAAGAGAGGAAGCCGGGGGACAGGGGTGCAGGGCAGGAAAACACCTTTAAACTCTGCAATCAGATTCAGTTATTTTTCATGACCACGTCCAGAGAGGGGCAAAAGGGAGCCAGAAGGAATACCCTAGTGAGGTCCCTCCACACATAAAGAAACCACCAAGTTTGGGAAACCAGACTCTTTCTACAAACCCTGTGTTGTAGGTTCTGACAGTTTCCATGCACGAGCCTCACAAGGGGGTTGCAAATCAGGTGCTGCTCTTGTTATTGCCTTCGTAGGCGAGGAAACTGAGAATTTAAGAGAGTAAGCAACACATCAAAGAAACAGGAATGGAAGGAACAGACAGTGACACACTTGAGACTTGAACCCAGGCCTATCCAGTGCTGAAGCCCGTATTTTCAACCAGAGTGATAATACCTTACCATTTTATTTAACTCTTGATTGTAACCGGAAATGAAATGTCACTGAATTTTTAGGTGGTGACATGTTGAATTTTGATGAATTTTAACTGCTAAAAAATTTTATCCACATTTGGAGGGTTCGTTTCCATCTTTGTCCAGACTAGAGGTTCCCCTTTACTTAAGTTAACTTCAGCAGTAGATGGATCTTGTCGGGTTTCGACCAGCATATTTAATTTCAAAACTTTAGAGATCATCCCTCTTTCATCCCCCTCCTGTCTCTTCTGTGCTCTGTAGCCAGAATTATATTCTGAAATGCAAAATCAATTCTGTCTCTTCCCTGTTTAAAACCTTGTAATGGTGTGTCATTACTTAGAAGAGAAATCCCAAGATCCTTTAAGCAGGCATGTGACTTTATCTTTTCATCCCAGCTTTTCTTTCCAGCCTCATTTCTCATTCCCATTCCAGAATAAGATCCAAGCATTTTAAACTATCTGCAGCTGGTATAGTTTCTCTGTGAAGAAGGACGTGAAATGCTAAGAGTTTTGACTGAATGATTTCATAAAAATGTAACCATAGAATCAGAGATGTCCAAAAGGCCTCAAATGCATTTCCAGCTGTTCCTCCTCGACCATTTGAAGTACCCCTTAATATGAGTTGTTGTTAAGACTGTTTCTTAAAAGGGATACCTGGGTGGCTCAGTCGGTGAAGTGTCTACCTTTAGCTCAAGTCATGATGTCAGAGTCCTGGGATGGAGCCCCATGTCAGGTTCCTGCTGAGCAGGGAGTCTGCCTCTCTCTCTCCCTCTCCCTCTTGCCTTCCCTCTGCTCATGCTCACTCTTTCTCTCAAATAAATAAATGAAATTTTTATTTAAAAAAAAAGACTGCTTTCTTTAAAAATCCAGAGTCCCCATTATAAGTCTCCAGGCTTTTATTGGGTTCAGAGGCAATCAGAAGCTTTCAGCAAAATAGTGGGTTGTGTGTTTGTGCGAGTAGGTAGGAAAGGGGACCGTTGAGCAGGATTCTGAACAACTTGTAAGGGAAAGAAGCTTGGGAGGTAAAAAGGCTGGAATAAAAAAAAGTCATCTCCTCATAGGGCTGGGGCTCAGTTCATTTTTAGTGTAAGGTTTGATATCCTCTTACCCCCTCAGTCAACCCACAGACTGGATGGAGCTAGGATACAGACAGAACTTTCAGGTTGATTCACAAGCTAGTGTTGCCACACTGGTTCATTAACATCTTGCTAAATCAGTCCCAGAGCCATTGAGAAAATTTCTGAAAGAGGGAACCAATGACAGCACATATTGAATATTACCTTGATGCCTCCCAGAATCCAGTAACAGGACCTTTTTGCCTATTTTGATGTGTGATGTTCAGATTTTCGCAGTCTGCACACCCTTACACATGAGCCCATTTTAATGATACTGGTGAGCTATAAAAAAAATTAGATCCATCCAAGGCTTTCCTGAGATCAATACCATAATTACATTTTAGACCCTCCAGGTATTAATCTACTTTCTTTCAGAAAAGCAATTCCATTTTCCTAGCATGGTCTCTTAAAAATAATACTACTTCTCCATGGCTCTTTTGAAATTTTTTCCCCTGAGGGAGAAGGAAAGGCAAGCTTTTCCTTTTCACCTTCACTTCTACAGCCTTTCTGTCTTTTAAACTGAATATTCACGGATGCTCTACAAAGACAATACACAGAAAAAGGGCAGATCTAAAAGTATTTTATAATATTAACAGCTTGGATGTAAGCTATTTCCAGTGCTGACACTCCTTGTTTTCATTATTTTATTTAAAAAATATTGTGTTATCAAAAAATAATGCTAGTAATATTTGTTGAACACTTGTTATGAGCTAATGATTGTTCTAAGCACTTGATGTGAACTGACTAATTTAAATCTCATTAGGACTTTGAAAAACAGGTACTCTTTACACATTAGGACTTCAGTGTGTAGAGAGTTTGGAACCTTTGCCCAAAGGCTCACTGCTAGTAAAGATGGAACCAAGATGGGATCCCAGGCAATCTCATCACAGCACCTTTATGCTCAACCGGTAAGCGATACCTAGCTGAATCTGTTTGTTCCTTACACTGAGCCATATGCCTGGAAGGCTGTACAAAATTAGACACAATTGGTGCCTGTACTGGGCTGAATACTGTTCTGCCAAAGTTCATGTCCACTTAGAACCTCAGAATGGACCTTATTTGGAAATAGGATCTTTACAAATATAATTAGTTAAGTTGACGTCATACTGGATGAAGATGGGCCTTATGAGGTGTCCTTATAAGGAGAGGGAGATCTGTAGACAGACACACAGAGAGAAGAAGGTCATGTGAAGATGGAGGCAGAGATTGGAGTGATGCAGCTACAAGCCAAAAAATGCCCAGGACTGCCAGCCCCCAGCAGAAGCCAAGAAGAAGCAAGGAAGGATGCTCCTCTAGAGCCTTCAGAGGAAACATAGCTCTGTTGACACCTCGATTTCATGTTTCCAGCCACCAGAGCTGTGAGAGAATACTTTTCTGTTGTTTTAAGCCACCAGGTTGTGATAATTTGTGACAACAGCCCTAGGAAACTAATATAGTGCCCTTAAAAGTTTCATAGGGGAAATGGATAAGGAAATGAATAATTTAAAATGATACAATAAAATCTACTAAAAATAAATATGTCAAATGTATATTTTATGTATCCAACATGATAGTTGTATATATACAACTGTATTTAAGTATATATCCAATATGATAATTTTTATATCGAAGAAGCAATATACCATGGTAGTGAAGAGCATGGATTGTGTGGAAAGACGGACTGAGTTTAAATTCTGGCTGTGACATTTTATTAGCTGTGTGCCCTCTGCAAGTTACTTTACCACCCTGTGCCCTGCTTTCCTCTTCAATAAAACAGCTTTTGGATATCTTTGACATTCGTAGTTTTATCTTCTTACAGCAGCCTTGAAAGGTGTGTAGATGCGGCAAATATCATCATCCTCATTCTCCGGGTATTGCCTAGATACACATAGCTAGTCCTCTGATGGCTGGGTTTTCCTCTGTGACAGTAACCAGTTCCTTAACTGTGCTAGCTTTCAGTTTCCTTATCCATAAAATGATGATGGTGATGGTGGTGATGGTTATCATGCACTGCAGGCCTGCTCCTTTCGAGGCTTTCTCATGGGAAGCCATTATTTTTCTTTATGACATTACAAGAGAATAAACCGAGGCTATGGGAGAAAGTTGCCCAAGGCCACGGTTCCTATGATCACAGGATAATCTGGCAGAGTTGAGGTGCAGCTGATTTGTAAACTGTACTGATGCTGCACATGTGTTAGTTGTATACAGTAAAAGTGCTCCTAACAGCTTCCTCCTACTGACCCGATTATGCCAATTTAAACTTTGTTCATCGCTTAAATCAGGAAAATGTTTTTCCTTTCTGTATTAGGCCGAAGTGAAACAATAAAAACTCTGTTGTCCCCTTTTACTAAGGAAGTTTGTTCAGACTGTCTCTCAATATGGTTTTCTTATATTTACTTTTCACTTGTCAGCTATTGATATTTAGATGATAATTTAAAATCACAATAGAAAAATTTTAAATGAAATTATAATAGTTACAATAGACTACAGAAGAATAGACTCTATTCATAGGTGATAGGTTCAGAATGACATCATTAGTGAAATAAAACATTAATTAAAGGTGGGTAGGAAAGGACAACTAATATTTACTCACTATCCAGTAAGTGGCAGATACCAATATAGTCCTTACCTACAATAGTATGAGGTAGACATTATTATATTCTATTTTATAATATCTTTAGTGCTAGGACATAAAGCTTTGCCCAAGGACACCTTACAAATATGAGACAGGGAGAATTTAAACTCAGATCTGATTCCACAAACTGTGCCTTTATAACTATGCCACCTGCCCTTCAGGAAGAATGGGCAAATAATCATGTGGAAGTAGAGTAATATAAAGGAGAGAAACTGCCCTTTCTAGCTTTCTCTACCAGGGATATATGGAAAAAAGCTCATGGGAGTACTTAGAAAGGAACCAGGATAAAATTCAGGGGATTTTGGTTTCTGAGCCCAAAGTTATATTAACATGCTGTGTGATATAGAGCATGTCACTTTAATGCTCTGGGTCTTGGTCCTGTTAAGGTATGATATTAATAGTTAAATAACAGTTAAGCATTGAATTTGAATTGTGATCTGTCAGAAAAATTACCTGCAACTTGGAAATAGGCAAAACAAAGGTTGCAGGTGCTCTTTCAGTGCAGTGCTGGGCCTGACATTGTATTGTCTGGCCTATTTTACCACTCCATGGAGACAGAGGTGAAATTGTCGAATTTTGTCCAACAGAAATGCAAATGATTTCTGTCTAAAGAAGAAATAATCCCAAAGGTTACTGGCTGTGGACCTGTTGGACATGAACCAGTTTTTTAAACAAGACTTTTATTTATTTATTTATGAGAGACACACAGAGAGAGGCAGAGGCATAGGCAGAGGGAGAAGTAGGCTCCTTGTGAGGAGCCCGATGTGAGACTTGATCATGACCTGAGCTTAAGGCAGACACTCAAACACTGAGCCACTCAGGTGCCCTGGACATCAACCAGTTTTGTGTCTAACTCTGGAAACTTATCCTGGTATTGCTTGTAAATACCTAACTTCTCAAATGCGCTTTGGACTGGTTTTATTTATTTATTTTTTAAAATTTTTATTAATTTATGATAGTCACAGAGAGAGAGAGAGGCAGAGACATAGGCAGAGGGAGAAGCAGACTCCATGCACCGGGAGCCCAATGTGGGATTCGATCCCGGGTCTCCAGGATCGCGCCCTGGGCCAAAGGCAGGCGCCAAACCGCTGCGCCACCCAGGGATCCCCTGGACTGGTTTTAAAATCTTACTGTTTTTTTAATCAGTTATTAAGTATAACTTTTGACATGCGTTAATTTTATATTTGCTGGAGAGTCATGATTTTATCTTTTTGAAAATTATGCTTTAAGAATATTTAGCCACAAAGCCTCAAGTCTACAACATTTTCTGGAATCTCTGCCTCTGCTTCCTCTAAGTGACACAAAAATGGACCTGGAAGTTGAGACTGCTACCTGGCACTTTGGGCTCCTCATGCCAGCAGACAAAGAAGGGGGTTACTGTACTAACTGGGGTGATCCATTCTGACTATCAAGGGGAAATTGAGTTGCTACTACATTAATGGAGGTGAAGGGAAATATGTTTGAAATGCCTGAGAAACCCCATGTCTTAGAAGGCCCCCATCTTCTGGTAAAAGTCCATGTGAAAGTACAAAAACTCAATCCGGGCAGGATAGCTAATATCCCAGACCCTTAAGGGTGTGTAGATAGGGTTTTTCAGAACTCACTTTGGAAAATGCTGATCTAATACAATTTCTTCATTGTTACAAACCCAAAACCTGCTTGAATTTTGACAGCAATTTTTATCCAACTGGCTGGTATTGGGTTGCTTACTTCTATCTCCAAGCCTCCTGTGTAAATACTCAATTAACTCCTTAATAAGTATTAACTATTCAGTATTCAATCAACAAATACTATATTGATTAGACACCTACTAAGTGCCAAGCACAGATCTAGAATTAGGGAATACAACAGTGAACCCGTGTTTCTACTTTCTCACATGAAACTGCCCTTCAAGTGTGTGTGTGCACGTGTCCATGCATATTTCTGTGCATGCCTAAAACACATAAAAGCATCAATTGGGAAGTGGCAAGTGCTATGCAAAACAAAAGGCATGAATGAGAAATAGAGTATAATGGTTGGAGGGTACTCGTTTATATAGGGTAGTCAGACAAGGCTTCTTGATAAGAAGACATTCAAGCTGAGGCCTGAATTAAATGAGTAAGCCCTGTATGTATCTAGAGCAGGTGTTGGTAAAGTACTGTCCATGGGACAAATCTGGCCTGCCACCTGCTTTTATAAATAAAGTATTATTGGGACACAGCTACACTCATTTGTTGACATATTGTCTATGACTGCTTTCATACCACAACAGCAGAGTTGAATAGTAGCAGCAGAGACTGTATGGTTTGCAAAGCCTAAACGATTTACTGTCCGCCCTTAAAGTTTAGTAACTCCTGGTCTAAGGAAAGAGGGTGCCAGGCAGAGGAAATAACAAACACAAATCTCTGAAGCAGAAGTATGTTCAGGCACCTGCCAGTATGCCTGGAAGAAGGCCAGTGTTGTACACACCTCAGAAAAGCACCCCAGAGCTTTGCTCTCCTTTTTAAAGACACGTTCACCTATTTATGAATCATTTGTGTCAAGGTGATAATGTAATTATCTAAATGCTGGCTCCTGGCCTAAACGCATCACATACACACTACCTTCAGCTTGAGGGAAACTATATTACTTGTTATATTTTTTTAGGATTTTATTTATTTATTTTGAGAGAGTGTGTAAGCAGGGGGAGAGGCAGAGGCAGCAGAGAATCTCAAGCAGACTCTATGCTGAGCACAGAGCCCAACACAGGGCCAATCCCACGACCCTGAGATCATGACCTGAGCCAAAATCAAGAGTCGGATGCTTAACAGACTGAGCCACCAGGCACCCCTATATTACTTATTATTTTTATTTATTTTTTATTTTATTTAAATTCAATTTGCCAACATATAGTATAACACCTAGTGCTTATCTCATCATGTGCCCTCCTTAATGCCCATCACCCAGTTATCCTATCCCCCCACCCACCTCCACTTTATGGATGGAACTGGAGGTACCTCCAGTGAGTGAAATAAATCAATCAGAGAAAGACAATTATCACATGGTTTCACTCATATGTGAAATACTTGTTATTTTTAAAATGTGTTTGCACCAAAGTAGGAATATCACATTTTTTCTTATGTGGGGGCATGTGTGACAATGTGAAGGTCATTTTCTCTCTTTCAAGAATGGAAAGAAACACCTCCTAAATTGAGTTCTGTTCATCTTTTTTCACCTCCAGTATCTCTTTGGCCATCGATCACATAAGATATTACTCTCTGTGAGGATATCCTTAATGCTGTGTACAGTATTTGAGCTATTTTTCTAGGCATTTTCAACAGAAATCTTCTATTGTGTACCTTCCTTTACCAAATTATTTTGTCATCCTTGAGAGTGAGTCAGAGGTACCATGGCTTTTTACTTTCTCGGTTTTTATTTTCCTAAACATGGTGTATATAGTGAGCAGATACAGCATGAGGAGTTAGGAAACAAATTATGCTGGATATTCAACCTCGAATATGACAGGTGGCTTTGAGTGAGGCATTTAACCCATGGAACTTCTGTTTATCTATTGACCAAAGGATGGATATTGATTCTTTGTGATCTGGCCACCTTGGATAATTGTTGAATTAAATGCTGTTGTGAACATCAAAACATTTTGATATGTTCAAAGTACTATATGAGTATGAAGTTGTGTTGTTATCTTTAGTTCTTTGTGATCTAGGAAAAGCATGCATTACTTGAATCATTTAAATTATACTTGAGAAAACCCAAATTGGTGAAAATAAAAAATTTAAAGCAGAGGCTGAAAGATTAAAAAAATATATCTGGCAGACACATGACACATACTCATTCTGCAAATTGGCTTTGGGCTTAAACTAAGAAATGCATACATTTTTTAAAATTCTCAAAATATTTTTACCCAAAACTGTGAATCTTATGATATGGGATTTTGTGCTGTGTTTTGGACAGACTTTCTTATATTAATTGACTAAGCGTATCGTAAAATGATACTCACTTAATCTGTATTGGAAAATTTGGTTTCAGAATTTGGCAGTTCTGTTCAGCAGCACAGATGAGGAGCTTAATGCTAACACTGGAAGGATTTTTAAAAATCTACAGCAAGTCTGGTTTGTAGCATCTGTTTGGGGCCAAGGTGTTTGAGAATGCCATAAAGAGTCTTAAGCCTTAAGTCATCTCGATCTGTTGTTAATACTGAGTGGCAGGAATTGAAAAATGTTTAAAAGACAACTCTCCCGATAATCCATCATCTGAAAAATGGTAGCAGTAGTTGGTTTCTTCATGTCATTGCTTTGTTGGGAAAAACTTATATAACTTTGTCAATAGGCACAGCATATCCTCCCTCACCAACTTTTTCCTAGCTATAGTAATAATATTCATTGGGCATTTGAGCTTTGGCAGGCAATACAGAGAACCCATGAAAACATAGCCACTTTCTTCCAGAAACTTCCAAGCCAGTGAAAACTGGTAAGTTCTCTTCCCTCGGATCCATGATTTTATTCATGAACTATTTTTCTTCGAATACCATTGTGAAAGAAAAATGTCCTAAATGAAATATCCAATAACATTATAGGGGAATTACCTATTTTTCCAGCGTATGCAGCACTCAAAAATCTTTTCCCTGAGATTTTATCTTATTTATATAACTCAAATCAGTGCACTGAAGAATTCTTTCCACTGAATGTAGACTAGAATCAGAGATAAGTCAAGAATCCCTCTTGCCATCCAGGATGTCTTTGCCTGCTTGAGTAGCTGGCAGATATGTTTAGAGGTGAATCTTCTTAAAATTGTCTGATGTGGGGACCACACACCCCCAAAATTATATGGTACACACATTGATTAGACATAATCATTTAGTTTAGGATTATCCCCCAAAGTGCTTCCCCACAACATCAGGGCTCTTCCTAGGACACTTATAGAGAAAGGCCCATGTTTGGAAGGCATTTTAGCCTAAGTTTACTATTTTTCAGTGAAATGAGAAATGAGACGAATCCAATACTTTGCCTTATTTGTTTGGAAAGGAATGAACAATAGGACATGTTTTAGGAATGATAAAAAACAAACAAACATAGTATTAATCTTGCCAAGGTGAGGAATTATGAAGCTTCTTTCCCAGTGGATAACCAATACTATTCATGATAATAATAATTTTATTATCTATTAGTTATTGGAAATCCACTGTGTGTTAGACACTGAGCTTTACTTGCATTTTTCTCAGTTTACCCCTCTTAAAACTCTATGAAACAGCTCAGGTAACTTACCCAAGATCACAATGTTGATAGGTGGCCAAGCTAGTCTTTCTATCTGCAAAATTCCTGTTTTTAGCTGTTCTACAATATTTCTCTCTATGGAAGTGATTCAATATTTGAATTGGTTTAAAAGGCCATAAAATCATCTTATGAATCTGCATCTTATCTGAAAATATTATGATGGATATCTTTAGTTAAGGAAAATCTATAAGGGTTAAGGTGAATTATTTTTACTTCACTGAGATTTTCAGAATTTTTTTTTCATCTTAGAACTCCATTCCTGACAAAAATCAGGATGGCTAGGTAGACAAGTTATTCTTTTAAATTTATTTTCATTTTGATGTTTCATGATTCCTCAGTGCTCTTGGAACTTTTTCAGAGCTTATATGAGGTATCCAGTATTACATTTGGCCCACAGTGACTACCAGTAGTTCACATCCCCATTTCTGTTTCTACAATGAGAATAGTATTTTTTCTTTCTTCCTAGGGACATTATAAGCTACTATTCTATTAGGACATAACATAATAGATGTAAGTGCTCTAAGCTTATGAGAAAGACCAGAAACAAAAATCCAAGTTACCATTGTCATTTAAGTTACTTACATTGTAGTGCAAAAATGGAAAGACTCTTAGGGAAGTTTTGTGGCACACTTAGCTTTATTGAAATTGAACAAATATTTTTTAATAATCCCTTTTACAGCACATGTAAAATTTAATTTTTTCATTATATTTTTACAGGTTGTCTTTTATCTGAGTAAGCAAAAATACGTCTTTTTTTTTTTTTCTTACTTAAAACATGTAGCCAGGATTCAAACCACGTAGCTCTGGTACCAAAAAGGCAACGGGTTATGAAAATCACAGTACAATTTTAAAATTCTTTAAATTAGTTAAGGATATTTAAAACGATATTCACTTGATTAACAGTAGAAATCATGGGTCATTTGACATCAGGACTAGTAGTTACACCTACAATGAGAGCGGAAATGGAAAGTTCAAGCTAATATGAGCTACACCATTCAGGACACACCATCTCCATAAATACTGTGGCTGAGAGGTTGCAATGACTAAGTCACACTTGAGCAGTTAAAGTCACACGTAAATATAGCGAAAAAAATACAGTGTGCTGATTGGGATCTAAAACAAAATGGGCATTTATTTTTAAGAGGGTATACTATCAAATCAATTACACAACACACAATTTAAACCCCCAAATTACATTTAGGAAAGAAAAATAATATTAAATTGCACACCTACACGGACAGTAAAGTAGAAATCTGTTTTTTGTGGTTGGTGTTTATTTTTTGTTGTTGTTTTCTCAATAAGTAGAAATAATTTACGACCCACAAAAGGATTTCTCAGGTGAAACACTAATTACAGACATTGTAAAGAACGTAGCTCAGAGTACTTGTTTTAAAAACGAGGCAGCATTTTCCTGAAAAAGTTTGGTCCTTGACTCACTATAGGCTAGTCACTATGGTCAGATGGTAAGCATTTTCCGTGTGTGTGTGTGTGTGTGTGTGTGTGTGTGTGGTTTAAGCTAACTTTTCTGTACCAGAATTAGTCAAAACCAAACCAAACCAAAGACAAATAGCTTTCAAGAACTTGACCTTGCATATCATGTCTAATTAATACATCATCTGAAAGAACAATGCTAAAGACTATGAAGGGAATTATGCTCACATGATTCTGCAACACTTTAATTTTGTGCAAACATTTTCTTTCATTGCCCAGATAACTTATCTTTATTCATATAGGTGCCAGGAAACCTGCCCTCATGATCTTCCCGCCCCCCCTCCCCCAGCCTCCTCCTCTGTCAACATGATATAAAGACAATTTCACTGTGTATTTACAAGCACAACAGTTAGGCAAGAAAGTCCAGGGTCTGAAGGGCAGATCTATTTCTTGTGGACATCTTCATGCCGAATGATCTTGTATGTGATCCAGTAAAAGATGTTGAAAATGAGGAAGGCCAATGGGAAGGCAGCTCGAGATATCGTGTCAATCCTTTTTGCCCGGTCCACAAACTTCTTCTTGATGGCATCTGCATCTTTTGGGGGTTGTGGGAGCGGGTTGGCAGGTGTGGCCTTGACAGCTGTTCCATCTTTCACTTGGAGGCAGTGACCCATCCCATAACCACTGAAATTAAAACGACTTTCACGAGTAACATCTTCTTCCTGGGAGAATAAAGACAGAGAAAGCACAGATTGGTTGTCAGTCAAATCAGATGGAAGATGCTTAAAATTCTTCAGAAGTAAAAGGATAAATCACAGTTAACTGGTAGTGTGGGAGGCTTTTGGAATGTGGAGTTCTCTTTCAAGTTCAACTCAATTATTCATGGAACAGATTCAGTTCATTAACTTTCAGGCTGAGAAATTAAGAGTAAGAATAACAACTCTGTGGTCATTTTAATTAACAAACAGAAATACATTATATTCAGCACGGACTTTCCCAAAATCTAGTTTATTATCCATAACTTTGAATGGACTGTTTTCTAAACCCCAATATTATACTTTATGTCCATATAGAAGACCGTTTGTTCATTCACTCACACATCATTCATTCATTCAAAATATCATTTACTGAATCCCTGCTGTGTACCTGGCCCTGAGCTAGGAACTTCTAATTTTGTGGCCCATTCACAGCCTAGTTCCTTCCATTAACATTGACTTCAATGTTAATGTTAAACCTAAGATTAACTCCCTAAATGTATACCTGTTTTCCTTCCAGTCCTCTAGTTCATCTCAGCTGTATATTAAAAATTAAACATTCACTATATGGTGTTGAATATTTCTACCACAGCTAATTTTCTTATGGCAATTTTTTTAGGCAATCTAGTTTTTTAATCAAGTGTTTTTTTTTAAAAAAAGACTATTTATTTGAGAGAATGTGTGAATGAGAGAGAGAGAGAGAAAGAGAGAAGGAGCAGAGAGACAGAGAAGCACACAGGTCAGCGGGAGCCCCATGCAGAACTCAATCCCAGGACCCCAGGATCATGACCTGAGCCAAAGACAGATACTTAACTGACTGAGCCACCCAGGCATCCTAATCAAGTGTTTTTTTTTTATTTCCAGTATTGTGAGCATACAGTGTTATATTAGTGTTAGGTGTGCAATACAGTGATCCAACAATTCTCTACATTACTCATTGCTCATCATAAGTGTACTCTTCATCACCTTCACCCATCCCCCTCAGCCACCTCCCCTCTGGTAACCATCAGTTTGTTCTCTATGGTAAAGTCTGTTTCTTGGTATGTCTCTCTTTTTTCCCTTCACTCATGTGTTTTGTCTCTTAAATTCCACATGAGTCAAATTATGTGTTATTTGTCTTTCTCTGATTTACTCACTTAGCATTATACTTTCTAGCTCCATCCATGTTGTTGCAATTGGCAAGAGTTCATTCTTTTTTATGGCCAAGTAATGTTCCATTGTGTGTGTGTGTGTGTGTGTGTGTGTGTGTGTATGTATGTATCACGTCTTCTTTATCCATTCATCTATCAATGGACACTTTAGTTGCTTCCATAACTTGGCTATTGTTAACAATGCTGCTATAAACATCAGCATGCATGTATTCCTTTGAATTAGTGTTTTTGTATTCTTTGGGTACATGCCTAGTAGTGTGATTGCTGGATCATATGGTAATTCTATTTTTATCTTTTTGAGGAACCCCCATGCTGTTTTCTACAGTGACTGCACCACTTTGCATTCCAACCAACAGTGCACAAGGGTTCCTTTTTCTCCACACACTCACCAACACTTGTTTTCTAGTGTTTTTAACATTGATTCTTTTGTTATTTATCTCTACCATATTTAAACATGTGTCATCTTAACAGTTGTCAATGATATCTTATGTTGATTGTTTCTTTATGAATTAGTGAAAAGACTGAAAAACTGTCACCTCAGGGTAAAGTGCCAATAGCCTTAGTAGAGTTGGATGTATAGAATCTCAGCGTGTGATTAAGTCAAAAGGGTGGAGTTGAAAAGGTAAGATTGAAATGACCTGCTGAATAAAAATTTAGTCCTAGGGGCATCTGAGTGGCTCAGTTGGTTAAATGACCAACTCTTGGTTTTGACTCAGGTCATAATCTCATGGGTCATGAGATGGAGCCCCATATCAAGCCTGGCTCAGCGTGGAGTTGGCTTGAGATTCTCTGATTCTGCCCTTTCCCCCCACTCACTTGTGCTCTCACTTTGTTTCTCTCTCTTTCTCTCTCTCTCTCTCTTTCTCTCTCTCAAATAAATAATAAAAATTAAAATTTAGTTCTAAATAGTCATTGATTAAATCTTCTTTTGAGATGAGTTCACTGCCTTCCACAATACTGTTCAACCCCTGTGAGTCATGAAAGACACTGCAGTCTTTATTTTGCCAAATAATAACAACGTTTATATTTCCCAAAACACAAGAAAACATGGTATGAATTTTATTTCATCAATGTTTATTGCACATCAGTTGTGCTTTCAACCACATGTAAAAGATAAAGTGAATGAAATACTTTTAACATAATATGAATGAGAGCCCAACTGTAATCCAAATGGTATAACAAGGACAAATTTATGTCAGGAAAATCAGGTAAAAGCTCTTATAATAAAGTAACTGTAAAACTACTCCTTATAAAATCATCTCCCCAGTACTTTTATTTATATGGGATTGCTCTTTTTTTTAAGATTTTGCTTATTTATTTGACAGAGAGAGAGAGAGAGCACACACAAGCATTGTGAGTGGCAGGCAGAGGGAAACGGAGAAGTAGGATCCCTGCAGAGCAAAGAGCCTGATGCGGGGCTCAATCCCAAGACCCTGGGGATCATGACCTGAGCTGAAGGCAGACGCTTAACTGACCGAGCCACCCAGGCACCCTGTATGGGATCGTTCTACACAAGTTGGTTCAGGACACTCTGTCTCATTCCTTAAAAAAAATGTAGTAAAGAATTTTTCATGCAACAATGAATTATTGAGTGTTGAGTCTATGGCAGGCATTTTGCTAGGTACTCAGTAACAGTTGATGAAGTTGGACAAGAGCCCTACTTGCATGGAGCTTTCAGAACCTAGTGTAAGTGTTCAACTTAAAAACATTATCATATAAGGAAGCTGGCTAAGAAAACCCAGCCTGGCATTAGAATACTTTCATGTGTCCAGCTATATAAACTCAATAAGGGAGACTTTAATTGGACTCAGATTCTAATATTGAATCTGTTTTCTTTGCCTTGAAATATGAATGATATATTTCATAGATGTAAAAGTTTTAAATAAGTGAAGTATTTAAAAATATAGAATAAAGAGATGTATTAATCATTATAGTGTTATCAGATGACTTATTCAGTACTTAGCAAGAAAGGAAGCACACAGGGGATTTGTGAGTCACATGGACTGTCTTGGACTTTCTATTACTAACTGGTAATTAGATCTCAACTACTGAGTGAGAGAAGTAAGAAACAGTGCCAGTTGATTTAGTAAACAGAGATACAGACTAGGAATTTGGATATTTGGGTTCTAGGTCAGGCTCCAAGGGCTGGAAGCTATGTTGATTTTAAGCAAGCTATTTATTCTTTAATGACCTCAGGAGGGCACCTGGGTGGCTCAGTCAGTTAAGCATCTGACTCTTGAGCTCAGCTCAGGTCTCCTCTTAGGGTTGTAAGTTCAAGCTCCATGTTGGGCTCTACACTGGGCATGGAGCGTACCTAAAAAGAAATAAATGAATTAATTAAATAAAGGCCTCATGGACCTCATACCAAAAATGTCAAGGCTGGATTAGATCTGTGGGTCTCAGCTTTGACTGTTGGGGAACCTTTACAAATATATGCATGCCTGCATCCTCTCCTAATCCCTTCCAGACCAAATGGATTAGAATCTCTAGGGAGATTTAAAATCCAGTGACTAATGCAGAAGGTTAGAAACCAATGGCCTAGACAAGCTCTAAGGTCCAGCTCTAAAATGCTGAACCTGTTCTATATTATTAAGTCTAAAATTACTTTTTGAATGGAAACTATTCCTCAAAGTCCATTTCTCCTTATCTGCCTAAATTTACTCTGCTGTTTTTCCTTTCCATATCCGTAGAATCTTGTAAATTGCTGTCCTCACCTCTATAAACATTTAGAAACTCATGATTAAGCATATAGTTCACTGCCTGAATGATATAAGATTCTTTTTAAATTCCTGGATCCCTGAAGAAATAGAAAAGGTAGTTAGCTAGTAACCTGCTTTAACACGTAGAACAAAAGGAAACCTAAATAGCCACATCCATTTTTTTTTCAGACTGACTCATTCATTTAATTTCTATAGTCTTTCCTCACATACTGTGAATGGATAGCCAAAGAGATGAACTCATTCAATTAAGTACCAGAGCTAGAGTAGAACGATGCCAGGTTAGGTTATCATTACATTGTGCATTGCCTGACAAACTGTGGGTGCTTAATAAACGTTTGCTGAGTAATGAAGAAAAGGGAACTTTAAGAGGGTTTTTTTTCTATTCTTGAAAATACTTTCCTCATTCATTCAACAGCACTTCAAATTATGCTTCTGAGCATAGTTACAGCTAATTAAATCCATTCTTTAAAATTCTCCACCACAAAAATAAATTTGTCGTAGGTAGAAATTATCCATTAAATTTTTCACATGCAGGAGATACGAATGCTAGTTTAAGGGAGGGTCTTCTTATTTACCCTTATGACTCATTCAATGCATTTTAAATATAGAACCTTAAATTATCCACATCAAAGGGTATGGTTTTGATTCAGAAAACATAATTGCAACCAATTTTGAATTTTTGTGTTATAATGAATGACTAATTGCCTTTATAGCAGGTTCAGAATAAAATGTTATGGTAATATGGCAAGATTCCTATATGAGGGTAAAATGGAGATGAGTTTGAGTCATGGATAAGCTGAAGCTAAAATAAAGGACAATCTGTAGGCACAGCCTAGTTGAACATATTAAGAGGGAAAATCAGATCTTCCCAGTAAGGAAGGAATTTTAGGCATATATTCTCCACTTCTAATTCACTGGGAAACCAGTTAGTTATGTATTGCTGCTGACCCACCCCATCTTCAGTAACTTTGAACAGTGAGTACTTCTAGTTCCCTCTGTTTTATTATTCACTGATTAAATTTACACGGAAAATGAATCATCCAAACATTCAATACACTCAATTTCTATATCCCACTTTGAGAAAATCTCCTTAAATCCTGTCTTGCCATATGAAGCACTGTCATGGCACTATGCAATTCATTTGCGTTTGTTGTTTTCTTTAACTCATGCCTCAGTTTTACTTATTGTAAAATTTACTCATCCCTGTGTTTGGAATAACTCTTGTCTGGATGTGATATCGAACCTAAAGCTCATCAGAATTACATTATAGTGAATTGTTTGTCATAAGCAAATGATTTTGGTATAATTAAAGAACATGATGCTTATAAAATGAAAGATTTTCAGGGAGCCCATAGTTCTAATTTTTCTTTTATGCCCTAGAAAGGAGGAAAGAAAAGGATTCCTAAAAATCTGGTGTCGGGAAAAATACTTTCCATCACATTTGTCAACCAGATTCTTTCATTGGGTTGAGTCTCTCTTATGTTGGAACAGGAAATTCCTCAGTTGTAACTCTTGGGTATAGGGAACCTCAATTAGTGCAAGGATGTAATGGAGTCTCTGGCCATCCTTAGGAAACAATGTAAGTCCATGATGGGGACGGGGAGCAGTTGGTTAAGTGATTGACTCCTGATTTCAGCTCAGGTCATGTTCTCAGGGTCATGAGATTGAGCCCCGTGCCTGGGTCCACACTGGGCACAGAGCCTGCTTAAGAGTCTCTCTCTCTCTCTCTGTCCCCTGCTCCTCCCACCCCTTAAAAAAAGGGGAAAAATATTGTGAGTTCAATGTGAGTTTTCACTAAAAAAAAAAAGTTCCCTGATCAAATGAAGGCTATATAATGTTTAAATGTAAGGCCTTCTGATTTCTATCACCTGGTCTTGGGGGAAGGGATGGCTTGAGAAATTCTCAATTCTTGTGGCCTCAGTTTCTTCCTTCATGTCACAGAGACTTGGGGATCGATATGAACAATACACAGGTATCATTTACTGATTATAAATATGTACTAAGCGTTTAAAACTACAGTCAGTCCTATCACCAAACTGACCATGGAAATCACATGCTTTCATGGAAAATTTTGACTGAGAGAAGCTATGTGGCTTTCCAAAGTTATACCACTGATAAATGTTGAAGATGAGATTCAAATTCAGGTCTGTTGGATCCCCAAACTGTCTGATTCCAAAGACTCTGAGTCTGTGAATTTTATGAATTTTTCCCTATCAAACCCCAAATAGCTTCACTAAAGATTGTGGCTGAAGAATCTGACTGAACTTTGTTGAACAACGAATTTAAAGTAAAAGTAAAGTAAACTAAATATAAACCCTTTGTTGTTTAATGACGTACGGGAAAATGAATTAAAACTGTCAGTGTCATTCTGGGAAGATAGTAAATAAAAGTTTTTCCAAAAGAAAAGTTTATCACTGGAGCATCTCTTTCTCAGTGGAGTATATCATTCATCTTAATTTTTGCACAAGGAACTTCTGGTATTCATTTCTTGAGCACTTGCTATTCGTGTATTCATATTTCTACCAAACTAAGGACCTGTTACGTGCCAGGTATGAGGTAGGGATGCAGCAGTACACAAGAAGACAAAGTTTCTGCTTTTTGGAGTTAACATTCTATTGGGGAAAACAGACAGTAACAAGTAAAGAAACTATGCACGCACACACCCAATCACCTACTTCTACATATACCCATATATATGCATATGTGTTTACATACACACACATTACTTCCACACACTCACACACGTGCACACACAAATAATGATGACTGCTTTGAAGAAAAACAATCGAGAGACTTTAGAGAGATGAATGGCAGAGAAATGGGTGTTTTAGATTGAACAGTCAGAAAATGCCTAGGGAGATGTCAGGCACTGTGCCATTTGCGAGGGATCCGGTGGTAAGCAAAACATCAAATTCTCGCCTTCAGGGAATTCACAATCCTGAGATGAAGACAAATGTAAATTAAAATAATCACAGGAATACATAATTGCTCTGGAGGAAAGTTCTAGGGTGCCATGTGAACTTATTAATGGGGTTCTTGGTCTCATCTGGCAGATAGGAGAAGTTTTTCCCTGAGGAAGTGATATTTTGTTAAAGACTTGAAAAATCAAAAGAATTAAAGTGGTGAAGGCAGAGTTACGAGATGTCTGAGATGGAGGGTCTGCTGTGGGATGGATCCCAGAATGCAGGTGCAAAGTGGGGTAAGACAAAGTTTCACAAGTGACCAGGCCAGGGGCTGGATCATATAGGGCTTTGCAAACCATGCTGCCTATTTGGAGCTTTTATTTTCAGAACCATAGGAAGCAAAAGATGAGTAAGACTTTGGCTTTTTTTGGTGGGGGGTGGGGAGAATAGAGACTAATACAAGACAAACCCTTGAGACATTTACAAAGGTTTATTGGTGGTCAGAATCGCCTAAAGTCTCCAGAATTGGTGAAGGTATTCGTGCTAATATAGCTGAGATGTACAAGGCAATGTGCAAATCATCTATGATTGCCCTCATCTGGAAAAGACTCTAGCTACTTGTTGGTTTTTAGAATAAATTCTCAACTTTCCTCCTTATTATTTTAAAAATTTTGCTTTCCAATTATATTAAGGAATGGATAGTCAGGAACTTTGGATTTTGATAGCTGATTTCCATTATTGTCTTCATTCACTGGAGGGTGAGCTCCTAAGAGTGTGCTAAAGTCATCTCTGTAGCTCTATTCCCTGACAGTGCTAGTCCTGTAACAGTTATTCAATAACTGTGCTTGCCATGATCCTCTTGATTCTGAGTAAAGTCTCTGAAAGGATATGCTCCCTGGGGGAGAGAAGGAGTTAGTGATCTCCTTTAGCTGATCTCCCTCTCTTTGCCAATTGCAATCCTTTCTGCAGCCTCTGGATCAATATTCCTCAAAGAACTTCCATCCCTATCCCTCTCACTACACATGATAGCCTTGATATGTAGAGGAGCAGAGGAAAACACTGGAACTGAATCTCAAAGACTTTGGTTGAATTCACATCTTTACTATCTCCTAAATTTGTGGGTTTAGGAGAGGCCCTCAGATTTTCTTCTCTCCCATTTCCTCATTTTTAAAATAAGGAAATTAGTCTTTTAGCCATGTTCTGAGTTTGAATAGAGGACTATAATGCTGGCTAGTATGTTGCCTTAAGACTAATCTCTAGTTGGTTGATATGTTCAAGAGTTTTCTTCCCAACCAGACACTAGAGAACATGTAAATAAGAGTCTTAATGTCTTCTCCCTGCCTCTTGCCCTGATAGCTTCTGCTAGGGTTGGCTTCATGGGCATGCATATTTTGCAGTCAAGCTGGGTCCAGAAGGTCCCTAAACTTGGTTTCATACCTTGCTATAGGCATCTTAAAATTCATATTTTTGAAAAAGGACCCCACATTTTCATTTTGCACCAGGCCCCACAAATTTTGAAGCCAGCCCTGTTTTCTGCTATACTGGGGCTAAGGGAATGCCAATGGCCCACTGTTTCTATTCTCAGACTTAATAGTTTTCAACAATTTCATCTCCTTAATGACTACTCCCAGGCTCCTTTGTGTGACATTCAAGGTCCCCTATGTTCTACCTTATACCTATCCTCTCATGAGGTTCCATGATCTGTGATTTTAGTTGCTGGTTCCCTTTGCATAGAATACCCCTCACCTTTCTTCACATGGTGAGCTCCTGCATATCCTTCAAGACTCTACTCTGCCATTATCCCATTCAGGATCCCTGAGCCTGGGCCATGGGTTTCTCCTCAGTAGCACTGGCTACATACCTCCATAACAACCTGCTGCATCATATTAGCTGTTTTCATGTCAGCCTCCTTGATGACATTCAAGTATAGGGACCCAGTTCCTCATATCTTGATAGCCCCAGTACCCAGAACAATACTTGGCTGAACCTTCGTATGTTGAATATATATAAAGGAAATACTTCTTAAATCGTAGAAAAAAGTCTATTGTAATATTAAGAAATGCTTTTCTGGCTTATTTATCATGTGGCATATTTCTGCATATTAAATTGACATAAAATTAGGGCAAATTTAAACTTAACAATGCCACTCAAGCACTGAGGTGTTTATGGTCTATTTTGAAACACTGTCCAAATTTTTGGTCCACTGTTAAGCTAGTGAGCAGCCCAGATAGTGTGAAAATACATAAATTTAGATCAAACTCATTAACAGTCTTAGCAAACAATGTACACTCATTTGCAAAGAAAATAAATGGCATAGACAAATATGCCAGACTACAAAGAAACATTTTTCCATTTATGCATCTATTTGCAAGTCAAAATAATCATGCTAGGTAAATGAAAAGACAGTACATATTAGATATATGCAAATATTTCACCAAATAAATTAGACCTTATCAGTTATTACCATAGCAAAGACTACGGAGTATTTGCATAACATTAAGGGTATCTGAGCTCATATGCCGTCCATTTGGGTTTGGTGAACAGAATAAAATTCCTGTAAATCTATGGTCATCACCAAACATTGGTTTTATGTCATCAAATTCTAATTAATGGAACATTTTCTTCACAAATCTCTTAAAACAAATGAATGTGTGCCCTGTGGTGCTGTACATCACTTAGCTATCATTACACAAAACTTCCTTCATTGTCTGGGTCACATGTTATTTTTGTGTCTCCATGTGAAAATAAAAGCCCACAGGGCCTCTTATGCAGGACAAAGCTCACCTCTACTAATGGGGAGAAATCTGTGGGCAAGGAAGTACAGACAGGATTCAGTTGTGGTATGAGCTGGATTCTAGAGCTGAGCCTGCCACAGCCTATGAATGCTTTTCAGGAGTTCGGACACATGGAAGGTGTTGGGCTAAGACTCCTAGTTATCTACTAAAACCAATCTTTCTCTCTTCTTCCAGTGGTGGTTTTCCTTTAGCACAGAGTTTTTTTTTTTTTTTAACTGTAGCACTACCAACATTTAGAACCAGGTAATTATTTGTTATAGGGAACTGCATTGTGTGTTTTAGGATATTTAGCAGCATCCCTGGCTGCTACCCACCAGATGGAAGTAGCACCCTTCCTTCCAAGTTGTGGTAATGAAAAAGTGTCTCCAGACATTGCCAGACATTACAAAATCAGCCTCACTTAAGAGGCCCTGTTTTGGCTGGTCACACATGTGCACATGGGGAGACTGCATTTTCTGGCCTCCCTTGCACCTGTGTGTGGCTGTGTAATAACACATTGAGTACCAGCAAGTCCAGTCAGCCCCATCTCCAAACCAGAATGTAGTCACTTTGGACTACCCTCAATGGTGCATGCTGGTCTGAGCCACCCAATGGTGGCTCATCAGAATCATTTCCACTAGAATTACTCTAATAGTCTTCTACCTGGTGCCCTGACTTCTACACCCTCCCTCCCAACAATAAGGTTTATTCTCAATACCCCAACTCAAGGGATCCTGTTACAATGTGAGTCAAGTCAGATCTTTATCAATTGAAAACTCTCCAGTGGCTCTCACCGCACTCAGTAAAAGGCAAGCCCTGGCAATGTTCCCTTTACCTCTCAGACCTTAACTCCTACTGCTCTCCTTCCAGCCCAGGTGTCAACACACCTTTTCTGTGAAGAGCCAGATAGTAAATATTTTAGACATAGTGGGCCATGTAGTCTCTGAAGTATACGTCCTTTCAATGTATACTTTGAATCTAATTTTCTAAAGTGAAATATAGACTTCACTCTGGACCACACCTCACCTACAGAACCATGTTTTTAATGGGCTGTCAGTTAGTATTTAAAAGGAATTGTTTGACTTTTGGCTCAATATCTATAAAGCAGAAATGTTTCAGTTCGTGTCAGCTGTAGTCCTAAAGAGTAGTTTAGAAGTTGATAATATGCTTGTGATGCTTTGATTCCTCAAGAGCAAAGCGATGCCTTGTGTCTGGAATTTCTTTCCTAGTAATCTCTGTCAATTCTGGTCTAGTGAGAATGCTCAGAAGACACCCGAAATTCTAGGAAGCATGAAGGGGAACATCTTCCATCTGGAGTCTGAGCTGTTCGATTATTAATATAGTTTGCCATCTGCTCAGGGTACAAACAAAGTGAACATTGAGGCTGTCTACAGAGCGCAGACTGAAGGGGACGGGTGATCAGAGGACGAGCTGTCTGCCAAATGAAAAACAAGAACAAGGGTAGCAACAGAATCCCATTTACTTGTTTTCTAACTTGGAGGATCATGACTGCCAAATTCTCTGGACCATTATCTGTTCCTGTGTGTGTGTGTGTGTGTGTGTGTGTGCACGCACATACACAATTGGTGTCAAAAAGTGGCTTAGGATATCTGTTGTTAGAATTAGCTGTTGTTTACATGGCACTGCCATTCCTGTAGAAGAGTCTGCCCTAAGGCTAGGAGAAACTACACTTCCCACAGTCCCCTTCTTGACTCTGAAAGGAAGGTTTGTCAGTGAAAGGAATTTGAGAGATTTCAAAGGTGGAAGGGAGGCAGAGGCTGTTATTTTTGGGAGTCTGTGGATGTCAGATGAGGCTACTTTGTTAGACATTAGTGGAATTCCAGATCTTTCTGTGGGCTCCCACTTTCCAGGCTGGATATGGTAGCTTCTCAGATTTCCCTATGAACACCGCTTTTCCGCCCAGAGCTTCAGATTAAAGTCATCTCTTCTGACTATAGCCTTCTAGACCTTCATTCCTGTAGTTACTCTCATATTCATATAAACCATGATTTCTATATTAAACCCCTTATTCTGGTAGTATGCTTAGTGTCTCTGTTTTCCTAACTAAACCCAGACAGATATAGATAATACAGGTACTCCAGGTTTATAAGTACAAAACACCATTTTAATGCAAGTTACTATAGTTTTATTCAATTAAGACTTATTAAGCATCATAATGTCCCAAACATTGAAAAGAAATAAGGATGAAAAAGACAGAGTCCTGCCCTTGAAGTCAGTGTGGGGCTGGGAGAGAGGGCTTAGAACATGTGGACCAGTGGTTCTCAACCTAGGGAGATTTTGCCCACCAGGAGATATCAGCAATGTCAGGAGACATTTTGGGTTGTTCTAATGGGGAAGATGGTGCTAGTGGGTAGGGGCCAGGTTACTGCTAAACATCCACAGGACACTCCACCACAGCAAGGCATGAATTATCTAGCTTGAAATCTTAGTAGTGCTGAGGTTGGGAAACACTGACACAGACCAGGGATTCCAATATAATGTGATATGTGCTATGGTAAAGGAATGGATTGACCAATAGGATACTAGGGAAGGGCTAATGTTAGGCTGGGGTAACTAGAGAAGAGTTAGATGACATTGCATTCTTTCTGTAGTAGCAGCCTGAAATGCACTACCTCTGGAAGATACACACAACTTACAGATACAGTACAGACAAGTGTGCCATTTTAGGAGGCAACCTCATTTCCTTAACTGAGCCTACTTTTTTTAGGGCAACTACACAGCAACTCAAAGGCACTGGTCTGTGCCTTTTGGCTAGGAGTTAGTATTTTTTAATATTCCTGTATTTTAATCAGGGAGGATTTGTTACAAAGGACAGTAACCTGCTTCACAGTTGCTTACATAAATGGGGAATTTCTCCAAGAAATGACTATAATAAATATTGTAAGAAAATCTTATGAGTCTTCAAGGATCTAGAAGTGCCCTGTAAAGGAAAGAAGCCTGGGTTCTGAATCCAGAACTCCTGGTTTCAAACCTTGGCCCTGCTCCTAACCAATGTGGGGAGCTGGGTAAGTCACTCAGTCCTCTGTGTGACTCAGTCTCCTCTGCAGTAAAAGAGATATAATGACAACCTCCTTTAGGGTTTTTGAAAGGTTTCAGTGAGATAATGCATATTAAGGGCTTATAACCCTGGTACGTAATATATATTCAATAATTGTTAATAATGATGAGGATATTGATGATGGTGTGAGCAGGGCTCCCCAGCCCAGGAACTTCAGTGAGCAAGTCAGGAAATGAGATTATTCTCCAACTCTCATGGCCATTATTCTCTCCCATTTCTGCTTTTCTCTTTTCAGCTTCCTTTACTTATACATATTCCAACTGGGCCTACCCAGCTTCAACCCTATGGGACCTTTTCAATTCAAGTCCTTGCTATCATCTATCATCTAATTAGAGTACTCTTCACTCAAATTATTGAAAGAGAGAATTTCATGGATATCCCAACCTATGGACTGTTGTGTTTGGGTCAATGGATAGGAAAAGGGGTAAGAGAGACAAACAGGATAGCCTGAGGGCAGGGTATGGCACAGGAGTGGTGAATGTCCCTGAAGCCACACCACTTGAGGAACCACAGAAGGAACAAGAGAGGCTGGCCTTGGAAACAGATAAACCTGGCTCATATGATAGGTGTTTTCAAAAGAGTGAAGAGCAATTGTATCAATGGCTCCCAGGTTGCTAATCTGAAACAATTGGTAGACATTACAGGAAGATGGAAGTCAACTCACCATGAGGAAGAACTTTTAATACCTCTGACTGGACATGGAGCACAACACCTTGGAAGGTAGTGAATTCCTTGTTGCTAGAGATGTTCAAGCATTTAAAAATTTGTTGGAGATGTTAGGTATTGATGTAACATGTCAGTTAAGCAACTGGATGACTATTTCTGTACCTACTAATTGTGATTGTCTCTGATCATGTATGAAAATTGCTAAGGTAAGAAGTCTAGGAGGGCAAAACACATCGAAGGTGCTGATCCAGGTGCAGAAAAGATGTATTCAATAAGCTGTGCCCTGCTATGACAAACTTGACCTCCTGGAAGTTTCTAGTTATTCTGATCCCATTTTGAGAAACCCTGCTCTAGTATAATCAGCCCAACAGGAACAGTTTGGTTTAGGTGTCTTTTCTCTTTCAGTTATCTCTGACTTGCAAAATATTTCATTTCACTATTTCTAAGGGTTTCATTTAAGCAGCAAGTCCCTTGCTACTGTTATAATTTTGAAGAATAGAATATATAAAATATAGAATGTAGAATAAAACCCCCCAAATAGTAACATATAACCTCACGTTATATAAAGAATTAGGCCCTGAATGGATATTATTTTTGGAGGTCAACACATCATATTCGTGGAGTCCTATCTTTATTCAGTTTTGAAGTTCAGAGGCCACAAGCAATAATATCAACCTTTGAAGTAGCCATCTCTTCTCTTCCCTCCCACTGCTCAATGTCTGCTGAAAGGAGCTCAGAGGGAGAGGAGGCAATGCTGTGGGCTGTCGGGATCTGGTGAGCTGGCTGCTGCTGGAGGGAGCTCAGTAAAACTCAAGAACTGAGAACTCAATAGGACTGGATCTCTGGTTTTGTCCTGGATCCCTCCCTCTCAACTTTGAAGAGACAGGTTAATGTCATGATGGGATCACTCAGGTGTGACCTGGAGAAGCATTAGGAGGCTTTGACAGAGGGGCAGTGAGGCATAACCTGAGGAGACATCTGTGGGCCATCACTTCATCTTCCACAGCTGCAGAGCAAACACATTTTCTGCAGGTGAACAACTATAAACCTGCTTTCTCTAGCCAATCATTATTTCCTTCTGAATCTGAATGATCCCAGTAAGCTAGGTCTTCTAAAATGAATATGGACTGTAGGTTCTGTTTTAAAATTAGCACTACTGAAGCATATGGGCACCGTGAACCATCAGGAGGCACTTTTGTAGTGCTTCTCCCAAGGATATTCAAAGCAGCAAAGTGCACCAGAAACACAATCTATGCTCCATTATTCTGGATTATTATTTAGTTTTGCAGATCATCTGTGCCCTACCTCTCTTCTACCTTCCCTGCAACCATTGGTTCACTAGCACTTTGACTAGCTTTTTGCAAGCAACTCTTGCAAAGAAGAAAAAAATAGAAGAAAGAAAATGGAAAAATAATAGATAAAATGAGGGGTCCCCCCCCCCCGGAGTATCTGTAGCACATTTCCAAGATCTCCCCTTCTCTGCGTCATTACTATGGTTACCAGATTTAAGATTTCAGACAGAAACTTGTCTGTAGGCCCAAAGGGAAGATTGATTGCAGTAAACACAGAAGACAGAGATCGGGCACAATTTGAAAATAATACCGCTCTCTGTTGATCTGTTTACCAGTTGAGTTTCTGGTTAATAAAATATATGAAGGTACATCGCACGGGACTTGGCATCTAATGGGGAATCTGCCTCCTTTTCCTTTTCAAAGATGTCAGTGCAACAGTCACAATCAAAGGCAAAGAGTTAACCTGATGGGTTATAAGAAGATATATTTTCGTAGAAAATAGACTTAAGTTCTGGGCAGGTGCCTTTTCTCCTTTCTGTTTGTGCCTCCTCATACAGCCAATATCACTCCCCACTGAGGGTGACACAGCTCTCACATGGCAGGCACAGGTTACTTTCTGCATGATGAGCGCACAGAGCCACAGGTATCGCAGCCCTCAGGTAGGGTTCAGACACACACTGGTGAGACTACAGCAAACGGCTCAGGGAGTTTGGGGGAGGTGCAATAGTTACTGCAAGGGCCACCTCCTGTCCCTGCCATCTAGCAACCACATAAGGACCCCTGCTACTGATTGCTAAGTGTATTTGCGAAGGTTCAGACCAGAGAAGCTCTGGCGAACTCATTTGCTTGGCCTGATACAGGCGGAAAGCACTTTATGTCGTGACCCAAAGCTGGAAACATTTTTCATTGCCAGCCAGGATACACAAATATGCATACATTAATATGTCTAACAGAAACAAAAGTTTCACAAAGTGGCACTTTCCCAAAACAGGGTACACTCTGATATTTTCTTATTTTCCCACATAATTTGTATTTTTCAAAAGAGCTGGTATTGAGCCACTGAACTGTTACAAGTCAGTCATACCCCAGGGTTTGAAAAGTAACGTGTTTAATGGTCTTAATTGGTTTCTTCACTGTCAGTTTTCATTAAGTATTTACTGAGCATCGACCGTATGATAGGCATGTGCTAGTCATGGGCAAATCTAACAGAGAAACTTCAAAATAAATACATAGGAGAGTCCTGACAGAGTCAACTCTTCCGTTTAAATGCATTGCAGCTGTCATGTGTCATGCTGAAGAAGGTGCTGGGATTTCACAGGAAATCTGAGAGATGGCCTGCTATGTACCAGGCATGGTGCTCAGCCCAGAGACTTCCTGCTGAGTCCTAAACTCTATGTGCACACAGGTTTTGGGTGATTTTAGCAATAAGGGAGCAGTAAGTGCTTCAGGTCTGCAGGAGCCTTTTGGGGGAAGAAACCCTCTATTAGGAGAAATAGGATCCAGTGTTCAAGGTTCTGAATTCACTTTTCTGCTTATCCACTAGAGATTGCTTGCCTCTAGGCTAGAAATGCAGATCCTGTCGGCAGAGATTACCAGGCCCCTTATAATCAGGCCCCTTATAATCAAGCCCTAACAGACTGTTTGAGTTTCATTTTCCATCATTTCTCATTACATACCTTATACTCAGGAAACTCCCTGTTCCCTTAGTGGCCCAAACTTGTCCATACCTCTGGGCTTTTATATGTCCTATTCTTTCTGTCCAGCAGTTCTCTTTGACTTTTGTCTGACTGCTGGATTACAATTCAGTCTTCCATCTTTAGCTCAAATTATAGCTCCCTCCATAAGGCTCTTGCCTCCTGCTTTTTGCCACCTGTTTAGCAGGAGCCACACCTTTTTTTCTCTTCTCTCCTAAATGCTTGCATTTATTAGGTTGGATTTTAATAATACAGTTGTCTTTTGTGCACTAGACTGTGGGCGATTAAATTCACCAAAATAATACGTAGGATCATTTTGAGGAGTCAGAGGACATTTTACATGAACAGTAGAAGATAAGTTTACCTAAAGAGCTCAATTATACTACTGCAGGTAGCTGGCATGTCCTTTTCCAACAGATTTGTGTGTTGGGCTACAAGTGAGATGCCAGTGGGCTGGATTCTTAAGAAGACATAGCTATCTATGTCTACAGTGCCCCATATAAGAAATGGCATTTCTGTTGACTTAGTGCTGGCAAGTTTTCTGCTTTCAGACCACTGAGCTACAAGCTGAGTAGAGACCAGTAATTCATTCAACAAATATTTCTCAGGTACCTAGTATGTACCAGACAGCATGACAGGCTCCTCAGCTTGAAAGATGAATAATGAACAGCCTCTGCTTTTTAGAAGGTATCTGATAACATTTTCCTGAGGGTTTTTAAAAACAGGTGAAGGGTTGGGCAGCCCTGGTGGCTCAGCAGTTTAGCACCGCCTTCAGCCCAGGGTGTGATCCTGGGGTCCCTGGATCGAGTCCCACGTCGGGCTCCCTGCATGGGACCTGCTTCTCCCTCTGCCTGTGTCTCTGCCTCTCTCTCTCTCTCTCTCTCTCTCTCTCTCTCTGTGTGTGTCTCATGAATAAATAAATAAAATCTTTAAAAAAAAAGGTGTAGGAAAGAAAAAATATTTGATGAGTATTGGCTGCGTGCAAGGCACTGTTGTTACATGCATAATCTTGTTTACTTCTAATAGTATTTGCATGAGAAAGGGATTTATTAGACCCTTTTTACGGATGAAGAAACTAAGACCCAGAGTGATTTGACCATGGCTTCAAATCTCCCAACAAATAGAGAACCAGCCAGGATCTGAATTCAGCCACCTGGACTCCTGGCAGGAGCTCATTTCACTACAATGTTTCTCTCTTACCTCTTTCTTTGTATGATTTGCAGAGAGAAGGTATATATTTTTTAAGAGGACAGAAATTCACATGGCAGAATTATTCCAGAAAAGGGTGCTCTAATGAAACATGTTGACAGGGTACTTGGCTGGGATGAAGCAAGCTGGCTTTATGACAGAGATTTTTATGTTTTTTTTTTTCCCTTTTATCGATCTGTCCTAAAAGACAGGAAGTGTGAAAGAACATTCAATGATTCAATGATGAATTAAGGCAACTAAGGTCTGGCAGCCAGGAATTGGCGGTACGGCATTTAACAAACCTCCTAAAATTCCCTAGGAAAATATCACTGCTGAAGCACTTTAATTTGAAGCATTTTGTGCTTCCTAGAATAAAGTTGATGGCTAATTAGAACAATTGTTTTACCACGATACATGCGAGCACAGTTCAGTGCTGTTAACTAAGGTGCCACTCTTCAGCCAGCCATGGATTCTACTGGATGGCATTCCATACTGTCTCCTCCTTGCACATGTGCATGCAGGATGGAGAGGCCACCTTCTCAGTTATGGGAAAGGTGTTGCCTGGGGTTCTCATTTGGTCCTAGTACCAGAATGATAATCTCAGGCCACTGAATAGCTAGTGCTACTCTTAAGAAAACAAACAACCCCCCCTCAAAAAAAAACGAGAAAAAAAAAACCAAAAAAAACTGCAACATAGGATTATTCTATATCATTAAAAGCTTTCATAAAATAGGTAAGATTTACTGAGAAACATAAGCAACCATAATGATGAACATTAACATCTAACAAGTGAAAAGTAATTTTATTTTGAGCTTTGGGCCATTTCCCCATGCCTCAATAGTGTGCCTTGTTTTCGACGGTACCTATTGCAATATGCGTACATCTTTTAAATTGACTCTTTGCAATATGTTTAGAGCAGCACTTCTCAAGTTTCAGTGTGCTTGTGAATTCCTTGGGGATCCTGCTCTACTGAATATTCTGATTCTGGGGTGAGGCCTGAGAGTCTGCATCTCTAACAAGCTCCAGGTGATGCCGCTGCTGCTGGTCAACAGGTGACACTAAAAAACGAGCTTCTAGAGCAGTTCTCAAAATTAGCTGCACATTGAAATCACCTGGGAAGTCTTTTTTAAAAAAATCAATGTCTTGATTTGTTTTCCACTCCCCAAAGATACTAACTTAATTGGTCTAGGGTGGCATCTGGGCATGGAGAGCTTTAAAGACTCCCAGGTGATGGTATTGTATAGCCAGGATTAAGAACTTTGCTTCAGTGGATTACCTTATTTCTAGAAAATAGGAGGGCTCATTTCTGGCGTGACTTCTGTTGCTCTTGAATAAATCCAGCAGCAGAGTGAAATGAAGTAGGAACGTTCAATAACTTAACCTTCGAATGTTTACATTCATGTCAACTTTTTGAAAAGCAATTAAATTATACGCTCAACAACATTCATACCCATCTTACCAGTGCAAAGAACTGTATTTTGGGTCCATTTTTTACTGTCTGGTGTAAATTTTAAAAGCTTACATAAAGAGCTAACTTACTAAAGAGGAAATTCCTAATTAAAATGTTTTTCTGGCTGGATAATCTTTTGGGTTATACTAGCCTGAGTACTCCTGACAGGAGTGATAGCGTTGTTCATAAGCAGGTTGCAATCATGAAGCTATTTTTTTTCCTCTCAAAACCGCAGTCCTCTGTGTGCACAGAATGTCTTTGGCCCTTAGATCAGGGTTTCTCAACCTTGGTACTGTTGGCATTTGAGCCAGGTCATTCTTTGCTGTGGGTGCTGTGTCCTGTACACTGTAGGAAGTTTAGTAGCATCCCCCAACCTCTACTCACCCAATGCCAATAGCATACACATTCTCCCACCTGCCCCCCACCAAGTTATGAGGACCAAGAATGCCTCCAGACGATGCCAAGTTTCCCCTGGGGCAAGGAAAAAATAACCCCTGCATTTGAGAACCATTGCCTTAGATCAAAGGAGGTTTCCACGCTAGTGACTCACTTTCATCTTGACCGTCTGGCTGTGGGAAGCTCTCTGGGTTCATCTGATGCAAATGAGAGGTAGATGGGCAAGATAGGACGAGGCCATTTTCTGATGAGCATTGATTGCCACCTTATAGAGTAGAATTTTCATTACCTGTTTAGTTATTTAATTATATTTTATTCACAATAACAAGATGAGGTTAGAATAATTTATAGTTAACATTCCAAGACAAAATGAAGTTCGCAAATGCCAGTTACTCCTTGAGAATAGCCCCCCTCCTCGTCAGCCGGAAGTACTTTCCCTCCTATAAGTCTGTTAGGTTCTTGACATTCTCTACCCCATATTAGAAAAATTTTGCACTTAATTCTTCTTCTTATGGAACTCTGCAGCTGCATGGAAAGAGTTCAAGCAGTTTTCATATCCTCACTTCCCCTTATCTAAAACAGAACTCTTTACAAAGCAAGCATTCAAAAAAATATTTGAATAAATGAACTCTACGGTTTGTCCAGCAGCTTATAGTGAAAACAAAGAAAATAAGGGCTATTTCCATATGCCCACTTCTGCACAGAGCCAGGATCATTTATTTTCTAGAAGGCTCCACGTGCTTGTGATAATTCTTCAATCAGGTGGGAATAACTCCAGTATAAGTGTTTCATCCCCAAATGAGCTTGTTACAAAGAAGAATAATATTGATAGAAGACAAATTAAAACTGCGATTAGGGAAGCACCAGACTTCTCTCTCGTTCTGTTTGATCTTCTTATAAGAGTCCAGTTATGTGTACGTGTAACTACAGCTTGCATCACCATGGAGAATTTTATAGCAATTAAGAGCTAGACAGTAAAAGGAGAATGTTTAAGATATCTGCCATCATAGCCTTTCTAAGATAGTAGAGCTGAAGGCATAGGCTTGATTTCAGGGACGTAAATAAATAGAACTGTATTGTGAAACCTGTCAAGTTCTTCGGAATACCCAATAGCACAAAATATTTTATCAGTGCCAACTGCAAGTTGCAATAGATGGAATGCAATTGTTTTTCTGTAATTTGGAGAAATGACTATTCTGGCTTTAGGGACGCCACTCATTGCTCCTTCTAGATCCTTAGCCGTCTGTTTCCACACTCCAGGCACAAAACATATTCCAGGGTCTGTTTGATATTTGGTGAGGAGACAGAGGATGGGGTTAAATGGAACTGTAATTGTCATCAGGCTCCTAGCCAAAAGGCATAGGACCTCAGTTTGCTTTTGTTCTCTCCAAAACCACCCTGAGACAAGGATTTGTGTGCAAGTAGTTTATTTGGGATGTAGTAGTATTGGAAGTGCAGAGCGAGTGGGGAAATGGGACAGGGAAAGGAGGAAAATCAAGAAAGGGTGTGTGACTCATCAGCAGATTACTGTTGGCAAATGGACCTCAAACCTCTGAGACACTCAGACTTGAACTACCAAGGAGTGAGGGAGCTCAGTATTTGGCTACCAAGCCCCAGCTCTCATTGGCTGAGGGCCACTCCTGGGGCATTCACCTCCTGGCATTTCCAGTGGCTTCGAATATGGATGGAATATATTAGAGTGGCCTGCAAACACTCTCAGCTAGTCGCAGGAAACCATTGCTGTATGTGGCAGTCAGAATAATGGCTACAAAGATGTCTGTGTCCTAATCCCTGGAACTGTGAATATGTTACTTTACAGGGCAAAGGGAGTTTGCAAGGTATGATTAAGTTAAGGAATTGGAGAGAGGGCCCCGGATTATCCAGGAGAGCTTGAGTCACATGGCTCTTAAAAGCAGAAAACCTTGAGGCACCTAGGTGGGTCAGTTGGTTAAGTGTCTGCCTTTGGCTCAGGTTGTGATCTCAGGGTCCTGCTCAGCGGGGAATCTGCTTCTCCCTTTGTGCCACCTCCCCCACCCTGCCCATACACATTCTCTCTCTCTCTCTTTCTCTCTTTCTCTTTCTCTCTCAAATAAATAAAATGTTAAAAAAAAAACGTGGAGAACTTTCTCAGCTCTGGTCAGAGGGTGATGGGACTATGGAAGAAAGGTCAGAGAGAGACAACATTGCTGGCCTTGAAGAAAGGGGGCTGTAAGTCAGGGAACATGGGTGGCCTTTATAAGTTGGAGAAAACAAGAAATCAGATTCTTCCCTAGAACTTTGTTACATAAGTGAGACAGGTGGCCACTATGTATTGGCCCCTTGGGTGGTTTATTTTTTCCACTGCGGGCTGAAACCTATTAGCTCAAAAGCCTGCTGGCATCTCTCTCAAATTTTACCTAGTGAATAATTTTTAAAATGGCCCGAACAAGCGGATCTCTAGCCATCTAAAGCCTGCCTGCTTTGCATACCTCATGAAACCGTGTTCAGCATCTGCTGACCAGGGAGCCTTGTGGTTCTAAGACCGCCAGCTGCCGTGCCTTTGGAAGCTGACACAGACACTTCTGCATGCTGCTGGATGACAGCACCTAGACTGGGAAGCCTCTTTTCCCCGGGGAGTCCCTTTGCCCTCTTCCCTTCTGGGTAGCAGCTCCTTGCTGAAAGCCTCCGAACCATCTCATGCAGCAAGTGACTCTCCCCTCGGGCGACCCTACCAAGCGCATCCCATACAGCTTGTTGTGTGCCGCTTCCAATCATGGGTGTGGCTTTTTCCTTGATCGGCCTCCAAATCACAAAAATCCCCACAAGCCTGCAGAAGCAGTGCATCCTTGCCAATACTTTTATTTTTTGCACAGTGAGGCCCATATTGGGCTTCTTACCTCCAGAATTATAGGTTCTAAGTTTGTCTTGGTTTAATCCACTAAGTTTGTGGTGATATGACAGCAACCATGAGAAGCATTTCTAACTGCAAATAATTCACAAAGACCTTTCTATATTTATGCTTGTTTAAGGAGAGCTTTGCAAAGGTTATAGTATGTATCCCAGCCAGATTTACAAAGGTAATTCCAGCAAAATTACAAAAAGATTAACTACTGTGTATTCATAAGGATCTATGCTCTAGGGAGGGGCTTTCAGGTAAGCATAGACTAATTATACAATTAAAAGTGGTTTTTAAGGTTTTTATTTATTTATTTGAGAGAGCGAGAGCCAGGGAGTGGGGGGAGCAGAGGGAGAGGGAGAAGCAGACTCCCCGCTGAGTGCGGAGCCTGACGCAGGGCTCAATCTCATGGCCCTGAGATCAAGACCTGAGCTGAAATTAAGTCTGACAACCGCCTGAACCACCCAGGTGCCCCAAAGAGTGTGTTTAAATAGAAATGCTGAAGTAGTATTTTCCTGATCTTGTGCCTCATTCCAACCTGACCCTTTTTATAGGGCGTGCTATTTCTACAGTCCAGTATGATCATAGTATTTGTAAAACTCAGCTCAAGTTTTCCTCCCTCAAAGGCCCCATATCCCCCATGTTCTGGTGGGCCCATCTCTTCATGACAACCTTCCTGTAACTGTTCCCTCGGCATGAACATCCCTCTTAGTCCTTTTTCACCTGTCCAACTCCTACTCCTGTGTCAAGACCCAATGAGGGGTCACTTCCCAAGTGTTATCAAGTGGAGGACCTGCTATATCCTTGGTCCTTGCCAAATCTTGCACTTAAACCTCGCTTGTAGCACAATACATGGTTTCTGCATTGAAACCATTTGTCCTAGAGTCTATCTATCCTAGCCAACCAAACACAGACAACACAAAAAGGAGACTAGTTGATATAAGTTTTTCTTCTCATTTTAACTTTGAATTCCCTTTTAAAATTTTGTGTAGCAAGTCTCTTAAAAGGGTCTATATGCAAAACTGGAGCTTCAGCTAAGTTTGATGATTATAGATATATAAAGGATCATTGATGTTAAAGACCTGAGGTAACTGTTTTATTGCAAAAGAAAAAGTGGTGGTTAACTCCTGTTATTGTATTGGTCACATTTTCATTTATGTATAAAGTGTCCTCCTTTCATTGTTATTCTTCTCCTTTTTTTAAGATTTTATTTATTCATTCCTGAGAGACAGAGAGAGAGAAGCAGAGACATAGGCAGAGGGAGAAGCAGGTTTCCTGCAGTGAGCTTGATGTGGGACTCAATCCCAGGACCCCAGGATCACACCATGAGCCAAAGGCAGATGCTCAACCACTGAGCCACCCAGGCGCTCTATTCTCCTCTTTACACTATATAGCCATTGCTACCCCCTCCTGAACCATCACATAGGCCATACTTGTCTCTCCCCATTGCCTTGAGGAGGGAGTCCAATGTTCTTAGGCTGGTGTAGAGCCTTTCCTTGCCTGGCACCTGCTCAGCTCTCTGGGCTCCCATCTTGTTAGTTAACTCTGAGGGAGCCCAAGTGTTGGTTTGGTGCTTGTCTTAGTGGGAGTTTTCTAGAAGGCCCTGAGACAAGGATTTGAGTGCATATAGTTTATTTGGGAGGTGATCTCAGGAGGCACCAGTAGAGAGTGGGAAAGTGAAACAGGAAAAGAAACCACGTCAATTCAAGGTGTATTGGTAAGCAGGTTAGAGTATGGGTGACAGGCTCAATCCCACTCGGAATCACTGGGAGCCAGTACCTTAGAGCCACATACCTTAGAGTGACAAGGAAGCTGGGATATTTATCTCTAGTCCCCGACTATTATTGACAGAGAGCTATTCCAGGAGTGAGTCCTCAGTATTTCCAGCTTTCCCTGCAAGAGTTGAGCATGCTTCTGGGGCCCAAAACCCCATAGCAGAGCAGAGCTTATAGAGCTTAAGCTATCCTTGTATATAGAAACAAGGAGTGGCATGGGAGTAATGGGTGGAGCACTGACAGTGTTTAGCCCAGGGCCCCTCCGGTCTGTTTCCATGGCTCTCCTCTGGCCTCTATCCCAGTGCATGTCCTATGCACATAGAAAGTATTTCTGCTTACTAGTCTGCCTCTCCCTGGACTGTGAGCATCCCCAGAGCGGAATCCATTGGACTTTGTGCATGGCTCATAGTAGGTGTGTGCTACGTTTACGCCGAGTGCATGAATGAATGAGTAAAATGAGATGGACTGAGGAGATGACACTCAGGATAAGGGAATGAGAGAATTAGGAAGAAAATGAGGGATAGAAAAATAGGATCTAGTAGGAAGGAGGAAAAGAAAATAGGGATGACAGTAAGCAGGCTGGGATGAAAGAAAGGATTGGAGATACCAAAAAGACAGAGATTTCATCTGCCAGGCTGCTTCTGCACATCATCTCGCATCCTGCAAAAGAGCATTGCATCCCGCAAGTCCTAAAATAAGGCTGTCAAAATAGCTAGCAAAATGGAACACGCTTGGAAGAAAAACACCTTACGAACATCTCAGGCCTCCGTGTCCCTGACAAGTACCAGCTCTCTACCTTGGTGGTCTAGGGGAATTACGGAGTACCATGACATTTATTTACTCTTGCTGGCTTTCACAATTAAGTCCAAACTCCTAATCCTCACAGGTCTGTTAAAGCCTCATCTAAACTCCTCAACCTTTAAGACAAAAAACAAACACACCTTCTACCTCTCTGGGGAAGCAGTTACAACTCTTCAACATCCTGCTTGCTAAGGAAGCAGTTGTTACCTTAATTAATGATCCACAAAATCCTCTTTAAACACCGTGCGCAAACATGTGACCAAACATAGGGGGAAATGCTAAAGGACAAAGGAGAACACATGCCATTTCGCTGTATTCTTTAAAAAAAAAAAAAAAAAAAAAAAGCTAAGATTATGGACTTCCCTTCCTAAGGAGAAAGGAGAGCTGTAGGGATTTCCAGTCTAAAAATGTCTTTGTATTTTATTTTCTCTTTGTTAATCTTTTAATGGCTTGTTTTTCAACATGGAATCATGGGGGTTAATGTCCTTGACATGATTATGGGTATGTTAGTAGCAAAGGTATGAAGTACCCATAGCATTTTCATGACTGAAGGCCATATTAGGGGTTCTTTGGACCCTCGGTACTCAGTGTGGCCCTCCAGACTAGCAGCATCAGCATCACCTGCACCCGGCCCACACTTGTTGGAAACATCCCAGGCTCTGAGTCAAGCTCAGGGCTGGGTTCCAGGCATCTGTTTTACTTAGGCCTCCAGGTGATTCTCAGGTGTACCAAAGTTAGAGAAATAGTGATCTAGAGCAGATCAAGAGGGAGCCCATCCTCCAGTGGTAGTCTGCAGGTGGGCAAGTGTATTTGTTATTGCCTGTTGTCAATTCCAGTGCCTGTGGCTGGTCCAAGTAGTGAGGATTCTTATGTGCATTCTCACAGGTTAGTGACCTTCCAAGTTCAAAAATTCTCACTAGATTCTTTCTAGAATGGATGAAATCGTCAGTCTTTTCAACACTGTCCTACTGCCTCTCTTTCTCTTTAACACTAAACATCATTGTGTGCACCTGTTGAACCACACAAGTTCAGGGGTTGAACTTAAAAATAAGCTTTCCTTATGACTATTAACACTACTGAGCATTCCCTAAATGGGTGTGATAAAGAAGTTAATTTTTTCCTCCCCACATACAAGTATCTTCATCTCCCAGAATTTGGATATTCAGAATGTGAACTTAATATTTCCCAGATATGGGCCCTGTCTTACTTCCTGCATGAAGCTATGCATAGCATCATAGATTTGTTTTCTTAGGGTGTGTGGTATGTGGATCCTATGATTTATGTTTTAATGAAGCCAATCAGATAGAGATTTCCTTCATACTCAACTGAGTGTGCATCTGAATAAATCAAAATTTTAAAGATAGGCTGCTGATAGAACTTGCTTTTTCTAATATAAGGAGAAGAACTGGCCATCACCCAGTGAGCCCCACATACATATGAATCATGGAGAACTGACTCTGAGGTTTGCAGAACTGAGAGCACTCTCCTGACTTAGTGGGCAGATGTAGGCAAACCATGTCACCCTTGCAAACAAGAAATATAAAATAATTACGGTATACTTCTCAGTATGAAATAGTCCTAACAATGTTCTAAATCAGGGTTTTCTCTACCATGGCACTATCAACATTTAGAGGTGGATAATTTTTCATTTTATGGTGGGCTTGGAGTTACCCTGTACATAGTAGGAAATTTAACAGTATCCTGGCCTCTACAGACAGAATGCCAATAGCACCCGTCCCTTAGATGTGACAACCAAACCTGTCTCCAGGCATTGCCAGTGTCCATTGGGGGCAAAATTGCTCAGGCTGAGAACTACTACTCTACACCTTTGGAGAGGAAAGAGATGAGAGACCTTATGAAAGATTCTCATATGTTGATCCTTTGACTTACGGTTCAACGGATTCATTTGCTTTGATTTGTTGGGTTGATTAGACTTAGCCATAGTAACATCTGCATTTCTTTTTTTTAAGATTTTATTTATTTATTCATGATAGTCACACAGAGAGAGACAGAGAGGCAGAGACACAGGCAGAGGGAGAAGCAGGCTCCATGCAGGGAGCCCGACGTGGGACTTGATCCTGGGTCTCCAGGATCCTGCCCGGGCCAAAGGCAGGCACCAAACCACTGCGCCACCCAGGGATCCCAACATCTGCATTTCAATAGTCGCCTTTTAGAGTCAGTTTACATTCTAATTGGGTTAGAGGGGTCTTCAAGGGTTATCTACAACTGGAAAAAGTGCCCTTGTACTTAGGAAGTTTAGCCACAACCTGTAATAGTGGGAGACAGAATGGAAGAATTCAGCTTGCTCCTAATTCTTTCCACTTCTCTTGTTTAGACACTATAGAGTAAAAGTACGAACTCATTATTTCAATCCTATGATTATAAAAATCGCTGTACATGAGTCGAATCTTACTGTGCAATCTAATTTTCCATTGTACAAGAAAGATAAGAGGAGGGACTCCTGGGTGGCTCAGCGGTTGAGCGTCTGCCTTTGGCTCAGGGCGTGATCCCAGTTCCGGGATTGAGTCCCACATCGGACTCCCTGCGAGGAGCCTGCCTCTCCTTCTGCCCGTGTCTCTGCCTCTCTCTCTGTGTGTCTCTCATGAATAAATACATAAAATCTTTTAAAAAATAAAAAATAAATAAAGACCCTCAAACCTGGGTGGCTCAGAGGTTGAGTGCCTGCCTTTGGCTCAGGTTGTGATCCTGGGATCAAGTCCCACGTCGGCTGGGTCCCTACAGGGTGCCTGCTTCTCCCTCTGCCTGTGTCTCTGCCTCTCTCTCTGTGCCTCTCATGAATAAATAAATAAAATCTTTAAAAAAAAACAGAAAAATAAGAGGAATGAGAATGAGGGAGAAGAAATGTAGCTATTTTAATATGTTTAATTTTAATCTGTAGAAAATGCTCCCCATTAAATTGAACAAAAGCTTTATGACCCAGAGTCTGTTATATAGTGGTGGAGAAAGTAGATACTAAAATGAACAATCACTAAACAGAATTTTACTACGTGCTATGGCTTTTTTATTGTATGAGCTTTACTCATAGGAACTCACTTTATTCTCACCAAAATCTTATGAGGTGAATACTATTAACTCCATTTTACAGATGAGAAAACTGAGGCACAGAGAGGTTTATGTGTTTGTTTGTGTTTTTTAAGGGTCCTTGTCTTCTGGCCCTCACCAGTGGGGTCCCACCTCCCATTGGAATGGGAAAATCTAAGGCTTTGGGAACAGTGAGGAGGAAATAGCTCAGGGCTTCTGGGTCTCCTGAGTGGAGGGAGACAGGGAGAGAGAGAGAGAGAGGAGGGCTTCTAAGCTGTTTCCCTCCTGGGGACATTGCCTTCAGGTTTGAAGTTAAAGCTGAATAAAAATAGTTTATTGTCCTTGTAGGTTTATCTCCACTCAAGGTCAATGAGAAGATGGTTGAGATCAGGATTCAGGTATTTCTAGGTAAAGTGTCTTAAATAATATTTCCCGATATCTTTCCAATCTTCTATTCCTCCGTGAAACATGAACAGCAGTGGGTAGAAAGTGGCACATGTTATGAAAAGGAACGAATTGGGTACTTGAAAAGGGTGCTTGAAAGAGTGGGATTATTTCAGCCTTGTAGGACCAGGAAATTATCTTTTGAGGAATTAGCAAATTAGCTAAGAGTTAAAGGATAGATAAGGGGTCGGGGGAGAAAATCACAGCAAAATGAGTGCTGAATTCTTTCCTTGCCAACTTACTGTCATCTGAGACCTTTTAATCAGGGCCTCACATTCTCACCCTATTGTCTGGTCAGTTTGAAGCCCCATATTTTCTCCCTGGGAGGTTGAAGTCTTAATAGTGTGTCAACATTCCTTTTAAAAGGCAGCTTCTGGTGATGAGCACCAGGTGTTGTATGAAAATGTTGAATCACTATATTGTCCACCTGAAACTAATATAACACTGCAGGTTAACTAGCTGGAATTAAAATGAGGGGCGCCTGGGTGGCTCAATCGGTTAAGCATCTGCCTGCCACTCAGGTCATGATCCAGGGGTCCTGAGATCAAGCCCCACATTTGGCTCCCTGCTCAGCGGGGAGTCTGCTTCTCCTTCTCCCTCTGCCCCTCCCCCCACTCGTGTACTAGCTCTCTCTCTTTCAAATAAATAAATAAAATCTTTAAAAACAAAGACAGCTTATCATTAGGTGGCCTAAAAACCATAACTGTGTTCTCAAGCAGCCACAATTTCTGTTTAGTCACTGAAAATAAAGAAGTGAGGGCTCTGTGGGCATCTGGGAGTATCTAAAATCAGACCCATTGCCAAAAGTCAAGTGTGGTGTGGCCAGATAATAAAAAGAAAGGAAAAAACAAAAGAAAGGAAGAAACTCGGGTGAGGCTTTAAAGTTCCTCTAGGAAAGCTGTTATAAACATCACATGGTACGAAAATTCCTTATTGGAACTAAGGAAGTAACATAAATACAGGATTTTACCACATAGACCTAGGGCATCAGCTTCTGATAGACTGGGGTTGGCCCAACCATAGGGATTTGCAAATTCTGTCAGTTGAAGATCTGGGCTTGATTGTTTCTGAGAAACTCTGCTTTAGTAAAATTGACAGTGGCTGCTTCATGAGATGTAGAAAAGATAATCTAAGCAAATACACCTAGTCAAAAACTCCCTGGCCCCTCCTTGAAAGTGACCCCATTTCATAACTTGATTGTTTGGTAAACACCAGGCATTCTTCCCATGCAAGTCAATGTAATCTCAGGCATTCTCTCAGTAAATATCTTCCTTGAATAAGTCTTAATGCCAGTGTCACTGTGGAAAATTATTTGCTCTTGTGGGGTTTTTTGTTTTTGTTTTTTTACCTTTTACATAATCAACCTGTATTGTGTTACAGAGCTCCGTTCCCCAAGACTTTTTTTCACTGGGAATAGTGAACATTTAAAAATGGTGTTTTGTTTTTGTTTTAACTCAGGCACAACCTATCTATTAGGGTCTGTGAGGATTTAGTGGTTCATGACTAACTGGGCCAGAACTAGGGCGTGTTAAGGCCTCCGGTCCAAAAGGTAAGGGGGTGCCACAATCCAAGTGCTCCAGGTCAATATTTTATTGCCAGATTTAAAAACTTCATTGTTAATGAAAAAAATCCAAGGGGAACAAAATATCAAAATTTTAAGTAAAAACAGGATCTGACCCTTGTACTTGTGTGCTCATCTCACTTGCCTTACCCTAATCACATTCACATTGAAAAAACAGAGTAGATCATTAGAGTACATTAGAGGTGTTTGTTTCAAGTATGCCTGTGTCTCAGAGATGGATACTGGATCATAATGTAAGATCTAAAACATGAACTCTGAGCAATAGCAGTTAAGATCAGGGACTCTGGAGCCAGAAAACCTGTGTGTGTGGCTTTGGCATTTTGCTGAACCTTTGTTTTAGTTTTCTCATCTGTAAAATGGAGATAAGAATACTGCCTTCACATTGACAGGATGACCATGTAATTTATCCAAACAAGGGTAATTTTGAGAGTGAAAATGGCACTAACAGTACAACTCTCTGATGTTATTTATTACAAAATAAAAATGCATTATCAAATTATAGAGTTATCTTGCAAAAAATGACAAAGGCATTAACTTTCAGATGCTCAACAGCAAGACTGCTCAGTCTGTTTTGTTTTTTGTCCATTGAACCTATGATTTTCCATGTGTTCTACTGACCCCACCAAGTGGTGGCCTAGTGATATCATGGACTTTGTGTGCCATGTCATGGACCAAGGCTGGCACCCCAAGTGGCCAGCAGGATAGCAGTGTCCCACCACTGACAGAGGCCAGAATCCTTTGTCCCCAGTCAGTTGTGTCAAAGTGTACTTCATTTTGAGACCAGCAATCTCCCTTTGAGGTATCCTGGAAAGAGAGTGATACGACATTGCTTCCAGAAAGGGTCAAGAAGCCAAGGATAGTGATGGTTATTTTTTAGATTTTACTACATGTTAAAGTGAGAACTTGTCCACTGCACGTGTATACCCCCACCCCAGAGGATTATGCCATGCAGAAACCCGATAGAGACATCAACCAAAACCATTTCATTTTGTTTTAATGCAACTACTAATAATTTGTTTAAAATGAATAATCCATAACAAATGCTAGATTACACCAAGGCATCAGGACAATATGCAAGACCAGGACTTCCCATAGGAAGCTGGGCTGTAGGATCACACTATTCACCTAGTTGTTATGGGGATTAAAGCAACTACTGTATGGAAAGTGCCTAGAACAGTGCCTGGTATATAGTAAGCCTTCAATCAGAGTTAGCTCTCATTACCATTTTTTTTCTTATCATGGTTCTGACTTAAAAAAACTTAATGTGCTACCTTAGAGAAGAAGATACCATTTCCTAAGGGACACATAAGTGGAAATGTCTCCTAATCATTTTTTTTTTCTGAAAATGTTAATTTTCAATGAAAATAAGAGCCTTGACTACAAAGGCCCAAACATGATTTATTTTATTCCCCACCTTGTTATCAAGTCTTAAATTTGTTAATTAAGCTTCATATTTCAAATGGCCATTTTGAGATGCACAGTTGAACTCCAGAACATCTCCATGCAAAACACCTAAACTTAGATTCCTCAGTTTTTTTTAAGACAAAGCAATGACTACCAGTGCCAACTGGCATCTCTAAGGAGTCTCCCCTTAATGCCCAGCACTGTCAGCCATCTCAGGTGTCCTTCTTGCTCCTCTTTGCAGTGTCCAAACTCTCTTGCTTTCTTTCTTCCTTAACTCCAGCTCCTCTGGAGCCTCTGAAGTTGAGCTCTTTCAGCTTCATCACTGGTTTCCTTTATCACTGGTGTCATCTACCAGCTTCCAGCCCTTAGTAGTTGATGACTTTAGGAACTATTTCATTATTAACTCAATACCCATTAATGCCACTTTTCATTGAGCGTCTTCAATAATCTAATGGATAACTGGCCCCATCCCTGGCCTTCCAATTCCCTGACTGCCTCACTGTCAGTTTTCCCTCCAATTGACCATGAGCCATATGCTCATGGTCATACCCTTGTCCTTGTCTTTACCTCCTGTGATATCTTGATTTTTGAGCATTTATTTATCTCTCCCACTCATTACTGGCTTCTGTCCTTCTGGCACAGTTATTTTAATATTCTTATTTCAGCATGTTGTTGACCCCTCAATGAAATGGCCAGTCTGTGAATAGCCAGTGTCCCCTTCATGTTCTCACTTTACTACCTTAGAGTCCCTGTTTGATCACTACAACTCCCTTGGAAGCACCCTTAATGGCCCTGCTCTCCCTCCTTCTTTCCCTTCCTCTCTTCCAACTCCTCCATTGTCTTTTTTTAACCAACAGTGTTTTAACATGGCAAGTGCCTTCCTTTATCCCCATCACCAATTTCTCCCATCTGGTAACCATCAGTTTGTTCTCTATAATTAAAAGTCTATTTCTTGCTTGATCTTTCTCTTTTTTTCCCCTTTGCTCGTTTGTTGTTTCTTAACTTTCATATGAGTGAAATCATATGGTATTTGTCTTTCTCTGACTTATTTGACTTAGTATAATACTTTCTAGCTCCATCCATGTCATTGCAAATGGCAAGATTTTGTTATTTTTTATGGCTGAATAATATTCCATTGTATATATGCCACATCTTCTTTATCCATTCATCAATCGAAGGACACTTGAGCTGCTTCCATATCTTGGCTATTGTAAATCATGCTGCTATAAACATAAGGGTGCATGTATCCCTTTGAATTAATGTTTTTGTACTTTGGGGGTACATATCCAGCAGTGCAGTTGCTGGATTGTCAGGTAGTTCTATCTTTAACTTTTTGAGGAACCTCCATACTGTTTTTCACAGCAGCTGCACCAGTTTGCATTCCCACCAACAGTGCACAAGGGTTCCTTTTTCTCCATGTCCTTGCCAACACCTGTTTGTCTCTTATGTTGTTGAATACCTATTTTTTCAAAGTATTCCAAAAAATAGAAAAGGAAGGAAAACCTCCAAAATCATTTCATGAGGCCAGTATCACCTTGATACCAAAACCAGTTGAAGACACCACTAAAAAAGAGAACTACAGCCCAATATCCCTGATGAACATAGATGTAAAAATTCTCAACAAAATACTACCAAACCAAATCCAACAGTACATTTAAAAAAATCATTCACCATGATCAAGTGGGATTTAATTTTGGGTTTCAAGGGTGGTTTAATGTTTGCAAATCAATTAATAAAAGAAAGAATAAGAACCATATGATCATTTCAATAGATGGAGAAAAAGCATTTGACAAGGTACAATATCCATTTATGATAAAAAAAAAAACTCCAACAGTGTAGGTTTAGAGGGAACATACTTCAACCTAATAAAGGCCATCTATGAAAACTCACAGCTGACATCATCCTCTAGGAGGAAAAACTGAGAGCTTTCCCCCTAAGATCAGGAACAAGATAAGGATGTCCACTCTCACAACTTTTATTCAGCACAGTACTAGAAGTCCTAGCCACAGCAATCAGACAACAAAAAGAAATAAAGGGCATCCAAATTTGGTAAGGAAGTAGTAAAGTAAAACTAACTATTTGTAGATGACATAATTATATATATATATATATATATATATATATATATATCCAAAAGACTCCACCAAAAAAAACTTCTAGAAGTGATAAATGAATTCAGTAAAGTCACAAGATATAAAATCTACATACAGAAATCTGTTGCATTTATATACACCCATAATGAAGCAGCAGAAAGAGAAATTAAGTAAACAATCCCATTTATAATGGTACCAAAAATAATAAGATACCTAGGAATAAACCTAACCAAAGAGGTGGGAGATCTGTACTCTGAAAACTAAAATACTGATGAAAGAAATCGAAGAGGACACAAAGAAATGGAAAGGCATTTCATGCTCATGAATTGGAAGATTTCTACAATAGCCTCCTAACTGATCTGCTGCTGCTACTCTTGACCCCATGGACCATCCACTTGATAGCCTGGCATTTGCTATGTTGAAACTAATCTGTGAATTCTAGTCAGTTAGAATAAAATCCATCCCTTTATACTGGCTTGCAAAGTCCTATATGAATCTGAAATCACCTGTTCCTCTAACCTCATTTTCTACTACTTCATCTTCTTTTCCCCTGACTGCTCTAATATTGCCCAAGTTTCTGCAAACTTATAATATGACTCACTTGGGACTCCTGTGAAAAGTACTAACTCTTAGTGACCGTTCCCGCCCCCTGCCCGCCCCCCCACCCCCACAGCTTCTGATTCGGAGGTTTGGGAAAACGTACAAGAATCTACTTTTAACAAGTGTTCCATGTGACTCTTACGATAAGATACAAATACAGCCCAACAATCTTCCACATAAGCATTCTAAGGAAGTCCTACCAATTATTCAGAATTGGGAAGCAAAATGAAACTCATTTTCCATCTCTGGTCTAAGACACTATGCAGTCAGTGGCCATCTACTATGTAAGCCAGGGAATTCTGGGAATGTAGTTTATGTGCTGAAATACCCTCACATTCTAGTAATTTCCTGCATGGCACAAGTGCCACTTTGTGCAGACTCCTCTGGATGAGGTTGAAGAAATGGTTATCATCAACAAGAAGGCAAAGAAGAGAAAACTGAGAAAGGCTTGATACTCAATAGCATACAGCAAAGAATATGTGTGTGTGTTTCCCTAGGCTGTGGTAGAACAAAATGTTCCTAAGAGATAGAAAAGAGAAACAGATCAACCAGCCAGATACCAGTCCAGAGTATGTGCAGGAAACACTTCTGTAGATGAGGTCAGGACTCTGTGAGCTCATACATATGCAAGCTCCTCAACATAACCAACGTCTAAATCACAATAAATGTTTAGCTTTGCATCTAGGTATTTGGAGCATTGACAGTGAAACATTTTTGGTTTTGTTCCAACAGAGTTGTATATAACTATGGCTTCAATAGCAAGTTTAATTTCTCAGATTTTAGAGGAACAGATTTTGAAAAGTATCTGTCATTTACTGTGTGTTAAACTTTAACTTTAGTTCTCTAGTGACATTGTTACAAGCACTAGCATCCTCCACATTAAAGGCCATGTTTCTTTTCTAGAATCAGAAACTGAAAACAAGTGCAAGCTGTCTGGTGTCCTGTATAAAAGTGGATTATAAACCAGGGTGGTGCTTTTCCAACACGTACACACACTAAAATTACCTGGGGGGAATTTCAGAAATCCTGACTCCTGTGTGCCCCATCCCAAGATTGGGATTTAATTGCCATAGGGTGTGGCCAAGATTTGGGATATTTGAAAGATCCCCAGGCTATTCAAATGGGCAGGCAAAATTTAGGAACCTGGAGCTAATGATTTTGAGCATCTATTTGAACCCTCAAACCTCTGGATAGTGTAAAATTTGAGTTTATGCATTAAAATTTAAGTCAAGACAATGAGATCAGTTTGATGGGATTTATCAAGTTGTGACCAACCTGGGTAGGGACCTTATTTACATAAACCAGAGCAATTGATGAAAAAGTCAGTCGAAGAAGTTATGTATACAAAGTCACATATACACAAATTATTAATGTTCAAAAAATCAGGATTTTCAGGCAGTTTTGTCAAACTGAGTATATATCTCCAATTAGAGTTGCCTGATAAAACAGGGCTCCCAGTAAAAATCTTAATTTCAGATAAACAAATAATTTATTAATATAAAATAATTTATTAATATTAATATGTGTCTCCTATGCAATATTTGGGACACATTTATACCAAATGCTATTTATTTATCTAAAATTCAAGTTTAACTGCATGCCTTATGTTTTTATTTGCTAAGTGTGACAACCCTGCCCCAATTTTAAAGGACGAACCTAAGCAATAAGCCAGTATAGTAGGACACATCAGGACAAAAATGAACCTTAGCATCTCGCTCATCATGTATTCTATTTTCTGAATTACATTGCCTGGTTAACTACCTCAAGCTCTACCTGACTTTGTCTGCACTGAGGGTCAACTGTACCTTATTCTGTCTCTTCTGTCGTCTCCGGAGCCGCAGGAACTCCTTGTGTTGCCTGGAGACAAAGTTCACTGCTGCATATTCCAGTAAGGCAGCAAACACAAACAGAAGGCACACCGCCATCCAGATGTCAATCGCCTTTACATAGGACACCTGAAAGAGAGAGACAAGAGGGGGCCACTGTGAAAACCTGTGGGGAAATTGGGTTCCTAATGTTGTGAGAAGCAGAATACCTCATTTTCCTTGATTTTCTATCCTTTCCTTAAGAGAATGCTTAAGCATTTCCCATTCCACTTTGCAGATTCGGGGCTGAGCAGTGAAAAGTACATGCTCTCTGCCCCAGGCCCTTGTTCATCTCTCTCAGTATAGCCCATCTGCTCAAGTAGCCTCATCCCGGAGACCGGCTCCGAAGATCACTACAAGAATTTCCTTCATGGAAAACAAAACAAAACAAACTTTGAAACTGCTTATTCCCTTCCATTTTTTTTCTTACTATTTAAAAGCTAGTGTAACTAAGATAATTCCCAAACCTGGATGAGAAATAAGCCATGTGTGGCTTTGGGCCCTTCAAAAACCTATTTGTAATTTCCATCAATCTAGTGGTCCTGACAATGAAAACAAATTTCTTTCTTTTTTTTTTAAAGATTTTATTTATTTATTCATGAGAATACACAGAGAGGAGAGAGAGAGGCAGAGACACAGGCAAGGGAGAAGCAGGCTCCATGCAGGGAGCCCGATGTGGGACTCCATCCCAGGTCTCCAGGATCACGCCCTGGGCTGAAGGCAGCGCTAAACCACTGAGCCACCCGGGCTGCCCTGAAAACAAATTTCTAAAGAGTTTTAAGCTATCACAGTTCAAAAATATTCAACCCAAATAAAGCATCAGGTTCTGGTCTTGGGAAGGTATCTGGTTAAAAAGGAAATTTTATAGCACTTTCTATGGTTGGCCAAGTGTTCGGTATATATAATCTTAAAGTTTGAGAAATCAGATTCTGAAAGCAAATAGTTTTTACTTGCAATGGAAAGTGCTACTCACCTTACCTCATTCCCAATTATTTTTTAAAATAACTAGATGATGTTGTAACCTACTGGACCCCAGACTACAAAGGATGCTTATCAAACTGCTAGCTGAATGTGTACTCTCTAGCTCTAAATTTTTTTTAAAGATTTACTTATTCATTTAAGAGAGAGAGAGAGATTGAGGGAGAGCGCACATGTGATGGAGGGCAAAGGGAGAGAGAGAGAAGCAGACTCCCTGCTGAGCAGGCAGCCAATGCAGGGCTCCATCTCACCACTCTGAGATCATGACTTGAGCCAAAATCAAGAGTCAGACACTTAACTGACTGAGTCACCCAGGCACCCCACCCTAACTTTTAAAAAAAGTTTTATTTATTTGAGACAGAGAGTGAGAAAGAGACCCTGTGAATGTAAGAGCATGCATGGGGTTGGGGGAGAGGGAGAGGGAGAGAGAGAATCTCCTGCAGACTCCCTCCTGAGCACGGAGTCCAATGCAGACTCAATCCTACGACCCTGAGATCATTACCTGACCCCAAATCAAGAGTCTGCCTCTTAACCAGCTGAGCCACCCAGGCACCTCTAGCTCTAACTTTTAAATACGGTTTCCAATTATTTTGATAGCAGACACTGGGTATTTACCAGCCAGTATTGTAAGCATTTTATCTGTATTTTCTAGCCATTACAATAACTGTATTACCCTTATTTTCTGATGAGGAAACTGGAGTACATAAGGGTTAAATTATTACCCAAGGTCACAGAGCTAATTAAATGGCAGAGCTAAGATTGTAATTGGATACCGGTCTGACTAGTGGATTTCCTTTCCCCCCACCCCCCCGCCACCACACACACACACACACTACTAGGATTATAGTTTGTATCTTACATTTCTCTTTGACCTTTATAGTGAGCATTTCTTACATCATTTAACTTTCTTCTAAATCATACTTGCATAATGGTCCAGACCATGATTAATAATTCTGTATCATAGGGCATATAGGTGATTTTTAGTTCTATTTTTTGCCACTATAAAATTTGGGGCTATGAACGTTCTTCCCCCAAAATATTTGGCTGTATCTCTGATTATTTGTTAGATCAGTCCTTAGAATGGGATTATAGGAATAAATGATAGGAAAACAGTCTTCTGACTTAGAAAGTTAGTAGTAACACAGTAGATGTAAAAGCAGAGGCTTCAGAGTGAGATGACCCAAGTAGAAAACAGCACTCTTTTCCTAACTCTATAATTTTGCCAAATTGTTAAACCTCTTTCTGCCTCCCATCCTTGTCTGTATAATAGGGACAATAATACCTATCTCAGAGTTATGTGGATAAGATCACTTAATATATACAAAGTGCTTAGAATAGTATTTGGTACAGAATAAGTGCTATATAAACATTTGCAATTATTTGTGTACATAAGGATGTGATTTTATTAATGGAGAAATTTTGGAAGAGTGAGAAAGATCAAGGAAAATAAAAATCCACAATCCTAATATATTCCAGTTATTATTTTTAAGGATACCATCTGCTTTACACTATTTGTCTCAGTCAACCTGAACTACTGGTCAGTCCCACATATGTTGTGACAAAATGGTCCAGCACTTTATCATCTCCAGCACTTTGAATATATCACCTTTCCTACCTGGGATACTTATTCTCATTCTTTCTGATTCACAGACTCTTCAGAATCCTTCAGTACTTGACTCATGCCAGCTCACCTGGGAAGCCTCCCCAACCTTACTACTTTCTCTCATCTGAGTTAGGAGCCACTTTCCTTTGCTTTCTCATCTTTCTCTGTTGAACCTGTCCCTTTTTACTCCATGAACTTCTCTGACCCTATCACTAGAGCATAAGCCGTTTGTTTTGTTTTTTAGACAGGCTCTATATATTATTAACCTTTGTATCACCAACATAGGACCTGGCAAATAGTGAGTAAGCATTAGCTATGTAGGATGGATGGATAAATCAATGATTGATTGACAGAAGGAATGAAGGAAGTATCTGGCCATCTTTCCATCTTTGTATTAAATTTCAATAATTTTATACTATATAACCTTACCCGCAGTTGCATGTATTTGATATTTCTAGGAGTGGACTGTGAGTGGATTTTAATTCTCTTAGCACACTTAGCATGCCTGGAATGTTTCTTCCCTTAATAAGCAATCATTTGTCTTGTGTTTGCTCTTCTAGAGCAATCCTGTTCCCCTGTAATTTGTCTTATATTTGCTCTTCTGGAGCAATCCTGTTTTCCTGTAATAATAGAACATTACCAATCACAGCATTCCCAGTTATATATTATTCAGAAGACCATAAATGTTTTAAGACCCAATAATGAGAGGAATTTGTCAGTGCCTGAGATATGTCCATACCAAGAGCTAAGTCCAAGAGAGCTGACCGCCACTCCTCCCCTTCCTGGTGTTTACAGCATTTAGTAATTTGTAAGCCTTTTCCTCAACTCGTTCTGGCCATCAGCAGGCCAAGCACATATTTGGCTTCTTTTATAGCTGCTCATAAATGAGCCCTTTCAGTCTCTTAAACATTTTGGTTGGTCTCTGAGTTTCCTCCAAATCATGAACATCTTTCCAGCATTGAAGTGCTGGCATTAAATGCATTATTCACACGGATTTAGAAGGTGTTGTGAGACATCTATTACATATGATGTGATGTCCCTCAGTGCTAGTCTCTGAGGATTGAAATGCCTTTTTGTTGCTTTTACCCAGCTCTGATGTCAGATTCTCTCACTTTGGCTGCTAATCCCTAGATGTTGTTAGCTCACATCTTCCCCGTCACATTCTTTTTATGATTCTTGGGTTTACATGATTGCTTCCTGAACTACTTTACTACAATCTTGCAAAAAATAGTTTTCAAAGGTAATTAAGCTCTCAAAATGCTATTATGACTCAGTGAGTTGGTATCTTTCCAGGCATATTTAATTCAGGAAAATAAACATTGAGGGCATACTATGTGGAAGGCACTGTACTAGGTGCTGGTGGGAGGGGAGCAAAAGGTATATGGATAACAAAGATGCACATTGATACTTCCCAGATCATACTTCAGAGGACCTTGTTCACACTGTGCTCCAGGAAGTGCCATTCCCATACTTCAGGGAGCAGCAAATTATGGCCTATGGATCAAGTCTGGCTCACTACATGTTTTATAAAGTTTTATTGGAACACGGCCATACTCATTCATTTACATATTATCTATGGCTGCTTTTACACTAAGATGGCACAGTTGTGACAGAGCCCATGTGGCCTGTAAAACCTAAAATACATACTATGTTGTCCTTTACAGAAAACATTTGCTATGCCCTGACCTAGACTGTAGTGTCATTGGGTTTGTCCTGGGGTTGTACATCACAGTAGTGCTGCTTGGTGCTTGAGAAATTTGTGGTCTACTGAAGGAGACAGTCAAGTGAACATATCACTGATACAAAGTAGATGGTCTCCTGTGCCAGGGTAGAAGAAAGACCAAAAGGCTGCTAAAATGTGGGGAGGTTGACAGAGAAGATCAGGAAAGGCTTCATTCTTTAGTGATGTGGCATTTAACTAATGTTTGAAGAAGGTCAGGATTTGGTGGATGGAAACAGCAATGAAAACAAAGCCATGAGGATCGGAGAGTAGATGGGCTCAGGGATGGCAAAAAACCTATTAGCCAGGGTGTGCTAGGTACCTGGGAAGTACATGGTGGGCTGCGAGCAGATAGACTGGGCCAGATAGGCCAAGCAGAGGGCTTTGGGTTTCAGACGGCTCATAACGACAAGCTGATGATGGTTTTGAGGCGGGGTATAGCTGTGTAAGTCATTTTCTAATTATCCTGATGGTTTTTTTTTTTCTGTCTTCAAAAGCAAGAGTCTTAGCAAAAGCAGACGTTTTCCCTCCTTACCAAAAGTTGTGAAAGGGAATATAAGGGAAGGGAGAAGAAATGTGTGGGAAATATCAGAAAGGGAGATAGAATGTAAAGACTGCTAACTCTGGGAAACGAACTAGGGGTGGTAGAAGGGGAGGAGGGCGGGGGTGGGAGTGAATGGGTGACGGGCACTGGGGGTTATTCTGTATGTTAGTAAATTGAACACCAATAAAAAATAAATTTAAAAAAAATAAACACATTAAAAAAAAAAAGTTGCCTTCCTTCCTCCTGCCACTTTCAGCTCTACACAAGGCCTGTTCTCTGCAAGCTTTCCAACAACATCTCCGAATCCTTTGCTGGATTTTCTTCTATTTGTCATGTTTCTTGAACTCTACCTCTTTAATTTTCCTTCTATCTTCATATCCTCAATGAATCTACCCATTGGATTCTATAGTTTTCTTCTTGTTCGTGTGTGTGTGTGTGTGTGTGTGTGTGTGTGTGTGTGTGTGTCCTATAGCAGAGATTGGCCAAGTTCTCATGAATCCCACTTCCTTTCCTGGGACACTAGTATAAAAAATTTGGCAGTTCAGTTGAATCCCCCGTGCAATGTGGGCAGAAGTGATAGATGCCACTTTGGGGCCTCTAAAATCTCCTATGAGGTCCTTATGATTTAACCCTTCCACAGCCACCTTGGATGTCACTGATTTCAGATGGCAGTGCCAAAAGATGGAAGAAGCCTGGATCCCTAAAAGACCTAGGGCCACCCACTCTACAGAAGAGTATAATTTAAGTGAGAAATAAACTTTCATTGTATTAAGCCGCAGAGATTTCAGGGTTCTGCGTTTCTAACACTCCCAAATCCATCATTCAGTCCTGACCTCTCACCTCTCATTCCTGTCATAACTCTAAAATGCCTGCAGTTAGTATCTGAAAAATCAAACTCATTAAATGCCCCTCTTTCCCTTTCATCTGATTTGAATCTTCCCACTAGCAAACATAGTTTTACCATTGGTTCCTTCCTTGCCTTCATCTCTAATACTCAATCTGTTGTAAAAGCTCAACATTTCTTTCTGCAAAGTACCCTTGGGTACTTCTCTCCATTTTAAATATATCACTACAACCCTGGCAACTAACACTTCAACCTGGTTATTATAACCTTCTGACTGAGTCCCCCACTCCTTGTATTCAATTCTTCTCTGTGCACTTTATCCTTTTGCTTTTGCTAGATTAAATTTAAAATGCCAATTTCATGTTGCAACATACCTGTTTAAGAGTTGCGGAAGCTGCCTATTACCAGCTCTAGTATCCAAGATCTTGCACAGCATGTGTCCACCCCAGTTAATCTGATTCCACTCTTTCCTAACATGAACCTTGTACTTTGTTTAAGTAATTCTGCTTATCCCTGAGGGAGCCAAGTCCATTCCTACTGAGAACCCCAGTGGTTCATAACTGGGTGTGGTTTTGCACCCTAGGAGGCACGTGGCAATGTCTGGAGATATTTTGGGTTGTCACAACTAAGGGGAGGTGCTACTGGTGTCCAGGAGGTTGAGGTCAGGAATGCTGCTAAATATTCTATAATGCACAGAACAACCTCCACAATGAAGAATTATCTGACCCCAAATGTCAATAATTCAGAGGTTAATAAACTCTGAAATGGAGAAAGCAAAAACTCTCCCAGCCCAGGCATCTATATGTAGTCCAGTGGTTCTCTACTGGGGACAGTATTGTTCTGAGAAGACACTTGGCAATGTCTGAAGATGTTTTTGGTTGTCCCAACTGGAGAGTGGGGTTTTGCCACTAGCTTCTAGTGGTTAGAGGCCGAGGATACTGCTGTAGATGCCCAACAATGCATAAGACTGTTCCCATGACCTAGAATTACCCAGCCCTACATGTTAATAGTGTTAAGGTTGAGAAAAACCTGGCCTATATGTTTTTTATCAGCATAGACATCCTTCCTGCCTTTCTGCTACCTGTTTATTGCCAGATAATTCCTCAAGGAGTAGTTCAAATTCCATCTCCAGACTGATGCTTTCTCTGCCTATTCTAGTCCACAGTGGTCTTGCCCATCTTCAGAATTTGTATTATACCTACAGTTAGGATTGTACAGTTTAGTCTTTGCTTCGTATATGCATTTTTTCTTCACTCAACTAAAGTGTATGATACCGGGGGATAAAGATCCAAAAATGTCTTTTGTATCTATGCCACCAAGGACAAATCTTTAAGTATATCATAGATGCCCCATAGTTTCTGTTGATTGACAAGTTATCCAAAACATATATAAATTCAAATTCCTTTCACAATCAATGCTTTTTATGAAGGATCAGCTACCAAAACAAAACTGAGAAAAACAAAAACTAAAAGGAAAAAATTAGCTTTGGTCTTTATAGGTGATAATATCCAGCTCACTATTTATTTGCACTAAGGGAAAGAAGCATACTTATTATTTTCATGACCTTACAATTTATGTAATTTGCAAACTACTTAAAGAGGTAGAGCCAGTCGAATGGGTTAGATTTTTGTGGCACTAAATAAACATTTACCTGGTATTTGAACACATCAGTTAGATAATGGAGTTTAGCTCATTGCTCAGTTGTTTTGGCATCACGTTGACATTTCTTAAGATATTTTGCATCAGTGGTTATTTTCAGTACTGTCTTGGCATTTTTTAAAAACTTGGGCAAGTTTTCTTGAGTAAATTTTTTATTAATTATATACTCAGATCAGTTTCAAAAGGGAAAACCATCCCTGAATTTACTTACTTTAGTACCATAATATGTTTTGTTTATATTAAAAAACTACACCATATTCCATGTCATGGAGCTGATTGTTTAAGGGTTGGACCATTTTCTGCCCAGGGTTTATCCTCCACAGAGAAGAGTGAATCATCATTGTATGAGGATTGCCTGAATGTCCTTACAGCTTGGATGCCCTCTACATCCTTCATGGGCAAGTCACTCTCCTTTGACAATTTGTCAACAAAAATATATCCATATTCTCAGCTTCTGAGCTGACCTCAGAGAGCTGTGACATTCCTCCAGCAGACAAGCAAGGAGGGTTAGTTATGTGCACATATGGAAAGAAACTCTCAACAGTAGGGAAAAATCACAAATTACTGTGATAAACCAAGTAGCATTTTTTTAAAATAGGCTCCATGCCAGCGTGCAGCCCAATGTGGGGCTTGAACTCATGACCCTGAGATCAAGACCTAAGCTGAGATCAAGATTCAGATGCTTAACCCATTGAGCCACCACGGTGCCCCCAAGTAATACTTTTTAAAAGAAAAGAGGCAAAATGGATTCATAGGGAAATCTCAAAATGCTAAGATATTTTTCTTTAAGTGGAATGGTCTCTCACACCCACCTGTTTGAGTCTATATTAATTCTCATACTATACATACAAACCATTGCTAAACCAGAATAGAAGCTTTTCTGCTGTGTACAGTACAATTGCTTTTTATCTAATTTAGAAGGCAAAATTTTAATTAACCCTGGTTAATGCAGCTGTCAAAATGAAAGATACCTGTTGGTCATACTAGCCTGACTTGTGCTTTCATTATGTAGAATAGAAGCCTTTGGCAACTCCAATGAACTTGTCCTTTATTCAGTGCTATGAAGTACACCACCACTCTCTCCATCCCCATTTTATGGGGGAGAAAAATAAGTTTATTAAATGCATATCAAAAGCTTATACAGCTGGTAATCAACAACAGAGGAAATGAGAAATTCTGGCTTTGATTTTCTGTTTTGACTCTTACCTACATTCAGTCACTGTAAAAATATCATCTGAAAAAATATAGACAGTTGAATTAATCCTAGTGCCAAAGATTTGTGGTGTTGTACAATTTTATCTTTATAATTTCACTGCCAAGTTGCCATTTTTATTGCCTAATTAAAGAGCTCACATCTGCTGTTTAAGGCCAGGAAAATCAGATTGCCTTGGCAGAGAGGGATGGTGGCAGCACTGAGTACCTGGCCCAAACCAGTGTCACCACCCCTACCCCATTTTCTCTCTAGTCTTATGCTCTTGTTGGGTTCTGGGTAGAATATTGAGTAAACACTATTGTGAAGGTGCTGTTTGTAGAAACAGCCATTGGGTGGCAGTGCCTCCAAGCCTGGTATCTGTAGGAGGCAACTAGAAAATGGTACTCTAAATCACAAAACTTTCATAAAGGACAGACCTGAACAACCTTCAGGGACCAATTAGTTTGTTGAGTGGTGCACAGGCCTAGCTAGCTGGTATCATTTACAAAGATGAATCAGTTTCTCTCTATGATGGTGGTCCAAAAACTGTTCAAAGTAGCTTGCCAAAGTGTACTACCCACATGAATTTTTATGGGTAGAGAAGCTAAGAAAAGGGTAGAACTGCCAGCCCCAGAATATATAAGGACTCTTAGGTGATATCTGCTATTAGGGGTGCCAAAGGGACACCCTGCAGAAAGGCTCCCCCAAGTCTCTCAGCCTTGTGCAAATGTAGCCATCTAGGGAGGAGGCCAAGGTGATGAGGAAGCGGCATCTGGAAAAAGGGGAGGAAGCAGGACTAGGGGGCATCTTCTCCCCTGTGCTTGTGTTTGCACGTGTCTCATCACACTCCCAGCTCATGGCCGGGAATACGGATTTCTCCCACAATCTGCTTCCCGTAGCTGCACCCCTAGTGCCAAAACAAGGGCAGTGTATTCTCAAACAAGGGCAGAAATGAAGAGGGAGTGGGAGCCAGGAGCAAATGCCCACTAGTGAAAAAACAACCCCGGCGAAGAAAAAAGCCAACTGGATGATCTCCGTGTTAGAAAGACAACCACCAGCTTTTGGAGGATGATGATGATCCTCCACTTTATTAAGAGATATTTGTGTCGTCAGATAGATATTTGTGTGTGTGTGTGTGTGTGTGTGTGTGTGTGAGAGAGAGAGAGAGAGAGAGAGAGAGAGAGAGAGAGAGAGAGAGATTGGGGAGAATATGAAGATGGGAAAGTAAGAAAGGAAAGGAATAGTTTTTGAGCCAGGCCAGCTTGGATTTAAATTCTAGCTGAATGGCCAGTGAAATTGGGAAAATCACTTAACCTTTTAAAATCTCAGTTTCCTCATACTGAAGTAGGGGCTCAAGGATTCTAGTGTCATGGGATCACCAAAGGATTGAATAAGACACTATGTAAATCTTAACACTCATTTGGCAGATTGCAGACCCTCAATCACAGTGGTTTGCCACTGAGGAGCTCCTGTAGCCATTGGGAAATTCAAAACTTGCAAAATTCAAGGCAATTTTCCCCGGAGGAATAAATGTAGAATTTATTGTATTTCATGTTCTGTGCATGCAGTAAGACTTTATTAGTATTTTTACATTGCCCTATTTCAAATTCACATAAGCTAAGTTCACATAAAATGGAACCTCATTGTAGTGAATACAACAAATATACAGTGACAGAGGAATATGTCACAGGACCTGATATATGCTGTTACCAAAACATGACAATGAACCACCACTATCAGCAACAAAAAGCTTGCAGCAACACACCTCTAGGAATTATTTCCATTATAAAGATAAGAATGCTCCAGTTTACTCATCAGCTACCACGATCACATGGCCACAGAGTGGTTGTGCTGCTCTTCCCATCTACCTGATGTGACTCCACACTCAGTGCTTTTTTGGTTCACTGATCCCTGTGGGAACCTTCCTCTCTGGGGAGCGAGTCAGGAGAATTCCTCACAGACTGTGATTTCACCAGATGACAACATCTGATGTGAAAGAGAAGTGGGAACGTGCACACGGTTGGGCAGCGCACAAGGAACCGCAGCACCGTCACTCCTGTAGCCGTGGAGATACTATGAACATAAGTGTTTAAAGATGAGCGATAACCACTCTGTTCTTGATTTGCTTTCTCAGCAGTTAGTGCTATTTCCACTTCTTTAGTGATTCCCTTACACACCCCACCCAGGTGCAAATTTCATACTTGCAAGCAAGGAAGGAGAAGGGGGAGAAGGTTAATACAAACAGCTCAGTCTCATTCTCTGGACTAAGGCTGAGTGAAAGGCCTTGGAATGATGGCCAGGGTTTATAGTGACAAAGGTTTTCTCCAGCTTTCCATTTGGTGCTCCCCAGGGAGGAGGCTTGATGGGAGAGGGAATATGGCAAATCTGAGGCATCCCTACCTCCTAGACTGGGCTTGTTGGCTTATCATTTCCAGGTTGGCAGTGCTCCCTAGAGTAGGATAAGGAGGCCAGATCAGGAAGGCAGCCTTGGCCAAACCTCTCACCCTGACCATTTCTGAAATGCAGAATGTTGGAATGCATGGGCAGGCCAAGTACTGAGTGTGTGCAGGCTTCTTGTCACCCCACAACAATCCTGATGGTGGGTTCCTGATTCACACCAACTTCTGAGATGATCAGAAGGTAAGTCCAGTGAGGAATGGTTGGTTCTGAACTATAAAATGGTGACAGTCTGAGAAACCCAGTTAAGCCTACAATTATAGAGAAGCCATTTCCTCAACAGCACCTAGAATCCTTTGATGACTTCAGGGTACAAGAGACTTCTCCGGGTGCTGACCTTCCCCACAATGTACCCGAGTCCTCCAAACACTGGATGCCACATCCTGGGGATAAGGATAAGTGTTCTTTTGGTGGAGGGACAAAGACTATTAAACAGCTGAGGACATAGTGTGAGATGATAATTGAATGGCAGAGTCCGTGGTAACTGAGAAGTTGACCACCCACCTCCTGGCTTCTGGCCTGGTTTAGCATCAGCTTTGTACTTGCTGCATATGAGCTCACAGTGGAGGTAGCAGGCCAGTGAGGATGTCTCCATAGAACCTTGACAGAAACCTTCCCTTCTTGGCTTGAGACTCTGAGCGCTCATGCCTGGTGCATGCTAATCTAAAGCTCCTGAAGCTCATCAGCGGCCTACTGTTTCAGACCACTCAAAGTAAGACTGAAATGGAAAAATTCCAGGCTCCCATCAAGTTCCAGGTTACATGTGGGGAGGAGAAAACAAGATAAGGAGCTACAGGTCAGTCAGGACTAGAGAATTAATGGATACAAAAGCCACTGGCTGGGCTGGTGATCTCACTTTTTGTTACTGTAAATTACCAAAGAGCTGGCCTCTACTGTATCCATTTCCTGTAGCCTAGCAGCGTTTTGATTCAAGTCAGCTCTATGCCTTTCTCCTCACCACAAAAATCAGAAGCACGAATCACCCACTAATAATTACTTATTTGCAAAATATACTAGCCTGCAGGAGTCTGTTAGTAATTAAAAAGAAATCCTACAGCCTCTTGAATAAAATGACAAAAATAGATGTGCAAGCTCTTTGAAGAAATTAAAAAAAAAGACCCTGCCATCAGAAAGCAGTATTATTATATTTCATTTTTTTAAAGATTTTTTTTATTTATTCATGAGAGACACAGAGAGAGAGAGACAGAGAGGCAGAGACACAGGCAGAGGGATAAGCAGGCTCCATGCAGGGAACCTGACGTGGGACTCCATCCTGAGTCTCCAGGATCACACCCTGGGTAGAAGGCGGCACTAAACTGCTGAGCCACCTGGGCTGCCCTATTATTATATTTCAATATGGAAATGTACAGACTAGTAAAAACAATAAATTGTAAATGTGAAAAGATTTTGGTAGGACTTATTGAGCACATCAGTTTCTAATATATCAGTTGTATATATCTGCTTCAGAGAATTACAATTGATCTCAATCCCTTGGTGGCAATCAGTCCTGTAGGATTATAGAAACTGAGAGGAGGTAGCAGGGCTGTGATGGAGAGATCAATGAGAAGATGCCAGGGATATGTGTTTTGGCCTTGCTATTGCCTGACTTTGCAAACTCAATCACATCATTTCACCTTTCTGGGCCTCAGGTTCCTTCTTAGAAAAAGAAAAGGCTCGGATGATCATCTTTAAGGTTTCTGCTATTCTTTGATTCTGTGACTCAGGGGAGAGAGAAAGTGATGAGGGAGGAAACCAAGTCAATAGCAGGATGGGGTCCCAGTCTCAAGGGAGCCTTCTTTACCCTATGCCCTGCTTTCTTACCACCTTCAATGTCATCCATCCAATAATGTATATTCATTGAGCTCTTCTGTGTGCCAGGCAGAACTTGCCTAAAATGGTGAATTCCTTGCTTAGCAACAAATTGCACTGATGGAAAATATTTATGTGTAGAAGACTGATGTGGCAGATGCACTGAGTTCACCTACAAATTCAGTGGGAAAGTCTCCTAGAAATGGTCAGCAACTTACCTCAAGCCCCTGAGCCTCTCCGTTCTTCTGCCTAAGATATTTTTTCTGGTGCTTTAACAACTTTTTCTACTTGTACACAAGGAAGCCTAGAACACTCCTAAAGGCAGCCCTCAACTAGGGAGGAGTGGGAGCTGAGTTGGTAGATAAAGACCTCAGATTTCAGATTATTGGTGGGACAAGTCCAGTGAAGATTCTATATGGTTTTTCAGAGGATCCCCAGCAGGACTGAACCCTGGTTGCCCTCCATGGTAACCAATTCCATAATACACTTTATTGGCTTTTCCCCTTTCCTTGTTTACTCCCCACATTCTCATTTGTCCTTCTTCAGACCACCTTCCAAATGAACTCTCTGTACCCAAATACTTGTTAGAGGGCCCACAGTTTACTGAAACAAATGACCCAAACCTAAAATTGGATCAGGGAAGCCTGACACAAATATGATGCCTGCCATATCAGGCACCATTTAGAAACCAGGATGGCAAGCAAACCAGCCACACCTCCTCCTGAAAATGTCTTATCGACAAAAGCCCTATATCTGGCTGGTTTGCACATCATCAATAGGAATGGAGTGTCAACATGGTTCAAAAACCAATCTGGAGAAGTATCAAATCAATTTGGGATCTAGTACCCATATAATTTAATACCCATCACTTCCCTTTTTGTTCTACACAGATAGTTTTGAACTGATCATATTAGAATTGTGTAACTACAACAATCATAATAACAATAACTATTCAATAATATGCAAGAGTTATCCAACATATACTAACCCTCTTGGGTCAGGGAAATAATGAGAGCACTTTATTTACAGAAACATAATCTGTTCTATGCTAGATATGATGTTTGTTAGGAAGATTGAGTCACAGCTATCTTTTGAGCTTATAAGGATGGACATATTATGAAGGTACAAATTGTTCCTATTGACAGGACACCAATTAAAAATGTTAACGACATTACACTAAAAGACCAGTGAAGACTTAGTTTTAATAGCGGCCCCCAATGATTCTTGCCTCCTGGTATTATAACCCCCTCCCTTTGACTCTGAGCCAGACCTAGTAACTTATTTCTAACAAATACATTACGGCAAAGTGATGGGATGTTACTTTCATTATTAGGTTATAAAACATAGACTTCCATCTTGCTTGTACTTTCTTTCTTGCTGGCATGCTCTCTCTGGCTCTTTTCACGGGCTGGGCTTGGCGGAGAAGGCTCCCTGGCAAGGAACTGAGGGTGGCGGTCAGCCAACAGTCAGTGAGGAACCAAGGCCTCCGTCCAACAGCCCAGAAGGAACTGAATTCTGCCAACAACCACATGGGTTGGCTTGGAAGTGGATCCTTCTCTAGTTGGGCCTTCATATAAGACTGCAGTCCTAGCTGACACCTTGATTTCAGCCTCCTGAGAGACCCTGAGACAAAGATCCCAGCTAAGTTTTGCCTGGATTCCTGATCCATAGAAGGTAAAGATTAAAATGTTTAAGCCACTAAATTTAGTGGTGTGTTGGGGGGGTGATTTGTTATATAGTGATAGTTAACTAATACATGGTGTCTTCAGGAGAAGCAAGAGGGAGAAGAGAGAATGAAAGGGAAAGAGATAAGTTGTGTACTTTGGGACTCACAAAGTCAGAATTTGGTAAGATTTTGTGGTTTAGTTTTAGACCTTTTATTTTATTTTTTAAAAAGATTTTATTTATTTATTCATGAGAGACACACAGAGAGAGGCAGAGACATAGGCAGAGGGAGAAGCAGGCTCCATGCAGAGAGCCTGATGCGGGACTCCATCCCGGGACCCTGGGATCACAGCCTGAGCCAAAGGCAGATGTTCAACCACTGAGCCACCCAGGTGCCCCAATTTTGGACTTTTTAAAGAGGAAAGTTTAGTTAAAAATTAATAGCTAAGGTATCTGGGAAGATATCATTAGCATAAGAGAACAAGAACCATAATACATTCATTTTTAATCTATTCATTCAAGCAGGCTCTCTGCTTAAACATATATGAAATAGCTATTCAAAATCAGTTTACCTGTCACAAACAACTGTCTATGGGTTAAATCTGTCCTACTAGTTTCCTTTGTACATAAAGTTTAATTAGAATGCAGCCATACCCATTCATTTATATACAGTGTGTGGCTCTTTAGTTACTACTTACAATGGTATAGTTGAGTAGTTGCAATAGAGCTCTTACAGTTCAGAATGCCTAATAGATCTAGCCCTTTACAGAAAAAAATTTTGTCATGTATTCCTGAACTAATCATATATTGTAGTTCAAGCTAAACACTACCCAGGGTAGTCTGAGCCAATAAATTTTCTCTATGTTTTGATCAACATAGAAAGTAAAACTGGATCATTCATACTCAAACATTCCATTGTAAGTTTTTTTTTCTGGAACCACTAAAATTCTCATCTCAATTGCTTGTTGCTATTGTGTATACAGACATAGAATCCTCAAATGAACTGCATATTTTTAGCAGTCAGTCAACAATTCCTTGTAAACTGTTCCATAGATGATGGCCATGCACTCTATTCATGCTATGTTGGCATGGGGGTAAAACCCATTTGCACCAGTGTTTGACTTTGGGGGTCCAAATCAGGCCTTGCCTCTTCCTAGCTATCTACTTTGTGCAAGACACTTAATCACTCTGTGCCTCAGATTTCTCAGCTGAGTAATGGGGACAGTAATGAAGCTGATCCCATGGGTTTGCTGTTAACAATTGAGATATACATGAACTAACAAGGGGGTAGTGCTTACAGCTGGGCCTGGGACTTTGTAAATGCTCTAATGTGTTAACTCTGATTGTCACGGTGGAGCTGACCTCTTGGACTCCCATCCTGCCATTAGAGTTGATGCCTTGAGTACTGCAAATTAGTTAGATTAATTAATAGTTTCATCCAATTTAGTATCTTCATTAAAATTAAATATGGAAGTCAGTCTCGTGTGACTTCTTCCTGGATGGAAGCACTTCAGAGATTTTGGGCAACTGCTCTATCTTAAAATCAATGCTATCAGGAATGACTGATTTTCCTGGCACTCTTCTTGTTTTAGAATGACCTTTTGGCCTGAAATGGCTCAGTTTTACCTTTAAATCCCCAACTGTTTATTTTTAGAAAACTGGGCAAAATTATTCATGTGGAATTTAGATAAACAGAACGCAAACTGTATATTTGCTCAAATCCTATTTAGAGATTCATTTATGCTTCTGTAATTCATAATTGAATTTGATCTTTTCCATAAACTTTTGTTGAGCCTTATCCAGTATTATGACTCATGGTGGTAATAGTGAAGGCATTTATGAGTAATATTATGAAAATACAAAGTTTGTGTAATTTTTCCCAGTTTCTCTAACATTCTGAAGCATATTGTCACAATAAATAATTAGTATCATGTATGTTGTGTAGTATACAAAGAACTTTCAAAAATATTTCAAAATGCAATTCATTCTATCTTCACATGCTATAGTCGTGCAGATACTAAGGTCAGGTAGCTTGAGAGATTTCCCTAATGTCAAAGAATTAGTTAAGGGCAAAGCCAGGCCTTGAACAGGATTCTTTGTCTAGCCTTATTTCCAATGTGACATCGCATGTGCATTCTAGTTTTAACACTTGGAATATTTTTATTATACTCTAAGTCTTTCATCAGCATATCTCCTAATACCTTAGACCTAACAATTAATTGGAATATTTGATTAATCAGAATAGAAAGAATCACTATTTCCAGGGGATTTTTGCCTATGAAAAGGGTTTGGCCACATGGTATCTTAGATTCTTCCTTATTCTTTTACTTGTCTTTGCTCATTGATAACAGATTTTTGTGTTATTCACTGTTAAGATATTTGTACCATGCCTCAGTGATGTGGATAGTCAAGGACCGACTCTACTATCCCTTCCCCCAGTTTGAGGATTGATCAAGTTCAATATTTGCCTGGCTTATCCATATTAATTCTCCATTGGTGACTGAGGCTAGTTAGAGTAATTTGCAAGGACTAGATGAAAAAACACCAATCCGAATTTTAGAGCTGAGATAACTTTCTAGATGAGCCCTCATTTTTCAGATGAGGAATGGAAATGAAAAGGCCAAGATTGTCTATGACTGCCTGCTTTAAACTATGCTGATCCCATGCATTCTGAAAGCATAATTAAGCATGGAGGTGGAGGTGCTATTCAGAAAAGATAAACAGCAACTAACTCAAGATGTATTTGGATTAGCAGGCTCCCATTTGGGGATGAACATATGTCCTGAAAAATTAAGTTATAGAGTCAGTCACTACTCATTGCAAATTACTTTAATAAAATTGGTACTTAACTGAGACTGGCCTAATTGGCTGGAATTTACATTGTAGAAGGTAAAAAAAGAATCAAGGAGGTTTCTGAATTTTGGAACTAGATCAGTCATATGAGATTAGTGGCTTCTTCAAGGGCTGAGTACAGAATTAAGAGTAGAAAATGCTGGTGATGAACACTGGCCACGTTGCCATTTTTTCTGATGTACTTCGGTTCTTGGTGTGCTACTGACCACATCTGGGTACCAATACTGGGAGCTGTCAATGTCTGATGGGAATCATAGGACTTGTTTAGAGTGTTATCTACTTGCCAGACACCTTAAATCTATCCTTAATATTTTCCTCCCAATATCTCACTCCCTTTCCCTAGTCATCTTCTCTAAGTCTAGAGAATTCCTCTAAGAAGAATTCTAAAGAAGGGAAAGCTATGGAAATACTCATGCATTCATTCCACAAATGATTCTGAGGATATTCTATGTGCCAAGTGCTGTCATGTCCTAAGGATACAACAATGTATGAGACATGCTCCCTGTTTTCAGGGACCTTGAATGTGTTGACAAGTAAACAGTTATAATGCAGGGTAAAAATTGTTAAAATAGCAGGAGGTACAGATGCTAGATTGACAGAGAGGAAAGGAGCCCATCTGGGTTTAGGGAACACATGGTTTGAAAACCTATGTTCAAGGAAATGTCTGGTAAGTTGAGACTTGAGGTGAGCATGAATAGAAGACCTAATAACATAATTAATGAGGAATATCTAACTGACATTTTTGAACTCTCTAAATAAAGAGTATGCCTTCTTTGCTCATACCCATAGGGTGTTCACAAAAATCAACCATGTACTAGACTGTAAAGACCATATTGATAAGTTTCAAAAATTGGAAATAGTACAGCAAGCATTTTCTCATAATATGGCAAAGCTAGAAATAAAAACAAGAACAATGAAATCCATAAAATAAGACCTTGGTTTTTTTGGGGGGAGTGCATTTGTTTTAATCATTAAACCAAAGAGGAAATACTAACTGAAACTGCATAGTATCTAGAAAATAGTAAGAAAATATGTTTTTAATTTATAAGGCCTATCTAGTGCAGTACTCAGAATGATATTTATATTTAATATTGTATCAGTAAACAAAATAGACTATGGAGAAGAAGAAGGAAGGACTTAAAAGTTGTCTTTTATAAGCAGGAATTAATGAGTTAGAAAAAGGAAATAATTTGAAAAATAAATATAGTAAAAAACTAGATTTTTTATAATAAAACAAGATAAACTGCTAGCTAGACTAATCAAGAAAGAGAAATTATAATTTCTTACTTGATAGGTTATAATAGGCAAAAAACAGAAAAAGAAAATTAAGACTACTAAGAGACTTTGTCCAACTTAAACATATTTCAAAACCTGGATGAAATGGACAATACTGTAGAAAAATATGATTTACTGAAACTGATCCCAGAATAAATTTTTTAAAAATTAAAGTAGACTGGGCAGCCCAGGTGGCTCAGCAGTTTAGCACCACCTTCAGCCCAGGGCCTGATCCTGGACACCCGGGATCGAGTCCCATATCAGGCTCTCTGCATGGAGCCTGCTTCTCCTTCTGCCTGTGTCTCTGCCTCTCTCTCTCTCTCTCTCTCTCTCATGAATAAATAAATAAAATCTTTAAAAAAAATTAAAGTAGACCATTTTCCTAGAAGAAATAGAGACATTTATTCAAGGGCTCTCTTTTTCAGCATAGATAACCATATGATTTCTCTCCTTACATAAATTAATATGAGGTACTTTAGCAATAGATTTTCTTAGAGCAAATTATCATTACATTCTTTAATAAATCCCATTTGGTTATAACTTATTTTTTAATGCCTTGCTGAATTGTTTGCCATGTAGAATAATTGCATCCATTTTTCTAAGTATGTCTTGTCTGCTGCAGTTATACTGTGTGTGTGTGTGTGTGTGTGTGTGTGTGTGTGTGTGTGTAATCTTTTTGGGGAATTTTGGTATTGCTCTTTGTTTTATGATTTATACATTTCTCTTTCATACATTAAGTTCTGGAATAGACAAACAGATTAGAATTATTCTCTTTCAAGGTATATTAGAAGTCCTCTGTGAACCCATCTGGTCCTGGAATCTAATGTGAGAAATTATAAGGTCATATTCTGATATGCTAAACAGATATTTGTAAAGTTCAACATAAATTCTTGATAAAATATTCAATAATATTAATTTGGAAACTATGTATGCAAAAGCCAGAACTATGTTTAACAGGGGAAACACTAGTACAATTACAACTAGTCAGGAACAAGGCAGGGATGCCCACATTACCATTATCATGCAACATTGTAGTAGAGGTAGACATTAAGGCAATTAGCCAAAGAACTTAACTAAATAGAGCTATAAAAATTAGAAAGAAGATGGTAATAAAACTATTCGTGAATCATGTAACAATCTACCTGGAAAACCCAAGAGAATCAACTGAAAAGTCTTTACGTGTTAAAAGAATTCACTAAAGTAGTATAGTACAAAATTAATATGTAGAAATCAAAAACTTTTATTAATATAAGAGTATAATAAAACTTGTTCATCATAGAATAGAAAAAGAATAAATGTTTACAAATACATGTAGGAAATGTGCAAGAACACGAAAGTTGATCTAGGAATCAAATGAAAAAACATTCCATGTACTTGCATAAGAAGGCTCAGTACCATATAAGTTCTAAGTTTTTTATAGATTAAAGTTGTAACTGTATGTGTTCCTGATAAATATGTGAAATGTTTACCTGTTAAGAGAGATACAAACTTAGGAAGTGGGCCTGTGTAAAATGGAGTCAGGGAAGACTTCTTTCTAGTACCTTATATGGGCATTCATGTAAATGTATTTCCTGTTCAGAAAATTAAATAAACATTTTTATAAATCATATGCAACTAAATCTCTAAAGCCTGAACATTCATATACATCTTGTTTGGGCCCTGGAATTCTTACCAGGGTAATTACTCTATTTTTTAAAATAATTTACATCTGAAATACAGTTTTTTTTTTTCCTACAGTAACACAAAATCTTTTATTACTTTTAGATTAGAACTTTTTAAAGGTCTTTTTTTACATTTAAATTCAATTAATTAACATACAGAGTATTATAAATTTCAGAGGTAGAGTTGAGTGATTCATCAGTTGCATATAACTCCCAGTGCTCATTAATATCAAGTGCCTTCCTTAATGTCCATCACCCAGTTACCCCATCTCCCCACCGCCTCCCCTCTAGCGACCCTCAGTTTGTTTTCTATAGTTAAAAGTCTCTTATTTCCCTCTCTGGTTTCATCTTATTTTATTTTTCTCTCCCTTTCCCTATGATCCTCTGTTTTGTTTTTTGAATTTTACATATGAGTGAAATCATATGATAATTGCCTTTCTCTGATTGACTTACGATATACAGTTTTGGAACTGAGTTAGCTTCAGTGAATTGTATTGCTCATCTTTTTGTGCAGTAATATAGAACCTAAAGTTAATGTGAAAAATATGAAATCATGTTATATCTGCCCCTTTAAGTAAAATTGTCTTACTGAACATGAATTTTCATTAATAAGTCTTTGTGTGTGTGTGGTATGTGTGCATGAGTGTGTGTGTTTTGTTCTGTTTCATGAATTTTAAAGAGACAGCGATCTTAGAATATGTAATTCATCTTCATTTATCACAAGTCAACGAAAGGAGTTATAGTGACAAACTGGGGAGTATTCAGGGAAATAATAAATCCCAAATGTCCTTGCACTTCAATTCTACCCACCTAACTATTCTACCCCCCTTTTATCAATATAATCTAGAAATTAAAAGTGATAAAATATTCATAGTAGTATTATATTTATAATATAATAGAGTTTCAAATTTTAATAAATAATAGGCTTGAGATATTATTCAGATAAAATTTTAGGTAATCTTTGAAAATATACTTAATTCTTAGACTGGATCATATTAGCAAATCTATTTTAAAATTAAGTTTTAGCAAAGTTACCTACTTTCTTTTTTTAAAAATCTTTTTTTTAAAGATTGTATTTATTTATCAGAGACAGAGAGAGAGAGAGAGAGAGAGGCAGAGGGAGAAGCAGGCTCCATGCTGGGAGCCTGATGTGGGACTCGATCCCGGGTCTCCAGGATCACGCCCTAGGCTGAAGGTGGTGCTAAACTGCTGAGCCACTGGGGCTGCCCAGTTACCTACTTTCTAGAATTCATTATATTTCTCTTGGCACAGTTTTCAACTACAGAATTTTTCCCAGATGGATGAATTTTCCTGCACTTTTTCTTAGGAATTCAATTTGTCTAATCATCCCGCTTGTTCAGAAATTGACAACTCTTCTTTGATCAATCTGAGTCATTCTTTTATATCAATAACAACAAGAATTAGGACTGCCAGTGTGTTTATTGTCTTCCTATAACTAAAATGATGGTAATGACTACCTGCTGCCAAATTTGAGGGTCATATGTGCTCTTTTACCATGATACTCACTTGAACATTGCTTCCTAGATACTATTAAAGGTAAAGGTCTTTCCTCTTCCACAGTAGGGAAATACTCCTTTCTCAAAGTGTATAAACTGGTCTCATTAAAATATCTATTTGCCTATTCACTCACTCATGTAGCATCTTTGAATATCAGTAAAATATAGCATTATCCATTGTGCTCCTGGCACCGTATTAAGGGCTAGAGATAAAAAGATGAATGAGAAAGGGTCCTGCCATCAAAGAATATACAGAAACAAAGAAATGCCATGAGCTATATTTTAATCAATGAAATTTACATCTTTAGCCAGAACTTTCTCTGAACTCCACACTTATGTATGTAATGCCAACTCAGTAACTCTACTTTGATGTTCCATGGACATCTATACTAACCTACTCTACCTGAAATCTTTCCCATGGTTATATTAGTTGGTACTTCCATTCTAGTTGCTATGCTAAGAAGTTTAACTACTTTTTTTTTCATTTAAATTCCATATCCAATCCATTAGGATGTTCTGTTGGCTCTAATCCAATATACATCCAGCAGAATGTGACTGTTTCTTGTCTCTCCACTGCCAGCCATTGGTCCCATTATCCATCATCTCTCATTTGAATGACTACAATAGACCCCTAACTTGTAGTATCCCTGCTCCCTCCCTTGTTCTCCCAGAATCTATCATCAGCAAAGTAGCTGCAGTAATCTTTTTAAAACAGGAATCATATCACATTGCTTCACTGTTTAAAAAATTCCATTGCCCATTTTTCACTTAGAATATGAGCTGAAATCCTTCCAGTGGTCAACAAGGACCCACATGGTACATCCATCATGATTACTTTGACCACATCTACTAATATCCTTTCACTCTCTACTCCAGACACATTGTCCTCCTTCTTGTTCTCACTTTAGAGTCTTCGCAGTGACTGGTCTCTATGCCTGGAATGTTCTTTCCTCGATACCTAAGTACCTTTCTCCTCACTTTATTCAGTCTTTGCTCATATCCTCTTTTCAGTGAGGACAAGAGTTGAGGAAAAGTCTACTCTGACAACACCATTTAAAATTGTATCCCTTCATTTGTGCTCTCAATCCCCCATTGACTTTTTTTTTAATCCCACAGCCCATACCTCCTTCTAAAGTACCACATAATTTACTTATTTATTTTATGCATTGCTTGTTATCTGTCTCCTGCTGCTGCAATGTAAAGTATAAAAGCATGGAGGGGGGTCATTTTCATTCATAAATCTGAAGAGAACCTTGTGCGTAGTAGATTCTTAAATGAATTTACTGAGTGAAAAAAAATTTGTCAGAACCCAACTTGCAACAAATAAATTCATTGAATGACCAATTTACCATATTTAACAAATGTATTAAGTTATCAAATTACTTTAAAACTATTTGTGGTGAACTGGCTGTTTCCAGACAACTGTTAGATGTGCTATGAGGTCTTATTCTAGAGCAGGAGACAGCAAACATTTTCTGCAAAGAGTCATATAGTAATTGTTTTAGGTTTTGCATTCTCTGTGATAATTACTCAGTTCTGCCTTTGTAGTGCAAAAGCAGCTGTAGACACTATGTAAATGAATGGCAGTGACTACATTCTAATAGAACTTTATTGATAAAACCAGATAGTGAGCTGGATTGGGCCCATGGGCCATAGATTGCTGACCTCTGTTTTAGAAGACACTGGAGCCCATATGGGAGATTGAAGGGATTAGGTCATGTACCCATTGTCTGGTCTGGCTAAACTTGGGGGCTTTTATTTATTCAGACTGCATTCAAATTATGGATCTGTATTTACTTACCTTATCAGATTGGGTGAATAATGAGTTATCCCTCATTTTTTCATCTTAAAGTAGCAAAAACTGTCACCATTCACAGACAGCATGATTCTATACGCAGAAAATTCTAAAGGTTCCACCAAAAAACTACTAGAAGTGATAAAAAATTCAGTGAAGTTGTAGGATACAAAATTAATACCTAAAAATTGGTAGTGTTTCTATACACTAACAACAAAATTTCAGAAAGAGAAATTTTTAAAAACACCATTTGTAATTGCATCAAAAGTAGTAAAATATCTAGGAATAAACTGAAGAAATGAAATAAACCAAAGAAATAAAATACTTTTACTTTGAAAACTATAAAACATTGATGAAATAAATTGAAGATGACACAAAAAATGGAAAGATCTTCTGTGCTCATGGATTGGCAGAATAAATATTGTTAAAATGTCCATACCATCCAAAGCAATCTACAGGTTCATTGCAATCCCTGTCAAAAGACCAACAGCATTCCTCACAGAACTAGAACAAATAATACTAAAATGTTTATGGAACCACAAAGGACCCCGAATAGCCAAAGCACTCCTGAGAAAGAACAAAGCTGGAGGTATCACAATTCCAGATTTCAAAATATGCCACAACAGTATGGTACTGGCACAAAAAGAGACCCATAGATCAATGGAACAGAATAGAGATCCCAGACATAAATCTACATATACATGGTCAGTTAATCTCCAACAAAAGAGGAAAGAATATACAGTGAGGAAGAGACTTTTCAATGAATGATGTTGGGAAAACTGGACAGCTACATGCAAAAGAATGAAACTGGACTACTTTATAACACCATACGCAAAAATAAACTCAGAATGGGTTAAAGACCTAAACACGAGGCCTGAAACCATAAAAATCCTAGAAGACAGCACAGGCAGTAATTTCTCTGACATTAGCCATAGCAACATTTTTCATATGTCTCCTAAGGGAAGGGAAACAAAAACAAAAACAAAACTATTGGGACTTCATCAGAATAAAAAGCTTTCACATAGCAAAGGAAACCATCAACAAAACAAAAAGATAATCTAAATGGGAAAAGATATTTGCAAATGACATAGCTGATAAGGGATTAATATCCAAAATGTATAAAGAACTCCTACAACTCAACACCAAAAAAAAAAAAATCTGGTTAAAAAATGGGCAGAGAACCTGAATAGCCATTTTTCCAAAGAAGACATGCAGTTGGCCAACAGACACATGAAATTATGCTCAACATCACTTATAACCAGGGAAATGCAAATCATAGCCACAATGAGATATTACCTCATGCCTGTTAGAATGGCTAAAATTAAGAAGACAAGAAACAACAAGTGTTGGCAAGGATGTGGAATAAAAGGAACCCTCATGCCCTATTGGTGGGAATGTAAATTGGTATAAATTGGTACGGCCACTGTGGAAAACAGTATGGAGATTCCTCAAAAAAGCTAAAAATAGAAATACCATATAATCCAGTAATTCCACTATTGGGTATTTACCCAGAGAAAAATGAGAACACTAACTCAAAAAGATATATACACTCCTATATTTATGGAAGCATTATTTAAAATAGCCAAGACATGGAAGCAACCTAAGTATTCATCAATACAAATGGATAAGGGAAATGGGGTATATAAACACAATGAAATATTACATAGCTATAAAAAGGTTGAGCTTGTGTCATTTGAGACAATGTGAATGGACCTCAAAGGTATTATACTAAATGAAATAAAGCAGGCTGAGAAAGACAAATACCATGTAATTTACTTATAAATGGTATCCAAAAAAATGAATAAACAAAAAGTGGAACCAGAACTATAAATACAGAGAACAAACTGTTGGGCAAAATGGGTGAAGAGGAGAGGGAGATACAGGCCTCCAGTTATGGAATGAGTAATTCACCAGAATAAAGAGCAGAGCATAAGGAATGCAGTCAATGGCACTGTAATAGTGATGTAATGGACAGATGGTAGCTATACTTATGATGAACACAGCATAATGTATAAACTTGTCAAATCATTAAGTTGTACACCTGAAACTAATGTAACATTGTATGTCAACTATACTCAGAAAAAAACCAAGAAGACATGGGGTGACTGAATGGATAAAAATAACAAGACCCCTGTATATGCTGCCTACAGGAGATTCACTTGAGACCTGAAGACACATACAGACCAAAAGTGAAGGGTTGGGGAGAAAAATAGCAATGATTTAAACCCATCTCAGAGGTAGTAATAAATCAAGAAAGTACATGTGACAAGGGCAAAATACAAACACATGGATGGCCATGGTCTTCTCTTTTCTTTTTTCCTTTGCCGCTAAGGCTGCTCCCTCTGTGGTGAGGTCAGCTGATTGAACACCCACTCTCTTCACTATGTAGAATTCAAGCCAGGGTGAAAGAATCCTACAACATAGTAGAGTGATTTATACTGGAAAAGATACAGAGCTTCTCTAGAGAGAGAAAATGGATTTGGAAAGAAGAGGGGATTGGGAGGGAGGGAGAAAGGGAAGAAGGGCTATCCTGGGATGGGTTTTAAGGAGAGAGTTTTAGAGTTTTAGAAGTTTGGAAGAAATGGGATTGGAGGTAGCCCTCATGCACTGCTTTGTAGGCTGCAGAGATGGTGAGGGGAAGAAGGGAAGAATTCTAAGTATTGCTCTGTATGAATGTAATTCTTCTTCTGGAGTTTTTAAAGAGAATGCAATAAAGACTAAAACTACAATTTAATTTTACAGTGTAGGACTTGGAATAAAACCATTTTACTGCCTGGCCAGGAGGCAGCCTAATTTTATAAGGGTTACATAAGTACAGCACTAAACAGAGAGTCTGACACAGAATAAGAATTTAACATTGTAATTATATAGTTTTTGCTGTAGTATTTATACCTGTCAAGGGGGAGATAAGGAAAAGCTACAGGGAGCGTAGACTCTTAAGTTGAAATTTGTAAGATAAGTAGGTATTTGTCAAGCAGATAAGCTATATGACTGTGAGCTCAGGCAGTGGAACCGGGAAGTTTAGAGTTTGAGGCCTGTTTTGGTCACTTCTTGTATGCCTTTGGACAAGTTGCTTAGTCTCTATGTGACTCTGGTTCCTGGGAATGAACATGACAATAACTAAGGCATAAGGGGATTATGGGGATCAAATTTGATAACACACATAATGTAGTTAGAAGAGAGATTAAATCAAATTAACTTTATCTTGTGTTTGTCAATGTTCTTATTATTACAAATATTTAACCTGCACTGCTAGAGCTAAATATCATATGAAAAAGAGGAGACCTATCATGGATAGATTAATCGTTATCATTATCAGCAATCATCATCATCATCAAGAGTTGTTTCTGTGGGGGCTTATATTTTAACTTCACGATTTGTGATTAAGATTCTTATAATTGGAACACAGATCTCTAAACCCTAGATGGACTTGGGTGATTGAACTGTAGAAATAAAACCATGACATCTGAAAAAAAAAATGGTTCAAGAAGCAAGATAGCAACAAAATAATGGTGTTCTGCTTCTTGCCTGGAACCAGAGATGCATATAGTCTGGAACCAGAGCTAAGCCCCAGTGCTCTGAAAGCCAAGGCCTCTGATCCTGGCTTTCTGAGTAGTTCACAGAGCTTTGATAAGAGACAGAAGCAGGAGAGCACCTAACTGGATCTTTTTATCACACAAGAGAGCTGGGAGGACATTCACTAAACGTGAGGCCCTGTCTAGAGCAGTGAATATTATCTCTGTTTGTGTTGGGGAACATGGTCCTGCAGATTCCAAAGTAAAATACTTATATAGTGAAAAATGAAGAAGTTAAGCCAATGATGATAATGCTCTGGTTTTTGTTACTTTTCTACTGCCTCAAATATTAGATATTTTTCCCTTCAGGTAATTTATGTTTCCCATAGATGCACTAAAGCTTTGATAGCTATATGACTACAGTAAATCTACGTGATCCTTTAAGCCATAGACTAGTGACACCTACCAAGAATCGGCCACCCTTGCCTTACATCTCCCTCTGACTACTCCTCGCTTGGTTCTGCCTCAGGGATTTTATTCTTGGAGTCTCTCTGCCTATGCTTGCCCGGCTGGCTGCTTCCATCATTCAAGCCTTTGCTCAAATGTTCCCTTCTCACAGACCTCTTCTTTGATCACCCAGCTCCATTGCCCTCCATACACAATTTCCCACCCTGTTTTTCTTCTTAGTACCAATGTATTCTTTATACTTTTATCTTCTTGCTTGTTATTCATATCACCTTATAATACAAGCTTTATAAGGACAAGAGCTTTTCCAGTCTTGGTTATTTATTGCTGTATATACAGTGCCTGGAACAGTACCTGGAACAGAATGGATACTCATAAATCTTGACTGGATGACTGAATAACTCCCAGAATAGCCAATCATTCACATTTGGCTGACAAAGAAATGGACTTCCTAACAAGTTCAGTGGTCTGCTCAAGGTCAAAGACCTCATGTCCTTATAGAGCTAAGGTATGAACCCTATTAATCTGTCTCCTGCTTTAGTACCCCCATCGATTAGGAATATATGAGTAACTACCATATGCTAAGCACTGCACAAAGTGCAACTTGGAGAATGCATAAAAGTAGAAGAGGTGGCTTTGGCCTTCAAGGATCTTCCAGTCTAACACTGAGTATACAACCTGTACAGCTAAATGGATACAAATCTTACCTAATATTGCTTACTCTAGAGAAGTAATGTTTCTCAGCTCTGCTTGTCCTTTAAAATAAATGTGAAACCTAAACATAATACCCATATCAGGGCACCATATCAAGCCAATTAGAATCTAAGAGTCGGACCTAACTTTGGTGTTTATTTTTTTAAGTTCTCTCTGTGAGTAATGTACAGCTCCTGCTTCAAAAACCACTGCTGTAGCCCAGTGTGTCTCAAATTATAACGTGCACACAAATCACCTAGAGATCTTGTTACATTGCAGATTGTGATGCGGTAGGTCTGGGACAGGGCCTGAGAGCTTACATTTCTAACAAGCTCCCAGGTGATGCTGACACTGCTGGTCCTTGAGTTCAGTACCGAGGTTCCCAGGTGCAAGAAGTGATTGGTGTTAGAAAATAGTCTATATATAGGTACAAAATAAACATGCAGAGTGCTGTGTTATGACACAGATGGATCTGTGGCATAGACCCCATATTTCATAGTGAGGTTCCATTATATCTGGGGAAAAATGGAAAAACAGCAATGTACAAATGCAGCAACTGAGCCCCGTATAAAATGCAGCCAGCAAGTACTGGGAGGATGCCGAGGGAGGCAATTAAGAAAATATCCTAAGAACTGAAAATAAATACTAAGCTATAGAAACCTCCTTCTGGTCTGTTTCTGAGAATGGAACAGATCCAAAAGTGCAGCTGCAGAAGCCTCCTTCAGATTCCTTCAGGGAATAGTGGCCATCAAAGAGTCAGGAGGGGTTTTATACAGGAACCTTCAGTTTGGAATATTTTCACCAAGAATAACAGACTTATCATGAGAATCTGATCTGGTCATCACCTGTCCAGGTCTACAGCAGGGAGTAAATCAGGTGTGGCTAAAAAAGAAATGAAGAGAGGCTCATCCCAGGTGTCCTTGCCTAGAGTGTAGGAGGGACAAGGGGAAGCCACCCCTGCGAGAGTAATAGAGAACCTTGGCCGTCACCCAGCTCCAGATGCTTCCACACGACCCAGATCGGCTCTGAGCTCACCTGGTTTGTTTTTACACGGCTTCTCCTGTTTCCAAAGTGAAACTTCAAGATGCTGGGATTTACCCAGCTATGTGCTTATTTTCTTCTCTAGAGAATTCCCAATGTGTATGTCGCCCCTGTGCAGTGTGGATATCACACCTGGTTTATATGTTTCTATCCAAACAGCTCTCACTCTCCTCCATTTTGGAAAACCTTGAAAATCCATGGTACCATGGCCTTCATCCCCAAATATTTTTAGTATTTATCATGCTTAGGGCACTGAGTATAAATGCAAGTTCACCAGAGGTGGATGCTGATTTCAAAGACTAAAAATGTGTTAGAGATGGAAACGCCCACATGCTATCTGTGTGTGGAATGAAAACTCAGAGGGAGAACAGAGCAGTGTTTCTCTTCTACCTCAAGGACATCAGGATGACTCTGTCCTCATTTATGTCCAGTAATCCCTGGTTCAATTTCTGCTCAGGCAAGCGAAGCAATACCTAGATGACATCTTTGAGAAAACACGCTAAGTCAAGATTGTCATATATGTTCCAAGTTAGGTTTGTTCTTTGGAGCTTTACATTTTAACATACCTGATTTTACTTTGTGATATCTGAAGACAATAGCATGGAGTTAAGCTATTATTAGATGGTAGATATTATAAAACATAAGTTTATATTTTAGTATGTTGTGTATTTTACATTTGAATATTATAATATAACTTTCTATTATATATATATATTAAAGATTTTATTTATTTATTCATGAGAGACACACACACACATACACACAGAGGCAGAGACACAGGCAGAGGGAGAAGCAGGCTCCATGCAGGGAGCCCGATGCGGGACTCAATCCCAGGACCCCGGGATCATGCCCCGAGCCAAAGGCAGACACTCAACTGCTGAGCCACCCAGGAGCCCCAGAATTTTCTATTATAATATCAGGCATGATTTTACTTCGAAATCTCTCAACGCTCAGAACCTTACACCTAAAAAAGCACATTGCACACTATCCACAGGTTTAGAATTACAAAGTGTGGGAAAAACAGTTCTCTGGAATTATTTAAAAGCTCCTGCTTGAACTTCATTTATTAGCAAGTTCTTCTCTCATGAAACAGTAATACCACTTTCAGAAATGATTAAGGTCTTGCTGTTCTTCAAATTCAACAGAAGAATAAATATATTCACTTTTTCATGCAATCATTTCACAGATGGCATGCTCTGCAGTGAATACCGCACTGTCTTAATTGAATTGCTGACACATACCTTCTGGAATATAGTGTTACTGATATCATTAGGTAGATACTAGGCAAAGGGGTCTAGGAAAAATTCTTTCTTCCACCTTCTATCAGAGAATGTACTTCTCAGCATCCACATTCCACAAAAGGATATTCTTTTGATTTTTAGTTAAGCAGTATAGCAGAGGGCCCTCCATTCACGTATTCTAGTTTATAAGTGGACATTGATGAAGTCACTAAAATCATAAAATCCCATGTCAAAGACTCAAAGCCTGGGATGCCATAGATAAGCTATCACTATCCTTACCAAACACGGGCAAATGTTGGTCCTCCTGACTTCTCTTTTGGAGAGGCAAATGAAACAGACCCTTGTGCACTTGAGGCCATTGGGGTGGAGATGAGGAGATTGTGATGAAATTGAAAGCAAAGGAGTAGGCAGTCTTTACTGTGATAATTTTAAAAAGTGAGGCACAATCTATGTTTTCTTTTTTGGATCCATGCTGAACAGATTGCTACTAGAATTCCTTGGTGGGTAAAGCAGAGTTGGGATCCACTGCTTGGGTGCCAGTGCCCAGGCTCCATTAGGGAGGAGGCTGGGGGAGTGGAGGCTCTCTCTAATGAGACAGGAGACTTCTTTGTTTTCCCGGAGGTGAAAGGTACAAGGAACATTCAGATGTATTTTCCCTTCCTGCCATATTTACTCGATTAACATGTCACTAAAGAACAAAAGAACAGAAGGGAACAAGGGAGTAGGGATTTTGTTAATTTTTTTTAACAGAGCTTAATTTGCACACCAGGAAGAAAAATTGATCCTCTTCTTATGTCTGCTACTCTGTTGAGAGTGTTCTATGCAGAAAATCAATTTCCTTGTCTCAAGTTGGTTTGCCTATTTAATTAACTTAGAGGCTTAATGGAGACAAACATGATTAAAACACAGTTTGAGAAAGCTTTCAAAATTGTCGTTTATTATATATAATAATATTTCATCAGAGATTTTCCTCAAGTCATTATGATGTGTTTAGATTTTGTTTTCCTTGCATCAATGTTTTATTAGTTTTTGAAGGTGATTAGTGCAATAGTCCTGTGATAATCAGAAACTAAAATATTTCTATTATGCTTTAATATATGCAATACAGTACTGCCTGGGCTGGAATATTTTGTTTTACATGAATCTGTAGCTTGGTATTTTATTTGGCTCATCTAGAATTCTTGCATTGAACAATCATTGCATATTTGCCAACTAATTCATAACAATGAAAAGTTTTAAAGGTCAACTTATAGGAAGTCACCTTTTATATTGGTTTATCATTTTTTAGCTCTGCTTTTTTTTTTTTCAAATAAGTGATCACTGGGTGTTATACTATATGTTGACAAATCGAACTCCAATAAAAAATATACAAAAAATTTTTTTAAATCCACATATTCCTAATGAGAGAATACGATTTAGGACTATATCTGGGGAATCAGATTAGGCAGGTCAGAGAAAACGTAAATATAAGGGAGAAAGAAGACATACTGCATCTTGGGCTTTATTTACTTTAAAAGTTAATCTCTCAGCTTTAAAAATAAAGTTTATTTAAGGTTGCCTAAGTATTTTTTAGATTGTTGGGAGTGAACTTATTCTTATTGTCCTCAAATTTTTACTAACTGTGCTATATCTCCATTGCCAAAGCGTACAGCCATTAGGTACTATGCTTTCTTCTTTATAGCCTTAATTTCATCTTAATTCTACAGATAAATAAGGACCACCAATGTTTATACTCTAAAAGTTCTTAGTATAGATATACTATAGTGTGCTTATTCATTCAATTATTGATGGACATTTGGGTCATGTTCAGTTTTAGACTATTGTAAATAATGCTACTCTGCACATTTCTATACAAGTCTGTGTGAACATATATTTTAATTTCTTTTAGGTAAATACCTAGGAGTGGGATTGTTGTTATATGGTAAGTGTCTCTTTAATTTTATAGGACACTGCCATATTATTTTTAAAAGTGCTTTAACATTTTGCATTCCTACCAGCAATACATGAGGATTCCAAATGATCCACATTCTCACCCACACTAGGTATAATCAGTCTTTTTAACTTAACCATTCCAGTGGGTATATAATGGATGGAACTGGAGGGTATTATGCTGAGTGAAGTAAGTCAGTCAGAGAAGGACAAACATTATATGTTCTCATTCATTTGGGGAATATAAATAATAGTGAAAGGGAAAATAAGGGAAGGGAGAAGAAATGTGTGGGAAATATCAGAAAGGGAGACAGAACGTAAAGACTGCTAACTCTGGGAAACGAACTAGGGGTGGTAGAAGGGGAGGAGGGCGGGGGGTGGGAGTGAATGGGTGACGGGCACTGGGTGTTATTCTGTATGTTAGTAAATTGAACACCAATAAAAAAATAAATTAAAAAAAAAAAGAAAAAAAAAAAAAATGGTGTCTTGTTGTGATTTTATTTTGCGTTACCCTAATGACTAATGATGCTGTCTTTACTGGCCATTTATTTATCTTCTTTGTAATATTTGTTGAAACTTTTTGGCCTATTGTTTTATTGGGTTGTTTCTCTTGTTCTTATTGACTTGTAAGAGCCCTTTTAATATTTTGGATATAAGCTTTCTGTTCAATAATGTGTTTTACAAATATTTTCTCCCAGTCTGTGGCTTGCTTTTTCATTTACTTAAATGTCATTTTAAATTTAATAAGGTCCATGTTAGCATTTTTTTCTTTTAGGATTTGTGCTTTTTGTGATTTGTCTGATAAAACTTTGTCTAATCCAATATCTCAAAGATTTTCTCCTATGTTTTCTTATTTAATAATTTTAGCTCCTACATTTAGAGCTGTGGTTATTCAGGATTCAGTTGTTCAAGATTCATTTCCCCTGTGACTCTTCCAGGAAGAGTTCATCAAGTCTTCCTTCTGTACTTTCACAGCACCATATGGACATTTACCTCAGAGTACTTAATTGTAATTATTTATTTAAATGTTCACTTTCCCCGCTAGACTGTGAGCTTCAGCGCATAGTGATAAGTCTTGTTCATTTATGAAGACCAAATGCTTAGACCATTCCTGATATGTAATGGGCCCTCAAATAATGCTTGTGAAATGAATGAATGAATGAATGAATTAGTGAATGCAATTATATGATAACACTTAAATCATATTTTTACAAAGCACTTTGGCATCAACATTTCATTGAAATCTCACAAGAAACCCATGAGGCAACAGTGTGTTACCTCCATGTTTAGAAATTGTTATTGATGCTCCAAAGCCTATATGGCAATTAAGAATAAAGATCAAACTATGTGGCTTGGCATTCAGAAATGTCCATGGTATTATGCCCCTGCCAGCCTTATTCTCTGCTATTCCCTTTCACATATCCAAGGCAACAGTTGTACTGGGCAATCCATTGTTTTTCATTTATGCCGCTGATTTTTACTTTTTTACAGTCTTTCAAGTTGTATCTTCCATCTTACAATTCTCTCCACCTCATTTCTGCTTGAAAATATTCTACCCATCTCAAAACCCAACACTTTTACGTACCTCCCATAATCTGACCAGATAAATGACCAGGTAAATGTGATTGCTCCTTCATTTATACAGCCACAAACCTCTATCTATCTTACCTTAAAATAAATGGTGTTTGTCCTTTGCTTTATACCATTTTCTCTTAATATCTATCTTCTGACTGTGGCATGCTCTCCACTGTTAGTAGGCTCCCCCTGCTCCCCTGGTGCTCCTCTGTTCATCCTCCTACATCCTCAGATCAGTAGTCCCGAGATCTGGATTCCAATCCTAGCTCTGTCAGCCACTGACAGTGGGGCTTGGGCCCTTAACTGTCTCCTTTGCAAAGGAGATCTAGTCCTACCTACCTTCAAAGGCTGCTCTGGAAATTAGATAATGGGAAAATCACTTGTGAATTTAACATGCCATACACATATAAACTATTATAATCATTATTGAAGTCAACCTTTAGTTGGAATCCATGCATCTCTCAGCCCCACAGTTGAAGACAAATGTGTTTGGGAAAAATGTTTTAGGTGTATTTTTGGTATTTCCTCAAAACGATCCTTGACTCCTAAGTCTCCTGGTGGCCAAGCTAAGCCTAGAACACAACCTTCTCATTCCTCCCTACATTTTGTTTCATGTTTAATTATATGCTTTTGGATCCCTCTGTGCATTGGCCACATCTGTTCATGCTTGCTCATGTCAGGTTCTCTACAGCTAATGTGAAGAGGGATAATGACTTATTTTGCTTGATTTCCTCAGGTTTTTGCAGTTGTGAAAACCTGGCCCAAAAGTGGCTCTCACTGTCTCTTATGAGATCCCAGGGACACAGACAGCAGGAAAGGAAAGCTGAAGCCCATAATAAACAATCACTTCCTATTTTCAACATCATCAAAGGATCCTGCCTCACTTGGCAAAACCAAGGTTATGGCAGCAGGGCTGCCTGCCTTCATCTGCAGACAGACCCTCCCCACCTTTGCTAATAACCCTTCCTCTCTGGACTGTGTCATTGTCAGTCTTCTCTGTCACGTGCCTACCTGCATATCCCAATGCTCCTCTTCTGAGCCCTTGAGATTTTTCTGAGATGGAGTCTGCCTCCCCACATCGTTTACTTTTCCAACTCCCTCTCTTGGGGAAGGTTCAGGTTAGTTATTTAGTGACATAAGGAGAGGCCACAGTTAAAATTTTGCACAGCCTCTGCTGCAAGATTTTCTGAATTGAAATTCCAATGCTCTGCTTTATTCCCTTTCTAATGATTGCAAACTTCTCTTACCTCAGTTTATAAAAGTGTCAAAGGGGCTACTGAGAGCCCCTACCTCATTTGTTATTTGGTTAAATTAATTAATTAAAGGGTTTAATGAGTTAATAACAAACAATTCATTATGGTGCCTGGTACCAAGTAAGCAGCCAATGCAAGTACAGTATGCCAATTAACTGAGTTGAAGGAACCTAGAACAGAGCCATAAACCATGTGGCTTCAGACTTAACTGTCTGGGTTCTGATCTTGTCTCTGCCACTCACTGGTCGCATAGTCTAAGCTGGTAGGCTGAATTTCTTCATCTATCTATAATAATGGTAACTTTACCCATAGGGTTGTATTAAGCATTATATAACATGATGTATATAAATCACATTTAGTACAGTGCTTGGTACATGATAAGCATGCAACTCAGTTGTCTATTTTTATTTCTTAGGTCACTAGAATTCTCCTCTCTATTTAATCATGGCCTCCTGGAGCACTGTCCATTTGTCTCCACTTATTGAATAGGGATGGCTTTAATGGTATATAGTCTTAATTTGGGTTAGAAGGTAGAGAATCTATTTTTGCATAGACTAGATTTGTGATACTTTTCAACTCACAGAGGATCAGTGGAGCTATTGTACAAGGAAAACAAGGGAACAGGCAAGCAAAGGGGCAGTTTTAATTCACCCAAGAAATAAAAGCCCTTTAATTATTTTTCAAAGCACATCTATCTCACTCTGTGGGAAAACCAGCCATCTAATATTGCACCAGGTCTGGCAAGCCCCGGGTGGACTTTGCTCCAAAATTTGTGATGAGTTCTCGCTCTAGTCTTTCCTTTAGGTTAATTACAAAGAGGCAAGATAATGGATTGAGAGTTGTGTTTTGTTTGGATCTATGTTCAAAGTATTTTGCTTTGAAAAATGACTCCGCTATTTGCACGTTTTTGCACAGAGTGTCTAATTATGGGTTCAAAGAAGAAAAGACTAGAAAATAGAGTTTACAGTCATTTCTTCGTATTTTTTTTCAGTTTTGTATTGTTAAAAGTTTATGTTAATTCCCATCCCTGAGGAAGAGACTGGAAAATATAACGCAATAAGAATAAGAAGCACATACGGCCATTAGGAATGGAGAAGAGAAAACTAAAGCCATCAATTAAGTGTTCACCTTCACTAGAGCAATAAAAGGAAGTATATTTATTAGACACTTTGATCTGTAGGTAAAGAGGATCTATGGCTCAAATCACAGAAAATATACATTATTCACCTTGCAATTATCTTTCATGTACCCATGCCAAGTAATCAAATCATGAGCAGAGCAAGCAGAGAATTTGCTGTTTACCTTTACATACCTATGCCATTACGATGGATCAGGGAAGTTATATCAGTTGTATGAAATCAATATTTCTCATTAATGCCATAAAGAAAAGTCGTTTGGGCCATTTTTATTTATGCCACCACCAAAATTCTGCTTCACTTGAAGATGAAGGCTTAAGCATTAATATATTTTTGAAGATTGAACAGTGAACAGTATTTACAACACTCATTAATGTGCTGTGATTAGTACTAGAAGTTAGCACTAGAAAGCTATAGGATAAACAAGAAAGAAACTGCTTTTACCAAACTATAAAGCCAAAAGCCAATACTGCATTGAATTATTTTCTCCCATTTGTTCCTTTCCCTCAAATCAGCATTTAATTTGACAAATAGGAATGTTTAAGGATAGAGCAATATGTTAAACAATTTAGAGCCACTCACTTAGGTATGAAATAAAATTTATTGTTGGGTAGACCAAGGAGCCTTCTAGTTATTTAAGCATACTAATTAAAAAGATAAACCCATCTTCTGAAATCATATCAGCAAAAGAAACACTATCAGTTAGAATAATAAGAAAAATTACTTGGATTTGATGCCCTGGACTTTTCCTTTTGAGATTTTGGCTGTGGGGTGGGCATACGATGCTTCTTTTCCTTGCTTAAACTAGTAGGCTTTGAATCTTCATTTCTTTCTAAAATTATTATTTTTTTTAGAAAGCTTGGAATATTATGTGAAAGAGAGGTTTTTCAAATATTTAGATTGCCCTGTTCATTAAAATCCATGACCCTCAATTTCTCTGTTCCTAAAAAATTCCAGTTCATTTTGTTATCTGATTAGTCTGTCTAAACTTCAGTTTTCTATCAAACAGAGCAGGAGATGTGAGCTCTTATGAGGCAAGGACTCTGGATTCAGAAAGAAGAGTGTCATTTGAACAGTATCATGGGGAATCTCTCTGAAAAAAATCCCTCAAAGAACTGAAAGAGCCACAGAAGAAGAGTAAAGGATTTCAAGAGTATAGAGAAAAATCTAGCAAGATTGGTGGCACATGTGGGAAAGCAGAACCCAATGGGAGTGGTCCATACTAGAGTTGAGGGACTTCAGAGCTGTTCCTAGGAACTGTAGGGGTAGATACATATATCCTTCTCTTAATAGCTTCTTAATTTAACTCTGTGTTAAACACACATAGGACCCATACTCCTATCTTCTTTCTTTTCCAAGATTACTCTATCTACATATTGTATTTTCTTGTAATTTTGGAAATTATTTTTATCACCACTTCACACCTTCCACTTTTCTAACACCTTGTGACACTATGCTGTGTATGCTTTAACAATGGATTTTGTGATAATGATGATGTCAGCATGTTCCTATTTTATTCATGGAGCTGTCATGGCATTCCTGACCTTGTCCGTGTTGCTACAGGAATGAGAATAAGCCCTTCTAAGTCAAGGAGAAAAGGGAAGCACAAAAAGCAAAATGACTTTCCTGTTATGGTTCAAATTTGAGGAAAATGATCAAAGAAGGAAAAATGATCATCAGACCTAGCACCTGGTCAACTCTCTTATGCTCCCACTAGAAGATGCAATATTTTTTTCCTTGCCCCAATTACAGTGTGGTAATTACTGTGAAGATGGGGTTAATTGGAGCCTTTTATTCTTGAGATAACCCCATAATCTCTAATAATCTGAGTTAATACTTTGGTGTTTCATAGGCCTTTTAATTATCTTTACTCAGTCTTCATCTGTTGCTTGGCCACTTGAACGAATGCAAAGAGAAGAAACCAAGTGTATTAGTTTTCTATTGTGTAACATCTTATCATAAATCTAGTGGCTTAAAACATCCAGTTATTAGCTCATTTCTATAGGTTGAAAGTCTGGCTCAGTATGGCTGTGTTCTGGCCATAGGGTCCCATAAAGTTGGTTTCAAGATGTTGGTTGTTGGTTTCAAGACCGCTATGTTCTAATATGGAGTCTGAAGTCCTCTTCCAAGCTCATTTTAATTATTGGCAGAAGTCAGTTCCTTGTAGTTATAAGACTGAAATACCTGTTCCTTGATCACTATTAGAGGCCTCTCTCAGCTCCTTAAGGCTGCCTACACTCACTTGTGGCCTCCTCCATCTTCAAGCCACAATAGAATCTCTCTTGTGCTTCAAACCTCTCTGACTTCCTCTTCCTCAACCAACCAGAGAAAGCTTTCTGCTTTTAAGGGCTCATGTGATTAGATCTGGCCCACCCGGATCCTCTCCCTATATTAAGATCAATTATGCTACACAATATAACACAATCACAGTAGTGATATCTCATCACATTCACAGATTCTGGGGGGAAAGGGCATTTTTAGAATCCTGCCTACCACAGCAAATCAATAAACATATTTAAAGGGATCCAGGACCATCTTTTCCTTTGAATGAAATAATTCTCAAGAATCATTTTCTTAAAATCCATGAAGTAGCAGATTAAAAAAAATAAGCAAAATAAAAATAATTGCTTGGTGGACATAGTAATTGCAAGAATTCCATGTAGCCATAACTTGATGAATTGTGCAAAAAAAAATTATGACCAAGTGCAAATCATTGCATTCTTACATGAACATTTTGGGGAAGCTAACATCCTGATGGCATTGGATAATAAAGGATGTGATTCCCTTCTGAATATAATGACTCAGCAGAGGAAGGACAGTCAGTCAGCACTGTCCTCTGTCCTCATTGCATCAAATGACTAGAGGAGCAGGGTGACTGAATGATCATACCTGGTTGTGCCTTGGAAGGTCTCTTTCTTGAAAAATTATTTCTGACCTAACACTGTCACATGTAAAGGGATAGAGATGAAGATTTATTTTTCCAGTATTAGGAAGAACAGATTCTCATTAGTAGAAGAACTGCCAGGCACCTAGCCTAGGCAGATGGACTTAATGAGAGAAAAAGCCCATGTCCCCCTTTAAGTTACTGACAGAGTAAGTGCTCTTACTTAGGCCATTTCTTCCTTGCCACATTGATATTCTGGCCATTCTGGCATTCTGGCCATTCTGGCCACTTGGATGTCCTTGAATATATGACCTTTATTGGAGTACATTATAGTTTTTACAAAATGATTCTTATGAAACCCAAGTTCCCATTTTTATTAAAATGTTCCTATGTCTTGGGCTGCCTGGAAGGGGAGCTACTGTTTTTTTTCCTACATCTTTTAGTTCCTATTCAGAGCCAGACTGAATAATTTACCAGTCATGAATATGTATCATTTGGCCTGGGCCCTCCTAACTCAGGCACCAGTGGAGCTATTAGGCATATGCTGGGTCCTCAAAGCCAAATGGACCAGAAAGAACATTTTCAACAGGCTTCAGTGATCATTTCAGTGGTCCTTTCAAACAGCCAGTTCTGGAGATTCACACCCAATCCCCTAGTTTTTGTTTGAGTGGTCCAGATCCACATGTGAATGTTTCCCCAATTCACTGGATAATGTTCTAATCTTCTCTTGATTAAAAAGACAAAATAAGGGCCTAATATGGCATCCTAAGTAATGTTATCAATAAACAGTACTTCCTAAAGGATGGCCATACACTACACATCACTCTAATAGCTTTATATAGGTTAACCTCAGTGCTCTCCACAGCACTGAGGCAGGCAATATCATGATCACCATTATATAGATGAGGTATCAGAGGCATGTAAATATAACCAACATCCTATGGCTTGAACCCAGATATCTTGGCTTCAGAGTCTATGTTCTGAACCACTAAATTGTGGGATGGTGTTTCACTTCTGATAATATATGCACAATAGGAATCCTACAATATAGAATATTGCACTTAAAAAATAACCATTTTGAAATCACCACAGAGAACTTCTAAAAAGGCAAAAATTATTACCCCTGAAAAACCTCATTAGAATGATTTATGAAAATTATGTAGAATTCAACGTATAGTACTCAGGTAAGAGAGTTCAAGTAAAAAATTGAATTAAATAAATTTTTTAAGGGATCCCTGGGTGGCGCAGCGGTTTGGCGCCTGCCTTTGGCCCAGGGCGCGATCCTGGAGACCCAGGATCGAATCCCATGTCGGGCTCCCAGTGCATGGAGCCTGCTTCTCCCTCTGCCTGTGTCTCTGCCTCTCTCTCTCTCTCTGTGACTATCATAAGTAAATAAATAAAAATTTTAAAAAATAAAAAAATAAAAAAAAATAAATTTTTTAAAAAATTGTGCTTGAGTGGTAACCTAACAGGTAAAAACTTGGCGCAAGCACTTCACAAAAGGAGAGAACTCAGTGGCCATTAAATTTGTGAAAAGGTGCTCATCATCATTTGATTAGGGGTGTGCAAGTTAAAACCACAATGAGCTACCACCAAATACCATCTGAATGGTCAGAATTAAAAAGCCTGACATTGTCAACAGATGTGTGGAGCCACTGGAACCCTCCTCACACATTGCTAGGGAAGTGTAAATTGTTTGAACCACTTGGGAAAACTGTCACTCCATACTGGAGCCAAGTATATTCAGACACTGCAGCCCAGCAACTCCACTCATAGATATATATTTAAGATAAATGAGAGCATATGTTTGTCCAGAGTTGTGTTAAATGTTCACAGCAGGTTTAACACATAATAGACTAAGACTACAACCTGGAAGTTACACCCATCGATAGAATGGTCAACAAAAAGGAACAAGTTAGGGCACCTGGGTGGCTCAGCGGTTGAGCATCTGCCTTCAGCTCAGGGCATGATCCTGGAGTTCTGGGATCGAGTTCCACATCGGGCTCCTCTCAGGGAGCCTGCTTCTCCCTCTGCCTATGTCTGCCTCTGTCTCTCATGCATAAATAAATAAAATCTTTTTTTTTTAAAAAAAAGGAAGAAGTTATAGCTACACATATCCAGTTCTGTGAGAAAAGCCAGTCATAAAAAAATACGTGGTATATAAAATTCCATTTATATGAAATACAAGAAGAAACAAAACTAATCACTGGTTAATTATGCCAGAAGAGTGGTTTCCTCTGGGGCAGAGGAGTTGATTATGAAGGAGAAATCAACTTTCTGGGAGTACTGGAAATATTCTACATCTTGATCTGAGATGTATGTACAGGTAAAGATTTGGGGAGTTGTACTCTTAACATTAGGGCATTTTCTGCCTTTTAATGTGTGTATTTTTTTACTTTAATGAAAAGAAAAGATTTGTGCCTGGGAAATTTTTTCCTGTGATTGAAAAGAACATGTTAGCTCTTTTTCCTTTCTTTTTTGTTTACATGACATTTCCTTTATGGTGCAAGCAATATATCTTTTGATTATTTCTTAAATGATGAGTTTACCATATAATTCGAGGCATCTTCCAAACAAAAATAATAATAAGAGCAAATATAGTGAACAAACAGGGAGCTATTTAAATAGGATTAAACTCTCAAGTTTAGACAGATTTCAGTTCTTTTTGTGGGGGTTTCAGGCATTTATTAAGAATTTAGAATCTTACAAAGACAACATAGGTCAGAATTGCTAATGAACATGCAGCATTTGAGGAGTAGGAAGCAGAGGGGCATGGGGCCCAGGCCTGGAGAGCCAGCTTTAGCAGTTGTCCCTGGGGTTCCCATATAGAACCTGAAGCTGAAACAGAAAAGTCATTGAATAGAGATAACCATAAATAATTGCAAGACAGGAGGGAATTTCTCCTAAGAGTGTTAAACCACCTAATTTAACTAATTAAGTGTTGAAGATTTCCTTCCTTCTAATGTGGGTTTTTTTTCCAATGGAAAATTCCTAATATTCCTTTAGTTATTCACTCACTAAATATATCACTCACTCACCTGTTTCATACCAAGCTCTGTGTTATGCTGGCTACACAATGAGTCTCTGCCTTCACAAGGCATATGTTGTATTTCTGTATGTGTACAGTGTCCTATTTCTCAGCATCAGGGATGTGATTCCCATTAAGAGTCACCTGGGAAAGAAAATTGGGTGACTTCCTAAGAAAGACCAGCAAGACTTTGAAGGAGAAGAGAAGAGGAACTACCTTTTATGGAATACACCGTGCAAGACTTTACTTGATGAATGTGTCATGTAGGACCCCACAGCAGCCTTAAGAGGTAGCTATAATAACTGGCTTGGCCAAAGGCACTTACAGCTGATAAGGGATTCAGGTCCAAGGGATATGAACCCTGGATGTTTCATGCTGTAGGAAGCTGCCTCGCTTCCACCTTCCTTGGCAAACCTTCCTTTTCACAGTCCTCAAAACATCAAAGAAAGGACCTCTTAAGTAGCTTTGGTATGCTTTTACCTACATACTCAAAGTGCCAATTCAATAACCCCTTTCCATTTGAGACACCAAGTGCCAGAGTTCAAGAATATTGGATTAGTGTTTAGGAGACATGTAACTGAGATCCTACCCCTTCTCTAGTAAAATACTCAGTGCTTATCCCTCTGTTATCCATAAAGGCAATAATAATATCTGCCCTACTTACATCCAAGACTGTTTTGATAATTAAATAACAGAAAAGAGAGTTGAAAACTAAATATTATGTAAAAATAAGATATTATTAATAGTTTATCCTCCCAAACTAGCATAGATATTGTGTATTCTTATTTCACTGTTTTAAAGGTTTTTTTCTTTGTTTTCTTGTATGGTTTTTATTTTTAAGGCTCTTGTTTTCAAAGCTACATAGAATTGACATTCATGTTCTTCAATATATGTATCATTATATATGTACCCCTTATATGAAACCCTTGGGAACATTTAAGCACTGTAATTCAGAGTTTTTCAGATTTTATTAAGGTAATACTGTAACATGTACAATTTATTACATATTACTCCTACTGGGGCTTGGGGAAGACCCTGTAATCAAACACATTAATATTTCTTTGGCAAACAGTATGAATATTCACACTAAATGGGATATGTAGAATGTATAATTAGCCTCCCATCAGTTCAGGACAGGTTTGCTGCCAAATGAGCTATGGAAAACCTTTTGGTTTTCAGAGCTTTGGGGATCTCATAAGTATGGATAAGGGATTTTGGACTAGTACATCTTCAGAAGTGCTAAATATTTACGTCTTATATTAAGGCTGCTTCTCCTCCCCACCCCCACCTCAATCTTAGATGTTTTATGAACATTTCCTTTATCAGGTAGGAGCTACCTTGTCCTCCCCACCATTATCCACCCTGGGAGAAACTCCTTCTCTTCCTCCTCCTCCTCTTCCCCCCACAGGGGAGGATCTCTGGGCAGTCATGTACATACATATATCTGTTCCCTTGATGGCTACTGATTTGTCCAGAGTGAACAAGCAAACTAAGCTAGGCTAATCGGAGTCCTTTCCTGCCCCCAACAGCCTATCACAGCTGGTGGAAATAGAGGTGAACTCCTGTCCCAGAGCAGACAATCCTTTCCTCTGGGAATTTGGAATTGGGCCAGAAAGAGAGCAGTCCCTGTTCAGGTACCTAGCATACAACATGAACATTCTGGCACTGTTGATAGCCAGGTTTTCTACCCTGTATGGATAAGAGACAAGTGAGAGAGAGAATAGAAGAAACTAGGTCTCTTATTTAGAGATAGAGAAAGAGGATTCCCCTTATTCTTTCCATCTCTCTAGTCCAGTTTGGATGCCTAGGCACATATTAGAATCTGTAAGACATTTCAGTTGCTTTACAATAGATATAACTTTTTAAAGTAAACTTCTAAAAGCTTAGAATAATTATAGATTTATAGAAAGTTGCAAAGATAGCACAGAGTTTCCATATAACCTACACCCAGTTTTCCCTCATGTTAACATTTTACTTTGGTCTGGTATATTTGTTGTACCTAATGAACCAATGTTGATACCTTAGATTTTACCTAATTTTTATTGTTGCTCAAGGATCCCATCCAGGATACCATATTATATTTTGTTTTTGTCTCTCCATAGTTTCCTTTTGGCTGTGACAATTTCTCAGACTTCTTTTGTTTTTGATGACCTTGACAGTTTTGGGGAGTACTCATTAGGCATTTTGTAGAATGCCTCTCAACTGGCACTGTCTGTTGTTTTTCTTGTGATTAGACCATGGTTATGGGTTTTGGAGAAGAAGACCACAGAGGTAAAGTTCCCTTCTCACCATATTGGATCAAGGTTACATGCTATCAACGTGACCTGTCACTGTGGATGTTGATTTTGATCATCGGCTAAGTTAGGGTTTGTCAGGTTTCTCTACTGTGAAGTTATTTTTTTCCCCTCCTTTCCGTACTGTCCTCTTTGAAAGAAGTCACTATATATTACCCTACACTTAAGAAGTGGGGAATTATACTCTGTCTCCTTTGTCTACATAATAATATCTACATAAATTATTTGGAATCATTCTACATGGGAGATTTGTCTACTGTCCCCCAACTATTTGTATTCATTTATTTATATCAGCATATACTCATGGATATTTACTTTAATATGAGTTATAATCCAGTACTACCTTATTTTGTTTAAATTGTTCCAGCTTTGGCCACTGGAAACTCATGCATTCAGCTCCTGTGTCCTTTTGACATACCTCTGTCATTATATGTATGTATGAGTGTGTCCCAGTTTCAGTATGGCCAGGGAATACTAGGAGCAGTGATTCCACCTGGCCACAAGGCTCAAGGCTTGTATTGCTCTCAATACAAACTGCAGTGTATTCAATCCCCATGATTTGGGGTTGGGAGACATACTCAAAACTCCTCCTTAGGACTTGTTTCCAGTTGAGATAACATGAGACTCACATCTCACATGACCTAAATAATTTCACATAAAGAACAAATTAACTCTTCTCTGGGGGCCTTCAAAGACAGTGACAGAAATTGTCTTGCATTCTCATATTTTGATGTGTACATTATATCCTTATTATATAATCCATTTTCTCCTGGATAGTGACACAGATTTTGGCCCTCATATTTCTCTTGTTTGCTTCTTTGGTGACATTTACTAACAAGAGAATGTTCCTACTCATAAGCTACCACCTACATAGTCTCACAGACACACAGGTGGTATATAAACAGATCCTGCTGATGGATGGTTTCACCACTGGCTCCTAGGAAATCTTCACTAACTGGTTCTGGGCCTCCTCTTCTCTCAGCTCCACGTGTGTAGTCAGAGTCCAGTTTCACTATCTTCATTTTCTCAGTGGACACAATAAAGCCGATTTATAATTCTGCACTTATTTACTCTCATTGCACAAAGGCAGCCACAGAAGCTTCGTCTAAATGCTAACTGCTTGGTGTTTTTCTTTAAAGAACTCAAAAACTATGTCTTTGTTGAACACTATGCATTTTACAAAATGATTTCTAAGGAGATACTAGCAGTTGCAGGAGGATTTGAGAATCTTTATCAGCTTTCCTGTCTTCTCAGGTTAAACTTGCCATAGGCAATTTTGTCTGCTGATGCATAATTAATAGAACACATTAGATTCTTACTCATTTCCTAAGTTTTATTACTCATTTTAATACTACACTGACTTGATTTTAACCCATTTAAATTATTTATTCCATATTTCATGGAAAAATGTATTCAAACATAAAGATTAATTCACTTAATTAACCTTTTGATTAAAAAATAAAACCCCGGTGCTTATCTATATGGATTTTCCCCTTGAAATAGACTGTAGAGAATTGCAACTTAGAAGCTGTAGTTCAAGTGGCTACTAATTACGGTCAAATCTACATGGAAGAGGAATTAAAGAAATTAACCTATGCACACTTGCGTGATTTCTTACCAAAACTGTTGTTGAAAAATAAAGGTGCTACTGTTGTAACGAGTGAACATTTCTACTCCCCATGAGTCAGCTAGTCTTTAAACTGTTTCTGTGGGACCTCAGAGTCTAGTTAGTAAACCCAAACCGTTTGGGCTGAAGTGTATGGTTTCATTTATTAATCCCACAAATTTCTTTCCTCTGCTGCTGGGTCTCATCTCTGGCTAGAAACAGTGTAGATTCAAAGATGAGCAATATATAATCATTGGCCTAAAGGTGAAGATTGTCTAGCAGAGGAATAAAGAGATGTGCAAAAATAACCATGATGTAAGGCAGAATGAGATAGAGGACCAAGGAGAGAAGCTTAACCAGTCTAGAGGAGGAAGAAATTTCTCTTGGGGGCCGGGAGTGGGGGTTGCAAAGGCCTTACCTTTCCTCATTTTTCTACCTCACACCTGAATTTAATCAACATTCCAGCTAAATAGGACGACTTCTCCCCCAAAATCTTTTTTTTTCCCCAAAATCTTTAGTGCTTACTCATATCTGGTATTTATTTCAGGTCTTCTCCTGTCATTTCTGCTTGTTCTAATTCTATCTAATCTTAATACATCAAGTCAAATATTGCTGCCTCCATTAAATTATTCACTGTTTTTACAAACCTGATATTAAGATATGTATCTCCCTTCTTTGGAATACCATAGCAGTTGCTTCTGGTCATCTTTGTAATACATATGTACTTCTCTGCTTCTTCCTATTAGGTCAGGGGTTTTATTCGAACATAGCCACACTCGTTTGTCTATACATGGTCTGTGGCTGCCTTTGTGCTACATCTGCAGAGTCTAGTGACAGAGACCTTATGGCCCAAAACACCTAAAATCTTTACTCTCTGGCCCTTTGCAGACAATATTTGCTGACTCTTGTACTAGATCATAAATTCCTTAAGGGCAGGGACTATCTTACCATCTCTTTGACCTACTTAATGCCTAACATAGCAGGTGTACCTTGAATATTTATTGAATCACATCAAACCTAAATGAAGTAAATAACTGTGATTTAGTGGCTGCATCCACAGGGGCAAGCAGGGATCATTAAGAGAAATTGACTTGTGAAGAGGAGTTGCTGAATGGGAGGTAAGGTCTCCTCTTCCCAAAGCAGTCCAGAGTGTGTTATAAAAAAAATAGAGTTAAAAATTATCAGTCAACTGTAAGCCTAAATATGTTGGAACGTATCACTTTGAAGCAAATTTTTGGATGAAACATTTTGTAGAGCAAAACCAATTTTCCCATTAAGATATTAATATTCATGCCCATACATCCTAATTATTAATTTCTTTATAAAACATTTGTTCTTGGTCTCAGAGTTCATAGATTATGTATTAATAAATGCAGCCATCATTGATTAGAACAACTGTACTCAGCATTACAAGCTAATGCTGATTCTGATAATTATTTTAATTATCAGAATTCTCACATTCAATTTATTTACAACATATGTCAAATTTTAAAAATAAATCAAGGATTCAAAACCATCACAGTGACTTCCACTTAAGGGCAAGAGGGAATAACAGGGACTAGATTTACCCTCCATCCTGAACCACTAAAAAATGTGGACACATGAAAAAAAATGGATTTCAAGGCCCTAGATATTAGGCAAAAAGGACAGTAATCCCTGAAAGATGGAAAACAGATGCAGTCAGTCCTGCTATTGCTTTGGTGTACTGTTTTGAGAGTTTTCAGGTCATGATGCAGAGAGGATGAACAAACTCTCAAAACCAAAGAGATGAAGCTGAGGCTCTGGGGAGTCCACAGAGCCTAGAGTTCAGGGTAGAGTACCAAAATAGAGAGAAATGCCAAGAGAGACAGACAGACAATGAGATTCTTGAGGTCTGAAGAAAGTTCCTCCAGGGCAGTCAGAAAAGTACTGATGATAAGTGCCTACCTGTAAGGAAAGTAACTGAGGCCAGGGAAAGATTAGCCATAATGAACTAGAGAATATCTGGTATTGGGCTGAGGATAGCACTTGTTCCCACAACCAGATTAGAAAACCTGATCATTCATAGGGCATTACACTATTATCAGCTAATTACATACCCAGTATTTGTCACTCCGGTGAGATGTGAGCTCTCTGAAGGCTGGGCACGTGTATATTTTACTTCTATATGCCCAGTGCCAAGCATAGTGGCTGGCTCTAGAAGTTCAGTACAGTAGTTCATTAAATCTAAGATGCCAGGAATGTAAAATATGCCGTTATTTTATGCACCACTGAGAAAGAAAAACATCTCTAATTAAACTCTGATTTGCCTTCAGTTTTAAGCTGCAACCCAAACTCAGAGCTGTGAAAACAGGAAAAGTGCATCTTAGCATATAGGCTATATTATGAATATTAAATAAAACTCAATGAGTAAAGACTAGTTCTATAACATATTTCCATATTTGCAAACCATATTTTCTATGGAGTCCCACAAAAAGAGAAACCCATGAATATGGTTTGAAACCAACAAGTTTATGGGGAAAGGGAAATGGTCTTCTGTATGAGCCAATTACAAAACATTCGTTCCCTTTTATAGTGATCTTTTCATTAGGATTATATAAAGCAAGAGACATTAGGTACCAATTTGTTTAATATCTTGGACCTTCAAATTCTCTCCAAAGACAGAAAGCTGTTAATTTCCCTTTCCATAAGAAAGGGTTGTTTAGCAAGTGAGGTGAGAAGGAAACAGCAGTGGGAAGTGAGAATAAGGGTGAGACTGTCCAAGGAGGAGTCGGAACTGGATGGAAAATTCATTATGATCACTCACACCGTGCACCATAATTTAAGAATATAGAAGGAATCTCTAGGTTACCGAATCCTTTGAGTCCCATCAGTCAACCCTCAAGCATATAAATTGTGATAGTCATAAAGGACATCCATTTTAAAGGCTGAAGGGATATTAGTGATTATAAAATGAAGAGAGTAGCATAGTATAAAAAGAATAGTGTAGGGTTCAATTAAGTTTGAATTCTGGCTTTGTCACCTATTTGTTGTATAACTTTGAGTTTCAATGTATTTATCTACATAAATATACAAATGGGATATCTACAAATGGGATCAATAATATCTAGCTCATAGAATCGTGGAGAGGGTTAAATAATATATGAATGAAAAGCACTCTGTAGCAAGTTTGGAACCTAGAGTCAATACATATCACCTTTTGTTATTTTTATTTGAAAAAGGAAGAGGAGGAAACTGCCTGAAGTGTATAAGCATCCTCTATTGTTTATTCATTACTGGTGCAATCTGGGTTTTTTTTAAACTTCTTTATCAAAATATTTAAAAGTACCAGGATCAAAAAGAAAATTAAAAACAAAAAGAAAAAAGAATGGCTTTATGCCAAAATGTTCTTGCAAGCTCATTTAGGGAACCTGTATTTCTTTGCTTTACCAAACAACTTTTATTCATCTTTTTAGAAACAAAATGTGCCATTTATGTCGGAAACAAAAGAGTACCAGGATCACAGCCGTACAGTTCAGTAAATCACCACAAAATACACATGCCCACATAACCACCCAGATCAAGAAATAGAACATTATTTGACCCCTGAAGCTCAATTCCTCATGGTCCCTCCCAGCCACTAATACATGTCTACTTCCCAAATCTGACGACCATAACCCTAGTTCAAACACCATAGTTTAATTTTGCCTGCCAATGTTTTTTCTGTGCTTGTTAACTTTTCTCCAACATTAGATTTGAGAGATTCATTTCTGTTAAGTGTAACCACAGTTCTTACAGTTTTGTTTCTAGTATTTCATCGTAGGAATAGGCCACAATTTATTTAACTCTTTTATTGTTGATGATCACCCAATCTGCTCTCGCTCAACCTTTTAGTTGACATTATATGATAGATAATGGCTTCTGCCTGGTGAGGCTCTTAACATAATCACACCTGTGAGCTGATGAAAGTGGTGGTTAAAATGGCCACAGCTGACCAAAGCCATAAACAGCCACTGAGTTAGAGAGTTGACTGAGGAGGAATGTGTAACGGAAGCCTCAGGAACCATTAAAAGTTCTTCACAATCTGAAAGAGGGCAATCAGGCAAGCATTGTCTCTTCACCCACATGATGAACAGATGCCAACTGCACTCAGTACCCAGTGAATACAATATGTATAGCCACAGACCAGGGATTTTAGAGTCTGGAAAATAACTCATCTCATAGTCAATAAAACCTTCCACCTGTGATTAGCATATATGGACAGCTTGATGGAACTTAAAATTCTTAGTTCTTCCTTTAGGAGGATTTTAATTGACCAGTGGTTTGAATGTTGGTTCTTCACTTGTTAGAAAAATAACTGTGGACAAATCGCTTAGCTCTTTATGTTTCCATTTCCCTACCTGCTAATTGATGATGCAAAATCGTGCTTACCTCATCCGTTTGCGGTGACATAACCTAAGTAAAAGGTTTAGCACAGGGCCACGCATGTAGAAGGAACTCAATAACTGTTTACTATGAAAGATGGTGTGGCACAGTGATTAATCATTCCCAACTCAGACTCAGACTGCCCGGATTTAAGGTTTAGCTCTGTATGAACTTGAGCAAGTTATTTAACTCCCCTGTGCCTCGGTACCACCATCTACAAAATGAGGACAAGAATAATATCTAGTTTAGAGTGTTGTTGTGAAGTTCAAATGAATATATGTTCTGGTACATGTTAAACACTGAAAACATTTCCCCAGACCACAACAAAAGTCAGAGCCACAATTCTCAGCCCTGGCTACACATTAAAATTTTTTTTTAAAAATCCTGATGCCTGGACCCTACTGCCAAATAGTTTGATTTCATTTGTCTGTGGTGAAGTCTGGGAAGGCTTAAAATTTTCCTCAGCTGATTCTAATGTGCAGCAAAGTGTGAGACCCCCTGCTTTAGTGACACTTTCTTTTCAGGCCAATTAAGCTCCCACAGTAATTCTTACTCTGATCACTGAGCGTCAGGAGCTGTTGAACATGGTCTTCTTACAATATTTCAGCAATAACTACTGACGGCTTCTTCTGTGCAAGTCACATAGGTTATACAGAGTTAAACAATACCAGGTCCTCTCCACAGGGGGTTTACAATAAAGTAGGGCAAGGACAACACATGGACCCTGATCACTAAGCCACAAGTCCAAAATGCAATGATTGATATAAAGCACAAAGTATGGTAAAAGCAAGGAAAATAGGCCATTTATATTTTATGGAGATCCATGAGGGATTCCTGTAATAAGTGACATCCACTTCAAGCAGGTATTAAAAAATGAGAAGTGAATTAACCTTCATGTCATCAGTTTTCATATTCTTAATAGGATTGCTGAGGTTCTTTTCTTCTAACAACACAAAAGTTTAAGATTTTATAAGAGCCATTCATGTATAGTTTGGAAAATATTTCTATACTCCAGTTTCATTAAGGTATAGTCAGTTTTGGGAAACAACTGGAGTTGTCCCCTCTTCCTTTTATTGGGAGGGATGGAAAATGATTTGCTTTAGGTATATATAGTTTGCTTCAGATTGGAGCCCATGGCCTCTCAAATCCTAGATGCAGTCCAAAGCAATCCTGAAGTTTAAATGCACAGATAGTATTTAATGACATATTAAAATCAGGGGAAAACAGAAATCCATTTGTTTTTTGTTAGATAAAGAAAGGAAAGTCTGGTGTTTGGGCCCCTTGGCCCAGTATGGCTGTAGAGTGTTCAGATGAGGAGAGTCCTAGAGGCCTTTATCAGAAGTCAGGGGCTACACCTACATCCAAACAAACTGGAGGGGCAAGAAGGGGAAATGGACACTTGCATTGGCGCACTGAGAAACTTCCAAATTAGTTGTGACAGTGCTGAGGAAGCAAAACTTAGATTAAAAATAGCCTGTCTGCATGCTCTCTCATCATCTAAACCCTTGCTATTTTATTATTATTTCTTTGGTTAGATTCCTCTATAGAAATAGATATCAAAGAAAAAATGTACCTAACACTATTTGATACAGTCAGCCAGAGAAGTGAAACTTTAAAATAACGTAATTATGTCATAGTAACATAACATAGGCAATTAAGATTCTCCGTGGTAATGAATAGCCAGCCAGTTAAGGGAAAATGGACCCCTTGCTATGTGGGTTCCTTTTATTCTGTATCCTGGAGAAAGTTAGATGGATTTTTCACAATGACTGGACTTTAGAGATGTATATATTTATTCATTCATCCAGTCAACAGATATTTACTGAGCATATACTATAGGCTAGGTGTTGCTTTAGGGAGCAAACTAGATAAAGATTTTTGCCTTCATGGAGTTCATAGTCAAGCTAAGGAAAACAGGCAATATACAGTAAACATAATCCATAATAGAGTTTTGTATAAGTCATAGTGTTGCTATAAGGTAATAAAGTATGGTGAGAAAACAAAAAAGAAAAAAGAAAAGTTGGGTCAAGGTATTGATGAAGGCATGCTTAAGGTGATAAAGGCCACAACAGGCTTTACTGAGGAGGTGGGATTTGCATAAAGACTTGGAAAAGGTGGGAAAGTGTATTGTGTAAATATCTTGGGGCAGAGCATTTCAGCCATTGCAAAGGCTCAGGGATGACAGCACGTGCCTGGTATTTTCAGGAAACTGCAAGGAGGCCACTGTGCCTAGAGCAGTGAGTAAGGAAGTCGTGCTTAGCTGGCTGTCATCTTGGTAATTGAGATAACTGGGCCACGTGTCTCTCATCATTCAATAGGCTAGCCTGGCCTTATTCACATGGTAGTGTTTATAGGATCCCAAGAGTGGCAAGAGAAAGCTAGCTACAGTATGCAAACATTTTTGAGGTCTCTGCTTATGTCACATTTGCCATTGTCCAATAGACCAAGACAAGTAACATAGTCAAGTTGACAGTCAATGTGGGAGGGACCTATTACCCAAAGGTATGGATACAGAGAGGAGAATCTAGCCATTTTTGTAAAAAATCTGCACTGCCCCTACTTTACTGAATTATAATCTATTTTATGTATATGCCAGTCTTCTTAAGAAGTTGTTTCTTTATGTAGTACATGTTCCATAATAGTTGATTTTTCCCTCACTGTGTGGTGTTTAAAAGAACCAAAGAAATTTAGGCTATATGACCTAGATAGAGTTACCCATTTTAGTGAAATGGAAAGGGAAAGTTCAAAATAATCCCGTTTGCGGTTTCTCAATAAGTTAAAAATAGTACTGCCCTATGATCCAGTAATCACACTTCCGGGTATTTACCAAAAGAAATACAAAAACACTAATTCAGAGTAATACATGCACCCTGATGTTTATCGAAGCATTATTCACAATAGCCAAATCATGGACAGCCAAGTGTCCATCAATAGATGAATGAATAAAGAAGATGTGGTGTGTGTATGTGTGTGTGTGTATGTGTTTATATGTATATAAAACTATTATGCAGCCATAAAAGTAATGAAATTTGGCCATTTACAAAAATATGGATAGAGCTAGGACAGTATAATACTAAGTGAAATAAGTCGGAGAAAGACAAATACCATATGATCTCACTCATGTGGAATTTAAGAAACTAAACAAGTGAGCAAAGAGTAAAAAGAGACAAAGCAAGAAACAGACTCTTAATTATAGAGAACTGATGGTTACCAGAGGGGAGCTGGGTGGGGAGATGGGTGAAACAGGTGATGGGGATTAAGGAGTGCACTTGTGATGAACAATGGCTGATGCATGGAAGTATTGAATCACTATATTTTTATGCTGGAAACTAATATAACACTGTGTGTTAACTATGCTGGAATTAAAATAAAAAAATAATAATCCTGAACCTTAAAATGCTATCCCCTAAAGATTTATGAACCTGACCAGGACTTGAGCAGAAGTACCTGGGTAGTTTCTCTCCACTGTCAGCTTCCCTATAAGGTCCACCAACAACATTCTTGAACTATATTGCTATTGGTGCTCCAGGTCTGTCCCAAGAGAATTCACACATTTTTATCTCTGCATATTTTTATCACACACTTACTACATCAACAACTCTTTAATTTGCTGTGTCTCAGGAAATACTGGAAGGGAAAGTTTATGAAGTCTCCCATATATGCAGACATCTGGCTAACACAAACAGGCCTGCAGATCAATTTGCCAAAGCTTGGCTTTCTTACTTTTCAACCTTTTATCCAAGAACTAAGTAAAATCCTGATTTTGCAAGACAAAAGTATTCCCATCTTCTTCCAGAAATACCAAGCTGACCTAGGAGATTCATTCCAATTAGCTGGGGACATACTTGATTCAAGGAACAATCTTTATTTTTTTAGAGTTAAAACAGACATCCAGACAAATTCTTTATACACACACACACACACACACACACATATGTATATTTTTTATTGGAGTTTGATTTGCCAACATATAGTATAACACCCAGTGCTCATCCCATCAAGTGCCCCCCTCAGTGCCTGTCACCCAATCACCCTATCCCCCAAATTCTTATTTCAAAACTTCTGTAGGTAGAGCCTTACTGCTCTCATAGTTTCTCTTACACTCTTACAGTCTTTAGCTAGAAATATTCTCGTGGGGAATAGAGCAAGACCAAACATGATAAGACTATGGCCTCTTTTGCTTTAAATTCCAAGCTGTCCTGGGTTTGGCAGCTGCTTGAAATGGTCCACCTGGTCTTAGTTGACCAGATGGCCAAAAACTAAGGGGAAATTCCTTATTTAGGACATAGGGCTTCTTGGTTAATAATGACCAAAGATAATACCCCTGGATCCTTGCTTTAAGGAGATGGTTAGTGATCTGTCAGAGTCACCTGCACACCACATCATCCCAATTGTCCCCTACAACACTGGCTTTCACCTCTATAGTTTCTGGGCTACAGCTACAAATGAGGACTTGAGACACACTTAGGAGTGGCTACGAATCATTCAGCAGTAATAGCAAACAAAGTGTGAGGAAAATAATTATTTAACCCTGTTTGGCCACACTCAAAGCCTGTCTGATGTCTCACAACCTTCCATTCAATTCATCCTGATATTTTCCTGTGGGTCAGATGGACAACAATACACCCAGCCTTTAGTCTACCACTAGGGGTTTTGTGCTCCAAATAGAACATTACCAACAGAACAGCTTCTTGGAGGTTGGCAGAGATGTATATTTAAAAAACCAATTTTACAACTTCAAATGGGAAGGCACCTATGGAACAGATACCATGCTGGTATTTCATTTTCCTGTATTTAGGGAAGAGATTGAACTTTTGAAAACCAAATCAAACCAAACAAAACCAGACCAAACAAAACAAAAACCACGAAAAGCTTTGGTTGGCAGGAAAGCAGGAAATTAACTTGGAATCAATAAACATAAATTTCTTACTTAAAATGTGTTTAAAATTTTGAAGCACATTGGAAACCTGCCCAGAGTATCTTCTAGAGATACTTCTAGAGAGGTTTATTTTATGAGTGTAGCTCAAATATGAGTAGGAAGTCCTCATTGCCTAGAATGACCTTTGCCACCTCCTACTTCATTTAATCTGCTTTATAGATTCAGCTCAGGCTCCCTCCTTCAGGCCATTTTCCTAACACTACTTCTCTTCCTCTTTCTCTAGCTCTTTTCTTCTAGCTCCTTCCCTCCGCCTCCATTTCTCCCGACTTCATTTTATAGGTTAGGCATCCTTCTGGATGTCCTTATATTCTACATTGTTTAATAGTCACCATTCCAATTATCTGCCTTTGGCATACTAGGTGACAAGTCCCTGAGGGCAGGGACTATGTTTTATTTATCTCTGGTTTCCCTAGTCCCTAACACAATGGATGGCACAGAGAAAACCTTCAATAAATGTTAGATGAAAAAAATGAATGGATCAATGAATTACCAGTTAAATTACACCTGGAATGGCACTTAACCATAAGTCTTTTTAATACTGTTTATTCATTTACTAACCTACTCTTTACTGAGCCAGGTGTTGTGCTAGGTGGTGCATGTATAAACATGGACAACATCAATGGAGTCCTTGCCCTCATAGGGATTAAGTATGTTTATCTGTAAGTGTAACAATATGAGAATGGGATATTTTTGTCATCTCAGAATGTCAACTAGTCTCACTCTGAAGGAAGGCTGCACATATGCATTAAGGATACAGGACTTGCTAGAACAAAGCAAATGCTATCTAGAGACCATTGCACGTAATACCCTGTATCATTACAGAAGACTAGACATTTGAAAATAATTAATTGAAGTAATAGGATTTGTGGATATTGACAGTGCTGTGGCCTTTTCCCTATTCTCTGAAAGATAGGGAGAATATGTTTTACCCCTACCCTGGTAAAAGAAGAGACTGGCATCTCCTGCACATGTCATGTATCTGCTGAGCTACTGAAATTCCAACAGGTTCCTCATGGATCAGAGAGTAAAGGTGTTATTAGAAGAACCTGTCATGTGTCCTCAGTAGTTTGGATTTTTGTATGAAAACATGAACACCAATACTTGTTTCTTGCCTGGATAAATTCTGAAGGCAGTAGGCTAGCTGGGCTACCCAAAATGGTGGGATAAAAGCAGATGTGTTAACAGTTAAGTTGCATTTCCACTATTTAGCAAGGCAATGAATGCACGTTCTTGGTAGACCAAATAAATGGTGTGAAAGATAGATGTGAATCCTCTTGAAAACAGATCAACCAAGAGGGCTGTCTACTTGAGTGAGGAGACCCTGGAGTAAGAAGTTGCATGGGATATGTGGCTAGGAGGTGATAGATAAGAGGAGATTGTAAGACACCAGCCAGAGATTGCATTATTCATCCAGGAATCATGTAGTGTGAAGGATCCCCAGGAATTACCAAGGAACTCAAATTCAACCGCCAAGAAAGCCAGCATTTGGAGGCTTGCCGTTAGAGAAGGCAAGAGTTCGAATACAATATTGTCAGTCATGTACAAGTTTCTTCCATTTACTCTTTCACCCTCAGCCCTCAACAGTGGAGAAGCAAGCAACAGGAGTGGGGAAGAAAACTGGAAAAGCAAGAATAAAAACTGTGAAGGAACATGTGCACTTCGCTGGATATCTTCAAGCCAAAGGTTAGGCCTGGGCTGGGGGCAAAGGAGAGAAGGGACATTGAATTGGTTGTGAGATTGAAGTTTTATTTCAGGCTAGCTGATTTTTTTAAATGTGATAACGGCCTGTGATGAAGTATTTATCACCAGTACTTCAGCTGTCTGTTAAATTGTAAATCACATGTTTGTTCATTCTGGGTCTAATGGCATGGCATGTGGTAACTGAGAATCTATGGAATATTTCTGAAGTGTCCTCCAGGGACAGGAAAAATAGAAGCAACTGAGGATGTTTAATGACAGTGATTGGAGAAAAACAGAGCCATTGCTTATTCAGATGCTCTAGAGATTAACCCATTCAATAAATTGACTACCTATGAAAAACACATATGCATGTGTATACATACACACATGCTTACAATAAACTGGCTCATCTCATTAGCAGCATGATTATAACCAAATAAGGAGCCATCCAAAGAACATAGCATCTTCTACTCATAAGGCCCTTTATGAGTCTTCAAATATTACTTCCCATCCCAGGGAGCAGTCTTTTCTATTACGTTATGGACAGGGAACAAAAACAATAAAAATAACCAGAAATAACTGAGTGCCTACCATGTACAAAAAGTGGGCTAAACAATTTCTATAAGTAATATACCATCTTATCCTAGTTCAATTTTTAAAAGGAGTAGATAAGGTTATTTTCATTTTAGAGATGAAACAGGCTTAGAGAGGTTGAGTGAAAAGAAGACTTTAAGATTTAGATCCAGGCCTGCCTGTATTTCAGAATATGTATTTGTGGATATATTCTTAACTTCCCAAAGTCTACCTGAGACCTTCTGAAAAAGGGAGACACAGTCCTTTAGAGAAATTCCATTCCTCTGTAGTATATGTAATATTATTATGAAATTCTTCCATATTTTAGAACTCTAATATTTTCTATAAATCTTTTACCCATAGATTCTGTTTTAAGTCTGTTTCACATGGGAGAGCATGGCTGTTCATTAATTTCTTTATCCACTTTATTGATCATCTCGCATAAATCACATACTGTACTAGTTGCTAAAGTTAACCCGATGAACAAGACAGAATTTTTGCCTGAATGGAAGATATTGGGCATCTTCCTACAGATTGTCCCTCATTTTCCCTAATCCTCCATTTCTTTTTTTTTTTTTCCACTGTAAAGAGAGTGGAAGACATAAGACACGGGGAGACATAAGCACTCATATACAAATATATTTATAATATTTGTATTATTATAATATAAATATAATATTTACAATGATCACACTTAGAAAAGCAAACAAAACCCCCTAAACATCCAAGATAGTAAGATAAATGATGATTACTATTCTAGATAGACTATTACGTCATTGCAAATAATGTTCATGATATATTTTTAGTGCTATGGAAATAGAAGATAGTATATAACTGTCTTTATAGACAGTTTTGATCCAGTTTTCTGTGTGTGGGTTTGCCTACAAATGTGTGTAGGAAATGGGACGCCTGGGTGGCTCAGTGGTTGAAGTGTCTGCCTTCGGCTTAAGGCGTGGTCCTGGAGTCCCAGGATCAAGTCCCGCATGGGGCTCCCTGCATGGAGCCTGCTTCTCCCTCTGCCTGTGTCTCTGCCTCTCTCTCTCTCTCTCTCTCTCTCTCTCTCATAAATAATAAAATATTTAAAAAATGTGTGTAGGAAAAAGGCTGGACAGAAATATACCAAAATCTTAACAGTTATTTACTGGATAGTTAATGATATTTTCTATATCTTCTATTTTTTCTGTAACAAGCATGTCTTTTAAAGGGCTAGTCTGTAAAGGGCTTAGCTACAGGCTCTGGGACAGCTGTGCAGTCAGCAGAGTGGGGCATCTGCTTGGGGACTATAGTGTTTGTAAACTGAAACGAGTATGTATGTGTGTGTGTAAGTGTATGATCAATTCTTTATTTTCCATGACTCACTTCTTATCCCATTTTCCTTTCTCACTGTTATCCATATGAGTCACAATCTCCCCACAGTCAGTTGAGAGCCAACCATGCTTAATAATAACCTAAGAAAAATATACGTAGGAAGATAAACCTGCTCATGGCAAAAGGATAACCACTGTGAGTTCAGAGCCAAGTATAAAATGATTTTTGATTATACCACCTTTTGGTTTATCTCAGTTCCTGATTGCCTCTACAGACAAAGATCACTGGTCAGTGACCATTTATTTAGCAATAGATTTGACCATTGATGTAGAATCATAATAGCTAATAAGAATGAATAACAAATTTATAAAAACTCAAGCTCCCATTTTGAAAATAAATGACTACATTTTTCATAACAATGAGAGTTTGGAAGCTATAAATGTCTTAAATTTTGACATTATCTGCTTACAATTTGTCACCAATACTTTAGCAATCTATTCAATTGTAAACTACATGTTTTGTGCATCCTGAGGTTTAATGGTGTGGCATGCAGTGATGGATCTAACTAATTACCAACAAGAAATAAGCAAATGAACCTGTTTGGGATGGGGCACACAGTGGATTCGAATTTTTATTAGGTAAAATTGATTTGTGATTATGTAGCTGAAAAGAAAGCTGTTAGTGTTTCTGATATCTGTATTTCAAAAGCAATGCAACACAAGTATTTTGTACTATTTGTTATCCTAGAAGATTTAAAAGTATCAGAATTGGATCTATTCCTTTCTCTATTAGCATACAAACCTAACATCTATCTTTGGAAGCATAGAAGTTGGAAACTTTGTATAACTATTTCCCCAGTACTCTGTCCATCTCCAGGATAGCCACACACCTCCTCCATATGTCATCTTATCTCCACACAGGAGATAATGTGGAACATGATCTAACATATCTCATGTCAAATACAGCACAACTGAACATAAGCTCAAGCCAGCAAAGATAGGGGATTATACCTCAATTATTTCCTGGAACTAGGTTTTGGAGAGACTGCTCAACCAATATGAGACAGTGTACAGTGAATACTAAATTGAACTCACACTCCTGGAAAATTGAAGCCGGCGGCTCAATGTACTCAGTGAAAAGGAAACACACAGAGGCACACTTCTGGGGTGCTGGGACATTTCACAAACAGAACATTTACCATTGCTTGCTTAAGCAGTATTTACAAATATAGAGGGCCTGCCCTTACATCAAAATAAATTATACAGCCATTGTGGATTATTATTTGAAGTGCTACGAAATGTCTCTGTGTACCTGTTATCCATCTCACGCTTCTCTGTCCATTTGCCATAGTTGTCAGAATTTTCACCATCTTGGATGGTTCCACTGTTCCTTCTCTAGGTAACTATGTCACTTGAAAATAATGATGTGTCAGCCATTAAGGCAAATTAAGGAATAGCAAAGATTCATGTATCTGATTTGGTGCACTCTAATATTCATATTTATTTCTTATATATTCTCTTTGACATGGCTTTTCTGTATAAATTTCCAGGGGCTTAATTCAAACTTTTATTACTGTAAATGACTTCACTGAGCATATGAATCATAATAGCCTCACCAATAAATACTTGACAATACAGCATAAGTTGCATCAATCTTACTCTAATTCCTGCAAGCTTCATGGTTTGTGAACAGCATGAGGTCAAAAGCACTCAAGGGCTTCTTAGATATGATTCCTGAGCCATGTTTCTGCCTCCACTCATCCTTATTCTCTCAGCTCTGATTCCCCTCTCCCCTAATTGATCTGATTAGAAAAGACCCCCATGTCCTCAGAGCTCTAATTCTCTCAAACTCAGCTCTTCATTCTCTTATTGCATTGCACTTCCAACAGTACCACAGGATGGCAAATGTTTCTGTCTTCACAGAATTCTCCAGCCCACAAGACCTTTGACAACCACCTTTGGTTGCACTCCTCCACCCCACCCCCATCACTTATTGTCAAGTGAGGCGATTTCTTACCTTTGGCAGAGATGCCCTAGAACCTGAACTCTGGGTGGTCATAGTTAGGACGGTGGTGATGCCCAGTGCAACCCTAGCAGGGGCTGCATCCATGTTTATCCAGAAGGAGACCCAAGACAAAATGACTATCAACAGACTGGGGATGTACATCTGGATCAAATAGTATCCCATCTGGCGTTCCAGGTGAAACTTAACCTCGATGCAGGTAAACTTTCCTGAAAGCAGGGAATAATGATTTAAAATCCAATTCAAATATATCTTTCCCATTCTAGCCTCCCACTATTTAGTTTTTAAGAGTATTTCAGATGGATTTAGAAGATTGCATAAAATGCTCACCCTGCATAACCAATCCTCAACTCTTTTTCAACTCAACCAGTAATAGAATTAATAGTTGTGAGAATGCGTGATCTAAAGAGTCACTGAACTAAAGGGCGCCTGGGTGGCTGTCAGTTAAGTGTCTGACTCTTGATCTCAGCTCAGGTCTGGATCTCGGGGTTGTGAGTTCAAGCCCTACATTGAGCTCCATGCTTAAAAACTTAAAAAATAAAGAATCTTAATCTTACTTAAAAATAAAGAATCACTGGGCCAAACGTGTAGCATATTTAATTTTCTAAATCTGTGCTTGTAGTTTGGTTATTTAGACAGAGCTTCAGAATTTGCAAGACTGTCAGAAACTGACCTGTAGAAATATTCACATTTTGTGAGGTTGTAATATATAATATTGTAATATACAATATGTAACATGCAGCATATATGTATAGTATATAATATATAACATATAATATGTAACAGTTGAAAATAGTAAAGTTCACATGGGGCTCTCAAAATATTTGGATAATTGTGTATCTTTGTGCTATCCATAGTAAGAGAAAAATGTACATTTGTATATGCCATGCATATAATCTAATCATTGTAACAGTTTCCTAGCTTTCTGGGTAATTGCTTGAGGACATTTAGAATATTCCTAAAATCTGTTTAAAATGTTACATTACTTATAAAAAAAGAGTGCATTCAAAGATATTAAAACTTCTGACATACTATTATGAGACAGATGTGTCTTGCCACTTTTCTTCCTCTTTAATTGGTTTAGAGACAGAATCCCAGAAGATAATTTGGCTTAGTCTACACAAATTATGAGAGATAGGGTTGGATTCCTCTTGGTCAGGAAAAATACATCAGAATCAGGTTTTGGTCACTTCATAAGAAGCACTGTTGACTATAGGAGTAAGTGTTCATGAACATTCTATTTAGCAAAGGACCTGGAGCAGTCTCTGAATAAACCATCGTACTAGTTTGCCTCTCTATGATCAGCTTGTGTGGTATCAAAGACTGGGACATTCATAGGAAAATCCATCAACTTTACTGGGCAGGCATGATCTTCCAGGTAACAACATATGCCCACTAGTTACTACCACTTCATATTCTCCCTCTGGCCTGCGTGTCTATCAGCACTACTGACAGTGCGTGACTTTAGAGCCAGCTGAATTCCCACCAGCTGGTTTTCATCCAAATTCTTATCACTGCAGGACTGAAGAGCACAGCAACTGAATTTCTGAGTTTACAAAGATCTATGTGGTTATTCCTCTCTTCCACTAAGTCAGAGAGTACAAACTGATCTGAGGATCCAATGTCAAGAGTGGATACAGGAACAGGCCAGAATTTACACATTTCCAGCACTATATAGAAGATTTCACATACATTTCCTTGGACTCATTTGACAGCAGATGGTCAGCAAGGGAACAGCAAAAGAATCCCAAATCTTTTTCTTTCTCTCTCCATTTTGGGAGAAATTCTCTATTGTGTTCACTGACTTATTCCAGAGGGTACAGGCATCTTATCTGTATCTTATCTGTAAAGGAGGTATTGAGCCAAGGTCTGTGCCTTGTAGCTCCGTTTTCTTGGTAAAGATATAGCAGTTAAGGTGATGTGATATATACCTCACGCTGCAGATAGAGCCCACTTGGGTGTAGCAGCTGACAGTAAACTTACCAGTGTTATAGTGCTTTGTGCAATAGCCAAGTTCCTTCTCTTCTTTCAAAATAAACTGAGGCAGGGTCAGTCCTTCAGCAACTTGAACTGGACCATCGCTTAACCACTCAAATATCAGGTCATTCATTGTATACCCAACTGTAGTAAACAAATCATAGTGAAAAATTAGTGCATCTTTCCAAGAAAGCTTGAAAGTCTAGCCATGTAAAGAACAAACAAGGAAACTATCTAAAGCAGACACATAATCAATTTAAAAGCGTTTTTAGTAAAAGAGCTACAATCATCATGACAACTACATATCATTAGAACCAAAGAAATTGAAAAGAGCAAGCTATTTCTGAATGATTTTTTTCTGTGTAATGGGAGAATGGAATCTATAAAGTCCATTTTCTTCTGCCCTCTTTATTTACTAAATCTTTCTGAAGAATAAGTAAATAAACAGAAAAATCCTTTGAAGGTTGTCTTTACTTGAAAGAGCTGTGTCTGTGACTATCCAGCAAAATAATCCAATTCATGGCACCAGTCTTAGTATTTCAAATGAAAAAGCATTCTTCTTTTTTTTATTATTAAATTCATCACAGTTCTACCTAAAACACTCCAATTGCAAGCTTGGCCCCTTCTCTAGGATATATTAGCTTTGTTTTCAAAAAACTTATGTTAAAGTTCGTATGGTCAATCCTGTTATTTTACCAAGTGGGAAAGGTGTAGGCAGGTAACCTAAAAGGAAGCTGTAGAATAATACAAATCAAGAATATTTATTTGTGCCAGTATCTTGCTCATTGGCCCCCTCATCACAATGTTTAATATGGATTAAAACATATTCTCCATTATGTAAGGTCATATTATTATATGACTCTTGAACCATGCAGAGTAAGACTGCTATCAGTTTAGTAAACAAGAGTTAGCTCTTAGTTTCCAAGCTCCTGCTAACTAAGTCATTATCTGTTAAGTGCTTCTGGATCTCTTTGCACCCCAGAAATGAAGACTGCTGTTCCTTCAGGCATCATTTCTCTCCCTTCTTTGTAATATTTGAACTCTAAAATAAGAATGAGAAGGACAAGGGATATTATGTGAGTTCTTGGCTGGCCAGTAACTTCAGCATATTTATTAAGTTTATGGATTCTTGTTTACTGCAAGAGAGTGACTCACCAAAGCTACCCAGAAATCAATGACAGAGTTAATTGGAATCTACTTTCCTCTTTCTTTGAGCCACCTTTTCTATTCAAAGCCAAAAATAAAACATGGAAAGCAAGGAATTGCAAAGAGGACCCTGTACAAGCATTGGTGTTCCACAAAGAGAATGGCCAACCCTGTCTTTTGTACTGCAACACTATATGAGTACTTGTTGGGTCTTTCTTTTTTTTTGGGGGGGGGGGGTCTTTCCAACAAATGCAAGAACCTTATATCCCCATATCCTTGTAATCCTATATCCTTATCTGGCCAGCTTCTTACTGGTCACCACAATAGTAGTTATTTCCAGCCATACTGAAGTCCTGGACTGGGGCAGACAGAAGAGGCAAAGAGATGGGGAAGGAAGAAGTAAGTAATATGAGGATGAAAAAAGTAAGGAATAATTTCCACCCTTCCCATTCAAAGTTAGTGGTAAATGCTTTGCTGCTGCTTTGATTTCATTACTTCTAGGGCCTGCAGGGGCCAAGCGTATTTACTAATTGGAACTTTTTAAGTCTTGGAGGAGCCTCAGATGACAGCCACACTTGCTGTTTTACAGAGAAAGTGTTGGGTTGAGGCAGGAGAGAGTTTGAAGCAGTAGAGAAGACACAAAGAACCATTATATAAGAAAATATTTTTCTCAACTTTCTTCTCAAGAGAAGGGGCAATAGGGAAAAAAATAAATACATAAAGCCTATTGTAAATCAGAAATTCTCATTTTATCCCTGACAACTTCTTAAAACAAAGACATTTCACTATTTTGTTTATTTCTGTAGGGAGTTTCAAGGGAAATCTACAGTGATTTTAAGTGATCAGAAGGAAACCCTGTCACTGCCTCTTTTTTAATAATAGCTGACATGTCTTTTTATCTTTATTATTTTTCTAAACCAAAGAAGTTAAAAGTATTTCTTTGCCCTTGCCTCATTAAATCTCCTAACATCCCTGTAGGTCAGTTGCCTTATTATTCTCTGCACTTTACAAACAGAGAAAGTGACAGAGCAAGCCAGAAAAAAATTCATGTCTATTGCCTAAAAATCCCATTACCTTGGAGGCATCAACAACTTATGGCACGTGTCAAAGATTTCAGTGACATCAGGGTTAAGGCATAAAGGGGACAAAGTAGATAGCATTTCTCTAGCCTTTGTGGATTCACTGCCCATCTAAGGGAAATGCCTTTTCTTCCATACCATCTCTGGCCCCCTGTTCTTGCATCCTCTTTTGGCTAAGGTCTCTGAATCTTGTCCTCAAATCAATTATCCCTTCCTGCCAAAGTTCTTTTGGGGTGGTGGTCTAATGAGCATGAGATAGAAATACAATTTTCTGATGAGAGTGTGATTCATTTTAGAGATTGAATGACTAATAATCTTAATTTTCCCAGGACACATTTTCATTTCAAATAAAAGCTATTAAATCAGGTTTGCTTTTTGAGGAAGGGCGAGTTATTTGGCATTTTACTTGAAAGATTGTCTGTGTCTGAGACATGCACACTTGCTTGTCCTTCCATTAGGGCCTTGGGAGTTGCTAATAGGTAGAGAATGAGTCTTATGGGTCCTTTCTTCTTAATGACATACTAAAAGAACCAGGTCATCGGTTAAAACAAGCAGGCAGTCATTTCAGCAGTGGGGACTTACAACTCTCCAGCTGCATTGTACAAGTCTGGACATCCATTGGAAAATTCTTCAAGTCCATGGGACAGGATAAGGTCAAGGTGAGTCTTAGCAAGGAAAAAGAAATTAAAAACAGGTTTTAGATCTGCGAGGTCTGATTCTCGAGAAACAAACCAACAGTACATTTGGCATTAAACAAAGTGACACTCATTCAAATAATGAAATCTAAGCTCCACTCAGGGCAATGCTTTCTATTTTTCAAGTGAACAAGTAGTCATTGGTAAATTTTAAGAATATTATAGAATTTCATTATAACCCCTACTCTCTATTTCCCATTTCCCAGCCTCAGTGATCTCAAGTTTATTCTAGAATCAGCAAGAACACTGGGAAATAGTGTAATATGACAACAGTGGGTTCTTAGCCACACTGATGTCCAAAAGACATAAAGTTTATACTATTTTAGGGTTATACTTTGGGACATGTGGACTTTGCTTTAAGGACAATAAATGATGTGATAAGCATAATTGGTTGTGATGAGCATTGGTTCTCTTTCCATCAGATGGCCAAATCCTTACCTCTTCATTTGCTAATCCACATGGATAGGTTAATGATATATTGTAGCACTTATTCTAGAATTTTGACAAATCTAAAGCAAGTCATGCTTGAGTTGAAGAAAAACATTTAAGGATGGTAGCAAATACATAGTCTTCACCTCTCCACACCAAAGAAAGGCTACTCTGCTCCTCCTTTTCTCTTTCCTTAACTTTTCAGAACTCCAGTCAGCTCTGACCATGCCTTGTATCAGGATATTGATTGAGCTGCTATCTCTCTTCCACCACTTGGTTGTTTATTCCTCAAGGAGCTAGTGTACACCTCTTCTTCTTCAATTTTTCTATACCTCAGAAATGTGAGGAAGGAAATTGAGAATTGGCAGATCTGGGTTCCCTTCCTAGTATTGCCTAAAACACTCTCTGTCCCCTCAGCAAGACCTTAGACTTAATAAACATTCATCTCCTTATCAAATGATGGAGTAGGATAAAATGATGCTTATTTCCATTTTGCTCTAATATGAGCATCCCTGTTATTCTAAAGTTCTCTGTTCCAAATTCTGTTCATTTTCTCTCAGACATCTTTTATATGCATAGAATCCTCACCTACACTCCTCTTACTGTCATGCTTATTCTTGCTCTCCTCTCCTGGTTCCCTTCTCCTTCCTTTCTCTGCTTCATTTTATACATTCCATGCAAACCAAGACAACACAAAAAGTCGTGGCACACTTATATTAAAGGAAGAATGCTTGGGATTTGAAGTAAGATTAGGTGAAGAATCTATGCCAACTATCTTCAAATTTGTTAAACTACAAGAATGATTGGGAAAAGCAGGATACAAAACAGTGCATTATAATCTCAATTATGTAGAGATATGTTCAGTCTTGGAAATAAACACAGCACTACGTTAAAAGTAAGTATTTCAGTTTGGTGGTATAATTCATATTTTGTTTTTACTCTTTATTTTATGTTATCTGTGTTGACAAGTAGAAGTTATTTGAAGATGCCCATCTTCACGTAATTAAACATGCCTGTTTTCAAATAATAGTTGAAAGGTAAAATTATAAAATTTTGTTTTATTCAGTAATCCTTTGCTTTATTTTATTATTATTAAAATTTTGCCATAAACATCCAGTATTTCACCTTTGTTGCTAAACAAATTACCTAGCTTCTGTGGGCTGTTCTGAAAACACAAATACCATGTTTCTAAAGGAAAAAAATAGTTTTGAGTTCTAAACAACTGACTTAAAAATAGCATTTTAGACAGGAAATGTAATTTTTGTCAATTGTAGAGTTCATTTAGAGAGATATATATAAATGTGGTATAGATATTTTGTTTTTTCCACATCATGAACACTTTATTTTTGGAAAATAATATTACTGAGCATGAACTCTTTAAGGATTGAGTAAAATAATCAAAATAAAAATTTCTAATGATCAAAAACTTTTAAAAACCTGGCACTTTATTAAGGGGAAAAGACTTTAACAGGATTTGTTATTAACACAATGATGATCTATATATTCTCTCCTATTTTTAAAATGGAAATATTTTCATCAAACAAAACTATGTTCATCATACAAAAACAGGGGCATGTACATAATTTAAGTGAATCAAAACCAGAAACTCTGGAAGTTTTGAAAAGTTTACTTTTGAGAAGTTAGAAAATAATAATAGTGGAAATGAATATAGATTTTTAAAAATATGCAACATATAATTCAACTGTATTCCATTTGCTGTTGGAAATAGCCTAATCTTCATATTCTTAACCATAGGCTTGCTGAATATGATTCTTTTCTGAAGTGAACTTTTCACATTTATTTAGGAAGAAGAGGCCTCACATACAGTTATTTCTGCCTTTGTGGAAGATCTCACAATCCTGCAGAGACCCAGAATTCTTAAGGTCAATACTATGAACAGTATGGAAAACCCCATTGAGAGAAATTCCCAACAAGCATGAATCTATCTCCGAATTTTGTCTCATCTGAGAATTCAACCAGTATTTTCCTTCATCCTCATTTGTTTTTCTAATTTCCTTCCTAGATAGGTTTTGTGTTAGAACCCAGTGGGCACCTATACAAGGAGAAAAGTTAACAGTTCCTAGTTGGCCAAATCCTGTCATTAGGTGAGCAAATGGGAAGAGACTGTAAAGACCTAACCAATTCCTTCATGGGTCACAGGGCCCATCATTTCTGGTGTCTTGTTTACCACACATCTGCAGGCCTAAAATTCAGACTTGCCCTCTACTTATGTTTTCCTTCTTTATTGGAGTACATATTAAACACAGTAAAAACACACAAATCTTAAGTTACAGCATAATGACTTTTTACGTCTTTATCCACCCATCTAAAAATCGCCCAAATCCAGATTTAGAATATATCCATCACTCCAGAACTTCCCTTGTGCTCTCTTTCCTGGCAAGAGCCTTCAAAAGGAACTACTACTGCACTGCTTTTATTTTTAAGCTATTTTTTATTTTTAAAAATGTGAGTTGGGCGGGGGGGGGGTTAGCTTGGTATTATTTTGCTTATCTCTACTGAGATGTAGAAATTGCACCAGAGAAAACTGACACAACATTATACGAAAACATGAACAGGTTTTATCTCCTCTATTCTGGCTTTCCATCTATTTTTGGTGGGTCTTACAGAATTAAATATTTTAATTGAAACTCAGACTTTTTGCTGGCAGATACCACCTAAAGCATATCAGATATGCTCTCCTCTTCGCCATGATCTAAAATATGAAGGCCATTGCACCTGAAGGCGCTGAGCTGAGGCCACCCATGTTCCATTTGATTTTTGTTAAAAAACTCATTTCCTGAAGCATTATTACACATTCCCCCACTGTCACTGCACTTAATATACATGTATTCAGGGTACCCCTGCTCCTGTTTGCACTAGGTAAAGAATATAGTTGCCTTATAGGGGCCTGTGAGTAAGAAGGCTGAGCAACCATTTCTATCTTAAAGGCAAAAAAAAATAAAGCACAGGAAGTTAGTCTCCCAAAATCTCATTTCCCTTCCTTATTATTCTCCCGTTCAGTTCACCTTGCCCATAGAACTGGCTCTTGGATTTATATCTTACTGGAAGTTTAAATGATTAATAGATGTAGACATTGTAAACTGTTTCAGTTACCTTTATAGATATTTCTCCCCTATTACAGTGCAAGATCCAAAAGGTCTGGGACTCTCGTTTTTACTATCTAAAACAGTACCTGGCACAGAGTCGATATTCAGTAAATATTTGTTGAACAAATGAATGAATCAGCACCCTAGAGCTCCATGGGAGAATTTCAGGCTTTTGTTCTGCGGAAATGGGAAAGGACTAAGGATTTAGAAGAGAGGAACCTGGTCATCTGAGCCCAGAGGATATTGCCAAATTACAAGACAGGCAAAGGAAGCCAGCAAAGTTTGTTTGCCCCTTCTGTAAATTGTTTGCAGATTCTTACTAGAAAGGCAACAAATGAAGCTGAAGGAACGTCAGGAAGCCCAGTCCACCTGTCCTTGAGCCTTGGACAGACTGCTGGGTCCACAGCCAGGACTCTTCTCACATCGCTAGAGAGATGCAAATTAATCATTTAACTTTCCATTGTGGTGGACAGAAAGCTCCTTGACTCAGGAAGCTACTACTGGTTCATAAGGAACTCAGTGTTAGAAGTTAGTTCGTTCCCAGTGAAAGATTCTGAAGGAGAAAAAAGCCATTTGAAGAGAAAATGAATTTTCAGGTAGAAATAAAAATTTTAATGAGTGATCTACTTGCCTGAAGCAAAGATTGCCATTGCCAGTGTGCTTTTTTGGGAGAGTTGATTCTAATGGTTACAGTAAGTAGTCTGTCTTTCTTGAAGAGGAAGGACTAAGGGATGCTTTTGTGTTTTTCAGGAGCAGCAAGAGAGTCTCTGGTATATTACCATTATTCCTCTGTTAGGGACCACATTTAGCACACTCTATGTAACACACTGCAAAACTCAGTTGAGGGGACGGGACCTATGGTGAAGTTATTTTTTTTTTTAGCATTAAAATACTTAATGAGGAAAAATAAAAATTTAAGTGATGACAATGATAGTGTTAACAATCATAATTCTCTGAGCACCTGCTGTAGGTCAAGCATTCTTAGTATTTTACAGTCATGGAATACCATCACACAAGGCAGTGTTCTCTTTGTTTTTGAGATCAGTACTTTGAAGCTCAGATGTTAAGCCATTTTTCCAAAGTCACAAAACCATTAAGTGACCAAAGTTAGATTTGAACCCAACTTCAATTGATGTCAGATCCATTTATTATTTTCCACTCTACTACATTTTCTCCTTAGAAAAAAAATCTTAGTAGTTTATCATCCTCTTTTGTCTACAAAGTGAGCAGATTGGGTTGTAGACACCTCAGTTGCCTTATACCTGCTCAGGGCTATCCCTTTCATTTTTCTTCAGGAATTCAGACTTTTCATGATCTGTTCTTTTTAATTTTTTTAATTTTTTAAAAGATTTTTAAAATCTATTTATTCATGAGAGGCACACACACACACAAAGAGGCAGAGACACAGGCAGAGGAAGAAGCAGGCCCCATGCAGGGAGCCCAATGTGGGATTTGATCCTGGGGACTCCAGGATCACACCTTGGGTCAAAGGCAGGTGCTAAACTGCTGAGCCACCCAGGGATCCCATGATCTGTTCTTTTAAAAAGTCCTCTAGGGGATCCCTGGGTGGCTCAGTGGTTTAGCGCCTGCCTTCAGCCCAGGGCATGATCCTGGAGTCCCGGGATCGAGTCCCATGTCAGGCTCCTTGCATGGAGCCTGCTTCTCCCTCTGCCTGTATCTCTGCCTCTCCTTCTCTCTCTCTGTGTCTATCATGAATAAATAAAATCTTAAAAAAAAAAGAAAATCTAAGAAAAAAATAAAAAAAATAAAAAGTCCTCTAGCCTCTCCTGGTAGCTTCACAGAGTAGAAGTGCCATTGACTGGGAATCCAGGGACCTACATGGTAGACCCAGCTTACGCATAAAGAACTATTTGACCTTGACTAAATCTCTGGCCTCTTTCACCATCCACAACCCTATCCTGTTCAAAATTCTTATGATTCTAAACTGTAAGTGAAGGTGACCAGCTCAAAGGATTTCTTCTTATAGGTGAATTTGCACTCTTGAATATAATGAAAAGTTTAAATGCAAGTAATAATCATTCTTAAAATAGGAACTTTTTGGCTATCTGGTTATATAGGTGACATATTTATTGCCCCCATTGGGCTTTGTCATCCAACATCCTAGAACACAATCCATTCTTTTCCCCAAGAACATAAGGATAGCCTTATGATACAATGTAGATTTGTTGAATCTCTCCTCTCAGTTGTACTTTGAAATTTCAGAACCATGTGACTTTCTAATTCCAGGGAGATTTTTAAAATATTTTATTTATTTATTCATCACACACACACACACACACACACACACACACACAGAGAGAGAGACAGAGACACAGGTAGAGAGAGAAGCAGGCTCCATGCAGGGAGCCTGACATGGGACTCGATCCCGGGACTCCAGGATCAGGCCCTGGGCTAGAGGTGGTGCTAAACCGCTGAGCCACCTGGGCTGCCCTGCCAGGGAGGTTTGACAGAATTAATCAAGTATCAGTCAAGAGTGTCATCTGAAGCCACCTAGACCTTAAGTGAAAGTAGCCTGGGGGCAAGTTAGAAGTCAAGTTAAGAGTACATCATTAATACAACCCACAGATGGGGAGAGGGGAAGGAAGAGTTAGGGAATCAGTAGATAAAAAGACACTGGTTGTCTCATCAAGATACTCTTTATCATTGTGGGTTTTAAATTCTGATGGGCATAAGTGTCATGTGAAGGGCATCTAAATGTAGGTTCTCAGGCCCTCTTGATAAGTAGCCCAGGTAATACTGATCCTAGTGTCCTGGAGCACATTTTAAGGAGCACTCCTTCAGTATGTCTCAATGGATGACTTAATTAATTACTGTCAACATTATAGATTAAAAGGAGAAAATTTTAAAAGGGAAATAGAAAGATTGATAAAGAAGTCTGCAATTTTCAGTAATGTTAGCACTGTCTTTGGAAAATATTATTTTCTCCTTAAAACCAGGGTAGGACAGTTAGGCCCAAGTAGGGTTCTACGTGATTGTACCAAGGGTTGTGAGAAGAGGTGTTAATCATGATCTTCAGTCATAATAGAGAGGCATGCTGGTAAAGTCATGGCAATGAAACCAAGATTAGTCCACTAGCAACCAAGAATATGGTGGGTGTGGGGGTGCCTGGGTGGGTCAGATGGTTAAGTGTCCAACTCTTGATTTCAGCTCAGGTCATGATCTCAGGGTCATGGGCTTGAGCACCATGTTGGGCTCTATGTTCCATGGGGAGTCTGCTTGATATTCTCTTTCTCCTCCTTCTCCCTCTGCCCCTCTCCATTTCTCTCTCTTTCTCTCTCTCTCAAATAAATAAATAAATCTTTTTTAAAAAAATGGTGGGTGTGGCCAGGAGATTGGGATAGCTTCTAAGAAAGGTAAGAGGACAGCTTCCAGGTGCAGCAGAGAGGAAACCAAATCCATGCTTATTAAAATGTATAAATGTGCAAAGGTAGGCAATGGAACTCAAGTCAGGGCAGTGGCAGTATATCAGGTTCCTATTCCTGGTCTTTGGACTAGAAAATCAGCCATTGAGAAATTTCACAGGAAGTTGGGGAGGTAGCTGTACATGCATTGGATGGATGAACCTCAGCTATAAATTCTAAAAGGCTCATGGTACTGGTCAGGAAGGAGGACAGAGCACAGAGTAGGACCACCTCTAGGTTCTCAGTGAGAAGGAATTAGTTTTAAACAGAACTCCACCTAGGTTATAATCTAGCACATCCATTCAGCAATTTTTGACAAGTGTTTATTGGGCACTGCGCATATCAGACACTTGAAATAACAGTTTCTCTCTTGAAGGAGTCATAGTTTAATATTATTAATTTGTTATTTATGTATTATGTGATAATGTATATTAATAGATAATATATATTAATATAACATATATTAATACATATACATATTTTTTAATGGAATATAATCCAAGAGTCATGCATTTATTCTTTAAGTTCTTAAAATTGTTTCCAAATCCTCATTTAAAGGATCTTTCCAGATTATATCAATCAGACATAACTGAACTGAATTAAGTATAAGGCTTTTAATTACCTTCTTGCAGCCTAGATAAATGTTCACACTGGTTGGGTAGAAAAGATAACCTACTCTTACAGACCTAGGTGCTGAGAGGGCCCTTTGGGTGTATCAGGGAAGTTAGACTTGTAATAATCATTTGATGCAAAAAAAAATCATTTGATGCTCCTGAATCAAAACCCGAGGTACGCACAAAAGAATCTTAATCTATGAAGAACAAAAATAATTGGTCCAACTTTGGCAAGGCAGGCAAGGAATGAAATTTTTTAACTCATCTTCTGAAAGCTTTGTAATTAAATGACTGCTTTGAACTCACTCATCATATAAAGCATAGACAAGGGTCCTACTCACTCTAGCCCTGAGCTATTCACCTAATCTGTAAGCAAGAAGAGATGTGGCTGAACCTAGAAAGGCTTCCCATATAAGTAAAGATTGAAAATTCATGGTGTGTAAATTATTAGGAGTTCCAGAAAGATCCCAATGCATATCCTTGCTCAAACACCTTCCAACTCTTAGCTGCTACATATAATTAACTAACAGACATTTAGCTAAAGGCTCCCATGACTATTAAGATGCAAATCTAGGGAAAGAATAGTGTTTTAAGTACTGTTAGTCATTTCCTCCTTTGTGTATATGAGTTGATGGATTCTCAGATTCCCTACCAATATCCTCAAGAGCACACTTTGATACTGAGAGTATTAAACGGAAGGATGAAGCTGGATGGAAAACATGGCTCAGAACAGTGTGGCTAGGGGACCAGAAATAAATCATTTTTTCAATATTGTCTAGGGCTGAACCTAAACCCCACATCGGATCTAAGCTGTATGGTTAGACTCTATCCTTTTAGTTAATTTCAAGGAACTATAAGACCTGTTTTTCACTGTTGACCTTGGTATTTGGAGGAGATGAATCACATCACTGCTGGTCCATTGGCTGTTCTCCTCTCCCTTGACTAAAATGCCAGTGACTGACTAGGAAGGTCCATGTTTACCAAACATTATAAAGGCATCACAGAAAATACCCATATGCATTGAGCAATACTAGCTGGGAAGGACAAAAATACAATATCTGTTCCCATCTGTGCCTGGTCCCTTCAGAAAAATGTGCACACATATGGTTAGCCCATGTTAATTAAGTCCAAATATGGATTGGATTCAACTTGGAGAGCAACTGATAAATCTGTGGCTAAAACTTTTCCAAATGCTTTGATATTTCCTGAACAAAAATGTTTTGAAGGTGTTGAATAGGAGAGGGCTAAATTGGACACCACCAAAAAGATCTCAAAGTACCAAAGACTCTACTAATACTGTGCACATTTTACATTTTAAATTTTAAAGTCATTTCATATCTAGTATTTATTTATGCACCCAAATATTCATGAAGATAAAATATTATTAAGTCTGTACATTAGAATAATGAGAGCTGACTTGTCCATGGTCACTATATAGCAATTTTTTAGCCATTATGTATCTAAAAGCACTATATAATAATTTTCTTAACATTTTGTTTGGGATTATCTTACTTTTGGTAAGAAAAATGGAACAAATGCTTTTGAACTGCAAATATGGTTGTAAGATAACCAAAGTAACTTTGTACCTGCTAACAGCAGAGAGAAAAGTTCTGTTTGTTAGTATTTTACTTCATTAAGACTTCTATTGTGGTAAGTGGTGGAGAGTACTGGCCACTGTTTCTGGTGGCAAAGGCTGGAGTTAGAATGGAGCCCTGGTCAGGTGGTAGGATGCTCCATTTGAAATCAAGCATAATTCCTCAGTTTACTCTTTTTTTCCTCTTTTTTTTTCTCAGTTTACTCTTAACAAGCAGCTAAATAGGAGATCTGAGCTATTATCTGAAAGAAGATGCAACTATAACTTCTATTGTGAGCTGAATGCCTCCCAAAGGGAGGAAACTCAAGGCAAGGAGGATATCCATCTACTTGAAACTAGGTATGAAAGGTGAGTGGAGCCTGAGTGTAACAGGTACTGAATAAGGAAATGTCCATGTGTATAAGTTAGGAAGCCTAGAGAGAACTATCTCCCCCCTTTACTCCCTTTTATCCTACAGCCAAATCAGGGTTATTATGACATTCATTGAACATTTAGTATGAATATGGAACTCAGAGAAACTGCAGATCAAAGAAAGGCTAAATGACTTCTCATGGTCACTTAGTAAGATTGGATTTGAATCCAAGTCTTCCTAAATCTCTGAACTGACATCTTCCCTACCCCCATAGTATTCTGTCTATAATCCCCACCTCACTTATTGCTTTCTATCCTTCATCTAACTGCTCAAATTTAGCCAAATATACCCACTAAAATGAAACATCAAATAAAAGATTTGTTTTATTGTCCTTTGAAAGGAATGATCACTCAGACATGGATGGCCTTGCTCTGAGTGTGTATCATGTGTAGAACTTTACATAATTATATATGTCCTTAATTGTCTTTCAATGACTATCCAGTGATAAATGTTGTATTCTCTTCAGTACAGATGTTGGTTTGTAATTTTAAATGCCACAAGCAAGGATAGACTTGTTGGAGAGACTGCTAAGCTTTGAGGATGTACAATTATTTTTCCCATTTTAAAAATGGATTGCCTTTCCCTTGGATTATGTGTTATGAGAATGTGCTAAAGTAATTCATATGTCTCATAAGAGCCATGGGATATTATATATATTTACTTTGGGATTAATGCCATCCAGAGAGGCTTTCAAAGGCAGCACTGTGGACCAGGCAGAGGCCCATGTCAACATAAGTTGAACAGAACAGGCTCATTAGGACCTCTGAGTTTCCTTTGGCTTCCCACTGTAAGAAAATTCAGGTAATGAGTAATAGCAGACTAGCCCTTTGACTCTGCTGGCTCACATATACCATGTAATTTCCTTTAGCCTACATATCTAGTTAATAATTGTCCCAGCCAACCATCTTTCTATAATTGTCTAAAAGTATATAAACCCATAATTCATGAATACATTCTAAAATAATATCTCATGGATACTCCTGCTGAGTGAATCAGAGGGTATAAATGATCTAATTTGCAATTGGGGAATTTCTCAATAGGGAGCTCAGTATTGAGTATTTGTTATTGTGAAAACTATATGTTGAATACAAGGTTGCCTCTTAAGCTACAGGTAGTCCAATCTTCCCTGCCCCACCCCAAAATCAGGTTCCTTTTTCCAAGAGTTGGATAGTTAGGTTGTGAGAGAAAGATTCAAAGGTCCAAAAGAAGTGTGAGATAGGCACCTTAAGAATCCTGTCTTGTTTACTCTCAAGCCCTAAGGGACATGAAGGGCTCACTCATTTCTTCATCCAGAGGGAGTTTTGTCGTTTGGAAAGGAGACCATTTGGAGTTATAGATGTATGATAGAGTTATAGGGAGCCTCAGATTTAATCTAATCTTTTCTAGTTCAAGCTCATGTTATGGATGAGGAAACCAAGACTCAGAGTGACTGATGGAGTTAGAAGAGGCAATTCTGTGAGCCTGGAGGATACAGTAAATGTTGCAAGGAGTGTGGAGTTCCTGATGCCCTGAGCTACCTCCTCAGTATTCTGTTCTTTGCACCATCACCTTCAGAGCAAACTCCGATGAATGTTAATGCAGTAGAAAGTTACCTCCAGAAGGAGGAAAATCTGGTTGCTATTGCTAGTCCAATCAGGTAAACAGTCAAGGACAAGTGGTTGTACCAGCTGCCATGTATTTCATTTCACAGTTCCCTTTTTTCCTCCAAACAAGGGTAAAATCCTAACTCTGTTGCATTTGGGTTTTTTTGTTTTTTTTAAAGATTTTATTTATTTCTTCATGAAAGAGAGAGACACACACAGAGAGAGAGAGAGAGAGAGAGAGAGAAGGGCAGAGACACAGGCAGAGGGAGAAGCAGGCCCCATGCAGGGAGCCCAACGCAGGACTCAATCCTGGGTCTCCAGGATCACATCCTGGGCCGAAGGCAGGCGCTAAACCACTGAGCCACCCAGGCTGCCCCTCTGTTGCATTTGAACCAGTATTATGCCCTTGAGTGTATGTGTATTTCTGAACCCAATCAGGAGCTCGATGGAGATTTCTAGCACTTTAAGAGAGTCTGTCATATACAGAACACAGTTTCTGAACTACTACTTCTACCCTCAGTGGTGCCTTTTTTGAGGATCACTGCTTCCCACCCTCACAACCTTGCTTGTTCTAGAAAGAATGGAATCATTGTGGTTTCCATGGCATTTCCCAGCACTTCTCTGAAGACTCACTGCTTAATTCTGATGTGGGCACTTATGTTACAGTCATTAATTATTGCATTAAGTCAAGTCACAAAACTAATGAAGATTTGGACACAGAATTGGAAAATGAGAATGTAATTTTGCCTAGATTATAGGATATAAAGATAAACATGGTTCAAATATGCAAAGAGACAAGAAATCACAGCTTTCATAGCTGCCTTCTAACAGAAAATTTGGGCTTACATGTCTCATCAAAATTGAGAGTAAGGTAATCAAAGTATCACCATTGGTAACATTTAGGCAGGTCTTAGTTCACTGTGCATTTTATTTTCAGCTCTGACATCTAAATAGAGAATTTTCTTTTTTCCTATGCCATAAAAATCATTCTGTAACTAAAGTTAGAATCTTTTGAAGTTCTTGCATCAAGCTGCAGGATGAGTCAAGGATAGGAGGTTATGTGAGAAAAGTTGGCCTTTTATGTGTGTGGGTAGAGTCGGTCATTAGACAGGATTATTTGGGGAGCACCGTTGGATGTCTGTCTAGAAACCTACACTCCACCTACTCTCAGTGGTGCCTTAATCTATCATCAGAGGGAGAGGCATGTCAATCCCCAAGAGTTCTCTATTACAACTCAAGTACTACTGGGAAGGTGGAACACTAAATCATCCACACCTAGCATTATGAATTGAATCAAAAGAGATTAACAACCAAATCACCTCCAATGCCATAAAGGAATACATTTCAGGTCAGATAACATTTAACGATGAGGGGAGCAGATATCTAGGTGACAAGGGATACTGTTGTGGAGGAACAATCCCATAATTATTTATGCTCTGGAGAACTCTATGTAGTTGGAGGGTAGCATAAAACCCCTAGGTACTTGGTCAATCAAATAAGAAGACACTGAAGGCAAACAATATTTCCTTACCAACTTTGCCTCAGGTAAAACCATTCTGAAGGCATGCAATAAATCTTAAAGCAGAATTGTTAGTAGTTGGAGGATCATAGCTTTCTTAAGGACCCTTTCCTCTGAAGAAACAAACAAAAGAGCTGAATACCCCAGTACAAGAAACATGCATACACTTTAGGGAGATTTGAGGACCTCTTGGAGTTTTCACCTAGCCCTCAGATTAAGAACCCCTACTCTATAGGATTGCACTCAAGGAGTGGGTCCATCCTATCCTTAATGTCTGGAATTTGTAGGGATCTGTTTTGATCAGTTTACTCTTTCTTTGTTTTAGAGACTGGAACAGAAAGCACAATCAGTATATTACAAGAAAATACCCAGGGCCCTAGAGTATATGGCAATACCACTTTTGACCTGTATGCATATAACATATTGTATTCTATTAATGTTCTTAACCAAATCATCTCTTTTTCAAAGCTGAAGAAATAGAAGTTCAGAGAGTAATAGATTCCCCTAGGTCATACAGCAAGTTCTGAGGCCAGAGACTCAAGCCCAAGGGCATTTTCCTTTAAAACGCTTGTCTACTATAGTATCAGAAATAATCACAATAGCATTCAACATCATAAGTTTCAGAGTAGGAGCCCCAACGTGTACAGCAAAGTGAAAACTAGGAGATGAAGAACATCTTGTTGCTGAAGTGGAACACACTGCAAAATTAAATCAGCAGCATAGTGTTGATGACCAAGCATATGTCTACTAAATCTAGTGGGACAAAAATGTATGAAAGTAAAAACAGTGAGGTAATTCCCTCCATTCTTCCAAAAACGGTAGCCATTTGTTGATCACGTTAACAAATGTAGGAAAAAGCTACTGATTCAAGTTGTAGCAACTGTGATTTAAGTTATATAAGAAAGAATTTCTGCATAATGCTAGAGTAACTTATTGAAGGATCCAAAGAGAGAATATAAAGTCTCCTTCTCTGAGGGTTTTTAAAACTAGCAGGAGTTCTCAACAGGTTGCCTGAAGGTAAGGAAGTTGACTTAATGCCCTTAATGATTCTCTTCAGCCCTTTCATCCCTGAGATAGTAAAATTTTTCAGAAAGTCGACATGCTATATAAGCAGCATATACTGTATAAAACTATCAAATAGGGGCACCTGGGTGGCTCAGCAGTTGAGCGTCTGCCTTTGGCTCAGGGTGTGATCCCGGAGTCCCAGGATCAAGTCCCACATCGGGCTTCCTGTATGGAGCCTGCTTCTCTCTCTGCCTATGTCTCTGTCTCTCTCTTTGTGTCTCTCATGAATAAGTAAATACATAAATCTTAAAAAAAACTATCAAATAGATCTTGAAATTGTTGCACCTTGACTTGATAGTCACTTGTTGCACTCTGACTTTAAACAGTCTTTTCAGACATTTGCAAGATCTGAAGATACTTTCTGTTCTCATCTTAAATCTTACATTCTTCCTCCCATAGTTCTTTGAAAAATGAGTCCCAAAAGGCTTATTTCAAAAGGACATGTCTTTCGAATTGTATTTATTTGTGTCTTTGGACTTAAGTTGGGGCAAATGAAGAATTAACGTGGGGTAGGAGATGATAGCATTGAAATAGAAGTCAAGAACTTTGATTTTTGGCTAGGTTTCCTATTTATGGGCTCCATTATTTTACCTCACCTAACTTGCTGAAAGAAGTCACTTCCTCATTGGTAAAACAAGGGTGTTGGATGAGATTATTTTGTAGTGTAATACCTTCAATATAAGAAAGTAATCCTATGCTTCTATAAAAGTCAGAATGCTGGCAGAAAATTCTCAGAAGCGACGGAAAGTAAAGGAAGAAAACAAATATTAGCAAAGACATTGTGGACAAGTGAGACAAGCTGCTCCTCTCCAAAAATACCTTGTCCTTTTTTCTTTCATATTGCACACCATATGCTATGGTACCCTGAATTTTATTACAATCCATTATATTCAATCCAACAAATATTGTTTGAGCAATAATATGTACAATACTCGAGGCTTACCTCACTATTCCACTATGAATTCAGGCCTTTTTAAGTAATATGAATTTAGAATTTGACTGTCTCTGAAGGGAATGTACAAAGCAAGATGTGTGTCCTTGTTTATACTTTGGTCAGGGATGACCAATACTTAATGGAGTGGGTCAACGAAAAACTTAAAAAGAAAACAGAGTAAGATTAAATGCATTAGGGAAGTGAATATTAAAGAAAAAATCAGAAGAGAAGTGGACAAAAATAGATCTGACACTTTTCATCAGCAAAAACTGTGTCCTGCCACACTGGATAGAAATTTTCTTGCAATGAGCCAACACCTTTGGTTCCTATTTAAAAGATTTGTTTGGGAGCATGTGGGTGGCTCAGTCAGTTAAGTGGCTGCCTTTGGCTCAGGTCATGATCCCAGGGTCCTGGGATTCAGCCCTGCATCAGGCTCCCTGCTCGATGGGCAGCCTGCTTCTCCCTCTCCACTGCTTGTCTCTCTTATGCTGCCTCTCTCTCAAATAAATAAAAATCTTTAAAAAAATAAATAAAAGGTTCGTTTTGAATTTTACTAAAGTACTCCAAGTGTTTGAGCTGCAGGACACTTGTAGAGTTCTGGTCTATTATCCCCTCTTTTTTTTAACTGCTGCCTTTTGGGAAACTTCTCAGGAATGTGACTTTGATTGTTATGAAATCTTTGTGTTCTGTTTGACCATCAAAGCCTTAGGTTTTGGTTTCCTTGAGGAGTTAATTTTACTTCTGCTCCTGCAAAGCTAAGAAAACTTGGAATTGTTTGTGGATGAAATATTATCATCTGTTTGTTTTAGGTTCAGAAAATGCAAATATAAAACATCACCACAGAACATTATTTTTTTCAAGTGAACCAATATTTAAGTAATTATTTAAATATGTAGGGTAGAGGCAATTTATTAATTTATCTTTGGTACTTCTGTTGTACCCCTTCCTTGTAGCTTTCTTAACCCTCTTCATCCTGATTTCTTGTCTCAGGCATCCAACTTTTTCATTCTCACTATTCTTCAGAGGCATCAAATGTACTATCAAAATGAAAATTTCATATCAGCTCCCTACAGCTTAGTATGAATTTAAGTCACTGGATTCCCTCTTCTAGGTATATTTGCTTTGTAAACCTGAGAGTAGAGGGAAAATCCTTCCTAATGCAACATCAGCAGGAATCTTTTCAGCACCTTTTAGACATCACCTCCTTGGCCTTAAACTTGAGTTGGACCTGCAGCTGGGCATAATTAGCACTAATTACTCCTTGCCCTTTAGTTAAATTAGTCCAGTGACTGAAGCGAACAGATATGTAGGTGCCAGCCCCTAAATTCTAACTATTTAAGTCATACATTCACTTGCAAAGTTAGAGCCACTTTTCTTTTCCTCGTTCCTCATTTATTCCTATTACTTAATTTACCTTATACCTGCTTGCCTTGTTTGACTGGAGCCCTTCCAGAGCAGGAACCCTATCTTACTCAGCTCTGGATCTCTAGGCCCAGCACAGTGTCTGGCTCATTGAAAATCCTTCCAGGCAAATAATTAGATTCCTGTAGTTCAAATCTGCCAAGAGTTTTGTTTCTCTAAAATGACATGCCTGGTTCTACACCAAGGATCTTTCCTCTAATTTCGTAGAATACCTATAATGAAAGAAAAGTCTAAACCAGCCTGCTACAGGACAAACTCTACCTAATCCAAAACAATTGTCAGGTTGTTTCAGAGCTTATAATATGCTACACTGGGGATGAGAGAAGAATTGCCTCTGGATCTAGGTCTGGGGAACATTATGTTCTTCATGGCTCTAGAATGGAAAGGCCTTCATAGAACAAAAGAAAAAAAACCTGGTTTTATTTCAGCAGTGCACGATGCCAGGTATTTACTAGAACAAATGCCACCCAAGGCCCAGGGGGCTAGCTGGAGCAGCTGATACCCTGTGCTGCTTTTTATAACTCTCCTCCCTAGCACCATGCTCCACATATGTCCCATTTCATCAGGTCACATCAACTTGGGTTGTGCCCAGTACTGCATCTTACACCAAACACATCATCATGTGAAATATTCTGTGTTTCCTTAAAATTTTTATAAAAATAAAAGTAGAATTCCTTAAAAATAAAGTGGAGGAAGTTTCCTGGTTTTCATGTAAGCAGTGACTTTGCCAGTTTTTACAAATGAGCAACCTCTTTCATTCCACAAGACACTGGGTCTGTTAGCCATCAGCAAACTGAAATCACTCGGTCAGGAGTGGAATGTATGGTACAGACCTAAATTGTATATAGAGTTGTGAAATAAGGTTTTGATGGTAGCGACTCTACAGACTTTTGAAAATTATTTGCAAGGATACAAGCTGCCTATTTTATTTTGTAATAAGATTGGAGAGAAAGGGAAAATACTACAAAGGATCTTTAAAATGTCAATATTTATTTAATGTATTATTATCTCTCATATACATTCTCTTGGACCTTTGGGAAGAGTTATAGAAGGTGAAAAATCCAAATGTCTTGGCTTTAAAGAGCTTACTATTGAGAAAGCATGTTAACTTTAAAATACGGACAGGCATCATTTCATTTATTGAGCACATATACTGTGTCAGGTACTATGGCAAGTGTTTTTATATATGCTGTGTGAGATATTGGCAAATTATGGCCAAACGGCCAAATCTAGCTATCTCCTGTTTGTATAAATAAAATTTTATTGAAAAAAAAAATAATAAAATAAAATTTTATTGAAGCACAGGAACAGTCAATTGTTTGAGTATTGTCTATGGCTGTTCTTGTGCTACAATGGTAGAGTTGAGTAGTTGTGACAGCGTTGAGACAGTCTGGCCTACAAAGCTGAAGTACTTACTGTCTGGACCTTTATAGAAAATAATTGCTGACCTCTCCTCTATATCATTCATTCTCACAAGAATACTTAGAAATAAATATAGTGTTTCCCATTTCACAGTTAGGTAACTGAGGGTTATTATATGTTATATATTATGTATATTTATATTATATATAAAATTAGGTAACTGAGGGTTATATGTAAGTTACATAAGTTAATGGCAAAGTTTGGATTTGATTCTAGATTATGTGATTCCAAAGTTCCATGTTCTTATGCTAAATTTATATACAGAAATATCCAAAATATGAGGTAGGAAGAAACAAGAGCCTTACAGATTCACAGAGAAACTAGAGTTCAGAAAAGAGAGAGATAATTTTCAGGTTGGGATGATAAAGATTGTGGAGCAAAAATCCTGAGATTTGTCACTCCCAAGCTCAAACCTAGGAAAAGTTAAGAGATCAAGGTTAAATGTTTAGTTAGAAGCAGATCTGAGATTAGAACTAGTTTTTCACTCATGTAGCCCAAAATATGCTGTCAGTGACCATACTGAGCCATTGAATGTTTTTTTTATATGTGGTTCCATGTTATAGAATGGCAAAATTATTTGAAATGGATAATATACATTATGCTTGATGATTAATTGAACTAAAGGCCTGTACTTCTTTTACTGAAGCAATCAAAATTCCATGTATGCAGGTATTTACATGATATCCACCCATCATCTTACCAAATATATATATTCTTTTTCCCCCAAATATATTTTTGTTGTGAAGAATTACACTTCTGAGACCTTGGGAACCTCTGGCATTCTCACCAACTTTAAGATTCAGATGACAACGAAGAGACCACAAAAGTTAAATATTTATATACATCTTACCCTCCAGAATCAGGCAGCTCTAGGTCAGGAAAAAAATGGAGAAGTGAATAGGTGCAGCCAACAGAAGCTTACCTGATACTGTAGAGTACTTTGCCATTTTTTGAAATTCGAAGCAGTTTGTTGTCAGTGGTGACATCATGGAAGTTGGCACCCTTCTCATTGGCAAAAAATAAATCTGGTTTCCAAATGGAGTCCAGCATGGATGGGTCCAAGTCCAGGGAATCATCAGGGTACTCGCTATATGCCAGCCGTGAATCATTCCACTGTTGTCTCAGAAAAATGTTCACTCGGTAGTCCTATAGAAACCCCATGCATAAGAGTTACTTATCACACAGTCTGGCATAAGAGGTCCATCTACATTTCCCCCTCACTCTTCTCCCTGATTTGGTACAGTATTTGGTGTCTGTACAAACCAGGCTGTGTATATCTTGGTCAAAATAAACGACTCAATTCTATTAGGAATGGGAACAGAGGGGAGAAAGAAGACTCAACCAAATCAGAACACTAATGGAACAGGTTGAGCTGGTTGAATTTTTTTAATGTATAAATTTAAATCATTCATTTTGGGAGGAAGTAAAAGCTGATTTTTCCATTGAAAAAGGTAACCATGAGTAAGAAGTCAGTCTGTGATGGCAGATTGTCAAAACCGATTCATTTTCCAAATCAGAAATGATGTGGTCTCTATTCTCATTTTGCTCAGATGCAATGGGCAGAAGGAACCCACTCTGTAATTTTGGTAGGGGAACTCTTATTATAAAACTTTGACATCTTGAGGCAATATTTTTTAAAATCATCTATGTAAATATTAAGATGCTTCATGTTGACAAGATAATTCCCTAATGCTAAAATTACTTCTAAAATTCTTAAATATTCTATCATTTATCTGAATGGGTATCTACAGTAGTTGACTTGACACTTTATCAGTACAGAGATCTTTTTCATGTTTTCCTAATCTGAGTACCTTCTGACAGAAGTGTTCCTCCCTATGAGAGACTCAGGTACACCGTGTCATTCCCACTTGATCTGGGAATTTACTTCTTTGCCAGTAAATCAACTTGGGACAGAGACTTGTCTCCTGAGAATTTCTGCTCAAAGGTCTTTAGGTTCATGGAAATTGTTGTTTTGCTTGGTAGATTGAACCCCAAAAGAAGCTTTAACAATATTCCCTGGTCAAGTGGGACTATGGTTCAGAGTTAATAGTTGTTCAACCCTGACACTTACAGTCATTTAGTGATACATACTCCTACCTTCTTACTCTCTTTCCTTTTCCTTTTTCACCATTTTCTCCATCCCCACATCTTTGGCACCTGGATTTTTGGTCATTGTTTATTGTTCTCTAACAGTGACCAACTTGTCCTGGTTTGCCTCAGAACCTCCCACTTTTAGCCCCCAAATCACACATTCCAGGGACCCACTCAGTCCCAGGCAAAACTGGGATAGTCAGTGACTCTGCTAGGTACAGTGGAGACCACCTCAGGATGGTCAGTTTTGCTTCATTCCCTCAGGGCCAAAAGAAAAAAAAATAAGTGGTAAAGATTAGGGCATATGGAAAAGAGCTTTAATCCAGTGCCTTCTATCTAATTACTACACTATCCAAATTCCTAAGATATTTTTTTAAATACAGCCATCCTAATATATCAGGCTGATAGAGTATTTTAGAGGTGGCAATTCTTGGAAATGTGCCCAATGTAGGCTTAAAGAATGCTAATATTCAAATAGTTACTAACTTCTGAAAGTCAGTCAGCAAAACCCAGCTCGTTTGGAAAGGCTGAAATATTTTTTTATAGATTTATTTTTTATTGGTGTTCAATTTGCCAACATATAGAATAACACCCAGTGCTCATCCCATCACGTGCCCCCCTCAGTGCCCGTCACCCAGTCACCCCCACCCCCCACCCACCTCCCCTTCCACCACCCCTTGTTCGTTTCCCAGAGTTAAGAGTCTCTCATGTTCTGTCTCCCTTTCTGATATTTCCCACTCATTTTTTCTCCTTTCCCCTTTATTCCCTTTCACTATTTTTTATAACCTTAAGGTTCTCCATTGTACAAATAAGAACTCTCTGACTTGGAAAATTTTATCAGCTGACTTTTATTTGAGATTATGCATAGCAAATTTTCAAACCTAAGAGGGCACTCTTGTGTGCCTAGTCAGGCTGCCATCCCATCACTGACTCCTCCTGCAAGTGAGTCAAGGAAATGGCGGAACCTCAGAGTTGTTCCCATCATACATTTTCAGAATTGTTCAAAGGGACTAGAGGATTGTAACTGGAAAAAGATTACCAGTTCAGTGTTTCATTAGCAACAGGAGTTACTGGAAATTTTGGAATTTTATGTGAATAAAGACTGAGAACATGTGATATGCAGGCTATTGAAAATGCAATAATCCAACCATATATATATATATATATATATATACACACACATATATACTAGATACATGAACTATGAGCTTTCCTTAAGGTTTTCTGAGGGAAAAAAAATGCAGGTTCTCCAGGGTTTGACATCTACCCCAGTTATATCCCTCAAACTGAGAGCCAGTTTCACTTAACAAAATTTTGTGTGTGTCCGTGTGCAGAACTTGTTTCGGTAGGAAGTAGGAGAGAAGAGAATTTCATCCCTTAGATAATTCTGGAGGTAGAGAAACTCTTGGATATGAGAAGTAATGACAGCTAGAAATAATAGAAGTGAATGGGTTAAATATCTTAGGCCATTGGGAAGCCAATGAGGCCCCCCCAAGAAGTAATTGTGGGATGGGAAAGGTGAGAGAAGCCAGATAGACAGCAGTGGGCAGTGAAATCATCAGGAGAACATTATTGCAATCCTCCCTTAAGCCTGAGAATGATTTAAAGCTGTATATTGAGAGACTCTAGAGAATATTACAGGACGACATACAATATGACAACATTGACCTTTACAAAAAAAAACTCAATATAAATTTTCACTGCTAATGTACATCTTTTAAAAAAGTCTTTCCATGAGTATTCTTCTCCAGTGTTTCCTCATTTTCTACTTTGAATTTTATATATAGAAAATAATAAAATAAATTCTCCCAGTACTAGAACTTTAAAAAGAGTACTGAATCTTTCATATTGCAATAGAACCATTAAATGTCTTACAGTTAAAATAAATGAATCCTATTTTTAAGCAATAATAAGTAGAAAACTCAGAGTAAAAAATATAGCTTATGCCACAATGATAGGAATTATATGAAATACAACTTTTATTAGATCTTTTGGAATTATTTGTTCTTTATATAAATGTATAGGAATTAAAATTTTCCATAATTTTGTTTATGATGATATACACTATTCTAAAATAAATAGCAACCCTTGAAACCTTTCAGAAAAGGACACCCAAGAAACTAGAGACATAGATATCCAAGGAAGAGATTTTCTGGGGCTGGACCTCTATAATTCTCTCAGTTCACTGTGATTTTCAATGTTGGGTAAAAATTTGACACGTGATTTCTCTGTGCATCATCTCTGTTTATTTTGAGATAAGTTTATTTCCTCATGATATTCCAAACCACATGAAATAGTTATATTCTTCAGTAGTTTTTCTTTGTCTTTATGTTTGCTTCTAGGTTGAATGAAATATTAAAGGAGGAGTAAATATTGAGAAACATGCTTAAATGTAGACTGCATTTTCTTTTACACTACCTTCTCTCTACAGAGACATATTCTACTTCAAATAACTGTCATATTTCCTTGTATTACAATTTGTTTTCCTATGACTGACACTCTGGATATTAGATTATGTCATGGAAACATTTGAATTAAAAAATATATAAGTGTAAATATGTACCTATTTTTTTCAAATGCTATGTGTAAGTCATATAATCTTTATTATATTCTTAACACGGGTACTACAGGTACCTACATTCCATACTATTATTTCACATTGAGTTTATCATTTCTAAAGTTTCACTTTTCCTAATACCTTCTAATGTTATGCCTGTGCCACAGATGGTTTCCTTAAATTGAATTATTTTGGTACTACTGTATTTGGTCTAGCATTTGTACACAGAGATTGCCACTCTGTCTCATACGTACTCCAATAAACCTTACTATTACTCTCTTATTATTTTTATCGGTATACATTTTTAATCTAATTATGTTATAAAGTATGTTATAAAGTTATCAACCACAAGGATATGCTTTGTTGATTCCTCACAATGCCTATGTGGCCCTTTGGTTTTAACCTCTGGCTGCCCTGCAGTAGTTTTCATCCTCCTGAGTCTGTACCAGCTTTGGTATGGGAAGTTAGCCTCAAATTTGAAATTGTGGGGAGGAGTGCTGTTGTTTTATCATGAATTCGGGCTTTAACATTACACTGTTAATTTAGAGACCAAGGTCACCTTATATCTCAGTTTAACAAAATGCCAGGCTTGAGGTAGACTCTTGATTCTTCTTTAAGAAGTCAGAAGTAAGAAATGTAGCTACCTGCCATTCCTGATGAGTTAGTATCTCTTCATGAATTGCTTATCCATCTCTAGAATGAAAGGGAACCCATAATGTTAGTTCAGCAGTTCCAGCACAGCCGGAGTCCTCCTGAGGGGCTGTCTGCCTCTTACCCACTTCCTCAGAAACATGATTTCAGATCAGAGATAAAGCAACTCTTCACCCTGCAGCAGTAACCAGCAGAGCATATGGAACTTATCTTTTGGGGACATGTTTGGGGGAGCTGGAATCATAATCTGGAGAGACTCTCTGAGTGAACACATTTTATGCACATTCACCTCTTTCTCTCCTACCTCAAATCTGTTAAGTGAGGAGGGAGTCAGGATCTGCTACCGTGGCATGGGTAGTGTCCCAGCACCCCGGGTCCAAGTCACATTATATCCACCCACATCCTTTGAGACTATCTCTTTTTCATTTTCTCATGGCCCAGCCTTGGGGAGAACTGCATGCAGATGGTATGCAAATACTCTTGACCTTTACTGACATTATTAATATTCCCAACATATGTCTTTATATCAGGAAAGTAGGAGTTACAAATATACTCCCCATCCTCTAAATTCACTTGCCATCAGCAGCTAAAGAAAAGATAGAAAGAACGAAAAATAAATGGTAAACTGACACTCTCCAAACAAACTATAACCTGTTTCATCATATATCCCTTACTAGTCTTCTAATCTTTTGGAACCACAAAAAAAAATTGTTCTACTGAAATCTCATAATACAGAGTCAACTAGCAATGATAATCAACAGATCCTTGTGACTCTTAATGAAGAAACGTTTATATTTTAAGGGCACCTGGGTAGCTTAGTTGGTTAATCGTCTGGCTCTTAATCTCAGCTCAGGTCTTGATCCCAGGGTCATGAGTTCAAGCCCTGGGTTAGGCTCCACACTGGGCATGGAGCCTATGAAAGAAAAAAGAAAGAAAGAAAGAAAGAAAGAAAGAAAGAAAGAAAGAAAGAAAGAAAGAAAGAAAGAAAGAAAAAGAAAGATGTATATTTTGGAATAGTGTATATCATCATAATAATTCATAAAAATTTTCCTTAGAATAACACAAATACATTGTCTTCCAGTCACACATCTTCAACACTAACATATCAGAGGATCGAGAAGCAGTATTGGGTCTGTTAGTGAGCCTATACTTTGCGGGCAGGTAATAACCAAAATAATTTACTGAGATTGCATCAGTCATAAGGGGCAAACTCGATAGCACCAGAAGAAAGTCATATTGAATTCTTAAAATAGATAGTCATTGTTTCTTATTTAGAAACAAACACTCAAATTGAATCCTTCAATAATGCTGTCTGGGTTGTAGAATGAGAGTGGGGCATGAGGGAAGAAGGGACAAATCAGCATGTTTAGAAACTCAGAATTCTGCGGCATTCTTAGAAATACTCATTCCAGAAAACGGATAAAGCAAAATTATTATTGCTCCCAAATAGCACTGAGCCACATCCGAAATGACCACATACATTACCATGCATAATAACTAAGGGTCTGATGTTCTGACTCCAGTGGAAGACAGTTCAGAGAAAAATCTGGTTCTGTTTAACTTTTTTGACTAATTTTCTTTTAGTCAAAATTTGTGAAAATATGGGCAAATCCACAGGTGGTGAAATCTCAAGGTTTTGGTAGGGGAAGCTTGGCCTGCAATGATATTCTGTGATGCAGCAGGTGGATTCCCAGGCAGGGCCCCACTGGTCTGGGAAGATAGATTCTTCAAGGTGGAGCAACTCTCATGTTCTTCTGAGCATCCGATTAACATCTGTTTAAATACTGATGCCTCAGATGCAGGGTGGGCAATCTGTGGCCTGCAGGCCAAATTTGGCCACGGCCTGTTCTTGTAAGCGAAGTTTTTTGGAGTACAGCTGTACCCATTTGCTTACTATTGTTTATAGTTGCTTTCCTACCCAGAGGGCAGAATTGAGTAGTGGTGACAGAGACTGTGAGCCCTCAAGGTTGTAAGTATTTACTGTCTGGCCTTTTACAGAAAAGAAGTTTGCCAGTCCCTACCCTACATGGCATGAGGATTTATTAAGCATGATAGCGTTTCAAAAGATATTTGAGTTTCACACAAAAGCTTTAATTGAAGTAAAGATCATTTTTAAAAGCCAAGTGAAGTTTGTCATTATATCAAAAGCCAAGAAATAAAAGAAGCACAATATGTATCACTCTTCTGACCATGCGATGCAATCTATCTCATACAGCAAGATAGGCAGGCTGTTCATTTTACACGTGAGCAATGATTTCCAAATCTTCTCATAGGAAACATGACAAAGGACACTTTAATAAGTGGCCAAGAAGCACCTGAAGCAGCCCAAACACTTTCAGTAGTTATTAAAGACACAGGAAAACAAGGACGTCCAGAGTTTCCGTTTTCATCTCCTTAAATGTTTAGCTTTTTCTCACATTAATAAACACTGAAAAGGTGCACATTTACATTTTTGATTGAGAGTAAATGCAATGAGGAGATTTAATCAAAGCAACTTAGGATTCTAATTAATGCAATCAGCATTAGGTCGTGCAAATATCGTCATTGAATGCCATCGTGTAAAGCTGGTAACAGTGATTTGGGCTGCTGGAAGATTTGCCCCTCTGTTATCAGGATAAAACCAAGAGGGGAGAGACAGAAACTGAATGCCAAGCCCAGAGCTGGATTAGTCTTTCTATGTTTACCTTTTTTGTGAATCATTTAATAACCCTATCAAAGCTATCTTATTTGAGTAAAATTCTTAATGCACTACATGCTGTCAAAGCACCAGAAGTCTCATTTCTGGACCTTGCTGTGTCAGTAATATTAAAATGGGTAGTAGAGTTGCATTATGTCTGATTTTGCCAGTGAAAAGGAATGGCAAAAGGTAAATTACTTTTTCTAGCATCAAGGACACCAAAAAGTACAGCAATTTGTTAAACACAATCTTAGTAGCCTAAGAGAGAAAATTCATAAAGACAAGGGAACACTATTTTTTACTTCTCAATGGCATTATGCTCATTATTTCACTTGAGTGTTTCTAGGACATCAGCCACCATAGTACTTAGTCAAGCTCAACTATATTTTATTTTGACTTCCTCCAATAATATGGCTGTATACTTTACATAGTCATGAAAATTGGAGCCAGCCAATTGATTTAGGACTTAAAATAAATTGTGTGAAGACCGGGAAAAAATTTCACCCAAAAGTAAAGTCTCCACACTGTTGCCTAGCACTATAAGTCTATTGATCTAATAGACTGTGTTGCAGGCAACTCCATCACCATTACATTTATAAGGAATATTGGTGGATTTTATAGTGTCTGAAATGTTTTTCAGGTACATGAAACATGTTTGCACAAACATTATGATAAGCTTATAATTAGTTTTACGTTTATTGGGGTTTTTTGGGGGGGAGGAAGCCATGTATATGATGTAATTACTATGGACTTGGGACTGCTTTCTTTTGCCAACAAGAGTGTGTGTGTGTGTGTGTGTGTGTGTGTGTGTGTATAAGTTTATTGTAAGTTCAGCCCCTTTGGCATATATCTTAAATGTAGCATAACACAGGATTGACTGTGTTAAAACTTCCACTATATGAAACAGACTGGCTATAAAATCTATTTCCCAAACTGTGACATTTATATTTCTGAAACATTAGAGATACAAATATTTAAATATCCTTAATGTTATACCGTGCTTATTACTGATAATTCTACCTAAATCTAACTAAACAGCAAGTGTTTTCAAAATTTCTCTGTCATGATGGATAAAATATTGTTGAATTTTAAGTAATGAACACTTGACGAATGACTTTCTGAAGTGAAAGTGTATAAATAATTGCTTCCTAGAGGTAAGTAAACTTGGAAATTGGCATTCAGTAAGTGTCCCACTATAAATATAAAACAGTGCTTTCTCGATCCCACATCCCATTCCTTCACACGATGGCTTCAATGCTCAGTCCCACTCACCATTGTAGTTTCTGCTATTGACCCAAAGCTGTTGATAAATATGTTGCAGGTAACATTTACAGGAGGCCCTGCAAGTTGAACAATAAATAGAAAATTTGACAGGTTGTGTTCATGGCATAATCAAGTCACGTTTTTCTGTTGCCAGTGGCATTGTAGCACTTACCATGGTGGTTTCTGTGACCGATCCAAAACTGTTGATAAAAATATTGCAAGTAACGTTTACTGGAGGACCTGCAGAATGCAATAAGAATATTGCAATAGACATTGAGGCAAAAATACAGCTCCATCAACATCTGTGCAAATGACTAGAAATGTAAACTAAATTTAAATGATGGTGAGATTGCAAAAACAAACAAACAAACAAAAAAACAACCAAAAACCAAAAACATTTTACCCAGAGGTTAAGAGTGATAACATTCCCACTAGCATTTTGAATAATGACAGTTAAACAATGATAACTTACCAGCAGAGTTTTTGGATTTAGAAAATATAAGCTGGAGATCATTAAACTGAATTGACTATCAGTAGCTGCTATCAAAATTGCCTTTTGGGTGGGTGGCATTTTTTGACCTGAGGCTCATCAACATTGTAGACATCAACAGCAGGTGCCCACAGTGATGAAACAGCCTGGGTCATGAGTTCAAATGGAGCTGCGTTTTGAACTCTGGGTGAGTCAGAAGCATCCACCTCCTTTTTTTTTTTTTTTTTCATCCACCTCCTTTTGCATGACACCCTTTAAATCAGTGGATCAAATTGATTCTCTTGATACCTTTGAATTTTCCCCGTTCATTCTTTCTATCCTCTGACCCCCAATGAAAAATGATGTACAGAAATACAAAACCAAAGAACATGCGCTCATTTTAAGAAATAAACTTGGAAATGTCATTTAATGCCAAGATTGTAAAGCAGGGGTTATTAATTCTCAATGTGCTTTCAATAGAGAAACCACTTTTTTCTCCAGAGGCCCATGGGCTAGCTCTCTTTCTCTTGCTCTTGCTCTTCCACCCAAGCACTAACCAGGCCCTTTTCTGCTTAGTGCCTCAGATCAGATGACTACAGGAGTGTCCAGGGGGGTATGGCCGCAGACTCTTGGCTCTTCAGTGATAGACATCATTATCTAATGATTTCCAGTTTCATGTTTTTCTGCAGAATATCTCTATTGCTCTCATGTAGTTACCCCCTAATGTTTTCTGGGATAAGAACACACTGCCATGAACCATCTATTCACTTGCTGCTTTCCCTGGTGGAAAATTGTCTCTCTTCACTTGACATGGTCTCAGCAACCTAGTGCAGGCTACACTCCAGTTGGCTCTGTACCAACAAGCCACTAGAATCTAAATGAGGAGGAGTTTAAGTTGAGGTCTCTGGAGCCCTAAGGCTGATAGCAGAACACAGCTGTGGTGGCACTTGAGCACCATCTTTTTAAACTCAACAAGTTGGTGGGTTCCCCAATTCTTTCCTTTGAGGAAAGGAAACTGAGGCCAAACAGCTAATTTAAGTCTCCAGGCAAGAACTTTTGGTAAAAGAGATGTGTTATACTTTTTTCTTTAACATAACTAATTTTTCTGTTTTTAATGAAAAACAGTTGTGGGTATTTTTTAAATGTTTGTAAGTATAGAATCACAGGCAATACCCTATTACCAAAACATATTTCAGCCTACATCTTTGAGATATTCCAAGCCTTTTAGTTCATCCCGTCCCCTCTTTATTTCAGCATCTGTCAGGATTACTTCCTGTCCAGGGCCACCTTCTACTCTGCCTCATTTGTTTTTCTCCTTTGGTTACTCAGAACAAAATGAAAATGAATCTCTTCCTTGGCCATAAAATTCTATTCTATAACAAATATATTTTCCTGCTAATAAGAGATAAATTTAGACAAGATGGAGGCAAGTCATGAGAAATTGTGTATGTTTGCTTTTTTCTTCTCTTCACAATAAAATATTTCATTTTAATTAGCCCAACTCAGGATGGAAAACTTACATGAATTTTTATATACAAGATAGATGAGAAAATGAATGGTGGGGGATAAAGAAACAGGAAAAAGAGAAACGTCATCTTAACAAGAGGAATTTGAAAATTCAAATATAGATTGTCTGCTACTGTACATTATCCATTTGTATGGCCTCCCCAATTGGCCTGTAAGAATTTAGGAGCCTGGCTCATACCGTCATATATTTATTTTTATCCTTCCCAGTAAATGGCAGTGTGAATATATTGCTGGAACTCAAAATATTTAAGCTACCACATATTGACACACTAAGCACATTTTAAAAAGTATCTAGTATAATCCTCACAAAAGAGGAATTGTTTTACTGCACCAGTACATGTTTTCAGATGAAGTTTCATGTTTTCAGATGAAGTTAACCAGTTTCTACTGGTTAAGTAACTTGCTTAAAGTCCTGCTACAGTAATTAGAAAAGCTGACACTCCATGCCTTATGATTGTCATCCCAAAAACCTAAACTTTCAACCACTTTGCTGCACTGCATTCATTACACAATAACCTCTTTCCCTCCTGACCTGCCAACCATGGTATTTTCCACTGGCTTGTATATTTCTGGGATAATTTGATCCTTTATAGCTGACCTCTTCCATCTCAGGCATTGTCTCAAGTTTTGTTTGCATTTGGATATAAAATCTTGGAAAGAAGAAAAAGCAATTTTTGGATACGGGATTAGCACATGCATATGTTAAGAGCTGATACATAAAAAAAAAAAAAACCTTGCTGTGGGGATCCCTGGTTGGCTCAGCGGTTTAGTGCCTGCCTTCAGCCCAGGGCATGGTCCTGGAGTCTCGGGATCGAGTCCCACATCAGGCTCCCTGCATGGAACCTGCTTCTCTCTCTGCCTGTGTCTCTAACTCTCTCTCTCTCTCTCTCTCTCTCATGAATAAATAAATAAAATCTTTAAAAAAAACCTTGCTGTGTGCCACTGAGTGCCTCATTCATTCTTCAGTAATTAGGTGCTACCATGTCCCCCATTTTATAGATGAGGAAGCTGAAACACAAAGGTAGTTAATTTTCCCGAGGTCACAGAATTTGTAAGTGGCAGAAATTGCCTAACTTTAAGGACACTTTTCTTAACTGCAGGGGTAAAATGTCTGAGGCCAATGGAATTAGCTCAATGAGAGAAGGTACTGGGACTTGGCCTGCAAGTTCTTTGAGTTAAATGATAGAACTGTTTTTCACTTTTGTTATCCTGATATGTGCGAGCACAACCTTTCATCTATATTGCAGCGCAGTGATCTGCTAAGGTGTTGTAATTAACAAGGACCCATTCTTAGATGTGATCACCAGTGATTGAATGTGTTCTGTAAACTGTAGAAAGAAATAGTTAACACGAGTTAACCTCATGTAATTGGTTTTATCAGCAAAGTTATGATATTCCAAAGTGAACTGGATGAGAACTAGATAGGAAAAAGAATTATGTAGACATCTAATCTCTCACATCACTATTTATCCCCTTCTTTCTAAACCTTGTCTCCTCTCTCCCATTTTCACTCTCTCCCTCCCTCTTTCCCTTTCTTTATCAGTCTTTCTTCCTTTATTTTTTACCTTATTGTTTTTTATTATTTGAGTGTGGGTGACACCCAATGTTATATTAGTTGCAGGAATACAGGATAGTGATTTGACAAGTTTAAACACTATACTATGCTCGCCACAAGTATAGCTACCATCTATCCCCATACATTGTTATTTATAATATCATTGAATACATTCTTTATGCCATGCCTTTTATTTCCGTGATTTTTTCATTTCATAACTGAAAATCTGTATCTTCCTCTCCTTTTGCCCATTTCGCCTATCTCCCACACTCTTCAGCAATCATTAGTTTGTTCATTAGAACAATTCTAAATCATTAGAATCATTTGTTCTCTGTGTTTATGGGGCTGATTCTGCTTATTTCATTATTTTTAGATTCCACATTTGAGCGAAATCATGCAGTATTTGTCTTTCTCAGTCTGGCTTATTTTAGTATAATACCCTCTAGGTCCATCCATGTCACAAATTGCACAATCTCATCCTTTTTATGGCTGCATAATATCCGTGTGTGTGTGTGCGCGCGCGCGTGTGCCACATCTTCCTTATCCATTCATCTATCAATGGACTCAGGTTGCTTCTGTATCTTGACTATTGTAAATAATGCTGCCATAAACATAGGGGTGCATATATCCTTTCAAATTAATGCTTTTGTCTTCTTTGGGTAAATGCTCAGTAGTGGAATTATTGGATCTTATGGTAATTCTATTTTTAAGTTTGTGAGGAACCTTCATACTCTTTTCCACAGTGGCTGTGCCAATTTGCATTTCCACCAACAGTGTATGAGGGTTCCTTTTCTTCCAAATCCTTGCCAACACTTGTTATTTCTTGTCTTTTTGATTTTAACCATTCTCACAGATCTAAGGTAATATTTCATTGAGGTTTTGATTTGCATTTCCCTGATGATTAGTGATGTGGAGCACCTTTTCATGTGTCTGTTGGCCATCTGGATGTCTTCTTAGGAAAATGTCTATTTAGGTCCTCTACTCACTTTTTAATTGGGTTGTTTTTATGGTGTTGAGTTGTATATTAAATTCTTAATATATTTTGGATATTAACCCCTTATTGGTCATATAATTTGGAAATATCCTGTCTCATTCAGTAGGTTGCCTTTTTATTTTATTGATGGTTTCCTTCATTGTGCAAAAGCATTTTATTTTGATGTAGTCCTAATAGCTTATTTTTGCTTTTGTTTCCCTTGCCTTTCTAGACATAGCTAGAAAAATGTTGTTACAACTGATGTCAGAGAAATTACTATCACCGTTCTCTTCTAAGATTTTTACAATTTCAGGTCTCATATTTAGGTCTTTAAGCCATTTTGAGTTTATTTTTGTGTATGGTGTTAGAAAGTGGTCCAATTTCATTCTTTTGCATGTAGCTGTCCAGTTTCCCTGGCACCATTTACTGAAGAGGCCTTCTTTTCCTCATTGTATATTCTTTCCTCCTTTGTCATATGTTAATTGACCATATAAGTGTGAGTTCATTTCTGGGCTCTATTCTGTTCCATTGATCTATGTGTCTCTTTTTGTGGCAGTACCATACTGTTTTGATTACCATAGCTTTGTAGTATATTCTTGAAATCTAGAATTGTGATACATCCAGCTTTGTTTTTTCTTTCTCAAGATTGCTTTGGCTAACATGAAAAAATGCTCTGCATCACTTGGCATTAGGGAAATACAAATCAAAACCACCATGAGATACCACCTCACACCAGTGAGTTTGGTGAAAATTAACAAGACAGGAAACAACACATGTTGGAGAGGATATGGAGAAAGGAGAACCCTCTTGCACTGTTGGTGGGAATGAGAACTGGTACAGATACTCTGGAAAACTGTGTGGAGGTTCCTCAAAGAGTTAAAAATAGAGCTACCCTATGACCCAGCAATTGCACTGCTGGGGATTTACCCCAAAGATACAGATGCAGTGAAAAACCAAGACACCTGCACCCCAATGTTTATAGCAGCAATGTCCACAATAGCCAAACTGTGGAAGGAGCCTCGGTGTCCATCGAAAGATGAATGGATAAAGAAGATGTGGTCTATGTATACAATGGAATATTCCTCAGCATTAGAAATGACCATTTGCTTCAATGTGGATAGAACTGGAGGGTATTATGCTGAGTGAAGTAAGTCAGTTGGAGAAGGACAATCATCATATGGTTTCACTCATACAGGGAATATAAAAAATAGTGAAAGGGATCACAGGGGAAAGGAGAGAAAATGAATGGGAAATATCAGGGAGGGTGATGAACAGGAGAGACTCCTAACTCTGGGAAACTAACAAGGGGTGGTAGAAGGGGAGGTGGGTGGGGGGACGGGGTGACTGGGTGACGGGCACTGAGGAGGGCACTTGATGGGATGAGCACTGGGTGTTATGCTATATGTTGGCAAGCCAAACTCCAATAAAAAAATATACAAAAAAAGATTGCTTTAGCTGTTTGGGATCTTTTGTAGTTCCATAGAAATTTTAGTATTATTTGTTCTAGTTTTGTGAAAAATGTTGTTTTTTTTATAGGCTTTGCATTGACTCTTTTTGCCTTGTTCTTATGAGAGAGTGATCTTGCCATAACTCAAGTATATAATTCAAATATAAATGGAGGTAGATTTGGCATATGGTAAAGAGATTTCAGATACTTTCAACGTATTTGGAAGAAAGGCTCCCTTCCCTGACCCCCAGCACAAAGATGACAAGCCCCAACCTATACTGATCCTCTTTGTTGCTATATATCACTCTCTCAGATTATATTCTTTGGGGTAAGGCATTTGTCTTGGTAGCCCAAGTGAAACTACAGTTATGCTACTTGAGAGGAATAGAGTTATCAATTATTGTCTATTAACATCTTCACTTTTGGATCATTTGATTAAATTGGCTGTAGAAGAAACAGGATCACAATTAATAACACATCCAACTATTTATTTTATCCCCTGCTATTCAAACTGTAGTGGGAAGATCAGCAGAATCAGTACCATCTGGGAGCTTGTTGAAAATGCACACTCTCCAGCCCCATTTAAGTCCTGCTGAAGCAGTCTGCACTTTAACAAGGGAGAATTGTTCCTACAGTTAATTTCTCCTCCTCCCCTTCAAAATCAAGATCACTTGTACTTTGCTTCAGTCTTTCATGAGTGTTCCTTGAAATGTTAACTCTAGTCCATTAATAAAACTACTAAGGTCAGACAAGTTTCTTTAATATAGGTTCCTCCAAATTTGGACAACCATTAACCACTATCTAGTTCCAAAATTTTTCCATCACTTCAAACAGAAACTTTGTAACCATTAAGTGATAACTCCCTATTCTCCTCTCTCTCCAGACACTGGTAACTTCTTACCTACTTTCTGTCACTTCGAGTTTGTCTATTCAGGGTATTCCATGTAAGTGGAATCATACAATATTTGTCCTTTGTTCTGGCTTCTTTCACTTAGCATAATGCTTTTAAAGTTCATTCATGGTGTTGCATGTACCAGAACTTCTTTCCTTTTTATGACTATATAATCATTGTATGTATATACTAAAGTTTGTTTGTTTATTCATTTCTTAATGGAAACTTGGTTTTTTTTCACCCATTGGCTATTGTGAGTAATGCTGCAATGAAATGTTTGAGTTCCTACTTTCAATTTTTTTGGATATATATCCAGGAGTGGAATTACTGGGTCTTATGCTAATTTTATGCTTAACTTTTTAAGGAACTGTCATACTGTTTTCTACAGTGGCTACACTATCTTACATTGCCACGAGCAATGTTTGAGTATTCTAGTTTCTCCACATCTTTGCCAAAGCTTATTTTCATATCATCTGAGGAGGTGTGAGGGGATATTTTATTGTGATTTTGACTTTCATTTCCCCAATAACTAGTGACATTGAACATCTTTTGTTGTGATTAGTGGCCATCATTTTGGAGAAAAGTCTATTCAAGTCCTTTGCCCTTTTTGTATTGGGTGGGTTGTCTTTCTGTTGTTGAGTTGCAGGAGTTCTTTATATATTGTGTATATTAAACCCTTCTCAGATATATGATTTGCAAATATTTTCTCTCATTCAATAGGTTGTCTCTACTCTTTCTTGATAATGTGCTTTGGTGCACAACAGTTTTTAGATTTGGTGAAGTCCAAATTACCTATTTTTGTTGTTGTTGTTGTTGTTGCTTGTGTTTTAGTGTGATAAAAGAAATTAATAGTCAAATCCATGGTCATGAAGATTTACCCGCATTTTTTCTTTTAAGAGTTTAATGGTTCAGCTCTCATATTTAGGCTGTTGATTCATTTTGAGACAATTTTTGTATGTGGTGTGTGATAGAGCTCCAACTTCATTCTTTTGCATTTTGGAAGTCTAGTTGGGTATTATGCTAGGTGAAATAAATCAGATGAAGAAAGACAGATACCATATTATTTCGCCTATGTATGGAATCTAAAAAAACAAAACAAAACAAATGAACAAACAAAAACAAGACTCTTCAAAGTTGAATTTGTTTTGTTAATTTCATTTTTTTAGAGAGAACAAAAGACCATGTATACAAGTTGGAGAAGGGGCAGAAGGAGAGGGAGAGAATCTTAAGCAGGCTCCATGCCCAGTGTGAAGCCTGACATAGAGCCAATCTCATGACCCTGAGATCATGACCTGAGCCAAAATCAAGAGTTGGTTGTTTAACCAACTAAGGCACCCAGGCGCCCCTTTTTTGTTAACATATTTTGAGGATTTTTGCATCTATATTTATGAAGGATATTGGTCTGTGATTTTCTTTTCTTGTGGTGTCTTTGTATGGCTTTGGTATCAGAATAATGTTGGCCTTATAGAACAAGTTTGGAAGTGTTCTTCCTTTTTTTTTATTTCTTGAAGAGTTTGAGAAGTTTAATTTTTCTTTAAATGTTTGGAATAGTTTACCAGTGAAGCTATCTGATCCTGAATTTCTCTTTGTTGGAAGGTTTTTGATTACTCATTCAATCTCTTTACTTGTTACAAGTGTGTTGAGATTTTCTATTTCATCTTCAGTTTACATAATTTTTGTTTCTAGTTATTTGTCCATTTCATCTAGGTTATCCAATGTGTTTATAATCTTCTCTTATAATTCTTTTTGTTTCTGCAAGGTCAGTAGTAATGCCCCCACTTTTATTTCTGATTTTAGTTATTAGAGTCTTCTCTCTTTTTTCTTTGTCAGTCTACCTAAAGGTCTGTAATTTTTGTTGATCTTTTAAAATAACCAATTTTTGGTTTTGTTGATTCTCTAATTGCTTTTCTATTTTTTTCTCCACTCTATTATTTACTTTTTGGAGAGCTTTGGGTTTATTTTGATCTTCTTTTTCTAGTTCCCTAAAATATATAAGATTAGGTTATTGATTCAAGATCCTTCTCTTTTAATGTAGGCATTTACATTACAAATTTCCCTTTGAGCACTACCTTCACTTCATCTCATAAGTTTTGGTATGTTGCATTTTTGTTTTCATTCATTTCTAATTTCCTTGTGATTTCTTCTTTGACTCATGAGTTGAGAATGTGTTGATTTCCAAAGATTTGTGAATTTTCTGGTTTTCCTTTTACTGTTGATTTTTAGCTTCATTGCACTATGGTTGGAAGAGATAATTTTTATGATTTTAATCTTTAAAAATGCATTAAGATTTATTTTGTGGTTCAATATATGGTCTATCCTGGAGGATGTTCCATGTGCACTTGAGAAGAATGTGTATTCTACTGTTTCTGGGAGGAGCATTCTATATATGTTTGTTAGATCTAGTTGATTTATAGTGTTGTTCACATCATCTATTACCTTATTGACCTCTGTATAGATGCTCTATCCATTACTGAAAATGGTGTATTAAAGTCTCCAATTATTACTGTAGAAGTATTATTTCTCCCATCATTTCTATCAAGGTTTTTTTCATGTATTTTGGGGGCTCCATTATTTGGTGCATTTACTTTTAGAACTGCTATATCATCTTGATGATTTGACCCTTTTATCAATATATAGTGTCAATCTTTTGTCTTTTACTTATAGTGTATTTTGTCTGATGTTAGTATAAGCATCTCAATTCTCTTTTGAAGACTATTTACATAGAATACCTATTTCCATCTCTTCACTGTCACTACCTCACTACTTACATCTTTGGATCTAAAGTGAGGCTCTTGTAGATAGCATATAGTATAGCATCATATTTTATTTTATCCATTCTTACAGTCTGTCTTTTGATTGGGGAGTTTAATCCATTTACATTAAAATAAATGACTGATAAGGAATGACTTATATCTGCCATTTGGTATTTGATCTCTATATATCTTACTGCTTTTTTCGTCTTTCATTTCTTCTTTTACTATTCTCTTTTGTGTTTGGTTGACCTTTTTTGTAGTGAATCATTTTGATTCTCTTTTATTTCTTTTTTGTATACTTCTTTTTTTGTAAATGAAATCTTTTTTATCATTTAAATTCTATTAGCCAACATATCATTAGTTTCAGATTTAGTTTTCAATAATTCGTCAGTTGCATATAACACCCAGTGCTCATCACATCACACACTTATTAAATATTTTCTTTGTGGTTACCATGAGGATGACATTTAGCACCCTAAATTTATAACAGTTTTCTATGAATTGATACCAACTAAACTTCAATAACATACAGAAACTCTACTGCCATACAGCTACATCCTCCTCCCTTTATGTGCTATTGTCACAAATTAAATCTTTATTCATTGTGTGCTCAATAGCATAGATTAACACCTTTTAAATGTATTTGTCTCTTAAATCCTAGAGGAGGGAAAAATGGAATTACAAACCAAAATTACCATAATACTGTTTTATATTTGCTCATGATTTACTTTTACCAGAAATTTTTATTTCTTCATTAGGTTTTGAATTACTGTCTAGTACCCTTTCATTTCAACCTGAAGGTCTCTCTTTATCATTTCTTGTAGGGTCAATCTATTGTAATGAACTCTTACAGCTTTTGTTCATCTGAAAATGTCTTTATGTCTTCATTTGTGAAAAACAATTTTGTTGTAAATCAGCTTCTAAGCTCCCAGTTAATATTTTTTCCCTCCCTTCCAGCACTTAAAATATATCATCCCATTGTCTTCCAGCCTCCAAGGTTTCACTGGAAAATAAGCTAATAATTGTATTGGGGAATCCCGTGTAAATAATGAGTTGTTTTTCTCTTGCTGTTTTAAAAATCCTCTCATTGCCATTGGCTTTCAACAGATTGATTATAAATGTTCTCAGAAGTGTAGGCCCCTTTCAGTTTTCCTACTTGGAGTTCGTTGAGGATTTTGGATTTGTAGATTTATGTTTTCATCAAATTTGGGGAGCCATTATTTATTTAAATACTCTATTCAAATATTCAGATATTCTTCCCACCTCTTCCTTTCTCACTTCTCCTTCTTGAACTCCCAGAATGTATATGCTGGTCCATTTGGTGGTATCCCATTGGTGAACTTGAGTAAAATGTGTATTCTACTATTGTTGAGCAGAGCATTTGTTCAGTTTTGCTCATTCTTTTTCCTTTATGCCCCTCAGACTCAATAATTCAGTTGCTCCATCTTCAAGTTTACTGGTTCTTTCTTCTTCCTGCTTAAATCTACTGTTGACTTCTCTAGTGAATTCTCCATTTCTGTTACTATATTTTTCATTATGTGTGGTTCTTTATATTTTCTCTCTTTATCAATAGTCTCATTTTGTTCGTCACTTTTCTGATTTCCATTAATTCTATTTTTTTTTTTTTTTTGGTTTTCCTTTGGGCCTTTAAGCATATTTAAGACAATTATTTTAAAGGCTTTGTTTAGTAATGTCTGGACTTCCTCAGTGACAATTTCTGTTAATTTATTTTTGTTCCTTTGAATGGAACATACTTTCCTGTTACTTTGTATGCTTTGTAATTTTTGTTGATAATTGGACATTTGAATATTATAATGTGAAAACTCTTGAAGTCAGATTCTCTCCTTTCCCCAGAGTTTGCTGGATGTTTTGATTGTTGTCAAATATATAGTATAGGATATAGTAGTCTATCTGTTTACTGAGTTTCCCAAATTTTTTTTGCAAAGGCTATGTTCCTTCTCACATGTGGCCATTGTAGTCTCTGTACCTCAGCTTGTGTTCAATGAGAGTTTGACAGATATTTCTGTGAACACCAAGAGCTAACAAATCAGCCAGGCAGCCAACCAAACAAATGAAACACACCTTTCCCAATATGCAGATTGTCTCTGTGCTGGAGCATTCCTTTAATACCTAACCAGTCTTGAACTGAACCTACAGATCAGCCCAAGGTGAAATCTTAGGATCTGCTAAGGTCTTTTCTGAGGGTGCATCTTTCCCTGAGAATGCACATGGCTTTCAAAATTCCCCTGCATACATGGCTGATTTGAATTTCCTAATTTCCCTAAGAAAATTTCCTCAGCTTTCACTCTCAGGCCTTACATGGTCTATTGTATATTTCAGTTGTAATCTTTTGCCCAGGCATCTGAAGGTTTTTAGTGGTTTTTGCATTGTTTTTTTATCACTTGCTGTTTTTCCATTCTGAGTTCCAAGTTAGGTAGAACAGAGGTAAGCAATGTTATGGGTTGAATTGTATCTGCGCTCCTCCATTCATATGTTGAAGTACTAACCTCTCAGTACCTCAGAATGTAACTGTATTTGGAAAGAAGATCTTTAAAGAGGTAATTAGGTTTAAATGAGGTCATAAGGGTAGGCCCTAATATGATACAAATGGTGTCCTTATGAAAAGAGGAGAAAAGAGATGCCAGGGATGTGTGCACACAGAGGAGAGACCATGTGATGACAGAGTGTGAAGGTGACTATCAGCAAGCCAGGGAGATAGTCCTCGGGAGACACCAATCCTGCTGACACCTGGATATTCAACTTACAGCCTTCAGAACTGTGAGAGAGCACATTTCTGTTGTTTAAGCCACCCAGTCTGTGATATATTGTTGTGGCAGCACGACAGACTAATACAGTGTCTTACATTAACCCTTCTGGTAGCACACATTGGTTAGAATAGACAGACAGAATCGTTTGTGAATAATGTTTGTTCTGCCCTCTCCAGAACCAAGGACCAGGTTTCCACAGTGAGAAGGCAGGTTGCCACTAATTCAAAACCTAAACCACTGTTGGGGAGGGAATCGGCAAGAATGAGTAAAAACACTGCAAAACTTTCCTACCATTTGAGGTTGGCTTTTTCTTAATTCAGCAGTCTCTTGGTTCCTACAAACCTTAGACTTCTAGAGTTAACTCTGACAAAGTTAGCTCTGATAGTTTCTAATTACTTTTCTAAAACTTTTATTTATTTATTTATGGGAGACACAGAGAGAGAGGCAGAGACACAGGCCGAGAGAGAAGCAAGCTCCATTCAGGGAGCCTGATGGAGGACTCGATCCTGGGACCCCAGGGTGATGCCTTGGGCTGAAGGCAGACGCTCAACCGCTGAGCCACCCAGGCATCCCTCTACTTACTTCTGGATGTTTCTATGGGAGAACAAGAGCTTGGAGCTGCCTACTCTGCCATTTTGTTAACATCAGCCTCCTCCTCCCCCAAACTTTAATATGCTCCTGTAAATTATGGTGCTCCTGAAGGATAACATAGTGTGTATTGTTGTTTTCCAAATTTATTTGACCGTAAGAGGATTTTTTTGTGTTTTTTAAATAGACCATCCTTTAATGAAGCACATTTCAAAGATGTCAAACATTCTGCAAAACATAGTTTTGAAAATTCTGATCTACATTTTTCTTTTATTAATTCAGTTAACAGATTCTCACTGAACAATAAATATATTAGATGATAATAATAAAACTATGACTAAGAGTAAAGGCAATCATAGGGCTATAATAAAACTCTGTGCTCCTGCCAAGGAAGGGATATTTTATTGGGGGCTGCAGGGTAAGTGCCTGGGATGGAGAGGTAATGGAGGAAGAACAAAGAATCAGTAAAGATCAACTTAATCATTCTCAGTTACTTGTCTAAGACTAAATTTATGTAATGATCCTTTAGTCTAGAGATATAACTCAGGGATGCAAGTGAAAAACTCTGCTTATAATCAGATTTGATAAATGTATGAATTCCTAGATGAGTTCTCTTAAAAACTCAGTGCCCTGGATGATGGGTCAACAACATTTTTTTTTTTTTGTAAAGGGGCAGACAGTAAATTTTTTAGACTTCATGGACCACAAAGTCTCTGTCACACCTACTCAATTCTGTCTTTGTAGTGAAAGTAACCATAGACAGTGTATAAACAAATAGGTGTGGCTGTGTTCTAGTAAAACTTTACAAAACAGGTGGTGGATTAGATTTGGCCCATGGGCCAAGTTTGCTGAGCCTGGCTCTGGACTCAGAGTAGGAGGTTGGTGAACAACAGAAACTGTTGTGGAATTCCATGATCTTTCCATACCTACAACTGAGGACTGGCCATGGACATGGAGGAGCATAGGAACTATATGTAGGATTATCTCTAATCATTTTGATACTGTATTTTGTGGCATGAGAAAAATCGACTTTGGCAGCAAGATTGGATGGGAAATGATGTCCTTTGAGCCAGCTGCACTGTTGTGGGTGAAAACCATTAAGTTTGAGTTAGACTACTATGTTATTATAAGAGCTAGGAGGCAGTATGGAAGAAAAATAGGGCAAGGCCACGATAATGTGAACAAATATTAGTATATTTGACTCAATCATTATATTTAATATGTTCTATATCTTGCATATTTAAAACCTGGAACCAATTTTTATAACTTTACCATGGTAATGAAAATTTTACCTATTTTCCATATTGACTATATTTATATAAACCCATATAGATATAGATATAGATATAGATATAGATATAATGTATCCATCTGTATTGACCATAGCTTTGTAAGTTAAGAACAAATGTTATTTTTTTAAAAAAGCTTCCAGATGGATTTTATTTAAAAATAAACAGCAGAAATAAATATTTGTATAATATCACTTATTTGTGGAAACTGAAAAAACCAAACTCACAGAAGCACAGTGATAGGAGCTGTGGGTGAGAGAAATGAGAAGCTGTAGGTCAAAAGATACAAACTTCGAGTTATAAGATGAATAAGTTCTTGGGATATAATATACAGCATGGTGACTATAGGTAACAATACTGTATTATAATTTGAAAGTTGCAAAGTGAGTAGCTCTTAAATGTTCTCACCACAAAGAAGATATCGTAGTTATGTGATGTGATGGAGGTGTTAACTAACACTACATGGTAATCATCTTGCAATATTAATGCTATAGTGGTAATCATTTTGCAATATGTAAGTGTATAAATCAATACATTGTGCACCTTAAACAAACACAACATTGTATGTTGATTATATCTCAATAAAGTTGGAAAAAATTTAAACAAGGGCTGCAGCAAAGATTTAAAAAATAAGCATTAGGAAAGAATAGGAGATCTTGTGTAACACCAAAGCAAGTAGTCACTATTCATTAGTTTTGCCTCAAGTATGTTATCTTCCAACATCATTTTAAGGAGAAAGATTTAAGAGCAGAGGGCATTCTTTGAGTTCCAAGATGAAAATGTTATTTTTTTTCTCTTGTCACAAATAGGCAAGAATGGCATTTTCATTTTGCATTTTTTTCCTAATAAGTAATTTAATGTGTCATTAAGTACCACAGTTGCTTTAGTGTAAGATCCTCGAATGGGAATGGAATATTAAATATATGTGCTTGATTTATACAGAAATTAAATTTCATTTGGAATAAGATTTTTGTCTAGCAGAAAGATTCTTGCCATTGGCTCAAGAGACAAAAGAGGAAAATAAAACACACAGAGGAAGCAAGAAGACATATAGTTAAGGGTCAGAGCCTTGCTATTTGAACAGGGAGAAGCAGTGTTTCTTGTGATGGCTTCCTGTGTTGCATTGTGCTTTGATGATCATGAAAGAGAGAGCCTTGGAGAATGGGAAGATTGCAAGGGGAGGGAATGGCTTCTCATGGTGTTAGTCCCTTTTTGAAGGGTGATTTGAGGCATCTAATCTAAAAGAAGGGAGAAAGTTTTTTAGACTGTCATGATTGTAATTATAAATGATCACATAAACTAACCCATTGCATTATTTTAATTTTCAATTCACTCATGGTGAGTTATATACCATTGATTCTTTTGTTTAACATATGGTCAAAATGGTTTTATCACTTCTATTATACTTAATTTGGTTGCTGACATCCAGGTCTGTGCAAAGGGCAAAATATTTAGAGCTGATTCCCACAGCTTATGATATAGTCCAGCAAACCATTTGCTTTGGACCAGCCACATTGATAAAATGATGAAATTGGCAGACAAAGCAATTAATTAGCACCTAAAGTAGCTTAAATATAGAGGACCAAATGGCAGCTTCTGTGAGTCCTTCCCACTCATGGCTACCAATTGTCAACTACCCTCACACAAAGATAAGTAAATGGACAGGTGTACACATAGCTCAGATCCATGTCAGAGCTTTGCAGATGTCAGCAAGTTTCTATTTTTTTCATGCTATAGATTTCTCTATGATTTAAAGACAAGGGATAAGACAGGGGTTATTATCTCATTTAGGATGATTACTTGTAAGAAAGAAAGTGGGTGCTATTGATAATTAACAGAAACACCAGGCATAAAACAGGACTGAAAAAGCCTGGACTTTGGGTCATACTACTCAGATATTTTTGAAGTATGGTGACGACCAGTCTGTCTTGATTCTGTACCTAGCTCTGCTTATTACCACATATGAAATTTAAACAGTGCAGAAACTCTCTGAGTCTATTATATCTTCTGTAGAATGGAAATAATGATCCTTGCCTTGATGTTAATTGTGAGAATCAGTAGTAATGTATGGAAGGCATATAATAGTTGCTCAATAAATTGCAGTTTATTTATAGTAATACTAGTAGTATTAGTATCATTATTTCAAGTTCATTGGATTGTTAAAACATGCCTATGCAGGAGGTGTGTCATTGAACCCATTTTAATATAGAGTAAACTGAAATGTTGAGACTTCAACTTAGATCTCCCAACATTTTCTAGGCTAATCTTGACTGAAATAATGTCCATCCCATCCAATTTTCTTTCTCTTATCTGTAAACTTTATTTTTTTCTCATCTCCACAGAACTTTTTAGCAGGATCCAACTACATTTTATAACTTTTTTTTCTTCCAGAAGTTATGCATAAACATTCTTTTTGTTTCGACAACCACATAGCACTATGGGTTTGAGATCATTACTGCTAGCTTCTTTATTTAAAATAAGGTTTTTTAACCTTGGAATTATTAGCATTTTAGGCCAGATCATTCTGTGTTGTGAGAGCTTGTCCTGTGCATTGTAGGATGTTGAGCAACATCCTTGGTCTCTACTTATTAGATGCCAGTAGCTCCCCGACTTTCAAGGTCCCTATTGTAACAACCAAAAATTTGTCCAGACATTGTCAAATGTTCCCTGGGAGAAAAAAAATTACCCCTGGTTGAAAACCACTAAATTATAAAAAGAAGGTAAAAATGGCAGGATGTGTGGAAAGGTTTTCAATAAGGATTACATGTTATATAATAATGAAATGAGCTTCAGATTATTGTGCTTAGCCAAATATGTTAGGGTCATATTAAAGTATTTTTGGTCATGTGACTTTCTTATAAGAACTCTCATGAAACTTGTACTCCTTTGTTGGGTTCAGGAAATTAAATTTGGTGATTCTTTGCAGGCATTTACTGAATCCTGAGCATTTCCATCTTATTAGTCATTAAATCAGCAAACATTCATTGAGAACCCATTACATACCTGGTATACACTTGGTATTCTACTAATTATCATTTACTATTAGATGGTAAGTTGTGGGACTAAATATAAGAAAATCAGGCATTATGGACCGGACAAGTCAGAAACATTTAGTGAAAAGCCCTTGAGTCATCTTACAAGAAATATCAAATGAAACAAAAAATGTGTGTGTAACCAAGCATCACAGAGAGGGCATTTTTGTTAAGCCTCTTTCTAATACAAGTGAACTGATGCTTTTTTGTTCATTGTAGGATCATAGTGACCCTTAAAGTGAAAAAGTTTTTGTTCTTGGAGATTTAAGGCACTTGGCTTGTGGTGACAAAGTTCATTTACTATTTTAAAGATCTCAGAGACTAGGGACGCCTGGGTGGCTTGGTGGTTGAGCATCTGTCTTTGGCTCAGGGCATGATCCCAGAGTTCTGGGTTCGAGTCCCGCATCAGGCTCCCTGTGAGGAGCCTACTTCTCCCTCTGCCTGTGTCTCTGCCTCTCTCTCTGTCCCTCGTGAATAAATAAATAAAATCTTTTTTAAAAATCTCAGAGACTAGATATAGACCTTCACATTGTGAGTAATTTGTAACTGTAATCTACATATATTTCTATTTATGCTATAATAAAATGTCATCAGATGGAGGATTGCTAAAAAACATGAGATTCTTGCTATCTTAGATTAGGGTGGATAATAAATAAAGACCCATTTAGTCTGAGAAGAAGACAATTTTAAATGCCATTTGGAATTAATTTTTAAATGAAGAGATCTGAGAATCTGTCATGAACCCAAATGATGTTTCCATTGATTTTAGGAAGTAACAAAAATAGAATTAAAGACAACTTTCTCTCATGTTAATTGGATGCTTTTCCACTTTGCAAAATGAATAGCAAGTTCATCAACTTGTTAGGTCCTGACAAATTGAAAATAGGGTTTTTTGCATTAATAATTTTTGAAGAAGGAACTGTGTTGGATTTAGGTTTATAATAATGGAATTTGTCGGTGCAGTCTACCCACATATACATATATGTTTCCATGTTCAAATCTTCTCATGCTTCAAAGCCTAGTTCAAATGATAACGACTCAGTTTTCTCTGTACTTGAATATCATCTTTTTTGGCATTTCTGTAGCCCCTTAACCCTTATAATGTTGTGTTATGGTCAACTCTTCATGTGTCTAATCATTTCAAATATGCTCTAGAAGGGATGTGGTACAGATCTGATTCACTATAATGTTTTCCAAAGCATTTAGTATAGTACTGAACACATAGTAGATGTTCAATAAATGCTCAATGAATGTTATTGATCAGAATATAAGCCTTTTTGTGTAGGAAATGCCAGTGACATACCAAGAAATCCATGCATTTCCATTTCATTTCAGAACAATTTTCAATATGGGACATTTTAACCCCATCAATTGGCCTCCATCCCTTCAGCTTCAAAGGGTAGTTCATTCAAATGGTTGTTCATTTAAATTAATTGTCTTATCTGACTCTCATGAAATCAAAAGTGAATTCTGTTTTCTGTCTCAGCAGAATAAGAAAATTATGACAAAAACAGGACAGGCACCAATGACTAGCATTGCAACATGGTCCTTTGAAATTACTACTGAGCTGCCCTGTTTGAGGTGGGGTTGGGAAACTTCTTAACTGTTTTCCTCCCTCCTAACATCATCCCTCATCAGTGCAGCATGAAATAATGGGGAGTAAATCATAAGCTCCAGAGCTAGAAGAACTAGATTTAAATCCTGCCTCTACTATAGGACTATTTGTGTGACCCTCTGTAAGCTGTTGAATGACTCTGGGCTCTTCATTTACAAAAGAAATATCTTTACCTAACTCTCAGGTCCATTGAGGGGACTTAATGTGATTGTGCCTATGAAATGCTACCTATTTCTTTTTTCTTACCATCTCCTTCCTCTATCAAGGAAAGGTCTTCCTCTTAAGCCTTGAGATTTTTCCCTTTATTTAACAACCAGATATACTTTTCTCAAGCACTATATCTATGCCCTACATTTTATATGCTCATCGCTACTCACAGTGTTATAAAAAAGAGAAAAAGACCTGGATTTTAACAGTATAAATAGGCTCTAGAAAAAAATATATATAATCTCATCTTTGTTGGAGAATCATGAATGGGGGTGGGGGGACATGTGCTTCAGTGGAAGCTATGCATTGTCAATAGTACACCATTCCAGGTTATCTGATTCTGATTGTATGGGAACTATTTTACAATTCTGTAAATTTTATAACTGATGTCAATATATATTTTGCTTAGAGACATGTAAATTCTGTCCTGTTCTATTTTATAGAAGTTAAGTGACTGCCTTCCCTCATTGTGGAAGAGGCTAGTTTTGCATCCATTTGCGCATTCATTTCTAAATATTTTTTAGGGATTTGATTTATTTAATTGACTGAGAGAGAGGGAGGACACAAGTGGGGGGGAGTGGCAGGCAGAGAGAGAGGGAGAAGCAGGCTCCCCACTGAGCAGAGAGCTTGATGTGGGGCTCCATCCCAGGACCTTGGGATCATGACCTGAGCTGAAGGCAGATGCCTAACTGACTGAACCACCCAGGTGGCTCATGCACATTGATTTCAATATTCTTGATCAATAAATGTGTCTGGTCTTTGGATTTTCTTCCGAACTGGCTATACCATCTGTCTGGTTCCCTCATTGATTAATGAGTTAAATAAAATCTTTAACATGTATTCATTTTGTATTTGCATGAGAGTCATGATTTTACATTTATTAAAAAGTTATCTTTTGGGCAGCCCGGGTGGCTCAGCGGTTTAGTGCCGCCTTTGGCCCAGGGCGTGATCCTGGAGACCCAGGATCAAGTCCCACATTGGGCTCCCTGCATGGAGCCTGCTTCTCCCTCTGCCTGTGTCTCTGCCTTTCTCTCTCTCTCCTTCTCTCTCTCTCTCTCTCTCTCTCTCTCATGAATAAATAAATTAAATATTTTTTAAAAATTAAAAAAGTTATCTTTTAATGCAAATTAAAAAAAAAAAAAGAGGGATCCCTGGGTGGCGCAGCGGTTTAGCGCCTGCCTTTGGCCCAGGGCGCGATCCTGGAGACCCGGGATCGAATCCCACGTTGGGCTCCCGGTGCATGGAGCCTGCTTCTCCCTCTGCCTGTGTCTCTGCCTCTCTCTCTCTCTCTCTTTCTGTGTGACTATCATAAATAAATAAAAATTAAAAAAAAGAAAAGAAATGACTACCCTTTAGAAGTGTTAGACTCAGAACCAGGCTTGGAAGCTTGGAGACCTAAATTCTGTTCAAGGCCATTGCACTGCTGGGTAACCCAGCCCTTGCTGTTTTGCTGCCAAAAGAGATCTTAGAGCACCATGTCTGCCAATATACAGTACCTAAGTTCTCATTTCCCTCCTCTGTTCTTCTGTGGCTTCCACAAATAAGGGACTGTTTTCTCATTGGGCATTCTGCACCATTTCTCTGAGGGTAGGAAGGTCACCATTGTACTGTTAGGAAACAGAGGTTTTCTATGTCAGCAAGAGATCTAAAAATAGAAGCCAGAGTTCCTGACATGCACTCTTCTCTACTAACAACTAGGACAGACACTTCACTACTGCAGAGGGAAATCCTGAAATTGTGATGTTTGTTGTGTTTACGTGTGCTCAAATTTGACTAATAGGTCCCTAGCACTTATGTAGTATGGTGCTTCCATGTCTCTTATCTCATACTGCACTGTGCATCTTTGTAATTCAGTTTAATTAAAAGGACATTTATTGGACTTCTGTATATCAGGTGTTTACTTAGTTTAGGTTACACTTAAGTCAAGGACTGAGGTGAAAGTAGTTTATTAAAGAGGTGAATAATATGTTAGTTGGGAAGTGGGGAAGGAAGCTAAGAAAAAGTAGTTAAGCAAATCCATTACTCTTTGAGCACAAATGAAGCTTTATCCTGTGCGCAACTCTGGAAGGCACACTCCTCTGAGCTATGCTACCCAGGGGAAGAAGGTGCTGGGGTATTGTACATTGACTCCCATCAGTCATTGAATGAGAGTATTCTCAGGGGCATTAATTCATCTTCCCTTCTGGTCAGCCACAGGGGCAGGCAAAGTGGCTTGGGTCAGAGAAAGCCCTGGAGCAAGGAAATACAAGTGTTGGCATTTGGAAGTCAGATGGTGCATTGAAATGATAAGGGATTGGGGATATTGTCTGGGCACTGACAGTGGTGCCTATAAGGTGCTGGGAATGCCAGAATGTACTCAGTCCTTGCACTCAATACACTCACAATCTGTCATGGCACAAAGACATAAATTAGACTAAAACTGTAATATAATGTGATAATAAGACTAAGATTTTAAGGGAATGTAGCAGAAGTGATGAATCGTGCATGGGAAAGGAGAAAGGGAGAGAAGGAAAAGGATTCTTTGTAAGAAGGTGGTTGTATTTCTTTATATGGAGGAGCGGGAAGATGGGGCTCTATTTTATAAAAAAAAAAAAGTATATATTATTAGCCAAAGCATAAGCAGCAGTCGAAAGTCGAACCTACATTATTGCTCTTTTTATTACATATCCTTCCCTAAATTCAAAGTCCTCCAAAATTGGCATTGTTGGAGATTTTTTTAAGTTGTGGAGAAACTGTCCTACATCTGGATTTTAATATCCTATATTTCCACCTCCATCTCATTGTGATAGGATCTCTGATACTAAGCAGCTGAGCAGAGCTGTCCCTCCAAGAATGAAGAAGCTAAGTAGCCTCCCTCACCACAATTGAGTTCACATTTGAAGTGGAGAACGTTCTCCCATTAGACATCATCACTTCCTGTGAGCTCATGACAATAAACGGGAACATCACTTTGGGACCTGGAGAAGGTTATAATTGGAAGACATGAGAATCTGGATGCTTTGCTAAAGAAATACAGTGAGGTTCATACTCCTAATCTTTTCACACTAGAGACAAGATTTGTTGAAGCCTTTAATAGACTCTAATTTTGCGTGTTGCGCCAAACAGAACAGAGCAGTGTGTAGAAAAGAATCCTTTGATGAGAAGTGGCCCCATTCCCAAACTCTCAGGTAATGGAGGTAGAAAGTCCCTCAAGTTAAAAAACAGGAATCTTCCTAAGAGAGTGTTCTTTTTGGGATGACCCCAAGGTGCCCTTACAGTCAGATGCACTGTTCATTTGCAAACACAGACACTGGTCACCTGCCTCCACTACCATAAGGAACAGTGCAGTGGGTAAGTGTGTGAGCTCTAGCACTAGATAGCTTGAATCTGACGGGCCGCTCTGCCTCTCCCAGCTGTGCCAGCTGCAAGGATTCTGAACATTAGTTTCTAGATCTGGAAAAAGGGAATTGGTAATGGTAGTACTTCTCAATTTTGTAGGAAATAAGTGATATCCTGCATGCAACACATGTAACATGTTACCTGCCATATCATGAGGCACACATTATCTCTGTAAGCTCCACCTGTGGTTCACATTCCACCTCTTCTTTATACTTGAGCCATCATCAACTCCCCTACTCAGAACTTCTAGTGTCCATGGCATAATTCCCTACATAGCTGCATGTTCATATACAGAGGAATTGACTTGTGTTGCTCAGACTTGTTTTTTGTGTATTATTTCACTTGTTCATCAAGATGACATGTTTCTAAAGGACACTTGCTGTCCTGGTACTGCTTTCAGTAAGTTCCTAAAGTACCTATAAGCCAGGCCCATCCGTAAGTCTTTCTCCCGAATACTTTGTGATTAATATTGACCTTGCTATAAAGTAAACTTGACTTTGTACATAAGCAGCCATGGCTGCTTCTGCTTATGAAAAGACCACATACATTGTTTCAGAGAGCAGTGTCCTTGGTTCTTAAAGAACACTATCCCAGAAAGCGGCACTTAAAATCTTCCCACCCCTGTTAATCTTTGCAAACTGAGGCTCTTCATTTGTGTTAGAAAGTTATCATAAAGAGAATCAAATTGCAGACTTCAGGTCTCAGACTTAGCATTTGTCCCCACTATGTCCAAATGATTGAGACTATTAAAGGAAAACATTTCCAGAACCCAGATAGTAAACTGCACTAGGGAGGAGGCTATCAGACTAGAGAAAATGCCAGATGCTTTTGGTATACCATAGTCAGCATTTTTCTGGGATATATTTAAATACATCATGAATTTGTTCTGAAGGAAGATGTAAAAAATGACTACAAAATGCCACTAGTCAGAGACAAAATCACAGAATGTGTAACCTGTGAAGAAGTAGTCACTCTATCTCTTGTCCTTTCTTCTGCCACTAACTGCCTCTCCACCCCCACAATCCACAAAGTAGTTCCAGTATATTCCAAGCAGAAAGCTGTTGGGTGATTGGAGAGAAATCAGCTTTGCTCATTCATTTAATCATTCATCAAATATTTATGAAGGATTAATAATGTGCTTGAATCAAAAGATGCAAAGCTGAATAATAAACAGACTCTGAGCAAAATGCTTCAAAGCCTCTTGCAGGCCTCCAGACTCACAGCCCTCAGCCTGGCTCTGTAATTAAGGGATGCAGGTCTGACTCATGAACTTGGTGTACAACAGCACAAATCTTTAGGCCTTTACTATCCTACTAATAATGGTGATAGGATAGACCCATGCCATACTACCTGGGACCTAAAGTTAGCTCTGCACTCTTACTAGCCATATGACTATAAGCAACCACTGTGCTCTTTTTTTTTTTCTCAGTTTCCTTATCTGTGAAACAGGGATAATAATAACAGATATGTACTTCCCTAAAGGGTATTGGAAGGACTAAATGAGTGAATATGCAAAATGCTTAGAAGAATGCTTGACACATGGTAAGGACCCGAGTAACGTAAACTAATATTATTATTATTATTAATTCTTTCTGGGCACCTACAATGAAAATGGTGTGAAATACATGGATAGATGCAACAAGGAATAAAGAGTGGACACTGAGCCCCTTTTCTTCCTTCATCTTTTGTCTGAATATTGCACACAATACCTTCTGGCTTCATCTTCTGGGTCTTATGTTTAAAGTATATTTTAAAAATCTGGGATCCCTGGGTGGTGCAACGGTTTAGCACCTGCCTTTGGCCCAGGGTGCGATCCTGGAGACCCAGGATCGAATCCCACGTCGGGCTCCCGGTGCATGGAGCCTGCTTCTCCCTCTGCCTGTGTCTCTGCCTCTCTCTCTCTCTCTCTCTCTCTCTCTCTCTCTCTCTCTGTGACTATCATAAATAAATTAAAAAAATAAAAATAAAAATCTCCCTACTATATAAGCCTATTGATAAGTGAATTTTTAGTAGAAAACTCTGTTTTTATTATGTATTTCAATTTTACAAAAGCTCCCTGAATATCTGGGAGGACCATCGAGACAGATCATCATGAGGCACCTGGGTGGCTCAGTTGGTTAAGTGTCTGACTCTTGCTTGATTTCAGCTCAGGTCATGACCTCAGTGTGATGAGATTGAACCACATGTCTTGGGATTCTCTCTCTCCCCCTCTCCCTTGGCCCCTCCCCATTATTCTCTTTCTCTAAAAGCAAAACACAACAAAACAAAAACAAAAAACAAAACATCAAGAGTCTGGTGCTCTTTTGCAGCTTAATGTTGACTATACTCAGGAGCAGCCCATGCCAGGGGCAGTGACTCCTTTGTGGGAGATGACTGCTTCACCAAGAAAATAGAGGCCATTGGATGTGAACTTACCCTGACTACCTTCCTCTCTACCTGTAAAACTCACTATTGGAGTAAGGAAGGGATATTTCTCCTTGAGTGCAAGGGTGACCCCTCCATCTATTCTCACACCATGGCTTCTTTCTGTCCTTTCCAGAATTCTGCTTCATCAGTTATCTTCTATGTCTCTTGTTCTTTCAATCTACCTTTCCGTTATTTCACACATGCATTCTTTTCATCTTAATATAAAAACAAAACAAAACAAAACAAAAAAACAAAAGCCTCCCTGCTCTCAAACTCTGTAAGCTAATATCTGATCTCCCTTTTCCTCCTTGGTGTTAATCTTTTAAATGAAAAGTCTACAACACTCTCTTTTCTCCATTTTCTGAAATCTCACTCACTCTACAACCAGATACAACCTAAGCTTTTGTCTCCCTATCCTGGAGAAATTTTGCTCCTGGTAAAGTCAAAAATGTCCCACTGACAAAATCCAATGGTCTGTTTCCTTTCCTCTTTCTATTCAACATTCCTGTTAGACTTGGCATGGATGACTTCCTCATTCACAAAACTTTCTCTTCCAAAAAAAAAAAAAAAAAAAAAAAAAAAAAAAAAAAAAACTTTCTCTTCCTTTAACCTCGGTGACTCCATCTTTTCCAGTTCCTTTCCAGATTTTCTGACAACTCTTTGTCAATATTCTTTGTTGAGTCCTTCTCTTCCCCCCACTCCCTCAATGTTCCTGTGCCTGGAAGTCTCATCCTTAGTCCTCTTCTCTATTCTTTCTACACCTCAGCACCAAATGGTCTTAGTTGATCCTGTCACATTCTCATGACTCCCATTCTTACATTTCTAGCCTTGAAATTGCTTCTTGGCTTCAAATTAACATTTTTAACTACAGGTTATATATCTCTGTGTGGATGTGTAACAGTTATCTCAAAAACATGCCCAAAGCTGAACTCTTATTATCTTCCTCCCTCAGCATCTTCTTCCTCTTATGTCTCCTCTTTGGGTAAACAAAATCACAATCTGCTTAATTGCCTAACCTGGAACCGTGAGTCAAACACTACTCTTTCTCTTGGACCCACCATATCTTGTCTAGTGCAATTTGGCCTTCAATTTATTTTTTTAATCTGGCTTCTGCTTTCTAATCCCATTGTCACTGCCTAAACCAAAAGCTTCACTATTTCCCTCTTGTGAGTGATTGTCATGGCATCCTGATTCCTCCACTTTCTAGTATATCATTTGAAAGATATCTTGAGGGGATCCCTGGGTGGCGCAGCAGTTTGGCGCCTGCCTTTGGCCCAGGGCGCGATCCTGGAGACCCAGGATCGAATCCCACGTCGGGCTCCCGGTGCATGGAGCCTGCTTCTCCCTCTGCCTGTGTCTCTGCCTCTCTCTCTCTTTCTCTCTGTGTGACTATCATAAATAAATTTAAAAAAAAGAAAGATATCTTGAATTATCTTCTTAGATATGCACCTTCTCCATTTAAAAAAACCTCAATTGCCTTCCTGTTACCTATGATTAAATTTCAATCTTAATAATCCCCTTAATACTCTGTCCCTAACTTCATTCTCTAGCCTCATCTATGACTCCCCTCCTTTTATTTCCTCTAGGTATACACATCTTTTGTTATCTCCCAAGCTAGCCATTTTCTTTCCAAACATCTAGAGTTCCCTTTCTGAAATTCCCTTTTTCATTCATTGAATACCTACTCATCTCTCAAGACCCAATTCAAACATCATCTCTTTTATGAAGCCTAGAGCTACTTTATTTTGTCCTCCGTAGACTGACCTTTCGCATATAAAGGACTCTCTAAAGAAATATAAAGATCATCATCAGTAGTAGGTACCTTAGTTGGGCTTCCTAGGCTTTGTGAAAATTTTTGTTCATTGCCTCATAATCTGGGAGAATCCCACACCTTGAAAACTACTCTTTGATTCTTGATGATGCTGGAAGATAAGGCTCAAAAGGAAAATTTTAAAGGGGAATCAACTACATACTCACTGGTTGGAAAGAGTTAAGGGCTATAACCCCGAAGGACTCTGATATTATTTTAGCAGTTGGAACTTACTGGTAATTCAGTTATATCCAGTATTCACAATGAGTACCATTTGGGTACATTGGTTTTATTTACTAAACACTGGAGGCACTGAGTAGGAAAGTTGGGTCTTATCTGGGTACATTTGATGCTACCATAGATCCCAGTTCAGAACTGGCCATGGAAAATAAAGCTTTTTATATATGGGATGTTGGCCCTGGAATAGTGGTAAAGTAGAAGGAGGTGGGATAGAAAAGTTGGAGGTAAGAATGCTGGTAAATTAGCAGTTCTCCTTTTAATTCTCCTCTACTTGATGCCTAGCACAGTGCCATATGCACAATAAATGCTTGATATGTATCTATATGTGAATGAATCCACTCACTTAACAGTAAACATTTATTAAGCTCCTACAAAGACAGTAAATGCTTAAAAACCCAGGACTGCAAAGATAAATTAGACTCACCCTGTAAAAGAAAGGAGGGCAGTTATGTTAAAAAATACATTCAATGCATGAGCACCTTCTCTTTCTCTCTCTCTCTCTCTCAAATAAATAAATCTTTTAAAAAATACATTCAATGAAGTATTGTAGATTGTCTTTATCTTCATGCTTTAAATGATGACCTACATTCTATTCTATCCTAGGTTTTATGTATCTGGAAAGGTAGTGCTGATCTAAGTCCTGCCTGACAGCAAAATAACTTCTTCTTCCCCCTAGATAACAAGAATGGTAAAAAAAAAATTCCAATTGTTTTCCATTCTGAGAAATGCATAAGGAGTCAAATGAGATAACATATGGGGGAAAACTTCATGCATTTTAAAAGAATCATGAATATTACCAGATAATAATTTATTATTTTAGTTCAGTTGTTCACATCCAACTTTGTTTTAGAACAGATTATAGGGATAAATATTGGTATTGTAAGTTTATTCTGTTCATTTGATAAATGTTTATCGGCCTGACCTACTGTCAGATGTTGGAGGTACAGTGGAGAATGAGATAAGTCCAATCTCTGGCCTCCTTTAACGAGTCTAGGAGGGAAAGAGACAGGGAAGCAGCCAATCACAACAGAGACTATAGACTGAACATGAAGGGCAGGATGGACTTAGTAGTTGAGGAGAGGCTTTCTAAAGGAAATGATGCTGAGGTCTGTAGGATGAGTAGGCTTTAGGCTGCCGGAAAGGCAGGCACAGTGAAGGTAAATGAAAGTACAAAGCACCAGAGATAAAAGGTTTGATGAACGAGAAACAGGGCATTGGGGCTAGAACAAAGTGGGAGGGCATGACTAGAAATGTGGAATGGTCATGTTGAAATGGACAATATTGATTCTCCACCCGGGCTCCTCGGATCCCATTTATCATTTTGTGCCTTTTATCTTAGTGTGCTTTTGCTTCCAGTACCCAGAACATGTGGCCTTTCGCAGAAGACTGTCCTGGGGCTACCGGAGATCACTTTACCCACATGAAAAGAGATAGAAGCATCTGGGAAATTTACTCTCCTCCCCACTTAATACACCCTAAGGGCAGTCTTTACTCAGTAACTGACAGAGGGGATTGTGAGAAGCCAGCTTTCTTGCTTCCAGTCAAGAAAACCCTGGGGTACAGCTTACGATGAAGAATTTCCCCTGAAATTCTGGGGATAGGTTGAACCTGCCCTCTGTTGGACTTTGCCTGAGATCACATCCATACTGGATTTCCCCTCATTCTTTTCTGATTTTATCACTCTCTTATATGTCTCTCCTCACTTATCCTTAATAAATGACTTGCACACAGGGTCTGCTTCTCAGAAATCTAACTCAGATAGTTGTAGTCAAAAATCTAACCATGGGGATGCCTGGGTGGCTCAGTGGTTGAGTGTCTGCCTTTGGCTCAGGGTGTGATCCTGGGGTCCTGGGATCAAGTTCCACATCAGGCTCCCTGTAGAGAGCCTGCCTCTCCCTCTGCCTCTGTCTCTGTGTCTCTCATGAATAAATAAAATCTTTAAAAAAAAGCTAACCATGAAGATCTTTATAAGCCATGTGCAGGTGGATAAGGAAGTGATAAGTCCCAGGAGAATTTCAAGAGTCATGAGAGGCCTAGAACATCGAGGATACTAGTATTTTGAGCTCTGCACTCTCTTGGGTGACAGCTCAGCTTGCTTTTCCTGTGCATTCAGATAAAGATGTAGCCAATCAGGCACCCCACAGCAGCTGCACTATGAATTTTCTAAAAAAAGTATAGGAGTTTATTTCTGATCTTAGCTTGCCTTTAGAATCTATTTATTATCCATTCTCTATTTCTTTGCCTTCTTTGCACCTGCCACATCACCCCTCAGCAGTAAATAACTTTTTTCAAAGGTGTCATTTTGCAATTTATATGGCATATTTCATGATGCCACTGATGGACACTTTTTGTTAGTACCCTCAATTGTTTTTGCTCTATCACTGAAGCAGATAATTTATCCTGACATTTATATGAAAAGTTAGACACTGAGAATACCTGCTCACTTGAGACTTTATATAGGCATGGTTTATTATGGCACATATTGTTGGCACCTGGTTCCGGATTCTTATATAATAATTATGTTCTTTAAGTGTATAGAGGAATGAGAAAGGTCCCATGGTGGAGGACTCATAGCCAATCATGGAAGCTTCACATGTCAATCCACTTCCACTGAGCTCCACAGAGATTCCTTCACTCAAACTATATTGCTGTTAACTGTACATTGACACCTCTTAAATGAACTCAGTTGGGGTGAGTGAGTGCTTAGAAGACTCTTCACCCAGGGGCCCTATGCAAACCTGGTTTCAAAAGTAGGCAGGAAATAAAAAATGTGCGTGTAATTATGCTATTTGCAGAGTCTGTTTGACAAGTAGAAATGTGGAATTTTTCCTTGAGATAGCTGTGTTCTCTTGCTGAGGAAATCCTTTTTTTAATGGGCTTTAGGATATTTGCCCCAAGTCACAAATTCATACACTTTTCTGAGAGCCCAGCATTTTATAAACTTGTTTGGCATCAGGAGATCTTTGGAACAGGAAACCACCTGCTGGGTTTTAAGTGGGAATATTTGTTCAGAAGATTTGAATAAAGGATGAGCTTAATGAGGCATACGTGTCCAATAAACAAATGTGAATATTGGAAATGTAGGTAGGTTCTTGGGGGGGAAATAAAAGGAACACATATCCCAGACTGTGGGTAATTCCTCCTATTTTTGGAGAGCTGGAAAAAAATAGGCCTGCTAATATAGGATTAATTCAGTAAGGATTAGGTCGAGTATGCTGCTGGTCACGGAGTGGTCACTAACTCCAGAAAATGGAATAGGGATATTCTAGAGAAAATAAATACTGAAGAGTGTATAGCAACTTTTTTGCTAACAAGCCATGATCTCAAATTTTAGAAGAAGCAGAGTGGCATTTTATCTATCAAAAACCCTTCTAAAAAATGAAAATTTCCGTGCCAGTTTTTCTATTTACAAGACCTGGCACTGGGTGTATGTGACATTTCCTTTCAAAGAGGCATGATCTTTTCTTAAATTTTTACATTTTGAGAAGATACTATATACTTCTTTTCGAAAGCAAATCTCAGACTCCTGGAGAAAATGTTATCTTCCTTTTTTTTTTAAGGGTTTTATTTATTTATTTATGAGAGAGAGAGAGAGAGAGAGAAAGAGAGAGGCAGAGAGAGAAACAGGCTCCATGCAGGGAGTCTGACGTGGGACTCGATCCTGGGACCTCCAGGATCATACCATGGGCCAAAGGCTGGTGCTAAACCACTGAGCCACCCAGGGATCCCCGAAAATGCCATCTTCTTGTTCATATTCTCTGGCTTCTGTAACTGAAGGATTCAGCAAAGCCATCTCCTTGTCCCTTTATATCTAATGCCACTGTCTGCCTCCTAGAAATGGAGAAGCAACAGTGACATCAGAAGCAAATGATAGCAAGGAACTTGAGTCAGGCACCCAGGCTACATAAAACAAACTTTAAAGACAGAATAAGCAAACTGTGTGTAGGCTAAATAACTTCGTTAATCTTCACTCAACTCCTCTCCAAGGTGCCATATATCTAAGACTGCCAAACCTTAATCACTAGAAAAGCTTAAAAAATGGTATTGCATTTTCTGTGGGTTGTACAGTGGAATGTCAGCAATGCTAATGCCATCACTGTGGATAGTTTGAAGAAATGTTTCAAATAAAGGACTAGTCTCATACAGAATGTGTAGTGGCTGCATCATCAATGTATCTTTACTGTATGAAATAAATGACATGGATCAGGAGCTGTTTTGATTAAATCTAAGGTAGCTGTAATATTTCCCACCCCCTACTTTGTTCTATTTTCCTAAGATCCTGGAGTAAGAAATAGGAAGAAAAAAATCATATTTGGTTATTTGACAGACTCTCTCAGAGAAAGCATGGGGGAAGAACTAGTAATAAAGAGATAATATCTTTTCCCAAGACATTTAGTGACTATTTCAAAGACATTTCTTTCTGCATCCATCTTTATTGAAAACAATTTTCAAAAGTTTTTCCTGGGAATTTACACATGTAAATATGAAACATGATTGATTTTGATAAGGCCAACTTAGAATATTTTTAATGCTAATAAATGAAGACCTTGATCATAAATCTACACAATTTATTTAGGTAATTATTGCATAGTTTCAATTTTTTAAAAGTGAGGGGTTTTTTTTAGTATGGATTCAAATCTGAAGAATTTCATTTCAAGAAAATGATGGGGAAAAATTCTAAACAAACAGTTGGATGGAAATTGTACAACTATAAGATTTATCCATCTTGGAAAACTGCCTGAAAGAGAAGATGGCAATCCAAAAGGAAATTCTTCATATGGGCATGAATCTTTGTCATATCCTGCAGAAGAAATGTCTTTAGTTCAAGGTTAAAGGTCACTTGTTGAAATGTGTATGTCATTCAGCATTCAAGAATCATGAGGACTAAAACAGAAGATGATTACCAGATCAAAGTATTTTGCTGTATTGACTAATGTCTTTTCTTTTGTCTTCAATGTTTGTTTTTTCAAAATGCCACTGTTTGCTCATTTATTCATGTAAATGAAACTGGAGATAAATAGCCTCCAATAATATTTTAACTTGAGTAATTCTCTTGTGGCATCAGAATACTAATGTTGACCATGTATCAAAATGAAAGCCACATTTACTGAATGCAGGGGCCTTCTTACTCTTATGGATATTAACTTTCTAGCAGAGCATCATAGGTTTCCCGTCATCATCATCATCATCATCATCATCATCATCTATATTCAGGGCAAAAATATCATTTAGATTTATGGATTTACCAAAGCCACATTTTCCAAAGTGTATTCCATGAAACACCAGTACCCCAGAGTGTTACTCATTTAAAAAATCCTTGATCAAATAAGTATAGGATAAGCCCCTATGTAAAAAAAAAAAAAAAAAAAGGTTTTAGAAATATTTGTGTATTTTTACTGCAGGTTTCCTCTAAACTTGTAATATGCTAATGAATATTGGAACTCTCTCAGAGAATGTTTTGTAGAATTTCCTATTCTTATTTTACATTTTTACATTTTAAATCTTTTATCTGAGAACATTTCATAGGACTAATGTTTTGAAAAACATCTTTGGCCAGATGCTGAACTAAAGAAATGTGGCAGCTACTTTTCCCCGAAGCAGCCTCTATACAAGAATTTGCTACCTCCAAACCAAAAGCAAGACAAAATTATAAATGACTGATTTCCTCAGTAATCCTCTTGTAAGTTTCCAGAGTCTTCCCATAGAATAATGATTATCCTTGAAATATTGGGAGTTGAAAGAAGATATGGGCAAGTGCAAAAAAATTTAGACAGAATTAGTATTTCTCAGAGGAAAGACCAATTCCCTAGGAAAATTGGATGTACCCAAGCTCTTCTGTGGTGAGTTAATAATTTATAAAAGTACATATCCCAGAATTTTAATTTAGAATATAAAGACCAGAGACAAAGTTGGAAGAGACATAGACATATTGGCCGAAATCCTTTATTTTTGGAGATGACAAAATGACAAAAATGATTCCTAGAAAGGTTAGGTGGCAAGTTCCAGGTTATAGCTGACAGAATTGGAGTTAAAACCAGGCCTCATGAGTCTCAGTTTAGATTTTTTTATCTCCTCTGGTATTCCCTCCACCCCCGTTTTTTTGGTAAGGCAATTCCTGGCACAGAGTACCTTGGGAAAAATACTACAAGGAAGTATTTTTATCCTTCAGATACAGGGGCAAAATTTTATCTTTCTGGTCCTGTAGTGCTTAAGCTGCAAGGAGTTATGACTTTGTTCAAGTGAATATTTTAAGATCTCATCATTCAGCAATTCTGGAGAGGTAGCGCTAGAGAAGTGTGGGGCCTAGGTATGTGCCTTTTTTAAAAAGATTATTCATTCATTCATTCATTCATTCATTCGAGACACACAGAGAGAGGCAGAAACATAGGCAGGTGGAGAAGCAGGCTCCCATGGGGAACCTGATGTGGGACTTGACCCCAGGAATCCGGGATCATGACCTGAGCTGAAGGCAGATGCCTAACCACTGAGCCACTCAGGTACCTGGCTATGCACCTTTTTAATATGACTCTCAGGTGGCTCTGGAGCAGGTGTTCTGAAAAGCATGGCTTGAGAAAGACATGTGGTTGGTTGCTCATTTGGTTTAGTAGTAAATCCTAAGTCCTTTGCCTTCATATATTCTATACAATGCTGAAGTACTAAAAACAGAATTAATTCAAAGGAAAAAGTAGACTATAAGAATTCCATTGTGAGCGTTGCACAATGTATTTATAAATTATCCTGAATCACATCATCTAACAAGTTGCTACAGTGTGGTTTGCCAAATGTGTGTATCGTTCACTTTTCAGAGACATTGAGGTTTAAAGCTAAATAAATAGACCCCTTGTTTTCTGAATACATTTTTTGGGCAAAGAATGCTTTTTCTAGGAGAAAGCCTGATAAAAGAAATCTCAACTGCCTTGTTAGATATGAAGTGGTTCTTAGAAATCAACATGTGAGGTATTTAAATGTAAATAAATCAGAAAAAGATAGATTATATTATCTTCTATATACACTTGGGTTTTAAAAATGAAAGAAAAATTATGTGGTAAAGTGGTTCTGAGGTTTTCCTAAAGTAGCAAAATAGTGGTGATAAGTAGCTATATTTCAGGTGCAGTAATCAAACCAGGCAAGGAGTAGAAAACAAGCAACTGTTCCTTCAGCCTTGCCATTTCCTTGAAATGCACATTACTCTGCTCCTGATCTTCATGCTCTTCTAACCTCCACCCAATATTTTCTTCTTCTAACTCTCTACAGCTCTATGTAGAACAGAAGAGCACAGAGGGAAAGGATGTGTCTCAGAAATGCTGCCCCAAAGAGGCTTGGTGTTAAGTCTTGTGCTCAAAGCTAAGCCCAGAACATATCCCAGCATCAGGAGCATGGAGGGGATTTCCATGGGGCAAGGGCAACAATACAGTATTGGCAAACATATAACCATATTAGATAGACAGGAAACCATATTAATTATTTTCATATACTACATAGAAAGCTCTCTTTCACCCTCTCTCTCTGTCTCTCTGTCTCTGTCTCTCTCTGTCTCTCTCTCTCTCTCTCACACACACACACACGCACGCACGCACGCACACATACCAGTCCATTGGTTGTGCTCTTTCAATTGTCTGTTTAGGAGACACAACTATGACCTCACATTACCTTCCTTTCTCTTCTCTGTCTTTGGAGGTGTCATTTACTATTGGGATAATATATCCAAACAATATCCCTCTCTTACTTCCCTTCTTTCCCAAGATTGATAAAGGAGGCTTACTGATGATCAGCTTTGGAGATGTCTGCTCCACCACCTGAAAGTTGAGGGATGACTCTGCTCATACATTGGCTCTGTGTTGATCATCTTCCATCCCCTACCCCTACCCCGCCCTGAGAAACTCTCTTTTCTGTTATTCTATGTACCTTGGGAAGCTGACCTTTTGGGTTTGCATCTTTGAGCTCCTTGCCCTCTGACTTCTAGTTGGATTTGGCCAATGGGAGACTCCCACAAGAAAATGGAATACAGGAGGAAAGTGAGCTCAGAATATTTATTCTCTAGCTGTCTCCCTGCTAGGACAGCACAGATGGATGACATTGTTCTACAGATGTCATTAGGTGTCTTGTCTATATGGCCACATTCTCTACCATCTGGTAACCACTCCCTCCCTTGCCTCTTCAAGTCTATTGTTGATAGTCCTGAAATACTACACTCTCCTTTTGGGACTGGTTTTCCAAACCCTCTCGCACCCTGTTGGAGTGTGCTATTTCTTTCCTGCAAAAGTCCTGGATGATACAGCATTTAATTTACAAATTATATTCCAGTTTTTAGTGAGATGAGAACTGACATTTACAAGCTTAGATTTTTGTTTACCACTGTATACTTAGCAAGTAACGTGGCACTTGCACATAGTAATTACTATTTATTAGAGGAATGAACAAATGAATTGTGTGCTTAGACTCCAATATAAAGATGTAAAACCATTACATGTAATTTTTTGTGTCCACATATATGCTTCCTTGCCACAAATGTATTCTATTACTTTGAAAATGCATGGGCAGGTTAGCTTTTTTTTTCCTCAAGAAAATATGGCCCCTCTCCCATCAGGAAAAAAAAGAAGAAATCGAAAACAAAACTTAGGCAGTCACATTTGTGATAAATGCCTCTTGACTTTTTATATTTTGACTTGATCCAGGATTTTCTTTTGCCCTCTTGGATAAATGTGTTAGGAAAACAGAGAAACCATTTGGTATACCCATGTTCATAAGGGAATGACAAGTACACAAGCTAGGGCAGGAGTCTGAGACAGCATCCAGCTTTCCTCTTGTACTTGCCCCATGACCACAATTGATTGGCTAGCCAGACTAGACTCCAAGAGGGTAGCCCAGTGGCTTTATTTTTAAATCTCCTGCTCACTTAAGAATACCACTTAGGGACCTATTCCTTTTGTGCAGGTCCTTCCTTTAGTGCATTTCACATGGCGAAAAATGTCTGCAATCAGTCACAAGTGTCCAAAGTAATCCTCTCAAGAAAGAAGTCAATTAGCAAATGCTACATGCCACAGTCAGGACAGCCTCATAAGTGTTAACTCCAAAGAGAACTCAGAATGCTTCCAAAGACCTTATTGCTATGAGACTTGATCAACTATATTTCCATATTTAAGACCCGATTTCAAACATGTCTGATCCAACACTCCAAGAAAACTATTTCAACACCACCAAGAACGAACTAATGCTGATTTTTTTTCTCACTCTAAGCCTGATAGCCCTAACTGGACACATTATAATGTCCAGTCATTAAATACCAAGATACCCTTATATCAATACTGTTATTTTTTCTAATGAAGTCTCAGATTATCAGTAAAATGGACTGAGTTGTCCTTCAGGATGGACAAGCAAGCACTATAGAATTTAGGGTAAAATGTTTAGGCTTGGGACACCTGGGTGGCTCAGTGGTTGAGTGTCTGCCTTTGGCTCGGGTTGTGATCTCCGGGGTCCTAGGATCGAGTCCTGCATTGGGCTCCCTGCAGGGAGCCTGCTTCTCCCTCTGCCTATGTCTCTGCCTGTCTCTGTGCCTCTCATGAATAAATAAATAAAATCATTAATAAAAGAAAAAATGTTTAGGCTCTTTCAATGATGAAAATTAAGGATATGAAGTTATACAGACTCAATCAAGGAGCAATGTAATACAGTCTCAAAAACTAAATTATAGGCTTCAACTTCTATTGCTCTTAACGTGCCATGTTGTAGAGACCAAATGTCCTCTTCAAAATGCTTATTCTAAAATAAGAAATCAATTCTGCACGGTTGTGCAGTGACCCTTGCAAGTGCAGTAACCGGACAAGAAAATACATAAGAAATGACAGTCATATATCTTCATTTAAATTTAAGGTCCTTCTTTCTAGGACTAAGTAAAATTGGTTCTTTCTTTTACTTGGCTTATTTAAAAATGAGTTCAAGAAAATAGTCAGGGACAGGATTTGAATGGATAAATATAATTCCTTCCCACAAATGGCTCCTTCTTTGTTTCATGTTTAGGAATATGAAATAGCTCTTTCAGGTTGGAAATCTTCCCACCAATTGAATAAAAGGAGAACCAGCTGAGACACATGGCATCCCTGTCCTGATTAGTGTAATAGGACTCTAAAATACTAGGACTTCTCTGACTTGCTTTTTTTACCATTCAAAAAAATCAAGCAACTATAAGGCCCCACTATCATAAAGGGTTAGCTTTGATAATATATCATTAGTGTCAGTTACAAAAGAGAAATGAGGGACTAGTAATAGAGACTAATAATTCAAATTATTTGCAATAAACTTAATAGTTAAAAACAAACCATTCAGATGCATGACCTCAAATGAGATAGGCAAAGGCAGAAGAAAACCTAAGGCATGGAGAGGTGAAGATACCGTTTCTCAAAAAGGACATGAACATGCGTCTTCCAAATCCAAATCTAGCACTCTTTCCACCATACTATTCTCTCACCAATGAAGTGGAAAACATATATTTTGCCAGAATCTATTAGAATATTGTAGATATCTCTTTCCTGATGTCACCTCAAATCCCAGACAAGCACCTTGTAGGCCCACAGTAGCAGCCTAGTATATACAAATGTATTGGTTGATGTCCATACAGCACAGAAAAGCTGAATGGTGACACAGCCAATGGATTTCAGATGTACACAAATCTTCATCAACATCATTTCTGAACAAAACTGTGATATATGAATTTCCCTTTGTTACCTCCAGCCTTTCATCTCAATAATTCTTTTTCCCCTTTTATCTCCTATTGTCTTGTTCTAAAATGGCCGCACTCTTTCTGCAACTTCCTGCACTCAAGTCAGATACTTCTGATACTTGCAAACATTCTATTCTTTTTCTCAGAATCTATAGTAACATCTGATGCTTGCATCTACCAGAGTGATCAAAGAAATGACCATGCTGGGGCTGCATTATCACTAACTGAGAGAATCACCCTTCCAAATGTCCCTGCTGGACATTTGTGCTCAAGCCACCCCCTACAGGGATTGGCAAGCACAACATTTGAGCTTGAGTTCCACTTGGCTACAGACAATAAATAGAATTTCCAAAGGGAGAAAACTGAACCTCTAGTTTTTTGGAAAGTGGATCTATTTCTACTTGTATCTGAAACACCTCTTGAGCTGATAACTCCTTAGAAAATGAAGGAAACCATATTGCATGCAAATGTAGGTTTTAATGTCACACATCACACTTTCAAATTTAGGTCTCCAGACATAGAAAAAAATTAGTGTGCATGGCATGCACAAAGAAGTGGAGTGAATAATTATCTCCTGGCATTATCTATTCCAGATCCTATTCCAAAATGAATGCTATAGTGGAGTGTATTTATTCACATTGGGTTGAAACTTGGGATATAACTCTAAGTTAATTTTATTTTCAAAGAAAATTTCATTAAAATAGATAAAGGCTTTGTTTCAAAGAGACAGAATCAGAGCTAATGCATTTTGCCCAGGTTTGAGCATTTTACTTGGCCTCCTTGAAAGCTTAATGTTTAAAGTGGCATTCTCAAGATACAATAACACTGACAAAGGAGTATCTGATAGGATGATGGAGTAACACTATGATAAATCAGCTGACAATGAGACAAATCACCCAAGTGGGGAAAGTGGCCCCTATGTTGACATAGAATCAATATTTACCATGGTTTTAGAACCAGGTAATTGTGAATGGACATAGCTTGTGTTTTCATCTGAACTGAACATTTTGAAAATTTATGTTTTGACAAGATCTGACCCAGCTCTCTATGGATCTTATAGATGGAATGCAATTGGCAACTCTGATTCATGACTTTGTTTATATACTTGTGCTTCAGCACATCAGAAAAGCTATTTTTTCCCTATAGTTTCTAAGAATGGCTCTCAATTACAAAGCCTAAGTCTGATTCATTTCTGGTCCCCTTTTCTAGCTTACATCCATTTTCCTTCTTGTATATGTGCCCATTATGACATCTTTCAGAGCCCATCAGGGATATGGAATAGAAATGAAATATTTTACTGACTTGAAAGTATGCAGGAAAGATTCCTTCCAATAAGAAAAATTATGCATATGCATTTCCTTTTCCCTTGCCAATGTATGGCAGCAAGGAAAACAGAGACGAGCTAATATTTAATAAGACATCTAGAAAAGCCATTCTGTTTACCTCAACTGCCCATATTTCACTCTTGCTTTTATTTGCATAGCCATCTTGCCCTTCTGTCTTCTTATTAATTACTATTTTTTAAACGTCATCATCATCATCATCATCATCATCATCATCATATTTATTGTTATCATAGCCAAATTGTGTTTTAGCATTTACAGGGTGCCTGCCACTATTCTGGATACAGTCACATTTCCTAATCACCCTTCATTTCTACCTACTATATAAAATTTCTCATTGGTACATTGCTAATTGACTATAGTAAGTTACAGTAAGTACTATAGTGTTCTTCCTAACTTCCTCACTGTTACAAGTTCTCTATTCTTTCTTTCTTTTATTTATTTCTCCTCAGCTCAGCTAAGATCATCTTTGCTAGCCACTGTGACCACTGGTTAGTACCCCAAAAGTTCCTACCCTCAACATCTACTACAACTAATTGGAAGCACTAATCTTCATAACTGATCTATATTTTCCTCTCTTTCTCGGTCCTTATTTCCTCATTCCGGAGAACAAGATGACTTCTTTTCCCTATATTGTGTGTGTGTGTGTGCACTCTCTGATGCAGTATGGGGTGGGTTGATAAAACATAATACGCAAAAGAACCATATTAGACATACGAAGTTTCATGGGAACACCAAGGAGTGAAAATTATTTTACTCTAAAATATTGAAGGAATGTTTTACATCTAGGAAGAGCCAAGATTCTCTGAATAAAGAGAATTGTGGGAGCTGTTAAGTAATTAATCTGATATAAATGGTTTCATGTAAGTAAAATCTATGAAAGAGGATCAGGGTTCATTGGGGTGGAGAGTTAAAGGGAATGGGAGACAAAACTCAGTAAAGTCCATTAATGTTAGAGTCTTAAATGATATTTACCCCATTTCCCTTTTATAAGTCTTTAAAACATCCTGTACTTAGGTCTTCAGGCAATGGAAAGATCTCAAAAACATGGCCATGCTTTCCCATACTTGATATTCTCTCCATTTATTTATCCTGAATCATGAGAAATGTCATTTCCACAGGGTGACATCCCCAGGAGAACCAGAAAAAAAGCTGTGTGAAAATGATTGCTCATTCTATCTGGTCATTTAAAGGAGCAATGGCAAGATGGGTGTTTGTTTTATTATTCTCTGTACTTTTCTCCCCTTTTGAAAAGTTACTTCTAGAAAATAATGAGTAACAGCTGCTATCAAACAAGACCCTCATAAACTTGAAATGATTTTCCATATCTTGGCCTTCTCTATGAAACTTTGCACGAATAGCCTAATAGGAAATCATCTCTTCATTTGTTGGAATCCTGTAGCATTTTATCTGTACTTCCTAATCTTACTTAACTACTACTTAACTATTTCTGTCTCATAACATATATTATTATAATTTATAACTATTCATGTAATGTCTATTCTCCCTGCTAAAATTTTTGACGGTAGCACCCAAACCTGTTTCATCTCTCAACTTTTCAGTGCATGCAGTAGTTGGTATTTCCCATATAATTCAGACTCAGAAGTTATTGACTAAGTGAATAAATGTAGGAATGAACAGTCCCATTGAAAGCTCATTCTCAGCTTGTTACTCATAGGATTTTATTTCAAATATTGCCTTCCAAAGCAATGACCACAAAATTAGTATGAAATGGGATGAGCATGAAAATTGATTTCAGGAAAATCGAGCTTTGAATTTAGTTCTATTGTTTCTTTTGGAAATACTCTACAAATCAGAAATATTTGTTTTGTCAAAATGATGACATAGCTCTTTATAAAATGTGCCCTTAGCTGGGTATATTCAGAGGTATAGCATTTAAAGAAGAAATGAATTTAGAATTTAGTTTTCATGCTCATACTTGCCAAAAATAAAAATTAAACAAAACTCAAGGAAAGCAATCCAGTTTAATTGCTAATAAGCAAAATCAAAGCAATGGAATTACAACATAATATCTAGAATATTATAGAATTCTTTTAAAAATATTATAAACAAAAAATATTATAAACACTCAACAATGCATTATGTTAATTATAAGATAAAATACAATTGTCATTTAAAATATATATTTAAAAATTAAAACATCAAAAATAATTCATTTATTAATAATTTGTTCTTATTTAGAATAAAAATAAACCAAAAAGATAAAAATTCATTTCTGCAGGTGATTAGTTACATTTTTATAATGTTAAACAAACAAGAACATCAAACTTTTTGGTTTCTTTCTAATTGAACAAAGAAAGTATCCACCATCTTTGACATGTGCACGTTAGAGTGCTATGATCTTTGTTAATTTTAGATAAACATTTAAAATGGTTAATAAAAAGGAAACTAAAAATTTCTGATGTATTTAATTAGAGCCTCTTGTCACAACGTTGAAAAATGAGAGCGGTCTGAAAGTCTATAAAATGGCATGTTTTATATTGAGATTCAAACTTCACTTTGGGAGTAGGTATTCAAAATGAAAACCAAAATTTTGAATAATCATTGACTCTTATATGAATTTTGGAAGAGACTCATATAAGCCAAATCCATCATTTGCTCTTGTATTCATTCCCATTCACACTCCCACTTAAGATAAAATAGGGAATGTAGCAATAATCTCTGACATTAATTTTCTTTGTGGAATAGAACACAAATGAGGAAAGTTTTCAAAAGTGGCAAACAATATATAAAATTTAAACTACTAAATTGGCTAGCTCAAAAGAATGCCAAAATGAAATGAATACTATACATATTTCTATTTTATAATAAAAAGCCCTTAAAACTTATTTAAGATTATACAAACATCTAGATTTCCCACAGGCTTAACATAAATTTAAATGAAACCTACCTTTAAAATTTGGCCTGATTCTTGCATCATATCCTGATGTCCTTCCCATTAATTTGTCCAAGAAATCTGAAGGCGATAGGGTCTGCGAAGGTTGTTTTCCAGACCTGGAGTCATGGTCTTTGCAGAAAGCCGTCCTAAACACACAATTAACTTTATTAGCAACAATTCCACTCTCATTGCCTGTGAACTAAGGCTCACAGAATGTTTGACATCATGTTTTGTTAATATATATAATATGTAAGAAGAAAAAGAAAATTACAAACTTTTTGGTCAGCTTCTGAATTTGTATGTTCTCTAAAGTTAACTTTAAATGATGAGAGTTAGAAATCCTGAGTCATATCTCCCAGATGTCCAAACTATAGCCATAAAGATGTTTAAGATGATACAACATGCATAGCTTATATTGTAGATTTTATGGACATATAGCTAAAGCTATTTCTTTCTAGACTCATCAGAGAAATGAAGATGATAATTTCTAAAATGTGATTGTCTTGAAATCATTCCCCGATGACTATCAAGCAATTCTTCCAGCAATTTAACCCTTAATACAAGTCTTCTACTTTTTATTATAAATATATAAGATGGACAGAACAAAGTAAACAGTAAACTATTCCATTGCTGATTTTCTCACCTGCTAGATTCTGTTCTAGCTATCAACTATTAATAATTTTCAATGTATTATCTAGAAGAAAAGCTTCACTTGGAAATTTAACTTCATTTTAAAATAGGTCAACAATAAGTGTGTCTGTACTTCTATTATTTTATCAGATGTTATTTATATGTTAACATTTAAATTGTTGACTCTCCAGTAAAGTATTCATGAAAAAGAACTTCTAAATCATTTGTCTTCTGCATTTTCAAAAACACTAAGTGTTGATTGGAAAATCTCTCATATTTTCATTTTCCTTAAAGGGCTTATAAAAAGACCCTATTTGGTTTGTAGTGAAATGAATTCTTTCACAATACATAGTGGTTGACTATTTCTTTCCTAAAACATAATATTTTACAAGCTTCGTTTTTAATAGTTTAACAAATAATCTTGTCAATTATATCCCTGAGAAAATACCACATTTTTGCCAGTTTTTCAAAGTAGTATTAAATGCAAAGTATTAAGTGCAAAGAGGATTTAAACATTTGGTAGGAGTTAAAAATTGATATGATCGTCTAAAAATACTCACATTCCCATATGTAGATTCATCTGATTAATCAAGTATTATTTAATTATGATGGTGATGGTGGTAATGAAGGTGATGATGATGATGGTGGTGCTTCTAATGAAACCGAGCCTACAGTTTTTCTTAATCATAGTAGGTGTGAACCTGAAAGGAACATAGTGGGTTTTCCCAGTACTCATAACAGTAGCTATATGTTTCATTTCTCTTGGTTCTGTGAAAAAACACCATAAAAATTTGGTGAAAATTAAATGAAGAGTTCTACACTTTATTGTATGAACATCTCCTGTCTCTCTGCTGTCTTAGAACCTCTGCCATTAGAATGGCTATTTCAGTTACTGGTAATCATCTGATATTCTGAAGTATCAACTGATTTGATAATTTATAAACTAGGTAGAAAATGCACACATGCAAATAATGGTTTCCCACTCTTTTTAATTATGCATAGTCCATTTCTCATGCATACATAAATACAAAGATGTCATATTAATTAAATTTTAGTAGGCATTCAGTTTCCAAATATACTGAGCAGTGGAATATAGTGGTAAAATGAGGTTTTAAATATTTTTGATGTTTCAAGAAATTTCCTGAATTGTAGTGCTCATAGTATGCATCTAGTTGCTGAAATACAATAGAAGTTTCAAGTTGACTGAGAATTAGGATTCTTTTCTATTTTATATAAAATGTGCATGCTCCTTGTAAATTAATCCAATCACTTCCACTATATGATAAACATTACATCTAATAATCATTTTAAATGACTTTCAGAAGAATTTAAAAGCAAAAAAATCATCATTATATAGAAATGTAAAGAGCATGCAACTCATTAGACTTCCTTAATATCACGTTGCCTGTGAAAATGTGTTGCAATGCATAGAGTGAGGTTATGGATCATAAAACTTGCCTTTGTGAAAATTTACCACCCTCCCACCATAATTACGCCTTTTAAAAGAACAAAAGAAATCTAACTCTCCTTTATAAAATTAAAAAAATATGGTCCAGGGCATAGAAAAATAGATAAAAATGTATGACACGTTCTCTTTCAAACAGTTTTCATGGGGAAAATATCAGCATGCAAAGTCGTTTCACCTACCTGAAGTGGTTTGTCTCTAAGAAAAATGCAAACAAGGCTGTCAAAATGTTCACTAGCTGCCGGTTCATTCCTGTTTCTGTGATGCTTGTGGAAAATATCCCCGAAATGATTCCAGAAAGAAGCTAGGACAAAGTATCTATTTATTGTCCGGATTCGAAATCTGGCAGGAATCTAGTTTCCTTGAAAATCAAAAAGAGATTTGGGTTTGTACAGTTTGCTGAGAAAAAACAAAAAGTGCCAGTCCTAGGCATCATGGTCAAGTCAAACCAGGGCTCAGGACCATCAGTTAACCAAGGAAAGACAAAGCCTTAGAACTGATGGATTCCCCAGCTGCTTTTCCTGAATAATAAAAATGCCGCTACCTTAATCGTATCACCATGCCAAGGGGGCTGGTGACAATGCCATGCTGGAAGTCAGGTTGCTGTGGCTTTTGTTTTATGTCCTTTCTGTTTAGCAAATCTCTTTTCTCTAGAAAATGTTCTCTTTTCAAAAGAAGTTGTAAATGAGAGAGAAGAAAGGACTCTGCGCGCTGGAGTGGGCACGGGGAAAGAGGGCAAAATTGCTGATATCCTGTGCTGGAATGAGAGCTACAGAAAGAGACGGAGACGTGATCTTACCCAGCCTATAAATTTCAGCACTCGGACAGCTCCTAGCTCTGAAGTGCGCATGTTTCCTTTTTCAGTCGCTTGGGGCGGGGGTCGGGAAGAGGCATTCAAGAGGGGACAAGCCTGATGTTCAAAGCAAAGAGTGTCTTACTGTTCAGCGAAAGGGTGCTAAAGAGGAGTGCGATGACGATCAGGGGAGAGCAGAGGTCAGGGTAGACGGAGAGGGTGAAGGAGATTAGGGTCTGACCCCTAGAAATGCGAGTCTGTCCGTGGGTAGGCGGGATGGGAGTTTGAAGCAGAAAAGGGAATACGGCCAAGGAGTGGGAAAGGGAAATTGGGGGAAGCAGAAAACAGAATCTGGAGTACGGAAATTATAATAGAGGAGTGGGTAGTTCACTCCTTGTCAGTGGAACCTAGAGGCAAAAGAGGAGTCCTGTGCTGAAAAGGAGGGGACGTTTTCTTGGCATAGAGAAGTCCGTGTGCAGAAAAAGGTTCATAAGGATCAATAATTTAATTTAGAAGCCCTTTATGCCTTCCTCGCCCCTTGAGTGTTTTCGTTTGATTTTAGCCGCCTGTTCCCAAAGAATCGCTACCTCTCTACTAGGGAAAGTCCCTTCCGCTGAGCTTTCTTCAGTGGCTTAGAATCCTTGGGCATCCTCCTGTTTAAGACAATTTGTAGAGGAGGAAAAATACAATAATAGGCCAGCAGGGGGCACTAGCAATCTTTTTCTGCCCTGATTAAAGGTTAGAGTAGGGCTTCTCCGTAAGAAACGGAGAAAGAAAGGGTGAGACTGAGGGTTGAGTTTTCATCTGTCCATTCCAGTTGTTAATCACCAGGGAGGGCCATGCAACAAAGTGTGGATGTTCTTCTAAACTGGCTAAGGAGACAGAAAATAGTGAAAGTTTATAAATCCTATACAAAAGCATGACAGGTAATCTTGCTATTTCAAAGTAAATTTACAAATATTATTATTACTAAAAGAGGAAAAGAAATGCAAGTAATTAGCAGCTTCTGGTTAGGGGAAATGCAAAATACATGTTCTACCATGAGTTGGGTGAGTAACCTACTATTTGCCTGTAAAATATATCTTGTTAGTCACCTTGGCACTCTACTGCAGGCCTTAATTTTAAAACAAAATGATTAGTTTTTAGTCCATAAATGACTAATCTGCCCTTGGATTAATTAAATATCATAGCAGAGTAACAAAGGATTCTGTATTTTTAAAAAGTAGATTCTGAGAAAAAAATTACAAATTCTTATCACCTTTTAATGTTAATATGAATCACCTGAAGATCCTGTTAAACTGCATATTCTGATCTAGTAGATCTGAGGTGGTGCCTTAGATTCTGCATTTCTAACAAATTCCTAGCTGAGGTTGATGCTGCTGGTCCACTGATCCCACTTTGAGTAGCAATGGTCTATATGACCTGTTATCAAATTCCTGTCCTACCAAGACATTGAGAGCATAGGAACCTCTCTTTAGATGAAAAGCAGCAAGTGCCCAAGCATTCTGCTTACATACAAAATCAAATAATTCTTTGGATGTGTTCTTTTAGCTCTCAAAGCCCAGAAAAGGTGATTCAATATAAAAGGAAAATAGTATAGTGTAGTGTGAGAGACATCCCGGGACTGCAACTTTGAATGTGTTCACTTCCAAATTCATCTACATCGAAACTCTAGACCTGATTTTATCCCTACAGACCTGACCCAAAAATAAAAACCAATTCTTGGAAATATATTTCTTCAGTTGATGCTATGGAAAAATCATATAAGAACTTTTTTATGCTCAAGATTCTTTTCAAAAGAAAAACATATATGTAAACATAGAAGAGAATGATTTGTCCCACGTTTCTTTGAGGTTGTAATGACGCTTAAAGCAATACAGTCTTGCAAATCATTTCTTTCAATGGCAGAGTCTTTTTATTAACTGGGAGTAGGGGGAGTAGGGGAACCTGTGACAAAGAGGCTCTGGCCAGCTCTGAAATCACAGCATTTACTATTTTAAAGTTGGAAGGGACTTTAAAGAGGGTCTAGTCTAGCCTCCCCATTTTACTTTTCAGCTCTTTTCAATTTGGATTCCAGCTCCGTCAATCCATAGAAACAGCTCTCACTAAGTCTTCCAATGCATTCCTTGTAACTAAGGCCAAAGGATATTTTTCTGTTGTCCTCTTACTTGACATTTCTGTGGTCCTGAACATTATTTGTCTCTTTTCCCTTCTTTTTAAAGTTATTTTTATTTTATTGTGGTAACAACACTTAACATGAGATCTATTCTCTCAACAGATTTTTAAGTGTACATTACAGTATTGTTAACTGTGGGCACAACATTGTACAGTGGATCTCTAGAGCTTATTCACCTTGTATCACTGAAACTTTATACATGTTGATTAGCAACTCCCCCTCTTCTCTGTCCTTAGCCACCTCCAGTCTGCTCTCTTGAAGCACCTTCCTCCCTTGACTTCGTGATACAGTGTACTCCTGCCTTGCCTCCTATTTTGTCTTTTTGGCAGGCATATCCTTCTCTACCTGGCTTATAAAAGTTAGATTTCTTAAAGGCTATATTCTAGGTTTTCTCTTCTTATACTATGCTCTCTTAGACAATATTTTGCACATTCATACCTTCCATTACCTTCTTACACAGATGGTGCACAAATATATATATATATATATATATATATATATATATATATATATATCTCCAAGTTTTATCCAGATTTGTACATCCAACTGCTTCCTAAACAATTCCTGCTGGATGTCTCAAAGGCTTCTCAAATTCCTCACGTCAAAACCAAACATTTAATACTTCCTTTAAATCCATTCCTATTCTATTGTGCTTGTTTCATTGTTGCCAACCAAAAGCCAAAACATCATCTCTAAGATTCCCTCTCCATCATATACCATATTTAGTTCTTCACCAAGCCCTATTGAATTTCATCCCTCAAATATTTCCAAAAATCTGTCCACTTCTCTCCATCTCAACCTCCACAGCCCCAGTTGAGCATTCCTTTTCTCTTCTTTGTATTGTAGTAATAGTTACTTTACTAGTCTATCCGGACCAACAGCTCATCCTCCTCCACCTCATTCTATACACTCTAGCCAGAGTGGTTGTTTTAAAAATCAAAATCTGGTTATATCATTCCCGCTGAGTGACACTACGATTTTCTATTGATCTTTGAGTAGAACAGAAAAAACACCTAACATGACCTAAAAGTTTTGGATGGTCTGGCCCGTGCCTACACTGTCCATCTTGTCCCCTACTTATCTCATTTCTTCCCTTATAGCTATATTAGTGTCTTTTTAGTCCCTCATGCTTGCTATATTGCTTAATCCCAAGGAATGCCTATCCTTCCCATTTTGTCTTGTTAATATCAACTTATTTTTCAAATCTCTGCCCAAATGTTATTTCCTCAAGAAGGTCTTCCCTGGCCGTCAACTCTCCTTATTATAGTCTTCCTTAGTATTTGGCAGACCTGAGTCAAAGAGCTTATCACCACCATAGCATGTATACATGTGTATGATTAATTGCCTAAATAATGAGCTTTGTAACAGACAGGGACAGCATCTGTATTAGACCATCATTGTATCCTCATACATTCACTGTTAATGACAATAATCACAATGGTTTTGATGATGATTAGAATACAATTTTTAGAAGGCATCCAGAAGTGCTGCTTAAACAAAATAATCTACTTAGATATGTATAGTTCTGTCCAAAATTGTCACAGGGAATTAACAAATGAAGAACTGTGATTATTTGAAAGGAAACCAAGCTCAGTGGCTCATGAGTTTATAGCATGAGATGAAAATACAAGACTAGGAGTCTGATATCCTTGATTCTTGTTCCAGCTCTAACATTGATCAATTATGTGACCTTAGGAAAGCCATTTAATCCCATCGAGCCTCATTTTCATCATTTGTAAAATACAAATGATAATCTTTCTATGTCAAATACTACTACATGGAATAGCTGAGGATGTGTTTTTAGGTTCTTAATCTCAGTTCTTAGCATCTACTGACTGCTAAAATTCATGTTTTGACTTTATCCCTTGGGCAATTCCACTTTCAAGCACAGTAAGTCTCAGGAGGTTAGAAAAAGTCTTATTTGCAATGAAATGGAATCCTGAAGTCGAATGTACCTATGCTTCTAAATCACCAAATAACTACTAGTTGAGGCATGTGGCACCCTCATTTGGTATTCTTCTTATCAGAGAATTGAGAAGATTCTGACCCATCCTATAATGTCATAAAGATCAATACACGCTATTTGTCTATATGATGCTCCATATTAAAGATTTTAAATAGATATAAACAAATAGAGATATGTTTTATGAGCATCATCTGATGTTCAGTATCATTTACTAACACTGACAAACTTCTACCATATACAATACTTTATAGTTTTCAAAATACTCATACTGTGTGGTAGGCAGAATAATGATTAATAACCACTTTTTTCCAACAAGGAATCTAAAATTTCATGTACATTGATGAATTTTCCCAAGTCCACATGATTATTGACAAAGTCATGCTTTCTATATTTACTACCCAGGGGAGCAGACTTATTTCTCATCATATGTATAATCTTATTTTTGAAGTCACTGAAAACCTACTATATATCTATTTTTAAACTATTTTTTATACTATGTTTATTATTCCATTGTAGTAGGTGCCCCATTCTTGAGGGTATTTTGGTCTCCATTATATTGAGATCCAGTTATCGGCAATTGGCAAATGAAAATTTTGCTATTAAGAGTCTCAAAGTTGATTTCCTTAGGGAAAGAGTTCAAAGATATCTAATATATCAATATCCTACATCAGATCTCCTTGTGAACTTTTATGAGCCTTTCTGTAGAGAGATGATCCTCCTCAAATATGGACATTTTTCCCTCTACTTAAAAAGATGAAGTAGAGACTAAGAAAGAGTTTGTTAATTTACATTTGACACCAACCAAGAAGCAGAGGTTTGAGGCAAATTAGAGAGGGCAAGAAGTTGTTTTACCAAATCTTTAGTTTCTTGAAGATGCTTCCTCACAGAGAAAAATGAAGTCAATTCCATCTGATGTTCAGTATCATTTACTAAAACTGACGTGGGGCTTGTGAGATTAGTGATTAGTGATTGCCATTCTTTGACGATATATAATATCTCAGGGATCAGGTAGAGAGTCTACCTCTTAAGTTTGAGATCTCTAAGCTACCACTGCAGGGTCAGCAAATGGCTCTCAACTTTCATGGCCGCTCACTGGCCCATGTGTTCTTTATCCCCTTGCAATGGTTGTGTTAGAAATGAAAGGCACACTATAGAGTCACTTTGTTGGATTAAATAAGTTGTTAGGAGGATGGGAACTTAAAAAAGAAGGTAAAAAATGAAGCATAGTTCATGTTGATTTGTGCAGGCTGCCAGAAGCACTAGTACTGATGAATTTATAGCGGTTTTCAATGGCCAGCATTATCCACAGAGCAAGGATGCCAAAGAGCTGATTCGCCCTGCATTTATTTTCTTTCATTTTTAGAAACCCAGTTTGCTTCTCTCTTCTTTATCTGGTGGAATGAATAAAGATGCTTAGCATGCAGAGATGCAAGCTTCAAGGCCATGAAGTCTTAATATGAAATCACGGCTCTTCCAGGTTCCATGCAGACAATTGGATGTCTATCCAGAGCATTTCTGGATTAAATTACTTAGAAGTCAGAAAAATCATTTTAAGATTGGAACTCTCCTGCTTATTAGCGTTCAATGTTCACAGACCACAAATGTGTCCAGCACTTGAAACAATTTCTATTTCTAGCGATGATTCATACAAGTGATTGCTTCTCTGTTGGCTGATGTGAGAAATGCAGCATTTCTTTTCATAAACATCAAGTGGGCAAACAATAATTTGGAGGGTAAATCAAATGTAATCTCACTTGACTATATTAGAAAGGTTCCTCCTTTGCTACAATTCTAAAAATGAAAATAATGAATAACAATAAGATTGATTTTTACAGTATCACTTGTCTTAGGATCTCTTAGGTTGTGCAACTGACATGAAAGCTGCCTCAACACCACCTTCATTATCATGATACCCTTGCTGAAAATGCCCTTCGAAGAGTTCTCAGATGTTAAAGTTTTGTTATTGACTTTATTAATGTTTATCTCCCCTCCCCATAAAATGCCTCTTGGTTCACAGAAGGCTGAAAATAAGCTGATTTTGAAAGAGTGAATTATTTTAACTTGAACAATAGCAACAGTTTTACATCTGCATTTTGAAAGAGTGAATTATTTTATTTTGAACAATAGCAGTACTTTTACAAGTGCAGGTAAACTAGCACTTGGTAGTTGCAGTGTAGTTCCATTCATTATATTCAACGATGACATTTTTATTATTGTTGTAAAGCATAGCATAGATGCCAACGGGGTAGTGCATATGTAATCAAAGTCCTGCCAATCATCCAGTCAACAAATAATAACGAAGCACTTACTATATACAAAGTACTGTATACTTCTTGAAGAAGAGGTAAAATAATATATTATTTCTGCCCTCCAGGGACTTATGATCTGTATGTGAAAATAAGAAAAATAAGTCCTATAGAGGTGGGGCTCTAGGTCTAGCTCTCATCTGAGGAGATCATCTTACTGACACTCAAAAGCTTCAGAATGTAGCATTCACCTATGTATTCCTCACAGTCTAAATTCTGGTTCTTAACTTGGCAAAATTAATCTCGTCAGTGCCCCAAATATGTTACTAATTAAGGATGTGACATACTAACTCCATAACAACTAAGAACCTGGCATATAAACCAGCATGAAAATATAGCTGTCAAGCTGCCAAGTAACCCGTGTAGGCTGAGCAGTGTATAAGCTTTTTGGGTGCACACTGCCTGGGAAGGCTTCATGATAAACATGGTTAGACTAATGGGATCTGACTGAATGGTTGAAATGTGAAAAGGTTGAGTAGAACCTGTCTCAAATAGACTGACGGATCCATCTCCAATTTCCTAATACCCATTTGTGAAACTGAATATTTATATTATCTGTTCTCATTACTCATTTCTTGGATTGGGATTTGATTTATCTCTCAGACTTCTTTTTTTATGCTCCATTTATAATCAATTCCACTGCTAATTGACATATTCATTGCTTTTTGAAAATGGTATATTATGAAATATTATATACTTACAAAAATATTTGTGGAATATTCTGTCTCTTAGATTAACTTCTATCCTGAATATTTTGTTATCATTTCTTGCTTTATTATTCTAACACATACATACACACACACACACACACATTGTTTAATTTCTCATCCTTTATTTTTTTTATTATTTTTTTATATTTTTTTTATTGGTGTTCAATTTACTAACATACAGAATAACCCCCAGTGCCCGTCACCCATTCACTCCCACCCCCCGCCCTCCTCCCCTTCTACCACCCCTAGTTCGTTTCCCAGAGTTAGCAGTCTTTGTGTTCTGTCTCCCTTTCTGATATTTCCCACACATTTCTTCTCCCTTCCCTTTTATTCCCTTTCACTATTATTTATATTCCCCAAATGAATGAGAACATATAATGTTTGTCCTTCTCCGACTGACTTACTTCACTCAGCATAATACCCTCCAGTTCCATCCACGTTGAAGCAAATGGTGGGTATTTGTCATTTCTAATAGCTGAGTAATATTCCATTGTATACATAAACCACATCTTCTTTATCCATTCATCTTTCGATGGACACCGAGGCTCCTTCCACAGTTTGGCTATCGTGGCCATTGCTGCTATAAACATCGGGGTGCAGGTGTCCCGGCGTTTCACTGCATCTGTATCTTTGGGGTAAATCCCCAATAGTGCAATTGCTGGGTCGTAGGGCAGGTCTATTTTTAACTCTTTGAGGAACCTCCACACAGTTTTCCAGAGTGGCTGCACCAGTTCACATTCCCACCAACAGTGTAAGAGGGTTCCCTTTTCTCCGCATCCCCTCCAACATTTGTTGTTTCCTGCCTTGTTAATTTGCCCCATTCTCACCGGTGTGAGGTGGTATCTCATTGTGGTTTTGATTTGTATTTCCCTGATGGCAAGTGATGCAGAGCATTTTCTCATATGCATGTTGGCCATGTCTATGTCTTCCTCTGTGAGATTTCTCTTCATGTCTTTTGCCCATTTCATGATTGGATTGTTTGTTTCTTTGGTGTTGAGTTTAATAAGTTCTTTATAGATCTTGGAAACTAGCCCTTTATCTGATACGTCATTTGCAAATATCTTCTCCCATTCTGTAGGTTGTCTTTGAGTTTTGTTGACTGTATCCTTTGCTGTGCAAAAGCTTCTTATCTTGATGAAGTCCCAATAGTTCATTTTTGCTTTTGTTTCTCTTGCCTTCGTGGATGTATCTTGCAAGAAGTTACTGTGGCCGAGTTCAAAAAGGGTGTTGCCTGTGTTCTTCTCTAGGATTTTGATGGAATCTTGTCTCACATTTAGATCTTTCATCCATTTTGAGTTTATCTTTGTGTCTGGTGAAAGAGAGTGGTCTAGTTTCATTCTTCTGCATGTGGATGTCCAATTTTCCCAGCACCATTTATTGAAGAGACTGTCTTTCTTCCAATGGATAGTCTTTCCTCCTTTATCGAATATTAGTTCACCATAAAGTTCAGGGTCCGCTTCTGGGTTCTCTATTCTGTTCCACTGATCTATGTGTCTGTTTTTGTGCCAGTACCACACTGTCTTGATGACCACAGCTTTGTAGTACAACCTGAAATCTGGCATTGTGATGCCCCCAGATATGGTTTTCTTTTTTAAAATTCCCCTGGCTATTCGGGGTCTTTTCTGATTCTGCACAAATCTTAAAATAATTTGTTCTAACTCTCTGAAGAAAGTCCATGGTATTTTGATAGGGATTGCATTAAACGTGTAACTTGGCCTGGGTAACATTGACATTTTCACAATATTAATTCTGCCAATCCATGAGCATGGAATATTTTTCCATCTCTTTGTGTCTTCCTCAATTTCTTTCAGAAGTGTTCTATAGTTTTGAGGGTATAGATCCTTTACATCTTTGGTTAAGTTTATTCCTAGGTATCTTATGCTTTTGGGTGCAATTGTAAATGGGATTGACTCCTTAATTTCTCTTTCTTCAGTCTCATTGTTAGTGTATAGAAATGCCACTGATTTCTGGGCATTGATTTTGTATCCTGCCACGCTACCGAATTGCTGTATGAGTTCTAGCAATCTTGGGGTGGAGACTTTTGGGTTTTCTATGTAGAGTATCATGTCATCGGCGAAGAGGGAGAGTTTGACTTCTTCTTTGCCAATTTGAATGCCTTTAATGTCTTTTTGTTGTCTGATTGCTGAGGCTAGGACTTCCAGTACTATGTTGAATAGCAGTGGTGAGAGTGGACATCCCTGTCTTGTTCCTGATCTTAGGGGAAAGGCTCCTAGTGCTTCCCCATTGAGAATGATATTTGCTGTGGGCTTTTCATAGATGGCTTTTAAGATGTCGAGGAATGTTCCCTCTATCCCTACACTCTGAAGAGTTTTGATCAGGAATGGATGCTGTATTTTGTCAAATGCTTTCTCTGCATCTAATGAGAGGATCATATAGTTCTTGGTTTTTCTCTTGCTGATATGATGAATCACATTGATTGTTTTACGGGTGTTGAACCAGCCTTGTATCCCAGGGATAAATCCTACTTGGTCATGGTAAATAATTTTCTTAATGTACTATTGGATCCTATTGGCTAGTATCTTGTTGAGAATGTTTGCATCCATGTTCATCAGGGATATTGGTCTGTAATTCTCCTTTTTGGTGGGGTCTTTGTCTGGTTTTGGAATTAAGGTGATGCTGGCCTCATAGAACGAATTTGGAAGTACTCCATCTCTTTCTATCTTTCCAAACAGCTTTAGGAGAATAGGTATGGTTTCTTCTTTAAACGTTTGATAAAATTCTCCTGGGAAGCCATCTGGCCCTGGACTCTTGTGTCTTGGTTTTTGATGACTGCTTTAATTTCCTCCCTGGTTATTGGCCTGTTCAGGTTTTCTATTTCTTCCTGTTCCAGTTTTGGTAGTTTGTGGCTTTCCAGGAATGCGTCCATTTCTTCTAGATTGCTTAATTTATTGGCGTATAGCTGTTCATAATATGTTTTTAAAATCGTTTGTATTTCCTTGGTGTTGGTAGTGATCTCTCCTTTCTCATTCATGATTTTATTAATTTGAGTCCTCTCTCTCTTCTTTTTAATAAGGCTGGCTAATGGTTTATCTATCTTATTAATTCTTTCAAAGAACCAACTCCTGGTTCTGTTGATCTGTTCCACAGTTCTTCTGGTCTCGATTTCGTTGAGTTCTGCTCGAATCTTTATTAACTCCCTTCTTCTCTTGGGTGTAGGATCTATTTGCTGTTTTTTCTCTAGCTCCTTTATGTGTAAGGTTAGCTTTTGTATTTGAGTTCTTTCCAGTTTTTGAATGGATGCTTGTATTGCGATGTATTTCCCCCTTAGGACTGCTTTTGCTGCATCCCAAAGATTTTGAACGGTTGTATCTTCATTCTCATTAGTTTCCATGAATCTTTTTAATTCTTCCTTAATTTCCTGGTTGACCCTTTCATCTTTTAGCAGGATGGTCCTTAACCTCCACCTGTTTGAGGTCCTTCCAAACTTCTTGTTGTGATTTAGTTCTAATTTCAAGGCATTATGGTCTGAGAATATGCAGGGGACAATCCCAATCTTTTGGTATCGGTTCAGACCCGATTTGTGACCCAATATGTGGTCTATTCTGGAGAAAGTTCCATGTGCACTTGAGAAGAATGTGTATTCAGTTGAGTTTGGATGTAAAGTTCTGTAGATATCTGTGAAATCCATCTGGTCCAGTGTATCATTTAAAGCTCTCGTTTCTTTGGAGATGTTGTGCTTAGAAGACCTATCGAGTATAGAAAGAGCTAGATTGAAGTCACCAAGTATAAGTGTATTATTATCTAAGTATTTCTTCACTTTGGTTAATAATTGATTTATATATTTGGCAGCTCCCACATTCGGGGCATATATATTGAGGATTGTTAAGTCCTCTTGTTGAATAGATCCTTTAAGTATGATATAGTGTCCCTCTTCATCTCTCACTACAGTCTTTGGGGTAAATTTTAGTTTATCTGATATAAGGATGGCTACCCCTGCTTTCTTTTGAGGACCATTCGAATGGTAAATGGTTCTCCAACCTTTTATTTTCAGGCTGTAGGTGTCCTTCTGTCTAAAATGAGTCTCTTGTAGACAGCAAATAGATGGGTCCTGCTTTTTTATCCAGTCTGAAACCCTGCACCTTTTGATGGGGTCATTAAGCCCGTTCACATTCAGAGTTACTATTGAGAGATATGAGTTTAGTGTCATCATGATATCTATTCAGTCCTTGTTTTTGTGGACTGTTCCACTGAACTTCTTCTTAAAGGGGAATTTTAAGAGTCCCCCTTAAAATTTCTTGCAGAGCTGGTTTGGAGGTCACATATTCTTTTAGTTGCTGCCTGTCTTGGAAGCTCTTTATCTCTCCTTCCATTTTGAATGAGAGTCTTGCTGGATAAAGTATTCTTGGTTGCATGTTCTTCTCATTTAGGACCCTGAATATATCCTGCCAGCCCTTTCTGGCCTGCCAGGTCTCTGTGGAGAGGTCTGCTGTTACCCTAATACTCCTCCCCATAAAAGTCAGGGATTTCTTGTCTCTTGCTGCTTTAAGGATCTTCTCTTTATCTTTGGAATTTGCAAGCTTCACTATTAAATGTCGAGGTGTTGAACGGTTTTTATTGATTTTAGGCGGGGATCTCTCTATTTCCTGGATCTGAATGCCTGTTTCCCTTCCCAGATTAGGAAAGTTTTCAGCTAGAATTTGTTCAAATACATATTCTGGCCCTCTGTCCCTTTCGGCGCCCTCGGGAACCCCAATTAAACGTAGGTTTTTCTTCCTCAGGCTGTCGTTTATTTCCCTTAATCTATCTTCATGGTCTTTTAATTGTTTGTCTCTTTTTTCCTCAGTTTCCCTCTTTGCTATCAACTTGTCTTCTATGTCACTCACTCGTTCTTCCACCTCGTTAACCCTCGTCGTTAGGACTTCTAGTTTGGATTGCATCTCATTCAATTGATTTTTAATTTCTGCCTGATTAGCTCTAAATTCTGCAGTCATGAAGTCTCTTGAGTCCTTTATGCTTTTTTCTAGAGCCACCAGTAGCTGTATAATAGTGCTTCTGAATTGGCTTTCTGACATTGAATTGTAATCCAGATTTTGTAACTCTGTGGGAGAGAGGACTGTTTCTGATTCTTTCTTTTGAGGTGAGGCTTTCCTTCTAGTCATTTTGCTCAGTGCAGAGTGGCCAAAAGCAAGTTGTATTGGGAAAAGGAGAAAAAGAGAGGAGAGAAAGAAGGAAAGAAAAGAGAAAGAGAAAAAAAAGGAAGAAAAAAAACGAAAAAGAAAAAAAAAGGGAAGAAGAAGAGAAAGAAAAAGAAAGGAGAAAAAAAAGGGGGTGGGGGAAGGAAACAAATCAAAAAGCAAAACAAAACAAAACAGAACAAAAAAAAAAAAAAAAAAAGAACCCCGGGGGAGTATCTTCTGATTCTGTGTACTTTAAGTCCCTTGGCTTCTCCTGGAAGTTGTCCGTCTAGCTGGTGTTCTGGAGGGAGGGGCCTGCTGTGCTGATTTTCAGGTGTTAGCAGTTGGGGGGGCTGCAGTGCCCCTGCCTGGTGCAGGGCTCAGTGGGGGTTGTTTACCCCGTGAGGCCGCAGGAGGAACAGCCCCAGTGGCGGGGCCAGCTCTGGAAACCTGGATTCAGCCCCCGCAGGAACTCCGGGGGTCTCCGTCTGCAGGGCCTGGAGGCTCCGGGGCGGGGCCGCTGATCTGCTCAGCTGGGGCAGGAGCGTCCTGGCTGTCCTGGGCCCTCCCGGCCTCTGCCTGTCCCGGGGGAGGCGGGATCCTGGGCTGTGTCCCGGCGCCCTGTGCTCCGGAGCCTGCGCTGTTGGATTCGCGCTCCCGGGCCGCGCAGCCCCCTCCGCGGAGCCGCCGCCCGAGCCCCTCCGAGCTGCTCCTGGAACCGCGCAGCCCCCTCCGCACGGAGCCTCTTCCTCCGCCCGAGCCCTTCCGAGCTGCTCCCGGGGCCGCGCAGCCCCCTCCGCGGAGCCGCCGCCCGAGCCCCTCCGAGCTGCTCCTGGAACCGCGCAGCCCCCTCCGCACGGAGCCTCTTCCTCCGCCCGAGCCCCTCCGAGCTGCTCCCGGGGCCGCGCAGCCCCCTCCGCGGAGCCGCCGCCCGAGCCCTTCCGAGCTGCTCCGGGTCCCGCCGGGTCCCGCCGCCCGCGCTGCAGCCCTTAGGGAGCTCGGCGCACTCTCCCGGGGCGCAGGTGTCTGTTACTGTCCCGGGGAGCCCGAGGGCATCCCCGCCCTCCTGGGTCCTGCTCCACCTCCCCGCGAGCCCCTTTCCGCCCAGGAAGGTTGGTGCAGCTCCTGCTCCTCCGGGACGGGGCTCTCCTGTCCTGGGGACACTCGCCCCGGCCTCAGCCCGGCTCCTCGCGGGCCCCTCCCCCTTGGAGGCCTTTGTTTCTTTATTTCTTTTTCCCCGTCTTCCTACCTTGATAGAAGCGCGAACTCTTCTCACTGTTGCATTCCAGGTGTTCTCTCTTTAATTCTCAGGCCGAATTCATAGATTTTCAGGATAATTTGAAGGTTTTCTAGGTAGTTTGGTGGAGACAGGTGATTTGGAGACCCTACTCTTCCGCCATCTTGCCCCTCCCCCCTCTCTCATCCTTTAAACTGTACCTAAATTGAGTGAGATTGTATTCTTCCATGGTTTGCTTTGTTTGGTCAATATTATGCTATTACATAGCAAGAATCCATTCATTTTCACACCACATTGCTTCATTCTGTGAGCATTCCACAATTTACTGATCCATTCTACTGCTGATAGACTTTTGGGTTGTTCCCAGACTTTTTGCTATGATAAATAATGCTGCATAATATTATTATATACTTTCTGCTGTATATATGCATATTTAGAGGAAGAAAATGTATTGAGTCCTAAGGTATGCACAGCTTCAATTTTATTAGATGATGCCAAATTGTTTCCTACAGTGTTGTAACAATTTGCACTCTCACTATAGTGTAGAAAAGTTATAATTTCTTTATATCCTCACTAACAGTTGATGTTGTTAGACTTTTTAATTTTGGCCAATCCAGAGACTGTTAACTAGCATCTCATTGTGGTTTTAGTTTGCATTTATCTAACTACTAATGACCTTGAGTACCATTTCAATACGTTGACTGACATTTGTATTTTATCTGTGAAATACATTTCTTTTGAAAACTATTCAATTAGGTTGTTTCCTTTTCCTAATTTATATGTAAAAATTATTTATTAAGATTTTACTTATTTATTTATTTGGGGGGGGCAGAGGTAGAGAATCTCAGGCAGACTCTGCACTCACAGGGGTTGATCCCATGACCCTGAGATCATGATCTGAGCCGAAATTAAGAGTTAGACTGACTAAGCCACCCAGGTGCCCCTGTGTAAAATCTATTTTATAGCAATTCTTTGCTAGTTGTATGTTTTACCAATATCTTTTCCAATTTGTGGCTTTTCATTTTCGTGATATGATCAATATGATAAAATTAATTAGTTTTTCCCTTATAATTTTGCTATCTTTGTCTTATAATAGAAGTATCAATATTGATATTATGAAGAGGGGACCCCTGGGTGGCTCAGCGGTTTAGTGCCTGCCTTTGGCCCAGGGCATGATCCTGGAGTCCCGGGATCAAGTCCCACATCAGGCTCTCTACATGGACCCTGCTTCTCCCTCTCCTTGTGTCTCTGCCTCTCTCTCTCTCTCTGTGTGTGTGTGTGTGTGTGTCTCATGAATAAATAAAATCCTTATTTTATTTTTTTAAATAAAATCTTTTAAAAAAGATATTATGAATATATGTTCCTGTATTATCTTCTAAGGTTTCTAAATGTCATTCACATTTGAACGATTAATACCTAGAGTAAATATTGTCTATTTTTATTATCTACGTGACTGTCATACACTTATAGTTGTTAAATGATGTGTGTAGATCATATATGGAAACAAGAATTAGGTGCTCCCCTTCTAAGAATTTGGAAATTAAAATGCCCTATAATATCAATATAGCATATTAAAGTGTAGATTTGCAAAATCACTTCAAAGAGATAAAATGGTTCCTCATCCAAAAAGACTTGACCATTGTTCAAGTAATGTATGACTGTATAATAAATGGTCCAAAAACTTTTAAGGCTTAAAACAACAATTTATTACTATCTCTCAAAGTTTCATAGGCTGAGTGGGTTCATCTGGATTTTCTTGTTTAAGATCTCTGAAAGTGTTATATGGAAGCTGAGGCTTGAGTTACCTGAGGACTCAGTTGTGTCAGACTTCCAAGATGGCTTGCTTACATGAACAGCATTTGATATTGGCTATTGGATACTGGATGGGAACTCACCTGGAATGGTCAACTAGAGGACCTACACATGGCCTCTCCCTGAAGCTTGGTCTTCTTCCACTTTGGTGCCTGGGTTATGAGAAGGTGTGTCCCAACAGTGAGCATTCCAAGATAACAGGGAAGATGCTGCTGCAAGGATTCTTATGACATAGGCTTAGAAATCATCTTATGTCACTTCTGTTGCATTTTACTGGTTACACATGGCCAGTTCAGTGTCAGTGTGAAAGAAGACTTCTCTAGGGTGTGAATAGTAGAAAGTATCATTCATTGGGCAGCTGTCTTTGAAGATTAACTACAAGAGCCATGTCAAAGAATTACCAGTATTAATATTTGCAGAGTGCTATGTCATCTTCTAATTCAAGTAATAAATAAGATTAGATACACTGAAAAACCTCTCAATATAAAACACCTAGGATTTGTGGATATAATGTGTTTTTAAAGGCAAAGTTGAACTGGCCATGTACTGAGAGAAATTTTCAGAAACCCAAAACAAGAGCACATGAATCCAGAGTAAAATTCAAATGCTAAAGATAGGAGCTACTCTAGAATATCCTTTAATCCCCGAGATTAATGGCTTCCATTTTAATGGCAGCATGGGCTGGGACAAAGGAGGAGGGAGAATAAGATAGAAAGCCTAGAGCCCAGGCAAGGTAGATGGTCTATGTGGAGACCCTCTGTATAAGCCATACAAAAGGAGAGATAGCACAGAAGCATTGCCTATCTAAAACTTGACTTTAAATGGAGCATTATCTGAGAATTTGTAACCAGAGGAAAATATCATATAGGCTTGTGATCCCTACTCTATAATCCAAACACCTCAAGCCGAGAATTAATTTAAAGTTGTTCTGAATTGGTGACTTCAAGTATCTATGGTGGAAGCAATTCTAGTCTGCTTGGGGGAAATGAATTTCAACACACACCTCAAAGTTTTCCTTTAGCTAAAGTTTAATAGATATAATGATTTACAAACACAAATCACAAAGCATATGACAAAACAAGGTATGCATAAGTAAGAGTTGGGAGAAGCAATGAATAATAGAATAAGACACTCAAACACTTCAGATATTAGAATTTTCAGACTTAGAATAGATGTATTAATTATGTTTAACAATTGTAGAAATAAGAAGTCAGTAAGAAATAAGTAACTCAAAAAGAACCAAATAGAATATCAGGAAATTAAAATTATAATAATCTACACTTAAAAGTCAATGAGTTCTTTAGATATCATATTAAATATAACTCATGAGATAACTAATGAACTGGAGGATAAATCAGAAGTGCTATCTAGAAAATAGCACATAGAAACAAAGAATTTGAAAACATAAAAGAGAAGAAATGTGGAAGATAGAGAACATCTAACACATGTCAAGTAGGAGCTTCAAAGAAATAATAGATTTCAGGAGCAGTGATTTTTGAAAAGACAATGGCTAGAATTTTTCTGAATTGATGAAAAACTCGAATCATCAGAATCAGAAATTCTGGTGAAATCCAAGAATAAATGGAAAAATTACCATACCTAAATAAAGTGTACTTAAAGTGAAACTAAAAACACTAAAGAGTAAGGAAAAAACCCTGAGATCAGTCAGAAATCAATTTTAAAAATACTACGTGACAGCAATTAGATGGACAGCTGAATTTTTAGCAATAATAAAAGGAAAAGAAGACAATGAAATGAATTATTCAGTAAACTGAGGGAATATAATGTCAACCTAGAATTACATACCTGCAAGTTCTTTAAAAAATGAGTAAAATAAATATATTTCCAGACAAACAAAACTGAGAACATTTACTAATAATGAAACATCCAGAAAGGAATAAAAGAAAATTAAAAGTTGGCATGAAAGAATATTTTAGGAAAAAGGAAAATGACTCCAGAAGGAAGGTATAAGATGCAAGAAAAAGTAGTGAACAGATAGGTAAATGTGGACAAATAATAAAATCCTACTCAAGAGAGCCAGGAATAGTTCCCAAATCAATCTGATTAAAGCTATACTATGATACCACATTAGGATAGAGCAAAAAGAAAAATCAAGGAAGACGAAGATAAGCAGAGAAAATAACAGAGAGAGTAGAAGGCCAGAAGGTCATCCTGACAAGTTTTTAAATGCAAAAAAAAAAAAAAATAGATGAATATCTTCAACTGGAGAATCAGAGGTGTTCCCTCTCCATCTCCTTCTCCCTGCCCCCAACTCCAGTTCTCCAAGAGCAAGATGCTGGGATTAGTTCACTTTATATGGGAACATTAAAAGACAATTTAACTGTTGCCTTTAAGAACATAAAGTCCATTTTCTAAAATATGCCAAACCAGCATATCTCGATTTCCTTTCAGGACAACCATGTAGGGGCCATGGGTCTAGGATATATAAATGTTGGAAATTTTTGCCAAATGGCTGACTGTAGGACCAGACAAAGAAGAAATGGGTGGAATCTCCATCAACAAAGATTTTTAAAGAACATGTTGGTTTGTCATAAACCCACTTCCAGGCTTATTCATCTATGGCACATGATATTATTTGAAAATTTAGAAGATGTATATCCAAGCGCTAGCATCCCTACTTACTAGCTCTACAATCTTAGACAAATTATTAATTAATTAATAGTTTCCTTTCAGTAAAATGGGAGACAATTTCACCTTCCATGTTCACCACCTCTGGTTATAGCAAGGATCCAGTGACATGGGTTACAGGGCTATATAAACTTCAAGGACTCCAATAAATGTAAGTTGTTACTCTAGAATAAATGCTTTCATTATCACAATCACATGAAGCTATTTATGTAATAGCCTCCTTAATCATTTCCTTAATTCTAAGGAGAGGATTATAATTTGTATTCAGCATTTCACATTGACTTAGGAAAATAGAAAAAGAGAGAAATGTATTTTTCAATGATGATGAATAGTATATACAAAATATATGTGGATGAAGAAAACAAGATCCTATTATTTTTCAGATGGGCAATTATTATATGAGCTTCTGGAAAGAAAACCTAATTCAAATTTTAAGTTACTAACTTTAATAATAAAACATGTTTAATAGTCATGCCAAATGACTTGCATAGATTGCTAAATATGGATGGTGGAGAATTCAATTGACATAAAGGAAAGGTCTTCTTGTCAGAGAAAAATTTTTAAAGGGACCTAAGGATAATTTAATGTAACCATAAGACTGACTCTGGAAAATACTGAGTTGTGTTTGCTTCTTGACCAGCACACCAAGAAATGTAATCAACTCAAGAGATTGAAACAATTGAGTAACCATTCATATTTCTCCTTTTAAAGAAAACTATTTTTGTTATGGATTGTAATGTCTTGAAGATAAGGCCAGATAATACTGCAAAACTAAATCAGTTTTAGGTAAATATAAGACAAATCTAGTTGTACAGGCTTCCATCATATAATTAGAAAATAAGCTTTTATATTTATTTATAGGTTACCATAAAGAAAAGATGAATCCAATTCTCAATGTCATGTATACAAAGTCACACTGATACAGATAAGAATGAAAATGAAATATGAATAATGGATGATGAATCATTTTCTTGGGTCTCCAGAAGCCACTTAAAAATTAAAATGAAAGGATGCCATGATTAATCTTTTGTTACATAAGGGCATTGAAAACAATTTTACTGTGAACTTCAGACCCCTTGATTCTGTTATGTTAAATAGACTCATTATCCCCAGGGGTTTATTTTTTCACCACAGAGTCCCAGTTCTTTGTACCAGAATTGCACACTCCTTACTTTCCAGTTCTGTCTGTCAGTATATTCTCTTCCCAGCATCTTCTCATCAAGAATTTATGGGGCCTTTGGGCACTCTCTTTTCCCTGTATGTCCCTCCAGATTTCCTCTCCACCCTTCATCCTGCTCTACCCTCTGGAGGCTGACATCGACGGATTGCACAAATGAGCTGTATTGACATCTGGCTTTCAGTTTATTCCAGCCAATAGGAGGGACCAGCAGGAGATCAGAGTTGGGAGGGAAAGAGAAGTTGGAATATTTATTTCATCAGCTCCCTTCCAGCTGGGCAGAAATTTGGTAGTGGTTTTGTTCTTCTGTTGAAAGCCAAATTCAAAGAGACAGAAAATAGATTGGTGGTTTTTAGAAATTTGAAGGAGAGGAAAATGGGGAGTGATTGCTAACGGATATGAGATTTTGACGGGTGATAAAAATGTTCTTGAGTTTGGTTGTGGTGGTCACAAAACTTTGCAAAGACCATTTAATTGTGCATATTAAAAGGATGAATCTTATGATGTGAGAATTATATCTCAATTTTAAAATGGATATAAAATATACAGGGGCACCTGGGTGGCTCATTTGGTTAAGTGTCTGACTCTTGATTTTTGGCTTAGGTTGTGAGCTTGGAGTTGTGAGATTGAGCCCTGAGTTGGGCTCTGCACCTAGCATAAAGCCTTCTTAAGAATCACTCTCTTTCTCTTTTCCTCTGCCCTTCCCTTTTCCATGCTCTCTCTCAAAAAAAGTGGCGGGGGGGACACCTGGGTGGCTCAGCTAGTTAAGCTTCCAACTCTTGATTTTGGCTGAGGTCACAATCTCAGGGTCATGAAATCGAGCCCTGCATCCATGCCCAGCATGGAGCCTGCTTGAGATTCTCTCTCTCTCTCCTCTCCTACTCCTCTACTTGCTTGCTCTCTCTCTCCCTCCCTTTCTCCAGAAAAAAAGAAAGAACATATACAGTGGACTATTATTCAGCCATAAAAAAGAATGAAATCTTACCATTTGTGACAACATGGATGGACATTATACCACATGAAGTAGGTCATACAGAGAAGGACAAATACTGATCTAACTTATATGTGGAATTAAAAAAAAAGTTCATAGATACAGAGAACAGATTGGTGGTTGCCAGAGGCAAGGGTAGGGAGTGGGCAAAATGGGTTGAAGGGAGTCAAAAGATACAAACTCCCACTTTTAAAATAAATAAGTCATGGGGATGTAATATACAACATGGTGACTATTGTTAATAATACTATATTGCATATTTGAAAGTTGCTAGGGGAGTAGATCTTAAAAAGTTCTTACCACAAGAAAGAAATTCTTTATAACTATGTATGGTGACAGATGTTAACTAGACTTATCGTAAACATTCCTCAACATATACAAATACTGAATCATTATGTTGAACATCTGAAATTAATACAATATTATATGTCACACCTCAATTTAAAAAATGGATAGACATTTCAAATTAAACTTTTGTAACACAAAGCAGAATATATTGATAAAGAAGAAAGGAAAGAAACACCAAAAACTGAAATCATAACACAAAAATACAAACCAAGAAAAATGAACCATTTAAATCAATTAAAATAAATAGGAAGAAAGGCCACGGTTCCTTTCCAGTTGTAAGAGAGCAACTGCAAACAATTGCTTACAACTACAGCTTACAATTTACAACTACAGCTCTTTCCAGTTTCCAGTAATGGCTCTACTCTTGAACCTACAGGCCTAGGATAGTAACAGCTCCCTGCTGTTGTTGGCTCTTGGGGGTTTTCCCTAGTTGGCTTCCTTTAATCCTGACCACAACAGACCTTTGTAAATGGTCCTTTTAGCAAACCCTTTTCATTTAATCCATTCAAGTACACCCTCTCTTCCCATACAAAGCTAGGACTTCTTCCCATGCAAGCCGCCATTGCCCATGAGATCATACCCAAACTCTTCTCTCTGACGTTTAACTCTCTTTCACCCTCCTGATTTGCAAGCTGTGATTCGACATTATTTTTTCTTCTTCCATATCACCTGTAGCACATTTTCTATGCTCTATCATGACTTTTCACTTTGTTTTAAATTCATATATAATTATTTAGTTAAGTGTAAGACATATTTCACCTAAAGATGACACAGAAATCCATTCTTCATACTTCTCATAGCTTGTAGTCCAGGAAAAGGCACCAACAGGGAGCTGGATTTGAAATTTTAGTTCATTATTTCTTGATTTGCTTCTTCTCCTTTCAAGCCTTTCTTATTTACTTTGAATCTTAACCCATGCTTTCATTCCTATTTTTCTCCTGGATCCAGTTCTTATAACCCTTTATAAAGCCATAAGTTATATAAGTTACTGGTGACAAATCAGAAGACTCTGAGTTTATGGGTCTGAATGTCTTTTGCTCTCTCAATGTAACAGTCTGAATTTTGTACCTTTCAGGGCACAATACAAAGTTCATCTTAAAATTGTTTTGGCTGATCAAAGAAAGGAGGTCTGTTTACGTAGAAAGTGTTATCATATTTACTTAAACTAAATGCCATTGTTAGTTTTTTATTGTATTTTTTAAAAAATCAAGCGAAGGATGCTCAGGGGTCATGTAGTACCCAAGGCTGTTGGTCCAGGGAGGATAAATAAAGATGAGCCTGGGGTGGATTTTTACAGCCAGATTCCTCTTTGGCTTTATACTTCAATCTATTACAGCAATGTCTCCTTTTATACCCCGAAAGGCCAGCTTGGGTTCTTTAAGACATGGCCAGAACACATCCCACAGATGATAGAGGAGGGGAGGACTTCTTTACTGACAGTAGAAGAGTCCAATTTTATTTTCCTGGTAATAAACTTAAGAGGCACTATATGTATCAACTTTAGAGGGGAGTGAAAGGAGTGAGGGGTAACTCAGCCCCATGGAGTCTGGGGAGGGGGTGGCTTAGATCGGGCATTCTGGAGCCACCCCAGTTATGGAGGGCATGGCATTTATTTCTGGTGTCATCTCTGCAACATGCTGTAGTAGAATGAGCATTGAACTCTGGAGTTGAACAGCTCTGTGTTTGGATTCTGGTCCTATCATTTCCTAGGACCAGGCATGCTGGACCGAACCAGTAATGGAACACGGTTCCTAGAGGGATTCTAGTTTTGATGACTTTGAAATCATTTATTCATTCAACAAGCATTCTTTTGAGTGTCTACTATGGTCCAGGCCCTATTCCGGGCATGGGAGATATTAAAAATGGAAGCAATATGAAGTTCCTAACCTCCCAGAATTTATCATGACTTTGCAGACTGGCCTCCTCTCCAGCCATCAATTGACCCTAAACGGGCTAGATGGCACATTGCCCCTCCTGTGTCCATAGGCAATCATGCAAAATGCACTAATTAAATGTCTCCATAATGACTCTGTGCTTCAGGAATGGCCTGGTGCCAATGCCTTGAAAAGACTGCTCCAAATGCCGCTCTTGTCCTGAAGCTAATGGATAAAGTGACCACAGCATACGCCTGGAATTGATTGTTTTCTTTAGATTTAATCAAGCACTTCTCCCCTCCGCCCCCCGAAAATGTTAATGCTTTCTTTCTACTATAGCCACCATACCTTAACATAAAAAGATTAAATTTCCCCTCTGACTTTTAATTATCCCCTGACAGCTTTGGGAAATGGCACGGGTAACAAATCAGAAATGCCAGTTGGCTTTGGAATGCATCCTGCGTGCTTTTGAAACAGATTTTCTGAGTTATGTTTTGAACAAATGTTAACGTTAATTTGTGTTTCCTTAACAGACACCAACAGATGAGCAGGAAAGGGAAAGAGGTCCTTCATGAATGTGGTGATGTGACGGGAGAACTTTCAAGGATTAACAAAACCATGAAGGTAATTGGCCAGCAGAAAAGGGAGAGCTCATGTAATATTTCTTAAGAATGTCTTTCCAGGTGATATATGCTAAGCTGGACATCAGACATTTCCCAGTTAGGGTCCATTCCATCTATAGCAGTGCTTCTCTAAGTATCTTTGGGAAAAGACTTGTTTGTTTGTTTGTTTGTTTGTTTGTTTAAGAAAATTACCAGTCTAAAATGCTAACTCTCAATTTCTGTACCTTATTTTTTCTATCACAAACCAGTAATGAACAATTAGCACTGGTCCATGAAGCATACTTTGAGTAGCCCTGTTCCATGTAAATAATAGTTACCACTTTTCAAGGAGCAGATATTATGCCAACTATATTACAAATGTTATAATTTCATCTTCACAACAATCCTGTGAGGTAACTCTTCTTTCCTGTTATACAGATTTTTTAAAAATGAGGTTTAGAGAGTTCAGGTAATAATCTGAAAGTCACAAAATCAGTCAGTGGTGGAATGTTTCTTTCTGACTCAAATTTATCTGTCACCATCTTTTCTTAAGGATCAGCAAGTAACAAGTTGAGTAGTTTGTAATGTGCAGGGTTATTGACAGAAGAATGACATCAAGGAGAATCAGATCTGATAGTCCAAGGTCATAAATTAACACTGGAAGCAAAAGACCAGGAGAACCAAGTCAGGCCTGAGTCAGGTACTAGGTAATTAAAGATAGGAATGGTTGAAACTGGATTGGTTGCTGGACTATCAAGTGTTCCTTATAAGCAGATACCCCAGTAAAAAAAAAATTGAATAAAAGGTTTTGCTTTGGTTAAGCATTTTTTTTCTAAAGCAACCAAAGATATTTTTATTAACAGCTGTCACTTGATTCTTCCATCACCTTCCAGTGTACCATCTGAGTCTCACTATAACTCAGTGGTCTTAATCCTTTTAAGGTGATAGGGTTATCAATACCTATCCATAAAGCTTTACTGTACATGGCAAAGAGAGAACACATCCTTTGTTATAGTGTCAGGCTCAATTGGAGGGTCTTTATCTTGAGAGAGACTAAATGACCATGGGACCATCCAGGGTCATCAAATTCAAGGACGTGTCTCTTCTTTATCAAAACACCCTCTTCAAAGGGAAGCACATCCGATAAGATTGACAGAACTGGGGGGGGGTAGATCAGTCCCTAAGGCTGGGAGGTGGGCACAGGATGATATTACTAAGCCATTTACAGGAACAGAAGCCTTCACCAGGGAATTAGCTCCTAGGGGGATGCATAGGAAACAGTGTGGCAACTTAGGGCTGGATCAGTCACCTGGGAGCAGGGGACATTAAAGCTAATAATGGAAACTACATTGGAAGCTAAAGTAGGAGGAAGAAATGCAAGGTGGAAAATGATACAGGAGAAACTGGCGGGGGTGTGTGTGGCAGGAATGCACTGTCAAGGCAGAGATGCAAGGCAAAAGGGAAAAGCCAAGAAAAAAGAGTCTCTGAGCAGGGGGAGGTGGTAGGTCAATTGGAGTAGATGAGGCCAAAGCATGTCCCAGCCTCAGGGTTTGGCCCAAGGTCGAATAAGTATGATATCCAATTTGTAGAAAATACAGGAAAACACACACTACAAGAAATCAGTCACTCGCATTCCCACAACCTAGAGATGATCATTTCAGTATGTTTCAAATGCATGATTTGACTTTGAGAGTCAGCAAATCCCAACCACACTGGTTTCCTGTGTTCCGAGTAGTGTATGTGTGTGTTGGAAAGAGGGAGAGATATTGAGGCCAGGACTCTGAAAATAGGGGCAGCTAATCCAGTTCTGAAAAATAGTGATAATGTTGCGGATGGCCAAAGCATCATGGGATTTCTGACCCAGAGAGAACTTGAAGATCATCCAGTTGGTGGTTTTAAAAATCTGTTCTTCAGAACTGTGTAGGTTTGTTGCAGATGCCTCCGAGGCTAGCTGGCCATGGAGTGGGGGAGGGTTGAGTGTACAACAGAATGATCAGGCTTATAGGTCTCCTGACCTGTCTTCAACCCAGGGGCTCTGCTTTATCTCATGTATATATTCCTTTCTGAGTAAGATCTCATTTGAAGAAAGAAGTCTACTGCTTTTAAAAGAGGAAAACAAAAATGATTGAAAGTCATTGCTCTAATGCCCAATCATGTTACACATAAAGAAATGGAAATCTCCAGAGATGAAAGGACATTTAGAAGATCCCATGGCTAGGTATGGTGGTTACCAGGAGTGCTCTTGATTCCCTAGGCCTTTTCTGACATTCTCCCTCAAATAAGCTGTGTCCTTTTGTGTCCTTCTTTAGAATAAGCCTCCTCTTCCTCAGAAAATATCTGGTCTTGGCTCAGGATTATACAGCCATGGGGTCATCTGCCACCTCTGTTGTCCCGGGTCTGAGAGGTTGCTCTGGGTATAGGATTTCGGGTGCTAAAATTGGAAGAGGCCCAGACCAAGCAGGACACTCTCTCAGGAAGCCCCAAGGCCCGGATCTTTCCTTATTAAGTACCCAGGATTCCTAACTAAGTTTCCATCTCAGTTTAGATTCTCAGAGTCCTTCAACCTTTGAATCCTAATCTTTGAGCCTGGCCTCCTCATTTTTGCTTCTTGACGCCATTGTTTCTGATTAATAACCTGTGCAGAAGCATTCCATCTGTTTGCTTCTTTCCACCATGGAGAGCACCCTCTATCTAGCCTTCATTTTTTTCCCCCTCTGAGATCTGATCACATGAAGTTGTTTATGTCACCATGTGTCACCTGCCCTCCATGTGAATTCTAATAACTGCTGGCTACTTTCCAGATCAATCCTGCCAAACTTTTGGTATATTCTGGAAGTTCCGAGACCCAAATTCAGACTTCTGTCAGTTTCTTTCCATCATCTTTTCTCTTCACTGCTGACACTTTAGCAAATTTGTATTTTGACTGGTGGAGGTCAACTACACATCTGATCCTCCGTGCAGTATGTGAAATGAGTTCCCAGACCTATCAAATTAGCAGGCGATAACTTTTTAAAACTCCATTTATCAAACAGCTAGAAAGAGTCTCTTTAGACCACTGCTAATCAGTGTATCTAAATTTTTCCTACCACTTAGTTTTACCTTCAAAAGACTTGCTACATATCATCCAGTGAAGGTTTTGTTAAGTAACTCAAGCGTGGAATTTTAGTGTCTCATTTGAGGAGAACTCTGCCAAAGTGTTCCTGTTACTCAACTCAGCATTTGGCCTGTGGGGAGAGCCTTGTGGCCTCTGCTCTGCTCATCTGCCCACTCAAATCTATTCTAGGCTTACTTCGTAGATTCTGATCTGAACTGTTTTTCAGAGTTCCAGACATGTTCTTTTCAAAAACAAACAGAAAAGAACTGGTTTGGCTGAACTCTGTGTCTGTCCTGCTCTCTCCAGCTGCAGCAATGGCACTCGGGCCTAAGTGCTCAAGGGATGTGATTAGAGACATGAGATAGCATTGAAATTCGTGCCATGCAGCATTCAAGTTCAGCTAGCATGTGAAAGATTATGGTGCTTTTCTTTCCAATTAGTAAACACTGAGTTATATTTTTGTCTTTTTCATTTTGTGTTTGTTTGGAGGGGAAAAAAATCACTTTACTTCCTTCTAAACTTATAACTAAGGAAGACAGACATCAATGGTGCTGCAAACATGCTATGGGAAAGAAAATACATAAATCAACCTATTTCCTATAGCAGCTACATCAGTAGAAGAAAAGACTGGATGGGAAAGTACCCTGGTAGTTTTGAAATTGAATTTAGGTTGGTAGCTCAGAGCATACTATCTTGGGACTCATCAGATACCAACATCTTTTGCTGCATATGAGAAAAGTGAGAATCAGGGAGGTCAAAGTAGTGGTTGTCCACTCTGGCTGTACACTAAATCTATCTGGGAACTTTAGAAAATAGGGCTGCCTGTGCCCCCCTTCCAGAGCCCATCTGATTGGTTGGGGATGGAACCTGGCATTGATGTTTTTTTTTTTCTTTAAAAAAAAAAAGCTCCCCCCCACCCCCGCCCCAGGTGGTTCCCATACGTAGCCTAAGTTTAGAATCCCTAAACTGAGTTTAAAGCTCAGTGGCAGAGTGGGGAGTAGAACAGAACCATGTAAATCCCAAATCAGAGATGTGTCCACTGCCCCCCATGCTGCCTCCTTACAGAACATGGGCTTTGGCATCGCAGAGAGCATTGAAATAGGGCGAGCCACCGCCACACTGGAGAGGAAAAGTGTAGCAGCCAGGAACTGTTTGAATAGAAGGGAGAATGCAAGACCCATGTTAGTCACATTCAGGCATTTCCCAGGAGACACAGGACACACAGGGAACTGCTGCCACACTACGTAACTCAGGTTGGACTTCAGTCAGATCTTACTCTGATTGTGGTACCCTCCGGAAAAAGATACTTATCGTTCAGCAAATGAAATGATGGTAGAACTTCTTCAGGAGGCAGATGCTTGGAATCCTCTTCCTTCCCAGAGGCTTCAAGGAACCCAATCATTCCTGCAAATTCCTTAAGTCAGCAGGTCATTCGTTAACCCCTCTTTTGCCACCCTAACATTCTGCCCCCTGTTACACAGTGGTGACCTGGAATCTGATACAGTGCCTGACCTATACTTAGTTCTCATTATTTGCAGGTTCCATATTTGCAAATTCACTAAAATTTGTTTGTAAACCCAAAATCAATATCCGCAGAGCTTTCATGGTCATTTGTGGACATATGAAAGGCAACAGAAAATTTTGGATCTCCCAAAGCGCATGCATACTTCCAGCTGAAGTTACATGAGACAAAGTTTCACCTACTTGGTTTTTAGCTCTAACACTATGAACAAGTGTACATTTGCCAGCCAACTTAGTGGCACGATCTTAAAATTTTTGTGCTTTTTTTGGTGATTTCACTGTTTAAAATGGCTTCCAAATATAATGCTGAGGTATTGTCTAGTGTTGCCAAACACAAGAAGGCTGTGATGTGCTTTATAGAGAAAACACATGTGTGCAATGAGCTTTGTTCAGGCATGACTTATAAATGATGGTGGCCATGAGTTCAATATTGATGAACCAACAATGTATATTGAAACAGAAATATACATAAGACAAAGTTATGTACTGGTCAGTTAACAAAAATGTCATGATCAGAGACTCTCAGGAACCTAAGTCTGTATTTTCCCTAGAGCAATGTTGCAGTATTTGCTAAATTGGTATTCAAGGTAACTTCATAGAACATCACTACTGCAAATAACAAGAATCTACGATATATGATAAGTGCTCAAGAAATGCTTATTGGGCAAATGAGCAAGAGAACAAAAACCTCACATCTGCATATTTTTATGTATACAAAATTGTATGTGTATTCGTAATGAATTCAGCGCTGGTGCTGAGGCCTCAAAGATGCCAAAAACAGGGATCCCTGGGTGGCGCAGCGGTTTGGCGCCTGCCTTTGGCCCAGGGCGCGATCCTGGAGACCCGGGATTGAGTCCCACGTCGGGCTCCCATGCACGGAGCCTGCTTCTCCCTCTGCCTGTGTCTCTGCCTCTCTCTCTCTCTCTGTGTGACTATCATAAATAAATTTTTTTAAAAAGATGCCAAAAACAGCTAGCCTTTACTGAGTTCTTACAGTGAACCAGACGCTTTACATGTATTATTTTATTTTATCCTCACAACAGTCCTAGGAGGCAGACGCTTATTTTCTCCATTTTTCAGAGAGGGTAACTGAGGCCCAAAGAAATGAAAGAACTTGCTCAAAATCCCTCAACTAGGAAGCAGTGAATACATATTTGAACCCAGATAGCTTAACCATTGTTATGAGCTGAATTGTGCTCCCACAAAACTCATATGATGAAGTCCTACCCTTGAGTACCTTAGAATGTAATGTATTGGAGACAGGGTTTTTAAAGAGGTGATTAAGGAATTAAGGACAAATGAGATCATTGGGGTTGGCCATCATCCAAAATGACTGGTGTCCTTATAAGAAGAGGAGATTAGGACACTGTGACATGCACAAAAGAAAGACAATGTGAAGACACAAGGAGAAGATGACCATCCACAAGCCACAAGAACAGAGGCCCTCAGAAGGAACCAACCCTGCTGACACCTCGATCTTAGACTTCTGGCTTTCAGAACTAAAAAATAAATAAATTTATTTATTTATGGGGAAATAAATTTCTGTTGTTTAAGCCACTTAGACTGTACTACTCTGTTATGGCAGCCTAAGCAAACTAATACAACTACACTCTCAATGCCTGGCTGATAAATAAGACATGGCCCCAGACTCCAGATCATTCAGAGTCTAGCCACTTGTCATAATCCACTGGAGGCGGTGTTCTCCCGGGGAGGGAGGAGTATAGTTGCAAATGAGGCTATGACTAAATCTGGAATTCTGGAACTGCCTGCAAGAATGGAGCGAGGGAGGAAAAAGTGCTGGATCTTGGGCCAAAGCCAAGTGGAGCATAAAGGTGGCCAAGCCAGAACAAAGCACTGGGAGGGGTGCCAAGTAACAGAATTACAAGTAAAACAGGAAGGAGTTGTGCTGGATGAGAAATGAGCCAAATTGATCTGGCCGAGAAAGAGGACCAGGTCACAAAGGCAAATGTTTAAAAAGCAAAGCCCAAAGGCATAAGACAATGAGAAAGGGATTGTGAAGACTGCTTTCTGGATCCGTAGCCCACCTGAGACCCAACTGGCCATAATGTGCAGCTCTAGAAACCTTAAACCCACTTCCTTTTTGTGCTCCTTTATCTGGATAAAAACCTCACTGTTGAAATTGGATTCTAACATCCCCATTAATATATGGTTGAGTGACAGACTGATCATAACTGTGTCATGTTGGGTTCCCCAGAAGCAGATGCTATGACAAAGATTCTGGAACACAGTAGTTTTTAATTTTAATAGCAGAGAGGATAAATCTCTCCTTATTTTCTACGTTTTCAAAAACATTCTTGACAATTTTGCATACATTGTTTTCTTAAGTTATTATTTCCCATTTAAAAAAGGAAGTCCATCGTGTTTCTGATGGAAACTACATGAAACTGATATATTTATTTGAAAGGGATTAGCATATTTATTATATCAAGACTTCCTATCTAGGAGCAGGATCTATCTCTACATTTATTTGGGTCTTGTTTTATGTCCCTCAATAACATAAATAGCTCTCAAGTAAATCTTATACTTTCTTTGCTAATTTTTTTCCTGTTTTGTAGTTTTTGTCTCCATTGTTCATAGGATGTGTGTGTGTGATTCCCCACATCCCCCCATTTCCATTTCTCTCTGCTTTCTACTAGTAAATGAATTGATTTCTAAAATATTTCCCCTGGTACCTTGTATGTTACTAAATTATTTTACTTGTGATCCTCTAATCTACTTTTTAATTGCACCTATTAGGTTTCCTAAGAAGCCGTCATACCATGTGCACATCAAGATAATATGACTTCCAATATTTACATAAATTCTTCTCTTTTTAAGGCCTGTTGATAAATCATTGGATGCTACATATGAAACTAATGACGTGCTAGATATTGGCTAATTGAATTTACATGAGAAATCGTAAAAATAAATAAATAAAAGAAAGCTGATCGCACTGGCTGGAACTCTGTAAAAATGAGAACGCTGTTGGCTGGCATTTAGCTTAGAGCTGTGCACCCCATGTGTCCCTCCTGGTGGCTCTGCCCTCAGGGTGAAATTGCTGGGTCAGAGCGCCCCCCCACCCAGCAGCACCAATCAGAGGGTGAGGGAGGGATACAATTTGAGGAGGCCTCTGCCTAACTGTGAGCTGGATGGGGTGGGGGGGCCCCGCGGGGCAGGGTGTGAAGTACATCTCCAAGACGTGACCCACACGATGATTTCTAATCATAGTAGTGACATTTTTAAAAACTAAGAAAATCTGAGCTGCTTACTTTTCGGGTCTGGTCAAAACACCCCCCCACCTCCACCCCGTTAAACAGAGTGGGGTGAAAATGCCCCCGGCAACACATCTTGTGCCCAAGGGGAAGCTGGAGGCACCGTCTGCCACTCCCTCACTGCGCCTGAGGACTGTGCAGGTGCCACGTGGCTCTGCTGTTGTTTGCAAAGCCCAGCCCGCGTCTCACCCCCTTCTCTGTCGTCAGGAACAAAACCCGCTTCACATGCCCAGGCCCACGCGGACCCACGTGCTGAGCATTATAGGCAACTACACAAAGCTTGCTCTCCTCCTCTCACTGCTATGAGGAATTCTTTTTCATGCTTTGGAAATGAGTAGCTGGGGTCATTTGCTCTCCACCTCTACCTTTTTGCTCTCCTGTTTTGAAATCACCATGCCAGCTCTGAGAAAGCTAAGATCAAGGCACCCTGGTTATCAGATGATTTCTCTCTTCTATCTCGACCCCTCGTCATCCCCCTTCCATCATCCTTCCATGTGGTACAAGTATTTATTTGAGTGCCTTGGGCTCTAAGCTCTGCAGGGCGAGTGGCTGTGTTTTAGTTTTCCTCTTCTGCTCTCTGAGACACCTGTAATAATTATCAGCCTAAAATTAACCCAATTCATCAGATGCGCAGTGTTTGGTTGCTCTTCAAAGCTTTTTGTTTTTTCCTGGCCAGTGCTGGCTGGAATGGCATGATGCTAGCCTAAATTTCACATGCATACAATGAGAAGATTTGCCTCATTTTTCTAGGACTTTGATGCTTTGGTGTTTTGCGCCCAGGCTGATAGCGCAAGTTGCCTAGTAACCAGCTGAAGACCAGCACCAGAGTAGAAACTGGAGAAGCCACATTCCTTAATAATGAGAGCAATAGCTGGGAACCAGTGAGTTTGGGGTCACGGTTGGGCTGGATGCTCATTCCTTTGAGGCTGTGACTGGCGTGTCTTTTATTAAGCTGCTCAAATCCTCCATCTGTAAAATGGGCCTGACATGTGACAGTGGGTCCCTCGGGCATGGATCGTAAGCATTAATCAAGAATCCAGAAAACAGTTTGAATTCCTTGGAATCAACGCACCTGGGAAATACATCGGATTGAAAATAACATGGTGCCAGCACAAAGACAATGTGGGAAAGCAGGACCAGCTAAATCCCTGATTTCCAAGATTCTAAAGCAAACGCAATAATAGCTGGTTCTCTGCTTGCCTCCTGGCCAAGATAACTGTGTTTATACGATTACCTCAAGGACAGAAAGTTGTGACAAATGCATTGAAAATGGAGAAGAAATGTACCAAAGTGTTACAAAACAATCTGAGCTACTTGGTCTGAGGTCAATCCACATATGTGGCATCTACTCAGCACTAATTTGGCTAGTCTTACTTAAAGAAGTCTGTCACTCCAAGGAATTGAAATCTCAAGACACAAGGTATATGGTGCCATGAATTATAAAAATAGCTTCATCTGGGTTTTAATCTCTTCCATTGATGCTAAGGTAGAATTTGGGGTTACCTGAGCCAACATGCCTCGTCTAGGGTTCAAGAACTTCTCTCACCCCGGCAATCGGAGCATGCTTTTGCCCCCTCACAATTACCCTGGGCAGACCTTGCATTTCCCTCCTGCTGCTTTATTTTTCCTTCCCTCACATAACGTGGCATTCTTCATTGCCGTGAACCTAGAGGCTCACAAACTTCTGCCTTTAAAATGTGGGTGTGTTTTTTTTTCTTCATAGTTCTCTTGGATGATCCGAAACAAAATTATCCTGAGAATCGCCAGCTCAAGTTATCCTTTTGTAAAAATGGACTGTTTTATTTCCCAGGCCCACAGTGGTCATGGAGTCCCTGAGGCATCACTAGGCATCAAGAAGAATGGAGTCCAAGTCCTTTCTCTTCTGTTTTCTGTGCATGCTTGAGGCAAATTACTCATCTCTTGCAATCTTAGATTCTTTCTATAAAACAGATAATACACTCAAAAGTTGTTGAGAGGATTAGATAAGGATATAATGGACACATATACATAAAGATCATTATGTATACATGTGTAATGATAACATAGATATAGACATACATGGTCATATATCTATATCTTTCTCTTTTTCTCTCTCTCTAGACCATATATATGTATTATAATATATATTCAGCAATTTCATAAGTACTCTGTGTTCAACAAACTTGTTATCAATAGCACTTTCCTTTCTCTCTCTCTCTCTCTCGCTCTCTCTTCACTCTCCCTCCCTGTCTCTTTCCCTTCCCTTTTTCTAGCTCTCATACCAATCATGATGGCTTTTCTAGAAGCTAGAGGTAGGACCCTGTATTACCTAACAAAAATAGATGTGTTCCTTTGGAGGGAATTTTAAACCAGGTTAGAAAGTAAAACATCTTGTCCACCAGCCTGCCTTATGAGTTTCAGCAATGTCTGGAGAATCCAGCCACTTCATGTGTTCCTCCACTCCATGCCAGGGCCACTCGTTAATCACAAGTGCAAACAGCATGATTACTACACAAGGCAAAGATACCTCCTATTAAAAAAAAAAAAAAAAAAAAGCTGGGCAGCCCGGGTAGCTCAGCGGTTTAGCGCTGCCTTCAGCCCGGGGCCTGATCCTGGAGACCCAGGATCGAGTCCCACATTGGGCTCCATGCAGGAGCCCTCTCTTTCTCTCAGTGTCTCTCATGAATAAATAAAATCTTTTTTTAAAAAAGAGGGGTAGACAAGTTTTAATTACCTTATACTGTATCTATTTATTCATAAGAGACAGAGAGAGAGGCAGAGACAAGGCAGAGGGAGAAGCAGGCTCCCTATGGGAAGCCTGATGTAGAACTCAATCTCAGGACCCCGGGATCATAACCTGAGCCAAAGGCAGATGCTCAACCACTGAGCCATCCAGGTGTCCCATACTGAATATTTTTAAGTGCTGTTCACCAAGCATAAAAGGAAAGCATCACAAGTCACAACCCTAGAGAGAGAGAAGCCATCTTACACTGAAAACTCTCAAGGGCTACTAGGCCATTTGTGCCTTCTCTCTGGGTATTAGGGAACTCACTGTACAGAGACATGATTGCTTTTGGCTCAATCTGATCCACCAGCAAGGACTCTGAAAGGCATTCATTTAATCACTTGTCCTGAAACCACTACTGAAAGTGCAGCCAGCTGAGCTGACGCAGGAAACCAGGTCCCTGCGCCTAACTTGGAAGACGAGAGGAAGAATCACACCAGAAGGTTGACTAAAGGCCAGGTACTATGATGGCCCTCGCCCTCAGAACACTGGGAATTTCTAAACACTGCCCTGACCCACAGTAGTTTTCTTCAAATACAGGAACTTTTGGAAATCCCATTCTGTTTCCCTGTGAAACACATCTGGGTGCTTCAATGGGGGGCAGGTGATTCCCAAAGGCTGATGGCTCCAATGACATGTGACTTTGAAACTGGCTCTTTTCTAAAAAGAAGCAGAACAGAGGTCTCTTCCACTTCTGTTCTGGTCTGCCCAGGACTTTGCCAGCTTTAGCTGTGAGTGTGCCTAGTCCTGGGAAACCCTGCAGTCCTGGGGAAACACAGAACAGCTTTCTTAAATGTAGCCAGGGGTGGGGATGGTCACATGATCACCAATTTCTTTAAGTAGAATAAGGCCTTGCTCAATTTAGAAAAATCCAGAAAAAAACTTTATTGGTCAAGCCACAATCCACATGCCATTTGAGATCTGCTCTTTGTTCTCCAATTCAATGGCTGTATTTAGTTTTGAGGCAGAAATCCCTTTGCAAAATGGCTGAAAGCTATGGAACCTATCCCTTGAAAAATCTATACACATCCACATTATATTGAAGTATAACATACATAGTGTGCTGAAGTTACATAAGGTTACAGTCTGATAAATTCTCCCAAACTGAACACACCCCTATCAATAGCACCCAGATCAAAAATAGAATATTACCAGCACCCCAACAAGACCTCTTTTTCCCTCTTCAATTATTAGACCATCAAGAGTAAATGCTACCCCGACTTCTGACACCTTAATTAGCTTCTGCCTGCTTTTGAATTTCATATAAAGGAAATCATCTAGTATATACACTTTTATATTTGGCTTCTTAAAATTCAACATTATGTTTGTGAGAGTAGTCCGTGTTATTCTGTGTAGTTGCAGTGCATTAATTCCCATGTAGATTCCATTGTACTGACTGTACCACATTCTATTAATCTGTTCTAATATGATGGATATTTTGGTAGTTTTTAAATTTGGACTGTTGAGAATAGTATTATTACATTCTCATACATGTGTTTTAGTGAACAACTGTGCATTTCTTTCAGATATAAACCAAAAAAAAAAAAAAAAAAAGAATGGCTGAGCCCTACAACGTATGTATGTTCAGCTTTAGCAGATACTGTTTTTATTTCATTTGTTTTTTTTAAGATTTATTTATTTATTTATGATAGACATAGAGAGAGAGAGAGAGAGGCAAAGACACAGGAGGAGGGAGAAGCAGGCTCCATGCTGGGAGCCCGACGTGGGACTTGATCCCAAGACTCCAGGATTATGCCCTGGGCCAAAGGCAGGCGCTAAACCACTGAGCCACCCAGGGATCCCCTATTTCATTTGTTTTTAAGTTGACATACAGTGAAATTCACTTTTGTTTTGGTGTCAAGTTCAGTGACTTTTGACAAATGCATGGTGTCATGTAACCACTACCACACTCTGGATTAAACCACAAAAGCTCCCCTAAATTCATGCTGTTCCTTTATGGTCAACCCCTTACCCACCCTTTTTCCTGAAAAGCCACTAGTCACTCTATAGTTTGCTTTTTCAGAATGTCTTATAAATGGCATTATTGCAGTATGCAACTTCTTAGACTGGTTTCTCTCATTTGGCACAATGTATTTGTGATTTATCTATGTTGTTCATATATACTTAGATTATTCCTCTCTATTATTGAGTAGCATTTCATTTTATGGATCATAATTTGGATTTTTGAAAAATATTTATTTATTTATTTATTTATTTATTTGAGAGAGAGCGCAAGTGGGGTGGGGGTGCAGAGGCAGAGGGAAAAGCAGACTCCCTGCTGACCAAGGAACCTAATGCAATGCAGGGGCTTGATCCCAGGACCCTGGGATCATGACCTGAGCCAAAGGCAGGCACTTAACTGACTGAGCCACCCAGGTGCCCCTGGATCACAATTTGTTGATTCATTCATCTGTTGAAAGACATTTTTTTCACTTTAAGGCTTTTATAAAAATTCACGTACAGCTTTGTGTGTGAATATAAGTTTTCATTTCTTTTGGATAATCACTTAGGAATGTTAGTGCATTTGGTATTTTGTTTACCTTAAACTGTTAAATTATTTTCTAGAATGTCTGTCCCATTTTGAGTTTCCATCAGTAATGTATAAGAGCTCCAGTTGCTCTGAATGCTCACAGCACCTGGTATTAGGTTATTGTATAAACCATTCCGATAGCTGTGTAGTCATATCTTATTGCAGTTTTAATTTACATTTCCCTAGTGACTAATGATGTTGAACATACTTCCATGTGTTCATTTGCCATCCTCAGATACTTTATGTATTCTGTCCAGGGTTTTTGGTTGTAATCAGTGGGAGGATGGAATGAAGTGTGTTTATCCCATTTTAGCCAGATCCAGAAGTCCTCCATACCATTTTTCTCCAATTTTTTTTCTCCAATTTTTAATTGAAATATAGTTGACATCTAATATTAAATTGGTTTCAGGGGTACAACAGGGATTTAACATTATATACATTACAAAATGCTCACTACAATTAGTGTATTACAGTATTATTGACTATATTCCATATGCTGTACTTTTAAGCCCCGTGATTTACTTATTTTATACCTGGAAGTTTGTACTTCTCCATCTCTTTTTTTTTTAAGATTTTATTTATTTATTCATGAGAGACACAGAGAGAGAGAGGCAGAGACACAGACAGAGGGAGAAGCAGGCTCCATGCAGGGAGCCCAATGTGGGACTCCATCCCGGGTCTCCAGGATCACGTCCTGGGCTGAAGGCGGCGCTAAACCACTGAGCCACTCGGGCTGCCCTGCTTCTCCATCTCTTTCACCCATTTCGCCCATCTCCTCACTCCCCCCCTTTGGCAACTACCAGTTTATTCTCTGTATTTATGAGCCTGTTTCTCTCTTTTTTGTTGTCATTATGGTTTGTTTTGTTCTTTAAATTCCACAAATAAGTGAAATCATATGGTATGAAAAGATGCTCAGTGTCATTCATCATCAGGAAGATGCAAATCAAAATCACAATGAAACATCACCTCATACCTGTTAGAATGGCTAGTATCAAAAAGGGAAGAGATAGCAAGTTTGTTGGGGAGGATGTGGAGAAAAGGGTACCTCTGTGCGCTGTTGGTGGGGATGTAAATTGGTGCAGCCACTGTGCAATACGGTATGGAGTTTCCTCAAAAAACTAAACGTAGGAATATCATATGATCCAGTTGTTCCACTGCTGGGCAATTATTCAAAGGAAGCAAAAACAGTAATTCAGAAAGATATATGCACCTCTATGTTTACTGCAGCATTATTTACAATAGATATGGAAGCAAGCTGAGCACCCATCAAAAGATGAATGGATAAAGAAGAGGTGATATATATAGACACACAATGGACTATTACTCGGTCATAAAAAGAATAAAATCTTGCCATTTGTGATAATATGGATAGACCTGGGGTATTATCCTAAATGAGATAAGCCAAACAGAGGAGGACTCCATACCTTGAACTGAATTTTAGCATTTTCCTCAGAGAATATGCTTTCTGTTGGTCTTATAGACAGCAGAGCAGATAAATAGAGCATTAACAGCATGAGGACTCCAGAGGCTATGAATGCATCTTGACAACACTCAAGGACACCTCTTCTTTGAATCATGCCTCCCGATTTGTTGAGAACCTGCTGTTCTGTGTGATAAGCTCCTACAAAATTCAAGTGTGCAGGAAAACTCATTTGAATTAATTGAAAATACATCCACACCCATCTTCTGTCAACCCATTTTGCTTCCCAAGGAGACAAACTCACCCATGCCCTTTGGGCTATGGTCTTTTAAACTGCTATCATAGAAGATAAGTGGATCTACTTGGGTGCTTTCTCCCTTTTCCACAGTGTTCCTGGAATTACCTCAAATTTCATTTGACCCTGTATTCCCCAAAGTAGTGAGACAGGCTTCCCCCTGATGTACACACACTTCTCAGGCTGCCTTAACAACAGAATTGGTAAGGCACGAGTCCTGGTGATCAGCTATGACAACACATTTGTCTAACTGGAGCTGGTCTCAAAACATACTATTTCTGGTATAGCCAGAGCTTAAGTCTAAAGATGCCCATGTATTGACATCCATCTTCACTTATTAGGCAGGATTACTCGAACCCATACATAATCCTCTAGGAGGACATCAGGCGTTTTAAACAGCTTCATTAACTCATCCAGGTCATTAGAATAATGCTCCTCAAAGTGTGGCCTGCAGAATGGCAGCCTCAGCATCAACTGGGAGCTTGCTAGAAATCCCGAGGTTCAGGCAGCCCCTCCTAAATGAGGTCTCTGGAGGTAGACACAGGAATCTGTATCTTAACAAGCTTTCCAAGGGATTCTTATGCATCCCAAAGTCTAAGAGCCACCAATTAGTGATTTACACTTATCCCGAAGCTGATTTTTTTATAAATTTATTTTTTATTGGTGTTCAATTTGCCAACATATAGAATAACACCCAGTGCTCATCCCATCAAGTGCCCCCCTCAGTGCCCATCACCCCGTCACCCTGTCCCCCCCCCCACCTCCCCTTCCACTACCCCTTGTTCATTTCCCAGAGTTAGGAGTCTCTCATGTTCTGTCTCCCTCCCTGATATTTCCCACTCATTTTTTCTCCTTTCCCCTTTATTCCCTTTCATTATTTTTATATTCCCCAAATGAATGAGACCATGTAATGTTTGTTCTTCTCCGATTGACTTATTTCACTCAGCATAATACCCTCCAGTTCCATCCACGTCGAAGCAAATGGTGGGTATTTGTCGTTTCTATGGCTGAGGAATATTCCATTGTATACATGAACCACATCTTCTTTATCCATTCATCTTTCGATGGACACCGAGGCTCCTTCCACAGTTTGGCTATTGTGGACATTGCTGCTATAAACATCGGGGTGCAGGTGTCCCGGTGTTTCATTGCATCTGTATCTTTGGGGTAAATCCCCAGCAGCGCAATTGCTGGGTCGTAGGGCAGATCTATTTTTAACTCTTTGAGGAACCTCCACACAGTTTAATGCAATCCCTATCAAAATACCATGGACTTTCTTCAGAGAGTTGGAACAAATTATTTTAAGATATGTGTGGAATCAGAAAAGACCCCGAATAGCCAGGGGAATTTTAAAAAAGAAAACCATAGCTGGGTGCATCACAATGCCAGAAATCAGGTTGTACTACAAAGCTGTTGTCATCAAGACTGTGTGGTACTGGCACAAAAACAGACACATAGATCAGTGGAACAGAATAGAGAATCCAGAAGTGGACCCTCAACTTTATGGTCAACTAATATTCGATAAAGGAGGAAAGACTATCTACTGGAAGAAAGACAGTCTCTTCAATAAATGGTGCTGGGAAATTGGACATCCACATACAGAAGAATGAAACTAGACCACTCTCTTGCACCATACACAAAGATAAACTCAAAATGGATGAAAGATCTAAATGTGAGACAAGATTCCATCAAAATCCTAGAGGAGAACACAGGCAACACCCTTTCTGAACTTGGCCACAGTAACTTCTTGCAAGATACATCCACGAAGGCAAGAGAAACAAAAGCAAAAATGAACTATTGGGACTTCATCAAGATAAGAAGCTTTTGCACAGCAAAGGATACAGTCAACAAAACTCAAAGACAACCTACAGAATGGGAGAAGATATTTGCAAATGACGTATCAGATAAAGGGCTAGTTTCCAAGATCTATAAAGAACTTATTAAACTCAACAGCAAAGAAACAAACAATCCAATCATGAAATGGGCAAAAGACATAAACAGAAATCTCACAGAGGAAGACAGAGACGCGGCCAACAAGCATGTGAGAAAATGCTCCGCATCACTTGCCATCAGGGAAATACAAAGCAAAACCACCATGAGATCCCACCTCACACCAGTGAGAATGGGGAAAATTAACAAGGCAGGAAACCACAAATGTTGGAGAGGATGTGGAGAAAGGGGAACCCTCCTGCACTGTTGGTGGGAATGGGAACTGATGCAGCCACTGGAAAACTGTGTGGAGGTTCCCCGAAGCTGATTTTAAAAGTTGGGAAGAGGAAGTGAGCGGCCTCTCCCAATATTTTCAGATTTGTACCCAGTGTTGATGTATTAGCCTTTCAGGACCAGACTTCCCTAACCTAAACAGGGATGACCTAAAATGGCTCCAGTAATAGCCATGACAAGACTGTAAGACTGCCAGCTTCCAGGAGAGTGTGTGGCCCTCCTTTTACAACCATAGGTGGTAAAATATTATTATGAAGTGTAGGTAAAAAATAATAATAATACAGTCCCAGTTTTGAGCTACTTCGGAGGAAATGCACATGGTAAGGTAATTTTTATGACAGTTTTTAAAAATACTTTACAATTAATGTTTTAAAAAATTACATTCAGAAACACGAGGCAAAAACAGGCAAAGCTATTTGTGGTGTATTTCCCCCAGGAAAGATAGTATTTTCTGAGCATGATACTAGGGCAAAATGAGCAAGTTTGAGAGTAATTCCAACTATAATCTTGGGCTTGAGCCTAGTTAAAGGAATTCTGAGAGCTGAAATCAAGTAGATGCAAACTGGCAAAGAAGACAGAAGCAGACTTTAAAATTGGTCTCCAATTGGTCAGATGCTGTTAATAAATATTTATTGGGTACTTATTATGTGCAGAGTGTGTGCTTCGTGCTGAAGCTGGCTATCATTATGCCAATTTGGTAGTATAATAAACTAGCCTTATACAATGTCCACCGAATCCAGGGTAGGCAATAGAAGGTTATGAAGTTTGATTATTTCCCCATGTACTCTCCTTCCACTTCTCCACAGTCTCCCCAGCCCCTTTTCAAGGTGTGTTTTCTTCCACAGGAAGCCGAGACTACTGATTTAGCATCAGGGATACAGGATTTCTGTCGTTTCTTTGTTTCGTCCAGACATGAAGATTCTCTGATTCACCCTCCCCACTCCCAGTTATTACCAAGAACATGCATTTTGCAAGTTGATGAACCAAAATCTGAGGTACAAAGGGTGGACTTGGAACTGAGCTAAAGGAGATTGTGATACAAAAGGATCTCTTTGGAGAACTGTGCATCCCTGCTGTTCAAACTTTAAGCAAAAGATACATATCATATGATACTTTTAACTGTTCTTTTCCAACGAGTTTGCAAAAAAAGGAACAAACATTCACTAGAAGTGAATGAGTCCTCACATCTTATCAGTTGACCTTGGGACTGGAGCCCAGCTGCATCCCCAGTTTTTATCCCCAAGCGGCCCCCCCAGACTTCGGTTGCAGCTGACTGAAGAAGAGATCATGTTGGCCATTTAACTGGAACTGCAGAGAATTGGCACATTGCACATGCAGCCCCTGCAGGAATCGTAGCTGGCTACCCATCCTTCTAGTGCTTGAATCCCAGGCAGATGAGGCGCTCGAGAAGAAGCAGAGGCTTATTTAAAAGGTGAGGGTGCTGGGCACTGCTTCCATCCAGGAACACCTCGGGAGGCAAAAGCAGGACAATGGAATGCTTGGGTGAGACTGAATGGCTATATGCCTGGGATCCCCTGACTTTTCCTCCATGTTCTCTGGGTCCTATTATGTCCTTATGTTTGGAAAGAAATTGTGGTATTGTAGGATTTTTCAGAAAGGAAGGGAACATTCACTTTGGATAAGAAAAAGGGTTATTTCTTTCTTTGTGTGAGAGGGTTTTGCTCATTTTCCTTTGTTAATATCCCAGGTATCTGTCCCAGGATCTGCTCTAGCACTATTCTAACCTACATAGTCACTGATTAGCAGTGGGTCCTGTTGCTTAAGGATTTGGAAAGTCTGTTGGCAGACATTAATTCACAGTGAGAGAGGATTCAACTCTGCATGACTCAGACCAGAGTTTCCTAACACTGAGTTTTTTTTTTAATTTATTTATTCAGAGAGAGAGAGAGACTGAGAGGCAGAGACACAGGCAGAGGGAGAAGCGGGCTCCATGCTGGGAGCCCGACGCGGGACTCGATCCTGGGTCTCCAGGATCAGACCCCGGGCTGTAGGCGGCGCTAAACCGCTGCGCCACCGGGGGTGCCCCTAACACTGAGTTTGAAGACCTCTTTATACGATCAGAAAAATCTCCAAATCATCATATAGTTTTGCTTGTGTTTCTAGTTTTAGTTGGTTGAGAAAATATTTTATTTTTCTCAAAATGTCTATAGTTTCAAAAACAATTTTAAATGATTTTGTATTTTCTTAATCACAACACCTGTGGACATTTGAAAATAGCAGTCCATATATAGGAAGACCTATTTTTATTCATTATGCAACTTGTACTTGGTGAGCAGAGAGATTAAAGGATCCTTTGGTGGGGCACCTGGGTGGCTCAGTGGTTGAACATCTGCCTTCGGTTCAGGGCATGATCCTAGAGTCCTGGGATAGAGTCCCACATCAGGCTCCTTACAGGGAGCCCGCTTCTCCCTCTGCCTATGTCTCTGCCTCTGTGTGTCTCTCATGAATAAATAAATGAAAAAAATCTTTAAAAAATGAGGGGGTCCTTTTGCAGAGGACCTAGAATTCCTGAGTGCCCATAATGCACAGATTTGAAACCAGTGACTTAGACAATGAATGCTATCAAATAAACAGATGAAATGAATGAATACAAAATGAATAATTGGGGAAAAAACCCAAACCTAGACTTATTAGTAAAAGAGAAGGAAGTAGACCTCTTTGCAGAATCTGGAATTATGATGACTTTGATTGGTAAATGGGAAATTATTTTATCATAATTCTTGTTACTGCTGTGAATATCTGTGATGAATTTAGGGGCACTCATTGCTTTGGGTTCAACAAATTGTGTGAGCAGAGCAATCAGATGAAATAAGTCTTCTTTAGAAGTAAATTTTAACTATTAAAATAGTGTTTTTAAGGATGTCTTTTCTCTTCAGGGATTCAGGACAGCAGGCCATGCAAACATTCTTGGCTTCAAGATGTAACATTGCTAGGATGGACAGGCATGTCCTACATGCCCTGAGCGAGGACAGAAGGTAGCTCGCTGCTTCCTACCACACCACCTCTGCTGTTGATGGGATGATCACCACTCATAAGGTGAGGGAAACACCCATGTAATAAATGGAATGTCTGCTCCTAGCAGAGTTGTACTACAGCAAACGGTAGGCTTGTGACTGCTACTTTTCTAATTCCCCATTCAAGTCTGAGTCACAAATCCTCACCTAGGATCTCTGGGGGTGATGTTGGGGCTTTAAGTGCCATTAAATGGAGTTCTGAGCAAAGAGGAGAGTATCACCTAAATCCGATTTTGGTTTAGCCCCTCACTTCTCCTTGAAGTCCCTGAAGTCACTGTGCCCACAATGGACAATGGCAAAAGAAAGGCATTGTTTCTTTTTTTTTTTCCAGTGAGCTTGTGTCTAAAACTCCAAATGCAGACCTTTCCAGGCAACTGGATAAAAATCCACGGCTTTGACCCAAGTGCACAGGGAGAGCTTATCCCTCCCCCAGTTCCAAACCCCACTTTCAAAATTTTACCACCCTTACGGAAACTGTATTATGAATGTGAGGCCAGGGTTTAGAACATCCAAGTGTATGTGAGAGAGAAAAGAAGGAAAAGCTACCAGAGCCCAGGGACAGATTCTGCTCCATGAAGGCAAGGGAAACAGAGAAATATACCCATGTATTTGACCTTCTAACACACAGGGTAAAACACACACTAGAGAACTAGAATCTGAACCTCTCAGTTTAGCAACACCTGATTTGGGGAGGCCCTGGAAAAAGAAGTGGGAGGAAGGCAGATCTTCTCTTTTCTCTGTAGTGCCTTCTCATTCTAGAAGACCATTTTACACTTATGAATTCTACCTTGGAGGATATGTAGCTTTGGAAATCTTCACACAATGAAATTTTTTTGGCAGATGAAATTCTGCTCACGACCTTGTTGGTACAAGAAGCTGCATGGAAACTGTCTTTGACTTCCTGAAGCAGAATAGTAATCAGGCTCATGCTGGCATTTGATGAGTTAAGTGAACTGGAATATGAAGTCTGACAAATTTGTTAATGGAATTTTCTTTAACCAAGAGGATCAACAAAATCCATAGGAAGTAAATCTTTGCTTCATCTCCTACTGCTGTTATTGACAGAACTATGGAGACTTTTTTTTTTGTAGAAAGTCATTGAATTGCCTGATTTTATAAAAAGTGGATAAAAGCTATAATGCTTAGGAGGTAAAAATGTCCTAGAAGAGTGCTGCCCAATGATCTGCAACGTCCAATATGGTAGCTAGCACCCACATGTGGTTACTGAGAATTTGAACTGTGGCATATAACTGAGGAATTGAATGTTTAATCTTACTTAATTTTTTAAAGATTTTATTTATTTAGTCATCACACACACACAGAGAGAGAGAGAGAGAGAGAGAGAGAGAGAGGGAGAGATTGAGGCAGAGACACAGGCAGAGGAGAGAAGCAGGCTCCATGCAGGGAGCCCGACGTGGGACTTGATCCCGCGTCTCCAGGATCACACCCTGGGCTGAAGGCGGCGCTAAACCACTGAGCCACCCGGGCTGCCCTAATCTTATTTAATTTTAAATAGTTTGATTTCACATAGCCACACATGTCTAGGGACTACCATATTGGAAAGCACAGCAGTAGAATAACTCATTATTAAATATATCATAGGCATAAAAAGTATATAATATATATGGTTTAAATAATAATCAAATAACCCCTGTACCCTCCAATCTTTCTTAAGAAAGAGAATATTACCCAAACCTCTGAAGTTCCCCAAGTGCCCCTGCCTGAACCCTTTCTTTTTCTTTTTTTTTTTTTGCCTGAACCCTTTTGTATCCCACCCTACCCCCAGAGATAACTACTATCTTGAATTTTGTGTTCATTATTCCTTTACTTTGTTGGATGTTTTTACCAGAATTTTTATGCATTTCTAAACAAAATTTTATTTTCTTCACATGTTTTGGGACATTTTATGAACAGAATTATACTGTGTGCACTCTTTGGTGACTTGCTTTTTTGATCAGTATTACATTTAACAGTCCCCCCATTATTGATGCGTATAACTGTATTTCATTTTCAGTGCTCTTCTTAATATTACTAACATGTGTCATTTAAATGGAAGCACAGATTAGGTATTCTTTTGTACTCTGCTCCAGTTTATCAATATATTTTAGTTTTTTCATCCATTCTCCAGTCAGTGGTAATAGTGGTGTTTCTATTTTCTTGTTATTACAATCACTCTACATGGAATACTTTTCACATGTTTCTAGGGTCAGATAAGAAAGAGTCTCTCTAGGGTACAGGCCAGGGAATCAAACTGTTGGGTAATAAGGATACCTATATATCTTTACAAGGTGATGCCACATTGTTTTCCAAAGTGGTGGAACCAATTTATATACCTACTAATAGCTCAAGAAGTGTTTGGTTCTCTACATTCTAGCAATAATCATCTTTGTCAGACATTTTAATTTCTGCTCATCTGGTAGGCATAAAATGCCATCTCGTTGTATCCTTAATTAGTATCCCCAGGTTATTAATGAGATCAGGGATATTTTCATTCAAATATCTTTTCTTTTGAAGTGCCTACAGGTTTTTTCTTTTTTTTTTTATTCATTGATTTGTGGACTTTCTTTATATTCTGGGTATTAATCCCTTGCCAGTCATATGTACTGCAAATATCTTCTCCTTATTTGAGGCTTATGTTTTACCTTTTACAGTCTATTTATTGAACAGAAATTCTTTTTTAAAAAAAGAAAAAAATAAAAAATAAATAAATAAATAAAGATTTTATTTATTTATTCACGAGACAGACAGACACACACACACACACACACACACACACACACACAGAGGCAGAGAGACACAGGCAGAGGGAGAAGCATGCTCCATGCAGGGAGCCTGACACAGGACTTGATCCTGGGTCTCTAGGATCACACCCTGGGCTGAAGGCGGCGCTAAACTGCTGAGCCACCCGGGCTGCCCCTTAATTATAATGTACTTAAACTGAGCTTGTATTTCCTTTGCTTGTACATTTGTCATCTTTTTAAAGAAATCCTCCCCACCCAGAAGTTGTAATACTTTTCTCATATATTTTCTTCTTTAGGATTTAGTTTCCTGTTTGCCTTTGAGTCTTGTATCCACTTGTAATTGATTTTGTTTATGATAGAAAATGGAGATACAAGTTCATTTCTTTCCGTAGGGATAGCTGTTCCTTCCAGTGTTAGTTATTGAAGAGATGGGTTATTTACTCACTGATCTCCCACGCCAACTCTTGTTTATGCGGGCCAATTCTAGGTCCTCTCTTTTTATGTATCTTTCATCTCTTTTTATTTTTTCATGTATCTTTTCATCTCTTTCATGTATACATGGGCACAATTCCAGACCTTCCCTTTTGTGCTATTAGTCTGTCTAACTCTGAGATAATACCACTATCTCTTAAGTACTTTAATGTTGAAAGAAAGGATCCAGACACACACAAAATAACTACTCTGTGCTTCTATTTACATAAAACACAAAACAGAATGAGGCATGCAGAAGAGCTGGAGATGAAGTTGAAGAGGTAGCAGGTGGGACAGATGATGGCGTGAGATGGAAGCCATTGGAAGGTTTTCAGCAGAGGAGCTACATGACCCACCTTATGCTGTCAAAGGATCACCCTGGAACTTAATTGAGAATAGGCTTTTGTGAGGCAAGAATGGAAGCAGGGAGACCAGTTATAAAGCCAGCACAACAGTCCGGGTGAGAGAAGATGGCATATGGGACCAGAATGGTGGCAGTAGAGGTAGTGACACGTGGTCAGATTGCAGGTATATTATGAAGATGAGGCTGATCATATGTGCTACTGAACCCATTGTGAAGTGTAAGAGAAGAGAGGCATCAAAAGAAGAGAAGACATATCAAGAGTGACATGTTGAGAGTTTTGACTGAGAAACTAAGGATGGATCATGTAGTATATAGTATATATGTAATGTATATATAACCTATATGGCATATATGTAAGATACACACACATAGTGCTCAGTACAAGTTTGCAACATGGTATGTATATGTCTTTAATAAAGAGTCCCTCTCTCTCCTTCATAGGGTATATATATAAAGTTCAGACTTTAATATTTTGTAGTTCCTTAAAGTTAGAGATACCCTCATGCTCAAAGGGTGACCCTGGGTGATGCTTGCCTGATAATAGAGTGGAGATGAAAGAGTGATGTCTATAAGGCTTGATTCTTAGGAAACTGACAGGCACTCACAGTGATGTCCATCTTGGGAAATAATCAGAGTAAACAAGAGTAGCTCTAACAATGTGACTTCTGAGAGAACAATTTTTTAAGACCAAGTGCTATTTTAGCATGAGCCTAGGGGTAAATGTCTATATAGTAGAGAGCTTTGAGACTTCTGCGTTATCTGGGTATAAATAGAGCCTTTGAGCCCCTTAGAAGAAAGCTTAGGTATTTACCGAGATGACCATTATTTTCTGCTGCTGCTGACCAGTGAAATACTTTCCAAATGCTGTTTTAATTCCACCAGCGCCTTTAGATGGATGGCTTGATATGCCCTTATTTATTATGTGACTTACAGAAATGACAGACCCATCACCAACGTGACACTGTCTCCCCATACATCTCAGTCTGCAAAACTAGTACCAGGTACTTGTTTTTCCAGTTAACATTCTCAACACTAAAGTAATCTGTGTGGTTGCTACAGAAGTTATACTTTGTCCATTCTTGGGATTATAATAGATGTTTAATAAAAAGATTTGGCCAACAACTGTGTCCCTCTATGCCATTTTGCCTTCTTACCTAACTTCACTCATATCCCTGAGGACTCATACAGTTATGCCCCAATTCTACTATCCATCCAGTTGGGTTCATTGCTAGTATAAGGTCAGTAACATTCAGTGTTCTTGACTTGGTGTTCTTTTAAGATAAAAAAAGAAAATACAGGGCACTTGGGTGGCTCAGTTGGTTAAGCGCCCGACACTTGGCTCAGGTCATAATCTCAGGGTCGTGAGATTGAGCCCCACTTCAGCTCTGCACTGGGCATGGAGCCTGCTTAAGACTCCCTCTCTCCCTCTGCTCCTCCCCCCACTTTCCCTCTCCTTCTCTAAAAAGTAAAGAAAAGACAAGAAATAAAAGAAGATACAAGGCACTAACCAGGAGCAAACATTAACTGGGTTAAAGCAAAACCCTTCCTTTCAGGTAATGGAAAGTATGTAAGAGATGCTTTAATGTGATTTGAAGATCCTTTTCCATCTGCTTCATTAGTCGAGTATAGTGGCTATTTTTATATTGTCATGACTCCAGCTTTTGAAATTTGTAAAACTAGTGTAAAGATAGACCAAAGTACAAAATAAAAGATCTTCTCCATCACCCACACTTTTTTAATGCAGTAATACACTTTGCAGTCCTTACACATAAAAAGGCAATTGTGCCAGGCACCAGGAAGCATAAAGAGATAATAAGTGGCCCCCACCATTAAGGAGTTTGTTATCATGGGGAGACAGAGTTAGAAGCCAATCATTTTAGAGACAGTAAAAGCCCAGTGATTACCTCCAGGGGACAGTTTAGTGATGAATAAGTGATGAATGCTATAGTCAGATAATGATACAAGTTAACATTTATCACATAGTTCTGAGTGTGTTACATATAGCATCTCATTTAATCTTTACTACTGCCTTATGAAGCAGGATATTTTTATCACCATTTTGTAGACAATTAAATTGAGGTATAGTCACATTAAGTGACTTCTTTGAGTCACACAGGTAGCAAGTGGTACAGCCAGGATCTGGAAAAATCCAGGCAGTCCTGCTCCAGAATCTGTGTCACAACCTCTGTGTTGTTTTGCCATTCTGATGTCTAGATGGGAAAATCAGCTCTACCATTTACTGTAGTAACAAAGGGTGGGTGAAAAGAGAAAGCTTTTTATTTTGTGTCCTGGTGTGTCTGTGCACCACTTTACAAATTTGGAAAGCAGGAGTCATGGTAATATAAAAATAGCTGCTTCTTCACTAGTCAGGTAATGGTCAAAGGATCTTTAAATCACATTCAGATATCTCTTTCATGTTCTACATTGGAAGAGGGTTGCCCTTCACTCTAGCAAATGTTTATTACATGCTTCGAACTTTAAATGTGTTATCTTAAAAAGAATACCAATGCAAGAGCACTTAGGATTGCTGTCTGTATAGTGGCAAATAAATGGATGATAGCAGAATTTGGACCTTAGTGATATAAATTTAGCTGCTCTAAGACCTAGTTTGTTCCCCTATAAAAGGAGCATAATAATAATATCTACCTTATAGAGTTTGTGTGAGGATTAAACTACCTATTAGAGTAAAATGCTTAACTTTATGCCTGGCACATAAAAAAATACCATATGATAATGATGGTATGTTGGTGGTAATAGTGATTATCTCAAAAACCCTCTTTGTTGTTGGCATGCTCAATTTTAGAACTTGAAATTTTAGGATGGTTGGCTGAGATGTTCTGTGTTTTATACTTAGGAATATCATATTTATAATTAGAAACATCCATTTATCAATGAGTTCTTCTATGGTCAATTACTGGCTTTTACATGCTTCATCTTTGCCATCTCTCTGAGATATTATAAAACATTTGAAAGAAAGCTTGTACCAATTGCCCTATAATCAGAGCTGATATGAACAAAATCTGGTGAGAAGATTCTTGCTTAGGTGAAATTTCCTCTACCCCTCCCTCTACACCCTCATCCCACATTGCTCAAACATTGGAATTTGCAGAACATGATTCTGAACGTTCTTGTGAATGGATTGGAGCATTCCCAAAGGTGAAAAAAAGTGCAATGATGTTGCCTGTCAATAAAATATCTCACCTAATTCATTATACATACCATATATACATCTACTGTCAACGCAGAGCCCACTGTAGCAAGGCACACTGAATTTCAATAAATAATTCCTTGGGGATCCCTGGGTGGCGCAGTGGTTTGGCGCCTGCCTTTGGCCCAGGGCGCGATCCTGGAGACCCGGGATCGAATCCCACGTCGGGCTCCTGGTGCATGGAGCCTGCTTCTCCCTCTGCCTATGTCTCTGCCTCTCTCTCTCTCTCTCTCTCTCTCTCTCTCTCTGTGTGTGCGTGACTATCATAAATAAATAAAAAATTAAAAAAAAAATTAAAAAATAAATAAATAAATAATTCCTTGGACATTCTTTATCTAAATTAATGTATAATTGTGTTCACTGAGTATATGCATTCTTTGTGATCACTGATGAGACATCAAGAAAGCCTTCTTCTTCTACTTCCAGAATTCCTTCCATCCACTGTCACAGGAAGTTTACTTTCAGATTTTAGAATGCCAATTGGGAGTTAAAGCGCATTTTTAAAAATCTAGAATGTGTAATTAAGCCAAATGGTTAGTCCTGCTTGCTATTGTGTGTATATATATAAGCATTTTAATTGTATTCAATTCTATAAAATAGAAATATTTAGTTGATTGTCTTTCCTTTCAGCTTTCCAAAGCAATATTTATGTTGCATCCTTTGATGTGAGAGTGGGCTAAAATATGACTTCTAAATAGGACAAAATTTCATTGAATTGGAAGAAAATTTCACCACTAAGAGGGTGTGTATGTGTATATATGTGTGTGTTATTGTTGTTTTGCCATACATTGTAATCACTCTTCAGGCTCTGAAATGATAAGTGTATTTTGTGGATCTCATGGCATTCATTTATAGTCACAGTGAAGGAAAATCTCTCCAGATCAACATATTAGAATATGTAGTGAAGAGAAGTAACAAAGCTCTAATTTTCATAATGTAGATTGGGTGATTTTCTATCTTCCATTCTTTCTTTCTGCACAGGCCTCACTTCCCCTGCCAGTAAACAGCCATTGTTAAAATGTGAGAGCTCAAGGGATGGGCAGCTGGATTTTCACTCTAAATTGCTAGCTTGCATGCAGTGCCAGCTGCCAATATCAAGTGCTCATCTCCGTCTCATGACTCGTCATTGACCTCAGTGAGATAAACCATCAGGTGCAGGCCTGATGCTGACTTATCCCTGGCTTTAGAGTGTGTGGTAAATACCTAGGGCTTAGCAAAGAGTGGGAGAGGCCACCAGGGCATTAATTAGGCCAGTGGGTGGAAAGTGGAATCCCACAACATAGATCAGAAATAAAGCCAAAAGACCCATTGAAAACTAGTCTGGACAAAAAGAAAAGACATCCTGGATCAGCAATATTAAACCTGATTCAGTTAAAGAAGGTTTTAAATGATGATTCCTCAGTGACAGTGTAAACACCAAGAGGGAACTCTGTCTCTATATTCAGCACTTAGCACACTTTCTTCTAAGCACCCACTAAACGTCTGGAGGAGCAATGAAAGCATAATCATGAATGTTGAAAACCCGGTTTAGTGCTACATTCTCCACTCTGCCTCTTCGTTTTCCTGCATGTCTGATTCTGTCTCCTCTCACTGTTGTTCTCTCTCTTTTTCTGTCTTGACTGATAGTCTTTCTTCCCTCATCTATGTGGCAGAAAACATGGCCATCTCATGACTATTCCTGAGTTAATATCCTCTTCATTCCAAGGACCAACCCAAACAGAACCAAATTTCATTAGTATGAATTCCAACTAACCTATGCCCTGCCTTCTCACAAAAGTCTTGGAGTCAACTTAAAATAAAAATGCACGGACATGTGAACCCAGGCTAGTAAAAAGGAATCTGTTTTTAAGATTCATTTATTTATTTGAGAGAGAGAGAGCATGCACAAGCAAGAGGGAGAGAGAATCTCAAGCAGACTCCCCACTGAGCATGAAGCCCAACATGGGGCTCAGTCTCACGATCCATGAGATCATGGCCTGAGCTGAAACCGAGAGTTGGATGTCAACCAACTGTGCCACTCAGGCACCCAAGTGAAAAGGAATTTAAACTGTGGTCAGGAGTCATATAAAGAAACTGAGACTATAAAGCATAGCAGTAATAAAATAATGAAATGAAATAGTCACCATAGCTGGCATGTAAATTTAGCTAAAAGCTTCCTGGAAGTCAAGGTAATTAGGGAAACATTATTGATTATCACCATTATAACATTATCACCACCTAATAGAAGAAATTGTTATTTTAAAAAACCAGGTCTTGTTGGACACATAGTAGGTGCTCAATAAACATTTGTCAGATGACTTACAAGAAGTTAAACATTTTCATGGGGAAAATGTAACATTATACATGCTCAGAAATACACTCACACAAAGATAGAAGTCTGTAAACTATTTTTCACTCAACTAGTAATACAAAGGGGCTACTTCAATCATGTGTGTCTATACAAAATGTAGACATCTTTTCTGTAAGAAATCTGATTTAAGGCGAGAGATAACATTAGACAATAGTTCAGAGAAAGCATTAGTCCTATTTACAACTCCTTTGACTGCATATAACAGAAATGGACTCAAGTGGACCCAAACGAGTATAAGCAAAAAAGGCACCACTTATTATTAAGTATAATAACATGGATCCCAAAGGCCTTGGGGATACATTAAAATGAAGGCTTGGAACACCAACTGCACTCTTTCCATTTCTCATCTCTGTGTCACTATAAATTGTCTTCATTTCTTTCTCATCTCTAAATTTCTGGATCTCTCTCCTCCTCCTGGGCTTTCCTGCTCTCCAGTCCACATGGTGAAAAACAGGACCACACTGCTACTCCTGGATTTACATTGCTTCCTTTTAAATAAGCAGTCTTGATGGAAACTGTAATTTCAATCCTAATTCCAAATTTTCAGGGAAGGTTCTCTATTTCGTACAGTCTAGATCACACATACAAGTCTGGATCAATAAAAGGGATGTTTAAACTTTCCACATAATCATCCAAAAGCAAAAGCACTGGAAAAGCTTATTTTCCAGTATATGGGGGAGATCTAGACTTATCTGTGTCCCCCTTCCTCTTTTTTCACATCCCAAACAAACTGGATAAAATGGCTAGAACAAAACCCACATGTATGCATTGAGAGAAGAGAAGGCACTCTCATAACTTGCTATTTTTCCCAATTCCCACCAAACATGAAATTTCCAAAAATGTTTCACTTTCTGCTTGTGGTAGTGAGTTTCCAATAGCATGAGGCACAATAGTAAACACAGGCCAATAGACGCAGGCTGAGATCTAGCAGGCCCTTGGAGGAAGAAATGATTAATAGCATCAGAATGACATCCTTGAGGGGCTGATCTGCTATCTCTGAGACAACAGTAATCTAACTTTACAGAACAAACAGCACCACCAGACTGGGACTCGAGCCACCTTAGTGCATTCTGAAGAAACAGAGGAACGAAAAGAACAGCTTTAGAATCAGAGAAGGAAACATGCCAGTAAGACAATGGTTGGAGTGCATTTGGCAGGCTTTAGGGAAATGCCAGCTGAATCCAATATGTTCATTACACAATGCAAGCTAAGTCTGAGTGAGTAGAAACCAGCTAAAGCAAATGTAGCTCGAAAGCAGTAATTAAAAAAAATCAAGAAATGGTGCAAATGTGGTTAGAAAATGGTAATAAAAATCAGTCAGGAAACTTGGGGATTTCATATGGTTTGTGGAGCAACTACAAGAGACTGGAATATAGGGCGGTGGTTCTCAAAGTTGGCCCCTCGAGGAGAAGGATCAGTCTGGAGACTTGTTAGAAATGCACATCTTTGGCCTCTCCACAGTCTTGCTGAATCAGAAACTCTTGGGGTGGGACTCAGAAAGTTATGATTTAACAAGTACACCAGATGATCCTGATGCAAGCCAAAATTTGAGAACCACTGGTATAGGGGAATGAATATTAAAAGGCATTTATAAGCATAGAAAAAGAAGCATTATATATTTGCCATGGATATATGGGAAAAGAAAAGAATATTCAGATGAATGTACTATGAGCATATTCCCTAGAGCTGTGTTTTTCAAAAGCCAGGTCATCACACATTATTGGGTCATGAAATATATCTGAGTCACTGATCAGCATTTAGGAAACTTAAATAGATTAGAAAAGATCTATTGTACTTAGGGTATTTTCACCTCAAAATCTTTTTTTCAGCCATCTGTCTCTGTCTGTGTATATGTATGTGTGTGTGTGATTAGAATGTAAAAATTATTTATTACCTTGTATAGAGGTCAAACCATTGCAAAATCCACTTCTTTAAGACAGCGACTCTTAAATTTAAATATACATAAGCGGTACCCAGGTGTGTTAAAGATAAATTTCCAGATCCCAAGCAGAGATTTGGGTACATTAGACCTGAGGTCAGACCCAGGAATCTGCATTTTAACAAGTGCTCCAGGTGATTCTGATCCAGGTGGTCTGCAGATTCACTTTGAGTATCATGTGTCTAGGGTACAGATTTTAACTGATATTAATAATAAAATTTAACAATTCAGATTAAATATTTTTGAGCCCAAATTAATGCTAAGCTAAAGGCTATGGAGTTTACAAAATTGAATTGGACATGGATCTTTCCCTTAAAGACATAAAAACATTTTAAGATATGGTCTTTATTGGTGGGCCTGCCTGATTTGGAAAGCACAAAAAAGAAAAAGGGTAAAATATCCCTGGGGATATGATTTGCCATGCACATCTAGTTAGTAAGGTAGAACATATATTGGGGCAATCAGGAGCCTCAGCTAGCACATATGGTACCTTTGTGAGTTGTAAAAAAGAGGCACTCATTCTGGGCAAATGAATTAGGAAAAGACATATCTAAAGACACATCTAGAAAAAGTTACCACTTCCTCCACATTAATGTAGGCTCAGGCCAGTGCCATAGCTCTGTGGTGTAGATTATAACAAGGCCATAAGTTATTCTCTCTTATCCATACTGCACTCCCACACTAATTCTAGACTGTCATTAAGACTTAATTCAGCCAATGGGATATCAGCAAACATGATGCAAGCAAAGACTTGAAAAAGGCTTATACTTTGGGATTTATCTTCCTGCTACTCTCAGTAACCTTTCTTACCATGTAAAGAAGCCCAGGGTAGCCAGAGGGATGATGGGAGTCTGTAAGGGGAAGAGTCTTGGTCATCCCAGCCATCCTGGCTGAGGCCATCCTAAACCAGCCAGCTCCAGGAGCGCCTGGGTGGCTCAGTGGTTGAGTGCATGCCTTCGGTCCAGGGTGTGATCCTGGAGTCCCGGGATCGAGTCCCACATCAGGCTCCCTGCATGGAGCCTGCTTCTCCCTCTGCCTCTCACTCTCTCTGTGTCTCTCATGAATAAATAAATAAAATCTTAAAAAAAAGAAAAAAACAGCCAGCTCCAGTCCACCCATCAGCTGACTATAGATGAAAAAGCAAGCTAGCCAAGATCTGTTAGACTTAGAAGAACCACCCGACTGAGCCCAAGCCAGAGAACCAACCTATAATAACCATCAGGAAAAAAAAAAAAAAAAGCTTATCGTTTTAAGCCACTAAGGTTTGAGGTATTTGGGGATGTAATGAAGGCTAATAAGACACTTAGTAAGCTCCGATTGGCATCCAATCCCTACTCAAGCTCCTCAAGCCCAGCAATCTATATAGGGCACAAGCTCCACCATTAAACAAGGCAGCCTGAGGTGCAAAGTACCTTAAGCCAGATTGAGCTGTAGAGGCCACAGGGCAACCACCAATAAACCTCAGCCTTGTAGAGTGATTGGATTTTATTATCTGGCCATACATGAGAGACTGAAATGACTTGAGAAGAGCCCTGTGAGTTGGAAAATTGGGTGGTTTAATGATAAAGTCATACTCGACTCAGTCAATGCATAATGGATTGTACAGAATCACAAAAATTCCCAATTGACTGTTGTAATTATGGCTGTCATTGTACACACACAGCCTCTTAGGCCTAAGGATTGCTTTGGGCCATTTTTATTTAGAAAAGCATACATATTGAGAAGATATAATTATTTCACTATTTCATTACCAATCTGTATCTCGTGTAAAACCATTCTTAAGATGTGTTCCTACATAACAGAGCAGCAGGAAACAGCCAGACAAACTCCGGTAACAAATTCCCCCCACTCTCTACATCTTTTTTTTTAAGATTTTATTTATTCATTCATGAGAGACAGAGAGAGAGAGAGAGGCAGAGACACAGGCAGAGGGAGAAGCAGTCTCCACGCAGGGAGCCCGACGTGGGACTCGATCCCAGGACTCCAGGATGGTGCCCCGGGCCGAAGGCAGACGCTAAACCGCTGAGTCACCCGGGGATCCCCCCCACTCTCTACATCTTATCATGCCATCAAATGTAAAGGGAAGAAATTGGAATCTCTCTTCCACATTTTCTTCAATTTGGAAAGTTTTTCTTTTCCTTTAGAATCTGAAACAGTTTCCTTTCGTGATATCCACAAATACCTACATGGATCACAGAAAATGGAAAATCATATGCCTTCGGAGTCCCCTGTGTGCAGAAATGAAGTCCAAGCAGGCTGGTTTATCATTCTGAAGTGGGAGTGGACAACTGTTGAATGAAAGATGAACTGGATGTATAGATGATGACAAGACACAGAGATGCTCACAGCACAAGGGCAGCATCTTATATAGCTCCTGGGGAAGGGAAGAGACTTGGAACAGCACTGAGGGCAATCAGCAGCACTGGTGGTCTTTAAGGAGCTCCATGGACAGGCACAACTACTGAGATTATGTGCAACAATTCATGTGTGTGAATGTATGTGTTTTTTACCTGTGGAGAGGGTTCCCTGGCTTCACCAGATTCCTAAAGGGATCTTCACCCTCACTGCCTTTCCAAAAAACTAAGAACTGCTGCAGTAATGGAAACTTAATTTAAAGACATCTCAATTCACTAGAAGATGACTTGGTTTTCTTTTCTTTCTTTTTTTTTTTTTTTGAGAGCTTTATTGAGGTATAATTGATATATGAAACAAATATACATGTTTAAGGTATACAGTTTGATAATTTCGGACATAAGCATATCCACATGGTATGTCACCACAATCAGGCTAATGAATATATCCATCGCCTCTAAACGTTTCCTTGTTGTCCTTCATGTGTGCATTTAGGTAAGAACACTTAACATGAGATCTACCGTCTTAAGAAATTTTTAAGTGCACATGCCATGTTGACTATGGGCACCACGTTGTACAAACACATCTCTAGAATTCATCTTGCACTACTGAAACTTTATACCTATTGAACAACAATTCATGAGGAGCTGTTGTTCAATTGTCTTTCTTTTTAAACCAGGCCCTGATGGTCCTTTATACAGAAGTACTTTACACTACATATGTAAGGTGTATCTCTCCTTTCCCTTGATTTTATAATGAAATTAAATGTATGTTCCCCTGGGGAAGAAAACAAAAATCTTCCGGTTGTTACTTTGGAATCTCTTGGCAAGAAAAAGGTCAGGCAGGGAGGACTAATTCCCTCCACCAAGCTCCATGCCAATTTCCCTACAGCCTTTTTAAAATTTCTTCTGTGGTCTTTTCACCTATTAGAACTCTTTTTTTTTTTTTTTCTGACTCTAGGACACACCTGATGCCCTCTGCCTCTCTCCGTGGTTCAAAGGAACTGTTCTGGGTCCTGAGCATCCCTTGTGATCCCCTGGTGCACTTCAGCTGCTAGAGCTCTGCTCTCTGCCTTCTTGTATGTGAGTACTTAGCAGAACTGAGATACTCAGTATATTAGCCTTCCCTTCATACGCTCTAACATACGAACAACGCACCTGGTCTAAAGGTCCTCAAATTTGATGTGCGATGGCACAAAGTATCAGCCCCTTTCTTCATCTGAATCTCCATGAGTTCAGAACAATACCTACTTGTCTCCTTTAACCAAATGCACCTAGCAACCATCCATAAAAGAGATGCTATGCAGGATCAGCAAAGGTTTCTTTATCCTACCATTCTTAGTATTCTGGGAAAGGATCTGAGAGCAGGGGACAGTGAAGGTCTTCATAAATATCTTTCAGCAACAAACCGGCCAGCCAGAGATCCTCAGTAGGGGGTGACAAGTGTTGTTCAGCCATCAGCAAACTTGATTGCAGAGCTGAAAGGTGATTTGGGAACATAGGTGACCTATTTAAACAGTGAAGCTGATTTGTTCATCCATTGGGGAAACATCAGATTGAGGTGAGGTAGGACCTATCCATTCTTGAGGGAGGTAGAGAGAAGAGGGATTTATTTATTGGCTTCCCTGGGTTCTCATTTTAAAAGCAGCAAAACCACATTATACAAAAAAAAATTGGAATACAGGATAGGGAAGAAAAAAAGAACCCTCACTCCTGCCCCTGATCTACTATTCTCACACAACGAAAATTAAGACATTACTGTGTTTTAACCATGCAATATGATCTACTTTTTCATTGTGCGTATATAAAACCCAGTTATCTTAACCCTTGTTTGTTCTTGGGTGATCCCATTCTGGGGATATCTATAGTAGTTTGTGATTCTCCCACAGAATTTCAAATCAGCTGGAAACACATGGGAAAACATCTCCCAGCCAATCACATGGGGGCTGTGGAGTAAGGCTGACTGGATTACCTTACTTATTAGCTGAGCAACTTGGGCCATGGCTTGCCATCTATACGTATCAGGTCTTTTCCTTATAAAATTAAGATAGTAACAATCACTAGCTAAGTGCATCGTTGAAGAGTTAAATGAGACGATCTTTTATTTATTTTTATTTTTATTTTTTTTTGAGACGATCTTTTAAAACACATAGCAGAGTACCTGGAACACGTAAGTATTCAATAAATGGAGTAGTCTACCCCAGCATTTGTTGGTTTCTGCTTCCCGTGAATTGTTTACATAGAGCCTCTCAGTCAGAGAGAAGAAGGAAGATTATAATAACATTGTGATCTGTGGTTGTCATGGCTAGTTCTTAAACGAGAATAGAGTTCATGATTATGGTCTCAGCCGTATGTTTGTTCAAGATACCATGTCAGCTGAAGGTGCCCTTGTGAGCCTACTCAGCACTACTGTGGTTTTCTATCACCATCAATCAGGGAAACACATGTTAATTAAGTGCTTTACTGTTTTTGCACATGATTTATTAGGTCTCTTTTCATTAATGTGCTTGATCAAAAAGAAAAGTAATTAAGTGGGGAACAGTGGCAGCAAAACATACTCGTCATCAATTATTAAAAATACAAGTTCTTAGGATGAGAGCCTGATCATTTATCCTTAAGCCATCTGCAGTCCTCAGCTGATGGCAAACCATCTGAACTATTACTACCTCTAATTCTTAGTTTTTAGGTTCACTGTTATTTTTTTAAGAGAACTAAGGGAAAATATATTTTGATATTTACAATCAAAATACCTGCAGCTGGCAGAGGAAGACTGGCATTATGCAATCTTCTTGTTATCCCTTAACCATAGAAAGTCAATAAAATTCCTCCCCGGGCAAAAAACCTGTGATATGTCCCTTACATATCAGTAATGTGACTTTGTAAGATAGGCTTCTCAGAATATACTGACTGCACAATTTTAAGGGTGAAAAACACATTTTAAGGGGGAAAAATCATTATTTCTTGAAAAACTTGTTTTGCTAATGCAAGGATTCATAACAAATTGGAAGGCCACTCGGGTCATTTTGTGTATCCTTCATTTTTCTAGGCAGGGTTATAAACAAAATCCCCTAGAATTTGTTCTAGCCTTTTCAATAAAAGCACCCATTGTGAAAACTATTATCCAACTATTATGATTAATCCTGCTATTCTGATCAATCTGTAAAATGAAGGTCATCATCTCCTACCCTTAGAGATATTTAAGATGCCATGGGTTCTCAATATCTTAAAGCTAATGAATTGTAATTCTTGGAGTCAATTTAAAGACACTTAGTCATCATAAATTATGTTTGTAATAAGGTAGAATATAAATATACAAATAAATTAGATGCCACTGTTGGGGAATATTCAGATATAATAAGAATTCTTAGAATATTGTAATAAGAATAACGTATCTGACTGTAAAGATTTTTCTGCTTTGCAGTTTATTACTATCTTTCATTAGAATATTTTTAAGCTTCAATATGCCATCTTTTGTCAGAAAAATTTTATTTTATTTTTTAAAAAAGCTATTTTATTTACAAATGAAATAATTGCATGTGTAGAAAATTCTAAATAATCTTTAAAAAGCTATTGGAATTAATAAGTCAGTTTGCCAACATTGCAGGATGCAAAGTCAAAATACAAAAGCCCAGGCACCTGGGTGGCTAAGCGGTTGAGCATCTGCTTTGTCAGTAAAATTTTATATTTGAAGGTCCTTGTAAAAAAAATGGGCCATATGCAAACTGGAACATGACACCTGCTAAATGGGAGATTAAAATTTTGACTTAAAGATAAAAGTAATAGTTAATTTGGGGCACTTAGATGGCTCAATTGATTAAGTGTCTGGCTCTTTATTTCAGCTCAGGTCATGATCTCAGGGTCCTGGGATTGTGCCCTGCATAGGGCTCCGTGCTCAGCTGGGAGTCTGCTTGGGGTACTCTCTCTCTCTCTCCCTCTGTCCCTCCCCACCCATGCACACATGTGCTCTCGCTCTAAAATAAATAAATAAATAACTCTTTTAAAAAATAGTAGTCAATTTAGGAAATATTTTGAATTCTACAAGGATCTCTATGAAAATAGTAACAGTTGTGACTCTTAATAATTGTAAATTGTGTGCTCTTTTCTATTTTTCAAATCAAATTCTACAATAAAAGTGCATCGACTTTGAAATCAGATAAAGAGATTATTTCTCAAAACAGATTTTTATCAAGTTAAAACAGCAACAAATTAAAAATAGTATTAACCTCATTTTTTAAAGTTTTTTTAATGTAGGTAGATTTCTGGATATTCCTGATTTAACTTTGGTATTTGGGTGATATTGTGCTAAAAGAAGTAGTCTTAAAAAGCATCTGCATTTCCCAAACTCAGTTCCATGGAGCATTAATCTTTTGAGATGGTCCTTGCAAAAAGGCTTCCACAATGAAGTAAATTTGGGCAATATTGCTCCCCATATTCAGAGGCTCCACACAAAGAACTCAAGGAGCTTGCCTATAATGAAAGATATTCAGGTGTACGTAACCCAACATCTGTTTATCTCATTCGACCATGGACGGCAATTTTCCAGATAACTCCAATTAACATTCTGTCACACTTTGGAAAATGCTGTTCTAGATCAATCCTCCCAAGAAGGAAACTTAGAGAGCTGTTGCCCAAGGTCCAACAGCTAGTTAATAGCAGCGTGGCACTGGAACTCCGATATTCTGACTCCCTGCCTAGTGCTCATTTTTATTCTACCCAAGTGTTCGACACCTTTACTAAAGGATGAGGAGGTGCTAATTTCTCCTCCCATAGTCCATCTACCAGTCCTTTCCTCACCTCAAGGAAGCAGAGCAGGGAAGATTCCTTTCTGACATTTTTTTCCTAAAGTCCCCCTAACACTGCGTTACACCCTCATGCCTTAGAACATTTGGATGATTATAAACAGACTTGAGTAGTTCATCAACTGACCCACATAGGAAGGAAAATTCTGCCTCATGGTTTGCTATTCCCATACCTGCTCATTTGAAATGCTCCTTTCCCTGGCAATAACCTTGAAGTAAAGGATTTTTTTTTTGTCTTTAAACACTAATGCCTCTTGACTGCCATTTATATCACACTTCAGGGGTTTCTTCTCATTACCTGAGGAATCATGAGAGAGTGAAAATCTCTATCCTTCTGGGAACTGGAATAGAATACACATTCTGAACAGTGAGTGCTTGTGTCCATGAGTCCTACTGTCTATTGTGCACCGCCTGGGTGCCCCAGTACTCGAGCCCCTCACACCACCACACCTCCAATTTGAAGGCTCTTGCCTGGAGGTACGTTATTAGCACTTACTGTCCGAAAAGCCAGTCCTTCTCATATCTCCATCATTGTCTGGTTACTTTCTCTTCCATATTTCGGAGGGGGCTCTTCTTCTGGCGGCTGCGGCGGCGCTTCTGGTCGTCGCGGCGGTGCGGCGCGGCTTTTCTACGGGGCGCGTCGGCTCCTTCTCCTTTCGGCTGGCTTTCGGGGTTCAAGCCCATCAGGGCTGGTGACTTCTCTGGCCCTGTAGGAATAGTAGAGTAGGAGTAGTAGTGATTTCGGCTGCTTCGGAGGCGTCTTCTTCTTCTTCTTCTTCTTTCTTCCTCCTCCTCCTCCTCCTCACCACCTCCTCCTCCTCCTCCTCCTCTTCTTTTTTTCTTCTCCTTCTCCTTTGTATTCTTAAACATTTAAAATTAGCATCTGTGTGTGACAACATAGCTCCACCCCTCATGCTGTGGTGGTCTGTGGACTAGCAGTTTGGTCATCATTTTGGGAGGTGTTTAGAAATGTAGAATCTCAGGCCCCACCCCGATCTACTGAGTCATACTCTGTATTTTAACATTTTCCTCATGGGATCGTGCACACTTTATTTTTTTAAGATTTTATTTATTTGAGAGTGAGAGAGAGCACACACGGGCATGTGTGCAAGCGGGGGGAAGGGCAGAGGGAGAAGCAGACTCCTGCGAAACAGGATGGGTGCTCCATCCCAGGACCCCGGGATCATGACCCCAGCCTAGGGCAGACGCTTAACCCACTGAGCCACCCAGGTGCCCAGATTGTGCACACTTTAAAGTTAAAAAGAAAACACTGGACTAGGGTATGTTACAAAGCAAGGATTTAATTTGTGAGGCAGAATCTGGAAAGAATTCTATTTATTTGCCAACTCCTTCTGAGTTTAAGCATTCTTTTTTTGTTCTAAAATATACACCAAAGCGAATACATTTGGTGTGTGAACTTTTAATTTTTTGAAATAGAAACAAACCTGGAAACTTTCTGAACCATTTGAAAGGGAACATCAGAATATAGCCCACGTGACTATTTTAGTCAATTTGACTTTGATATAAAGTAAGCTACCAGGCAGTCTTCTTTCCCTCTAGGAACTGACAGCCGAAGCTGGGCAGCACAACTCAGCATCAATCAGGGTATAGAGGGGTGTGGATGGAATAAAAGCAACCCTCTCATTTCCCCGTGTAGAACAGCCTGGGTAAGGCATTAGCATGCACAGCAGAGATGTAATCAGTCCCTGGCTTTATTCTATCCAGGCATTTCCACTCTGTGATTTCCCTGCAGCTATCTTCTTGGGACTAATGGGGAAAAGGGAATCAAGTCTTTAACGCTTCCTTGATTTAAACAAAACAAAACAAAACAAAACAAAAAAAACCTGTCTGATTTTCCTCAAGATACTAAGAGGTGGTGTGTGTGACTGTATACTAATCTTATTTGATAAGGCCGTGATCGATTTCTTTTTCCATGCATTTTGAAGTGCTGTATCTTAGCAGTAGCTTTCTCTAAGGAGCTCTACACAAGCAGCTCATTACACTGCGAAAAAAAAAATCCCTGTGAGGTAAAGGGATCAATATTTATTATGCTCAATCTTAGAACAGATGGAGACAATGCATGGAGATTGCTAAGCATGGTGAATTGAATTTCAGACGGCTAACTCCTAGGTATATACCCTATGTAGTGGTATCCCCAGACTCCATTTTTAGAATTAAGGAGAACTAACTTCTTAGTTTCATTAGGACTACTATTAGGTAGTACTAACCATCCTCTCAGTTTATAATAAGTAAATAGATGGGTGCCAGAAGCCATGAAGGTACATTTTAGTCGATGCAAATTTCAAGGGTAATGGATAACTAAGTTTCCAAGCTGTCGGTTCCATGAATGTTGATGGCCCTGTTATTTGGCTGTTAATTATTTAATTGTTAATTAACTTTTGATTTGCTCATCTGTGGTCAGTGGACATCCATGTACCCTCAAGTCTGCTTCTAGATTTGGGGATTCTGATTTTTCCTCCTGAGGGATTATGCCTTAGTTAACCAAAGGTCACAATCCAGGATTAGACACCCAAAATCAAACAGGCAAGCAAATTTGAGGCAGAAATTAGGTGCAGGTTGCCTGGCATGGAATAAAATCTAGAATATAAAGACTGGGATAAACCAATAAGCATTGATATATTTTTTTGAGGGCAAGCACTTGGGCCCATTTATATTTGAAACTGAAACCTAGCAGTATACATCCAAACCAGGATGTCCAGGGATCTGTTAAGGCTGAACAAAATTATGGTAAGGTAAAATGGAGAATGTGACACTCCTTCCATAGAGCATATTTTTACTTTATCTGGGGCCTCCAAAGTCTTAATCTAAAGAAGTGATTAATTGGTGGAATTCCTTGTTATTGGGATCAAGAAGTAGTAAAGGGACATAGAGGCTTTTGGTTCCCTTCGATACTCATCATCCAGGCAACTGCCAATTTTGATTGTGTTTATTTATTTTATTTTTAAAAAAGAATTTATTTATTTATTCATGAGAGACACAGAGAGAGGAAGATACATAGGCAGAGAGAGAAGCAGGCTCCCTGCAGGGAGCTGGATGCGGAACTTGATCTTGGGACCACAGGGTCACACACTTAGCGTTAAGGCAGATGCTCAACCACTAAGCCACCTAGGCATCCCCAATTTTGACTATCTTCAAAGCAAGAAGGCTTGCTTTAAAGAAAACTTCAGTTTTCTTTAAATGTCACCCATATTTATAATCTTTGATGAGCTTATTGAAAGTAGAGGATCCTTGAGAGACTGAGAACTAATGTTTCCCACCCCTAGGACAGGATATCAGTCTCCCTAAATCCAGATTTTTTTTTTTGATACAAGAGCTGGTATAGTTAAGTATTTTCAAAGCTAGGCCTTGCCTAAGGCATTCAAAATCATGCAAGAGAATTACAGTTATATGCCACTGGCTTTGAAAATATACATGACTGGGACATTTTTCAAAGAAAGTAAAAATGATTAAATCTGCCCTCAAATAGAATTAAAAGGACCGAATAGACCATAAATGAAATTTTTTTAATTGTCAAAATTCTCCCTTCCTCCATAAAAGCCATTATGATCATATAGTTCTGTGGAGTAGCACTATGGTACCTTTAAGGAAAAATATAATACATATTCTATTTAAACTATTCCAAAGCTAAAGAAAAGATAAAAGTCCCAACTTATTTCTGAGAGACTCCGCTAACTATGACATACTATTCAGATAAGAAAACTATTAGCCAGTCTCATTTAGGAATATACTACAAATATTAGCAAATTGAATATTAAGTTGATTTTAAAAGAATAATATACCACACATAAGAAATAAAAAGATAACTCAACAGCAGGAAACAGTTTACATAATTAAAGAGGAAAAAGCCATATGGCATCTTAATAGGTTTATGTGCTAAAATTAAACAGAAATTCATGGTAAAATGAGTAAGTGATAAAAAGAAGTGTCTTTAACTTGAGCAAGCATATTTATCAAGGACCAAGAGCAAACTTCTTTATACTAAATAGTAAAATAGAGACATTGTCATTAAAAACAGAATCAGGACAATGATCCCTACCACCAAACAATTTTTCAACATCTTCCTGGGCAATAAGAAACATTCATTGAGCTAATGAAAACCAGTGGTGAAAACAGATATCATGCATTATCCATTATCAAGCAAATGGATTATTGAGAGTTAATTATTTCAATTTTATTCTCAAAAACTGTTGCCAGATCATTTCTTAAATTACCATATTGCTCATGATGAAACAAATTCTCTTCCACCTGTTATAGACACACAATATCATTGTCCTATGTGATTTTCCAGATATTTCTCTAAAATCATGCTGACAGTATGGTCTGTCTTGTCCTGAGATGTAGACTATGATTGTCTTCTATTTGTCAAATAAATCAAACAGAAGAGAGTTGAAAGACCTAACCTCACCCTCCCCTATTGCTTTCTCCCTTCCATAGTTTCAGAAATAGCAGTATCCTTCATTTTACAAAGCAGGTTTTGTGTCTTTGATCCATCACTCTGAATTCTCATTAGTACGAGAGGTACGATAGTGGCTCTGATTTAGAAGCAAAGCTACTAGCATCACTGTAACATGGAACTGGTTTGTCAAATCACTGTTCTTCCTGAACAGAAGGAATCGAGACATATTCTTAGCAGTGACAAGTTAACAGAAGAACCAGCACGTTAGACTCAACATTTACGTGGGTAATATATATGGAGTTCTAATTAGAAACATATTAATTAAGAATGTTGAATAAATAAAACTTGGAATGAAAGAGCTATTTTGAAAACTTCAGTTTTCTTTAAATGTCACCCATATTTATAATCTCTGATGAGCTTATGTTTTAAATTATTCCTCTTGGTTCTGTGAATCATATAGTATATTGGAAGATGAGTTACAGTTTGCTGAAGGATGGCCTTATTTCAAGTGCTGTATTCGTATTGATGGCAACAGGCTATGTTTCTTAGCCTAGTGAAGCATGTGTAGTTAGGAGGGACAGTGGCATTTGCAGACAAAAATGGTTAGGTGAATGGAGATTACTGTAATTTTCATATCTAGTGACATTGAGAAATTATCGGTAAGGGTGATTACATTTTGTTTTACCTGGAAGCCTCATACTTCATTTGAGGAAAGAAGACAAAAATCACAATAGACTTGAGCACAAAAAAGGAAAGTTATAATCTATTGAAAGATTGTGTAAAACAAACCATTAATGTTCTCCAAGTATGTGGATCTGAATTGGCTCTTTTTTAACTTTTTATTTTGAGATAATTACATATTCAAATGTACTTGTAGGAAATAATACAGAGATATTCTAGTACATTTTACTCGATTTCACTCAATAACATCTTGAAAAGCTGTAGTACAGTATCACAACCAGCATATTGATATTGATACAATCCACCCAGCTTGTTTAGATTTCCCTAGTTTTACTTGTACGTGGTGTGTGTGTGAGAGAGAGACAGAGACAGAGACAGAGACAGAGAGTTCATCACATGGACAGGTTTGTCTCTCCACCGCTATAGCCAAGATCCTGAACAGTTCCAATGCAAGAACCCTCTGTTTTGCCCTTTTAAAAGCACATCTATCCCATACTAGCTCCCCCGCTCCTGTCTTTAACCCCTGGTAACCACTAATCTGTTCTCCATTTCTATAATTTCTTCATGTCAAGAATGTTATGTAAATGAAATTATACAATATGTAACCTTTTAGGATTTGCTTTTTTCACTCAGTATAATTCTCAGGAGATTTATCCAAGTTGTAGCATATATCAGTAGTTTATTCTTTTTACCACTGAGCAATATTCTGTGATGTGATGTAGCGTAGTTTGTTCACCATTCACTCATTGAAGGACATCTGTGTTGCTTCCAGTTTAGGGCTACTATAAATAGAGCTGCTTTGAATATTTGTGCACTAGTTTTTGTGGGAACATACATTTCCATTTCTCTTGAGTAAGTGTCCAAGAGTACGATGCTGGGTCATGTGGTGATTGCAGTTTGGCTTTATAAGAAACTACCAACCTGTTTTCCTGAGTGGCTGTACCATTTTACATTCCCACCAGCAGTGCATGCATGATTCTGTTTGGTTTCTCCACATCCTTGCCACCATTTGATGTGTCACTGTATTTTTATTTTAGCCAATCTTGTAGGTAATCTGGAGCTTCTCAACCTCAGCACTATTGACAGTTTGGATTGGTTAATTCTTTGTGTTGGGGGGGGGGGGACCTGTCCTATGCATTGTGGGATGTTTAGCCACATCCCTAACCTCAACCTACTAGATGCCAGTAGCTCCCCCCACTCCACTGTGACAACCAAAAATGTCTTCAAATATTGCTAAATGTCTTCTTGGGGGCAAAATCTTCCCTTCTTGAGAATCACTGTAATCTACCGTGACACTCTAAATCTGAGTAAAACAAGATCAGTAATGCTTGTGTATCTCCTCTGGGCTCTTTCCCCTTTTTTGGAAATTAAAAACTTTTCTTTACCACCCACTCTCCTCTCTTTCCAACCAAACTCCTCAACTCATCACCCAGACCCACAGATTTATAAACCCATGATGATGACTTACTGGACTAAGACCAAAGTGAAATTGCTTCCATATGATCTTAAGTATTTAGGCTTGCCCAGGCTGTTAACTCTCAAATTGTCTCCATTAGCTACAAATGTGCCTCCTCATACTTGTTTGTAAGGCGCTAATCCCATGAAGGAGAAAATTCAGAATATTTACGAGATGAAGAGAGAAAAGTCTGGACAAAAGGAGGCTGAGGCAGGTCAGAATGAATCCAGGTTAAAAGATATAGTGCTACAAGTTGGGAAAAGCTGTAATTCCAGTGGCTGTACCTGCCGTTTTACCCCTAAGCACACAACTCTGCACATCACTTCAGGTATATGTCAAAACACTAATTCCTCCATTTCTCAGTCTATTAAAATGCTTCTTATCCTCTAAAGCTCAGATCAAGCCCTATCTCTTCTGTAACACCTTCTCCAATCCTCCCAGCTGGAAAGAAATAATCTTTTTCCCTGGATTCTGCCAACATTTATCTCCACTTTGATCGTTACTAGGACTTATATCACTCTGACCATGCTTTGATTATGTGTGCATCTGTCTCCATAGTGAGATGGCTAACTTCTTGAATTTTATTTGGCAGTGACTTAAACACCAGAGCAAGAGTGCCTGTACAGAAATACAATAGGGTGCATAGAAGGCAGAAGGGGAAAAGATGGAGACGCAGCAGGCAGCTGAGAGACAACGGAAGAAAGGATGATTTCAAGTCAGAATTTTTAGGGGGCTCGGGGCTAAGTCCACCTTGGAATTTGAATCCAAGTTATCTCTGGGACTCGAGGGCGGGGAACTTGGTTGGGGGGAACCTATAAAGACCAGGGGATCTTCTGTGTCAGTAGCTGTTAATCTGAATCACCTGGAAAGCTTCTCACAACACAGATTGTTGGGCCTCAACCTTAGAAATTTGATTTGGCATCAGGGGAAGAGCCTGACAATATGCATCTTTATTTAACAGGTTCACAGATGATGCTAATGCTGGTGGTCCAGCACCACACTTTGAGAATCACTGTTCTAGCTGGCTGTGTTGATAGCATGGGCTTACCCCCAAGGTTCCAACACAGCCTGTGGAGGTCGGTCCAGCTGCATTACCATGGAAAGCTGTTGGAGGAAGGGCTTGTGTGGGGGTGACCAAACTGGGCAGCCTCTTTCATGAGACAAGTCTAAAGTCTCCCCATGAACATGGGCTCTGGACCTCTTTTAATGACTTTAACTAGACAAACATTTAATGAAACATTCATCTTTGTATCTCTGAAGTGCTTTGCATAGAGTAGGTGGAGGACATTCAATAAATGGTCATTAAATTTTAAAAATGAATGGATGAACTTAATGTCCTTGGGTGGTACTTACATAGAGAATTTGTCCAATAAAATTTTGCTAGTCTTAAAAAAAATTTTGCTAGTCTTGTTGCTGCTGCTGATAATGATGCCATAACGTCAGTCTCAATCTGATACTGAACAAGATGTTACCTATGGAGGACAGAGGATGAGGAAATAGTGGAATGAATAATCAGTTTTGAGGAGATAAAGATCTAAAAAGCTAATCCAGGCTGCAGATATTGCCCAGGAGCTATTTAACTAGTGGAATCTTGATAGAGGTGCATAGGTAGATAGGTAGGTAGGTAGGTAGGTAGGTAGGTAGGTAGGTAGAAAGAAAGAAAGAAAGAGAAAGAAAGAAAGAAAGAAAGAAAGAAAGAAAGAAAGAAAGAAAGAAAGAAAGAAAGAAGAAAGAAAGAAAGAAAGAAAGAAAGAAAGAAAGAAAGAAAGAAAGAAAGAAAGAAGAAAGAGATGGATGAACAGATGGGTGGATATAAAGACATGCCCACTCCCCCTCATGGGTTCTATGGCAAGCAAACTTCTAAGATGGCCCCAAGGATCCCCACTTCCTGGTATTCATGCCCATGTATAACTCACTCCATTTGAGTGTTCCTGGACCACTTATGGTCCACTTAGCTGTTCTAAAAATTCAATACAGCAAAAGTGATGTGATATTACTTCCTCAGTTAGAAGTAACAAAATTTCCAAATCACGTTGACTTCCTTCTATCTTGCCCTCTTTCTCTTGCCTTTTCATGTGCTCACTATAATGAAGCCAGATATAATATTTAGAGATTCCCTATGGAGAGGCCAGTTGGCAAGACATTGAGGGAGGCCTCTGACCAACAGACAATGAGGAGCTGAAGCTGTAAGTCCAACATGGATCCAATAACTTCATGAGTGAGCTAGGAAGCAAATCCTTCTAAGTTAAGCCTTTGAGATGATATTGGCCTTTTGAGAGACCCTGGGACAGTGGACTTAGTTAAGCCGTATGTGGATTCCTGACCCACAGAAACTGTGAGATAATAAATATTTACTGTTTCAAGTCACTAGGTTTTGGGGTAATTTGTTATGCAGCAATAGATAAGGAATACAGATTCTTTTCTAAAAATGCCAAATAATTAACATCTGCATAGCATCAAAGTGGTGTGTGTGAAAGAGTGTGTGTGTATATAAGAGAGATAGGGAGAGAGAGAGACCAAGATTAGGTAGGGTTCCAAAGAAATTTTTGATCCTCCCTAATGGACCTAGTCTTATTTCTTGTCACACAAGATTTGTTGCCAATCTGATCCCCTAAGTAAACACCAAAAGTTTCGGGATTGATTAAGGGATTAGGGTCATTATGATTATCATTATTATTTAAACTAATGGGGCCATCCCACTCACCTTATTCACAATTAATTGACAAAACTGTTATATTTGTAATAATAGTCATATTCTTTCTGACTCACATTTCTAGCTCTATTCGTATCTTCTTGCAGACTAAGGTGAGGCTCAAGAAGTATGTGACTATGCCCCAGCCATGGCTAGACTCTAAAGTACTACAACCATACATAAACTCTTTTACAAGGCAATGTTCATTCACTCATTCACTCAATTTTCAACAGATGTTTACTGACTGCCTACTATGAGCAATGCACTGTGCTAGAATAATAAGGAGAAGATGACCATGACCATAATGTATTCATGTTGCCTTTCAAATTTATAGTAACCATTATACATGCCCCCCACAGTGATTTTCTTAAGCAATGTTTATATAGCACATATTGTGAGAACATTGCCATGTGTGAAGTACACTCAGTAAAAAAGCTGATTCTCAAAAATAAAAATAAAAAAAATAAAAAAAATAAAAAAAACAAAAAAAATAAAAAAATAAAAATAAAAAAAAAAAAACAAAAAAAACAAAAAGCTGATACTCAGGAATAGACAAGAAGTCTGACATTGGCATGTACTTCAACCAGCCTTTAAAAATGAAACACCGGCAATGGGCCCTTTCAGCCACTGCTGACATGGCACCTGACTTCACATTTGAAACTTGAGCTGAATATTTCCCAAAGGGCCACAACAAGGGCTTAAAGGGTGGTTTTAGGGGCCTCTCTGTAAAGATGAAACCCAGCAAGGCAGACACCAGTGTGCATGTGACATGGATTTGCCTCTGCTTACACAGTCAGCAAGTAGCACAGCCACAGCTCTTTACATCCCATGTCCCTCAGGGTTTCCAGACATCATAGGAAGTCAAAAAAAAAAAGAGACAGAATAAGCTCATGAGGCACATTGCTTATAAATGAAAAGCAATATATATGTATTAAAGTAAATCCAGAAAAGGCAATTTGGTAATGTATATGAAAAGATTTAATTTGTATTTTGTATATCTTTTGATCTAGCAAATCTATTTCTAGGAATTTATCCTGAGGGGGGAAACATCACAGGGCTTTGAAAATCTATGGCTATATAGGTATATGCTAAAATTATGTTCGTGAGGGAAGAAATTGGAAACAGCCTAAATACACACCAAGTGGGGACTGAGTAAATTAATTATTATATAATCACTCAATGGAATGTAATAAAGCCATTAAAATAATACTGTGAAAGAACAATTAAGAATTAGGGAAATGTTAATGTTCATTATATATTAAAAAGTGAAAAGTATGTTAAGAAACATGTACAATATTTTTATGTTTTTGTTTAAAAATGTGTGTATGTACAGTGTGTACATGTGTATATGTAGGAAGAAATAGTAATAGTGGTTCTGTCTAGAAATAATATGATTTTTATGTAATTATATGGTCTACATTTTCCATAATTAGTACATAAATTCTGTCAATTTCCTAATTGAGATTAGGGATAATTTAAATGTTATTAGCTTTATTTAACTATTGCCTATGTTCTCTTTAATGACCATAGGCTCTTTAGAAAACACTAAATCATTATTTTTAAAAGGGATCAGTTAACTGAAAGTATACATTAAAGGGATTCTTAAACCAAATCTTGAGGTTTTAGGTAGACAGAAAGGAAATATATGTACTAAGCATCTTCAATTCTGCCTTTGGCCCAGCAAATTAGCCATCACTTAAAGACAATAGAAAGTGAAAGTTTTAAATGTAACAATCCTAGGTCCTGCTATCTTCTGGCACTGGGACTTTCCTTTTGCCAACGAATGACTCAGAAATCTTGGGCTATAGGCAATCTCAAAAAAAAAAAGTTGTAGAAGTATAATAAGTATAGAAATACTTAGTTTTTTCCTGAGATCAAGGAAAATCTGAGATTTTACTAGGCAGCTGATTTTTATTTTAAATCAAAATAATACTTCACATTTAAGTCATTTTCCCCTCTGAAATCTTTTCCATTTCTTTCATCTGAATAAAAAAGGGAGCTTTCCAACCAGAGTTCAGTTGAGGCATACATAAAATATCTAAATAGACCAGAAACATAATTTAACAAATGCTTGAATTCAATTATGTTACTTCCTTCTTTTTTAAGATTTATTTATTTATTTTAGAGAGAGAGAGCATGAGTGAGTGGATGGAGGAGCAGAGGGAGACAAGCAGACTCCCTGCTGAGTGTGGGGCCCAATGCAGGACTCAGTCCTAGGACCCTGAGATCATGAGCTGAGCCGAAATCAATAGTCAGCCACCTAACCAACTGAGCCACCCAAGGTACCCCTGTTGCTGCTTTCTAAAAGACACAAAACACATCCCAAGAACATATACACTCACCAAATGTGCACAGAAATCATTCATTCATTTACTCATTTAACATGAATTTACTTATCACCCACTGTTAAATACCCAGGATAAAATGATAAAGACCAATCCTGCCCTATATGAACCCACAGCAAGAGAATAGGTGGGACAGTTGAGAAAAAAGACATGTTAAAGTAAGACAGACAAGCAAATACCATTTTCAACACAATGTAATAGATCAGTGCACAGTGTGAATGCTATGGGAAACCAAGGGACCTTTTAAAAATACCTCAGAGAGGGAGGATTCCAGAAGAGGAAAGACTTTTGTTGAATCTTAAAAAAAATAGAAGTTATCCCAGTAGTTGAATGGGGGCAGATATATAAGGGCACAGAGATGTTACAAAGCAAGGATCACCAAATAGGGTGGGAAGTTGTAGACAATATGGCAATAAAGCTGGGCAGAAGTCAATATTAGGATATAGGCTCATCTTCTCTAACAATTACACCAAAATATCAGTGGCTTAAAGAAGATAGACATTAATTTTTCCCCTTGTAACATCATCCAGAGTGATAAGACAAATCTACAGTGTGGGGTATCCAGGCTCTTCCCATAGTGTTGCTCTGTAATCTCCAAACCATGGCTTCCATCTCATCATCTGAGTGCCATTCCAACTCCCACCATCATGTATATATTCCAAGAGAAGCAGTTTGGAAGGCATGCTCCTTTCCTTCAAAGCAAATAAGCCAGGTATTTCACAAATCTCTTCTGCTCACATCATTTTGGCTAGTACCTTTTTTACCTTTTTAATGGCCTTTATTATGTTGAGGTATGTTCCCTCTAACCCCACTTTGTTGAAAGTTTTATCATGAATGGATGTTGAATCTTGCCAAATGCGTTTTCTGCATCTGTTGAGATGATCCTATGATTTTTATCCTTCATCTTGTTGATATGGTATATGACATCAATTGATTTGTGAATATTGAACCATCCCTGCATCCCCAGAATAAATCCCACCTGATTGTAGTGAATAATCTTTTTATGTATTGGTGCATGCAATTTGCTACTATTGTTGAGGATTTCTACATCTATGTTCATCAGGGATATTGGCCTATAGTTTTCATTTGTTGTAGTGTCTTTGTCTGACTTTGGTATCAGAATAATGCTGGCCTCATAGAATATATTCAGAAGCTTTCTTTCTTCTTCTATTATTTGGAATATTTTAAGGAGACTGGGTGTTAACTTTTCTTTAAATGTCTGGTAGAAATCAACTATGAATCCATCTAGTCCTAGCCTTTTATTTTCTGGTAGTTTTTTAAATTACTGATTCAATTTCATTACTTGTAATCAGTCTATTCAGATTTGTCATTTCTTCTTGATCCAGTTTTGGAAGATTGTATGTTTCTAGAAATTTACCCATTTATTCTAAGTTGTCCAGTTTATTTATCCATGTCAATCTTCAAGCACAGAGCTGGAGGACATTATTAGATATCAAGGCTTATATAAAGCTAAAGCAATTAAGTCCATGTGGTATTGGCACAAGGAGAGACAAAGGAACCATTGAGACAAAATAGAGAGTCCAGAAACAGACCCAGCGATATAGAGTCACATGATTAATGACAAAATTGATTCCTTGGGTCAACAGGGAAAAGGATATTTTTAATAAATGGCCCTGGATTATTTAAATATCCAAATGGAAAAACAATGAATCTTGCCCACTATCCCACACCATACACAAAAATTAATTTAGATAGAATGTAGGTACAAATGTAAAAGTAGAGCAAGGAAGAAAACAGAGGATACCATTTTTATGACTTACGAGTAGGCAAAAAGTTCTTAAATATGATCATAAAGAAAATAAATGACAATTTGGACTATAATTCTAATCATCTAGTTTTGAAGTGACACCACCAGTACCACTTCAAGGGTATAATGTGGACAAGGCATTATTCCATTTACAGAATAGATACTTAAGTTTATATTTCCCAAGTTAGGCCTCATTTTATAAAACCCCTAATCTCTGATGGCAAAGATCATAGAATGAATGAGTTTTCTTTTTTTTAAAGATATTATTTATTTATTTGACAGAGAGAGAGCACAATCAGGGGGCGGAGCAGCAGGCAGAGGGAGAGAGAGAAGCAAGCTTCCAGCTGAGCAGAAAACCTGACATGGGGGGCTCCATCCCAGGACTCTGGGATCATGACCTGAGCCAAAGGCAGACACTTAACAAACTGAGCCACAGATGTGCCCCAACTTTTCTTTTTTTTTTTTTTTAAGTAGGTACCACAGTCAGTGTGGAGACCAACACAGGCCTTGAACTCACAACGCTGAGATCAAGACCAGAGCTGAGGTCAAGAGTCAGATGCTTAACTGACTGAGACACCCAGGTGCCCCATGAGTTTTCTTTCTATTATCAGATAGTATTCACTGGTATTTGAATCAATATTAGGGAATGATTGTAAAGAGATCATTTTTTCCAATATAATTTTCTCCAATATTAGTATGCTCACCACAGAGAGGCATCACAGAGCAAAAAGATACTATGCCTCCTTGCTCCACACCTCCTACCCCCGGCAATAGTGCATTAAGAGCCCATGTAAATAGCAAGCTTCCTTAGTAAATTGTTATGCTTTACAGATCATTGACCACTTGACCAACTGGCAGTGCCAAATCTCAAGCACTAGATCACTCAGAAATGAAAATAAAACATCTCACATGATGACCTGAGTCAAGGGGAAAGAAGATTAACCATATATGAGCAATTCTTAATAGTGCCCATCACATTAAATAAGGTAAACATATTCAATTTCAGCCATTTCAAGAGCTGAGAGGTTATATGGAAAGGAGGACTCAAAAGATTAGCTGTCAAAGAAACATGGAAATGAGCCCAGCGAAGGGCAGCTTGAGCAGTAGCCCCGTGTGCTCTCTCGGCTCTGTGCTGTTCCCAAACACGCAGGTGGCCGACCTCACCTCAAGTGGCCCAGAAGCTGCCAGAAAAGGCTGCCCCTGAGTAGATGAAATGGTGAGCTATATTTTTCCCCTGCGTATGTGTGCCAGGATGGATCTGTAGTCCCAAGGGGAGGAGTCGGGCATCAGCACCAAAGTCGCCTCCTGGCAAGACGTCCACACACCTCACAGAGAACCCGCTCTCCCTAACAGGCACACTCATTGACGTCACACACACAACCTCGATCCAGATGAAGTCCGGCAGAATCTGAAAGTTCTGATTTCAAAGGGTGTGCGTGTGTGTGTGTGTGTGTGTGTGTGTGGTTCTGTCCCTTACAATGGGGTGGCAGGTGTTTTACAGCTTACTGCATGAGGGTGCCCAGACTCCACAGTAGGGAGCTACAGAACAGAAAACTGCTTATGAGGAGTGCTCTTCTGTCTCTTGGGGAAAAGAAGGAGGCATAATGCCTGCCAGCAGAAAAAGCAATGCATATTACCAGTAGTAAGGAAAAATTATCAAGATGTCATTTTTTCCAATATAATTTTCCCCAAAATTCAGCTGCTACAGTTGACAGATATCAGAAAACAGTAGCTTCTCCACTGCCCATCTGACTCTCTCAAGATCGTGGATTTAGTTAATCCCTTCTGGATTTCTTTACCTGAAAAATGAAAATGTAAAGTATTTGCTAATTGCCTGCCTCAAGGTCGCCAGAAAACAAAGAATCTATGAGCATTTTAAACTTGCCTGATTACTTTCTGATCCGCCAGCTCACTGCATTATGCAATAGCATGCTAATACCCAAATGTACTTAACTTGGCAAAGACTAATTGATCGACTTGAAAATGACTTCAACTTTTATTTTAAAAGTGCACAAGTACAAAATATTTACAGCCATTACTGAGAGAGCTTTGATGATTTATTTCTGTATAGCAGAACCAAAAGACTTTTCATTAAAAGAGGAAGCACCTCTTAATCAGAAAATGACTTTTTCCTTGAATAAAAAAAAAATCAGCCATTCATACGAGATTCGTGCATAACTGGCTATGTGTTAAATACACTAAATAGGCTTAGAGGATTAATAATATATTTAGAGATCTTAGCACAATTAGGAGCACAAGTCACTTCCCTTTCCCTCCAAGTGTCTTCCACAACTCAGCTCCCAAATGGACTCACAAAGAGGAGGACAATTTGTCAGTTCTGAAATAATTTGTAATATAGATGATCTTGGGAAACAAAGACCGCATGAAGCTAACATGTCAATCTGTACGTCTGGAAGATAACTCTTTGCAAAGGATTTAGCAAAACACATTAAGATTCTGGCATTGCTACTTCTAAGAAGACGTGAGCGGAAAGTGGCTTTTTTGTTTTGTCTGATCAGGATAAGCTGCAGCGGTCATCAGGTTCCCAATCTCTCCTCCCAGTCACTGTCTCCCTCTCCAGTTCTTCCCTTGATTAAATGAAGTTGGCTACACTCTGATGGGCCATGGAGATTAATTCCGGATATGTGCAGAATCCACCTGGCAAACCCGATAAAGGCAGCTTCCAAGAGTGGAAACGGAACAAAGCATGAATAATAACATAGGAGGATTTACAAAGGACAAAAATATGGGCCGCCATTTGAAAGTGACAGTAATTACTTAAGTAAATGTCAAAGCTTGAAAGAAACAAGAGGAAGACAAGTCATGAATATTTAAAGTTGAAACATGCCATTCTATTGATGTGCCATTTGGAAAGAGATCCTTCTTATGTTAGCTCAGGTAGTGTGTTTTGGAAGTGGTGTACAGCCTATCTATCTTTATAATGGGCAAACTGACTTATAATTGACATGGAATCCACACACGTTTCACCCAGTCCCTTAGTGCCTCGATGCTCAGAGGGCTGCTGTGGACTAGCAGCATTGGCTTTAGCTGGGAAGTTGCCATAAATGCAGAATCACAGGCCCCGTGGCCGACCTACTGACTCAGAACTCGCATTTTCACAAGACCCCCAAGTGGTTTGTGTGTATTAAAGTTGGAGATGCCCAGCCTCAGAACGTTTTCAAATGGCATCTTTTTAGTGATTGTTCCAATCCCCTACATTTAGAATGCTTTAGTGGATGGTAGAAGGGTTGCAGTTGTCTCAGAGAATACAGCAAATAAATAATTTGCTAACCTATCTGGTCTGGTCATGAATCAACATGTAGATTCCTAACTGTTCAATCATGGTAATTTATAAGAGAGCCTTTGGAGAATATATAATCCCACAGGGGTTCACAGATTAGGTTTCAGGAACCAACGTCTGCAAATTATTAATGCATCAAATAAAGAATTCCTGCTGCATAAAAACAGTCTTCAATCTCCTTATTTAAAAAAAAAAAACATTTGCGTAGCATTTTCTTAAAATAAATTTAGATCCCAAACACTGCTGAAAAGGTTATCAAAAGATTTATGACCTCAGACAGGACCCTGAATCAAATCAGTATCAATGAAAGTACAATGTATTCATAATTGTCAACTATTAGACCTGGTAATCACTTTCAAAATAAACTAGTACACCACCACCCTATTTTCACCATGTGAAGATAAATCCCCACATGGTGAAATGACATGTTCAAGACTTCAAATATAATTGATGATAGAGCCAGAATTATAGGTCCAGTCTTATGAATCAAATCAGTGCTATTTCTCTGCTCGACAGGCATCTGTGTGATCTGCATGATGACTGAGTCGTGCAAGTGTAAAAAGCCCTCAGAGTTTCCTGTCTCCAATTGCATCATCCAGCGCATTCAGCAATGCTTTTACCTGCTCATTTGGAAATGGTTATTTTTAAATGAATTTCAAAGGCAGTGTCCAAAAATAAAAAAGGGGGTGTAGCCCTTTAAAAATAGACCGGTTTCAAAAGGAGCCAGGTTCCTGTTTGAATGGTTAATAGATAATCTTAAGCATGTGATTGAAGTCAGCATTTATAAAAATTATGCATGCCAATGGAAGCTTCTTTAAAAAAATAAAAAGAAGAGGTGTGATCTCTTGATGAGTAAATTACTTTGAGTAAATTACTTTCTCACCCTGAGACCCGGAAAGTCACAATGAGGCCTGCTATTTTTCCCCTCGCCTTTGCCGACTAGAGAGGAAGACATAGGGAAGTTAGAAGGGCAAGGAAGTTCTCACCCCTGAGCAGCGAGAGCGTGTGTACCGAATATACACCTAGCAGAGGGAGATGAGAAAGCCAACGTGCTGATCCAACATCTCAAGAGAAACACTAGGAAAAGACTCATAATAAACTACTTTATTCAACTTTCAAAGACAAACTGGAGTTAAAATAAGATCATAGTTAAGTTTGGTGTTAAATTTGGTATTACTTTTCCCTAATCACCAATGAGTATCTCATTAGTATGTTTTATTCCCTTCAAGAATTTTTATACTTTAAATGAATAAATGAGATAAATTATATGCTAATCTATAATATTAGCTACCTTCAACAAGAGTAAGCCCTAACCACATCAGCAAGGAACTGTTTTTGTTCCCCTGGTGGTACTTACCTAAAATCCAGTATAAAGGGATTACTGACTTCCTAAGGACTAGTCTTTTAAATTATTTGTAACAAAATATTAAAATGAAACTGTTGGTTTGGGCTGAGAGACTGGAGAACAAAACTAGCATTGGCAACAATTCCCACATTCCACAGTAAGGAGCCCCACCACTTCTGCAGGGCCTGAAAAGGAGGAATCAGAAACCCCAGTGAGTTACCTTACAGTCTGGCTCTCACCCCAAGGACCTGGCCTCTCACTTTTGCTTTGGTCTCCCACACATTAATCCGTTGTTCCCAAAAATGAAATTCGTGACTCAGTCAGCCTTAACCAGGACACATGTACATTAGAATCAACTACGGAATGATTTCATTCGGTTGCTTTGGTGGGGAGCTGGGTACCTGTCGTTTGAGAAAATATCACAATAATTCTGAAATGAGCTCTAGTAGAGAACCCCCGCCTTAATCCAAATGCAATGAAACTCTGAATGTGGTTTCTCTGGTAACACAACAAAGGGAGTTTTTTTTTAACTTTTTATTTAAATTCCAGTTAGTTAGCATGCAGTGTAATATTAGTTTCAGGTGTAGAATTTACTGAGCCCACACTTACAACACCCAGTGCTCAGCACAGCAAGTGCCTTCCTTCATCCCCATCACCTGTTTCCCCCATCCCCCCACCTCCTCCTCTCTGATGACCAGTAGCTTGTTCTCTGTTGTTAAGAGTCTGTTTCTTGGTTTGCCTCTTTTTCTTCCCCCATGTTCATTTGTTTTGTTTCTTAAATTCCACATATGAGTGAAACCATATGGTATTTGTCTTTCTCTCACTGACTTATTTCACTTAGCATAATATTCTCTAGCTCTGTCCATATTGCTGCAAATGGCAAGATTTCATTCTTTTTTATGGCTGAGTAATACTGCATTTTATATATGTGGTATATATATATAGTATATATACATATACTCCACACATCTTATTTATCCATTCATCAGTCAGTGGACATTTGGGTTCTTCCCATAATTTGGCTATTGTTGATAATGCTTCCATAAACATCAGGGTTGCATGCATCCAAAGGGAGATTTTTATTTATTTTTTTTTCAAAGGGAGATTTTTGAAGAGAGAATGTCTTTGTAGCATTCTTCTTTTTTTAATTTATTTTTTATTGGTGTTCAATTTGCCAACATATAGAATAACACCCAGTGCTCGTCCCGTCAAGTGCCCCCCTCAGTGCCTGTCACCCAGTCACCCCCACCCCCCGCCCACCTCCCTTTCTACCACCCCTTGTTCGTTTCCCAGAGTTAGGAGTCTCTCATGTTCTGTCTCCCTCTCTGATATTTCCCACTCACATTTTCTCCCTTCCCCTTTATTCCCTTTCACTATTTTTTATATTCCCCAAATGAATGAGACCATATAATGTTTGTCCTTCTCCGATTGACTTATTTCACTCAGCATAATACCCTCCAGGTCCATCCACGTCGAAGCAAATGGTGGGTATTTGTCGTTTCTAATGGCTGAGGAATATTCCATTGTATCCATAGACCACATCTTCTTCATCCATTCATCTTGCAATGGACACTGAGGCTCCTTCCACAGTTTGGCTATTGTGGACATTGCTGCTAGAAACATCGGGGTGCAGGTGTCCCAGCGTTTCACTGCATCTGTACTTTGGGGTAAATCCCCAGCAGTGCAATTGCTGGGTCGTAGGGCAGATCTATTCAAACAGTGTTGTCTCCCACTTTTGTCAAAAGTGGACAAGAAGTTGTGGTAGATTGATAAATAATGAATCATGCCCCTCAGAAGTCTTGTCCTGGGTAATCCTCTGCCACTTGGACTCTGGACTTAGCCACGTGCCTTGCTTTGGCCAGTGGAATATCAGCAAATGCAATTCAAGTGGAGGCTTGATGCCTCCACACATGTGTGTGCATTGGGTTTTTCCCTCCCAGAACCCTGAGGCCATAATGGAGAAGCAGACATGAAAGACCATGTGAAGGGAGAGGCCCAGCCATCCAAGCAGAGCCACCAGCAGTGAGCTCTCATTAGGGCAGTGCAACTGCACAGTCAAGCCATAGATCCGGTGGGAAGTAATACATTATTGCTGTTCTAAGCTACTGTATTTGGGGATGGCTTGTATGCAGAAATACATGATCGAAACACAATGTAAGGAAATTGTTCACTACACCCACTTGAAAAAGCAACTAATTAGCAAATAGATAAAAATGTAAGTTTTTGGTGGTGAATATAGCATAATGTATAGAGATGTTGTATCGCTATGTTGTATACCTGAAACTAACATAGTGTTGTGTGTAAACTATACTAAAAAATAAGATGTGAGCTTTAAAGTTGATCTAAGAGAAGATATCCAAACTTTGAGTGAATTTACATCTCTACATAACAGATTCCCAAAGAATTAATAAATGAAACAATATGCACACACATAAACACACACCCCTCTCATTCATAGATTTTCCTGTTTTAACTCTTTAATGACTATACAACTCTCTGACTTCTAGTCTTTTATAAGATCATACAGAATTTCCATGTTGAATGTTTTTAGTATGAAAGGGGCCCCCAGATATCATTTAATATGTGTATGTTTTTTTGTTTATTTTTATTTTTATTTATTGATGATAGTCACACACACACAGAGAGAGAGAGAGAGAGAGAGAGAGAGAGAGAGGCAGAGACACAGGCAGAGGGAGAAGCAGGCTCCATGCACCGGGAGCCTGATGTGGGACTCGATCCCGGGTCTCCAGGATCGCGCCCTGGGCCAAGACAGGCGCTAAACCGATGCGCGACCCAGGGATCCTAATATGTGTATGTTTATGTGTGTGTGTGCATCCAGAAAGGTCAAGTTATTTACTAAGGCCACTTAACTAATTAGTAGTATTTAAAATTTCAAGTCTGGTAATTTTGAGTTAAACCTTCTCTTTGCTCTCTATGTTGTTTAAACTGACAAACATGTGTTCTCGGAGATGTCAAGCAGAGAGAGTACCAAGCAATATGAGAAACCACAGGAAAACCGTGGGTACATTTTTCTGGCATGTTAATTTTACTTGATAGAATTTACTCTGATGCCATTTTTCAAGTTAAGCAAATATAAATATACTGTGCAAATGTAATATTCACAGAAGCCTTAGTTCAAAAAAATAATAAGCCTGCTAGTTCCCTGAGAATAGATTTCTTAATTTTTGTTTTTTGCCACAATGGGTACTTTGGTAGAATATTTTAGAAGCAGTACACTAGGCTGATATCCCTTTGCTTCTGGTGATCTCTCATTATCATCATGGAAGAGAAAGAATTGCATGTGGAGAGGCATTGGAATTGTGAACTTTTCCTTGATAAGTCACTTGTCTACAAAGCATACATGTAGGGACTTGAACCAATTAGATGATCAGTGTGCAACACTGTATATAGATTATCATAAACCATAAATCATTGCTTATTAAACATCCACATTTGTTTCAAGTACCTAAGAAAGGTCTGTGGTTTTCACACTCAGAGATTCTGTTGTAACTAGACTTGGGCGGGACACAGGCACTGGAATTTTTTAACAGCCCTCTACACTTTTTTTCTTACCATTAGGGCAACATGTTTACCATTATACTAGATACTGAAAACAAGAGATCTTCAATTTGTTTATTGTCTTAGAATTGGGTCTTGTTTTCCAAATCTATTTTATAATCTTTCAAATCTTGATAATTAATACACAGGGTAAAAAAATCACTGACAGTTTCCTTTTTATTGAGAATGTCTTTGTACTAGTAGTGAGTGAGGCTAGAAAGTCAAGTCAACAAGTTTAACTTGTGGGGGCCTCTGGGTGGCTCAGTCAATTGAGTGTCTGCCTTCGGCTCATGTCATGATCCCAGGGTCCTGGGATGGAGCCCCACATCGGGCTCCCTGCTCAGCAGGGAGTCTGCTTGTCCGTCTTCCTCTGCCCCTCCCCTCCACTTGTGCGCTGTCTCACTCTGTCTCTCTCTGTCTCTGTCTCTCTCTCTCTCTCAAATAAATAAAATATTTTTTAAAAAAGAAGTTTAACTCCTCATGACCCATCTTAAATATCAGCCATGTCTTGAAGATGCCCAGATGATCTCTATCTTAATTTTGTTTTCTACAATGCCCTCAATGTTATCGTTCTAAAGAAACACACATTGTATTTTGATTGCCCATCTCACAAATGATTAATGTCTGTACCTTTATTGAGAAAGTCTCAATTTCTCGGTCCTATATTTAAAGCCGTTACTGAGAACCAAATTATTCTCCATACCAAAGCCAATAGCCCAATACACCAGTCCTATTGATATTCTGAGCTATGTGCTACACTTCCACTATCTGTAGTTTTGCCAAGAATTTCCTTCTTTTCTCTCTCTCTCCCTCTTCATGCTTCAAAGCTCTAGGCAAATGCTACCACCTCCATTAAAATATCATCAGAATGAGTAGTTCTTCTACCTTCCCAGCATTGATTCACAGCACAACCAGCATTTGCTGCCCTATGGTTTTCATTACAGATATTTATGTGTCTGCCTTCCCACAAGAAGATGATAACCATAGAAAGAAACAGACAAAGGCAATTAGGGGAGAATATTTATCAATCACTTATTTTTTGCCAGCTGCTAAGCTACGTGCTTTCTGTATTTCATACTTAACTTCTGACAACTCTACCAGGTAGGTTCAATCATAAGCTCCATTTTATAGATACAGAAACTGAGGCTTAGAGAGTTGAAATAGCTCACTCCAAGATTAAATAAGCAAGAAAGCTGCAGCTCTAACTTCGATTCATCTCAAACCAGGGTTCAAACTTTTAGCCACTGTGCTCTGCTACTTTGGGTCAACTCCCGATATCCAGGATAATTTTTTATTCATAGAAACTCCAGAAAGTTTATTAAATTAGAGACTTGGAAAGAGATAAAATTTACTCCATTGGCGATATAAACCACCACAACGTTTTCCCACAGACAGACTTATCATACATGTTGTGCACTTCAAAATACAGGCTGAGTTATCTTGGTTGGCATGAGAATGGCAGATGGATAGGTTTCAATAAATGTATGTAATGGGCACAATCAAGTCTGACACAGGCAGGGGCCTTGAGAGAGACCCTTCAATGGCCTTATATAAACTCTCTCTTCCCACAAGACGTATTTAGGTAGGAGGTTAGTTAAATAGACTAAGAGAGTGTGTGTATTTGTGAAGGGCAAACAGTGAGGTCATCCCCTGTTTGGGAAACTCAATTATCCATGTTTGATGTTCCTCCCCTGAGTGCAACATGCTGACCCTAATTGGAATTGCTAGAATTTCCGCATTGGCATTCAAAACATGTTGGGCATATATAACCCCTACCATCACTCTGAGGAAATCAGACTTGGGAGAGATACTGGACAGATCGTTGGTCTCTTCTGCATGTGGCATTCGAACAGGCCATCTGTCATTTATAGTCATGACAATGAACCATGACACCTCTCAGTGCCAGATGTGCTAATTTAGGATTTGAGGGAGAATTACTACTGAACACTGCCATGAGGAGGAAAGGACTTTGGAATAAGTTGTGAGAGGGAAAATCGTCTGAAATTGAGCTGTTTAATGTGTGTTTGTAGAATCTCCATGTGCGATTACAATCAAACCACCTGAAAACAGGGACATTTAGCTTTATGACATCTTAGTACCCTTAAGCTAAATTGTTGTGCTTCCAAAGTAAGTAAATACTTCACAGAATAAAACCACAGAAATAATCCTTCAAGGTTAGTGCCGTCCAATGCAGTAGCCACTTGCCACACGTGATGAATATTTTGGAATTTGGCTAGTCTGAATGGAGATGTGCTGCAAGTGTAAAATACTAGCTTTCAAAGACCCTGTATGGAAAAAAGATGTAAAATAACTAATTAATGATGTTTTATATTGATAACAAGTTGAAATAATAATATTATTGCTCTATTGGGTTAAATGAAAGAATAAAATCAATTTCACTTTTTTTTTTACTTTTTTCATGTGGCTACTAGAAAATTTAAACTTTCTTAATATATAATCCATATATTTACATATAATATAAATATAATTCAAGTTCTGTTTCTGTTGGACAGCTATGGTCTAGATAAAAGGATCTGATTCCAGCAATAGCCTGGGTTTTAACCCTGGTTTCATCGAGGACTAGCTGTATGTCTCTGGGCAAACTGTTGGCCTGCTCTGTTCCTCAGGTTGCCTCGTCTGGAAATGGTGATCATGATACCTCATAAGGCTTCTGAGAAGATGAAACAAGGTCATGTCCACAAAATGCTCCACCCTGTGCATGGCTCGTGGTGAGAGCTCAGTAAAGGTAAGGAATGTTTTAAGCTTTCAGGAGTGGCTTAGACACTGATCATCTCCCTGCCAAGAACACTTGTGTGGTTCTTTTTGCCCCCAGGACTCTAAGCAGGTCAGCATGGCTAAAAGGAAGAACCCACAAAGGCTGACCCCTCCCCAGCTCTCCAGCCTCCTGTCCTACTACACCCCACCTGCGAATTAACCTGCTGCATTCCACTGTAGCTTCTTCAACACACCACATTCTTAGTTGCTTCTGCAGTTTTGACATTGTTAACTCTGCCTCCCAGGTCTATTCTTCCCCTCTCTCGGCCTGCAGAATTCCTTCAGCACCTTTCCCAAGGTTACTTCCTTTGGAAAGCTCTCTCTCATGTTCACTTTCACACTGCAATCTTGAAGAGTTACACGTTGTACAAATGTTCCTGGTACATATGTCTGTTATTGAAAATGTCATACTACATTGTAGTTAGAGGTATACCTGTCAGCCTCCCTCACTCAACCGTGATTTTCTTGAATAACCACACTGTGTGTGTGTGTGTGTGCATGCCCATAACCTAGCACAATTCTCAGCTTGCATTAGAGTCACAGTACAGGTTTGCCAAACTCTTTTTTTAAAGACTCATTTATTTTAGAGAGAGTGAGCACACAGTCGAGGGGCGGGGGGGCAGAGGGAGAGGGAGAGAGAGTCTTAAGCACATTCTGTGCTGAGTGCAGAGCCCGATGCGGGGCTCGATCTCACAACTGTGAGAACATGACGTGAGCTGAAACCAGCAGTGAAGACACTTAAACTGACAGAGCCACCTTGCTGAGCTCTTGATACAAACTGGGCTCACCTATTGGTGGAGTGGTTAATTCTCTGCTAGTGTGATTTGTAGATTCCTAAAATTCCCTCTAACCCCCAAACATATCTCATTTTGCTTTCTATATTTTCCAGCTGTCATGCTCTCTGTGACTAATCCTGACCAATGCAGCCTGAGTAGAGGTGTATCACATCCAGTCCCAGGAAACTAAGAGCAGGTTATCTATTCCATCCTCTCTCATACTTAGATCCACACCGCTAGATGTAAAGGACCCTAAAATGTCAGAGTTGCAAAATAACAGTCACTAGTCCCTGAGTCAGCATTTGGAAGAAAGGAAGGCAAGAGAAGCCCCCGACCCACATGAATCTGTTCCCTGAATGAGGTATCTGCCTTTACTGTGTGAATGCACTGAAATTTAGAGGTTTCTACAGCAGAACTTTGCTCATCCTAACTAATAAACCCAGGATAGGAAACATAACTAGAAAATTTCATCCCCATGATATTCTCTTAATTGCAAATGCTCTTGGGAAGAGGAGTAATACATGAAACTAATGCACTCTGGTGGGATCCCTGGGTGGCGCAGCGGTTTGGTGCCTGCCTTTGGCCTAGGGCATGATCCTGGAGACCCCTGGATCGAATCCCACATCGGGCTCCCTGCATGGAGCCTGCTTCTCCCTCTGCCTATGTCTCTGCCTCTCTCTCTCTCTGTGACTATCATGAATAAATAAATAAAATCTTTAAAAAAAAAAAAGAAACTAATTCACTCTGGTAATCGTAGATTCGCCTTCTTCCCAGCAAAATCCAAGAAACAGATCTTAGATTTTTAAGGAGCCGAAAAGGGGGTTTCTGAGGGGTGATGATTGGGAAGAGGGCATGGGAAGGAATAGCTTGGGATTTCCAGACACCGGAAACAGTCATCATCTAGTTAAGTGGTTAAAAATTATACCAAAGAAAGATAAATTATAAGCCAAAAGGAATTAGTATGCATCACCCGGCTCACTCAGATATATGGTACTGCTTCCTTCTATTTTATTTTATGCTAGATAAAGCTGAGCAGCTGTATAAATAGAAATGACTGGAGCCTTTACGTCTAATAGCCGAACTCATTTTTATGTCTTTTTTGGCCTCTTGATAAAGCTAAAGGATAAAGTCTTTTTTAGAAAGCTTTTATTTTGGATCTGTTAGGCTGTTCTACTCTAAAATGTCATCAATATTCTTTAAGGTATCAAAACCAATTTTAGCAAAAAGCCCCAGGAGTTGACTGTTGCTGGTCTCATAATGGATATCAATTTTTTAAACTGAAAACAACTAAGATATCCTAAAAGCAAAAACAATAACAACCAAAAACAAAACAAAACAAAACAAAAAAACCATAAACCAGCCGACTTTCCTCCCCCAAACAATGGGCTTCATGCTTTTATCACTTCCCACAGTTGTACCCATTCTTCTGAGTTATGAGAGCCCTATCTGAACTGTGGCAATGATAAAATCTTTTTCATCTGGGACTTCTCACATTTCCCAACTCATTTGCCCTGGCCAGAGGAGAGTTTAACCGTAAAACCAAATCAAGATTCACATTTTGATTCCAACAAGCCATATTGACGCGCATGTATATACATACGCATTTGCCAGCTGTCTTCTACATTTTCCAAATCTTTCTATCCTAGGCATACTATTTTTCCAACATGGTTCTGAGGTAAAAAAAATTTGGCCTGGCCTGAAGAGAAGGCCTGCCCTTCGCCCCGTTTTCTGGGAGGTAATCTCCGGGCTCTTATAATGTGCCTGATAGGAGTGTCTTTGTTTGCCTGGGTGCCTTGAGTCGTACTGAATAATCTAGCAAGTGATTTAGGATGAGGGCTGGCCATACCAGAAAAACTGATGTTGTGACATAGGATGTGCACTTTGGGTCATGTGGTGGCAGTTGGCCTAGAGACTAAGATCAACCATGTGGGCAATGAAATAATTGATCGTGGTTATATAATGGACTCTCAATAAAAACTCCAGACTCTGAGGTTTGAGTTAGCTTCCTTGGTTGGCAGTACTCCATATGCAGTACTCACATATCGATACCTGGAAAGTAACATATCCTAACTCCACAGGGAGAGGACAATAGAAGTTTTGTGTTTGGAACCTTCTGGACTCAGCTCTATGCACTTCTTCCCTTGACTAGTTTTAGTCTGTATCCTTTCCCTATGATAAACCATAACCACGAGTATAATGGCTTTCAGTGACCTCTGTGAGTCCTAGTGAACTATTGAAACTGAGGGTGCTTTGAGGAGCCCCCTGAAACGTAGGGCTGGTGTCAGAAACGAAAGCAGCCTTGGAGACTACACCCTCCAACTTCGTATTTTGGCCTAAACTCTTCACAGCGCTAAAATGTAATTGGCAAAGCATTTGGGGGCAGAAAAATCCAGGTTCAAGGGCAGGGCCCACCCGTCACTTACCAGGGTGTGAAAGTGAACAATTTATTTACTCTCTCTGCCTCATTGTCTTCATCTGTTAAGTAGAAACAATACTATCTACATATAAGAGAGTTACTACAAAAATTAAATAAGATAATGTATATGGAATGTCTAAAAACTGTGAAGTTTTATACAAATGTGTCCTTGTCTTGGAAATTATTCCATGTGAAATCAGGCTCCCTTGGATTTACCACTAACTCAAAATTATTTTTTTTTCTTAACACAAACTGTTTTCAAATTATGAGTGTTACATATATGTAATCTCATATCTTATTTCAAGCTTATAATGCACTTAGAAGGAAAGAACATTAATCATTTACTGCAATTATAGGGTATAAACCCCCATATGTAATAAAACAAATATTCCAGTAAAATTAGATATTCCGATTACAGGTATTAGAGGGAAGCCATACAGCCATCAATAACGACATCTAAACTTGTGCAATTATCTCTAGATTTAAAATCTTTATAAACATTTTGACCTGTCCCAGTAATTTTCAGAATTTTTAATATTACCTCATTTTGTAGCAACTTGAAACTAAAAAGAGTGATGTGACCCAAAGCTTCATTTTTCATTTGTTAAACAAATAATTATTGGGCAGTAACTATCTGTTGTGCAATGCACTATTTTAGGCATTGTACTGTTCTACACTGATGGACAGGAAAAGATGCTTGCTCTCATGAAGCTTACATTTTAGGGATTCTGGTTTCATAAGTTTACCATGTAGCTATATATCGTAGAGGTGGTGTTGACAGGATTCTAATGTGGCCTTTCTGAAAACTAGTTTTGTGCATTTTCTTTTTTATCATTCTACTTCAGTATGTAACTAATATAGAGTTCATTTTCCACATGTTGGCAGATCATATCTTTTATTTGTACTTCAATTTATACAATGAAAGAAAGTCTGTGATTTCTGACAAGAAACAGAGAAATTAAAAAGTCTGTATCTTCATAAATCCCATCAGGCTGTAAATGAAAAAATAGTTTTTGAACCAAGAGGAAATTACTATTTGTTTATAGTCCCAAATTAGTAGAAATATATACAACATTCCTGGGGTACCTCACCCTTCTCCCCTCTGGTGACCATCAGTTTGTTTTCTGTAGTCAAGAGTCTGTTTCTTGCCTCTCTCTCTCTCTTTTTTCCCCTTTCCCTTGTTTGTTTTGTGTCTTAAATTCCACATATGAGTAAAATCATATGGTATTTATCTTTCTCTGACTTATTTTGCTTAGCATAGTGCTCTCTAGCTCCAGCTGTGTAATTGCAAATGGCAAGTTTTTATTCTTTTTAATGGCTGAGTAATATTCCACTGTGCATATACATCACATCTTCTTTATCCATTCATCAGTCGATGGACACTTGAGCTGTTTCCATAATTTAGCTATTATAAATAATGCTGCTACAAACATTGGAGTGCATATATCCTTTTGAATTAGTACTTTTGTATTCTTTGGGTAAATACCTAGTAGTGCAATTGCTGGGTTGTAAGTTAGTTCTATTTTTAGCTTTTTGAGGAACCTCCGTACTGTTCATTGGAGTGACTGTACCACGTTGCATTCCCACCAATGGTGCAAGAGGGTTTCCCTTTCTGCACATCTTCATCAACACCTGTTTTTTCTTGTGCTGTTGATTTTAGCCATTCTGACAGATGTGAGATGACATCACACTGTAGTGGTTTTTTTTTTTAAGATTTTATTCATGAGAGACAGAGAGAGAGAGAGAGGCAGAGACACAGGCAAAGGGAGAAGCAGGCTCAATGCAGGGAGCCCGATGTGGGACTCCATCCCGGGCCTCCAGGATCACGCCCTGGGCTGAAGGTGGCGCTAAACTGCTGAGCCACCTGTAGTTTTGACTTGTATTTCCCTGAGGATGAGTGATGTTGGCATCTTTTCTATCTGAAAGAAATTTGATACCTCCCACCAAAGTCACACATAGCAACATAATTCAGGTATTAATTTACCCATTCTACAATGATTTATGGAACATCTATTATGTGCCAAGAGTGGTGCTGGGTACTAGAAATGCAACAGTATGTGCATGAGGAGCAGCCTCTACCTTCTTGAGTCCTACAATATAGATTGGTAAGACAGAAAAGGCCCTCTAAAGGGAAGGAGAGTGTAAGAGGGAAGCAGGGAAATGGGTTGGAAGTTGAAAAGAGATGAGTGTGGAGACATGGGCATGGGGAGAGAACAGTAAGTGCGAGAGCATAGAAGCACTGGTGTATTCAAGACAGCTCAGAAAGGCTGAGCAGAGTGGGCAAAGGGGAAAGATAAGGTGGAACAGGCAAAACAGATTGGCTGCATCTAGATCATGGAAGGCTTCATGAGCCAAGTTTAGGCAACTGGTCTTTGTTATAAAGGATTTAGGAAGCATCAAAGGGTTTAAACGATGCTGATATGACTGTTTGTGTTTATGTAACTGGAGAACAGAGAATGTGCAGGAGGGAAGCAAAACTTCATGGAAGGGACCAGTTAGGAAGCCATGGCAGTGGTCTGGGTCACGAAAAATCATGGCTTGAACCAGGTTGGTGGTATATATGGGGAGAAGATAAAGTTGAGAGACATGTAAGTGGGAAGGTACACAGGACTCAGAAATCAACTGGACGTGGAGGGTGGCTAGCTCAGCTGAGTGGATGGTGGCTCATTCACAGATATGGGAAACTCTGGAAAAGAAATGTGTGTGTGTGTGTGTGTGTGTGAGAGAGAGAGAGAGAGAGAGAGAGAGAGAGAATTTAATGACTCCGTTTTGGATTTATGTTTGAGACATCCATGGAGAGACGACATGACTAATGGGAATATGCTAATTTGTAGCTCACATGAGAGGCATAAAAAATTTTCAAACTACCCAAAGAAAGGAAAGTGTTATAGCCACTAAACAAACTGAAGTGGTCCATATTACTCTTTCATTTGAATTATTTGTCCTCTACCTTCTTCCTGTTTTGATAATTGGATACAAATAATCTGCTCAAACTGATAGGCAATAAGAACATTCCCTTGAGTCCATATTTATTGTTTGCCTTTTGAGAGTGTCAATTTGGACTTAATACCATCCACAGGCTCAGCTGATCCCAATTTAGCATAATCATCCCTGACTTTTTGATGTTCAATCTGTCACGGCATGCCTGAGAGGGACCCTTTTAAGGGTCATCATCTCCAGATATTTAAAAACTGTATGCTCACCAAGATATTCCAGGTTCATTTTCAGTCCTCCCAGCCCAAAGAGAGACATGTGGGTACCAGGGAGAGTACATTGTATGATTTTACAAGGAAACTCAAAGCTGAACAACATGACACACGAGCTTCAAACTACTGGCATAAAGCAGAAAAGTCACTTTTTCTCCAAAGTCTAGGTATTCAGGTATGCTTTTTACCTTTCTCTAGTGTGAGAATTTATTAATCCATTTTATTTATCCCTTCCAGTAACTTCTGGTATACCCTGCCATATTTTACAACTACAAGACAATGTTCTTGATTTATATTGTTCCAAATTTAGAAGTCTTTATTTTCTCTTCTTTCTCTTTTGCGTAAGCATCGTGGAATTGGCACCAAAGTATGAAAGTCTAGATTAGGGGTCAGCAAACTGTAACCCATCAGCCAAATCTGGCTCATTGCCTGATTTTTAAAATAAAACTTTACTGGAATGCATGCAAGCCCATTTGTTTACATGTGGTCTCTGGCTGCTTTTGCACTAAAAGGGCAGAGTTGAGCAGTTGTGATGGAGACTGTCTGGCCCACAAAACCTGAAATGTTTACTATCTGGCCCTTTAAAGCAAAAGTTCGCCATCCCCTAGTCTGAATGATCTCCCTTGTCTATACCTGTCACCGTCAATTGTCTAAAAAGAACAAGAAATCCCAATATCCCTCCAAGAGAACACCAAAGAATACAGAGACACAGGCTATCCAGTAATTTAACTAGATTCCCACAACTTTGTCAGCAATAGCATGGAATGGGTCAATACAGATAATTATAAACCTTTAGGGTTTTCCCAAAGCTCTCTGACTTTTCATTGTTATGGGTCAGCATGCCGTGATTTATTATTTATCATGGGGACCTTAATATTGAACTACAACTTTTTAAAGGCCTTGTGTTTATATACATTTAGCAGATTGATTCTGTCAGGAGCCCCAGTTTTTCACCTGCATTCCCCTTCTTGTGTCCATACCCTTTACCACGTGACTTTGCCATTTCTATTACTAAAGAGACAGAAGGTATTTTTCCATCTTTTGTATCTGAGTTGGTCTTGTGACGTGCTTTAGCCAGGAGAATGTGGTGCAGGCAATAGCGTGCCAGTTTTGAGCCTAGTTCTCAAGAAACCTTGTATGTTTCTGCTGTCTCCCTTTTCTCTGCCTCTGCCATAAAAACATACCCAGGAGGATGAAAGATACATGTAGCATATCTGAATCACCCCATTTACCCAAGCCACAGCCAGCCAAGAGCAACTAACAGTGAGCCATTCCACACATGTGAGTGAGCCTAGCCAAGAATGGGAGAGCCACTTGAACCAACCACTCCAAATGTATAAGCAATAAACACTTAATGTTTTATGCTACTGAGGGTTTTTTTGTCATGTAGCGTTACTATGGCAATAGATAACTGACACGAAATATACTGAAATTGTTTATCTCAGTGTTGTACCAGTCTACCTTTTCAAACACCAACCAAAAGTGTTAAAAAATACAACCACATTGATATTGGGAAATTAGAGACACTTATAAAACTTAATCCCAAGAGTTCAGGTAGAAAAATTTCTATAAATTGTCTGTATTTTATAAGTGCCGACTCAGAAAACACTAGCACATTTGGATTATGGCACATTTCATTTGTAATTCTGTAATCATATTACATTTAAATATCCCCAAATCCCTGTACAGTCAATTCCTCCAACATTTTTGGACATATTCCAAAAGTTTTAATCCACATGTAAAACAAATATGAGAATTTAGCAAATTGTAGCTATAGAATATTTTGATGCGATTGTTCAACATTTTGCAGGGATTTTAGCCCTTCTAATGTTTAATTCTGTATATAATTACTACAGACAAGGAATGATCAGTCATTCTTTTCTAGAGAACTTGGTGAATAGGGCATAATAAGATCTCAAAATGTGAGATACAGCTTTCCCAAATCTAAACAGGTCTACTGCATGTTGAAATTCCTACTTGGAAGGAGCCAGAAGCAAGTAATTTATTTTTAATAGTTTGGTAGTCTGTGTGTTTCAGAATTTATGATTTGCAATAATTTAACCGTGTTGGTTGCCTGCTTGCTTGGGATATGGTAAGAGATTTTCATACTCATGTTTAATTAGCATCTGGTTTCAGGTAGAGGCAACATCTGTATCTGAGAGCCACATGGATTCACTTACAGGTCTCCTGAGGTATCATTCTGTTAATAGCTGCCACTCTGTTCAAGGTTGGGGTGGGGGTTTTATCTTAAATCTACCTTGTGAAAGGATTTAATCCCTCTTCCCTTCTGGGGATCCAATGTCCTCAAAAATTTCTTATTTGAGCTATATTTCTTGTTTGCCCTTCCCTCTCCCAGGATCCCTTTTAATTTGTCTAAGGAAGCTAGAGAATTTTTCTTCTCAAGTATTTTAAAATCAAATTTCATTTAGCCAAATTTCTCTTGGGGAACTTCCCCAATTTTTTTAATCTTTTTTTTAACGTCCCCAATTTTGAATCACCCTTCATTGAAGAGGTGGGGGTGGAGGCAGAAGCCCTTACCCACAGGTCTCCCCCGCCCCCGTGAACTTTCTTACAGTTTCAAGTCAAAATATTAAATGTTCCAGACAGGAAAGAGTAGTTGATCTTTTCCCAAGATTTTAGATCTGGGCTTTTTGCCAGGGTCTTCTTCTTTATCTCAATTGGTTCTGTCCCAAGAAGGTCATCTTTTCTAAGGCAAATTTTTGTCTGCAAATATCAGTTATTTAACACTTTGGTTGCATTGTCTTGAGACCATTTCAAATCAGAGCATGTCTCATACTGGACAGAATTATAAATATAGTTTTGGCTTCTGAGACATTCTGAGCACTGTATTTCATGAGGTTACATGCACATCTCTTGAACAGAATTTTCACAAAGTAATTATTTTTGTTCATTTTTATTATTGGCAGTTTCGTGTCTTAATTAAAAACTTTGATTTCCACTTTGGAATGTGTCTAGTTCACATAGAAAATTATTTCTGAGATCCAAAATTCTGTATGCCATTAAAAAATTGAGGGTGCTCAAATAACATAGCTCCAAGTTCATAACACTTTTTCAGAAGAGGAATTTTAAAAATCCAAAATACAGATTAGTTTCTATACATGATAAATTCATCATAGTTTAACATAATAGCAAGATTTTCAATGTTATTTTTTCCCCTTCGAGATCTGCCTCCTTGGGTTGGTAACAATAAACCTATTTCATCTCCCTTCTTCCCCTCTCTCATTTAAACCCAATTTTACCTAATAAAAGTCTTTCATCAGTCTGCAGGATGCTTGCTTGGGAGGTACTTCCCTCATGCCAGATGTTACCATTCCTAATGGATCTATTCTAGGGACAGTATCATGATTTCAGTGTCAGTTGTCCTTAACAGCCTCATTTCCTCATTTCCTCATTTCCTCATTTCCTCCCAACACCCTCAGTCCTAGGTAACCATTGATCTTTCTATGTCTATGGACTTGCCTATTTCTGACATCCCTTATAAGTAGATTAATGCAATATGTGATCTTTTGTGACTGGATTATTTTATTTAGCATAATGTTTGCAGGGTTCATGCAAGTAGTAGCATGTATCAATCCTGCATCATTTTGTTTTTTAAAGTAATATTCCATTGTAATGATACATCACATCTGTTTATCCATTTTTTAGGTGATAATGGACACTTGGATTATTTCCACTTTTGGCTATTCTGAATAACACTGCTATGAACATTAGTGTACAAGTTTTTGTGTGGACATATATTTTCATGTCTCTTGTGTATATGCCTAGGGTAGAATTGCTAAGTCACATGATAACTCCATGTTTAGCACTTACAGAATTGCCCGACTATTCTCCAAAGTGACTGTACCATTTTATATTCTCACCAGCAAAGTATAAGGATCGCAATTTCTCTGCATCCTCATCAACACTTATTATTTTCTGTCTTTTTGATTATAGCCATCCTAGTGGGTTTAAAAGTGATATAGCTCATTTTGGTTTTGCTTTTGCAATACAATTTTAATATCTTTATCAGCTACAATTTAGAATGCAAGCACCGAAGTGGATGCAGAAACCTAATAGAACTTCCATAACTTTTGTGGACTTTACTTCAGCTTTGTACTCTTCTGCCTTCCAAGTCCTAAGTCAGCTTGCATTTTCTGAATGGCTTGTGGTTGGGTGGGGCCAAGTGACTAGCTCTGGCCAATGAGTTGTGCACCTGTCACTTCTATGCCAAAGCATTCAACTGCTGGTACAAAACCATCTTTCCCTTCACCTTGACAGTCAACAAATTTCAAGATTGTGACATCCTCGACAGCTTGGGTCATGGGCCAAGGGGACATTCAGCAGAACTGGCCTAGATGCACATGCCATGTGAGTGAGAAACAAACATTTGCTATTAAGAGATGTGGCTTATTTGTTACTGCAGCATAACTGGGCATATCCTGAGTGATAAAATGACCTTTATTTGTTTAATATCTTAGAGTTCAGCAGATCTGGCAAATCATTTAGCATCTCTAAGACTCAGCCTCCTCCTCTATAACATGAGTGTCATAAATCTACCTCACAAAATTGCTTGAAGTTAGGCAAGGCAATGCATTGTTCAATAATGCTTAGCATAGTGCATGATACATATCAGGTTCTTAGGAAATGATTGTTATTAACACAAGGGAAATGGGTTGAGGACTATAATATTGGAGTTAACTTTATTCAGAAGACGAGTTAGACTTTGAAAGACTAACTCATAGAAGCAAGGAGGCAGGGAAAGGGGTAATAGTTTTTCTTTCAGTAGTTTGAGCTTTACAGCAAGCCTGCCTAAAAAACATTCTTAGGTACAGATGCATGCCATTATTACAGAGTGGGAGGACCTTCTCTTTGGGGGGTCTTGATTTTTCTTCCCAGAAGAAAAGAAATGGCTACAAGATTCTGACTCATTTCACAAAGCACACAATTTGAAATGTAATTACATTTAAAATACGCTGGAAAGTGAGTGCATGACTCCAAAATTAAAACTCACTCTTCTGAATAACAGGCAAAGGGGAAAATGACAGAACAGGTTCCCTTGAGAATGTTTAGAACCAATATAAAAAAATATCTTTCTTTACGTGCACACCTTCCTTGAAAAGAATGAGGCAGGGACCTGGTTCAGCTTGACAAGAGACAATAAAAAAAAATCAGTTAATACCAGGAGCACCTGGGTGGCTCGGTCGGTTGAGCACATAGGGTGAGGGAAGGAGAATAATATAAACCAGAACAGTCATTTCCACCCACTGGGCATTGTCATGAATTTCCTGTTTCTTGGCTTTATCCCTCTTCTTTTAGATACTTGACTGTTCTTCCTTGTTCTTTAGCTAACTGGCTCTCCTACTTGCCCTGCACTTTAAATATTGATATGCCACAGGTCAACTGTCAGTCTTACTCTTTCCAGATCCTACAACCCTTTCTCAAAGTTCTCATGCTCAGCCATGCTTTTACTTGCCCCCACGGATTGATAACTTCTCCATCTGAGGCCTTGTTTCTGGGTAGATGTTTCTATCTACTTATTGGAAACCTCTCCCTGGATGACCCAGAGTATTTAACCTGCTTTGTTCCTTCTATTTTAAACATTATTCTTTGATCTTTTTCAGCCTACCTCCTTCAGATTTCCTCTTAAACTTTACTTCTTCAAGGTCGTGTTTCTTGAGACTGCGATCCACCTGAATGCACTATCCAAAAACCCTATTGTCTTATGTTAGGCAATTCAGAGCCAATTGTTTTAAATTACACACTTGTGGGACTATTCCATTGTCTCTCTTCCATGCTAGACTTTTTACTCTGTGAAGGCTATCATAACATCTACTCTGATCTTCATCAGATTCCCAGTTCCTAACATCTGGTAGCAACTCAGTAAAAATGTGCTAAATAAATGAATCAGTGATATAAGCTGAACCCCTAATACTCCCCACCTCTCCTGTGCCAATTCATATATTCCTGGATGTAATGAATGTGCCCCCAAATCATCCCATTATTTCAACCAGAACCTGGGAGTCAGCTTTTATAGCACCTTACCCATAACATCTAAACATTTACCAACAGCTATCACTCCTCTTAAATATCTTGAGAATCCAATTTCCCTCTCCCTTGTCACTGCTATTACTGCTTTGTTTAGGTTCTTGTCACTCTTTCTGAATTCATTATCCTCTAATCCTTCTCTATCACTGCAGGACATTTTCTTAAAATGCAAATCTGACCATTTTACTCAGAAACTTAAAACCCTTTACTGGACTCCCTATTGCTTTGAAGATGAAGCTCAGATTCTTAAACCTAATCTACAAAACGTTCCACAATCTGACAAGCTAGTCTCAGCCTTCCTCGCCCTACCCTTTTTCATTCTCCCCTATTCCCTCTGGTCACCCAGAACTCATGATTCCCAAACCTACCTTCCTGCCTTTGCACAGATAGATACTCTTTGCCTAGAATGTTCTCTTACAGATGTTCTTCACTCATCTGACTCTTCACATTTCAAAACAAAGCTTTAAGTTCCCCTCCTCTGGGCAATCTCTCCAAGCTCTCCTGAGTGAAATTTATTGTACTCTCTTCTACACTGCCATGGCAAAGGTATTGAGTGTAGCTCCCACAGTGGTCAGCAATTAGTTTTTATTGTCCTCATCCCTTCCTTGAGATGTGAGCTCCTATAAGCAGAGTCTAGCTCTTATTCACCTCTGAATCCACTGAAGTGCTAGCTCTCTATTTGCAAACCTTTTCTCTAATAAAAGGCTTGCACCCAAAATATATTTTAAAACTCTCAAACTTAAGAAGTAAATAAATGTCTCAATATAAAATGGGGAAAAGATTGGACAGACACTTCATCAAAGAAAGCACTTCATGCAGACGCCAAATAAGCAATAAAAATATGCTCAATATCATTTGTCCTTAGGGAAATGGAAATTAAAACCACAATGAGATACTACTACACCTATTCAAAGGTCTAAGATAACAAAGACTGAACATAGTAAATGTTTATAAGGATATGGAGAAACAGGAATTTTCATATCCCGCTGGTGGGAATATACAACCACTTTGGAGAACCGTTCATGCCAATTTCTTAAAAAGTTAAACACCTACCTTATGATTTGACCATCCTACTCCTAGGTATTTATCTGATAAAGAGAAAGTATATGCCTACACAAAGACTACCATCAAAGCTTTATTTGTTATAGCTCAAAATTGGAATCAACCCAAATGTCTATCAACAGCTTAATGTATAAACAATGACATACTCATATAATGGAATATTAGCAATAAAAAGAATGAACACACAACATGGATGAACCATAAAATAACTATGCAAAGTGAAACAAGTCGATCAAAAAAGTATATATTATTAGACTCTATTGATATAAAATTCAAAGTATGGTGACAGAAAGCAAATCAGTAATTTCCTGGGGCTGGGGGATGTGATGGGAAGGACAGGGAGAGGGATTACAGAGGGCCACAGGGAAAGAGATGTGATGGGTATGTTCATCTTTTCGACAGTGGTAGTAGATTCACTGGTGTATACACAATGTCAAAACTTCAACTGTACTTCTTAAATATTATATGTCAGTTTTACCTCAATAAATGTGTTTTTTAAACACCCCTTAATTTTTTAAACATGTTGTTGAGGATTAACTTTTTCAATTACAAAAAAACTCTTTTAACCCAATTTTTCATTCATTTTACAGGCTCACTAAACCTATCTTCACTTTGCACATGAAACACCTATTTGCCTGTCCACCCAGGCAAATGAACCCTGAGCCAACTTCTCCTCCCTCCCCTTTACCTCCTTCACATTGTCTTCTCCATCCTGCTAGAGGTGAACTCGGCTTTCCTTTTTGATCGCTCTCATTATCTCCTCTATAATGTCTCGTGCATGACGAGCACCTGACATGGTGCTTTACAAGTGTTTATCAACAATTTGTGCATAGACTCAGGAGGTCATATTGCCCTGGATGGAATGCCTGCACTTTCCCAGCTGATTAAAAGGAACTAGCTCTAGGTCAAGAGGAAGGTTTTTAATCCCCTGTATAGAAACACGGTGTTTTTTGACCATTGAGGATAGTTGAGTCTGTAAATGAGGCAATGTTAATGATGTGGCTGCGTTGATACTAGACTAAGTTCCTCAAGAATGTAAGTTTACTGTCGTTAGCTGGGCAGACATGATGAGGAAGAGTAAAGAGAAAGGAGGAAGTGTAGGGCAGGAGGAATTCTGAAAGATCATTTATGAAGCAAACTTTTATAACTCCAGCTCCCATTTGTAGAAAGAAAATGAAATATGAGAACACCAAAACTAAGAGATAATTTTCCTTAAAATAAACATCAGTCATGTTTACAACCCGGTGAAAAGGGAGCCAATGAATAGCAGCCAACAGCCGCACTGGAGCTAGACAGCCCTCATTAGGAAACACAGGCAGCCATTGCTTGGTGTTTAGGTGAGGAAAACTCAATACCGGTGGCCTCCCCTCAAGCAGCCCTGGCCAGGCCATTGCTGAGCAGCTCCCTTCCCACATGAAAAAATACACTTTACAGCCTTTCCGATTAAGCAGTAGCTCCCTCCCCAAACTCTGAGAGCAGTTTTTTCTTCTCCACATTTCTCCAGCCTCAACTTGACTTCATTTTTGTAACTGGTAGCAAGCCAGTTACAAAGAGAAATGATCTCTTCCCACCAAAGTATCTGGGAAGAAAGCCCATTTGATCATTAATTACATTATCTACCGGCCTCTTGCTACTCAGGATGTGGTACTTGGATCGGCAGCCTTGGCACCATCTGAGAGCTCTTTGGAAATGCAGAACTTTGGGCCCTGTTCCAGAATTGCGGAATCCGAAACTGTATTTTAACAAGATGCCCAAGTCGTTTGTGTACACATTCAATTTGAGAAGTGCTTGTCTAACCCTCACAACATCCTGTATAAGTTAAGGACTCTCATTCTCATTACTCATTGAAGAAAAATGAGAACAAGAAAGCAAAATTACCTGACAAGGGTCAATAACTGAAAAGTGCCAGAGTTGGGATTTTAAGGCAGCTCCCCTGATTGTAAATGCAAGCACCTTTTCCTTCCACCATGCCTTTCTCCATATACATTTTTTCAAATGAATTTGGTAGTTCTGGTCATCACCACCCCACTCTCAACCTCACTGTTGACTGAGTGCTAATATCCAAACCCCCACTCTCAGACATGCATGCTTTAAATTAGACATTTCCCATCCCTTGAAATATTTTCACCGCCAGTGTCTGTGGGGAGAATGACTTAATGCATCCCTTAAATCTTAGTGTTGAGGGAGTTTGATAGGACTGCTGACTTTATCCAGTGATGGGAAGAGCAAAGCACTTTGAAGAAAAAGAAGGAGGAACGAAAGATAAAGGCAAAGTGTCCCAGATTTATTGTTCAGTATAGATCAGCCCTTCCCAAGGACCTTGACTGTCCTTGACGTTTGCTGTCACGACTGGCTTGAGCCTGTTCCTTTACTTCTGTCATGGGCTTCTGGATACTCTAAATTTGGGCTGTCCTTTCCCTGTGGTATTTCCAGGGATGTGAGCACCGAAATCCCTGCAGATGTTTACCACCGCTACTCAGGTTCAGAGAGAGAAACTGTGAAACAGCTGTGCTTACCAGCACTTAAGGTGACATCTTCATAAAAAAAATACTCCAAGGGACTCCTGGGTGGCTCAGTGGTTGATTGTCTGCCTTTGGCTCAGGTCGTGATCCTGGGTCCTGGGATCAAGTTCCACATTGGGCTCCTTGCAGGGAGCCTGCTTCTTCTCCCTCTGCCTATCCCTGCCTCTCTCTGTGTGGCTCTCATGAATAAATAAATAAAATCTTTTTAAAAATACTCCAAGACTGTATGGTTACCAATATAGTAGCTATTGTATTTGAGGCTATACCATATGCCAGACACCATACTAGATACTTAACAAATATTTCCCGCAATAGTCTTGAAAATATGTATTATTTAGTAAATGCATCTCATGAAGAATGGAGCCTGGCTTCTAACCTCAGGCCTATTTGAGGCAAAAGTGCGTGTTCTTTTTATATAACACATTGCTATGGCATGCTTATATTAACCTCCTACTCCACCTTCAGTGTCTGGCTGAAATCACCCCTTCACTAGGCAGTTCTCTCTCAGGGACCTTGATGATATCTTCTTCCTGTAGCCCTGGTTTGGCACTTTTTATGTGATAGCCTAAACTCTTGCTTCCTTTTTTATTCACATTCCTCCTACACCACGCTGTAATTATGTTTGTACCTGTGTCCCACCTCCCCATCCAAAACCTTGAGCTCTTAAGTAAACTTGGGGTCACCAGCCCCAACATCATAGCAGGAATTCAATGATATCATCAGTTGGCCTAAATCAAGTTAGGCACAAAGTTCACCCTCTGGAAGCCTCTGGAAGTCAAACATTTGTTGTTGGTTGAGCCACTCTGTGTTGTTTACATGTAAGCCCTCCGATGGCTTACCCTTGGAAATTTTGTACCCATTTACAAGTTGCTCTTGCACTGGGTTTGTACTACTTTTTCTTTCTTATCATTCTCTCCCAAGAGAAGAACATGGCTTGAGTCTTTACATTTAGTTACTTCTCCTTCTTTGGTATTCTTTACACTTTGGATTCTAGGAGAATAAAAGAAGAAAATAAAACCTCTAGCGACTCTATTCCTCTCTTGCATCGTCGTACTTGCTCATTCTCTCGTTAACATTTGAGACATTGTGCTAAGCATCTTACATATATAATTTTTAAGTCCCATACCATAAAATCTATGAAATATGCACTGTTATTATTCCTATTTTGTTCAGGAGTATCCTCAAGTACAGAGAGGTTAGGTAAGTTGTCATTGATCACACAGCTAGGAAATGGGAGAACCAGAATGTGAATGTAGGCTGTGTGCTACTCTCAATAACTTATCAACTATTATCAGTGATAAACACAAGTGAAATGTGGCAAATGCATAGGTATAAGCCAATATGCTTGTGGGTACCATGTGGAGTACCTAAGAAACTAGAATCTCTAGACTTTTCTTATAACCAGTCCTTGGCTGGGCCTCATCTTCTCACCTTCTGTTACAGGTGCTCAGAGAATATGAATGAATCATTATTAGTTTGAGCTAAGCTCTGAAAAGTATAAAGTCCTAGTGAGTGTTGGTGTTACTATTATTTTTTTATAAATCATTTATTAGGGAAAGAATGTAGCTGCCACTAATATCTTCCAAAACTCAATATAAATGATTTTTGAATAATTCAAATGTTGGATTATTCATATCCACTTGACCTTCTCCAGTAGCAGAAATCTTAGAGAGTTGATGCTTTGCAGGTATTTGAAGAAGCCATTATGCAAATGGAAATATCATACCCACTAAGATATTTGTTGTAGGCATTATGGCAGACACACACACAAAAAAGGTATAATGTATTCTCTCAAAAGGTTCACCATCTTTTTTGAGAAAATAAACCTGATACATGTTTCTCATTAAATAACAATGAAATTTTTAAATGGCTCTTTGAGAGGATGATGATAATCACATGCTAATGCATGACTGTACCAACAGCAATTCAAAGAAGAGATACATAACTTCAGGCTGAGATGAGTGCTCTGGAGAGGTTTGGTGTAACAGATGGGTTTTAAGCTAAAGTTTGAAAGGTCAATAGAATTAAAGTAAGGAGCAATGAAAGAAAGGGCATAAAGAGTTGGATAGAACAGCATGGTAGGCTAAACAATCCATAACAGAGAATGTGCTCATGCATAAACAAACTGGCATCATTATTGCACTTAGTTTGGACTGTGGGCTTGAGTGAATAGAGACTATCTGTGATTCAGTTTGAATTCTATGATTCTCAGCCCAGGAATTCTTGCCTAGTTCTTCTGGTAGCAAAGTTCAGCACTACAGAAGAAACAACGATTATTGCCTGCTTGGTGAGCTCTCTTGGGTCACTGTAGGACTAGGTTTCAAGATGCAGCATATAGAGTATCAGCTCTAGAGAAACACTTCCTAGTATCACCCAGTCTTGCTCCATTAGGCCCCTGCAAGACTTTCCACTTATTGCTAAAAAGTGAGACATCTGGGCAGAAATATGCCACACAGCTGGTCAAACTTGATGGCTCTTCAGGGATACTAGTTGGGGCTGCCCTCTAGAGGGGCTAAGAGGAGCCATCACTACCAGTTCTAGGAGCCCATAAAAAGGCAAGAGCCCTTTCAGAAAGGCAAGCCATTCTGAGAAACAGTATGGAGTTTCCTCAAAAAGTGAAGAAAAGAACTACCCTACGATCCAGCAATTACACTACTAGGTATTTGCCCAAAAAATAGGAAAATACTGATTTGAAGGAATACATGCTACCTCATGTTTATAGCAGCATTATTAACAGTAGACAAACTATGGAGAGAGCCCAAATGTCCATCACCAACTGATGAATGGATAAATAAGAAGTGTTATAGATACACAATGGAATGTTACTCAGCCGTAAAAAGGATGAGATCTTGCCATTTACAGCAATATGGATAGAGCTAGAGAGTATTATGCTAAGCAAAATAAGTCAGTCGGAGAAAGATAAATACATATAATTTCACTCATATGTGGAATTTGGAAACAAAACAAATTAACAAAGGATAAAAGAGAGAAATGCAAACCAAGAAGCAGACTCTGAACTCTAGAGAAAAAACTGATGGTCACCAGAGGAGAAGTGGATGGAGGGATGGGTGAAATAGGTGATGGGGTTGAAGGAGTGCACTTGTCGTGATGAGCACCCAGTGTTGTATGGAAGTGTTGAATCAGTAAACTGTACACCTGAAACTAATATGCTGTGTGTTGACTAACTAGAATTTAAGTAAAAATTTAAGGAAACCAAAGATATGAAGCACCTGCAAGAGGGTTTTATATATCTGTCTCTATGTAGATATGAAATCAATCATGTTAAACTCTCACAAAATCTCTGAAAGGTAAGAATTATGACCTTTATTTTATAAATGACCAAAGGCTCAATACGCTGCTCAGTGGCATCAGCAGACCGGAGATTCAACATGTCCACCCTGCCGTAAGCAACTACTAATTTTGGCCCATCCGGACAAGAAAGAAGAGATTAGAGGTCTCAGAGAGGTCATCTACCTCTCTCTGGGTGTAGCCAGTGCACCCCAGATGTCAGAATTTGGTAGAAAAAGCCCACGAACCTTAGAACGTGGCAGCATTTCAAGTTGAAGAGAAACCTTAAGGTAACCCCACATGTAGGAGCTACAGAAGGAGCATCCAGAATAAAGAGCTCGATTCAAAACAGCCTTACAAGAACATCTTCAGTCTGCTCAATAACCTGAATCGTAGCTTGTTCAAGGAAAAAAGAAATATTCTGTTTGCTGAGGTGTTGCTAGGAAGATGACCCACGGGGCGACTACCTTGGAAGGGCTGGTTGAACCTTCCAGCAGAAGAGAAAAAGAAAGACTGAAAATAAATTGCCTTCCAATTCCCAGTGCAAAGTGTAGCTTTGTAAAAGAGGATTCCATATATATTGATGCTTCCTGGAAGCACATTATATGACACTCAGCAGCCATACTAAAATGGCCCTTTCCCCGAGTGAGTGGTGCATGTGACTAACAAGATAACTATGCCAGAGGGAACAAAGAAGGCAAGAAAGGTCAATTCCAGATCTCTTTTGGTATGAGTTTTTTTTTTTCCAAGTAGTAACTGATACTATGCATATCAGAGGTCCAGAAAGAACTGCATCCCATTATCTGCTCTTTTTTTTTTTATAGAAGGGTAACTTTATTAAAGCAAAGAACTGAACATAATTTTAAAGTACATAAAAATATGGAATGCTTCACAGATTTGCACATCATCTTTGAGCAGGGGCCACGCTAATCTTCTCTGTATTGTTCCAATTTTAGTATATGTGCTGCTGAAGCGAGCACCCCATTTATCTGCTTTTAGATATCAGCCCAATAAGACCTGAAATTCACCCATTTATGCTAAGTTTTGCTTTCTGTAATGCTGTTTACAAAATGGAAACATGATTGGAAAGCATATGCTGAGACTAATTTGCACTTCTTCCTACATTATTTGAGTACTTTTTCTGCTTACAATTTTTTTCCTGATAAAAATAAAAGGATTTGAAGAAATCCATACTAGAGAAACTTTTAATAAAACAATTTATAGCTGATTATATGATCTGAAGTTTGAGCTTGTTGCTCAATGTGAGAGAGAAGATAAAAAACACTGTTTGCACACCTACCTCAAGAAGCAGCTGGATTTCTACTAGAATGTCTTATGCTCCCAGTGTTTAAAAGGAATGGCCATTTCCCCCCTCTTAATGGAAAAAAAAAACTCTTTCAGGAATACATACGTTTGACGTAAAAGTTGCACTTATGTGACTGTAATCTTTGGCACATTCCTGCTGTCTCAGAAAGAAGAAAAGCTTAGCAATAAATAGAAGAAAGGTTTAGCAATAAATAGAAAAAAAAGGTTTAGCAATAAAAGAAGAATGTGCACTTTTTGAAGTGAACACTATAGATATTCTAAAAACTCAACTTTTAGTAACTCAGTTTTAACTTGCCTCTTTACATGGTCAATAGCATGTTACATATCTTGTGGAAGAAAGGGAAATCTATTTTGGATAAATCCTACTACAGCATGAGCTGTAGATTATTACCAAGTCACCAGCACCATATTGTAGCAACACATACAATAGATGTAGTGGTAGGTGTGTTTCTTCTCTTGGATGGTGATAAATCTCTTTAAACTGTCAGCCTGCAAATATAAATATTTCTTGAAATTTATGGCCAACATGGCAAAAGCGATTCACCAAAGCACTTGTTTTCTATTATTTTATTAGATGACATTCATCCATGATGGAAAAGTAAGGGTGATGATGGGGGATTGTCTTGAGAAGAGAGCTCTGAATGGGGCCAAGAATGGAAGGTCAGATGTCAAGGACAAAAACTTTGAGAGTGCTTTCTTGGCCTTGTAGTCTTCAATCTTTTCCCCTCCTATCTTTTAATAGGAAACCATTCCTAGGCTGTAATGACTTGGAATTTGTATATCCCTATTTCCAAAGGAGATAATGGCTCTCTGTCAAGATATCATCAGGCTTAGCTTCGTTTTAATTGAGTTCCCTGATGCATTTGACAGACTGTGCAGTGAGATCTGGGATCCTGACTATCTTGTGTTTACCAGTGATGGTCATGTCAATAGATAATGGTGGGGAGGCCTTGGTTCATACACTTACTAATTTTCCTAAAACATGTCCCTGAATTACATTGTGTATAATGCATATATTTACAGGGTCTTGTAGTTTTGGTCTGTTAATAAATAGAGGGCCAGGTAGAAATTTCTGAAGTATCAGGAAGACTGCTCCAGAGTAGAGCAGGCATTACATTTAGAGAAGTCCAAAGTCTGCCCAGGCCTACCACAGGCAGGTGATAACCAGTCCATCAGCCAGGCAGCACCACCTTCAGCAGCATCATATTTGGCCCACAGGGAAGACACTCTTCTCCAGCACATCACGTAGTGTCCTCCTGGGTCACCCTCTTACAAAATAAGCCTCAGATACACTAGTGGGCCCACTCACCTCTTTCTCCAAAAATGACTAATTTGTGTGAGTCAAATTCCATACTCCACAAATGAATGAATGGTATTTCCAAACACTGTAAAGATGTGTTAAAATTTTACATATATGCCTTTAGGGTTTTCTCTTTTGAGTAGTAATGGATAAAATCAACTTACATTCTATTGACTGTTTTTATTAAAATTCAAAACAGTACTACACTTTCATCCTCTCCTACCTCTCTTCAGGGATTCTCCCTTTGAAATCTAGCTTTTAACTAATGAAATAAATAAACTAGTATGGCATTCTTGGGGGCTATTCATAAAGTTCAAGTGTACAAATAAAAACTTACAATCAAAAAAAATTTTTAAAAATTAAAAAAAATAAAACAAAAAAAAAACTTACAATCACCAGTTCTGTGATGCATCATAAAGTAGAGGTGTTAGTGAAAGGCTTCAGCTGGCACTGTGACTAGCTGTCCCCTTACTTCAGGACGAAGATCCTGCATGCATTTCTTGAAAAAGATCCCGTCTGGGTGGACTTCCCCACTAGCTTTACTCATTACATCAAATTAAAAGGCAAATATTGACAATGAACATGAAACCAATTTAACCCCAAACCTGCTAGCCTAGGGTACATTTCTGCTAAAAATTATAACCAACACCTTCAGGAGGAAGAAGAAACTAACACTTCACTCTAAGTGACTCTAACCCAGTTATTTACATAAACTTAGTGGACTGAATTCAGAAGTTTAAATATGAGTAAGGAGATACGTAACATCGGTTGTGCAAACAACTAAGGAATTCTACAATAGGGCATCTCAATGACCCAGAGCAAAAAGAATGGGTTATTTTAATTCCCCAGAAAATATTTCCCTCTGAAAATAAATACCAATACAAAGAACTTAATTCCCTGCTTTAATTCCCTGCTATAGAAAGTGCTCCTACAGATCCATGATATGATGAGGCCAGTACAAAGACAGTGGGCTTTGCTTGTTATCCATTTCTCCTCACTCACACAGGCAGAAGGGACCTGAAATGAAATACACTCTTCAAAGAGTGGCATTCCCTCTGTGCCCCTCTTTATTAGCCCACTTAGAAAAATCAATGCATCTGCATGAGTAAGAGGGGCATGGTATTGATGGTTTAGCTTCTAGAAGTCAGTAAGTAGAGAATGTAACATAGCCTGATTGGTTAAAGTGTAGTGTTAAGGGAATAAAAGGATGGACAGGAAATTGACAGATTCATTGACAATAAAAGCAATGACTATAATAATACTATATGTTATTATCATAAACATTTGGTCTTACATTAAATCACTCCATGCTCCTGAGCTTCTGCAGTTTGTGTCTGGATACTGTATTATTTTGTCCTCTTCCCTGTAGCTAGTCGTCACTTATTATAGCCATTAAAATGCCTACTTACCATATTTTTCAAAGTATAATATACATGCCTTTCATACATGAGTTTTTCTACTGCAGCTACTAATGAGTGTGCAGGTGAGTATATGTGTCTGCGCATGTGTGTGTGTACCCATTTGTGTCTGAATATTTGCATCTTTCCACTTCCTGAAATTCAACTTTTTTCTATTAGTGGAGGTTAGCACGTAATTGAATTTTGGCAGAAATGCAACTCTATTGTCATCTTTTTTTTTCCCTCAAATGTTTATTTAAATTCTAGTTAGTTGACATACAGTGCAATATTGGTCTCAGAAGTAGAATTTAGTGATTCATCACTTACATAAAAAATCCAGTGCTCATTACATCACATGCCCTCCTTAATCCCCATCACCCATTCAGCCCATACCCTTCCCACTTCCCTCCATCAACCTTCAGTTTGTTCTCTATCATTAAGAGTCTCTTACAGTTTCCCCCTCCTTTCTCTTCCCCCTTCCCACATATTCATCCTTTTTGTTTCTTAAATTCCACATGTGAATGAAATCATATGGTATTTGTCTTTCTCTGACTTAGTGCTTAGCATGATGCACTCTAGTTCCATCCATGTCATTGCAAATGGTAAGATTTCATTATTTTTTATGAATAAGTAATAGTCCATTGTCTATATATACCACATCTTCTTTATTCATCAGTCAATGGACATTTGGCCTCTTTCCATATTTTGGCTACTGTTGACAATGCTGCTATAAACATTGGGGTGCATGTATCCTTTTGAATCTGTATTTTTGTATCCTTTGGGTAAATACCTAGTAGTGCAATTGCTGGATCATAGGGTAGTTCTATTTTTTACTTTTTGAGGAACCTCCACACTGTTCTCCAGAGTGGCTGCACCGGTTTGCATTCCCAACAACAGTGCAAGAGGGAGTTCCTTTTTCTCTGCATCCTCACTAATACCTGTTGTTTCCTGTGTTGTTAATTTTAGCCATTCTGACAGGTGTGAGATGGCATCTCATCATGGTTTTGATTTGTATTTCCCTAATAATGAATGATGTTGAGCGTCTTTTTATGTGTCTGTTAGCCATCTAGATATCTTTTATGGGAAAATGTCTCTTCATGTCTTCCTATTGCTTAACTAGACTATTTGTTTTATGGGTGTTGAGTTGGAGAAGTTCTTTATAGATTTTGGATACTAACCTTTTATCAGATATACCACTTGCAAATATCTTCTCCCATTCTGTAGTTTGTTGGTTGTTTCCTTCGCTGTGCAGAAGCTTTTTTATCTTGATGAAATCCCAATAGCTCATTTTTGCTTTTGTTTCCCTTGCCTCTAGCAGCGTGTCTAGTAAGAAGTTGTGACAGCCAAGGTCAAAGAGGTTGCTGCCTATATTCTCCTCTAGGGTTTTGATGATTTCCTGTCTCACATTTAACTCCATTGTCATCTTGATGATATTCATTTAAGAGAACTTTGGCTTTGATGTGTCAGTTTTTGTGACTTAGTAGTAACCAATATTTTATATAATTATATATATACACACACACTTATATATACACATATTACAAACCCAAGAACAAGAATCACAGACTCTACTGAATGAGCCAGTCAGGAACCCCTAATTTTACATATTTTTAATTTATACTGCAATATTTCAGTCATACAAAAAAGTATTAGAATAATAAAGCAGATATATATGTACATTTCACCCAACTTAAAAAATGATATATTACCAAAAAAATTAATGATCCTTGTTGATACCTCCTTGATAAAAACGTATACTCTCCAAAGGGAATCATGGCCTAGGATTTGGAGGATTTCTTTGGAGGGTTTTGTGTGTGTGTGTGTGTGTGTGTGTGTGTGTGTGTGTGGTATGTTTGTTTGGATAATATTTAGTGTTTTAAACTTTATATAAATGGTGTACTGTTTGTATCCTTCTGAAACTTGCTTTCCTCATTCAGTATTAAACTTGGATTTTCATCCATGTGGATATATGTAGCTCTGGCCAGTGGATTTTTTATTGCTGTATATTATTCTAATGGGTAGATAAGCAATAATAGAAACATTCTCTTGATGATGGACATTTGGATTCTTCCTGATCTTTCTCCCATAAAATTGCTTCCTATAGTACTGTTATATTTCTTTCTGTATGTGCATGTGTGAGAATTAATCCTAGCACATAGACCTATGAGTAGAATTTCTGGGTAATAGAATAGATCTAACATTGGTAGATATTGACAAGTTAATTCCCTAAATTGTTTTACAATTTTATACTCCTAGCATCAATGTATTCTTATTATAAGTAATATGAACAGGTTTTAATTTGCATTTCCTTGATTACTAGTGAATTTGAGAAAATTTTATACATATATAGCCATATGCTTGCAGGCTTGCCTAAGTTCTGCCTAAATTTAAGGGTAGAACAAACTGTGTAAGCACAAGGTGGTGTGGGATAAGCAGGATAAGCAGGAAACCTGCCCATGTCCTTCCTGGACTCTTCTCTAGTGAGAGGCAAAATTCATCTGCCATGGAAATGGTGGCATGGGGCAGGAGGGTAGATGGAGTGGTCAGGAGATATATATATATGTGTGTGTTAACAGCAATCATAATAGCAAACTTTCCTAAGACAATATCCTTCATGCTATTTGAACTCTAGCCTTATCCTTCAAATATTACATGACCTATACTATGAATTTAATATGAATTCAATAAATATAATATCCCTACCTAACCACTTAGTTCTATGAGAGTAAAGGGAGAAGAAATGGAAGAATGCATGCAGATAGTAATTCCTAACTCATCATATTGGGTGAGATATAATTAAGTAATGCATAAAGTGCTCAGCCCTAAAGTTGGAAAAGAATATTCATTCAAGAAAGGTAAACTTCAAAAGATTTTTTAATGAAAGTAAAGATAAATTATCTTAAAAGGTATATGTCACAATGTTCCATGAGGTTACATAAGGGCCTCTTCCCATACCACCCCTTAGTTCGCTGCCTCCAGACTATTTTGGACTTGGAAGCCAGACAATCGAACTTACTGGAAGTGTATGTAAAGTAGGAGTAAATAAGGGTTGAGATTAGTCTGAGCAGTTTTCCTATGAGTAAAGAGCAGAGAATATTGGTACTTTGGTCACTCATATATTTTTATGACTTATTTTTTGTTCTTGGCAGTGTTCCTGATAGGTGACAACTTGAGAACTGAAAAAATGAGGATTTTTCTCTTTCTTCCTTATAAATGTCAGTAGACTCTAACAGCTTACTCTCCAAAAATAAGCATTAGTCTGGAAAAGTACTGGAGAGAGGTTTTTCTCTTCCTAACCAGCCAAGTGGATATATTAACACTTTTTTTTTATAAATTCAAAGAAAGAATAATAATTAAGCATCTGGGTTCTTACTGTATCTGGCCTAAAAATTTATATTCCAAAATGATGTGATATGATACACATAGCAACTTGTGAATAATCCATAATATCAAAAGTATGATTATACATCAAAATTTGAATCTCCAGATATCTTTCCAACTCAGCATATCTTTTCCAATAAATGTATTTAAATGGCAACAAGGTCATATAGATAGTTCTAAATGACTGTATAAACCATGGTTTAGTCAAACCCTAATATTAATAGTATTAATTATTATTATTAAAAGCATTAATTATATTATCCTATATATTATTAACTATATTATACATAATAACTATACTATTATACTGTCTATTGTATACAATGCCTGAATACTGGATTAATTCAGGTGTTGGGAGGAAGAAGAAAATTCCCTTTTATGTTAGTATTTTCCCATCTCGTTATGAGTCTTATATTGCCTTTCTTGCTGTCCTCAATCCTCCATCCCTTCCCCATCAAAACTCTGAATCTGAGTTGTTCAGTGAAATTGAGATAATATTAAAGCAATCTGGTTGAACTAATTTACACTAACATGAAAATGATTCCCTAATCCTTTCAAAGGAATTTGAATTCTTAAAAGATGGCTTTGATAAACTATTTGAATCTTCAGTGTCAGAATTCCAGGCACATTAAGTAACTTAGTCAATATTTGATGAGATATTGGGAGTGAAGGGAGATAGTTTAGATATCATCACTACCTTGAGAATTGCTTTTAATAATCTATTCTCTCCCACTAATAGAGATTTTGAAAATTTTCTGACAACATCTACTTCCCATGATAGTAATGGATATATCTACAGAGAGCTTTTTAAATGGTCATATTTTTATATCAGGACTTTTTTTCAGAAAAGGTAAGAATAATCACTTTTGAAATGTTTGCATTTTGTTTATTTTTGTCTTTTAAAATTACTTTCTTGGCTTTGCTTTTATCTTCCTAATGGAGTTGATGGGAAAGGAAAATTAGTTGACTCTGAAAAGAAAATATCTCATTCTTTAAGCTCCCTCTCATTCTGCTTCTGCCAATAAATAAAAAATAAATGGGGAGAGGAAGATGAAAGAAAAGAAGACAACCCACATATTGGAAGTAATGTTCATCCTATATCTTGACATAGAAGGCAAGCTTTAAAAAGAGGCTTGCCTCTGTGTCCTGCAGTAAAAACAAATATTAGCATGAAAGGCTGTTATCTGGTGATCCCTGGGTGGCTCAGCAGTTTAGCGCCTGCCTTCAGCCCAGTGTGTGATCCTGGAGTCCTGGGATCGAGTCCCACATCAGGCTCCCTGCATGGGGCCTGCTTCTCCCTCTGCCTGTGTCTCTGCCTCTCTCTCTCTCTCTCTCCCTCTCTGTGTCTCATGAATAAATAAATAAAATCTTTTTTTAAAAAAAAAAGAAAGGATGTTATCTGCAAAAGCAGTGAATGATTAACCTTAAAGTTAAAAGAAAATAGAATCAAGTTTCATGTAGTCATAAAATAGTATTGGACACAATTACAAATTCTGGTCTTCTAATCAATGAATACCTGATTCTTAAAATAAATGGTTTTGGAGATGACAATGTAAGGAATATCTTGACATGATGGTGATGAAATCCAAATTGTTTTATTGATCCATGGTCCAGTGATTCCATGTTTACTCTGTACTTCATGACAAGATGACCTGCTCTTTGACAACATGGCAACATGTGTCCTAAGCCTTTTCTAAGTCCCAATGGGGGTCACTGATCCAGAAGAAATAGAAAATTATTCTTGCTCACCTTTTAAAGATTCCTTTGTCTCATCCAAGCATTCTCATTGATTGAATCTCATTATTATGCCAGCGCTGAAATTTTGTAAACCATGCCTGTCTCTATCCCTTCTGGCCTGTTCAGCTCAGAGCCTTCTTTGCACGTGTTGAAAGAGGAATTTGGTTTTCTACCTCACTTCTCAAGAATCACCATTCTCCCAATACACCATATATATTTTTTAAAGAGAAACTTCCTCAAAGAGTTATTCTATTTTTAAAACTGATGGCAGCAATCATGTTAAGCAAAGCTTCAGTCAGGGAACTCCATTCACAAATGGAGTACTTAATCTGTTCATTTGTTTGTTCACAAAGATTTATTAAGACCTTACTAATGCCAGCTGCTAGATTAATTGCTAGCCTGAAAGGAGTGAACAAGATAGACAGTCTTACTTCTTAGGAAGCTTAGCACCAAGACAGAAAGACAAACCTTGAACAATAATTACAAGATTAAGGATGTTATAAAGTGGGAAGTGCATATGCCATCAGGGTGGACATAGTGAAGGCCTTTTGAAGGAAGTGGCATTTAAACAGAAACCAGAAGGAACAAAAGAATCAGAGATTTAAAAGTGAGGAAGGGTTATGCAGAAAGAACAGCTTATATGAGTGCTCTGAAGTAGAAGAGAACATGACCCATTTGCAGAAAAACAGTTCTCTATCACGAACACATAGAAAATGAGGTCAGGAGTGCTAGGGGTGAGATTTTATCATTTAAAAAAAATGTTTTTGAGAGAGAGAGCACAAGCAGGGGAGGAGGGGCAGAGAGAGAGAGAGAGAATCTTAAGCAGGCTCCATGCCCAGCCTGACACAGGGCTCTATCCCAGGACCCTGAGATCATGACCTGAGCTGAAACCAAGAGGTGGGCACTGAACTGAGCTACCCAGGTGCCCCATGGTTGAGATTTTCAATGATAAGTGTGATTCATATTATGGGGAACATTGTAGTCATCCCAAGGAGTTGCTCTTTTTCCTTAGGGCCATGACACATTTTTTTAAGTCAGAGAGTAACATTTGCATTTCAAAATCATCTCTCTGGCTGTAATTGTAAAAATAGATCTGAGAATTGTGAGATTGGATGCAAGGAATCCCGTTATGAAGTTATTACAAACCCCTGGTTCCAACAACATGGTAACCTAAGATAGCAGGAAAAAAAATCTTGCTAAAAATACCTAGACATTTTCAAAAGAAAAAATAGTTTAAGTACGTGTGGTCCTAAGAAATACAGATGACAGAAATGAAGGAGCTCAAATCCCAGAGAAGCCAGCAAGGAGGCCAGCACTGTGGCTGCCTGGGGGAGTTGATATGACTCAGCCATTTGCAGGCTTGGGTTTTAATTCACAGGTAGGGAAAAAACTGTTGTCCTAAGCCTGACTGAGGTGAGAAGTCAGAATTAAGATCTTGAAGGGCTGTAGCCTCAATGCAAGGGTGAAACAGATAAAAATCCACCCTTCAGTAGATAGCCCCAAGAAGAAACTTTGAGTGCTCATCTTCCTTAAGCTGGTCTTGAGTAAGAGTGCCTTTATCTGAGAGTTTTAGCTCCTGGGCCTCACCTAATACAGATTTGGGGTTCATATTTGTACTAGCAACCTGAACCAAGAACACCTAGGAAGCCACAAAATTCATCATAGAAATGTTTCCATAACCCAACCACGAATCTGTTTTTTGTCTCCATGGATTAATTGACTAGAATTTGGGTCTGAGAAAATTACCTAGAATGCAGCATAGAAAGCTAAAGAAAGAAATGAATGATGCAAAAGAAAAGTTAGGAAAATAGAAAATAAAACCGGCAAGAGCAACATACTCAATAGGAATTTTTGAAATGATACACAGAGAATGAAGGATAGACAATATTTAAAGAGAAAGTTGTGTTGACCCCTTAACTGATGACAAACATGATCACTCAAACTCAAGAGCCCTGCCCCTCCAGGTTCCAGACAGAATAAATGAAATTAATTTCTACCTAGACAAATCATTGTGAAACTGAAGAAAATCAATGCCATTTGGAACATCTTATAATCAACCAGAAATAAGACCCATGAAATAAAAAGCAGTAAATTACTTAATCTGTCAGCAGACTTCCACTAGTACCAATGAAAGCTATACAACAAGTGAGAGAAAACTACTTAAAAGACAATTGGTCATTCTCAGGGTTTTACTCAGAAATTTTTTAAAGATGTGTTTCTATAAAAAGGAAATGGAACATGGAAGGAAGGAATGATATACAAAAATTAATGGTGATGCCAAAAGACATCGATGCAAAAATATAAGCACATTGACTCTAACAAAACAGAAATCACAATGGAATAATTTGGGAAACAGCAAAAGCAAATTATACTTTAAATCCTGGGAAACAATATGTAAAATGGAAGTTAGAGGATAAGGCTGAATATGGTTACGTAGCCTTAGTCTCTTGTATTATTAAGAAGGAAAATAAAAATAGTAATTTCAATAATATTAATTTAACATATACAAGTTACATACTGAAAATAACAACTATTGTATATTGGAAGTACTTCCAAAATATTTCCAAAGTAATAGAAGATGATTAAAAAAATAAACTCAAGCAATATGATAGAAACAGACAATAAGCATGCACAGTAAAAGTAAAATATAAAGCACAAAATAAGATAGTTTGAGTAAGTCTAAATACATTAATAACACAAAAAAATACAAAAACACTACAGTTACTAGTTAAAAGCAGAGATTGTCAAAGTGAATTTTTAAAGTCTACTTTATATGCATGAACAGTGGAAAAATAAAAATATACCAGGCAAATACAACCTAAACAAAGAAAATATGACTATATATCAATATCAACCAAAGTAGAACTTGAAGAAAATTAGTATCATTAGGCTTAAAGAGAAACATTTCATAATACTGAAAAAAAACTTCAGCAGATGATATAGCAATCCCCAACCTATATACACCTAAAAATCTATGTCCAAAATATACAAAGTTAAAAGCAAGATACTTATAAGAAAAAATTTTAAATTTCACAATCACAATGGAATATTTTAATACATTTTCCTCAACAACTGGTAGATCAAGCAGACTAGAGAATTGTGGGATGTAGAAATTTTGAGCAATACTGTTTAAAACGTGATCCATCGTAGGAATTTAGAGAATGTGCATTTTGTTTAATACACATGGAGCATATACAAAAATTTACCATAAAGTGCCACAAAACAGGACTCAGCAAATACAAAGGAATCAATTTCATGTAGCTAGGTTCTTGATAATATTGAAATAACATTAGTAATCCCAAAATTTCCTTTTCCATCCATTCTGGAAAATTTAAAAGCACTCTTTTCATTTTTTAAATAAAAATAAATAAATAAAGAGGCACCTGGTGGACTCAGTTGGTAGAGCATGCAACTCTTGATTTCAGGGTTGTGAGTTCAAGCCCCACATTACTTCTAAAAATAAATCTTTCATCAAAGAGCTCAAAATCTGAAAGAGCAAAAACATGTGTCATCACAATACTGTATGGTAACATTAATTCCACAGGAGTTATGATAGCACGAGGCAGGGAGGGGGTGAGAGGAGGGAAGATTCTTTTAAGGAGTTGATGCATGTGTGGAATACTAAATTGCAAATAGGTGTGAGCCAGGTATGACTTCTCTTTTGCATTTTTAAAAATCGTGATATAATTTACATACCACAAAATTCACCCATTTAAAGTGTATGAGTGAGCGGGTTTTAGCATAATCACAAGATTATGCAACTTTCGCTTTTGTCTAATTCCAGAATGCCAAAAAGAAATTCCATATCCATTAGCACTTTCTGTCCATTCCTTCCCTTCCCCTAACCCAGCGTAACCACTAATCTACTTTCTGTCTTTATGGATTTGCTAATTCTGGGCATTTCATGTTAATGGGGTCATATAATGCATGGCCTTTTATGTCTGACTCCTTTCATATAGCATAATGCTTCAAGATTCATCCATATATGAGTATTTCATTCTTTTTTATTGCCAAGTAATAGTCCATTACATGGATGTGCGACATTTTGTTTACTTACTCATAATTCAAATGGATGGACATGTAGGTTGTTTCCACTTTAAGTTATTATAAACATTTAATATTATAAACATTTGTGTACAAGTTTTTGTGTGAGTACAGGTTTTGAATTTTCTTGAGTACATTTTTAGGAGTGGAATTGTTGGGTCACATAGTAACTCTATGTTCAGCATTTTAAGTAACTGACCAACTGTTTTCCGTAGTCGCTACACCATTTTATGTTCCCATAGTCAGGTGAGACTACATGTAGGTATATGTATGTGTGTGAGGGAGGGAGAAAAGGAAGGAGAGAAGTACTAATATCAGGGAAGTGACAGCGGCCAAAAGTAAAAGCAACAGCATTGGAGTCAGAAAAGTGTGACTAAAACCTCAAAGATAAACAACTGTGTATTGCATTGAGGGAAATCGCTTTGTAATTCTGCATCCCCACATCACAGAATTTAGGAACTTGAGACCTGCAAGATTGTGACCACCCGATCTTTCACCTTGGGCAGTTCAGGTAACATCTCTGAGCTCTGACTTATTTATCTGAAAAGTGGACTTAACCTTTCTTATCCTGTCAACCTTCTGGGATTATGGGAATCTCAGGGCAAAGGGGCTACAAAAGCCCTCATGAGATTCAGGGTGTAGTGATGGCGGAAAGCTACCTACAACATAGGGCTAAAGAGGTTGAGGCCCCGCTCATATCATTTTGATCTCCAATAAAGCCATAAATTCATCCTGTTTTTTCACTTCTCAAGTGAAAAACCAGTGCATACCGACCACACTTCAGCAAACAACTCATAACTTTCTGATAGTAGGTAAACATCAGAAATAATTATTTATTGATTTGCCATCAACTTTACAATCTGTTTAGACATTCTTATTGTAAGAACTATGTATATTCACAGTGATTTTTCTACCTGATTTATTCTCCAATACTTCATTTAGTGTTAAATACTCTAATAAACCCCAAATCTCAGTGGTTTAACACAGTAACAGTTTGTTATTTGTTTATGTAACAGTCCAAGATGGTCAACAAGGGTGAGGGGAAGTGAAAGGGACATGAGAAGCCTCTGTTCCACTCAGTCTTTTGTTTTTAAGATTTTATTTATTTATTCACGAGAGACACACAGAAAGAGGCAGAGACACAGGCAGAGGGAGAAGCAGGCTCCCTGCAGGGAGCCTGATGCGGGACTCAATCCCAGGACCCCAGGATCACACCCTGAGCTGAAGGCAGACGCTCAACTGCTGAGCCACCCAGGCATCCCTCCACTCAGGCTTTATGGGACCCCAGCCACAGTCCTTTCTTGCTAAGAGGTTCTAATGTCATAGGAAAGATGAGGCACAAGAATAAATAATGTCAAATAAGTGTATGAGCTACCACCTGATGTTGAGGTCTGGGAAACTGCAGTGGAAGAGCCTGGAGTGATCTATGAGAACTTTCAGTGTGAAGGTGGATAGCTGCACATAGTGAAGGAGTACTCCATGAAGCAGAAATGAGATGAACAAAATCTTTGAAGTGGAAGAACACGAGGTGATTTCAAATGAGACCAACGTTTCTGGGTGTCTGTGTGTACAGAGACCCTCTGTACTAGCTTGCAACTCCTATGTGAATGTAAAATCCAAAAAAGTTTTCAATAATTGTGTGGGACGGGGGAGAGACAAAGAGAGAAAGAGGCAAGAGAAAAAGGAAAGCTTGTGTGTGTCTATGATGAAGGATATACTATGAAGGAAGATATAAGAGAATCCTGTAGTTCTCCTGTTAAAATTGAGGCAATAGATGCAGAAACAACAGAGGTTTGTCCAAAGTCACACAGCCATTTAGAAGCGAAGCTGTGACTAGCTCATTCTGGTGCCCCTTATATAGAATAAAACAAGAAGGGATGCCTGGGTGGCTCAGCAGTTGGGCATCTGCCTTGGGCCTAGCGCGTGACCTTGGGGTCCTGGGATCGAGTCCTGCATCGGGCTCCCTGCCTGCTTCTCCCTCTGCCTGTGTCTCTGCCTCTCTCTCTCTCTCTCTCTCTCTCTCTCTCTCATGAATAAATAAATAAAATCTATATAAATAGAATAGAATAGAATAGAATAGAATAGAATAGAATAGAATAGAATAGAATAAAACAAGAAGTGTGAGCCTGAAAATGGGAGAGATCTGGAGGTGGAGAATATTCGGGACCAAATACATTGTAGGTAAATTTGTGCTTAACCATGCAAGCTAGGTCATGGAAAGCAAACTTCTAAAAATGATTCATGCCAAATGTAACAAATTAAGAGTTTAAAATATGTTCTTTCCCATGAATATCTACAGGATGATTTACTTCACCATATGCTAATAATGTTCTGGTTTTAATCAGCAACATATTGCATAGCGAAAGCTTACCTGTAACCTGGTCCATTAAAATTAATTGGTAAACATGGCTATATTTTTAGAATGTTATCGCAACGTTTATTAATGAAGGTGTGAAATGACCTTTCATGGTCTTGAGTATGCCACTGGGGATTCTATAAGGACACTGAATAATATTATTACAAGGTCAGGGTTGAGCCCTGACATTGCAAGTTATTTTTTTAATTGAAGCATGGTTGACATACAATGTTATATTAGTTTCAGGTGGACAACGTACTCATATAACAATTGTATACATTCCTCAGTGCTCATCACTATAAGTGTAGTCACTGTCACCATACAACATTATTACAATGTTATTGACTTATTCCTTATGCTGCACTTTTCATCTCCGTGACTTATTTTATAATTCAAAGTTTATACCTATTAGTTCCCTTTGCCTATTTTCCTCATCCCCCACCTACTTCCCCTCTAGCAAACACCAGTTTGTTCTCTGTATGTATTAGTCTGTTTCTGTTTTTTGTTTGTCCCTTCATTTGTTTTTTAGATTCCACAAATAAGTGAAATCATATAGTATTTGTCTTTCTCAGACTGATTTATTTCAGTTAGCACAATATTCTCTAGGTCCATCTGTGTTGTCATAAATGGAAAGATCTCATTCTTTTTTATGACCAAGTTTTATATATATATATAAAGTTTATATATAAAAACTCGGTCATATCCACATATCTATATGTATATATATATCACACTTCTTTATTCACTCATCTATAGATGAACAGTCTTTAGAATAGGCTTATCAAGAAGGCTTGGAAGTTGTTAGAGAGAGAGAGCAAGCCTTGAGAATACTGAGACAAGGCAGAGGGAACGAGGTAGGAGGGAACACCAGTGATCCACAGCAAGATGAGGGAGTGGAGAAGGCAGGGGGAGAAAAATAAGAGAACAGGTCAGTGGGGGAATGGTGGGGGGAGATCATGGGGTCTTGTAATATATTGTAAGGCCTTCCATTTTTACTCTGTGTGAGACAGCAAAAACCTTGGAGAATTTCAAGCAATGCAATGATGTGAACTTGCTTACATTTTGCAAGATTGCTGTGGCAGTTCTATTGGGGAATGACTATATAGAGGCAAGGGTAGAAAAAGGAACATCAGCTAGACCACTGCAAGGAATTATAAGAATCTCGTAGGGGATGGTGATGGTTCTACCAAAGTAGCAGTTCACAGATCACAGTGATTAGATTTGCTGAAGGATTGATTGGATGTGAGGTGTGAGAAAAGGAAAAATCAACAGTAACACCAAGACTGTTGGCCTGAGAAACTGGATCCATTAAGTTACTATTATCTGAGATGTGGTAGGAGAAGGTATTGGGGAAAAGATCAGGGGCCCAGTTCTGTACACATGAAGTTTGAGATGTCAGATATTAAAGTGGGAATTAGGAGCAGAAAGCTGAGAATGGAAGCAGAGCTTCTGTAAAATGGTGGGCAATCTTAAAGACTTGCAGGGTGGCCAAAATTCCGTGAAGCAGGGTTTTGTCTTCCATGCTCTCAAATTGACAGAACATGAGCATTTGGGAACTGGGTATGATAGTCTTAAATAGGCTGCTGTAGATGGGCTGAAAGTTTCAATAGGACACAGAGACATAGAGAAAAAATCAAGGAAGTGAAGATGGAAGAGCATGAAAGACAAGCTCCAACCATGTTCAATATTGCTCTGAAAAAAATTTTGTAAATCTCTGTCTTGCACCTCCCTTCTGCATGCCATGGACTCCTCCCACCCCACCCATCTTTCCAGAATCCACACTAATACCATTAGTTCAGCTTTGGGGAATCGTTGGTCTCCAAAGAAACCAATCGCTATTTGTGCCATTGTTTCTATGGATAATTCCAAACAATGCCCACCTCACTTGATGAAAATATAGCACTGCCTGGATTTAGAAAACTAAATCCTTTCTAATGAGGCAACTCAGTTCAAATCTCCAGTTGTCTGGGCTCCTTCAATATCATGTGCAGCTTTTTCCTATAGAACTGCCACTCATCTTTAGAGGACACGTGTTTACTGGCAACACAAAGGTTATGGGGCTTCATCATGGAGCTTTAGAGGTAAGACTCTGTCATTCCCAGCAAGTCCCAACATTCTGAGAATAGAATACTCTGCCATTGCTAGATTTTGTGACAGCTCAGAGTCCTACCTCCTCTCCTACTGTCTCCAAAATCCCTATTTTTCATTAATGAATTAATTAGAATTTTGTTTGGGAAGAATGTTGTGACACCTCTTGAAATAATTGGAGATGTCCTAGGGAGTTGCAGAGCCTGAGTCGGGAGTCACTTATCTGAGATATTTTCATCTAAAAACTGAGAAAATTGACACAAGAAAAATAAATGACGTATGGAGTTTTAGGCAACTGGGGGGTGAAGAGGAAATTCTCTATTGAGAAGCTTAGTGAAAGCACAGATAATTAATGATACAGAATTATTGACCTAGTTCTGATGATCGGCTGCACAAGTTAAGATGGAAGTTCAGGTCTTATAGTTGTATATGGGGTGAACTTTTTCCAGAAAGAACACATGGAGACAGGATCTAAGAGGTATTATGCAGTTACCTTGCCCTGAATATGTAAGTGCTAGGGAGCCACGGTAGGGAAGGCCCCCAATTTTCCAGTAGAAATGATGGAAAGATGGTTATTATCAACCTAGTGCTGCTTCGCTTCTTCTCAAATGTAAATATGGATCTCCATTATTCATGGCAGTCTATTAGGGCTTATATTTCACTCCCCACGCCTCCACCACAGCACCAGCCAGAACCCCATACGGAATGAATAATTGCTAAACTGGAACATGATTTGCAAAGCTGTAGACTTTTATTTTGATGGCTTCTGGCAAATGTCAAAAACTTTAACAATTTAGACTGTTTTGAGGGTTTCCTTTAGCTATGACCTCAACCTTGTACTTAGCCCACCAGATTCTCAGTCTAGGCCAAAAATCAAATAACACAGGTCAGGTAGTGAAGCTAATTTTGATGCTAGGAGAAAGGAAAGGGTGCCATAACTCAAACCCATGGTTACCCCAATCGTCATTCATTAGATATAAAATTCAGGAGAAATCATAATCAGACTGGATTATGCTGCTCCCACTTCCTGCCCTAACCACCTCTCCTATAGGGCTTGTTATTCCTGCCTTTAGCCTAGAAGTGGATTGGATGAGAGAAGAGAGCTGTGTTCTATAATCATAAAACTATATCTAAGGGGAGATAAGAACCCATAAAATAAAAATTTCACAATTGAAGAAAAGCTGTAGCGGCATCCAGTCCAACTCCTTCACTTTACAGATGAGAAAGTAAAGTCTAGAGAAGTAGAGTGACTTGCCTAAGATATAAAAACTGCCTAGATGGAATGCTACTGAGCAGTAACAAGAAGGGAACCATTGACACTTGCAACAAGATGGATGGATCTCCAGGGAATTATGCTAACTGGAAGAAGGCAGTCTCCGAGGGTTGTATACCATATGATTTTATTCACACAACTTTCTTAATATGGCAAAGTTATAGAAATGGAGAATAGCTTAGTGGTTGTCAGGGGTTGAGGGAGGTAAGTAGGTGTCACTATTATCAAATAGGAGAAATCCTTGTGCTGATAGAGATGTTTGTATTTTGACAACATAGATGTCAATATCCTGGTGACCAGGCGCTGTAGTTCTGCGAGATGTCATAGCGAGAGAAACTGAGTAAAGTGTATATGCCGGGTATATAGGATTTCTCTACAGTATTTCTTAAAACTGCGTGTCAATACGCAATTATTTCAAAATTAAAAATTTACTTTAAAAGAGCACCTTTCAGAACAAAAGTGATTGTTACACTTAAAATCATTCATGAAAATGTTTCCTATATCTTCCTCAAGTGATAGTTAACAAGGTTGTATAGGTTTGTCTGTCGGTCCTATCCAACTGTATTCTTAGTATGTGGTCATTTACTGTGTACAAATTCTATCTCAGTAAAAGAAACTGCCACTTATGAGCAAATACAGCAGCACAATTGTCGCTCTGACCTTTGGACTTGAAAAGAAATGAAAAGATATTTCCCATTTATGAAAAGATATTTTCTTCTGACTTGCATTCTTAAGACCAATAAACATCACGTATGTATCCACCACCCCTCCAAAAAAAAAAAAAATGCTGGAGGCAGAGTGAGATCTTTGGTGTAGATAGGGTGACTTTTAGTAGAATGTCTGCTCTAGGGCTGGGATGAGATATCTCAAAAATGGCCTCAGTCCATGAGTTACACTCTGCAGGGTCACAGACTCTGAGTAAAAGGATGGCAAAAGCCTGGAAATAGAGTGGAACAATATAAATATGAGGCCAAATGTAGGCAACCAGCAAAGAAGTTGGGTTTGGGTAGCTCTGAAGTTTGGGACTGCTAAGAGGGCAGTTTTGCATGAAATTGATGCTCAGTTGACCCAGGCTTGCCTCAGCCTCAGCGTGTTGGTCCTGCCTCCAGTTATTTGCACCAGTGCCTGGGCAGACATGTGAGGGGGTCGGTGGCTCCAGAATAGTTGAGGAATGAGAAAGGGAAACTCTGCAGGGACCTGAAGAGATGGAACCTCAATCGAGTGATCTTGATGAGGGACTGTGAGCCACAGAAGCCCTTTGCCTGGGTAGCTGCTGGGTCCCCTGCCCTGTGTGCTCATGTGTCTCTACCTGTGGGCAGAAAGTATCTCCTTTTCCTTCCTGTGCCTCACGTCACTACCTCTTCCTGACAGCTGGGCCAGGATCACTGCCTCAGTTCAAACGGAACGGTGCTGGTAAGGTGATCACCTCATCCTGGTTTGCCTGGCACGGTCTCAGATTATTTTTAAGATTTTATTTATTTATTTATTTGAGAGAGAGCACAAGTCGGGGGAGGGTGGCAGAGGGAGAAACAGAGTCCTCGCTGAGCAGGGAGCCCCACACGACACTGGGCTCGATCCCAGGACCCCAGAATCACGACCTGAGCCAAAGGCAGATGCTAAACCAACTAAGCCACCCATGCACCCCTGTCTCAGTTTTAATATTGCATAGCCTGCGTCCTGGAAGCCCCTCTCAGTTTCAGGCATTCCAGAGAGGGCTGGCTACTCTAGGAGCTGGTCAAGGTTGGAGGTCACCAGAGAAGGCCACGTGTCTCTAAAAGGTTTCCCACTGTGTCATTTAAGCTGATGAATTTACCGTGGTCCAGGCTTAGAAACTTGGTGTTTATTCCCCATACGAAAAGTGGATCCACTTTAAGACTTAGCATCATTCATGTTCATTGAAACTGACACATAAAGCCAAATACCGCTGTAATTAATTTACACATCAAGCCAAATACCAGTGGAAGCCTGCCTGTGGCAGATCAGGGCATTCTCTCCTCATAGGGAAGCTTCATGGAAAAACAAAGAGTTGGCAGAAATCTGTCACGTGAGCAGGGAATCAGAAGAAGAAGCCTAAACTTTATGGTCCATGACAGTACAGCAATTCAGAGAAAGATGCTGGAGTCCAGGGGTAGACACACACACACACACACACACACACACACAGGTACACACCAGCTGAAAACAATCCTTACCCTTGCAGCACATGATGCCCTCGTATATTTTCTATTTTATTGTATTTCAGTTTTGAAATGCTGGTCATTTAAAAATATTTGAAAAAATAAAAAATAAAAAAAATAAAAATATTTGAGAAGCGCTATGATCAAACGTGACAATCATATGTCCACAACCTTTCTCCAGACAGGTTGATTCACAATGCATTAGGTTTCTGCTCCCTAAATTACACTCACTCTCACGCTCAGCCTCTGTGTACAATCAGATCCCTGTGATTGAAGTTGTATGTCGAACTCTAAGATCTGACATTTCAGATGCAGGTTTACCCCTAACTTGAGAGCTGCATATTCTCTGAGTGTGAGTGTGTGTGTGTGTGTGTGTGTGTGTGTGTGTGTGTTACTAGATTAATGCTCATTGAGACACATTTTTTCCAAGTTCTTGGGGAGCATTTTACTCATGCCCCCGAGGAACATGTTACAATAGTTAACTAATAACTCATTTTCAAGAACTTGACAATTAGCCAACTGCTTTTGCCATATGTTATTTACTTGAGTATCCATGGAATACATCAAGCAAGTATTATTGTCTTGAAATTTTACAGATCTAGAAGCTAAAGCTTAAGGAGATGAAGTGATTTCCCCCAACAGCATGGCCAGTGAATGAAAGAGATTCTAGCTGGTGATAGGATCAGCACCAAGGCTGAGGGAGGAAGACTTTGAAAGCCTTTGTATTATTTCACTTCCCAATAGGTGTGTATCTCAGTAGCCTCTTCAATATGCTCCGCTCACCTCTCTTCAAAGAATACCCCCTTGTTCATCAGGACATTGTTCTGAGGACGGACAGGAGGAAAAGTCAGCATGTAGGGGTCCTTCATGGCTCAACCTCTGTTCCCATGCCAGCCCTCCCGTTCTCTTCCACTTCAGCACCCAGGACACTACCTCAATTCTCCCCCACTTCCCTCTCATCAGTATCTTCCTTTCTGCTTTTTTTTAAAGATTTAATTTATTATTTGAGAGAATGAGCACAAGCAGGGCAGGGAGGGGCAGAAGCAGAGGGAAAAACAGACTCCCCCCTGAGCAGGGAGCCTGATGTGGGGCTCGATCCCAGGACCCTGGGATCATGACCTGAGCTGAAGGCAGATGCTTCACCGGCCGAGCCACCCTTTCTGCTTTTTTAATCTATCATCATCAATCGATTTTATTTACATCATGGTCAGGGACGGAGCTTCCTGGTACCAAAGATGGTTCAAGTTCACTCCAGACCATCATTTACCTATGATTTATGTGTCAGGGGCCACCTGGGATCTTAAGATGCCTCAGAAAAATGCCACATGGCCTGCTGCTGGGCTGGTTCAATAAAGGCCAGCCCACGTGGCAGGCAAACCATTTAGTGAATTATGCTGAGCCACCCTCTCCCGCACCCCTGTTCTTGTCTGTGATACCTGGTCAGGCTCATTGCTTTCCAACTCCGTTTTGCTCTGGACCTTCAGGTTTCTAGTTTTCTCTATCAGAAAGGCCTCCCCTGGGGAGAGTTTATTACTGCTCACCCCACTATCACCTCCAGGTGGTAAGACAAACCTGATGTTCAACTTTATGCCCTCCTTACTAATGGAGTACATTCTAGAATTTAATTTTTGCAACTTCCTCTGTGCTTACCACCCTGGCTTGATAGTACCACGGGATACCTCCACTTATCTTGAAACCCAGAAAGCAACATTAGCTTTAGTATATAAAATTATAAGGCATTTTCAGGGGCAAAGAATGTCATCAAATCAAATTAAATTAGTACTTTGCAACTCCAAATTGGTTAGTAACCACTCTTTTAGAGGACCAAGATGATGGCATTTGCAGACTAGGGAATCCTGTATGGTGAGTCTCAACATATATTCATAATAAAGTAAAAGTATATGTGTGTGGAAAGTATACAGATTGAGTACTAACATACATGGGGCCTTTCGAGAGCCAGAAAGCTTTATCAGTGTACACATTTACATTGCTCGGGGATTGATCGAGTAGTAACATTTTTAATGCCCAAAGCAAAGAAAAAAAATTGCTCCCCATGCTTTCGTTTCAAAATGGTGATGCCGTCTGGAGTACAAGCTGTGCATTCTCAGGAAGGCTTCTTTCTTAGTATGGTATCAGCTAGGTAAAGAGAAGACCAAGCCCAGGCTAGAAGAAACTGGGTCTCCAGGGATGGGCAAAATGCAAAATATTGAGGCACATGATCTCAAAATGTCCTGTGAAATGGTTGAGACTTCCCAAATAAACAAGGCTACAAATAAAAATTCCAAGCCTGCCTTAGTCTGCACACACCCAAATCAGAGATTTTCATCTGGAAGCTCAGAATTTTAAAAACAAACCAACAAAATAAAACAAGAACAACAAAAGCAACAACAAAACCCTTAATCTTCTCAGTGTCTTGGTGCAATTTATGTTATTTTCATGTATCCAATAGATCACAGTGGCTAAGTGTTGTGTTTTGGGTAGAAATATACAGAACAATTTTGTTCCCTGGCTCCTGCATTTGCTGACTGTTTTCTCTCTCTCACTCTCTCTCTCTCCCTCTCACCATAGTTTCTCTATCTTTAAAATAGAGATGATAGGGACGCCTGGGTAGCTCAGTGGTTGGGCATCTGCCTTTGGCTCAGGGCGTGATCCCAGGTTCCTGGGATCAAATCCCACATCGGGCTTCCTGTGGGAAGCCTGCTTCTCCCTCTGCCTGTGTCTCTGGCTCTCTCTCTCTGTCTCTCTCTCTCTGTCTCATGAATAAATAAATAAAATCTTTAAAAAATAAAATAAAATAGAGATGATAAACCCCAATTTGAGAAGTATTGCAAAATGGAACCAAGCAAATCTATTTGTGACTCCTGGCATATATAAAATATTCAATATATGGAAGTTATGATTATTTTCCTTTGCATGAGAAGACTTATAAAAATAATCATTTAGACGTTATATTACTAGAAGATTTTATAGTAATCATCCTCCATCCTGCAATCCTTAGTCTTGTTTTTTCTTCTTTTCTCTTTAGACCAAACATTTTTGGCTTCCTTAATTTTTCTTACACAATTTACATCCTCATTAATGCTTTTGAGTATACTTACTCCTGATCTTAGTTAGTGAAGTGAGTAGTTTATAGAAGGTTCATCATGGATCCCACACTAAATAGACTGCTAAATTTAGGCAAGTCCCTTTAACTTGGATAATTGTAGAGAACAATGAAACGAGAAAGTATGTAAAAGTGATTTGTTTATCAGCAAATGGCTTTGTAATTGTTAGGAGGGATCAATATTATACAACAACTGGTTTAATGGAATTTTCAACTCTAGAAATATATTCATAAAGATAATAATGGTTTCTTAAAACACTGTTTACAAACCTTACCTGACTTCTGGTCCTCTCTCATAAAAATAAACAATAATCCTATACCTCTTCAGGACATTTTTAAAATCATTTGGGCATTTTTGCCTGGTAAGAGTTAAAGAAATTGTTTTAAGGAAAAATGTGCATGTATGCTTTATTTAAGATCATTATACTGTTAAATAATTTAATATAACGTTTAATTAAAATATAGTAATAATCATAATTCATAAAGACAAATTTTACTTTTCATAGTTTATGCATGATACAGGCAGTTGACTTATTTTAAATTAATTTTTAAAGAAAAATGTATAATTTATTAACACACTAAATTCAAAAGTTACATAAATATTTGATTGGGTGACTGAATAGACAAACCACAGATTAATATGGAACAACATGTTATGGTATTTAAAATAGGTAAAAATTGGGGCACCTGGATGGCTCAGTCCATTAAGCGTCTACCTTCGGCTCAGGTCGTGATCCCAGGGTCCTGGGATTGAGCCCCACATCGAGCTCCCTGCTCAGTGGGGAGTCTGCACCTCCCTCTCTCTCTGCCCCTCCCCCTGCTTATGGGCTCACCCTTTGTCTCTCTCTTTCTCAAATAAATAAAATCTTTAAAAGAAAATACGTCAGAATCATTTTGATAGCCTGATATTTAGAATTCTTGCATTTTGTATTTCAACACTTGCTGTGCTTATCTGTGTGATTTGGAGGTGTGTTGCTAAGTGACAAGTAGAGGCAGCCACTGCTCTTTGCAATTGCAAGTGTGCAAACAACACCTGGCAGGTGTGGATGGTCTTCATTTTCAATGAACGAAAAGTCACAGTTATGTAATTTTCACCACTTAATTTTTCACACTGTCTTTGGGAGTCCTAGAGTAATCTTGATGTGAAAATTGAGAATTTGGACCAAATGGATACAACTCATGGCTCTGATGGAGGTCATCTTCAGGCTCACCCATAGTGCTATTATCCTTTCTGTGCTCCTTACTAACCAGTGTTTCAACATCAGTGTACTTTGGGAGTCCTGCCTTACCCATCAGACCATTATTAAATCAAATCAGGGCAGCCCAGGTGGCTCAGCAGTTAAGCACCACCTTCAGCCCAGGCTGTGATCCTGGAGACCCAGGATCGAGTCCCACGAGTCCCACGTCAGGCTCCCTGCATGGGGCCTGCTCCTCCCTCTACCTGTGTCTCTGCCTCTCTCTCTCTCTCTCTGTCTCAAATAAATAAATAAAATCTTTTAAAATAAATAAATCAAATTAAATTAAATATTTAATTGAGAATAGAAAGAGTTTGAAACTTTATAATACTGATAAGCTCCTTGGGAGCATTATGGATAAGTGATCATTTGAGTCACTATTGAGTGTGTCCATATGATTTCCACTAATTGTCATACATAAAAATATATACAAATATCATTGTAAACTCAGATCATCTCAGATACTTCTCTTTCAAGGGAAAATTTTATATAATGATTTGATCTTTTAATTGTTTCAAGAAAGAAATGGAAATTCAGGAAGCCTGGGCTCAGTTATGCTGCAGTAACAGACAGTCCAAAACTCTCAATGGTGTACTGCACATAAAAATTTTTTCTCGCTTATGGTATATGAGTAACACAGGATCTCATTCCATTGGGAACACAGAGGAGAAGGGTCTGTGTCCTTTCCTCGGCTGCTGCAATTCCATCCCACCTGCTCCACAAAGGACATCTTCCTAATACTTGCTCTTATCTCTTTTGTGTGCACCTGGGGATACGGGGTAGAGAGAAAAATCTTGAAGAGGGTTTGAACTCACCAAATTATGCAGTTCCCAGACACTTCACACTCTATCATCAGTGCATACAAAACCTCTGTAAATTTATAAACTATCCTGGTCGAACTCTTCTTCCTGCTGTGTGGTTGGGTCTACCCCAGATAAATCAGTTCTCGCTTCTCATTGGGCCTACTGGCGCCTGCCTCTTCATGGCTATCGGGTCAGTGGTTGCTCTGAAAACAGCTTTCCAATGGCTCCAGAAACTCATGAATTTGCCATTTCCCAGCTCTTTGTCATTGTATAAAAGCATGGTAGCAACACTTTCCAGTTCTCTGTTTCCCCAAGCCTCTTTGTCCCTTTTTAATCGTGGTATTGTTGAAAACACAAGCCAGAGATCTTAGAGAATGCCCTTCTTGATGTTTCCTTGTGAGTAAATTCCAGGTTATTCTTTACCGGCAGAAATACCACACGAGTCGTGTGCCCTCCTCAGTGTATGATATCAGAAGGCACAGGAGGTTAGTTTGCCGCAGTGTAGATGGTGTTGACTTTGATCACTTGATTAAGGTGCAGTCTTTCAGGCTGTCCACTGTGAAGTTACTTCTCCCCTTTATAATTAGGTGTGATTTTCCCCTTTATTTTTATTTATTTATTTATTTATTTATTTATTTATTTATTTATTTGTTTGTTTTTATTGGTGTTCAATTTGCAACATATAGAATAACACCCAGTGCTCATCCCATCAAGTGCCCCCCTCAGTGCCCATCACCCAGTCACCCCCACCCCCCGCCCACCTCCTTTTCTACCACCCCTTGTTCGTTTCCCAGAATTAGGAGTCTCTCATATTCTGTCTCCCTTTCTGATATTTCCCACTCATTTTTTCTCCCTTCCCCTTTATTCCCTTTCACTATTTTTTATATTTAGTGAAATAGTCTCATTCATTTGGGGATTTTCCCCTTTATAATTATGAGTAGATACTCTTCCTCATCAGATGTTTACCCATTCATTTAAACATTCACTGATGATTTTCTGATTCCATCATTCTGTATTTATTGATTGGCGTTTTTCTGTAAGAAAGAGTTTTTTTCTTCCACCATTTATTTATTTACCCATTTAGTTTTTTTCATTAGTATAGACTCATGGACTCTTGGTTTATTCAATAAGTCATCCATTAATCTCTTCAGTTATTTTGATGCTCAACTTATTCTTGATTTGATGAGTAGGAGCATCCTCAAACTGCTACCTGTATCCTTTTGGAATATCCCATAAATTTTTTTGAGCACTTTTGCTTTCTGGTCAATGAGATATTTAAAGCTAATCTTGTATTTTCCTGTCCTGGCCTTAATCCAGCCTTTTCTCTAAGGAATCCTGGTTCATTTTATTGGAGAACCGTATTTTAAAACCAAGATCTAGGACATGCTTATTTCTACTGATTATATATATATTTAAATTCACACCGGTACCTCCAATTCCGATACAATAAAGTACAGCCTGAATTTCTCCCTATATATTAGTACCTCCTTTATCCAGCAGTGAGAAACGTGGCTCCAATTATTTCAATATTTTTACTTATAGGGTCAATTCCGGTATGTAACCAATCTTCCCATCAAAACCTCTGCTTCCACCCAGACACCTTTCTTAACTTACTTAAGATCTGACACCACCCTCTGGGCTGCCACTACCCCTCCATGGGTGTCCTTCTCACCCTTACAGGTTCCAATGTCACCCCTGCAAACAACTACCTTGCATTGCTTTTGGACTAAATTATTAAGGAAGGCAGGTGTGAAGGAAGGAAGGAGGGAAAAAAGGAAGGAAAGGAAAATAGGCCTAATTTTTAATGGATGTTTAAAGATTTTATTTATTTGGCAGACAGAGAGAGAGAGCACAAGCAAGGGGAGTGGCAGGCAGAGGGAAAGGGAGAAACAAGCAGACTCCCTGCTGAGCAGAGAGCCCGAGGTGGGGCTCCATCCCAGGACCCTGGGATCATGACCTGAGCTGAAGGCAGATGCTTAACCAACTGAGCCACCCAGGCGCCTCTTAATGGATGTTTAAACAGAATTCTGCATTGATTTTTTTCTTTTATCACTTTAAAGATCTCAATTCTATGTCTTCTGGCCTCTATTTTTTCTGATGAGAGATCAGCCATTATTTGAATCATTGCAATGTGTTAAGCGTATCATTTCTCTTTGGCTGCCTTCAAGATTTTCTCTTTATCTTTGGTTTTCAGCACTTTGAGTATGATGTGCCTGAGTGTGGTTTTCTTTGTATTCATCCTGTCTCGGGTTCAAGGAGCTCCTTAGATACATGAGTCAAAATATTTCACAAATTTAGGCAAAAAATATTGTAGAGATTGTAGATTTTATCACCTTCCATTGAAAAGGGATGATTTTTATTCTAACAGACAATTAATTTGACTGGACCAAAAAAAAACTTTTTTTGACAGTAGGCAGCAGCTGAGTCTGCCCGGTCCTTGGGGCTTTCCAGGTCTCAGCTTTTCCTATGAATCTTGGGATCTCACTCACACATGTGCAGTTCACAGGATTTGGGTGGAGTTAATGTGCAGATTTCGGGTCTCCCCCTTCAAAGCCCCTTACTTTCCCACTGTTCTAGTAGATCAGAGCCCCATCCTCGAATTCTTCAAACAGATAAGACTGTGGCTCTGTGCTGGAGTTTTAACAGCCCCATGAAGGGCCTGCCGAAAGTGTCGTGGGCAAAAAGTCATATAAATGCAAATTTAACCCAGTACAGTTTTCTTCCAAGAGTGGACTTCTGTCCAGTTTCTTCCTAATTTTTTTCATTTACTACACTTCCAAAACAGTTTTCCGTAAAATATGTATTTCCAGTTTTTAATTGTTATCTATGGGACTCAGTTGGATATAAATGACTCTGCCATTGCCTGAACAGAAGTCCCCTCTGTTTTTTATTTTAGTATTTGAGTCCTTCCATTTTGTGGCATTGTGCTTGATACATTTTATTCATGTGCTTGCTTATCTGGATCATAGTTTGTAGACAAATTTGTTTTTAATACTAATATATTGGGACACCTGGGTGGCTCAGTGGTTGAGCATCTGCCTTTGGTTCAGGTCATGATCCTGGGGTCCTGGGATCGAGTCTCGCATTGGGCTCCCCACGGGGAGCCTGCTTCTCCATCTGCCTGTGTCTCTGCCTCTCTCTGTGTCTCTCATGAATAAATAAATAAAATCTTTTTTTGTGTATTTTTATTAGAGTTCGATTTGCCAACATATAGTATAACACCCAGTGCTCAAAACATCAAGTGCCCCCCTCAGTGCCCATCACCCAGTCACCCCGTTCCCCTGCCCAACTCCCCTTCCACTACCCCTTGCTCGTTTCCCAGAGTTAAGAGTCTCTCGTGTTTTGTCTCCCTCTCTGATATTTCCCACTCATTTTCTCTCCTTTCCCCTATGATCCCTTTCACTATTTTTTATATTCCCCGTATGAGTGAAACCATATGATTGTCCTCTTCTGATTGACTTACTTCACTCACCATAAATCTTTTTCAAAAATACTAAGATATTTAGATCTGTTATATATCATGCCCATCATTTTTTTTTCACTATAGCTACTTTTCTTGCTATTCTTTTTTTCTTTCTGGCTCTTTGATGGTTTGAGTTTTATTGGCCCTACTCTGAACTAAAGTAAATCAGTATACATAGCCTTTCCTGAATAAACCAAAAGAATTAGCATGCTCAGATTTATCTTCTCTCTCTGTCATCCCTTTGATGTGGAAAGGCATTATGGAATATGCTTTTGAAATTTATCATTAATGCTTATTTTGACTTAACAAGAAGTCTTAATAATTTCTCTGCTTAGCACTGTCTCTTGAACCACACTATCTCCCCCTGTATTCATTTTTCTTCCCACTCAAATACATTCTTTTTATTAATTGTTTCAAAATGGATTAGTTTCTGGTAGTACTTCTGAGTCACAATATTATTTTTGCTGTCACATGTCACTGGTATTTTAACTTGATGAAAATTGCTAATGTCAAAATGACTTTATTGCTCTACACTTTGATAATACTGCTCAATTACCATGAACCCATGATTTCTAATGTTTATTCTCATATCAATATAGTTGTTATACTTTCATGTATTTTTTATCCACTCAGTCTTCAAGGATTTTCTCTTCAATGCTGATGTCCTGAAAATTCATTATGACATATCTAAATTTGTGCATGCACATGTGTACACGTGTGTGTGTGTGTTTCTAGTGGAGAGAGTACTGTCTCATTTGTTTTGCTCAGCGATTGTTGTGCCATTTAATCTGTGGACTATTCTTTATTTACCACTGGAAAATCTTCACATATCAAATCATACTTCCATTATCTCTGTTGTCCCTCTGCAAAAATATTTAAGGATATTAAAATTTCTGGATCTGCTATGTAGTTCTTCTGGTGAGGTTTTTATTTTATAGCTATTATTTTTAACATCTAAGATTGTAATTTAGTACTTTTTGATAACATTCTGTTCCTCTGCATAAGTACAAATCCTTTTCACTCCCTAAGGATACCAATTAAACTTACTTTAAAACCCTGTCCCGGGACGCCTGGGTGGCTCAGTGGTTGAGCATCTGCCTTCGGCCCAGAGCGTGAGCCTGGAGTCCCAGGATCAAGTCCCACATTGGGCTCCCTGCATGGAGCCTGCTTCTCCCTCTGCCTGTCTCTGCCTCTCTCTCTCTGTGTCTCTCATGAATAAATAAATAAAATCTTAAAAAAACAAAACCGTCCCATCTGCTCTTCTTACTCTATCTCCTTGGATGTAAATTCTTTCATTTGCTGGGTTTGCTGTCTCCCTTTCATAATTGGCTTTCATTAAATGTACAGAAATTTGGCCTTGTACACTCAACTTTGTTACCAAGATCTCTCTTTTTTTTTAGATTTTATTTATTCATGAGAGACAGAGAGAGAGGCAGAGACACAGGCAGAGGGAGAAGCAGGCTCCATGCAGGGAGCCCAGCCTGGGACTCAAACCGGGTCTCCAGGATCAGGCCCTGGGCTGAAGGCAGCGCTAAACCGCTGAGCCACCCAGGCTGCCCTGTCAAGATCTCTTGATAGACAAGAGACGCTGCAGTGAGTTGTGATGTGGAGAACAAAAGCAGAAAAAAATGTAGGAAAAAATTAAAGCTCCTTACAGCCTGCAGCCCATTGACAAGTACTTGAGACAGGCAGAGTGACCTTCCTCCCGGCACTCAACTGCCTCAGTGTGAGTACTTTGCTAAGGGCAAGGGGCAACCTTAGCTTGACACAAGCCCGACCTCCAGGATCCCGTAAAAATCCCTTTGGAAACTCCCTTTATATCTACCCACCACCACCACCCCACCGCCAAGATCTGTGTTGGCAGTCATCCTCCAAACGTGTGGCCACCGATACACATCCGGAGGGTGTCATGAGTGAGGTCCTACTAGACGGTGGTAGGTGAGCTTATCTTACTAGCAGCTAGCCCCGCGAGGTCCTGGAAACCTTGCTCCCAAATTCCCTAGAGACCCACGCTCTCCCTAACCCCCTGCCAACTTGAGAGTCTGTAAACTGCCACTCCTCACAACCCCAGCGCAGCCCTTCCAGCCCACGGGATCCTGTCCCCAGGCTTTAATAAAACCAAACTTTTTGCACCGAAGATGTCTCAAGAATTCTTTCTTGATGTTTTGCTTCTGAACTCCAACATTTCACATCAAATTATATTTTCAATTCATTTTAAGTCAAAGTAGAGGACGGGCAGATGAACAGCCAAGCACTGAACCTCAGCAGTTTCTCTTCTATGGCTGGTTTCCCTGTTCTCAGGACTACTACATTCTACTTTGGCTCACACTCCCTTGCTCATTGCCCTCACGAGAGACTGACAGACATTCCTCTTTGCTAATGTGTGGCTCACTTCCTACAGGAATATCCCTGACTCATCTTGCTCCTGTACCTCACCTACCAGCACACAGGAGCCCACCCTTTCTGCTGCTGGTATCGAGGACATCCAGGAATGAAGAAATCTTGATGTTGTGCTCTCCTTTTGATGTAAGTCTCAATTCCAAGCATTTGGGCCTATTGTTTACAGTATCATCCCCTTGGTTTTCTATCTTTCAGAACCTTCTCAGAGTTTCTGATTTGCCTAAATTCCCCTTTTTATTTTTGTGATTAATTATGCATTCATCAATTTATCTTGTATCTTTTTAATCATTTCTAAGGATTTTATCAAGGAGGGGGAGACTGTGTGTTCAGTACAGAATTTTTTTAAGATTATATTTATTTATTCTTGAGAGACACACAGAGAGGCAGAGACATAGGCAGAGGGAGAAACAGGCTCCCTACAGGGAGCCCGATGCAGGACTCAATCCCAGAACTCAGGGATCATGACGCTCAACCACTGACCCACCCAGGTGTCCCCAGTATAGAATTTTGAAACAAATCCATCCTTACTTTTTTCCCTCCAAGGTCAATGTTTTTATATTATATAATATTTTTATTGTATAATATTAACTGATATGAAAGTAAGAATCACTTAACAGAAAATGTTTTACAAAAAGAGTCTACACATATTTCCCTTCAAAAGAGGCATATTAATCATTTTTTTCAAGTGCTAACATATCACAAGAAAGGCGTTCCCTGTTCAGGTCACTAGCTAATTTTTTTTTTAGCAAATTACAGTAATGAGTTGATGCTACCAGTATAGTAAGAACTACATAATTTTCATAATTAATTGAAGTTAAACATAATCATTGAATAATCAGGCAAGGTACATTTTGAGATGTTGTTTTATTGATTTTTCATGATGGCTTCCCATTCCCTTTACTTAATGATAAAATTGAGCAATTCACAGGGTGCCTCTCAGCAATTAGTTCCAATTACTCAGATTCAAATTCTATCATGAGTCACGTACCTTGTTTCTTTAGTTATATTCTTCCAGTGTGGTCTAGAAGTACTTAGGAACATATACTCATTAATTAAGAAAATTACATTTATCGCCAAAGTACAGTTGCCAATAATTTTAATCTTGTCATTTATTATAAAATATTTAGCAAATGCAAATCAATATGTGTATCACATTAAATATTAATCAGATAAGCTCCTATGTACCAATTACTAAGCTAAGAAATTTAACGTTGCCAAAACTTGAATACCTCTCTTTGTCCTTTCTTCATTCCTTCTCCATTATTCCTCCAAGGTAGTCATTATCCAAATTTAGTGTTTGTGTTATTATGTTGTTTCTCTCTAAGATTTTTGTGGCATATGTGGACATACATATGTATTCTTAAAATGCAAATGATTTAGGGATACCTGGGTGGCTCAGTTGGTTAAGCATCTGACTCTTGATCTCAGCTCAGGTCTTGATATCAGGGTCATGAGTTCAAGCCCCACACTAGGCTCCACACTGGGCATGGAGCCACTTATAAAAAAGATAATAAAATGCAAATGGTTTATTTAAACTTGTTTTTAAAAATTCTTATAAAAAAAAAAAAAAAAAAAAAAAAAAAAAAATTCTTATAAATGAAAAAAAAATAAAAAATAAAATAAAAATAAAAATTCTTATAAATGGAATTCTTCTGAAACTTGCTTTTTTATTCAGTGTTACATTTCTATGATTAATACATGTTGAATTTAGTACTAGGTTGTTAATTTTCACTGCTGTGTAGTATTCCATTCATTATTATTCCAAAATGTTCTTAACCATTATCCTATAACAGGTATTTACATTATTTTTACTGTTGTTGTTGCTGTTATTGGTTTTGTTTTGTATATTCTTCTGTTGCAAAAATGTGTCTAAGATTGTGTTTATGTTTCCTGTGTGCCCATAGAAGAGATTCTCTAGAGTAATAGCAATAAGTGGAGTATCCGGGTTAAAGATTAGATTATCTTTAAAATAACTGAGTAGTGCCAAATTTTTTCAAAGTACTGATTCCACTAGGAATCTATCAGATTCCCCCTCACTCATACACATACCACTTGGTATTGTCAGACTTTAAAATGTTTTGCCTATCTGGTTGTTTTAGCTTGAGTGCCATAACAAAATCCCACAGACTGGGTGGCCTAAACAACCAAACTTTATTTTATCATAGTTCTGGGGACCAGAAGGGCAAGATCAGGGTACCTGCATGGTTGGGTTCTAGTGAGGACTCTTCCTGGCTTGCAGGAAAAATAGGAGACTATCTTTACAAGTTGGAGGTAGAAAGTAATTTTATAAACTACATATAAAAGTGTGAACTGTTAATGAAACAACTGATAAATGTGACTACATTAAAAAAAACTAACCACTTCTAGTAATCAAAATATGCTATAAAGAAACTGAAAAAGTCAGCCACAAACTGGGAGAGAAAATATTTGCAAATTATATGACCAACAAAGACTTAGCATCCAGAATACATTAAGAAATTATAAAAGTCCATATAAAGATATAAGAATCCATGTAAACCCATATAAAGATAAGTAAACCAAGGAAAAATGATCAAGAGACTCTTACAGAAGGAAGAAACCTCAATGACCAATAAATTTATAAAAACATGCTTGATCTCATTACACTTCAGAGAAATTTAAAGGAAAGCTACAATGGGATGTCTTTTCATAGCACCCGTGCTATGAACTGAATTGTGTACCCCCCACCCCCACCAATTTTTATGTTAAAGTAATCCAGTGTGACTATATTTGGAGTTAAGGAAGTAATTAAGGTTAAACAAGATCATAAGGGAGTGGGCCCTAATCTGATGAAATTAGTATCCTTATAAGAGGATCCACAGAGATCTCTCTCTCTCTCTCTCTCTCTCTTTCTCTCTTTCCCCACCCTCAGCCTACCAAGTGAGGACACAGTAAAAAGGTTTTTCTTCATGACTATATAGACAAATTTGACTCTTTTCTATATAAACTTTTGAGTTCTAAAAAATAAATCTGTTGGGATTTTCATTGAAGTCTTATCAATTCTACAGACCAATTTGTAGGGAAGTGGTATATTTACATTGTTTTGATTTTCTTTTTTTTTTCTTTTTTAACCATGAACATTTGTGTAGGTGTCCTTTAGTAACATTTAATAAGTTCCTAAAATTTTACATATGTGGGTTTTGAACAGCTTTTATGTTCGTACTTGTAATCTACATCAGGGAGGCCAGAAATTGTGCTGTTCAGTAGTACTCTGATTTAAAAAAAAAAAAGACCTAGGTGGATAATGATTGGGTTACCAACATATAAGATCTTCCCAATAAACTCTGTTATCCCATCCACTAGAAAAAAACAGTGAAGGAGCCCTAGATTAAAAAAACAATTCCATCCTGGTTTTATAATTAAATCATTGTGTCTTTAGGTTAGTTATTTTATGTATTTAAGTATCAGTTTATTCATCTGAAAAATGACAAGATAAAAGATGATCCCCAAAGTATTTTAGTCTAACATTATATGAATCTTATTAGGAGAAGATTCATAGTAAAGAGAAGAACTAACAAGATCATGAAACTTTCATGTATTATTATCTGGCATGACTTTATTACAGTAAAAAACAGCCCGTCATTTACAGTGGTTTATAGGAACATTTTTTTTCTTGCTCACATTACAAAGTCATTAGCTATGAGTAGGCTGTGGCTGCTGTAGCTCCAATCAGCCCTGCATCTTTTGAAACTGTACCTGGAGCTCATTCTGTGAAGTGTCCCAAGGCACACCTTCCTGACTTAATAGCTTTTGACATGAATTTTCAATAAAAATTAAAATTATTTTTAAAATTTTTAAACAAAATTGTTTTAGCTACAATGTATTTCTTCTGTTTATTAAAGCAAGATGTGCTTATTAAAGAAATATTTGAAATCCATAAAAGTAAGAAGATAATGCAAATGACCCATAAATCCAATACCTAGATACAATTAATATTTATTTTTTGGCATTTTTCCTTTTAGTTTTAACCTTTGTTTCAATGCATATATATAAATTTTAATAAAATCAGGATTATATTGTGCAAGTCATTCGGTAATCTTATAACAAAACCTAACATATATTGTAACCATATATTTCTTTGTCATTTAATGGACTTTGAAAACAGGAATTTAAATGGCTGCATAATATCTCAGAATATGATTGGCTTATAATTTAGTTACCTTTTCTCCATTGTTAGAGTGTTTCCTTTGTTCTGCTGCTGTAGGTAAGGCTGCAATTAATGTTATTGTAAATAAATCAGAATATTAGTCACTTATGACATCTTTATGAAAGATTTCTGGGTGAGTAATATTAATTCTGGTGTTGAGGTGAGTTTTATCACATAACCCTGACATCACAATGTAATGAGCAATAAATATACTTGTAGTTTAAGTCACATGACCATGAGTTATCTGGTTGTTGAGAGCAAACCCAATGGCAAGTCATGCTCTGTTGACTAGAGGTGATGAGTTTAGTTGGAAGAGATAGATAGTTAAGTAATGTAGAAAAGAGGTCTTGCCATGAGTAGACATTTTTCCAAAGAAGACATACAGATAGCCAATAAACACATGAAAAGATGCTCAACATCACTCATCATTAGGGAAATACAAATTAAAACTACAATCAGATATCACCTCACAGCTGTCAGAATGGCTAAAATCAACCCAAGAAATAACAGGTGTTGGCAAGTAAGTGGAGGAAGGGGAACCCTCTTATACTATTGATGGGAATGCAAACTGGCACAGCCACTCTGGAAAACAGTTTGGAGGTTCCTCAAAAAGTTAAAAATAGAACTATCTTATAATCCAGCAATGGTACTACTAGATATTTACCCAAAGGATACAAAAATACTAATTTGAAGGGATACATGCATCCTGATGTTTACAGCAGCATTATCTACAATGACCAACTTATGGAAACAGCCCAAGTGTCTGTTGACTGATGAGTGGGTAAAGAAGATGTGGTATAGGGGCACCTGGGTGGCTCAGTCACTTAAGCATCCAACTCTTGATCTGAGCTCAGGTCTTAATCTCAAGGTCATGAGTTCAAGCTCCAACTGGGCTCCATACCCACTTTTAAAAAAAAAAAAAGGATGTAGGGACACCTGGGTTGCTCAGTGGTTGAGTGTCTGCCTACAGCTCAGAGCTTGATCCCAGGATCCACGATCGAGTCCCACATCGGGCTCTTGCAGCCTGCTTCTTCCTCTGCCTGTGTCTCTGCCTTTCTCTCTCTCTCTCTCTCTGTGTCTCTCATGAATAAATAAATTAAATATTTTTAAAAAGATGTAGTGATGTATATATTACTCAGCCATAAAAAAGAATGAAATCTTACCATTTGCAATGACATGAATGGAGCTAGAGAGTTTTATGCTAAGCAAAATAAGTCAGTCAGAGAAGGACAAACGCCATATGATTTCACTCATATGTGGAATTTAAGAAGCAAAACAAATGATTATAGAGGATAAAAAGAGAGAGACAAACTAAGAAACAGACTGTTAACTCTAGAGAACAAACTGATGGTTACCAGAGGGGAGGTGGGTAGGAGGATGGGTGAGATAAGTGATGGGGATGAAGCAATACACTGGTGATGAACACCAGGTATTGTATGGAAGCACTGAATCAGTAAATTGTACATCTGAAACTAATATTACACTTTATGTTAACTTACTGTAATTTAATTTGAAACTTATAGGAAAAAAAAAAAGAAGTCTTACATTATGGAGTCTCATTTTATGCCAGGCACTGTTTTTGTTTCTAAGTTCTCATTTCTACCCTCCATGCGAGCATTAAGTCCTCCTCTTCCCTTAGCCTTTGCATTAATATTTATAACACCTGACAGCCAGTCGCATATGCTCAATGGGCACACACTTATGACTTTATCTTTCATACACACACAGGCACACTGTTCTGCAGCACTATCTTCCATCAGTCCTAACATCATCTCTTTTCACCTTAAGCCACATATGAAACTCAGTCAGCTGCTGAGGACAAGCTTAAAAGTTCCATTTTTTAGCTGAAGAGATGTTCAACTTTACAAAAGGAAAAATATTCTTACAGACTTACAGTTTTTAACTTACATTCATTGAGGAGGAAAAATTTTCCTCTACCCTTCAAAATTCTTCTGGCTGGTCTAAGAAGCACATTGACATGAGACAGATGAACAGGGGAAAATCAAATTTAATTACATAGCTATAGGGAATTTACATAAACTTGAGATTCCAAAGACAGGCAAAATGAGATAAGTATGTCAACCTGAACCAGAAACAGGCTGAGGCATCTGGGGCTTCATAGGGAAGGAAGGCAATTCACAGGAAGAATGGAAAGAGTAAACGTTGGATAAATAAATGTTTGCTGGGCCATCCAGAAACAATGGACCATAAAGAGGAATTTTATAAAACAGGCCTTGCTAGGTTCCTCTCTGTCTACCATACCTAATTCATATCATAATGCAGTTATCAATGGTAATGGCTCTCTTCCTGGAGCAGTTCTTCCATCTAAATTCTTTTACACAGTTAAGAGGAATGTCAAAGTTTTTTCCTGAGTATTTTTGGGCCTTGTTTCAGCTCGAAATAATCTGCATATCAAAGTGGCACATTTGGGGGCTACTCATTCTGGACCCCAACACATTATTTTTATCATAATGTTATATATATATGCATGAACATAATATATGAATAGATCTCTTGATGAGTGCTCTGTAACAGCCAGGAGTTCTTATACAGACTTCAGTGACTAAGCTTGTTTTATATGCACAAAAATCTTATGATGTAAAAACCATTATCATGTTAAAGAACAAAAAAATCCAACTGTGTAAATTTGAAGATTTAATTGGCTATATTGAGTGATTTATGAGTTGGGCAGCATCCCATCTAGCCAAGTAGAGGGGAGCTCAAGGAGTTGTACAAAATGGAAGGTTGTTTTTTTGGTTTTTTGGTTTTTTTTTTGAAATGGAAGGTTTTTATGGGAAGGAGGGTCAGGCAAGGATGTCATTAGCAAAAGAAAAGAAAGGGTTATTCCAGGCAAGGTCGCCTTCCCTTGGGGGAAAGAGTAGGAGGTCTTATTAGGCCAATTTACTTCATCTTCCTTTGGAAGGATCCAAAGGAAGGTGAAGAATCCAAAGGGTCATCCAAAGGAAGATGAAAAGGGTCCATGTGGCAGATTACCACATTGGTGGTAACCAGAAAATTCCTTACTGACCAGTTAAAACTACATCCCTGAGTAAAGTTGAAACTGCAGTTAGGTTAGGTATTAAGCTCCAGTTTGATGACATAGACTAGCATAAGTGACTCCATTTTGGGCCTCTGGGGTTTGTTGGTTTGGTTGGATTTTGACAGTCTTGATTTTATAAGAGCCAGTTTTCAGACATAGGCATGATCACTGCAGATCCACCACCTTAACCAGTATTTTTCTCATAAATGTTTATTTCTTAAAGATAGCAAGAAAACATTTTAAAACTGCATATGAACAAGGTAATAAAATGAATAAAATTAAAACAATTCATATATATGTATGTATATGATGTGTGTGTGTGTGTGTGTGTGTGTGTGTGTGTGTACAGAGAAAGAGTGAGAATACAGAAATGAGGAAGCGAGTGTTGTGGCCGCATGTCATTTCCATATACCAATTTCTGTAATCTTTAGTTTTGCTTGCAATTACAAATAATCCCCCAAAACTTAATGGTTTACAGTCACAAATATTTATTTCTCACTCATGTTGCATGTTGGAAGTGCCAAGTTAACTGTGGGTCAGGTGCATGGACTGTGGCTTTGCTCAGCTCTGATAGGCTCTGCTTGGCTTTGTTTATCTTCATGTTCTAGCACACAGACTTGAGGAACACTTAAGATAGGATCTGCAGAGTTTTTAGCAGAGAGGAAGAGCAAAAGGCTCAGTCAAACCACACAATTATTTAAAGCTTTTGTTTGAACTTTGTCTACATCACGGCACCTCCTACTTTATTGACCAAGGTATGTTATGTGGCCAAGTCCGGAATCAATGGGGCAGAAGCATCCTCTTACAAAGAAGTGAGGGAATGAACAGTTGTGAACAGTAATACAATAGATCACATCTTTATGTGTTTCAAGGTTGCCGGGCCAAACCTGCTATCAGCTCCCCCACGGCTATCTTATGGTGTTAGCACATTCCATGCTTATTGATTAAGAGAGCTAATCCCCACAGGAAAGATTTCCCTGGGATAAGTACATGTGCATTGCTTAAAGGACTAAGATTTTTTTTTAAAAAAACTAGTCACTTTCTTACTTCTGTATTAGCACAACTGATTCTGCACATGCTCCAGCTAGGGGTATTCTTCAAACCAAAGAGTTTTTAGGATGCATTCAGAGAATCATATACTTTTACATCCTTTTTTGTTACCTTAATTACTTTCTTATTTGCACTCCAAATGCTACTTTATTGAAATCCAATTCAAATTCAGATTATGGTCTCTGAATAAGAAGGCAGTGCTAACCTGTGCTTATTGTTATAAATGGCCCTTGGAGAAATCTGAAGTTTCTGTTGTGCTACCTAAAAAAAAAAATGTGAATGTTCCTTTTGATCCAGACAGCGGACAGTTGGACTAAAATGCCTATGGCAGTAGGAAGCCAACATTCTTAAGAAGAATATGATTTATGTAAAACTCATTTATTTCAGCATTACATCACCAGCACAGGATCAATTTGATGTTAATGTTTAATTCAGTATGTCCATTTTGCTAGGCAAACTAGAAGTCCTGCTGTTAACTTTTTGGTTAATTCAGCTTTCTACAAATGTATTTTCCTTTTATTGGAGCCTTTAAGGTACTTGACCTCAATCTATGCCACCCTCGCCCCATTTCTTTTCATTGCATGGATCATTTGTTCCAAGGGGACATGTGACAGCCTTCTAAAAAGAGTTTCTTTACTGTGTCTCTGGCTGTTCTTTCTTAACTTCAGAGCTTCAATCTCAGTATTTATGAACATTCAGGAACTCCACATTACTAAATTAGAAAGGCTGAATTAACAATGAAGTGTGGCTTATATGGTGCAAATGACACTCTGAAGGTTCATTGTAGGTGGTCATGTCTGGCCAGATAGTGAGACAGAAGGTATTGAGTTCAGGACGTGCGACCTCAAAGTATGGCACATTGACATATGGAATGTTTTAAGCTGAAATAATTTGAGAAGTGAAAGGTGCTGGAAGGACTCTGACTTTCCCCTGGAGTAGGTCTTAAGATCTTCATGTGAGAGGTACCTTCCTACACCAGGAAGAAAGGAGCATCCTGATCTCTGCAGAGGGAAGGGTGTTGAGGGAAATTTGAATGAAGCAGCCTTGCTAGGTTTCCCCCTTAGCTCTTAACCCTTTTTCCTATCATATTATTTCCATGACTTTCCACTCTTCATCAAACCTGGAATAAAAACACTCAGGTTTAACTTTTTCTTCAGATTTTCATTGCCTTATGAATGCTTTTATGCCACATTAAGATTATATTACATAAATTCATGTGCTTTTCTCTGTTAATCTGTCTTTTGTTATGGAGACCCAGCTGAGAACCTAAGATGGCTAGAGGAAGGATATTTTTCCTCCCAGTAAATATGTTATCTGGTCATGTTCAATCTTTAATAAACAGGAAATTTATTGAATTTTAATATCTTAATTGATTTATAAGTTAATAGGGAAAATTAGGCTGGTACCTCTATAGCAGGAAAAATAGTAGCATCCTATAATATACTGCATAATTGCTACTAAAATTTTAATCTACAAATTAGCAGCAACATAACCTCAGTGGTTGGTAGAAATGCAAAGTCTCAGGATTCATTCTTGACCCACTGGATCAGAATCTGAAATTTTTTTTACAAGGTCCCCAGGGATTTGTAAAACACTAAAGTTTGAGAAAAACATACCAGAGGAGTGGACATATCATTTCGTCATATACAGACTATGAATAGACCAAGACTGAATCGTGAAGATGGAGACTTTTGTTCTTTTGGGACAGATTGTTTTTGGTACCTTACCATGCTCCTCTTCTAGCACTGTCCCTCCATTTGGCTCTATCCTAGTTCCACCACCACCTACTCTACCCTCCAGCTTCCAGAGCCTTCCAGCTGTTTCACCTGGCCAAATCTCCCAAAAGCCCTCATCAAGACCAGATCTTCATCTAAGCTGAACATTGGAATCCTGTTAAATCTGGAAAAGATTGATACCAGAGTCTCACACTCAGAGGTTCTGATTTAATGAATCTGGTACAAATTCCAACATGTAGCTAAGGTTGTAAACCAATCCACTTGTCCTCCTCTTTAGTTCTCTTCGGAGACATTGGATTGATCTTCTCTGATCCACCAGTCAACACTGAAGGATTTATAGATGTATTTGCATTTTTTGACTGGAGATTACCTAGACCAAGAGACTAATCTCTAGTGGTTTTGGATTTCATACTCCTCAGGGAGCTACTCCAATCAAACAAGAAGACTAGCTGCCATCTTCTACTGAGGCTGGGGGATTGCTGAGGACATTCAGAGGACAACTTGATATCTTCCCAATGGGATAAAGAGTAGCCATTGCTTTTAAGATAAGAAAGTAGATTCTGATTTCCTTGGTACCTTCTGGCGGACTGGGTGGAAAACACCCATGTTGCTCCCCTCTTCCTAGAATGGTTAAGAACATGAAAGAAATCCAAAACTTTAGGAATGATCAGACTTTGGTGATGCTTACCATCTCCCTGCATGGTTCATGAATTAGCAAAAAAAAGCACGGAAGAGCTTCCTCTTCCTAGGAGAAATCCAATTCTGTTTTACTACCGTGGAGGAACCAAAAAACAATTTAAAACATCTTCTACTCTGTCGCTACTCTTCAATGGGTATCTGTTTATTGCCTAGCCAGCACCTATTCCATACTTCTTCCTTCCTAACAGGACCCAGTCATATCCTATAATGGGGCAGCCATGCTTTCTAGGTGGAATTAATCTCCCTTCTAGCTCTAATGTGGGTCCTAATTGGCCTAAACCAAACACTTGTCCTAGTAATTGTTTCAAGGAAAAGTTGTAACCTAGCTCTAAGCCAATCAGTACAAGAGAGTTTCCTGGCCAGTTTCCTGGCTAGTGTTATGGGCTGAATGTCGGTGTCTCCCACCCAAAAAAAATCATATTTTTGAAGCCCTAACTCCCAATGTGATCATATTTGGAGGTGGGGGCCTTTGTAAGAGAATTAGGTTTGGAGTCAGTCATGAAGGTGATGCCCTTGTGGTAGGATTAGTGGCCTTATAACAAAGGAAGAGATGAGAGCTCTTTTTCTACACATGTACACTAAAGAAAGGCCATGTGAGCGCACAGTGAGAAGGTGGCCATCTGTAACCCAGGAAATTCTCACCAGACACCAAATCTGTTGGTACCTTAATCTTGGACTTTCCAGCTTTCAGAACTGTGAGAAGTAAATGTCTTTTGTTTTAAGCTCCCCACCTCAAACTGTGGTATTTTATTTTAGCAGCCCAGGCTAAGACATCTAGCAGTTAGTTAATATGTGGATGGGAGGGTGGCACACATCTGAGTTGATCCAACCAAGGCAAAGGCAGGACACTGTCTGATAGTTGAGGGAAAGAGAGCTTTCTCTCTTGAGCTGAATCTAAAGAGAAATCATATAGCCCCAGGTGCTTCTTAGAACCTTAGAACCACCAGTGATGACACCATGGATGGCAGCATGAAAAGCCAAAAAGAATCCTGCCATTGAACTTTCCATTTGCATGACATTATCAGTGGTCTTTGTGAACTGCTTTGAGTCAGTATTTCTGTTACTCTAAAGCTGTAAATATCTGATACATGTGTTGATCAGGACTAAATGCCCCCAACTCTTACAATGACATGATTGCTTGCATCTTTGTACCCCTGTGATGAGTAGAACACCGCTTTACAAAGCAGGGCTTAGAACACTAGTTCTCAAACTTATCTGCACATTGGAGTCACCCAGGAGTTTCAAAAGATATTGAAGCCTGTGTCTCATCCCCTAGAGATTGTGATTTAATTGTTTTGGATATGATTGGGGCTTTGTGTATCTGCCTTATTTGCTTAGTTTTGGTGGTGAGAGGGCAGGTGGCAACTGGAAGGAGAAAGTGAAAGACTTCAATATAACAAAAAATAAGCCAATTCCAAAAGTTTATATTTTAGTGTTGCCATATCCAGGATGGTGCTTCTCCTAACCATGGCCCCTTGGACTCTGGGATAAGAGAAAGAAGAAATCCCAGTTTATAGATTCTTGAGGGGATTTCACTGATCTTGTGATAATCAGGAAACCAAATTAGTGAATGATGCAATTTCCTGAGTTAATTTCCAAAAAGCAAATGTTCACAAAGGTTCTATAGGTCCCAATACAACAATATCTTCTCCAATCTTTTCTCTGTTCTCCATCTCTCCCCAGTCACCATGACACCCCACATAGGCATTAGCCAAGAAACCTGGAAGGGACACTTTTGATGTTTTACCTCATCTCCTTTCTTAGGCATTTCAGAAAATGATTCATAGTCCAGAATTTCCCTGGATAGATGAATTCAAGGTTTTCAAGCTCTAAAATTATACAAATCAGATTGCGGGGAGAGCCATATCCCTATTAGAGAGCCATTGAGAACATAGCCTCAATGGTATGCCATTGAGGCATGCCAAATGAGGTATGCCAAAATGAATGAAAGCAGCAGTAAAAAGAAGAAAAGGAAAATTTATGTGAAAACATAGGACCACTTAACTTTGGGGAAGGGATGTCATAGGCCTAATCTCGAGAAAAGGAAAGAAAGCCAAGAGTTTTCTACCTAAATTCCCAATAATTTTGCTTTCCTACTAGACTTCTATAGGATTGACAAACATTCCTTTAGCCTTAGGCCTCAGCAACCTTAATTTGCTAATATTCTTCAACATTTAGTTATAAGGAAGTGTATCTAGGCTTGCACCTAGTAGCTTCCTCTCCACAGCAGCTACATGATGTATCAATCAGCTATTGCTGCTTAACAAACAATTCCAAATTCATTGGCATAGAACAACAAACATTTACTAACATTCTGAGAATTAATAGGTCTGAAAATTGGCTGGAATGACTCTGCTTCAGATTTGAAGTCTTTCATTCTTGTGCTATGAGGGATATGTCCTTCTAGTGACAATGAGAGAAATACAAAAAAGAAAAGAAAAACGATTTCCATTATTGCTCAGGGCTTAGGGTAGGTACACTATCACTTTCTCCCAAGTTCCATTGACTGAAGCAAATCGCATGGCCAAGCCAATCAATGAAGCAGAAAAATATAGTTCACCTAATGGTATGAAATTCAAAGTCACATGATAGAGTATGAATTCAAGGAGAAGCAAAGAATGGGAATCATAATATAGTCTATCACACATGATAAAGTCCAGGCTCTAAAGCAGAGGTTGGCAAAGTTTCTCTGTAAAGAGATAGATGGTGAATATTTTAGGCTTGGTGGGCCATATGGTCTCCATCACAACTATTCATCTCCACCATTTGCCATTTTAGTGTAAAAACAGCCATAGATGATATATACATGAATAAGTATGGCTGCATTCCAATAAAATTTAATTTATTGCCACTGAAATTTGAATTTCATATAATTTTCATATATCAAAAGACCTTATTTCTTCTTTTGATTTTTTTCCAACAATTTAAAAATGTCAAAATCATTATTAGTTCACAGGCTGTGTAAAAACAAGTGTCAGGCTGGATTTGGCCCATGAGCCATCCTTTGCCCACTCCAGCCCCTCACTTGTCTGTGGCCTCCCAAGTCTCACCTGCCATCTATCACTCCAAGCTCACTAAAACATAGTTTCCCAAACACCCTACCTGTTTAATGATATCTTCCCTTGCGTTTGTTCCTGCCTGCCCCTGGAATTCTCTTCTCTTCTCCCTGGCCTATTTAGCAAACTTCTAGTTCTCCTTCCACTCCACTGAGTGTTTTCACATCTGCAGTGCCTCCCCGGATTCCCTGGGATGGAGGTAATTCATTCTCTATACTCTCATTGCATTATGCACACCTGTTAGTCTGGGGAGATTAGCTATAGGAGCGTACAGCACTGAAATGTAAATGGCTCAGCACAGTAAATGTTGATTTCTCACACATACAATGGGGCCGTGGAATCAGTTGAGCATTTGTGTTCTACTCATTCAATCATTTAAGGACTCACTATCCTGACTTGTGGCTCAGTCTTCCAGAAGATACTATAAATCTTCTCTGTTCTGCAGTCAAATGAAGAAAAAGAGCAAGGACTGTGAGAGAGGATTTATGGGCCAGGCTTGTAGTACACCCCTTCATTGGTGAGAACCCCATCCTTTGGCCACATGTAATAGCAAAGGAAGCTCTAGCTTCAATGACATTGAATGGATGAATGGATGGATGGTGAGCATAGAAAAATTTCATTCATTTAGAACTGTGCACACTTGGCTCTTAGTAGATGACTAAGACATTAATATCAACTGAATTTGTTAACAAGCAAACAGGACTGAGTTATAACCAGATAAATTAAATTTCATGTTCCCTTTTCCCCCTGTGTTTTGAGGTGTTGTAGGTCTTTTGTAAAATGTGCCTTCTCTATGTCTAAAGTTCCTTTCACCAGTTAAAAACAGGATGATTTTACTCAGGCCTGCCCTAGCTTTGCCCCCCTCCCCAATAGTATGTTTGTTCAGATTGGGGACCACAGAGGACTTACAGGTGCAGCCTTTTTGCTGGGTGGCTCCCCAACCCCCTCCCCAGCGACCGGTACCCCCTCCCCCTGACTTTGCTGCCCTGAGTGTGGTCTTGCCTCTCCAATCTATCTACACTTGCTCTTAGCTGAAACAGAATTAATGACATTTGCTGTTTGCCTGTTTGTCTCGCACAGCTCCAAGATGTGTCCCTTTGTCCCTTTGTCAGCATGCTGCTTCGTACAACAGCTGCTGTTTTCAGCCATCCCTACTGAGAGAGAACAACACTGTTTCCTGTTGATATAGCTCCTTTGCTCTAAATCAAAGGTAACATGTTAAGGCTGTGGAATCCTTTTTAATGCCGTCTCTGGGGACTGTTGGGTTTTTTTTGATCATACATATACTTACTAGGATTAAATCCAGCATGAGTCTTCCGGGTGCATTCTGGGAGGGGTTACTGGGCACAAAAGGCAGAAAAGAGGAATAACATGATGGACTCTCTTCTGCTTCTGTGAGGATTCCAATCACTACTTCCCAGGTCATCCAACCCAGGGGCCACTAAACAGCCAGCAGCTGAGAAGAATTAGGTGCCTTTCTTTACATTGAAATGACATGGAAAATTCCAGAAAGAGTGCCATCTCCCTTCCTAGCTTTTGCTCTTCTGCTTGATAAAGTCTCTCTTTATCTCTCTGCACCTGAACACTCAGCTCTGTCCTACGTCCCTCTCTGCAGCTCTGTACCACATAGACTTCAGAGGGGGTGTGACTAGCACTACCCATCTGAGCGTCTGGCTGGGGCTCAAGTGACTGACCTGTAATAACACTCTTCATATTCCCACATGGAATGCTGATTTGCGGTTATAGTACAAAGCTGACAATTTTCGAGGGCTACATGCAGCCATTGTGCTAAGTGCTCTGCCTATGCCATCTCATTCAGTCTCCACACGAACACCCAGGAGTTGGCACTATGTCCTCCCATTTTATAAATGAGTGAACCGAGACCTGGCCAGAACACCTTGATCAAGGCCACAAGGCTGGGAAGGGCAGAGTGGGGACATGAAGCCAGATCTGTACAACTTCAGAATCTTTGATCCCAAATTCTATGCTGCTATCCAACTAGAACAGATGCAAAGAATCTAAGAGAATTTCTAGAATCTTAACACTCGAGCGTGGCCCACAGACCACATCTGGGATCACCTAGGAGCTGATATCGGAAATGCAGAATCTCAAAAAACGAACTAGGGGTGGTGGAAGGGGAGGAGGGCGGGGGGTGGGGGTGAGTGGGTGACGGGCACTGAGGGGGGCACTTGACGGGATGAGCACTGGGTGTTATTCTGTATGTTGGTAAATTGAACACCAATAAAAAATTAATTTATTAAAAAAAAATCCAAGCATGCATTTCAGCAAAATCAATGTGATTCCTAGGCATATTAAAGTTTGAGAATTTGAGAATTTCTGATCTAAAAATGCCTTCTTGGGGTACGTGGCTCAGTCGGTTTAGTGTCTGACATAGGTTCAGGTCATGATTTCAGGGTCCTCAGATCAAGCCCTAAGTTGGGTTCAGTGGAGAGTCTGCTTGGGAGTCTCTCCCTCTCCCTCTGCCCCTGTGCCCTGCTCATGCTTGCTCTCTCTCTCTCTCAAATAAATAAATAAACTCTTTAAAAATTAAAACAAAACACAAATGAAAATGTCTCCTCCATTTTTAAAAAAGATTTTATTTATTTACTTGAGAGAGAGTGAAATTAAGAGAAAGATTACAGAGGGAGAGAGAGAAGCAGACTCCCCACTGAGCAGGGAGCCCAGTGTGGAGCTCAATCTCAGGACCCTGAGATCATGACCTGAGCCAAAGGCAGATGCTTCACCACCTGAGCCATCCAGGTGCCCCATGACTTCTCCTTTTATGGAAGAATAAACATGTCAAATGATGAGCCTTGGTTCTGTCAATTGGTGCAGGTGCAGGACTGAAATCCTGACTGCCAGAGATGGGGCAGAGAATACATTCCATGGAGAGAAGTGAGACAAGACAGGTGGTAGTGTCTTAAACTGGGTTTCTGAGAAACAGCCCCTGTTTCTCAAATTTTAGTACAGGGAGGCTATTCGGTGTGAACCAAAAAACAGTATCTCTAAAGGAGGTGGGGTGAAGTGGGATTGAGCAGAGGGAGAATTTGAACCTTAGTAGAGTTGCAGCAGAGGACTTGGCGGACAACATGGAGAACTGGGATGGCCCTTCAGTGTTGTCTGAGATTGAGGCAAGGGGCCAGATCTTTGTAGGTTCCACCACCGACCAGTTATCAGGTGATAACTGCCCCTGGTTGAGGATGACTCCCCAGGAGAGACAGCTGTGAGCCCCCAGCAGCCAACAGGGAGACAATACCTAGATCCTGCGGGGAGAGGGTCCAGGCACTGCGCTGCAGTGGAGAAGCTGCATAAAGGTTTCCAAGCTGTAAGCCAAGAAGGACGGGCAGTCATTCAGAATGACATCACCAGACTTGCATTTGCTAACAATGCCTTTGGCTCCTGGGTGGCAATGGATCAGAAGGAATGAGAGTCAAAGGAAGGAAATCCATGAGAGAAGAGGGGTTAGCTCAGACAAAAAGGGCAAAGAGTCCAGAGAAGTGAGCAAATTCCAGACACAATTTAGGCCTAGAAGGTGCAAGCTGCTGCGATTAATTTGCTGTTGAAATGCAGAGAAGGAAGTGTTCAGATGGACCATGACCTTCTGGAAGAGTTAACAGGGAGGATAAAGGTGGGGATCTGGATACGGCATCCCTGAAGGAGAACATTTGCAAGAAAAGATTAAAGTCTTCTTTGACACTTTAAAAGCCCTCAAATCTGCCACAAGATTTAAGGTCTTCTTCGATTTATCTGTTGTTTAGAATCATCGTCTCCAGAAACTGCAGTTGCTCCAAAATGCACAGCAAATATTTCGTGACTGTTCTCCAAACAAGTCTTCAAGAAAATGTAAACGTTTCTGGATTTTTTTGTTTTGCCCCTTGTATTTTTTAAAAAGATTTCTTTATTTTAGAGAGCATGTGCCCGTGCACCTGAGGAGGGCAAGGGGCAGGGGGAGAGGGAGAAAAATCTTCACACAGACTCCCCACTGAGAGCAGAGCCCAACCCAACATGGGGCTCAATCCCGGGACCCTCAGATCCTGTCCTGAGCTGAAATCAAGAGTCGGATGCTCAATGAACTGAGCCACCCAGGGCCCCCTTGGCCGTTATATTTTATTTAACCATAGAATGCAAAAGCTTTTGGTGAACTAGTTCTCAAATATCATTTTGTTGAGCATAAAAATCATTCAAAAGAATAATCATAAGAAAATCAATTTGAAATCAGCATGTTTCACACTTACATGAATAAAGGGCCCTAAGAAAATAGTGCGTGTGAGTTTGTATGTCCCCTTCACTACTGCCTCTCCATTTTTGCAATTACCCTGGTTGACAGAGCCAGGAACTGTTATTAATCAATCAATAAATTGATGCCATTATGCATCCAGACTGGTGTATTTCAAATACAGTTCAGTGCCTGTGTTATGCGGTGTTGAGGAGACAGAGATGAGTGGAACCTAGGAGCTCGCAGCATTGGAGACAATAAAAGTAAATATTTTTCTGTTATCAATTACAATTAAATTTAATGAGTACCAAAATAAATTAATTATCCCTAATACTAAGTGAACTTTTTTCAGATTTTAATATCTGTGAGATCAATATACATTTTCAAAAATGATGTTAGAGGAGAGGTAAAATGCTGAGTTGTTATTGCCTGAATATTGGAATTTGGACAAGTATTAAAGGACTCTATTAATCTAATTGCCACTTCCATTGAGATATTTGCTTTGAAACTAATAAAAAAAAGAGAAAGTGCTACACATAGTTGAATTTTAACTTTTATTTATATCCTCAATTGCCTTTTTAAAAAAAAGATTGTGTTTATTTATTTATAAGAGACACACAGAGAGAGGCAGAGACACAGGCAGAGGGAGAAGCAGGCTCCTTGCAGGGAGCCTGATGCGGGGACTTGATCCCAGGCCTCCAGGATCATGTCCTGGGCCAAAGGCAGACGCTCAACCGCTGAGCCACCCAGGCATCCCCTTAATTGCCTTTTAAATAAGCTTTTTATTTTAGAATAGTTTTACATTTAAAGAAAAGTTGGAATATAATACAGAGGTCCTATATGCCAGTTTCCCCTTTTATGAGCATCTTACATTGGTTTAATACATTTGTCACAATTAATGAACCAATATTGATATTTTATGACTAACTAAAGTCCATATCAGGTTTCCATCATTTTCCCCTAATGTCCTTTTTCTTTTCCAGAAACTCATCCAGGATACCACATTATATTTATTTGTTCTGTCTCCTTAGACTCTTCCTGGCTGTGGCAATTTCTCAGAATTTTCTTGCTTTTGATGACCTTTACAATATCAAGGAGAATTTGCCAGCTATTTTGTAGTGACCCCCTATTGAATTTTTTCTGATGTTTGTCTTATGAAAAGATGAGGGTTATGAGTTTTGAGGCAGAAGACCACAGAGGTAAAGCACCCTTCTAATCACATCATACATGCTATTGTCAACCTTAAAAATAAAACTGCCAGTTATTTTACCAGCAAAAATGGGTTTATTTGGGAATAGCAGAGAATTGCAATCCAGGACAAGCAAGCTACAGTGAAACCATAAAAAAACTCCTAACAAAAAAAAAAAAAAAAAAAAAAAAAAAACCTCCTAACAAACAAAGGGGAAGTTGGGAGGGGCTGTTTTGAACAAAAGTCTATTGAAGAAAAGCAAGAGTTGAGGGTGATGACAGTTTTCTCATTAGCTGAGTTGCAGGAGTAGTCAGTCAGTTTCCTACAGGAGATGCAGTGTACATCCTTCCCTGTTGGGCCTATAATTTATGATTCTTTCCTGTTAAGATTCTTCTGTTAGGGGTCTGTAATTGACACTTCTTCCTGTAATTGACATTGGGTGGTACATACCAACCTACCCTTCTAGTATCCTGAGCCCACCTTAGTGAGGTTTCCCTTTTATAATTTTCACACAATCAAAATGACTTTCCGTGATGAGGTTGACCTTGATCACCTGATTGAGGTAGTGTTTGTCCGGTGTCTCCACCATAAAGTTACTCTCTTCTCTCCCTTTTCATATTGCACTTTTTGGAAGGAAGTCACTGTGCATAGCCTACACATAAGTGGAGAGTAATGTTCCACCTCAGTGAGGGCAGAGTATCTACATAAATTATTTAAGATTCTTCTGCTTGGGAGATTTGCTGCTTCTCCTCTAGTTAGTTATTTAGTCATTTACTTATATCAATATGGACTCATGGATGTTTATTCTATGCTTTGAATTATAATCCTATACTACTGTATTTTATTGCTCAAACTATTCCAACTTTATCCATTGGGAGCTCTTTCAGTTGACTCTTGCATCCCTTGACATACCCCCATCATCATGGGTCTTTCTAGCATTTTATTTCTGGCACTAAGATGCTCCAGACTTGTCTTGTGTATTTCCTGCCCCAGCCCTAGAATCAACTCTTTGTCCAAAGAGCCCTAGTTCTTTTTATCAGAGGATGCTTTTATTGTAGAATGCCCAAGATTTGGGCAGTAGGTACCTTAATTGTCTTTTAAAGTGGCTTTTTAAAATGTCCCACTCTTGTGTTGCACTAGAAAGAGATGTCATTGTGCAAATAAAAGATTTCCTGTGAAATACCAGGACACGCCATCAAAGGCAGTAAAAATAAGAAATCTCAGGAGAGACCACAGGATTCTTAAAGCCAGGAGTGGTTGGTGAGGTGGTTGGTGAGGCGCATACACATGTGACAAGGAACTATCATATCACCCAGGCACCAAACAGCTATTAGTCTAAAGCTTTTGGCTGACTTTCAAAGGAAGCTGAATCTCTTCAAGCAGATGCGTGATTTGATTCAAAAAGAAAGAAGAAAAGAAAGAAAGAAAGAGAAAGAAAGAAAGAAAGAAAGAAAGAAAGAAAGAAAGAAAGAAAGAAAGAAAGAAAGAAAGAAAGAAAGGAGGCACCTGGGTGGCTCAGTGGTTGAGCGTCTGCCTTTGGCTCAGGTCATGATCCCAAGGTCCTGGGATAGAGTCCTGCATTGGGCTCCCAGCAGGGAGCCTGCCTCTCCCACTGCCTATGTCTCTGCCTCTCTTTGCGTGTCTCTCATGAATAAATAAATCTCTAAGAAGAAAGAAAAAGAAAGAAAGAAAAAGAAAGAAAGAAAGAAAAAGAAAGAAAGAAAGAAAGAAAGAAAGAAAGAAAGAAAGAAAGAAAGAAAGAAAGAAAGAAAGAAAGAAAGGAGAAAGAAAGAAAGAGAGAGAGAAAAGCAAGCAAGCAGGGTTTAACCAAGTAAGAAATGCAGGCATAGTCTTGGTGTTCTTAGTCCACCAACAAATTGTCATCCTAAAGCTGGTGGAGACGTCAAGTCCAGCAGCTCAGATTTTGTTTGAAAAGCAGCCCATCACTGTGTGCTGAAAATGAACCCCAGGAATTTTTAGACTCTGCGGTGTGAAGAAGGTCTAGATGCAACCTTGCAATAGTGAAGAGAAAATTGCATATAAATATATTAATGCATGTTTTCTTGTTTTAGGTACATTAAATATAGTTTGTTTTATCCTTAAAACATCAATAATTAAATTGATGGTTTTAGGGGCACCTGGGTGGCTCAGTCGGTTAAGCATCTGCCTTCAGCTGGGGTTGTGATCCCGGAGTCATGGAATCGAGCCCTGCATCAGGCTCCCTGCTCAGTGGTGGAGGGGAGGGGACTTGCTTCTCCCTCTCCCTCTGCCTGCTGCTCACCCTGCTTGTGCGTGTGCTCAGGCTCTCTCTCTGTCAAGTAAATAAATAAAATCTTTTTAAAAAATTTAAAAATAAATTGATGGTTTTACAGTTGATAGAAATTTAGAATCAGAGAAATAATTCCCCCATGCCATTCATCCTTGAACATGGAAGGCTCCTGAAGGCTCAAGGCCTTTACCTGGCCTCACATTTGAGCCAATAAATAAAATTTAGTTTTTCTTAGAGCCATTTTGCGAAGTCCTTGTGAAATCACCAGCTTCTCCTTCTCCCCATCTCCCTCTTGTGCTTTCTGCAGTCTGTGAAAATCTTTTTGAATGTCAGATATGCTTGTCGGCATTACTCTAGTTTCTGGCTTTGTAAAAAGATGAAATGGTCCTTTTTTTCTCTATTCCCTGCAACTGTCTCAATAGTGGAGGGATATCTGAAACTTAAGATTTCAAAAACTGCTTTTTTTTCAATTTCTTCTATAGTTATTGATCTATTTAAGTATCTTACTTCTTTCTGGATCATTTTCTTAAAAACTAGAAACGTTTCCATTTTATCCAAATTTTAAAAAGTATTAGCTTAAAAATAAGTAGAGTATTTGTAGATTTCTTTTCTATTTCCTCTTACATATGATGCTCCTATTTTATTCCTAATTATGTTTGCCGAGCTTCATCCTTTTTTCTTAATTAGGCTAGTTAATGGTTCATCTATTTTTTCTCATTTTCAAGGAAAACATGCCATTTTTCTGTATTTTCATTTATTAATGTCTTTGTATATTTATTAATGAATTTCTTCTACTTTCCTTTGGTTTATATTTTTTATTATTTGCTCCTGGAATTGACTGCTAAATTCATTTATTTTATTTTTGTTTGTCTAGTAAATGACTTGCAGTCTGGAAGCCATATTGGTCATATCCTATATGCCTCATCAACATTATCATTATTTTTAGAGGTTCTACACTTGCTGATTTTACTATTTAGTTATTTTGGTAAAGTAGTTTTAAATATTTAAGTTCCCGAAGTTTTTTTTTTTTTTTTTTAATATTTTTTTTTAATTTTTTTATTTATTTATGATAGGCACACAGTGAGAGAGAGAGAGAGGCAGAGACACAGGCAGAGGGAGAAGCAGGCTCCATGCACCGGAAGCCCGACGTGGGATTCGATCCCGGGTCTCCAGGATCGCGCCCTGGGCCAAAGGCAGGCGCCAAACCGCTGCGCCACCCAGGGATCCCAGTTCCCGAAGTTTTTGTTTCTAGTTTTGTTCTTTATTTTTAGTTTAATTTCATACCCATTATCTTTAGAACTAGACCATCTCCCCATTCATAGGAGATGAATAATGCAAAGGGCATGGTGTACCTGCCACCATGGACTTTTGGATTAACAGATAAGCGTGTGTGTGTGTGTGTGTAAATATTTTAAGGAGAGAAGAAACTATTGCTTTTGTTTTTTATTTAAGTATAAAATTAATATAAAATGTTATACTGGTTTCAGGTGTACAATATAATGATTCAACAATTCTATGCATTTCAGTACTCATTGAGATAAATGTACTCTTGATCCTCTCCACCTATTTCATCCATTCCCTCATCCACCTCCCTTCCGGCAACTACTGGTTTGTTCTCTATAAGTAAGCGTTTGCTTTGGGTTTGTTTCTCTTTTTCTTTGTTCATATGTTTTGCTTCTTAAACTCCACATATCAGTGAAATCATATAGTATTTGTCTTTCTCTGACTGACTTATTTCACTAAGCATAATATCCTCTAGGTCCATCCATGTTATTGCAAATGGCAAGTTTTCATTCTTCTTATGGCTGAGTAATATTCAATTGTGTGTGTGTGTGTGTGTGTGTGTGTGTATCACATTTCTTTATCCATTCATCTATTGATGGACACTTGGATAGTTTCCATATATTTCTTGGCTATTGCAAATAACACTTCAATAAACATAGAGGTACATATATCTTTTTGAATTAGTGTTTTCTCGTATTCTTTAGGTAAATACCCAGTAGTGAAATTACTGGATCATGTGGCATTTCTATTTTTAATATTTTGAGGAACCTCCATACTGTTTTCCACAGTGGCTGCACTAATTTGCATTCCCACCAACAGCACCCGAGGATTCCTTTTTCTCCATATCCTCACCAACACTTGTTATTTCTTACATTTTTGGTTTTAGCCATTCTGACAGGTGCAAAGATGATATCTCGTTGTGGTTTTGACTTACATTTCCCTAATTATTATGGATGTTGAGCATAAGAAACTATACTTTAATGTACACAAAACAAGATATACATACAATTATATATTATTCTTTTCAATATCACAAAGATCATGCGTAAACTGATCCTATTAAGACCCTAGGATTTTCCCAAAGATAAATACAGCAAATAAACCATTTTTCAATAAAAATGGAGCTAAATCTAACCTGGAGGAAACTAAGAAGCAGCTATTCATCCTCTATACCATCAAGATAGTTTTTTCTACCATGTTTGGGTTGGAATATGGCTTCTTCTGCTCTAGTGTCTACTAAACACATAGACAGATAAGAGTCATCTAGGAATTTTTTAAACATTTCAAGGCCATACCCCTAACCAATTAAATCTTAATCTCTGGGTGATATGCTATATGTCGGCAAATTGAACTCCAATTAAAAATAAATAAATAAATAAATAAATAAATAAATAAATAAATAAATATAAAAATAAACCTACAATAAATCTTAATATCTGGGTAGGACACAGGTAGGACTCAGTATTTATGAAGTACCCCAGGTGATTCCAATGTGAACACACAGTAGGACCCACTGCCCCATGCACATAGTAGGACACACAGCTCAACCTTGTGATTAGTCCTCAGTGTTGCAAAGCAGTAATTCTCAAGCTTAAGCCATATCAGGATCATTGGAAAGGCTTGTTAAAACACAGATTTCTGGCTCCCACCCCAGAGTATCTGATTCAGTAAGTCTGGGGTGAGGCCCAAGAACTGACATCTCTAACAGTTTTCCTGGCCATTCCAATGCTGCTAGTTGCAGACCACACTTTGAAAAGCAGTTTACAGATTATTGGGCTTTAGTTTCAGAAGGGATACAATATTTGAAATTTAGCTATGGCATGAATTCTTTTTGAGAAGTCACCATAACTAGACTTTTTAAAAAGAAAGCATATTGAATACATTTTTCAAGACCATATAAACTTACATTTCATAAACCTGCTGTGTGCTCTCATTTAAAACAAGTACTTCATAGGTGGCTGAGCTAATTGCCATATTAACAGTTCAAGTGTGATGTAGTTGCTCCAATCTAAGAACTTCATTTAGCATTTTAGCATTAATTTCTAATCAACTGCTAATGTTCTCCTATGTCTTTTATGAGCTCATCTGTGTGTAGATTAATTCTTAATCTTCACTGATTTCTGTAGTAATAGGACTCAGTGTTCCTTTTCTCTCTAAAGATACCTGATATTAATTAGAATAAAAGAAAACCTTTCTATGGTGACAGCATCTGTGTGTGAACGTGGGTGTGTCAGCAGGTGAGAGCACTAACCAAGTGCAGTGGGGTCTAGTAATTCAAAACAATGGTCCAGTTGTGGGTTGAGGGTTTTGAATTCTTCTGCTGTACAAGTGCCTAAAACTTGCATGAGATCATCCTGCCCCATGGTAGCTTAGACCTGAACACAGGGGCCAACAAACTATAGCCGTGGGCCAAATCCAACCCATCTCTGTTTTATAAATAAGGTTTTATTGGAAAACAGCCATGCACATTTTTTATATATTGTCTAGGGCTGCTCTTGGGCTACAGTGGCAGACTTGAGTAGTTCAGCCTACAGAGCCTAACACAATTACTTCCTGGACCTTTATTTTAAAAAAGTGCCAGCCACTAATCGACTTTCTATGGGTAGGACTGATTAGCCATCCACATAATCATGCAGCCATAGGCTCGTCCTACCTATATTCTTCCTCACAGTTCTCAAGGCTACTAAGGAAACTTTGCCAAACATTTTACTGAAGCCCTAGTCTTATAAACTTGTCAAAAAGGTAAATGGTGCTTCTTTGACATAACTTATGAATACCGAACCTCCTACTGGCTGGGAATAGTGGCTCACTTAGAGTTAGTCCTGTCACTTTGAGAACCTAAGGTTTATCTTGCTGAATCAGAGCTCTTGTTGACTAACTCTGATGTTCTTTGTGGGGAGTTTCTGAGGAATACTTTCTGCATGGGTTGTCATCATTATTTATTCATTATTTATCTTCTCTTTTGTGATAAATGGTAGTTGACCTCAAGGGCAGTTTTTGAAAGGTCAAGAAAATGTTTTCCAGTGGCAATAATGGGAACCATAGGAGTGGGTACATACTGGCACAGGATAATATTAACCCTGATGGGCTTAAAGATGTGAACGAGAGAGAGAGAATGGTGCATGTCATCCCAACTTGCTATTAAAATGAATTTTATAGGGCTAGGGGATTAGCACTTCCTATCGCATCAGATCCTTAAAACAATGATAGTTGGCAAGAGAACAAAATATGTGGATGGGAAAGTAAAAGAAATGTGGCTAGAAATTGGCAGTTCCCATCCCTTTAGGGGACAGGACAGCAACACATGAGAATCTCTGTATGGGGTGAGGCAAGTTGTGGGTGAGGAAGCAGCCACAGCAAGAAGAAAGTAAATTAAAAAGTGAAAGAGGTGATTAAGAAAAGGCAATAACAACTTGGAAATGAATGTGATAAGATGGCAAAAAGGAAGCCAGCTGAGTGAAGGAAGTTGGAGTCATCTTGTGCCTCACTGCTCTAGAGAATACACCGTGAATACCAGATTTAGCTCTGTTGTGAGACATCGAGGATTTGCTGAAGACACGAGACTAGTGATGAGAATTACTGAGCCCTGAGAAAAAGTAATTTATAGATAAAGCAGTGCAATGCTTCTTACCAGACGGGCTATGAGTAGAGAGCAGTGCAGTGAAAAAAAGGGGGAGGGCCTGAAAGACATACTTCTGTCCCACTAAGAAAATATTTGTTTATATTGTGTTTTTGTGGTCACTCTGCATGAGTAGAATCACACAGTAACATTCAAATCCCACTCCCTTGCTTCTACTGAGGAAGAAAAAAAGAAAGGAAAAAAAAGAAAGGAAAATAAAGGGAGGAAGGTGAGTTGGTGGCATTGTTTGCTGCTGTGTTATTCTAAATCAGAGATTTTTAAATGGCAGGGAAGCACATGTTGATACTGATTGATTTTATTGTGTATTTTACATTTAAATCCACTTACTAAGATCTTGCTTGATTTTTATTGTGCATTTTTCCCTTTTTTATTACATTTTTATGTAAATTCAATATGCCAACATATAGTATAACACCCAGTGCTCATCCCATCAAGTGCCCTCCTCAGTGCCCATCACCCAGTTACCCCATCTCCCCACCCACCTCCCCTTCTGCAACCCTTTGCTTTATTGTGCATTTTAAATTTAAATTTACCTATAGCAGCTCTGCTGTTGCCAAGCATTGTGCTAGGAGGTGACCAAATAAGACACAGTCTCTGTCTTAAAGAACTTTTGTTCTAATTGGAGAATCAGAGAAATAATCATGAATTTATTTAATGCATGTGCTATAATGATGAGGTCCAAAGGAGAAACATCTAGAGGAATCTAGGAAAGCTTCCCAGAAGTGACATCTAAATTGAGACTTGAGAAATAATTATGAGTTATTAAAGAGAAAGGCTGAGGTACGGGTGTTCTCTGCAAAAAGAACGTAAAAGATGTGCTAGACTGATTGCAAAAACAGCCCAGATTCTCCACCCATCTATGCACTCAGCCCTTTGCAATGTAGGTTTGCAACTGGAATGGAATCTATTTCCAACCTGTTGAATATGGGATGATCTCGTGATTTGTTTTGGCTAATAGAATACAACAGAAATGACTGTGTGTCCGTTTCATGCCTAGTCATAGGAGGCCTCACATGCTTGTTTCCTTCCTTCCTTCCTTCCTTCCTTCCTTCCTTCCTTCCTTCCTTCCTTCCTTCCTCCTTCCCTCCCTCCCTCCCTCCTTCTTTCCCTCCCTCCCAACTTTTTCTCTTTCTTTCTTTCTTTCTTTCTTTCTTTCTTTCTTTCTTTCTTTCTTTCTTTCTTTCTTTTTAACCCTGCTACCACCACGAGAATAAACCAGGGCTTTCCTACTTGAGGATGAGAGAGCATGTGGAAGAGAGCCACATGAGGCCATGCTAGATCATTCTAAACCAGCCAGCCCCCAACTGGCCTGCTAAATGAGTAAAGACTAATGAGCCAGTCCAGTGAATCTGGCCCAAATCAGAGATATTACTCAGCTGACCTATAGGCCCATGTGGAGTAATAAATGATTGTTGTTATCAAATACTGAGCCTTGGAGTACTCTGTTAAGCAGCAGTAATTTACTAATATAGCAAAGCTGAAGATGTAAGAGAGTAATGCCCATTCAATAAACTGGAAGTGATCTAACATGGACGGAAGATGAAATAAGAAGAGAGAGGAATGAAAGGTGAGGATGGAGAGCCAAGAAAGAACTGGATCCTTCAGAGTTTTATAAGCCTTTTTGAGTGACAGGGAACTATCTAGGGGTTTAGAGCAGAAGTGTGATCAGATTTTCATTTTAGACATGTTACTGTGTATAAAGGTTAATAGCTAGGAGGAATATAAACTAGAAAGGGGGAGGTCAGTAAAGTGACATTTATAGTGGTCTAGACTAGAGTTGATAATATCCTGAAATAGAATAGGGACCGTGAGCTTGGGTAGAAATGAACAGATTGGAAGCATAATTGAAAGATAGAATGAGTAGGACTTAGTGCTTATCAAACATGAAAGATGAGGGAGACAAAAAGTTCAGAGCTGATGCCTGGTGTTCAGTGAAAGGTTGGGGGAAATCATTCTTTGGGACAGACACCCAGGAAGAGATTGAGGTTTGGATGGAGGTGGAAGAGATAAAAGCATAGTTTGGGATTTGTTAAGTTTGTGATGCCAATGGGATTCCTAATCAGAGATGCCCAGTAAAGAGTTTGTTATATAGATCTGAAGCTCAGGAAAGCAACTTGAGTTGGAGATATTTTTGGCAATTGTTAGCCTATAGTCAGTACTTGAAACCATTCAAACATTTACTGAGCACCTAAATTATGTGTTGTGTGCTGGTCTATATGTCAAGAATATGGAGGTTGGCAGTACTGATCAACCTTGATCAAATAATCACAAATATAAATATAGTGTCTTAAATACTGTGAAAGAAAGATACCTGGTGTGGCTCAGTGGTTGAGCATCTGCCTTTGGCTCAGGGTGTGATCCCAGAGTCCTGGGGTCGAGTCCCGCATTGGGCTTCCTGCATGGAGCCTACTTCTCCCCCTGCCTGTGTCTCTACCTCTCTCTCTGTGTGTGTCTCTCATGAATAAATAAATAAATATATATATATTTTTTTTTAAAAAGAAAGCTATAGTAAGCCATTGAAGTATAGCATAGAAACTTGAAACTTGATCCAGTCTGAGGAATCAAGGCATAGTTCCCTAAAAAAAAAAAGCAGGGGTGCTTAAACAGAGATCAAAATTATGAGAGGAGTTTCTAAAGTCATTCAGGAGAGAGAGAGTCGTAAAAGACAATGTTCGAGAAAAGGGGACAGAAGCAGTGGGCCTAGTTTAAAGACCTCTGGAGTCAGTGTGGTAGGATCACAGGGAGAGAAGGAAAACTGGTAGAAGAGAGATAGATAAGGTATAGTAGACATGGATAGAAATAGACAGATTTGGAAAATGAGAGGCAAAACTGCCAAGACAACAGGTTGAGTTAGAGGCAGAGAGATGGAGGAGAAATTATTGAGAATTATTTGGGGGGAATTGTTTGTGTATCTGAATAGATGATGACGCTATTCATTAAAACAGGAAACACTGGACAGCTAGATCAAGATTTTGAGAGAAGGCGCCTGGGTGGCCCAGTTAGTTAAGCATCTGCCTTCAGCTCAGGTCATGATCTTGGGGTCCTGGGATCAAACCCCACATTGGGTTTCCTGCTCAGCAAGGAGTCTGCTTCTCCCTCTTCCTCTGCCCCTTCCCATTCTGCTCATGCTCGCTATCTCAAATAAACTTTTAAATCTTGTAAGAAAAAGATTTGGAGAGAAAATGCAAGGTATCAGTTTTGGAAATATTGAATTAGAGAAGCCTTTAAAATATCCAAGTGGCAAGGTGGAGGAGGATGTTGGACATACAGGTTTGGAGCTCAGAAGGAAGACCTGACCTGACATTTAATAAACTTGTGGATCATCAGGATATAAATAGTAACTGAAGTCAAGGGCAGGGAAAGTTTGAGGGGAAAAAATTCTTAGGACCAAGCCTTGAAAAACTCAGTATTTACAAGACAGATATTCTGAGATGAGCCCACAGAGGAATATAGATGGAGTAGTCCAAGAGGTGGGAGGGAAAGTATGGTGTCAGAATCCAAGCCAATAAATAAATCTATTTATTTAATAAGCACTCATCTATAGGCTTTAGGCCACTAAGAGGTCAGGGAAAAGGTGACTAAGTGTCCACTGGGTTTAGCAATATGAAGGTTACCAACAGCATTCTCCAGAGCCGTCATGGTGAAGCGATGAGTGCAGAAGCCACTACGATAGAATGAGCTGAGGGGAAAGTGGGAAGTGAGGACATGGAGGGGCATCTATGGATAATTTTCAAGAATTGTGGCTAAGGAGGGATAGCAAAGTAGGTGGATGGCAGAGCAAGGGTTTATAGACAGACTTTTGTTGTTGATGGTGTTGTTCATTTTTTGGTCTGTTGATTGGTTTCGGTGAGAGAGACTTGGGCTTGGGGCTGAGAAGAACCCAGTAGAAAATGACATATGGAAGAAAAACAAGGGACAATCCAAAGTGAATGAGATCACTTAAGAAAAATATATAAAAGGAGAAGAGAATATGGTCTAGGAAGAATATATGTAAGAGATATTGTCATTTAAGGGAATACAGAGGACACATGTACTAAGATCTGGAGGGTGAAAAGGGACAAAGCAGAACATAGTTCCAAGGAAACCATGGAAAGAGTGTGTTTCAAGAAGGAAAGGGAGGTAGATCCAGGGGGTGCTGAGAAGTCAAAGAAATGTGCTGAGAAGTCAAAGAGAATAAACACTGAAATATGTCCATTGGCTTGAAAGAATGGTCATAATGGCCTGGGGTAGAATTGGCTCCCTGGAGCAGTGGGATGGAATCAGATTCCAGTGGATTAAAGTGTGAGTGGACAACCATCTCACAAAGAATGTTCATGAGGAGGAGAGTGAGCCTAGAGGGAGACCCAAAGGCAAATAGAGCTGTGGGGTTTTGCTTTTGTATTTTAAGTAAGTTGGAAGAGAGGTAAAGATAATTCAATACTGATGAGAAGGAAGAAACTGAACACACAAGATGGGATAAGAGAGTGAGGTCTCAGATACTGGAGGAAAGAGAGAATGAGTGAAAGGAGTAGACTAGGGAGAGGGGAGACCTTGTAGCCACTCTCTCTCTTTTTTTCAGATTTTATTTATTTATTCACGAGAGACACAGAGAGAGGCAGAGACATAGGGACTGGATGTGGAACTCGATCCCAGGACCCCGGGATCATGACCTGAGTAGAAGGCAGATGCTCAACCACTGAGCCACCCAGGTACCCAAGACCTTGCTCTCTCGTGTGGCAACAGAAAACAGGAAGAAATGCTGATGGAAGCAGGGATGTTTGGATTATTGATGACAAGACACTGAGGGAGTTGTGATATGGTGTGCTTTTGTTTTCTTTGTTAAATAAGAAACAAGATTGCCTCCTGAGAAAGAATCAGGGAGAGGTAGACAGCTTCAACTATCTTGGCAATATTTTATTTCCTATGTGTGTGGTGGATATGCAGGTGAACTTTGTTCTTTATACTTTTTCATACGGCTGAAATATTTTATTTGAAAAAAAGAATTATGGGTGGGGCACCTGTCTGGCTCAGTCGTTAGATCATGCAACTCTTGATCTCAGGGTTGTAGGTTCGAACCCCATGCTGGGTGTAGAGATTAGTTAAGAAAATAAAAAATACAATCTTTTTAAAAAAGACTAATGGGAAATGTGGTAGAGTCAGCAATTTCAGAAACACTAAGTTTTGAAATAACTGATGTAGGAGAAAGAGCTGGCTGGGGTGACATGGGATGCTGGGCGGGTGGCATCCTAGTTGATTTTAGAGACCATGGATTCACAGCAGATGGCCAGCTGTTCACCAGATCTCTTCTCTTTCCTCTAGGATAATTAGCTGGGCTGCATTTTCCAGCCTGTGATGCAGCCAAATGCTTGCATCTGGACCAAAAGGATGTGAGACAAGTGATAGAAACCCCCATCCTGACCCTCTACAATCCTCATGTATGTGGTCTTTTCTTTTCTTTCTCCATTAGCTGGTTGAATAGAGAGGGCTCCAAGGACTTAGAGGAAGACAGAGCCACAACAAGGCAGGAGCCTGGGTTCCTGCATGAGCAGCTGGACAGCAGGCTCCCAGGGGAGCTGTTGGAGTGAGAAGACTTGTGATGCTCTCTGATGTAAGTGACTCATTCATTTTGACTGCGCCAACCTAATAAAATTTGAGGATGCTTTGTTACAGTAGTTACTGTAGCCTTGTACTCATCTTCATGCGCGTGAAGTGATTTTTTTTTTAATAGTGCCATGTGTGGCCATGTGCAGATGATGAGAACTATTACATTACATTCTCTGGATTAGATAATTGAATAGGATGGCCCAAAGGGCAAAAAAATGAAAGGAGTAATGAATAGATGATTGGATTTGTGAACAATTACATTCATTGAATAATGAGTACATAACTAATTAGGATTCCCATTTGGAGGCAGAGGACTTGAGAGACATCAAAAGCATGACTGGTATTTCACAAACACAAAACAGATTCCTGTCCTCAGGCAGACACTAGGGAAAGTGCTCTCCACCCGTCTAAGATGGATTTACAGAAAGAAATATTGGATTCCATCCAACTGTAGTTCCTGAGGAGTCCAGACATGCACAACCAGAAAATCTCCCTGCAGAGATTCTGGAAGAAAAAGGCCCATTCCCCAGCTGTGTCTAGGGTACCCTGTGTAGGAGACCCACCCCTCTGCCTGTGGGGAGGGCCTTCTGGTCCAAGCTCAGGAAAGTGAGTTCACTGGTACTGATGTACTCACCCACAGTAGATGGAACCGTCTCAGTTATCGACTACTGCAAATGCTCGGAGTGAGGGTGACAGGATAAATGACAGAGAGAACCTGAGAGGCAGAAAGCCTGTAGGACCTATAAGTGCAAACTCCAGGGAAATCATCTTTGTAGCCATGAGACGCTTAGTCTCAGGCCCTCAACTCCTGTGATCCCAATAGGCCATTGAAACAGATGAGCTTCCCCTACTTTCTGTGAGACTTCCCTCTGTGGGCTCACTGTCAGAGCCTGGGAAGAAGCCCCAAATGTTGGCAGAGCAATACGATCAGCTGAGACCTACCCAGCCCCCTGCCCCAGCAGCTTTCCTTTTCCATCCTCCTTACTCCTGCCAAATGGGTCTTCATGTGAGCCTCAGAACCTACCTAGCACAGGAGAAGTGAAGAATATGAAGAAGGAGGCTGGGGTTGGAGAAGCCTGGTGGGAACTTTATAAATGATGGAAATAGTCCAGGCCTCAGAGCTCGACAGATGTGAGGTTGACCACTTACTAGTCGTATGGTCTTGGGCAGGTCCCATGGTTAACCTGAAATGAGGATAAAAATGCCTGCCTCCCAGGATCATTTGAGATTTTGTCAGCAGCTTATGTAAAAATCCCGGGAGCATAGTAGATCTTCATAAATGATGATTGTGTTGTTGTTGTTGTTGGGGTGGGGTGGGGGGGTGTCTCTTGAATTAGTGTCAGGCGGCATGCTTAAACTTTTCCAAAGGGAAAGAGGGAGGAGAGCAGGGTTATGCTTGGAGGTTGGCCTGAAAGAATGCCCATCTGTGCCAGCCTAGGAGCTCCACCCGTCCTCTGCCTTAACCTACGCCCAGTGCCTTGCCTTTGCACATGCTTTTCTTCTGCTCGCCTTCTCAAAGAATAGTGCAAAGTTCATCCTCTCGCTTCCTTCAGGTCTTGGTTTCAGAGTGCAGTCCTCCTAGAGGCCTTCTCTCTCCCTGCTGTCTCTACTCTAGCATTGCCCCACTGTCACTCTCTACCCCCTCACCCTGCCTTCATTTGCCTTACGAAAATTGTCAGGATCTGAAAATCATATACGTATTTCTTCACTTGTTGATTACTCACCCACTAGAATATGAGATCCACCAGGGCAGAGACCCCCTGTGTCTCCACAGTGTACCCAGTGCCTGGCACATAATAGATGCACAACAAATATTTTTAAGTGAATGAACAAAAATTTTAAATGTACTGAAATAAATTTAGTATTTTTTGTCCATTCGAAAGCATCTATTAAAATCATCATAAAAGCATCTATAATCCACATAATTTTCTCAAAGTAAAGGATTTATGTAAAAAGTTGTATATAATTTCTCTCACACTAGACCATAATCAAACCTTCCAGTCACAAAAGATGTTTTGATGGTCTGTAAAAGGATTCCTGGCAGGGTAGGTTTCAAGGTTTGATAGACCAGACATACACACACACAGGCACACTTGCACATTGATTTGTTTGTTTATACATAACTACTTGGGGACTGGGAAGCCGGGGTGAAGTACACTTAACCCTGACCGTAGCTTGAGTTTGGATATGTAGAAATAAGTTTGACACACTGGCAAGGCCCCAAAGAAGGCTGGATCACAGGGAGGGCTTACCGGTCCCCTGGGAGTGGATTTACGATGACAGACATGAGCTCAGGAACAATCAGCCAAACTTGGAAGGGTGGCCTGAGGGTGGGAAGAGATAGCCATTTTAGCTTTCCTGGGAATTCATCAGACTTGTGGTATGATGACCCCAGGGAGGCAGAAAAGCCATGAGTGTGAGCAGGACCTGCGGGTTCCCCGAAGGAGCCTTGCTGTGGGACAGCCCCAAACCGAGTCCCCTTTTCACCTTGAAGGGCGCTGTTTGGGTGCTGACATCAAGTGCTCTCAGCAATGAGGTTTGAAAGCAGCAGCTGCTCCTCTGTCTCATGGGAGCTGTGGTGACACACCTCTGCAGGGCTCTCAGGGCAGGGTCAGCAGGGTGGCCGGACGCTCCACGGAGGCAGCGCATCTCCAGCTCAGCCCTACCGAGGGGACGGAGGAGGCCCTGGCTCGTGTAATGAACCCACTGCACAGCCCGCTAGCAGATTTAGGACCTGCACATTCAGAGCCCCCACTGGGCTGCCAGCCATAGCAAGCTAGGACTGAGTCTGATAAACAGGCACCGTGCAAGGCGGCCCCGAGGACCCCCAAAATGCCCAGGGAGGAGACATTTGCAAGGCACTGCTGTTTCCATATAAGCAGATGGAAGCTGGGAGCCAAGGGGAATTCGGGATTAATATTCATAGATCCATATTTGTTGTTAATATTGATAAAACTGTATTTGTCCCCACGAGCTAGTAGAGATGGAAACATTCAAGTGCCCTTATAGCCACAAACAAGGCTAAGCTCTTTTGATTGCTCCATCCTCAGAATGGAGCCCACAATTTCCACGTTTTTCTGCCCCCACAGCAATGGTCCAAAGGGTTCAGAGCCATTCAGAAGGCTTATTGCATATATACCCTTGCTGGCTTAAGGAAAGACAACTCCAGCACATTCTAATAAAAGTCTAGATGAGAAAGTCAGCTTTGACATTGGAGTCAAATATAGACATTTAATTCCCTGTTAGGTGCAGTTTGGTTTTATTAAATTGAAAACAATTTGAAGGAAATTTCAATAAGATTGGAATCTTACTTAAATTAATGAACAGTGCTGATTACTCATTGCCAGATATATGGCTCTCAGCTGATGAGCTGCTTACAAGACAAGAGACATTTAATAAGGCTATGTAGCAGCAAAATTAGAGAAAGTGTAAGATCTATTGTTAGAAGATAATACATATATTGTTATAAGATTTATTTTATTAAGGGAAAGAAGCTGTAGGAAAGAAACCTTGCTGCATCTGTAATACAGAAACATAGCAAAATAAACTGGAGTTCCAAGTCAGGAGCAGGCAAACATTTTCTGTTAGGGGCAGACAGTATTCTAGAATCTGTCTGTGGTCCATTCGGTCTCTGGCACAGATGCTCCACTCTATCTACATCACACAAAAGTAGCCGATAGACAATATGGAAACAAACGAGTGTGGCTGTGTTCCAACAAAACTTTATTTACGGACACTGAAATTTGAATTTCATAGAATTTTCCTTTGTTTTTTAACTGCTTAAAAATATAAAACCATTCTTAGCTCGTGGAGCATACAGATGGCAGACCAGATTCGGCCCCTAGGCTATGATTGGTGGGCCCCTGTTCCAAGTGGTCGACTTTTGAAGACCTGTTGCAGGTAACCTCAAATTTCAATTAGGTGGCCCTCTATTTTCACTAGTCTACCTACTTTTGGTTCATGGAAATCTCAAAGTCTGGTTTGAAGTGATGATCCCTGTTTCCCTTCTAACCTCTCTTCCATCTGTCTTTCACCTTCTGCCCCAAAGCTCTTGGGTTTCCTTTACTTACAAGCTCTTAACACCTTCCTATAACCCAGTTACTTCCCAGATGTCTTTATTAGCTGCTCTATATTGTGCATTAAGGTATAATCAATGGTGTTGGCTGAGAGAGCCATTCTGAGAGTGAAAGAAATTGCTCTTTGCTTTGGAAGAGCCAGTCATTTCAGAGTGAGCAGTCTTTCCTGATAAGACCATTTCTAGTTCTTTGTTGCTCATCCCTCCCCACTTTGGTCATTTGGTGTGCAGGCTAATGTGGATTACTAGAGCAACTGGCCATCTTATGGTTGCAGTATGGAGCAGAGAAAAAGACCTTCATGTGCATTTTCCCAGAGAAACATAAACGTGATTTCTTTAAAATGGATCACTACTTCTAAAATAATCCAGTGTCTTGCCCTACAAGGAAAGGGGTGTGTGTGCATGCATGTGTGTTTCCATATGGGTGTGCGTGAGAGAGAGAGACAAAGAGAAAATTCAATGAAGAAAAGAGTTTTTGCTGTGACACTCGTGAACGCTCTGAGCTTGACCTCCCTGATATCCCAAATGCTTGCTTATAATTCCTGGGAAGATAGCTTCCTGATTTATTCCTCCAACTAAGTTTATTGAGTGTGTACTGTATGCCAGGCACAGTTCTAAAAACCTGAGGTCCCTCAGTGAACAAAATAGATGAAGATCCCTTTGTTTTTTAGTGTTTATATTCCAATAGGAAAAGATCGATATAAACAATAGACAATAGTTAAGTCAGGTAATATGTTAAAAGGTGATAAGTACTATTTAAAAATAAAATAAAGGGGGATCCCTGGGTGGCTCAGTGGTTTAGCGCCTGCCTTCAGCCCAGGGCCTGATCCTGGAGACCCCGGATCGCCTGGAGACCCCGGATCGAGTCCCGCATTGGGCTCCCAGCATGGAGCCTGCTTCTCCCTCTGCCTGTGTCTCTGCCTCTCTCTTTCTCTGTGTGTGTGTGTGTCTCTCATGAATAAATAAATAAAATCTTTTAAAAATAAAATAAATAAAAATGAAACAAAGGAGGATCAGAAGTTCTGGAGCTTGGGGCTTCTTTTTGTTGTTGTTGTTGTTGTTGTTGTTGTTGTTGTTGTTAAATGTCTTTATTACCTAAAGCACTGAGGTGGAGCTTGGGACTTCTAATTTTAAATAGTGTAGTGAGGTTAGGCCCATTCAGAGGTTGACATTTGAGCAAAGGCTTGAAGGAGGTAAATGAGATTGCCGTGTGGATATCTATCTTGGTTATGAATATTCAGGTAGACATTTGCAATGACATGGATGGAGCTAGAGTATAATGCTAGGCAAAATAAGTCAGAGAAAGACAAATACCATATGATCTCACTCATATGTGGAATTTAAGAAACAAACAAGCAAAGGGGAAAAAGAGAGAGAGAGGCAAACCAAGAAACAGACTTTTAATTGTAAAAAACATATGATGGTCACCAGAGGGGAGGTGGGTAGGGGATGGGTGAAACAATGATGGGGATGAAGGAGCACACTTGTGGTGATGAGCACCAGGTGTTATATGGAAGTGCTGAATCACTATGTTGTATACCTGAAACTAATATTACACTGTCTGTTAACTAACTGGAATTAAAATAAAAACTTAAAAAAAAAAAGTAAGTAAATGCAGAGAAAAAAAAAGAAAGGCAAAGAATAAAGAGCTTCCTTTTAGCTCTCTTTCCAGTTGGAAAACATCATAGGAAAGGTTTCTGGTTCCAAGTTTAATTAACTCCCCAGAATCCCCTCTCTTATTCTGGGATGAGAGGTAGTGTAAGAAAAAATTAAGATCTGAAATTGGACAGGTAAAAGTATAAATCCCAATTCTGCCTATTAAAAGGCATGGGATTTAGAGCAATCTGCAAGCATCAGTTCCCTCAACTATAAAATGGAGACAATAATAGTAATACCTCAATCATAGGGAGTGCGTGCTCTGGCAGCACATATGATAATACTTCAGTCATAGGGGTATTTTTAAAGATTTTACTTATTTATTTATTTATTTATTTCAGTGAGAATGAGAGAGAGCACATGCATGCACAATCAGGGAGGGGGCAGAGGGAAAGAATCTCAAGCAGACTCCCCGCTGAGCCCAGGGCACAATGCAGGGCTCAATCCCATGACCCCTGAGATCACCACCTGAGCTCAAACCAAGACTCAGAGGCTTATCCAACTGAGCCACCCAGGAGCCCCATATGGATTTTTAGACAGATTAAATAGAAGTTAGAATAGTACATGTCAAAATAATAATAATAATTGGAGCAAGAAGAAACTTTGGAAAGTGACGGATACGTTTAAGTCCTCGATGGTGATGATGGCTTTCTAAGTGTGTACTTTTCCCCAAATTCATCGAGTTGTTTACATTAAATATAACTTTTGAAGTGTCAATTATACCTCAATTAGGTAGTTTTAAAAATATAAATAAGAAATTGAATAGTGCACATAAAACACTTGGCACAGGGTCAGCCATAAGTATTTACTACTATCGTTAGGTGTTATTTTTTGTATTTTCTACCTTGAAAAAATAACTTTGATGCTTTATTTAAAAAAAAAAACTTAACAGGGATACCTGGGTGGTTCAGCAGTTGAGCATCTGCCTTTGGCTCAGGGCGTGGCCCCAGGGTCCCAGGATCAAGTCCCACATTGGGATCCTTGCATGGAGCCTGCTTCTCCCTCTGCCTGTGTGCCTTTCTCTCTGTGTCTCTCATGAATAAATAAATTTTAAAAATTAAAAAAAAAACTTAGCAGAAGGGATTTCATTGCCCAAGATTTTGATGTAAAAATTGTCCAAAGAAATTTATCTCAAGTGGAATAAAATATCTGTATAGAGTTAATTAGGAGCTCCTACCCTCGTCTCCCCTGGGACTTAAAGGTGTATATGCTCATGATAGTAATCCTATTATGCTTAGTTTCTCTGATGAACCATATATGTAAAACTATTACTTTCTTGAATGCAAAAGCTTACTATTTACATCAACAGACAGGAGGAAAAATGATAATGAAACCAGCTGCTTGGTTTTTTTTAAAAGGCCCTTTATAATAATTTCTTTTCATTTTATAGAATTTTAAAATTACATGATCAAAATCTCTTCCAGAGAAAATTGCCCAAGATGAGAATCTTGCCATCTATAGAGAGAAGATGAGTCCTGAAATGTTGTACAAGTAATTGCCATAAAGTTTAATGAAAATCTGTTCCAATACGGTGAAAATCAAAGAACAAGAAATATCTGCCATGCTAGCAGCAGCAGCTAGAAGAAGAAAAACCTACCATGTTTTATAAATAAATGTGAGGATTTCAACTAATGGGCATAAGAAAGGGAGAAAATAATTACAACTCCATGCCTTGGAGAATGTTATTTAATTAAGCAAAATGATAACAAACCTCCATTCAGGACACAGTCTCACATTCTTAGCAATTTCCACTCCGAGGGAAGGAAAGAACCAAAGTAATAACTAGACTGAGATAAATTAGTGTTTTCATTCCTGGTGAGCTTCCCCACGCACATTAGTGTCAGCATCGGTAGATTTGGTTCTCTTTTAAAATGGATAGACTGAGCAGAGAAAAACATTTTATTCTCATCTTGCATTCAACAGGCTAATTGCATTACATGAACAGAAACAAATAACCGTCTTCCAAAGCCTTTCAAATCTTCCCAAACAAAAGCTTCCTTCCATGATGCACACAGCAGACACACTCAAAGTGACTTCTCTCCCAAAGCTGGGCCTTTTCCACCGGGCTGGGCAGGAGTAAAGGAACAAGGTCATTGGAAGCAGACAGGGTAGGCTTCCAGGCTTTGCCACTTGGCCGCTGGGTGATCTCTGGCAATTGATTTAAGCTTCTCGGTCTCTTATTCCTCACCTGTGAAAAGGAGGTAGATACTGTCTTATAGGGGCACCTTCCAGCGGTGGCTGGGGAAATCCACCCTGCGGATTTCCATTATTTCCATTAACCCCCTACCCCCAGAGCCACCACAGGTAAAGATGAACTAAAAATAAGTGTGATTACCCTGAAAACAAAGCTTCAAGCTAAATCCTTAAAGTTTTCTCATTTCCTTCATCCAGCCCACAGAGAACTAGATCACCCCTTCGGAGCCCTTCCCATGTAACAAGATGTAGTTGAAAGATTATGGTTGTAAGTTACAGAAGTCCATTCAAGCCAGCAAAACAAAAGTTTCTTAGAAGGATCCTAGTGTTATCTCTTGGGGCCCACTGAAGATCAAAATTGGGAACTGGAAAACTGCCAGCAGCACTTCTTCCTTCTGCCTCCTTCTACCTGTATATCTCTAAATTTGATGTTTTAAAATCAAAAGAGGATCCGTAGACACAAACTTAAAAGAAAAACATGAAAAATCGTTTTCCTCGGGTTTGACAGTTCTGATCAATTCTAGATACAATTCTAGGCCACGCATTTTAAGTAGATAATTTGAATGTCTTCTACATAAAGCAATACCCTGTCTCCACAAGACTTGCAGGACGCTGTCACAAAGCAAGTGCCCTCTTTAGATTCCCCCAGGTGGGGCTCGCTCTTTGCTTACCCCAGGATTCAAACAGGGAAAGGCAATTATTTTTCGACGTATTCCGAGGTAATACAAAGTCTGTGGTCACTTTAAATCTCAGAACACAGTCTCTAATCAGTGTTCAGTCCCAAATAATAATGAACCCTTCAATCTTCATTTAAAGGTCCTTGTTCCCCTCTCTTGAGTCTGGTCCATTATACAAGAAAATGAAAGACAGCACCTCACTGGCTCTCTCCTGCAGATAAAGAGTCACCCCAACACCTTTAACCCCTTGGTGAGGCTGAGAGGCTTAAAAGCAGTTTCCTTTTTGCAAGCGCTGTGTGATGGTGGCCCTCACCACCCAATTTGGAGTGAAATCCCATAGCCTTTGGCATGGGTCCCTTGGCTCCCTTGACCAGCTGCTTTGGTCTCTGCTCATTCCCCTGCAGCCTTCTCCATCTGTGGAGGATTGCCCTTGGCAAGTAGAGTGGCCTTGCTGGAGGTGCCATCCCAGGATGCCCCAGGACTGTGTGATGACAGGGAACAGAAGCCCTGCTTCTCTGCCCCCGGGGGCAAAGCAGACCCCAGGTACTGTCCATGCTCCAAAGCTCCCCAAAGGTTCAATCAAGCCACTGCTGTACTTCACCTGAAACCACTTTCTTGCCCAATCCCTCCCATTCCTTCTCCTGCTTTCTCCACTCCTTCACATGCTTGTCCTCTCAGCATTCTTTTACGTAAAACTCCATGGCGCAGGCTCTGTTTCTAAGGAATGCAGTAGCTATATGTTGTACCTTCATTCCTCAGTCAAAACTTCAGTGACACCAGAAGCTGATTACCCTGTGTTATCCTAGCCCTCTTCTGCCGGAACAGTGATGAAGTCTCCCAGAACGCTGTTTAATAGTAAGGTATTGCTTTGCCTCAAAACAAAACAAACAGACAAAAAACCCCAAAAAACAAAAAACAAAAAAGCTTGCAATTCTAGACCCTCCCTATTTTCTCTTTTGTCTCTGATTGCTTCCTTCCAAAAAAAGGGAGAAATCGATGGGGTTTTTATTTTTATTTTTTCTTCCCTTTTAAATCATATATTTGGCTGTCCAATACCTAACTCTGAATACCAGCATTTTCCAGTAAATCAGAAAAGAGGATTATCTGTCAACTCTGAAAGGAAAATCAAACCAAGATGCACAAGCAGGAAAAAAAAATCAATTTTCTCCAGGTCATTCACCTACATCATTCCTTGAGAATAGAAACAAAGCAAAAGAATTGCTTTGTTCTTTCAGACAACCTGGCCCAAAGGAAGCAGAAGAGAAAAGATGAACTCAGAGTTGTCTGTACTTAAATAAAGCCTTCTTGTGAGTAAATAATGTTCATTAAAAGGTCACTCTCGATTCTTTTCACTCAGTTCTGACACAGAAAAATGTCTGATTGCCAAGAAGAGCATTTTGTCCTAGTGTGAATCCTAGACCACAGAAAGGCAGCATTAATCCAGACAGCCTTGAGGGGCGAGGGCAACCCTGAAGGCCTCCCACCGGACCACAGGAAAGCAGAGGGAGGTAAGAAAGAAAGTGCTCAATGATGCCCCAGGATGGAGGTCAGCAAACATTTTCTGTAAACACCAGATAGTAAATATTTTCATCTTTGCGAGCCATACTATGTCTGTAGCAACTACTCTGTTTTGCCATTATAGCTTGCAAGCGGCCATAGACAATACTTGAAAGAATGGGCATGTCCAGTTCCATGAAAACTTTATTAACAGACATAGAAATTTGAATTGTATATAATTTCATATACCTTTAAATATTTTTTAGTATTTTTCAACCATGTAGGAATGTAAACATATCCTTAGCTCATGGGTCATCTGAAAACAGGAAGCGGGCTGGATTTAGCCCACAGACTGTAGTCTGCCAATCCCTGCTCTAAGTCATAGGGTAGAACTTCTCCAATTCATTCGGGACTGGAAGTTAGTGGTTAAATGGAAAAAGTCAGTTAAAGTAAAGAATCATAAAAATAATGATACTTACTCTTAGCAAACAACTTTAAATAATAACAGACCAGGGGCATCCAGGTGGCTCAGTCGGTTTAGCATCTGACTCTTGATTTCCATTCAGGTCATGATCTCAGGGTTGATCGAACCCCGGGTCAGGCTCCACATGAGGTATGGAGCTGCTTAAGATTCTCTCTTTCCCTCTGCCCCCCCCCCATTTAAAAAATTAAAAATAAACAAATAACACACCAATATATACGCACTTACCAGTTCTTTCCATGTAGGACCATGACTTTTTATTTTAGCAGAAGTCTGCCAGTTAGATTGCAGACGCCTTCTTTAGCCCTTCAGCTAATGTTTCTAGTTTGTTTTAGTCTTTAGAGGAGTGAGAATCTGCAGCTGTTTACAAATTCATCCGAGGTGCAGAGCGTTTCTAGTTTTTACAAACCTCCCCAGTCTTTTAGAGTTTGTGCCTCCCCCCACAATTTTTGACAGCAGTATTTAAGGAACTTGCCTTTGCAAGTGTTTTTCCAAAGCACCCAATCTTAAGATAGCAATTTTCTTCCTTATTACATTGTGTAATTGCTATGACAAAGGCAAGTGGCATCAACAGGTTTAAAAGCAAATGCAATGAACACTTGGTAATCACAGAACTTAATGGTGGGAACAATTGTGTGTGTGTGTGTGTGTGTGTGTGTGTGTGTGTGTGTGTCAAGAGGGTGTAAATGAGACCAGCCTTCCATATGGAAGTGTCCCCTGGGCAGTGAGGCTGAGAGGCTTAAAATTCCATAGAAGGAAGGTAGTGTCTGTTAACGTGAATCTAACAATCACTTGAGTGGTGTATCCTGCTTTCTGTCCGTGCTCTTCCGGTGCTCAAACTGGATGGGGGTGGGGGAGGAGTAATACCAGGATTTCACATCTTAGTATTAGAAGCAGTTAGTGGGATTGCTTTTCCTCTGTTTAAAGTGAGAGAATGCCTCAAAGAAATGTGGTTGTTCTTTTCTTCCTCGACAAGGATGAAAGCCCAGTTCAAATGAGTTCGCCCACCGTCTAGGAGGTACATGTTGAATTGTCCCAGGAGGGGCCAGGGCTCCAGCACGCACAGGGCATGCTCTGCTTGGAACAGGAGTGCAGTGAGTGAGTTTTGTGGATGGAAGTTAGTACAGCTGTTGAAAGAGGGTCGGGTTGATTACAACACAATCATCGTGAAAACATAGTCAAAATGTAGTGGTGACAGCCAAAAGGGAATTGGGAGAGAAGGAAAAGAAGGGTAGTCTCAACGAAACGATCACCATGTTTCCCAAAATAAATGTGTCATCTCTTCAGCAATTAAATTCCAATGCTTTTATCTTCTCCAATGAGCGAGCACAGTATTGGTGAAAAACTAATTCATATATTTGAATTATTTGTATATATCTTTGTAGGTCTCTCCAGTAGAATATGAACTTCCTCTGTAATTAATATTTGTTTACTCTATTCTCATGAAGAAAAATAAAGTGGCTTTTAGCCTCCATTTCAGTACATGCCATACATTCCTGCTGAACCTTAAATGGGATAGACGCTATGCCCATTCTTTCCTGAAGGGATGGATCATCCTATTTCACATGTCCTTAGTACTAACATAACCCAAGATAATTGACAAGAAAAAGACTGTCAAACACTTGAACACCCGAGCTCCTGATTGGGGCCTCAATTCATATTTGATCTTTTGGGAAAATCTGATATTCAGTTTGTGCTTTGGCCTGTTGTCACTCTTTGGATAAATGCACATTATAATCCCCGAGGGCCTCACTGCACCCTGTGACTCCTTTAGACTAGCTGGATGCGAGGAGAGAGGAGGAGAGGGGAACGATGCTCATATGTCATCTTATAACACCTGAAGCTATCATTCGTTGTGCTCTTGATCTTCAAAGATGTTTACAGCTGTCTCCTGGGACATGTGAGATCCTCTTCAGTGTTTCCCTGCTGGTCTACTCTGTACTGAGTTCCCTTGACTACAGGATACATCTGATTTCTCCCTTAGACCTTGGGTAGTTCATGATGCACCTCTGTTACCCGCCTTCCCAACGCCCTCTCCTGACCAGGGAATACTCCTGTTTGCCTATGTGACATCCACACACTGAAAATTCAGGCCATCCAAATACGGAAGCCCTCTCTTGACTCTGGAAACAAAGGTGATTCTTGGCCCTTCCTGAACCTCCTTTTCATTTCTTTTTTTTTTTTTTTAAAGAATTGATTGATTTGACAGAGAGAGCGTGCACGCGCACAAGCAGGGGGAGCAGCAGGCAGAGGGAGAGAGAGAAGCAGGCTCCCTGCTCAGCAGGGAGCCATATTCCAGCTCCACCCCAGGATCCAAGGATCATGACCTGAGCCGAAGGCAGACCCTTAACCCACTGAGCCCCCCCAGGTGCCCTGTCGTTTTCATTTCTTGAGCAGGAGTCTGACTTCAGTCCTTAGGCCTCTGAAGCTTTCTGAGGCAAGAGTCAGACACCAGTCCCTGGATCTCCCAACAGCAGGTGACACAGTTCAGACTCTTGAGGTGCTTTCCCCCATGGCCCGCTGTCTAGGGTAGGACTAGAAGGCAACCCCTTCCCAGCCCACCTCTAAAGGCAGTGACACCCCATAGTTCAGCACGGTCCTCTGCAGAGAAATTGCTTCTGCAATCTCCTTTACTAAGTCCTCTCTCTGATGCCTCTTTATAGCCTCGACTTGGCTGTGGGGTCCAGGGGTCCTACACAAGATCTTGGACTCATTTCCTTTAAAATCACATTTGTGGTGCTTGCGCTGACTCATTTGGCACTTCTGTGTCTATTGTAATTTCTGTTGTGATTTCTTGTCTGGCCTGAGACTTTCATCTTAACACTGTTAGTTACACATGCAAACTTCCATCACCCAGAGACAATCACTGAAAATATTTGGATATATATGCTTTTCTATATATAAAGTATATTTTTCTTAACAAAACTGAGGTTATTTGGTAATCTGAATTTTTTTTCAATCAGCAATATATTCTAAGCATCTTCCCATGTCAGTAAATCTCTACCTCAACATTTCTAACAACGAAAAGCTATTCCGTTGTATGGAGGCTACCATTATGTAATCAATTCCTTCTTGACATAGATTGAAGCTGTTTCTTCTTTCTATTTTGATAGACGACCCTGTGAAAGACATCTTCAGGGGCACCTGGGTGGCTCAGTAGTTGAGTGTCTCTGCCTTCAGCTCAGGTCATGATCCCGGAGTTCCAGGATCAAGTCCTACATCGGGCTCCCCACAGGAAGCCTGCTTCTCCCTCTGCCTATGTCTCTGCCTCTCTCTGTGTGTCTCTCATGAATAAATAAATATCTTTTTAAAAAGACATCTTCATTTATATACTTCAATCCATTTAATTATTTAACTAATATTTATTGAGCACCTATTATAAAAGAGTAGTATGATCTCCTTGGGATGAATTTCTAGATGTGGTAGCAGAGTCAGAGTTGTATGCATATTTTAAAGCATTTAGTATATATTTCCAAATTATCCCGCAAACATGTGCATTTGTACATTTGTGTATGCAAGTATGTGAAAGCGAGTGTGCATTTAGTCCTTGGAGAAGAAGAAAACTTGTTTTTGAAACTTCTTCACAATTTGGGGAAATTAATATAGTATAACTAACACAAGTTATACATGTATTTATTTAACCCCAACAAATTATTGGATATGCCTTCTTTTACTCTAAACTAATTTTAGACTTACATAAAAGTTCAGAAATAATACAGAGACTCCATTTATCCCTCGCCCACTTTTCCTGATGTTGACAACCTATCATAGCACAATTACAGAGAACAGGAAATTAGCGTTAGCGTATTAGCAACCAAACTGCAGAACTTATTCAAGCTGCACTGGTTATTACCCTAATATACTTTTTCTATTTCAGGATCTTAGCCAAAATCCCACTTTGTATGTAGTTATTATTTCCCCTTGGTCTCCTCCAATCTGTAACAGTTTCTTAGTTTTTCCTTATCTTTTGTGACCTTGAAACTTCTGAAAAGTACTGATCGATATTTTGAATAATATCCCTCCTTTGGGGTTTGTTTGATATTTCTAACAGTCGGAGTGAAGTTATGTGTTTTTGGCAAGAGGATATTATATCAAGGGTTTCGTGATGTTGATATGTCTTACTACTCGGCGATGTTCACCTTGATCTCTTGGAAATGCCATTTTAATGCTTCAGAAGGAAAGTGCAAGTAGTACTGGAGAGCATCAACTATATACTAGGCAACTGCCTTTGTTCTTCCCATATTCTGAAAGACTCTAAAGTAAATCTCATTATCATATTATACTGAGTCTCTTTAAAATCCTGTAGCTCGGGACACCTGGGTGGCTCAGCAGTTGAGCATCTGCCTTCGGCTCAGGGCATGATCCTGGGATCCGGAATCGAGTCCCACATTGGGCTCCCTGTGGGGAGCCTGCTTCTCCCTCTGCCTATGTCTCTACCTCTCTCTGTGTATGTGTGTGTATCTCATGAATAAATAAGTAAATCTTTAAAAAAATAAAATCCTGTAACTCACCCGAAGTCATAAAAGATCTGACTCCAAAACCAGGGCTCATCCCAGCACTGGATGAGGATCTCTTTAACATAGGAAGCCATTAACAGCAAAGCCAAGTACATGCAGGTATGAGTTGCTACTCTTCTAGAGTTTGATTCTCAATTTTGTTTTCCTCAAGGAAGAGATCTGTCAAGCCACACGTTCCAAAATAGTGCCTTGTTATTGATTATGAAGCCAAATATTCAGTGATCAAAGTTTATGGAAAATTTCTCCATCTTAACACAAAATCACAGTGCCTTTGAACCTTCCTCTGCAACATTTGTGAGGTTATTTTCTTTCAGTTTATTTTAATCTAGCAGCCAAAAGACAAGTGCAAAATAATTTCCTAAACTGCAAATGGTGAGATGTTGTTTTTCCCCTGAGTTATATGTAGACAATACTTGCGTCAAACTGATTGTCTGGAAGTCAGTGATTTATTTCTGTCTACAGATAGTTCGTCTCCCGGGTAAGGAAAACACTAAAAGTGTAATATCTACATAGCACTTACCAGTTTGGTTTTTTAAAAATTTAATTCCAGTATAATTAACATACATTGTTTATATTAGGTTCAGGTGTACAATATAGTGATTTAAAGCTTCGATAAAACACCCATTGCTCATCACAATAAGTGTATTCCTTAATCCCCATCACCTGTTTCCCCCATCCCCCCACCCACGTCCCCTCTGGTGGCCATCAGTGTGTTCTCTAGAGTTAAGAGTCTGTTTCTTGGCTTCTCTCTCTCTCTCCCTCTCTTTTTTTTCCCTTTGCTCATTTGTTTTGTTTCCTAAGTCCCACTTAAGAGGACTGACTTATGTCACTTAGCATTATACTCTGTAGCTCCACCCATGTGTTTGTAAATGTCAAGATTTCATTCTTCTTTATGGGATGGAATGGAATAATGTTCCATTGTATGAGTACACCACACCTTTTTTATCCAATCATCTATCAAACACTTGAACTGCTTCTGTAATTTGGTCATTGTAAATAATGGTACTCTAAACATAGGGATGCATGTTATCCCTTTGAATTAGTGCTTTTGTATTTTTTGGGTAAGTACTGTGTAGCACAATTACTGGATCATAGGGTAGTTCTATTTTTAACTTTTTGAGGAACCTCCATACTGCTTTCCACAGTGGCTGCACCCATTTGCATTGGTACCAACAGTAGCACTTACCATTTTGGGTAATTAATGCCTGTGCTCTGTGTGATTGTCCCTGCAGTTCCATAAAGGGTTAACACTTCGATCTGCTCCAATAGGATGGCTGAATTTGAAAGAAGAACCAAAAAAGTCGAACCCCCGAAGAAAAGCAAAATGCATAATGCACAGAAAGTGGTTAGCATAGTGGCTGGGACACAGTGAACACTCCATAAATTTTAGCTCTTGCTGCTGCTGAAGTTGTCCTCATTGTTTAACCTGGGGACAAGAACTTGTGGCTGGCTCGTCCCCTGCTCCATGAGGCAAAAGATCAGACCGCTATCAATTTCGAAAGGAAGATGGGTGCTGTCTGGCCAGTTTGGCAGCTGTTTACCTTCTGTAAGTGCTCTTGTGCTATTCCATTGCAATATAATCTGAAAATGCCATTGCGAACACATTTGGGAGCAAGGCTTGGAGCTAAATCAAGGCAATGTGGCAAGAGTCAGTTCACTCAGCCACTTTTGCAGTTAGTTATTTCCCTTTGGGCTTCCCATCTGAGAAGGTAGCCTGGCTCTAGGGCAGACTCTCCCAACCACAGCACTACTGATATCTGAAGCCTGATTGTCATCGTTGTTATCATAGAGGCTTGTACATTGTCGGATGTTTTGCAGCATCCCCGGCCTCAATCCCCTAGGTGCCATTAGCATCCCTACCCTAGTTGGAGCCATCAAAAATGCCTCCAGGCATTCCCAAGTGAACCCTGGGTGGCCACATCACTTCTGTTGAGAACCACCCTCAAAGGTCATGAGTAATTCCATACTCAAGGTAAGTGATCGGAGATTCAAAATGGGAGTATAGGGAGATGGGAGACAATATTTATTGAGCAATAAGTGCTCTAACAGATGTTACCTCACATACTTCATGTAATTTTCACAACAGGTCTATGAGATAGCTTTTATTACCCATTCATGGATGGGAAAACAGAGACTCATGGGAATCAGGTGGTTTGCCCGAGTTCCCTCCTAACTGTTCTGTAGTGGAGTGGAGATTTGACAACCAAGTTCATACTCATTCATGATTCTCAGTTCAGATTGAAAAGGCTCAGCGTCATCAGGCTGTCTCTTCTGCCCAGGAAGGGGACAATTACATTTACCAAGCACAAATGGTTATTAAGCTATTGTCTCTCCCAACAAAATCTATCAGTCTTTATTCGGCCTCATAAAGCTGTGGTTGGGACTCTGTTAAATGACATTTCTCCTTTACCAGTTAGCATCCTGTTTGGGTTTGCCAATAGGGGGCACTAGAGAAAAGTGAACAGGCTGGAGGAGGAAAGAGGGAGTTCCTTCTTCCTATAAACTAGCTCTTCCTGTTCCAGCTGATCCAGCGACCGCCACTGCTGAGTGCCTAAACTACTAGTAGCAGAAACTGATGCTAAGTCTCGGATATGGCAACAGTCCCCCAGGGGACACACCAGCCACCTGGTGGCAGGTTAATTACATTGGATCCCTTCTGTCACCCATGGAGTAGTGTTCTCTCTTTGCTCGAGCAACATGTTTTCTGGATATTGATTTGCCTTCCTTGCCAATAATGCTTCTGCCAGCACCACCATCTGTGCACACATGGAATGCTTTATTCACCATCATGATGGCCCACAAATCATCGCTTCTGACCAAAAGCTCAGGTCATAGGGAAAAAAGTGTGGCAATGACTGCATGCCCATGGAATTCACTGCTCTTATCACATACCTCATCACCCAGAAGCAGCTGGTCTAATGGAAGAAAGGAAAGCCTGACTAAAGATTTAGTTATGACCAGTTAGGAGGTGAGTAAAACAAAGAAGATTGGGAGCTAGCTCACAGGAGGTAGCATATGCTTTGAATCAGCAACAAATACCTATGCCTAGCTCCCATAGGCAGAAATCATAGGCCCAGGAATCAAGAGATGGAAGGGCGAGTGGCTCCTCTAGCCGTTAAACCTAATATCTTACAAATGGGTTTGATTTAAAACCCATTACTTGAGATATACTAGTTTGGAGGATTTAGTTCCCAGCAGGGGTCACGACCATGAGTTCATTAAATTGGCAGTTGAGATTGACACCGGCCATTTGGTACACCTGGTGCTCCTGAATCCACAGGCAAAGAAGGGTAACGACCTGCCCTGGTTTAGACAATTGATCTGGATTACCAAAGGAGATCGAGTTGCTGCTTCCCAGTGCAGTTAGAATAGATTATGCCTGGAATCCAAAGGATTCTCTGGGAATCCTTCTGGTACTTCCTATGTCCAAGAGTAAAAGCTAATGGTAACAGCAACCTCCCTCCCCAATCCCCTCCAAAAAAAAAAAAAAAAAAAGGCAGAACCACCCAACCAGGCAAAAGAATAGAATAGCAATTAGCTGGCCCAGGAAAAAAGGAATATGAAATGGCTATTGGAAGAAGGCAGTTATAAATATCAGCGATGGCATTGCAAACAGCTATAGGTCTTTGGTTATAGAAATGAAGTCTTCAGTTATATTTTCTTCCTTGTCTCTGGCTGTGTGTGTGTGTATGTGTGTATATACAAGACCAGTTCCTTTTTTCCCCCTCTTCTCCTTTTCCTTCTTTATTTTATGTAAGTATTGTTCATGGTAGTTAACTTCAAATTTTAGTCTTTCTTTTACTTTAAAGTAATTTTAGATTCACTTAGAAATTGCAAAAATTGTCATAGTTTAGCCTTTAGCTTCCAGAATATTCAAGTGTGATTGTGACTAAACTCGAGGAGGGATAAAATTACCCAAAAAGAGAAATAGTGATTGCCAACCCCAATCATGATAGTTGGGACATAGTCTTTCCCCTTTTTGAAGAGAATATGAGGGCATCTTTGCTTATGCAAAGGATGGTTGTATATTGTTAGGCACAATAATAAAATTGTTCCTTCAATAGAATATAAAATATGTGCAAGAGCATGTATGGGTCCTACGCTACCACAGGTCTGGATTCTGTCAATTATTGGGCCATGATCTCTCCAGTGCACCCTCCTCTATGCTGCTTTGGGACTGGATCTCAGCAAACTACATTTCTCCTTTGCCAGCCGGCTTCCTGTGAAGTTGGGGTTGTAGGGGGAGCTAGGCTGCAATTAAAAGACTGGAGGAGGAAAAAAAAAAGAATACCTTTCTCCTTGCTATTTCTGTGTCATCCCAACAGTAGTAGACCTTTCTCACAGCAGTACCATTGGTTCCAGCCTCCACCTTTCATTTCTGTCCCCAAACCAGCTTTATCATGTTACCTCAGAGATACCAGAAGCGGTCAGATTGGGTCTGAGCCCAACATCCACAAAGCCTCTCTCCCAAGCTTCTTTTTTTTAACAGTTTTATTGGGATACAATTCACATATGATAAAACTTGCCCATTTAAAGTATACCTTTCAGTGGTTTTTAGAATATTCACAGAGTTGTGCAACCATCAACACAATGTGACTTTAGAACATTTTTACCATCCCCGGAAGAAACCCAGTATCTATTGGTAGTCACTTTCCTGTCCTTCTCTACCCCAAAGCAACCATTAATCTACTTATTGTCTCTATGGATTTGCCTATTTGGGGCATTTCATATAAATGAATTCATACAACTTACAGCCTTTTCTTCACTTAGCGTAATTTTTTTAGAGTTCATTCATGGTGTAGCATGTACTTCATTCCTTATGGCTGAATAGTAGTCCATTGTATGAATATATCACATTTTGCTCAGCTGGTCATCAATCAGTAGATATTTGGGTGCTTCTACTTTTTTGCTGCTGTGAATACTTATACTATGAGCATTAACATACAAATGTTGTGTAGGCCTCTGTGTCCATTTCTCTTGGGTATATATCTAAGAGTGGCAGTATCGGGTCATTTGATATTTTCCAAGCTTCTTAATTCTGATCATCTCTATCTCTTTATTGTATTCCCACAACCCCAGGAGTAGCAGCTCCTTCCTTCAATTATAATCACTAGATGACCTCAGTGTTCCCTTTCATTCTTTCTGACCTCTAATACTATGCAATCAGTTCCCCACATTATGTTTTTTCAGTTGAACTACCTAGTCTGATTTCTGTTTTTTTACTAGACCCTGGATAATATAATCATGTGAAGCATTATAATCAGTTTATCCATCTTCGCTGAGCAAGAAATAGAAATCTCTTTAAACCTCAACAGTTCAGATGTAAATAACACACAGTGAAAGCTGTGACATCAGCATATATGTCCTGTTAGTAACAGGATTCAATTGGAATCCACTGAGTGAGTGGCCACCCTGTGATAATATTTTAAGCATTTTTCTGAAATGGTTTAAAGCTGGTACCACTTAAATCCTCAAGGAAAGGGAATCACTGGGTGGCTCAGTGGTTTAGCTCCTGCCTTTGTCCCAGGGTGTGATCCTGGAGTCCTGGGATCGAGTCCCACATCAGGCTCCCTGCATGGAGCCTGCTTCTCCCTCTGTCTGTGTCTCTGCCCTTCTCTCTCCTCTGTGTCTTTCATGAATAAATAAAATCTATAAATAAATAAATAAATCCTTGAGGAAAATCCATGCCCTCATTTCTTCCTTCTCTTATGTCTTTATTCATTTAGTAATTATTTCTTTATCACTTAATTTATACCTGGCACTATTCTGGGCACTGCTGATATAGTTCTTTAGAAAAAAGAAAAGGAATTCACTTGAAAGAAACATACAAGATTCAGTTCTAAACCAAAGCAATCAGAAATATTATAAAGAAATGTATTTTATTGTTGTAGCAGTAAATAAGATATATAAAAATCTTAATCATAGAGCTTATATTTTAGTGGAAGTAAACAAGTAAGTATAAATGTAAGTGTCAGATGGTGGATAGTGATATGGAGAAATTTAAAGAATGGAAAGAAGATAAAGAGGGCTAGGTTTGGGGGTACATCTTTTAATAGGCTGGTCAGGAAAGACCTCCATGTAAGAGTAGCATGTCAACAAACTCCCAAAGGAGATGAAGAAGAAAGCATGTGATTATCTGTGTATGGGGAGTTGTGGGGGAAGCATTCCAGGCAGAACAACAGCAAGGCTTCCTGTTCAAGGCCTTGAGTTGGGAAGATGCCTGGTTTGTTCAAGGAACAGGAAGGAGACCTACCTGGCTGACTTGACTCCGGGGGAAAGCTGGAGGAAAGAAGGTCAGAGAGGCAATGTAGGATCCATCCGATAACACCTTGCATGCCATTATAGAGACGTGGGCTTTGACTCTGCGTGTGGTAGGAAGCCAGTGGAAGAATTTTAATGAGGAAATAACATGTCTTACATTTTAACAAGATTACTCGAGCTTCTGTGTTGAGAATAGATTATGGTAATGCAGCTAGAAGGCAATAATCTGAACAAAGAATATAGTGAAAACAATGGTGAAATAAGTAGTTGGATTCTGTATTTGTTGACAGAGTGCAACTGGTTCTACCATCACTGGTCAGGGAAGCTCCTCTCTATACAGTCAGTCTGGAAATGTGTGAGATGAGAGAGAAGTCAAAGATGACTCCCAAAATTTTAGTCTGAGCACTTGGAAAAATGAATTGCCTATTATCAAAACAAGAATAAATGGAGGACGTGTAGGTCTCCAGGAGAAACCGTGAGTTCATTTTTGCTTATGCTAAGTTTGGCATCTCTGTTAGCCATCCAAATGGAGATGTCAAGAAGTTAGTTGTATATACACATCTGAAGTTTAGGGGAGAATCAAAACTGGAAATATGATTTTGGAAGTTCCTGATGTATGTCTAATATTTATAGCCATGAAAATAATCCGGAAGATTAAGTGAGGATTTTATGTAGAAAAAGAACAAATTCAAAGACCAAGGCCTGGGGCAGGCAGCAAGACCTTCAGAATTCAAAGAGACAAGAAGAAACCAGTAAAAGAGATTTACAATGAATGGATATTGAGATTGGAGGAAAAGCAGAAGTATGTGGTGTCATAGAAACCAAGTGAAAAAAAGTTTCAAGGAGAGGGTGTGATTAACATTGTGGCATCTTCCGTCTCAGGGCCTCAGGTCACTATGGATGTATGGAAGCATACATGAAGCAGTTAGATCTCTGTTCTGTGTGAATTTGTTTTCATAAGATTTTGCTATGTTTGTGTATGGCATAAAATAGGTCAATTACTCACTTCCCGTAGGGATATTATAAATAAATACAATATATTGCTGCAGTAATGGGAATATTTCATAGGTTATTATTATCTTTCTGCCATGGTGAAAGATTTTGACCATTTGTCTTCAACAGGTGGTTCTATATCAAACTTTGTATTGTTCTCTCAGTTATATCTTGAAGCAGAATATAAGGAAAAATAGAAATGAAATGTATTAGTTGGATAGACAGGCTATTGTATGGTGATTAAAACACTCAGTGGTTTACCCAAGGTATATTTCTCTCTCACTAAAAATCCAATATGGTTGGTCAAAGAAGGTCTTGTCATCTCATTTAGGGATACATGATGGTGGAGACCCCACTCTTGGTAGCTGCATCTGGCCTCCGAGTCTACAGCAGCAGGAGAAGAGAAGACTGAACAAATGGGTGGATGCTTTTAAGGACTTGCTTTGGGAATGTTTTTTTTTTAAGATTTTATTTATTCATAAGAGACACAGAGAGAGAGGCAGAGAAACAGGCAGAGGGAGAAGCAGGCTCCACACAAGGAGCCCGATGTGGGACTCAATCCCGGGAATCCAGAATCACACCCCAAGCCAAAGGCAGACGCTCAACCGCTGAGCCATCCCGGGAATGGTTTAGATAGCTTCCACCAACAACCCAGTGGACAGAACCCAGTTTTGTAGTCTCAACTATGACAAAGCCAGGGAAATGAGTCTTCCTTTCTGCCCAGGAAAAAGAAAAATAAAACAGTTTGTTGAACAGATCACCTTGTCTCTGCTACAGGAATGGAGAATAAGGAAAAGAAAGACAACAATAAAATAAAGTTCTTTATAATATTTCTGATTGTTTTGATTCAAGACTGAATCTTGTATATTTCTTTCAAGTGAATTCCCTTTCTTCTTTCTAAAGAACTTGAGGAAAACTTTTACTTCTTTTTCAAGCCATGTGACTTGAAGAGACTTAAGAATTCTGACATCATTTACACATACCTGAGTTCCTGGAGCAAAAGTATTTTTATATGAAATATATAGGCTTATGTAAATTATTTATGGTTTTTCATATCTTTGGACACAATCAGACACAGCCCAGGAAGCTGCAACGTAATGAGATAGCCTGAGAAAGGCAGACGCTCAGAATAAATGAAATCTGTCCTCTGGGGTGCAAAAGGTCCTGGGAAGATAGGCCAGTGCTGGGAGGCAGAGTGTGAAAGCCTGTGTGTGCTGATAATAGACAAAATAATAAATGCCACCCAGCCAAGCATGCAGCACTTAGCAGTCCAGCATAGAGTGCATTTTAACAGGAAGGCCAGCAAAGACTCCACAAAGAGCCCAAATTGTAAGCAGATAGAATAAAGGTCAACAAGCAAGTAAACAGCCTAGCTACAAAACCACTCAAAGATAGTTCTCTGCTCTTCAGAAAAGGCAAGATCCCAGTTCCAGAAAGACCTTTGAAGTGGGAGGTGGGGGAGGGGAAGCAAAATGGTTTGAATTAGAAAAGCAGGTTATCAGCACAGGACACAACAAAAGTTCTCAGCATTGACTACACATTAAAATTAGCTGGGGAAACTTACCAACAGACCCCTAGACCAATTAAATCGTCTGTGGGTGGGACCTCATGGCCAGTGATTGGTCAAGCTCCCCAGGTGTTTCCAACGTTAAGGCAAACCTGAGGACAGATGAGTAGTGGGTGCGAAGTTCTACATCTTTAACTTTCTAACTAATGTCAGGGCTGGCTAAGAGACTAGAGGTCCCGAAATCCAGAGAAGAATAAAAAAATGTCTCTAGGAGCCCTTATTTATTTAGCTGTACAAATATACATGTATGTAAAACATACAATATTCACAGAAACTGGCATCTTATTGGGCAGCTGTTCTATGGTCTGAGAATACCTACAGAATTGGGCAGCCCGGGTGGCTCAGCAGTTTAGCGCCGCCTTCAGCCCAGGGCCTGATCCTGCAGTCCCGGGTTTGAGTCCCACCTTGGGCTCCCTGCATGAAGCCTGCTTCTCTCTCTGCCTCTCTCTGTGTGTGTCTCTCATAAATAAATAAATAAAATCTTCAAAAAAATACCTACAGAATTATTTTAACGGGGAAAATACATTAGGAAGTTATAATGGTTTCTTTCCACTTTTGACTCCAACTTTAAAATATCTAAACTACTCAAAATACTCTAAAATCTTGTTATTCAAAGTGGGGACTAGATAGCTAAGTGTTTCTAAAAGAGGGGATCTTGTTGGTAATTAAGGCATTCAGTGTAAGATAATAGGGAAGCCTGGGACTATAAAGCTTTGGCAGTGCTAATTTCTTAATAATGACATCCAGGTGTAATCCCCACTGCAGTCACAGCCACTATTCTCCATTTTACCCAAGCCATCAGTCTTCGTGCCTCAAGCAGTCCAAGAAGACATAGGGAAACAGTATTACCATCTTGATATTTATATCTTCTCCTTTACCCTACTAATACCACGAGAGTTACCATAAACACATTACCACGGAAAGTGCAGTACCATCCAAAACATGTTGGGTTTTTGAGGACTCTACATGTGAGACTGTGAATAAAAATAGTGAGAATTTTACAAGTGTGGCCTAAGGAAATGAAATGGCCATTGGGTCTTGCCCTGTCATAGGGGTGTTGTGTCACTTGCTTTTACCAGTATCCTGAAAGAAATTAATCCATGTACAGAGGTAAAAGCCATTATATCCATGACGGATTTTTAATGGTGGCCTCATAATAGTTGTCACTTAAGCCTTGGCACAATTTCGATTGAATAATGATTAGGATTTCTATGGTAACTTCTTCCTTCCCTCCTTTCTTCACTTGTTTATTGATTCCATCAACAAATATTTTTTAACCATCACTGCATGCCAGGCACACAAAGATGAGTAAGACACCAGTGTTTTGTTATAGATCTTATTACTCCAAACCAACAAATGCATAAGAGCCCTATTTGTATATATACACTTGCTTCCTACTTTTTAAAAATTAATATATGGAGATCTGAACTTATGAAAGATAAATGAGGATGTGATGTTTCTGGTTTCCAAAAAAATTTCATGAAATAATTCACCTCTGGGTTCTTTCAAATAGTGAATCCCCTCAGGGCATTTAAGAATTTTTGATGATTGATCACTTGATTAAGGGATTACAGGGACTCTAAAGCAGTGATTCTCAACTCTGGTTGCACATTTGAATCTCTTAGGCAGTTTTTAAAACATGCTAATGCCCAGGTCACATTTCAAACCAAATGAATAACAATCTCTGGAAGTTGGAATTGGGCATTAGTATTTTTAAAGCTTTGCAGGATTGATCTGAATATGCATTCAGAGTTGAGAATCACTGTGCTTAAGCAAGAGAAGGCCAAAGCCTACTGTCCACTTGTCTCTGTTAATAAAGTTTTATTGAAACACAGCCATTTCCATGTATGTCTATGTCTGATTTCACACAACAAAGGCAGAGTTGAGTATTTAGTTGCAACAAACACATAGTTGAGTAGTGTGACAGAGACCATATGGCCCACATTGCTGAAAATATTTACTATCTGGCTCTTTATGGAAAGGGTTTGTGGTCCCCTGGTCTGAAGAAAGGAGAGACATGGAAAACTCAAAATGTCTAACAATCAAGTGTCTACAGCTCCCCCCTCCCCCCCGCAGAATATAGATAAAGCAGCTATTGAAATCATTATGACACTTGGTGAAAAGTTTATTGTATTTAATAAAATCGTATTCACATGCGACTTTTCAGAAGCACGGTCTTACAGGGTACACCAGTTGTAAGGCCTAGATTGTCAACTTCAAACCCACCCTTCGAAAAAAAAAAAAAAAAAACCCACCCTTCGGTTTGGCGCCCTGTAGTGCTGGAGTTGGGACTCGGGAAACACTGCAGTTTACCAGCCGCTCTGTTAGGCTCCGCCGATAGGGGGCACTAGGGGAACATTTCAAGCCTGGAAGAGGAAGGAGGGATTTGCTTTCATTTCTGTCAGCGTCATCCTAGCAGTGTTTCTTTATCCCAGCAGTGGTAGGTCATCCCAATAGCACCAGTTGATTCTACTTGGAAATTGTGCTGACACTCTCAGAACCAGCCTCAGAGTGTCCTCTTGGAGATATCACTCAGTCACTTTTCCTGGAAGTCTAGGTCCCAGCTCCATGTGCCCCTTCTTTGAGCTCAGAGACACCAACACCAGCCATGCATTGCCATCCCCCCACAGGCCTGAGTTCCACTCTGTGGGCCCCCTCCTTAAAGCATCTAGGTTGTAGTAATGTCAACCTCTTCTCTTCTTCCTTCTCCTGACCTCCTCTTCCTTCTCCCACTTTCTCTTCCATCTCTTCCTCCTCCTCCTCCTTTTTTTTTTTTTTTTTTTTTTTTTTTTACTGAGCCATAGAGGTGATAGTACTTCCCACAGTTGCACCTCCGTGATACGTGTTTCCTTTTTGCCTTTTTAGTTTTCCAGTGACTGGGAATATTATTTATATTAAATTCTCTCTGTTAATATTACTGGCGCTGTTTCGATCTCCTGTGCGAGAAAGAGCTATTGTCTATTAAGGGCTTAGGAATAATAAATTATCATCGTACCCTGTATTCCATAAAGATTGATGGATTCATACTGTTGTGTGGGAAATATAATGCTAAACTTCAAGATATTATGCGCTCTCTAATATAATCTACCTACGTATCATTAATAATGTCTTATTTATACACTACATAAAAGAATGGGCTTTGTCACTGTACATAATATGGATCATGACTTCTGAGGAAATGCTTCTTTTACTCTTGCTGGGAATTAATGAATAAGAATTAACTGCATGTTTACAGTAGTATATGCTGCAAAGATGCAATTTGGTGACTCTAGGGGACCTTCCAGGCTAGTTTGGTCATGCCCAAAAGATGAAGCTCAGATAGAACATGGGTAAATCAAATAACTTCTATCCATCCGTTGACTGAGCCCCAAATCTAACAGGTTATCCTTGTAAGTAAGCAGAAAACTGGAATTTGTTACAATGGAATTGGAGCCAAAAAAGGCCAAGTGAACAGAGATAAGCTCATTGATAGATTCTATTTGGTCCATTATTTGTTCTCTAATATTCATCTACTTTTTAAAAAAAAAGATTGGTTTCTTTTTTTTAGAGAGAGAGAGCTCGCACAGTTATGCATGTGCAGGGGAGAGGGGCAGAGGGAGGAAGGAGAGTCTCAAGCAGACTCCCCACTGAGCGCAGAGCCCCACACAGGGCTCAGTCTCACCACCCTGAGATCACAACCTGAGCCCAAACCAAGAGTCAGATGCTTAACCAACTGTGCTGCCGAGGCACCGCTCTAACATTCATCTTCTAAGCTAACTTCTATAGGCTAGTTTGTTTTCATTTCTTAGTTAAGTTTCCTTTTCAAAAACAGCTGCTTCACTACCATCGAATACAAAGAAAAAAAGGGACAACGAAATATTAGATTTTTAGAATAGAAAAAGGCTCAGCAAATGAAAACCGACAACCCAAATCTGGCTTGCCACCTGTTTCTGTGAATAAAGCTTTATTGGAACACAGCCACGCCCATTCGTTTACAGACTGTCTCTTGCTGCTTCTCACTAACACGGCAGAATTGAGTAGTTGCAACAGAAACCTCATGTTCCAGGGACGTCTGGGCGGGTGGTTCAGTGGTTGAGTGTTTGCTTCAGCTCAGGGCATGATCTGGGATCCTGGGATTGAGTCCCACACCAGGCTCCCCGCAGGGAGCCTGATTCTCCCTCTGCTTGTGTCTCTGCCTCTCTCTCTCTCTGTGTCTCTCGTGAAGAGACAAAAACTTAAAGAAAGAAAGAAAGAAAGAAAGAAAGAAAGAAAGAAAGAAAGAAAGAAAGAAAGAAAAGAAAGAAAGAAAGAAAGAAAGAAAGAAAGAAAGAAAGAAAGAAAGAAAGAAAGAAAGAAAGAAAGAAAGAAAGAGACTGCATGTTCTACAAAGCCAGAAATCTTGACTCTCTGGCCTCTTGCAGAAGAAGTTTGTTGACCTCGACAGAAAGGAGGAGCAGGTATGTGTCATTACAAGGTGGCACAGTGCCAGCCATTAGGTTGTCAGCCACAGAGCCCAAGGGACATTCTGGTTCTCAAGCTTTCCCTGGCAGCCGTGTGCTCAGACTGGATGCCCTACAGCTCCTCTGCACCTGTCTATCCCCTACTCGTCTTCTGATCCTGTGTGCCTTCCTTTGTGTCGTTCAGACTCCCCTGGCTAAGCGTGGTTGGGGTCATACCCATCATCTCCTCTACTATCCATTTGTCTCCACCTGGATCTTAGATTCTTGTAGAAGTGAGGAGGAGTATTATCCATCCATCCTTTAAAATATACTTGTCGAGAGCCTTGCCCAAAGCAGCTAATTAGTAATTATGGTTTCATTGATCACCACTATCCAGAGGGACCTATAAGGGCTGTCCCTGGCACCCATGCCTTTGTTGGCTTTAGGAAAGAGCCCTCGGAGTTGTCATCCCCTTCTATTGGGGGCATCCTCCGTGTCAGGAGTGGCCTTTAGGTCACCATCACCCACACAGTTCTGGTCTTTATTAGATAAAACACAAGACTATATCAAAATGAAGACTAGAGAAGAAGGTCATTCATCTTTGTGACCTTCATATTCCTACAAAATTCCTGTTTATATGAAGCATAAAGGCATATATGCTAAGGGAAATAAGCTGCCTGATAGATGATAATAGATAAATAAAAATAGACAGATGAAATTATTAAGGTCCTAAAACTACCTAATGACTGTTTTCATCCTCCCAAATGATTTCTGTTTTATTAAAATTTTCTCCTTAGTAACACAGTATAATCTATCTTAAGTGCTGTGATTTTAGATAGCTTTCACGCTGAGAGTTAAAACCAAGCACAACATAAAAAAGAAATGTATTTAGTGAAACTTCATCTTCTCAAAGATTAAGAAAAACAAACAATGCAAGGGAAAGAAGGAAAGAATACAGTTTATACAATAGAAAGAGTCTTGAAATGCCAAGCAATAATCCTACTAAATGATAAACATGAGTGACTCTTGTCAGTGCTCATCCCTGCGACCGGAACCGGCCCAGGGTGTGCCAAGCCACTCCAGTGATGCTTTGCGTGTTGTCTCTCATTTTTTTCCCTTCTGTAACCTGCTAAGATTTGTTTTCTTCAAAAGCTTATCAACTATCTCTTGAGTCAAACTGCCTGGAGTGTGCTGATCGCCAGAGGTTCAATGCCTTAAGGCTCTTTTGAAAGCAAATATAGGCAGGGGCCTCAAGGATTCCTTTTTCTACAGGCCCAACTAAATACCAGAGTGACAGAAAATATGAGAGAATGAGAGCTGAAGGTACTGGTAGTAATTTTTTAAACAAGATGTTCTTTGTCTTAAAAGTCATTTTACCGTGTCTGCTCAAGTAGTACCTGGTTTATAAGCTTTCGGTAAGTATTTAGCCTGCAATTCAAATAATATTCAGACCCGATTGTGTGCACACAAATATATTTATATAAATGCCACTCAGATTGTGCAAAAGAGAGCTACGGGGCCAAGCTTACTGACAGCAGTGCTCAGTGTCTTAGATACAACGATATAAGGAAATCCAAGATGACTCAGAAATTTCCCTATAAGTGCCTGAAATTCAGAGATTTATAATCTAATCCTTTTTTGTCGTGATAGGTCCATCAAATGTCACTTTTGTGAAGTCGGGCACCGTACAATGCCTTGTTCATCAGGGTATTTGTAGTCAGTGGCATAGTGCCTGGCACAGAAAGACTCAACTGTCTGTTGTATTAAGTGAATGGAAAGCTCTGCTCTCTATGTGCAAATGGCCCTGCGATGTCAACCCACGAGAATCTTAGCTCTTCGTGATGAGTGAGTTTTCCAGATTACCTCTGTTCCTAAGAGACCGGGTCATCATTAAAAGCCAGGAGAGGTAATGAGCACAGAGCTGCTGAGGACACCTACACACCTGTCCTTCTCCTTGCGTTAAGAAAAATTATATCAATATCTTCCTTTTGGAGATTTTTTCAGCATAAGTGTAGGTGACCAAGTTCTAAGAAAATGAGATGGCCCAAGTGGGGCAGGTGACATTGTTAACTGGTGAGGGTCCCAAAGATGAGAAAGGGCAGTAAGCTTCTAAGACACCCCTCCCTACACACACACACACACACACACACACACACAAATGGTGACAGATACTTAAAACGAGAAGCTCCAAATAGCTCCTTCTAGTCTCCTATCTCAGTGAGCTAGGAGAAAATGAGACTAGGACGGGAGGGTGGCATTCCAAAGTTCTGTACACGTTCTGCTCACTGTTAGAGAACTACTCATGTTTATAATCAGGGTTCCCTCAAGGGATGGCTTTGTCATACAAGATGGTCTTCAATCTCAGGGACTAAGGAACGGCTCCTGATACATTTAATCTAGTTAAAATGCCGGCACCGTTTATCACAAATAAGATATGAAAGATCAATATATCTGTGTCATTTTGCCTTTGGAGGCTCTGACTTCAGCACAGAAAGTTAGCACAAGTTCTCCACCCTGACTGCACACTGGAGTCACCCAGATCCTACCCCTGGAGTCTAGGATGTAGTTGGTCCAGAGCGAGGCGTGAGCCTCAGGATCTTTCACAGCTCCCAAGCTGACTCTGTCATGCGGCCGAATAGGGGACCAACCATCCCAGTTTGCCTGGGACTGAGGGGGCTCCTGGGATATGAGAATTACGGTGCTAAAGCCAGGAAAATTCAAGGCACCGCGCTCTAGGACAGGTCGGTCCCCCTAGCCACTATTCTAAGGGGCGTGCATTTGATGGGGGTATGGACAAAAGGGGGGCAGCATGTGCATCTTAGCAATGGCAGGGTCGGCTGCAGAGCCAACTACCTACCACAAAATCACAGAAGGTATCTAAAATAGATTTGTGTCAGATGGCACGTTCTGAATTTCATCATGTACGATTTCTTGGAAGGGCCAATACTTTTCGTATTTCCTTCTTCCTCTGACTTTTGCAAGGATGATCCTGTTGCTGAATGTATGCCTTCTTCCTTTAATTAAAAAAAGAAATCTCCCGCGGCAATTGGATTCCCTTCCATTAATCTGTGCTTTGGGAAAGACGAGCCTTTCCCTTTCCATTGCGTCAATGGTAACTGAGCGCTGCCAACATTTCAGTCAGAGTCCACTGTATCACTCCTCTTGAGTCTCTCTAAATACAGATTTTGATGAACTTCAAGGGCAGTTAGCTAAGATGGTGACCTCTCCCTCAGATCACTGTCTTCGGGAGGGTCACCAGGTCAGGGGGACGTGACCTCTCTCTTGGGGAATTTCCTAGGGAAAACTGATAGAGAGATGCCAGTAAAGACAATCCAAATTCCATCACAAGAAATACTCCTTGTTAATTCTATAAACAATAATTCTTTCAAAGGATGTATAAAAACAAGAGACTGGTCCCAACTCAACCTCAACAGGCAAAACTACAGGGGGCCGCAGAAGGCTGAGGACAGAAAGGTCAGGCCAGCAGTGGCCTCCTCTGACCATCTGCCACGAGGCAAACTTTGCTGGCAAACGGGGCCCACCTCCTGCTGCCAAGTGTAGACACACTCGGAGGAGGTCTCCACCTCACGAAGCAGTCCTTCGTGACCATTCAGACAGCCTGCCTCTTATACGTGTGGGGTGAGAAAAATGAGCTCCCCCATGTTGTTATAAGGTTGCTCTTTTCCAGGCTCTAGTTTTCATTTCTATGGGCCTTAGTTCTAGGTCTCATTTTGTGATCTGTTCATCTTGGTGCTTTTCCTATGAGCCTACTTACGGGCTTTTAGGCTGGGAAGACTGGGCCTAAAATAGTAAAATAAGACAAGAGAATTGGCCCTGCCTTTTGCGCGGTGAAGTGCATCTTCCGGAATGAAGAGCACTGAGGTAGCGGCAAGGGTTACCTGCCATGTCCTATGTGCTATTTCTGGTTGACGATGCCGCAGCTTTATATATAGCTAGATAGATACTCAACCCATGTTCCTCAGCTCATCTACGACACGCCACGACTTTACATAAAACTGCTAGAGTCTGTCTCAACTCTGACTGAACACGGTGAACCTGCATTAGCTTCCTGGGCCTATCACAACACACGTGACACAGGCACATCTCTTCGCGTGGCAGTCAAGAAAGGGGGATGGCTTCCCACCACGTATGCTATGTCATCGCCTATAGCATGGCAAGGTGACTTTTAAATTGATCTTGCTCGTGTGTAAGTTAAAGGCTCTTTTTTTTTAAGTTTGAAGGTTTTATTTACTTTACATTCAGGTCCGTAGCTTCGGCAAATGAGTCGTGAAGAATAAGGAAGGTGGGGGTCTTTGCGCTGTGGCCAGCATCTGTGCAGGGTAAACTCTGTCATACCTGAGCAGAGGGAATTTTCTAGATCATGAATCAGAGCAGGGGGCTGGTGTAAGCTGGGCTCCCGGGGAGAGTGGCAGCATTGGCCTGGCAGCCTGTCAGTACCACTGAGCATCACCGCCTCTGTTAATGTAGACGAGCCCCCAGGACAGCAAGAGGAGGAGAAAAAGAAAAAGGAAGCAGCACAAGTAAGAAATAAACAGAGGAGAGACTCTAATTAAAATAGAGTAACTGAAGAGGTGACTTCCATTGCATTTGGATATTTTTAGAAGCACCGCACTAGCATTTTATCCCTGAAAACACCCACTGCTCTCACCAATATATTAAAAATCTCTAGGTGCCTTCTCAAGATTGGACATTGGCCAATTCTTGCCTGCTTTTGCTCAGAATAGGAACAGGATGTGCTGTGTCTGCTATTTGAAATCTTGATTCCCCCCCCCATCCTTTCCTTAGTGCCCAAGTTGGGATTTATGATGTCACAGATGCTGTCTAGGTAGGCTTCCATTTTGTTATTTTTTCCCATTTATTCTAATTTTTGTTTCTAGGCCACCAAAAACAGAATTCAGCCCACTAACGCAATGAAAAATACATATGTATGTGGTCTGGGAAGAATCCAAATATGATTATACTAGTTCTGTATGGAGAACATTTTATGAAGGAATAGAAGCTGTAATTAAGTGTTCTTCCCACTTATAGCAATTTAATTAAAAAGACTAAAGTTATTGATTTTTTAAAACTATTAAAAGGCGTCCATGCTGCTGGTTCCAGGCTGTTGCTGGCAGACCATTCACTCATGGAGTATAATTTTCCATTTCCTCCAGTACAATGAAACCCTTTATTAAATGCTTTCTTGCTGTGGACAGATTGGTTTATAGTTGAAGCGAGCAGGGATTTATAATCCCTTGCTGCTGTTTGCTTACCCTTCAATTCAGATTCTGCCAACACCACTCAGATTTATCTCTTTAGCTTTGAAAGGACTTTGGATTTGGGCTGATTTTATTTCACAGGCTGAAGTAGGCTCAACACAAGAGTTTGTGCCAACCAAGTGGAGTTTGGAAGGGCTGAATAATCTCGGCTTGCTCAAGATTATACGTAAATCAAGCCGGACGAGAATGGAAGAACTCTTACCACCAGGCTGCTTGAGTGTCCTTACAACATGGCAGTTGGCTTTCTCCGGGGCGTGCGATCCAAGAGAAAAGTCAAAGAGGAAGCTGCAGTGCCGTTTATGACCTAGCCTCAGAAAGCACACGTCTCTTCTGCCATATACTGTTTGTAAGAAAGAAGTCACTAGGTTGGCCCATACTCATGAGAATGGGTAGGAAATTCCATCTCTTGAAGAGAGGTTACCGAAGAAATTTCTGGACATATTTTACAACCAACACACACTTGCTTTTCCCTTTATCTGCATTCCTCCTTCTATAAATATTTCAGTATCTCAATCCTCTACTTTATTTAGGCCTCAGCTGAAATGTGACCACTATACAGAGTTCTTTCTTGATACCCTGCTTCCAGCAAAAATAGTATCTGAGTCCCTGTCATCGCCTGACATTATTCATCTGTCTGTATTCATCTATCTCTAATTGGTTCCCTCCACTAAAAAGGAAGCTCTTTGGGGACAAGAGATTTTGTGTCTTATTCATCATCGTATCTCCAGTGCCTAGAACACACTAATAACTCAATAAATGCTCATTATTTTTTTAGAAAAAGAGAGAGAAAACGCGAGCATGGGGGGGAAGAGGCAGAGGGAGAGAGAATCTTAAGCAGGCCCCATGCCCAGCACAGAGCCTGTCACATGGCTCCATCTCACGACCTTGAGATCATAACCCTAAGATCATGACCTGAGCCAAAACCCAGAGCTGGATGCTTAACTGACTGCAGCACCCAGGCACCCCAGATACTCATTATTGAGTATATGGACTCATTCGTTTCCTTGTTCACTAAAGATCAATTTACTAAAGATCAGTTATTTGCAAAAAGACACCAGGCCATAAGGAAAGGGGTTTATACTGGGAGATAGGATGAAAAGATTCTTTTTTTTTTTAAGTTTTTATTTATTTATGATAGTCACACAGAGAGAAAGAGAGGCAGAGACACAGGCAGAGGGAGAAGCAGGCTCCATGCACCAGGAGCCCGATGTGGGATTTGATCCCGGGTCTCCAGGATCGCGCCCTGGGCCAAAGGCAGGCGCCAAACCGCTGCGCCACCCAGGGATCCCCGATGAAAAGATTCTTAATATAAGTTCTCAACCTTCTAGATGTTCAAGTAATGTTTTCCAAAATGAGTTGCCCAGAATATTAATATGTGTTGCCAAAAAAAAGTGTTCTACAGTTAATGACAAACGCTGGTTTAAACAAAGTTAAATATTTTTTATTACTGCACAACTTCTCAAAGCTTTAAATATGCTAACATGCCATGTAAATACCCAAAAGGAGAAATATAATATACTGGATTTCCAAAAAGTATTTGATTATGGAATTTTCTTTCCTTGAACCTACATGCAAGAGTTAGCCTTGAAAGGGTGAGATGAGTTCTTGGGACAAAAGAGGTGAGTGAACTAGAAATATAAATTTGGAGCAGTGAGGATATAATGATCTGGAAGAGGGGGAATTAGCAAGTTTGCCTGATTCTTCTGGATATTCTATGGAACACAAGAGACAAGTTCGTCTGCTCATAGTGAGAGAGATGGGAGTGAGACTGAGGCTTTGAGAGGTGGAGAAGATGTCTGCAAAAGCAAGAAAGGAAACACAAATAAAAGGACAGAAAAGCCACTGCAAGGGCCCGGCAGGGGCCACAGAGAATGGACTCGAAGCAGTCTCTGACGATACATTTTCATGACTTTCTCCACACTGATGACCACTGCACAGGAGTGGAGAAAGCAAAGACAAAGAGAACCCAGGGACTTGAAGTGACATGACAAAGTCCGTGTAAGTTCAAGGAGAAAAGAAATTCTAGAGATCAAGAAAGTATTAAAAGGGTACACCCAAGAGTGAAAAGGGGTAAAGGACTAGCAAAGTCCAGACCAGTCATGAAAAATAAAGGGAAGAGAACAAGTGCCAGCATGATGTTGGGGAATAGGTGACAGAGAGTTAGAGATACGGCTGATAAAGACATCGGGGTCTAAGGAGGTGAAGCGTAGGCTGAAGGTCATGCATATGGGCTGTTCTGATGGATGGTGAGATTCAGATCAGGAATACACTTGGGAATGACTGTAATGGAAGGAAAGTAAAGCTGCTGAAAGGAGCAGTTTGCACATTTCCTCGGTTACTCATTCACCCAACTAGTCTCTTCTGACATCCTTCAAGTGTAGGAAACTTGTCTCTTCATCTTTGAGTCCTTGGCTCAGAGCTTGTGTCTGGAACATAGCGGGACCATCAGAATATGTGATGGGTGCATGGGTGAAACAGCTGTGTGGATAAACAGGGAACGATGCGGGTAATAAAGCGGTCGGGGGTGTTGACAGGACAGGGGTGGAAGCAAACACAGGGCAAGTGTGACCGATGAAGTGTGTCCAGCCCCATCCATGTTGGGAAGTCTTCGTTTAGGGAACCCTGTTGAAAAGCTCAGAGTCATTTTCATGTCACTGCATTCTGGATGCTGGTGTCCTTGGCTTAACTGACCGGATTCCTGACGGCAGCTCCTAGCCCACTACCCTCTACCTTGCCTGTCTCAATTTCGATTCTCTTTCCCATGGAAACCTCCACAATTTATGGTGAACCGGAAGCCTTAAGAACTCCTCTGGTCTCGTAGCCACCCAGAGCCCTGACCTAGGCGGGCAACTCTCCCATCCGGGCAACACTGGCCAAAGAAACGGCTAAATCGGAGAATGGTTCATGCTAAAGAGTACAGATTTGGAAGACCCTGAATTAAGGAATCACACACAGCGTATATGAAGTCTCATATCCCCGGTAGACTAAGCACAAGTAAAACTTCATGCCATTAGGAAGCCAAACAAGCACTTCTCAAACCTTAGTGGATGTAAGAATTGTGTGAACACCCCGCCCTGAGGTTCTGATGCAGTAGGCTTTGGCGGCCCGGTCACCTGCGTTCTGGCAAGCGCCCTCAGCGACTGTCATGCAGGCAGCCTCAGATATTTTGAGAAAGGCCACTCTAAGCTTTTTGCCGGCGAATTTCAGTTTCAAAGAGGCTGAGGGGCGGCAGTCTGGTCCAGGAGAAAGGCCTTGCCGCAAAGCTCAGCAGAGTAGGAAGCCTGGCTCTTGTCCGGGGTGGCATGCTATTTGGAGGACGTTCGGTGTTCGGAGGCTGGGGAGGCGATGCAGAACCCCAGCTACGCCCCAGGGCGGCTCGGCCTCAGCGCTGCCCCCCTCCTTCTGCCGACAGCCCAGAGGCCTCCGAGGGGTGCTGTGGGAGGGCCCGGGTGAGGAGGACGCGGCCGCTCTGCGGGAGAGCAGCTCCTGACACCTGGGGAGCGTGCTCAGCATCGGAGACAAGGAGCCGTGGCGACGCAAAGTGGGATCGATGGCGAAGCCGCATCCTGGACGCCGCCTGCGAATCACCCACAGCGCGGTGCACGGAAGACGTCACATGAAAGGCAGAAGCTCCAGCCGTCGCCCAAGGAGCCTGCTCTGCGGTTCTCTGGGCTCCAGCAGGAGGACAAAGCGCCCCGGGCACAGTCACCCGCTGTTAGGGTCCCTCACCAGGGCCCCGGCCGGCACTTGCAGACCTTTGCCCCAGGAGCTCATATAAAGCACCTTGGCCGGCCCTCCTCCATCACCTCCTAAAACGACAAAAACGCTGTCACCAGTTTCGCCGTTAGCAGGAACACGATCAATTCCTTGATTTTCTTTAGAGCTGCTGTGTGTGTGTGTGTGTGTGTGTGTGTGTGTGTGTGTGTGTGTCGGCGAGAGGAGTTAGCATGCACGTCGCGTGTGAACCTCGTTCTCTTTCAGCGCGTCTGGCCGTGAGCGAGCCCCGCCAGGTGCCCGCAGCCACTCGCGCTCCAGGCCCCCGACGTCGGCCCGGTTCTCCCGGGACCCAGGCCTGGAAGCCGCTGACCGCCCCTTGCCCCGAGCTCCTGTCCGCCCCCGGAGCCTAGGGAAGGGGGGAGCCCTGCTCGGGGGAGGAGGCTTTAAAGGGCCGTCAGAACCGCCCCTGGTCCCAGACGCAGAGCCCCCTCCTTCGTCTGAGAGGCAGGCGGTAATTGATTTGACCTGCTTTAAGGGGACAGTCCCCCAGGCATGGCTGAGCGCTAATTGCCACTAATGAGGCTGCATTTCCAAACCGGCCGGGGCGCAGCTCCCGTCCTCTCTCCTGCGAGCGAGCAGCACCCCTGCCGCCGGGTCCCAGGCAAACCTTCCGGCCAGGCCGTCACCCGCGACAAACTCCGCCCCCTCCCCCCTCCCTCCCCGGCCGCCACCGAGGGTCGCGTTCCGAAGGGCCAGCTCCGGGGCCTTGCAAAAGCGCGTGCTGGCCGCTGAGCAGCGTCTACACGTGCATCGCGGCGACGCCGCCCAGAGGAAGTGAGCTCGAAGTGTCACGGGATCGCCGGCAATCACTCTCCTAGTGGCGGGTTCAGCCACGTGCATCTCCCTCCTCCAGAGGAAACCCCAAGGCCCCGTCCGGAAAGCTTTTCTTGCCAGCAGGCGCTTTGGTTGCTCTTCTCAGTGTTACATCAACGCCTTTGTGTCTCAAAAATAGCACGACAGGTCATTCTTTAAATTATAATCGATTGTCCAATTAATTTAGCTCCCGCAAAGCAATCAAGACAGGCCCCCTGGATCAGCCGGGGGATAAAAGAGAGCTTGGCTAATGCAACTACCTGCAAGAGGAGTCCGCCAACCCTTTCGGTAAAGGACCCAGTCAGTGTATATTTGAGTCTTTGCGGGCCATGAAGTGCCTGCCACTCCTCAACTCTGCCTTCGTGGTAGAAAGGCAGCCCTAGGCAATACGCATGTGTTCTGATAAAACTTTATTTACAAAAACACGTATCCAGCTGGATTTGGCCCACAGGCCATCCTTTGCCAACAGCTGACCTAGAGTAAGCTTTCCAAAGATACATCAAATCTGGACGTATACAAAGTTCCCACAACCACAAAATGGCCCCAAAGGCCCGAATTCCCCTATAATTATTAATATTAATCAGTTGTATTCCTGGTACCTTGAGAACCATGCTTTATATTCATGAGCTGCAGTTTCCTCACTTATGAAATAAGGGGCTTGACCCAACAATTCCTAGATTCTCTTCCAGTCTACCATGTATAACACCCTCCAATTCTGTAACCGCAAAGCCCTGGCCATGCCTGTTAACCTTCCAAGCTATTGCAGAGTTGACCACAGCGATGTTTCCCCTCTCCTCAGTTCTGATTACTAATCAACCACAAAAAACCACTCAGACTATCTTCTAAGAGCCAAGACCACGATGGAAAAAAACCCAACTGTGAGTAACACCATGTCCTCTACCGCCAAAAATCTCACAAAGCACCTCCCACTCCAAACTAGGAATTCATCCCCGCATACTCTTGGTCAACATGCACATCCTTCTCTCCTCCATTAATCCCTACCAGACCAATCCCATGTTGTGTGACATCTTTCAAATGTCTTACCTTTTCCCCGGGGGTAATGACTCAGTACATCTGTTGTATATTTCTACAGCTGGAGTTGTTATCTGATGTGTTGTTTTTCTATCTTGTGCTTTGGCAAAACAGTTTAAACCCTTCTTCTAAATGTTTGTGGAGGGATCCCTGGGTGGCGCAGCGGTTTGGCGCCAGCCTTTGGCCCAGGGCGCGATCCTGGAGACCCGGAATCGAGTTCCACATCGGGCTCCCGGTGCATGGAGCCTGCTTCTCCCTCTGCCTATGTCTCTGCCTCTCTCTCTCTCTCTCTCTCTCTCTCTCTGTGACTATCATAAATAAATTTTAAAAAATTAAAAAAAATAAAATAAATGTTTGTGGATGTGCACACCCTATATTCACAACCTAGTTGGAAAGGGTAATTGGGACTCAGGCATGTGACTGTTTGATGTTCGTGTAGAACAAGAAGAAATAATAGCTAGGAACCCATTGCCTTGGGTAACATTCCTGTTAAGTAGAGTAAAAGGAGGACCGCCTGGGTGATTCAATGGTTGAGTGTCTGCCTTTAGCTCAGGTCATGATCCCGGGGTCCTGGGATCAAGTCCCATATCGGGCTCCCCACAGGATGCCTGCTTCTCCCTCTGCCTATGTCTCTGCCTCTCTCTCTCTGTATCTCTCATGAATAAATAAATAAAATCTTTACTATACTTAAAAAGTATAGTAAAAGGAACAAACTATGTGATGGAATTAAGATCATATGCTTTGGGTTACTTTTCTCATTTAATCTTGCTGTTTTAGCTGTCTAAACTAATAAAGTTCTACGATTAGGGTACAGTAAGTTTGTCTGGGAACCATAGGCCTCTTACTATCATTGCTATCATAGGTTACCCCCTGATATGTCTGCCTTGTGTTAGGCAAGGATAAATCCCTGCTATGACAGGTTGGGAACTTTCTTTAGTACCACTGGTGATACAAATGGGGAGAAGAGTGTGGTGGGATCTATGGGAAAAAAAAGAGAGAAAGAGAGAGAACTTTTTGAAACACTGAGGACTGAAAAATCAATGGAAAAACTCAAGAAACTAGAAAATAAATGATAGAGTAAATGCAAGAAAATAAAAGGAAAAACATGGCAATGATGGCACAGAAATTCAGAAAACAGAAGCAATAGAAAGATTCAACAAAACGAGAACCTAGCTTTAATAAAGAAATTAATAATAAACAAGCTACTAGCAAGACTGATAAATGAATAAAGAGAGGATATGCTAACAAACACTATCATAACCACATAACCAAAGCTATAATAGAAATTTAGAAAAATCATAAAGAATTTAATGAATACATTTATGCCAATAAACATGAAAATGTAGATGCAATGGAAATTCGCTAGACCAGTACTAAACTACTGTAGCAACTACTAGTGTTAATCAATCTCTGTGTTCTTCTTTTCTTACTGGGCACACAGCTGGACAGTGTTTCCCAGGCTCCCTTGTGATTACATGTGGATAGTCATTGAGTTTGAGTTCTGGTCAATGTACTGGCCCATAACAATTTCCTAAACAGTATATATATATATATTTTAATTATTTTTTAAATTCAAACTTATTTTTTAAAATTAGTGTGAACTTAATATCAAAACCAACCAACAACAATACAAGAAAAAGGAATTTCAGAGGCACATAGATTTTTTTTTAAAGAATTCCAAATAAAATATTAGCAAATAAAATCCAACAGTGGTTTTTAAATTAATACATTGAACTTAGTAGAGTGTGTTTACACTTTGGTAAAACAAAAATACACTGATGTAATCTACCACATAAACAAGCTACAGGAGAAAAAGTTATTTGGCTATCTCAGTGGAAACAAAAAGAAGGACTTTTGTTAACAAAAATAATATCTTCTAAAAACACCTATATTATATCATATTTATTGGTAAGATCTTAAGAATTACCCATTAAAGTCAAGGAAAAGACCAGCTACCCTGCTCCCCTTACTATCATTGAATATTTAATGGGGGGCTTACACCATAAAATAATACTACAAAAGGGAATAAAGGAGATACAAGAACGAGAAATAGAGAGAAAACTAATTTGTAGATGATATAACCATCTTGAGAAATGCAGAATAACCAAAAAGCCATTGTTAGAACTAGTAAGAGAATTCAGCAGGATTACTGGTACAGGCTCACCGTACCTAAATCCACATACCTCCTACACATTAGCAATGTGCAATTAGAGAGTGCATATAAATGTTTCAATCAATGACAAAAAAAAAGTACTGAAAGATTCCTAGGAACACAATTAGTAATGTATACACAAGTCCCTTTTGGATGAATTTACAAAATGTCATAGAATGGCATAAAAGACATGAAAAATGACAGAAGAGCAACATAATATATATGCCAATTATTCCTGAATCAGTCTGAAAAATGGAAGTCCTCAAAAGAGTATGTGGTGCACAGAAAGGAATCAACTAATAATAACTACTATTTCTAGATTTTATTGCTTATCAATTCCTTTTTTAAATTGTATCATTGTGAATGAGTAAGAACACTTAACAGGAAATTTACCCTCTCTCTTAACAAATTTTCAAGTGTACAGTACATCATTGTTGGCTACAGGTACAATGTTGTACCGCAGATCTCTAGAGCGTATTCATCTTGCTTAAATAAAACTTTATGCCCATGTATTAGTAACTTCTCATTTCCTCCCTCTTCCAGCCTCTGGAAACCACCATTCTACTCATCAGATTCTATGAATCTGACCATCTTAAATACTTTGTATAAATGGAATCATGCAGTTTTAGTTTTTCTATGACTGGCTTATTTCACTTAGAAAAATGTCCTCAAGGTTTATCCATGTTGTTGCATATTGCAGAATTCCCTTCTTTTTGAAGGCTGAGTAGTATTTCATTATATGTATACACCACATTTTCTTTATCCACTCATCTGTCACTGGACATCTAGTTTGTTTCTACATTTTGGCTACCATGAATAGTGCTGCAGTGCACATAGGAATGTTAATGTATTTTTGAAATCTTTATTTCAATTCTTTTGGGTAAATACTCAGAAGTGAGATTGCCGGATGATATGGTCGTACCTTTTTATTTTTTTTAAGATTTTAATTATTTATTCATGAGAGACACAGAGAGAGAGAGAGAGAGAGAGAGAGAGGCAGAGACACAGGCAGAGGGAGAAGCAGGCTCCATGCAGGGAGCCCGATGTGAGACTCGACCCCGGGTCTCCAGGATCAGGCCCTGGGCTGAAGGCAGCACTAAACCGCTGAGCCAGCTAGGCTGCCCCATGGTAGTACCTTTTTTTAATCTTTTAAGGAACCTTCACACAGTCTTTCATAGCAGCTGCATCATCTTGCATTCCTACCAACAATGTGCAAAAGTTCCACAATCTCTACATCCTTGCCATTGTGTGTTGTCTTTTTTTTAAATAGTCATCCTAATAGGTGTGAAGTGATATCTCATTGTGGTCTTAATTTGCATTTCCATGAAGATTAGTAAAGCTGAATATATCTTTTAATGTACCCATTTGGCCATTTGTATGTCTCCTTTGAGAAAAAAAAAATGTCTATCCAAGTTCTGAGCTCATTTTTTAAATTGAGTTACTAGGGTTTGGGTTTTTTTTTTTAATTGAGTTGTAGGAATTCTTTTTATTTTAAGAATTAACCCCTTATCCGATATACAGTTTGAAAATATTTTCTTTCATCTTGTAGGTTGACTTCTCACTGTTGATTATTTCCTTTGCTATGCAGAAGCTTTTTAATTTGATGTAGTCCCGCTGTTTCTGTTTTTGTTTCTGTTGTCTGTGCTTTTGGTGTCATATCCATGAAATTATTGCCAAGGCCAATGTCATGAAGTCTCTTACCCACCATTTTCTCCTAGGAATTTTACATTTCAGGTCTTGTGTTTAAGTCTTCAATCCATTTTGAGTGATAGTCGTGTATGGTGTGAAATAAGAGTCCAGTTTTATTCTTTTGCGTGTGTGATATCCAGTTTTCCCAATACCATTTGTTGAAGAGGCTGTCCTTTTGCCCTTATGTATTCTTGACACTTTGTCAAAGATCAATTGACTGTTGCATACCAATTCTTGACCAGCTATCATTAACAGTTAATCCTGTAGAGGGCAAAAAATGATCTTTGCTATTTCCTTTGCAACTCTTACCATACTTATCTCATTACTTGGCTAATTCTATCAGACTCCACCTCTTTACATGTAGATTCTGTGGTTATTTCGTCTTTTATTTCCTACAGTATCTGGTTCATTGCCTGTAAGTGCTGAATAAATATTTATTGAATGAACGAAGGCTGAACTTGGCCAAAATTATAAACGTTTGATATATTATTGCAATATGCAGCTTCTTTACTTTACATACAAGGCTGACACTTTGAATTAAAGCATTAAATTCGGTTTGAGTTCTGGCTTTATCATGAATAGCTCTTTGACTTGAAGCAGGTCACCTCTGAGTTACAGTTTCTCCAACTTTAATATAAGGGGATTGAACTAGATGCTATGAAAGGTCTCTTACAGCTCTAACATCTTATGAATGATACCAGGATAGATTTATGCTAATTCACGTTCAAGTTCTCAGTCATTCCTTCTTGTGATTATCAAGATATATTTTGGGTAGTAAGGGTAGGAATCAAGGTCACTCTGTGGCCAAGAGTGAAAGAAAGCTATCTTAAGACCTGCAAATTCACGATATATGGTAATCATTAAGATTGTTCCCCAATAGTTCCCTCTCTCCTTCTGAGTAAATGATAGTTTCAAACTCTACTACCCATCTGAAATTAGATATGGCCTCATGACTAGCTTTGGCCGGTGAAATGTGAGCAACAATAACATATGTCACTTTCAAGTGGAAACTTTAAGAGTAAGCGTGTGCTTTGTTATGTTTTCTATCCCTATATACCATGATGCTATGCAGCATTCCAGATTGACATTGGTCACAGGTTGAGAGTAAAGCAGAGTGAAATCTCCAGCTAATTCTCAATGAACATGCAGTGAAAGCAAGAAACAAACCTTCATTGTTTTATTCTTCTGATTTGGGGAGGTAATTTTTGCCACAGCAAAACTCAAACCTATCCAAGTTAACACTATATTAGTACTGTGCTCTGATTTAGTAGTTGTTAGTTTCCTGTCATAATACACTGGTTATCCTCATTAACTGTGGATATCTTGCCAGTATTTTATCGCTATGAATGATGTAAAGTTCTTTTAGAATAGGGATATAATCTGTGTAGTTCCCCATTGTATCTCCAGAGTTTGGAATGATTTTCTCCTTTGCTATAAATTAGAGAGAATGCACAGTTGTCTCTGTAATAAAATTATGCTTGGTTTCTTACATCGCAATATGTTTTTTTTTTTTGAGTGGGGAGAAAAGGAATGGAGATGAGGCTACTGACCTTAAAACTGGATATAACCCTGAGTCCACTGATCTGAACATGTGGAAAAAAATTGAACACAGCTGAGACACTCTGTCCAGACAGACTACAACCCAACCATAATAACAGATTCAGTTCTTTGAATGCCAACATCATATCTCAGGTAGTAGGGGTATTTTAAAAGCATAAGGTTTCAATGTGCCCCTTGTTTCAACCATCTTTGCGTATCTTGTTTACATTTACATAAATGATTGATTGTTTCATGCTAAACATATGACAGTGGAAATTGTTACTACACACATAGTCTCTTTTTGGAATGTGAAAAGGAATGATAAATATTTGAAAGCTTGATATGAATAGGTATTTTCAAATATGTCATTTTTTTATAAAATTTTTAATTGATGTAAAATTTGCATACAAAAACAGTGTTTAATTCATGCGAATGCAGCCCAATGAATTTTCACAAACTGAAGCATCTGTTTAATCAGCAGCCAGGTCAAGAAACAGAACATGGTCAGGGCAGCTGGCTGGCTCAGTCAGTACAGCATATGACTCTTGATCTCAAGGTTGTGAGTTCAAGCCCCATGTTAGACCTAGAGCTAAAGAAAGAAAGAAAAAAGAGAAAAGAAAGAAAAAGAGAGAGGAGGAGGGAGAGGAAGAAAGAGATAAAGAGAGAGAAACAGAGAAAGAAAGAAAGAAAGAAAGAAAGAAAGAAAGAAAGAAAGAAAGAAAGAAAGAAAGAAAACATGACAACATGACCAGCAACCTTAAGATCCCCCCTCTGCCTTGGGCTCATTTTTAATCCTTTTATCCCAAAGGTAACCACTATCATGATTTCTAATAGAATAAATAGATTTGCCTGGTTTTGAAGTCTTTGTAAATGGAACCAGAAAATATGTACTTGTCTGTGTCTTTTTTTCTTTCAGCATCATGCTTGTGAGATCCATCTGTATTATTATTGCATGTAGTTATAGTTTGTTCATTTTCATTGCACATAGTATTCCATGGTGTGAAGATACTACAATGTATTTATTTATCTATTTTAAATAGGCAAGCTAATAGGCATTTGAGTAGTTTACAGTTTGAAGCTATTATGAATGGGGCTGCTATGAACATTCCAGTACATATATTTTTAGCTTATATGAATACATTCTTTAGGCATATATCTAGGAATGCTGGGTCAAAGGAATGCATGTGCTCAGTTTTTTAAAATACAATTTCTCAAAGTGGTCATGTGATCAACTGCAGAAATGGTACATAAATAAATAGAAAATTTAGAGCTCACAACTTCTACATGATGTCAAACCTTCTTGAGCACAAATTCATGCTGCTTGGAAGTCAACATCGAAAAGTGCTATCATTTGAGCCCCGACGCCTGTTTCTAGCGCAGAAGCTGGTTATCCAGTAATATTGAGTAAAACATCCCCTGAAAAACACCTTTTGGTGTCACACTCTGGAATTTTATTTATAGATTCATGTTCTTCACCCCAGTAGAATTTTTCACATGTAGGGTGACTTGATTTTATTATATTTGATATTTACATGTCTCTTAGCCTTTAACATTTGTCTTTTATCACATTTCTGAGTATAAAGAACTTTCTCTGATGTGATGCCAGTACCATGTACATATGAAAGAGGATGTGAAAAGGGTCAAGCTAGAAGAACCAACCTTAGGCGTACCCAGCAGGTTTTGGACCTTGCATAGTAGGAAGTCAAAAGTATATCATCCCTGAAATCAAGTGAGATGTGGTGTAAAACTTAGGCAGACTGTAAATGTTTGTGCAGAAGACTCAACAGAGGATTGGCAGAGGCCACAAAGAGAGTGCCGGGGCCATCCTCCCATTCCCAGGCATTTATGTGCTGTAGTGACATCCTTCCCAAGTAGAGACTAGTCATATATGAGCTTTAGTTAAAAGGAGTCCTGAGTTGAAATTCTAGCAAAGATCACTTTGCTTCCTTGAGATGCAGTTTACTCATATATAATGCATCCCTTGGTGAGTAGTAAGGATTGGGAGATATATTTATCACTTAGCAAGGATCTGATAACAGAGCAGACACTTATAATTTATAACTATTAATATTATTACCTTATTGTTATTGTTGATTTTTCTCACCATGGCAAATGCAATTCCACAGCATTTTTTTCCCTCATGGCCCTAACAGAGTTAGTCTGGAAGAAACCCTCTAAAATGTGGCTGGCTGCTCATCTTTTAAGTCAGCAAATGTCTCTATTCTGAACACTGCACAAATGCAAAATAAATGTAAGATGTGGTCTTTCTTTTCTAGTAGGAAGTTGAAAATAATTACCCAAATGACTTATAAAAGGAGGAAGACAGACAACGAATGATTCCACAGAGGTTTGCAGAGAGGAAGGATAGAATCTGGATGGAGCGCTGAGATCAGGAAAAAAAAGTGATATAATTGGTGAAAAGGTAATTCCAAGCAGAACTAGTAGAATGGGTAAAAGCTGCAAGTTGGAAAAGGGAAAGGCATGCTCAGACAACAATGACTCTACACGGCTGGGTGGCTCAGTCGGTTAAAGCACCGATTCTTGGTTTTGGCTCAGGTCATGATCTCATGGGTCATGAGATCAAGCCCCGCATTGGGCTTCACACTCAGCAGGGAGTCTGCTTGAAAGATTCTCTCCCCCTGCTCTCTCTAAGATAAGTAAATCTTTCGAAAAAAAAAAAAAAGCTGACTAGTGTAGGGTACAGATTAGAGTCATGGGACAGACAATTGGAATGTACAACTATGGAGCCAGGAGTAGACATCTGGGTGAGGTTCAGGAGGCAATGACAGCTCTTAGGTAGACAATCAAGGAAGATAACGCTGAAAAACTGAGCAGAGTAGAGAAATCAGAAGTAAAGAGGTAAGGGGAAATTATTGCAGTGTGCAGTTAGGACACAGAAGCCTTGTTAGTCTGGTTAGTGTGGGGCTTTTGCATAGAAAAGAGGAGTTCCATAGAAAGAGGGCATTGTGACACAAGTCAGAAAGAGAAAGACTTATACTGTATGGTATCATATATGAGAAATCTAAAAAAGCCAAACTCATAGAAACAGAGAATAGAATGGTGGTTACCAGGGGCTGTGGGCCAGGGGTCAGGGGGGATGGAGAGATGCTGGTCAAAGGGTACAAACTAGCAGTTATAAGATGAATAGGTTCCGGTAAGCTCACGCACAGCATGGTGATTGTAGTTAATAATAATGTATTTTATACTTGAAAGTTGCTAAGTGAGTAGATCTTAAACGTTCTCACCACAAAACAAATTATGCGATGTGATGGAGGTGTTAGCTAATGCTGCAGCGGTAATCACTTTGCACTGTGTAAGTATATCGAGTCAACATGTTGCACACCTGAACCTTACACCATGCTATATGTCAATTATATCTCAATAAATGCTGGGGAAACGTTTTAAACAAAAGACAGAAAACGTTCCTTAGACAAGACATATTAGAAAGGCCCTTCAATGATAGAATGGACTGGACTTGGCCACTGAGGTCAAGTGTCAAGTCTGAACTCAGAAGTTTTGCGTGTCAATGACTAGGTGAACAGTGGGCCACCAGTACAAGCCCGGAAGTCGGGCGGGCTCAGCTTGCTTGGGAAAAGGATGAAGAGGTTACTGTGGCCAAATTGTCAGGGCCGCCCTGTCAGAGATGTTCTGATGGGCAAGTAAGGATTCAAAATTTGTATCAGGAAAGAGTTGTATGCTAGAGAGAAGAGTTGGTCGTGATCCAGAAACAAAGCTCAAAGGATCTTACATGGTGGAAATTAAAAATTCTGCGTCATCTATGGAAGTGGGAAAAGAGGAAATAAAGTTTTAATAGGCCTGTAGCAATTTATAGCACTAAAATAAAAACAGTATATATTTCTGTGAGTTGTCTAGGAAAAACACATTGGTGATTGGCAATAAGAAACATTATTCTGGGAATCATTCCAGGACCACAAGGCCTTCTTGCTTGTTGCTTCAGGTTCTAAATTTCCTTCCTAATGTCGGGGTAGCTCTCAGTTCCTGCCTAGTTCTTCTCTCCAGCCCTGGCTTCAAAGCCTGGCTCAGTTTTCCACATATTCTCCTTCACAGAGTTTCAAAAAGAAGCTCACATTCTCCTTTTATTCTTTTTTTTTTTTTTTTTGGTCATCCAAGTATTCCTATTATAGCACAGAAATAAATGAGAAGTAGCAAACAGTGAGTAAGTTGTAGACTTACCATGAAATCTTTAAAAATGCTGATACTCATTATCCCTCACCTCATGCAAATATCAGGCAATGGTGTGCTGAAGCCAGTGTGTCCTGGCTTGTGAGAGCCAATTATTAGATATTTAGAAATTTTGCAATCCAGCGGCCACACATTAGCTATTAAAAATTAAATTATACAGATTCGCAATGGAATTATCAAAAACAAAGGTAACACTCAAACTCATCACTTCCTAATTATTTTACTATTATCTATATGCTTGCAGTTATTTGTGTCTAATATATCTGTGAAAATACTATCTAATGATGGGCTATTTGTGCATCACTTCCCTATTCTGCATACGATGACATCATATTGGTAGCCTTAAATAGGCCATTGTGAGAGAATTTACTACAAATCAGACTTTATTCATTTTCCCTTGGAGACCCAATTGTTAAACACCTACCAGGACCAGGACCACCATTGCTTTTGGGTATGTGTAGTGTCATAAAAGCAAATATCATGGGTTAAGGCACTAAGTTGGAGCCTCAGTTCCATTCTTTACTGATAGACCTGAACAAGTCACTAAATGTCTCTTGAGTGCCTATGAGACAGTATATTGATACCCTTCTCCCAAAACAATATGTGTCGAAAACTCTACTCACGTAGCCCCATGGGAATCCATCCCCATCTCATATCTAGGGAATTAGCTTGCCCAACTGTGTCTAGGTAGGACAGTTGACCAGGCTGTGCCTAAAGCAGTCCAGGTCCATTTGGGTTGTAACTACTATGTAATTTGGTGAGATATTTGATCCTTCTAAGGTCGGTACTTAACCTTCTCCCTGGTAACATATGAGACCAGTCAGGAACGTTATCATACCCTAGTTGCAGGGAAGGACAGTGGCCTAGATTAGATCAGCAATGGTAAAGTATAGCCAATACTCTCTCATTTCCCTCCTCACCCCAGGAAAGAGCATCCTTAGGACCTGTCATTAAAATATTACCGTATCAAAAACACCTTAAAATACAATTTCATGAATACACATTCTTTCTAACAAGGAAAGAAGCATGGGGGTGTGTATATGTGTGTTTTTCGAGTGCTATCATGGAATACATAAGCTAGATTTATTTTTATAACTCCTGCTAGTAGAGCTATAAGCTACAAGAAACCTTTAGGATGGAACTTTAAAAAAAAAAAACAAATATGTATTAAAAGAGTACAGAAAATGATTTGCATCCTACGTGATGACATTTTGTCAAACCATCTGTAAAATTTATTTTGATGGGTTTCAGAGCCCATGTTTTCAGCCTGAAAAGTACATTCAAGTGATTTGTGTCAGCTTGTATGATTGGATGGTTGGCCTAGTTAATTCCACCACCTGTCTCAGTCATCAGTTCTTATTAGCTCTCATTTGATGAGGAAAACAATCTCTGGATTTCTACTTCCTCTTCAAATACCAAAGGATGTTTCATTTTTATTTAGATCTCAGCCTATCTTTCTGATATTTGAAGTCTGTTGTAAATTCAGCTTCTCCATTGTTTGTTCATATAACCCATTATCATGTGTGTGATGAAACCAACTCTTTCTTATTAGAAACAAAACAAACATGAATATTGAATGTGTTCTACAACTTCCAAACATTCAAGTAACATTTAAGAATGCATAACTTGAGGGGACGCCTGGGCGGCTCAGTGGTTGAGCGTCTGCCTTTGGCCCAGGGCGTGATCCTGAAGACCTGGGATCGAGTCCTGCATCAGGCTCCCTGCATGGAGCCTGCTTCTCCCTCTGCCTGTGTCTCTGCCTCTGTGTGTGTGTGTGTGTCTCTCATGAATAAATAAATAAAATCTTTAAAAAAAGAAAAGAATACATATCTTGAGGTTAGTACTTTGCTAATTTCAGATTCCTAAGAATTTTTATGTTACTACGTTGATTGTCCAATTCCTGTATTTCAGGATGGAAACTAATCAATGGGTAAGACTTGAAACCAGGAATATAATTGGGTCCATTTCAATTGGGCCACAAAAAATGGAAAGCTAAAGGTCAATTTATCACATGCTATGTTCAAGAATAATCCCAGATGTCAAATGTGCCAGAATCCAGGATGAGCTGTAACCACCCAAAGCAAAGATAAGGGATCCTAAAAACTAATATATCTTCATGAAATTCCAGGAAGAATTTCAAAGTACATATATACAGAAATGAACACAGAGATTGTAAAATCACTGCATTAGATAGAATATAGATAACCATGGCTACAGGATGCATCTTAGAGTCCTGATACTGCAGACAATAGGCTATGTTTAAAACTAAAACCCTAACATTACTTTTAGCATGCCTGTCAATCAGATAATCTAGGATACTGGCTACATACCTGGATTCTTCTTTGGGAGATCAACAAGCAAATAAGTGCATGACTTTCTAAACGAATATGTGGGAGATCTTTAAAGTAGCCTTCTTTCATTCTCTCAGTGTGGCAATCATATTTTCAAGAGACACAGGTGCCTTGTATACGTGAGACATGGAGATAATGTAGTGAAAAAGAATAAGGTCTCTCCCATGAGGAGTTGCGTGTACTCTGGAAGAAAAGACACTTAAACTAATAATCATTGCGTAGAGTAAAACTACAAATCGACTAAAAGTCCTACAGGAGTATCTATCTACCTTTAAATTCTAATTGAAGAGCCGAGTGCATTTTTTACCAACGTTTGAAAGATTTAAATACCTCTAAACTAAGATGTGAAATCCAAGTTGCCTTTTCAAACCGTTTTTGAGACTTTGAAAACTAAAAATGCTATGAATCACAGGGGTGCAAGGAAGTAAGGAGAAAGGCATCTGGGTAGACAGATGGGACCTGAGGGGGGAAAGACTAGGCTGTGGAGGTCTTTGGAGCCAACACTTCTCCCTACCGTGCCCTCATTTCCCTCTTTGAGCAGCAGATCAACTGGTTTTGGGCTTTGTTCCAACAAAAGCAAAGTTAGCAAGTTCTTGACAGAGCTGTGCATGTTCATCAACAGAGGTCAGCACCATCCAAGTCAATTTAGAGCTTCTGTTTTGCTCAGAATCAGGATTAAATCCATTGCTCAATCACTAAATACAGACATACTTTACATAGTCACTGATGTTAATAGTTGTTTTCCTAGGCGTTCTTAGAAAGTTATTCCACTTTTGAAATGATTCTTTTTTTGTTTTCACCTCAAAAGGCACTAAAGAAATACACTAAAGAAATAATATACCAACATTACCGTTTCAGAAAAAGACATGCTCCACGATTTACTTGAAACAATAATTTCTTAGTCAGAGAAAATCATATGGAACATATTTGAATTGTGTGACTTATTGGAATAAACCCAAATGCTTTGCTTTGAGTTCATACAGCCAGCAACAGAAATTGTTTATAGATCTTCAAGCTGTTGAGTGCATGAAATATTTCCATGTTTCAAGCCCCTCTCATAAATGAGCCTTTATTTTGACCTATAAATGGTTTCCTGTGCTATAATATTTAAAAGGCCAGTGTAAGTGCAAAATAATCATAATCTCCCTAAAGGGTGGAAAAATCAGTGGATGAAATGAGGCTGAAAGAAAAATACACATTGTAGAGAATGATTCCCTGATACCTCTTCTCCACCACCCCCAGCCACTCTCAAGACTTGTCTTCTGCCTTTGTCAAGTGTAACAAACTTTTCTTACATTTCTTTTTTTAAAAGATTTTATTTATTTATTCATGAGAGTCACACAGAGAGAGGCAGAGACACAGGCAGAGGGAGAAGCAGGCTCCCTGCGGGGAGCCCGATGCAGGACTCGATCCCAGAACCCCAGGATCACACCCTGAGTTGAAGGCAGATGCTCAACCACTGAGCCATCCAGGCGTCCCAACTTTTCTTATATTTCATGTCAAATAGTGTATTCCTTTATTTTCAGGTTGTTGTTTATTATTTATAAAAGCTTATTTTCATTGTTCAGTGAATATTTTTCTACCTGTAAAAAATTAATGAGGGGTCTTGGTTTGGGATGGGATGCAGCATAATCTTTCCCATTAATATTAATGGAAATGTTTTATTATTTAATGACTTCTCACTTTGCCGTCAGGTTTTCAGGTAAAATTTAAAGTCAAAAAGTGAGGGCTGGGACGCCTGGGTGGCTCAGTGGTTGAGCGTCTGCCTTTTTAGCTCAGGGCATGACCCCGGGGTCCCAGGATCGAGTCTCACATTGGGCCCCCCGTAGGGAGCCTGCTTCTCCTTCTGCCTGTGTCTCTACCTTTCTCTATATCTCTCATGAATAAATAAATAAAATATTTTTTAAGTGAGGGCTAAGTTTGTTTGTTGAGGAACTACTATGTTTTTATGAGTTTCAATTTAAATTCCAATTAGTTACCAGATAGTATAATATTAGTTTCAGGTGTACAATATAGTGATCCAACACTTCCGTGCATCACCCAGTGCTTATCACAAGTGCCCTCCTTCATCCCCATCACCTGTTTCCTCATCCCCCCATCCTCCTCCCCTCTGATGACCATCAGTTTGTTCTTTGTAGTTAAGAGTCTGTTTCATGGTTTGCCTCTCTCTCTTTTTTTTCCCCTTTGCTCATTTGTTTTGTTTCTAAATTTCACATATGAGTGAAATCATATGGCATTTGTCTTTCTCTGACTTATTTCACTTAGCATCATACTCTCTAGCTCCATCCATGTCATTGCAAATGACAAGATTTCGTTCTTTTTATGGCTGAGTAATATTCCTCTGTGTGTGTGTGTGTGTGTGTGTGTGTGTGTGTGTGTGTGTGTATCACATCTTTTTTTTTCTCTCAGATCTAGGATTAGGGTTCTAGGGTTAGGGTTAAGACACAATGATGGTGAGGGTTAGGGTTAGGGTCTGTGCCTGGTATCCTGCAGTTCAGAGACTTCTCCGGAGAATAAAACCCCAGATTTCTTCTGAGTGAGAGTAGGCATGGCAGCCATCTAAGGAGATGAGGGAAGGAGGGGATTGGGGGCTCTAAATACTCTTTAAATAGATACTCAATAGTTCCTTCTGTTTTAATTTCTACCTTTGCACTCATTTTAAGAGATTTTTACTAATTCTTTAATGTTTGGGGTCTTCTTCAGAATAACTAGGCTGCTTCTCAGCTTTTCTTATCCTGTGTTCAGGAACCTACTTTCTTACATCTAGGGTTAGGATTGGGGTTAGGGTTAGAGCAAGAGTAAGGGTTGGGGTATGTCCCTCTTATCCTGCAGTTCAGAGACCTCTCCAGAGGGTTCAGTTTAGGGTTAGGGTTGCTTGTTAAGGGCTTGGGGTCAGGGTAGGGATAGGGTTAGGGTATGAACTCCTGTGTTTTAGAAATTGTGTTAAGCACTGAGGGGAAAGTTATGGAACAGACCAGTGCTGTTCCTGGCTTCTTGGAGTTTGCAGTTAATCTGGGAAGATGGTAGAAATCAATTTTTTATTTTCCAGAGATATGGTTCTATCTGCCTGAAGTTGTATACAGTGCATACATATATCAAATCATCATGTTGGATGATCTAAATAACTTACTTTTTTGTCAGTTATACCTCAGAGAGAATGAGAGAGAGAGAGAGAGAGAGAGAACTAGCTAGCTAGCTAGCTTCTGGTTTCTGTGTTGGAAGCTTGCCACCTTCAGAGGGATCAGGTGTATTTTTCTCAGGTCAGGGAACATTCAGTATCCTCTCTCAAAAACCGTAAATAAAGGGAGACCTAGGTTAGGCCCTCAAGAGAATTTACAACCCAACAAATATCCCACCCGAAATCCTTGTGTTATCCTCCTAGACATCCAAATTAGTTTGAACGTAGATAATTGGAATGGCAGAGTGTAACCAAAGGAGTAGGGTATTTAGAGACAGAAGTTCTGGTTAAGTTCCACCTTCACCATTTGCCAGCGAAGAATTTTGGGTAAGTCACTGTACTTTTCTGAACTTTGCTTTCTTGGCTATAAAATATTATCTGCCACATGGACAATAATAACCACCACATGGACTTGTCATGAAGTTCAAATAAAATGTATCTGAAAGGATTTTGTAAACTGTGACTTTACTAGCCCTTGGTAATTATCCTTAGCATCATTCATTCACTCATTCACTCATTCATTTATCTGCCAGCAATCATTAATTGGGAACCTAGCACATGTTCTAACTACAATGAATAATGAAAAGCTTCTGTCCTTTGGGATCAGCTATGTGCCTATTCCTTGAGAGTCCATGATTAGCCGAGTGTTCCACTCCAGGATCCAGAGCCATGAACTTCCCTTTGTTCATGCCACCTCTTCACCAAGACAAACATTCACCAGACCTCTACCTTCAAGGAACTTTGATTTTATAAAAAGATACAGTTCTCCAAAACTGAATGTACAAAACTCTCAAAATATAGGAAAATTCAAGTCACTTTTTTCTACACATTTTTCCTTCCAGTATATTACTCATACATGCCCAACAGAAGCTAAATTTATCTATCTCTCCCAGCTAAGCCATCTGTTGCATGTAAACATCAATGATGCATGCATCTAGTTAATTATGGTTCTCAAAAAATCTGACAACCAAGGGACATTAACTGTTAGGTGTTGATGCTGACATTACAGTGGAAAATGAAAAGATCCTTGTGTCAGAATGGATCTCTAATAGGCTTCCCAATAAAGACAGAAAATATGAAAATAGAAGGAAAATATAGGTCTCATGAAAGGAGGCATGAACACATGTCAACACAAAGGGGCAAGGAATGAAGCTTTAAAATTTCAAAGTGTCATTCATGTAATAGGAGAAAATAATTCTAAACCCATTCAAAGGAAAATAATGGGAAGCAAAATAAAATTTTTCAAAATCCAAATTCGCATACTTAGTCTTGCCTTCATGAGCCTCTCAGGCCAAATGCATATCCATAAAGAACATATGTTTATGGATAAATCTCCAATGAGGAACAGTTCTATAAAATATGTTTTCATAGGAATCATTCTGTCAACAGACATTCATTTAATGTAAATTCTGTATTGGCCTAAATTACTATTCCAATAGAAATAAATGGCAAGTTAGAGTAATGGTGAAATCAGTATTATCCCTAAATTAAGGGTATCACCAGCTTACCTATTAATTTTCATGATATTTCTTTCTTACAATACCAAATGAGAAGTCTTCTCTATGCTGTATTAGAAAAAGACTCAAAATAGAGACTATTAAATCAATTTTCATAGAATATTACCCACACTTGAACAAGTAATGATAAAATGAGTACATAACATTGATTTAACTTAATTCTTAGAGCAGGCCCAATGGCAGCTGGTGTCAAATGACAGATAGAACACATTATACCACACTACATCCCATTAAATGCAAGAGCTCAACCAAAGTCATGTCCTCAGTATCTTAATACTGAAAACAATGAACCCCACTCTTTATTCCCACCAAAGTTTAATCTGAGGAATTCAGATAATTTTAATATGTTCTCAACTGTCGGGGTGGCTATACACCACGTGAAGACTGCAGACTCAAAGAACTTAATGAAGTCATTTGTTCTTATGTATCCCGACAGAAAGAAACCTACAGAATCAATATATAGGAAATAAAAAATTCTGTATTTTTTCTCCTGCTTTACCGGCAACATTCCCACCCCCAATAAATCTTGTCTCCATAAGGAATTCGCTCAGATTCTGATCTGCACTCTTGACCGCAGGCACATTTGTCATTCTAGACCAGCAATGGCCCCAGAAGTAAAAACCTCCAGACCATCTTCAACAATTGTATGACCCAGGAAAGCTTTCCAATGTTTGTAAAGTGCATCTTCACTATGAATATTAAAAGCCCACATATATATTTTATTAGTTTAGCTTTGTTCTAAAAGTTCACAGGAGATTCCAAATGCATGTTTAAAAATATTATAAATCTTTTTGCCAAGCAAAAAAATAACAACACTCCTGTATTTCTGCTCATCTAGGACACCATGAATTGTAAACCTATCATTGAGTCAATAACAACTTTTTGGCAGAAAAATAGAGTATTATATTGATTGTATATAATTATTTCAAAACCATAAAAATATTAGTGGGGGGCATATGACTTAGTATGAAGGCAATGTCATCTGTTTGATAAATGTGAATTATGAGAATTTGCATTTGCTAAGAGAAAGGAATACCTACCAATGTTTGTAAATATGAAGGATGTGGGTACCATACAAAAATTATGAAAGCCTACACTTCACTGGTCCAGGTGTCCAGACACATTATAGTGAACCAAATGATGATAGAAGAATATATGTACATTTGTTTTTCCTTAGTTTTCACAACGATCTGTACAATCTACGTTTAGAAATAGGTAGAGAAGTCTCTGTAAACTTAACCAAGGACAGCTTATTCAATCTCTTTGGCTGACTATATACAATACATTTGGGTTTCATTTATCTTAGTAGTTTGGGAGTAGTAAGACCAACACATGTGAAGTTCCTGTTGCTGAATCAGAACAAACCTGATTTTACATTGAGGCTCACATGGCTATGCTTGAGTCAACAGCCTACAGTCAGCTGACTTGGTACAGAAGTAGATGAAGTAAAGATGATAAGGACGGGTACTGCTGAATGGAGTGGTGGTTGGTACCATATCTCAAGACCCATGTCTAGAAACTTCATTTTTTTAAACTGTTTTTTTTTTTTACCAACTTCCTTAAATAATTGCACTCTGAAGCACTGACGATCATCTCTTGACAGGGTAAATTGAGTATGGAGTTAGGTTGTCTCTTACTCGCTGTATTTGTTTCCTATTGATGCTCTAACAAGTTACCGCAAACTTAGTTCCTATAAAGAACACAAATTTATTATCTCACAGTTTTGGGGATCACAAGTCTGAAATGGGCCCCGGTGGGTTAAAATAAGGTGTCAACAGGGTTGCATTTCTTTTGGAGGTTCTAGGGGAATATTTGTTTTCTTTGCTTTTTCCAGTGGAGATTACTTGTATTCCTTAGATCATGGCCCCTTCCTCACATTTTTCCAACCTGTTCTTCATTGTTACATTTCTTTCTCCTTCTTTGCTTCTGTAATCATGTCTCCTTCCCTATCTCTGATTCTTTTGTCTCTCTCTTTTCCTTATAAGAACCCTTATGATTCCACTGGGTCCACCCAGATAATCCATGATAATATTCTCATGTCATAGTCCTTAAATTAATCACATCTACAAAGTCCCTTTTTTTCACATTTTTTTAAATTTTTTATTTATTTATGATAGTCACAGAGAGAGAGAGAGAGAGAGGCAGAGACACAGGCAGAGGGAGAAGCAGGCTCCATGCACCGGGAGCCCGATGTGGGATTCGATCCTGGATCTCCAGGATCGCACCCTGGGCCAAAGGCAGGCCCCAAACCGCTGCGCCACCCAGGGATCCCTACAAAGTCCCTTTTGTCATATAAGATAACATGGGGCTTATTTATAGGCTCCAGAGATTAGGACATGGGCCTCAAAAAAAAAAAAAAAAGGACATGGGCCTCTTTGGGGGCCATTATCCTGTCTCCCATAATTCCTGTCTTTCTTCCTCATTCCTTTTAAAAATGGGGGCTCTCAAGTAATGTTCTGTGGCCCCTTGGCAAACCACAAGACTCTGAACTCTGGTAGAACTTCTGTTACACTGCTATTTGTAGCAAGGCAAAGTCTAGACCTCAAAGTGTGGTCCTCGATGTATGGAAAAGCAGATCGGCATTACCCAGGACTTGTTAGAAATACAAATTTCTGGGCAAGAGCCGAAGCTCTGGGAATGTGGCCCAGCAATCACGTGGTGATTCATGCTTAAGTCTGGGAATCCTTGGTTGAGACTTACATTTTTCATATGTATTATTTATGTTATCCTTCATTATTTTAACATCAGTGTTAGTTACATCTTCTTAGTTCTAGTAAGCTTTACCAGCTATAGCAAAGATGCAAGTATTAGGTGAGTAGGCCTTGAACTCTTTTGCTAGAGCAATGCAATCAAAATACACCATGATCTTATGGGAAAGCTATTTCATATTGCATCTAATTTCTTTTTTTAACATATTATTTTATTTAAATTTTTCCAGTTTTATTAGAAATAATTGACATACATCATTGTGTAAGTTTAAGGCATTTAGTATGAGGATTTGATTTACATAATTGTGAAATGACTACCACAGTAGCTTCAGCTAACACTCAGTTTCTCATATAGATATAAGAAAAAGAAAAAAAAAAGAAAGAAAAAAGGGGGGAAATTTTCTCCTTGTAATGAGAACTCCTAGGATTTACTCTCTTAACAACTTTCCTCTATATCATACAGTAGTTATCTGTATGATCACATGCCGTATATTATAACATCCCCAGAAGTTACTTCTCTTATAACTAGAGGTTTGTGCATTTGACACCCTCTTGTTCCCCCAATGCCACCCTCCCAATTTCTTTTTAATGACTCTTTTTTCCATAAAAGTTTTCTTTTTTTATTTAAATTCAATTAGCCAACATATAGTACATCATTAGTTTCAGATGTAGTTTTCAATATCTCATCAGTTGCATATAACACCCAGTGCTAATCACATCACTTGCCTTCCTTAATGCCCATCACCCAGTTAACCCATCCCATAAAGGTTTTCCTTGGAGAGCCTGTTTATGTGTCCAAAATTCCATAAAATTTTCTCAGTTTGTACTCTAATTATATTCCTCCTCTCAATCTTATAAAATAAATGCTGTCTGTTTTAAAGATGAACAGATTGGGGCCAAGAGAGACAGATTTCACCTAACTTTGTTTGCTCACGACATACCCAGCTACTATTTTTAAATATTTCTGAATGAAGCAAAAGAGGAAAGAAATGAGAAAGGGAGGCCCTGAAGGTCACAAAAATACTAAATGGAAGAGACAGAATTCAAAGCCATATCCATCTGATTTCAAACCCAACTTCATTCTGTTATGCAACATTGTCTCCAGTGCATGTGTATCTGTGTGTGTATGTACACACCCATATATAGCCATACCAGTATCATGCTCTATATTGTTAAATGATAATTACTATAAATAATGGCTAACTTAAGCAAGCAATAATGAATTGTAACCAGTTACAATTATTATCAGTTTTTAGTTTGAGTCATGCCAATATATCCACTGAGTTACCAGGGAATCTTTGCGAACACATGGACAAATAGAAACTCCATATAATAAAAATATCAATTATGAATCAGTAGTATTTTTATCTTTTCTGTTTATTTTGTGTGACACATAAAAAGACTGAATATGTCTTCAGGGAAGAATATCTATGGTGAGTTTTCCTTTTCCCATAAAAATCTATGCAAATCATTTGTTCATTGGTCATACTCTCATTTACTTGTGTCAAAACATGTATATTTCATTATAAAGGTCTTTAATATTATTGACACTTTTAGAAAAGCTTATTCCACTCTAAGATTTTTATCACAAGTAAATTACCTAGAATTTTCCATGGAATGTGTACACATGGTAGCAACAGTTATTTATCAATTATGATCCATACATTTTATTGGACTTTCATGCCCCCAGTGGAGGGATTCATAACCTGAAGTCCATCAACTAGGGGATCCATGGACAGAATTCAAAGCATCCATAAACTTGATACCATAAAATTCTATGAATTTTATCTCATGCATTTAAAAACATTGATTCTGAGAAGATTTCACCAGATTGTTAAAGAAGTCCATGATATGAGAAAAAACAATCTGATTTAATGAATCTCTGTTTTATAATACATAATGTATCATCAATGCTGCACACACATTTAACCTTATTTAATTATTTAATTCAATAAATTATCAGATCAACAAAGAATAAACATACTTCTTAAAGTATTGTTCTATGTGATTAAGACAATTTTATCCTTACTCGCAATGAATTTACTGCTTTTTCTCTCAAGAAGTTTACAATTTACTCAGAAAGATAATATTTTTTAAAATTAAGAATATATTGATTGGAAGAACTAATATTGTTAAAATGTCTATGCTACCCAGAGCAATCTACACATTCAATACAATCCCTATCAAAATACCATCAACATTTTTCAGAATGGAACAAATAATCCTAAAATTTATATGGAACCAGAAAAGATACCTAATACCCAGAGGAATGTTGAAAAAGGAAACCAAAGCCAGTGGCATCACAATTCCGGACTTCAAGCTCTATTACAAACCTGAAATAATCAAGACAGTGTGGTACTGGCATAAAAACAGACACATCGATCAATGGAACTGAATAGAGAACCCAGGAATGGACCCTCAACTCTATGGTTAACTAATCTTTGACAAAGCAAGAAAGAATATCCAATGGGGAAAAAAAGACAGTCTCTTCAACAAATGGTGTTAGGAAAATTGGACAGCCACATGTAGAATAATAAAACTGAACCATTTTCTTATACAAAGATAAATTCAAAATGGATGAAAGACCTAAATGTGAGACAGGAATTCATCAAAATCCTAAAGGTGAACATAGCAACCTCTTTGACCTCAGTCGCAGCAACTTCTTGTTAAACACGTCTCAAAAATGAACTATTGGGACTTCATCAAGATAAAAAGCTTTTGTACAGCAAAGGAAACAGTCAACAGAACTAAAAGACAACCTACAGAATGGGAGAAGATATTTACAAATGACATATCAGATAAAGGGCTAGTATCTAAGATCTGTAAAGAACTTATCAAACTAAACACCCAAAAAACAAATAATCCAGTCAAGAAGTGGGCAGAGGACATGAACAGACATTTCTCCAAAGAAGACATCCAGATGGCCAGCAGACACATGAAAAAAATACTCCACATCACTTCGCATCAGGCAAATACAAATTAAAACCACAATGAGATACCACCTCACACCAGTCAGAATGGCTAAAATTAACAAGTCAGGAAACAACAAATGTTGGTGAGGATGCAGAGAAAGGGGAATCCTCTTGCACTGTTGGTGGGAATGCAAGCTCATACAGCCACTCTGGAAAACAGTATGGAGGTTAAAAAGAAGTTAAAAATATAGCTACCCTACGACCCAGCAATTGCAATACTAGGTATTTACCCCAAAGATACAAATATAGTGATCCAAAGGGGCACCTGCACCCCAATGTTCATAGAAGCAATGTCCACAATAGCCAAACTCAGGAAAGAGCCCAAATGTCCATCAGCAGAGGAATGGATAAAGAAGATATGGTATATATATGCAATGGAATATTACTCAGCCGTCAGAAATGATGCAGTCTTACCATTTACATCAACGTAGATGGAACTGGAGGGTATTATGCTGAGCAAAATAAGTCAATCAGAGAAATACAATTATATGTTTTCACTCATATATGAAATATAAGAAACAGCACAGAAGATCATAGGGGAAAGGAGGGAAAACTGAATGGAAAGAAATCATAGAGGGAGACAAACCATGAGAGACTCTTAACTATAGGAAACAAACTGAAGGTAGCTGGAGGGGAAGTGGGTGGAGGGATGGGGTAACTGGCTGATGGATATTAAGGAAGGCACATGATGTGATGAGCACAGGGTGTTGTTTTGTTTTGTTTTTGTTTTTGTTTTTTCTACTGCAGGAACCCCCAGGGCAGGGAGGTCACAGCTTCCTCATTTTTGTTTTTTTTTTTTTATATTTTTTTATTGGAGTTTGATTTGCCAACATAGAGTATAACACCCAGTGCTCATCCCGTCCAGTGCCCCCCTCAGTGCCCGTCACCCAGTCACCCCGTCCCCCCGCCCACATCCCCTTCCACTACCCCTTGTTCATTTCCCAGAGTTAGGAGTCTCTCCTGTTCTGTCTCCCTCTCTGATATTTCCCACTCATTTTCTCTCCTTTCCCCTATGATCCCTTTCACTATTTTTTATATTCCCCATATAAGTGAAACCATATAATGATTGTCCTTCTGCGATTGACTTACTTCACTCAGCATAATACCCTCCAGTTCCATCCACGTCGAAGCAAATGGTGGGTATTTGTCATTTCTCATGGCTGAGGAATATTCCATTGTATATATAGACCACATCTTCTTCATCCATTCATCTTTCGATGGACACCGAGGCTCCTTCCACGGTTTGGCTATTGTGGACATTGCTGCTATAAACATTGGGGTGCCAGTGTCTCGGCTTTTCATTGCATCTGTATCTTTGTGGTAAATCCTCAGTAGTGCATTTGCTGGGTTGTAGGGTAGCTCTATTTTTAACTCTTTGAGGAACCTCCACACAGTTTTCTAGAGTGGCTGCACCAGCTCACATTCCCACCAACAGAAGCACGGGGTGTTATATGCAACTGATGAATTACTGAACTCTCCATCTAAAACTAATGATGTACTATATGTTGGCTAATTGAATTTAAATTAAAAATATATTTAAGGGATCCCTGGGCGGCGCAGCGGTTTGGCGCCTGCCTTTGGCCCAGGGCGCGATCCTGGAGACCCAGGATAGAATCCCACATCGGGCTCCCGGTGCATGGAGCCTGCTTCTCCCTCTGCCTGTGTCTCTGCCTCTCTCTCTCTCTGTGACTATCATAAAATATATATATATATATATATATTTAAAATATATATATATATATTTAAAATATATTAATACAACTGCTATATTAAATGGCAAAAATAAGTTTTACCAAAGATCTTAAAACCAATAATCCTATACAGTTTCCCTCACTTGGTTTAGAGCACAATATCCTTTACTGGAATGAAAGAAGTGATTGAAAAAAAAAAAAGAAAGAAGTGATTGGCTGTGGGCCGTGCACTTATATTTCTGGTGGAAAAGTCATTAACACTAACCATTCTCTAATAGAACTGCACCTGCAGCTCTTTCCTTTAAGTGTTTAGCAGAGCTATGCAACTAGACAATATTTGATTATGTTTGACACTTCAGGCTTTAGTCTTGCTAGGAGCATTGCTTAAAATTCATAACCAACAGCTATGGTGAGATGCTACAGAATATGATAGATATGTGAATTTGGAAACTCTTAATTTTTATAAGTTATTAAATACTCTAATATTAGCTTCAAGATTTAGAATCATTTCACTATAATTATGGTCTTAATATAAGCCATAAATTTCCAATTGATGAATGTAATTAAGGCATATCTGTGTGTACTCATATATGTACATATATACACATATAATTTATTTTCTTATTCAATCTACCAGTCAAGTATCATAATATATACTTTAATATAATAATATATACTCATTCAAGTATTTATTGAGTAAAATAAAGTATTGAATATCAACTCTCCTTTACTGCCAAGCACTATGGAGGATATGCAGTAATTACTAGGAAACTCTTTAATTTGTCAGTGAACTTATCCACACATCCAGACACACAATCAGACATAACCCATGTGCCAAGATGATTAGTTCAGGTCACAGAAGGTTCTTGGGAATACAGAAAATTAAAAGGTCACTGTGATTTGGGAAGCCTGGGGAAAGGTTTGGTGGAAGGGGAAGCTCAGCCAGGCATTGAAGATTGTTACAAGGATCATTTTCTTTTCCTTTCTCACACCTGTGATCAGAGATGGATCAGCAGTCAAGATGAATAAGATGATGAGAGCTAACAATGGGATAAAAGAAAGCATTTTTTAAAATTCTGGCCTTCCATATAAACAAGACTCAGAATCGGGGGAGGGGGATGACACAGATGCAGAAATCTAGGTAGAAAGGAGGCGAAGCAACCGGGGCAAAGCATCTGGAAGAGGACCCTAGGTAACGCCTTTGGTTTGAGTAGATGGCATAGGGAGCAGGATGCAGAAAATTAAACTAAGCTTGATTGTATTTATTCATTTATTCACTTATTAATTCATTTAACAACTATTTACTTCATGTCTGCCACGTGTCAGATAATATTCCATGCACTGGGTATAGAGCAGCAACAAAGACAATGTGACCTTGCCCTTGTGAAGTTTACATTCTAGTCACTCATTATCTGAGTTTTTTTTTTAATTTCATTAAAACTCAATTTAAAAAATAATGACATCCAGGACTCAGACCTATTGATTCTATTCCAGCTGAGTTGCAGTGAAACATGGATATTCACATCTTCTCAAGGCTCCCTTGGAGAGTCCAGTGAGAGTCATTGTGCTCAAATCAGTCAAGATGGGTTATGTTCTGCTTCAGAAACAAATAGCACTCAAATCTCAGTGACTTAAAATTAAACGTGTTTATTTCTGCTTCATGTTGCATATGTATTGCCAGGCTACAGGGTGACTCTGCTCATCCTATTCATGGTAATGGAGCAGCTCCCACCCCAGATGCTGCTGGACATTGTCCAAGAGGGAAGGCTGTTGCTCCAGGGATTAAATGCTCCTCTGGTCTGAAAGTGGCACACATCACCTCTAGTCATAATGCCTTGGCCAGATTTGTCATGTGAGACCACCCATCTATTAGGAGGCCAGGAAATGCAGACCTATCATGTGATCAGAAAGTAGAAGAAGCCATAAACAGTTGTTGACCAGCATTAAGTATAATTATTAAGGGTAGGCATTAAGGGTAACTGTTGTTGGCCAAAATTAATGATAAACATCCTTCTCCACCACTGAGGATAACCATTTTTGACCAGCATTTAGAATAGCCATAAGTATAACCATTATGTTGACCAGTAGTAAGGGTAACTACTATTGGCCAGTGTTTTCAGGCTAAGCATGATATTAACCAGCATTAGGATAACCATGTGAGCCCACATTAATGATACCCACTAAGGATACACTTTACTTTGACCATCACTGAGGGTAACAACTAAGGATAACCATACAGGATCTGCCTTCAGGCCAGACAACTCAGATCTCGGGTTTGTGGTCTCCATGCAGCCCAGTCAACCTCCCCATGTTTGCTATGTTTTGAACTACAAATGTTCCTTGCCTGCATTCAACACTCAGAAGGCATGAGGTCACTCTCTTTTGTATTTCCATGACATCATGAGTTCATTCCTACCACGACATGCACCACAATGATCTGAAATAATCTGTTAACATTGCTAAAAGCAGAAACTATGATTTACCTTGGAATCCCTAGCAGGTAGCACGGAGTCTGGCATTCTGGTACATGCTCAAGAAACGTGTGTTGAATTGATCTGAATCAGTGCCGTTCCTTAAATAAGACCTAAAATCCTAGAACGACTCCTAACAGCCAGCTTTCCATTTTCCTTCAGCAGGTTTGGCCTTCCTGCCCTGCACGGGGTGGATCCAAATGCCTAGGCCGACTTAATTCTCTCGATTCCATGTTCTGCAGAGGGACACACAGTGCTGCCTCCACTAATGTAGAGCTAGGAATTTACTCAAATTTACTCATAGAATTAAGCCTCTGCTGTCAATACTAGAGATGCTCCAAACAGCACCATATTACTATGAAATACAATGCTGGAAACTTGTTCACCATAAATACTAATGATTCGCTACCTTGCCCTGCGAGATAATATTTCTTTACAAAATAGAGCACAGCAAAACCCTGGAGATAGATGCACAGTGGGGATCCAGAGCAGTTTCAGATTCTGCCTCTGTTTTGTGCTCTCCCCCCTCTCTATAAACCTCTGTGTGTGTGTGGGCGCGTGTGTGTGTCTCTCTACCCCCTGCCCCCACCGTGTCTCTCTCCACTACCCCTCCTCAATGCTTCATTAACTGGGTAACTGCGTGAATACCACTTTAAGCAGATATTATATCCTTCATTTCTACCTAGATAATAGACTAAAAGCCAGAGAAATTGCTCTTAATGGAAAAAACTCATTTATCACCAATAAAGAGCAGCTGCTGATGCTTGATAACAATGCCGTTCCTCGGCACACTGAAATATTCACACGAGGCTGTGCTAATATCGGAGCATATTACACTAAAAATGCTTGATAAACAGAAGTGGGGGTATAGGTTGCAGAGGATGTTAAATGAGCAAAGATGGCATCTTTTAAAACTGGAGAAATAAAAGTAGGTATCTCACCTCTGAGATACTAGTGGTGGAGCTCTATTCAAATTAAACAATTAAGCATCTGTAGCCTCACAAAGAAGAATCAGGCTAAGAGATAAATTTAGATGGTCTAAATGGTCCAATTCCCTTCCAGCTGTATATTTCCTACATTTGAAGTCCCTTTTGTATCTAAGAGGGTAGTCCATGCATAAGGAGCCAAAAGAATAAGTTACTGAACACTGAATTTATATTCGTGTAATATCTATTCTCTATTAATATGAACTCATGTTTATATCTGTCCCAATAGGGTGGCCTTTGAGAGTTTTTTCAAAACAATCTATGATCTCTTCTTTCACTTTTAGTTTTGTGCCAGAGACTGCCACCTGCTACCCCCAGCCATAGTAAGGATGATCTGAAATAGGATGTCTATGTAGAGCATTGATAAGCCCCTCTGGGAGTAAACACATTATGTTGGCCATGACAACCATCATCCAACCAAATGTTCTCTTGTCTCTCTAGCATATTCACCTTCATCAGTAACATCACAGCCCCTCTTAGGAACTGCTTCTTCCATCGAGTGCAGCTCTTGTAGGGCCACCACACTTCTATCAGCCAGTCCCCAAGGCCAGAGTTGATTGGTTTGAAAGTAAGCACTCGGCCCAAACCAGGACAATACATATTCTTCCTCAGGACTTTTCTAGTTGGCACTAAGTACAAAGCTCCCAGTTTGGTAGTGAAAGCAACAGGATACGATACTTAAGAGCAATCAGCACCCATGTTCCCTGACTCGTGAAGGCAGCTGGTGCTTCCTTCCCAACAAGCCAAGCTAAAAGACAAAAAATACTTTGCATGTTAGTGGACACGGTCAGCATCCCACCCATATCCCTCTGAGAATCCCTTTAACCGTTTCTGCGCAGCCCTCCATCAGCTTCTATGGGCTTTTGCTTCTAATGTTCCACACCTGTGACTCTTTTCAAGCCGCCATCCTTCTGGCTACTAGAGCTTTATCCTGACTTGTGGAGCCGGAAGTGCCTGGGGTTATGTTTCCCGGGGGTGGGGGCTGGGGACTTGAGTCAGTGGCTGACTGGTGCATGCATGTGAAAGTCAAGCTCCCTTGTCTCCAATTGCACCAAACTCTGAGTTATAGTTTATACTTCGGGGCTACCCTGCAGGATTAGCCTGAAGCCGGGACTAGGCTTGGCATAGCATCCTTGTTTGGCTTCTACAACTTCCTGTCCTGCTTCTCATGTCCCCTTCCTGGCTTCTCCAAAGAGCACAAGAAACAGAAACCAGTACGGTGTTCAGGTGAGTCCCTGGCCCCGATCATCCCTAGGACTGTTCAGTAGCCCTCCGAAATTCGGTTCCTCAGATGCCTGGTGCTCTTCCAGTCCCATTTCCTCTTCATAAACTGGCTCGAATAGGGGTTCTGTCGCTTGCAACCAAAAGAGACCTGATTAATTCAACAACCGAGACACCCAATTCAATGGGAGATGGTGTGATCCAAATGTTAGTTTATAAAATCTGTTAATACGAACAGAACCGTTATGTGCTTGACTAAACAAATGGTTTGGCAGGTCTTTATATTTCAGAGTTGATTAGTCAACTCCATAAAAATGATCAGAGCAATTTGTAGATTGTCAAAAATTCAGAAATAGCAAAATTAAAACCACTAAATCAATAAATCGTATTTAGTAAGAGTTTATTGTGCACAGAAGGACAGTTCACAAACAAGGAGCCTCCAGAAATAAGAACTGATATGAAGCTCAGGGGTATGACGTTATGGCATGGCTTATAAAGCGAGAATGAGGAAGTTATTTAATCTCGACAATGATTGGTTATTACAGTGGGGGTTTCCGGATGGCAGGGGATTGGTTAAAAGTGATTATCTCATAGCATTTTTAGGGAGATGACTTTATTTTATGATTGTCAGAGGCATTTACAAGAAATAACCTAAGTTTCATTTATGTTCATGAAATAAGCTAGATTTGGTTTTGCTTATGTGGCTTAAATGGTTTTGTCTGCTCAGGGAATTCTCAAGTCCGGTCTCCATTTTATATTTAATTTTAACAGCATCTAGATATAGTCACATTTACCACTTAACAGCCTTTGAGACAGCACAGTAGAAAAGAGTTGGCTCTGTTGATCCGTTAGTTTTATAGAAACTAGTATAGCAGAATACTGAGCAGGATATTAATAACATTTCCAATCTTATTATGATTATAGACAACATGTGATTTGCAATGAATTTTAAAGGCCCAGGAGAAGTTTACTGATGCTAATTATAAAAAACATTTTGACAGCCACCATCTGGAGCAGTGCTTAAGTGAATATAAGCTGCTAAAAATGAGTTTAATATGATAACCAGTTTATTGGGCAGGTTACAGAAATATCTCTCTACAAACTATTCATCAGGGATTGAGATCATTTGCTCAAACTTTCTAACATATCCCTCCCAGTTTGAAAGGAGAAAGCACAACCACCAAAGACCCAGACCTAAATGAGTTATAGATTTGGGACTAATTGGTGCCTGATGAAAGCTATTCAACCATGACCATGTTATAAAGAGGAGAAGCCAAAATGGGGCCCTGGCAGGAAGGCCCGTAATTACTATGACAAAGAAACAGCAATCTCAGGGCTAAATTAAAAATGGAAGGTTTGTTTTTTTTTTACACTTTCTTGAGAAAGGAGGTTCCATGAGACTTTTACTCATATAAATAATCTGTGAATTAGTTATTAAATATTAAATTTAATATTGGGAAAAGCGGCTTGGGCATTGTTGTCACTTAGTGGTTAACCACTAATTATAATCCACTCACTTCAAAAATAACAAAGCAACAGCATAGATACAATGCCAGTTCACAAACTCAAGCAATATGTTAGTGACTTTCAGATATGCAGACTCTAGTTTCTTCAAAATTTATAACGGAAGTGGGACAGGGGTGGAGGGGGAGCGTAGTCATCTTTCTAATGGACTTTATTCAGAAATAACTCTCCTCCTAAAGCATTTTTAAGTATTTTTAAGCACTTTAAGGTATTAAGTCAATGCCTCCTGTATGTTTTTTTAATTAACTTATTTTTTTATTGGAGTTCAATTTGCCAACATATAGCATATCACCCAGTGCTCATCCCACCAAGTGCCCCCCTCAGTGCCCGTCACCCAGTCACCCCAACCCCCCGCCCACCTCCCTTTCCACTACCCCCTGTTTGTTTCCCAGAGTTAGGAGTTTCTCATGGTTTGTCACCCTCTCTGATATTTCCCACTCATCTTCTCTCCTTTCCCCTTTATTCCCTTTCACTATTTTTAATATTCCCCAAATGAATGAGACCATATAATGTTTGTCCTTTTCCGATTGACTTATTCACTCAGCATAATACCCTCCAGTTCCATCCATTGTAGAAGCAAATGGTGGGTATTTGTCGTTTCTAATGGCTGAGTATATGTTTCATTTGCAAATGAAATATCTTCATTTGCCTTCCTTTGGCAGGCTTTGGGCATGCCAGAGTAGCTGAGGTAGGTCTCCCTCCCTCGTGAAGCTCACAGGCCAGCCAGCGTTAGACGGGGACAACATGTAACAACTGCCAACACGATGTGAAAATGCTAAACTAGATTTGAATATCAGATCCTAGGGAATGGAAAGGGGCTGGTAGATGAAGCAGTGGGCATCAAGGAAGGGAAAAGTTAAGACATTTGCCACTTGAATTTTGTCCTACATGAAAAGCAGAATTTTTCCAAGTACAAAGGAGAAATGAACTTTTGCAGGTCAAGGGAAACCCCACAAGCAGGGTAATGAAGATTTGGAAGCATAGTGGGCAAAAATGGAGAAATTCTGGTTTATCCAAGATTAAGAAGTATACAGGTCCCCTATATCTGGCTAGCCAGCGCAGGGAGAGCAGAGCAGGAGGGGCATGTTTGCAAGCTAAAATAAATTCCGTTTTGCATTCCCATGATGCACCCCCAAGAGAACAGTCTGTCAATCAAGAAAACTCTCCTGCCTCGTTGGAGGACCTAGAAATCGTTCAGGGAAACAGAGAGTAAGCTCAATTCTGGTATTGACTGGCAATATGGTGGAGGGAATAGTCCGCATGCCTTTGTAATATTTATTTTTTTAAAGATTTTATTTATTCATGAGAGAGAAAGAGAGCACAAATAGGGGGAGGGGCGCAAGGGGAGGGAGAAGGAAGCTCCCCACCAAGCAGGGAGCTCAATGGGATGTGGGGCTCCATCCCAGGACCCTGGGATCAGGACCTGAGCCAAAGGCAGACGCTTAACCAACTGAGCCACCCAGGCGTCCCAGCTGCCTTTGTAGTATTTAGGCTCTTGGGTTACACTCAACATATGTGAGACTTCTGGGCTTAGCAGTGGGACCATCCCCAGACTCCACCATCTGGTGAGGAAAGGACTCCTAATATAAAAGCATATAAGCAGTCTTGGTCTGGATTAATTCATGGCTAGACAGAGAAGACCTCACTAGGTAAAAATGGTCAGTATCTGTAACTGAAGGAGATAGAAAAAGCAGGCTCGAGCATACCTCAACACATCTGATAGAATAAAAATTCTCTAGCAAAGTTGTAAAAACAAGACAAAAAACAGGAACCTTCAAAATTTAGAAATGGCTACCTACTCTTCAATATGTTAATGTCCTAAATTCCCTATATCTGAAAACATAGTCAGAATTCAACTAAGGGTTATTAGGGGCTTTCTACATGCAGACACTGGTGAAACACTTCCTGTTGTAACCTTGGTTCTCAAGAGACCATGCTAGAATCTACTGGAAGCCATAAGATAAAAGTGTACATCCTTCTAAAAGGTCCATTTTACTTGATAAAAATATGTAAGATATTTCTGTAATAAAATTGTAAAGAATATAATGTGGGTTCATATGCAGAATTTGCTTGACATTTTATGGTAAAACAAAATATTTCATAAAAGGTTTGAGGGGTGCCTGGGTGGCTCAATCGATTAAGCTTCTGACTTGATTTTGGCTCAGGTCATGATCTCAGGGTTGTGAGATCGAGTCCCACATTGGGCTTCATGTTGGGCTTGGGGCCTACTTGAGAGTCTTTCTCTCTCTCGATCTCTATCTCCCCCTCTCTAAAAAGAAAAAAAAAATTCTCTCTCTCCTCCTTCTGCCTCTCCCCTCTAAAAAAAAAAAAGAAGAAGAAAGCTTTGAATTTTCTGTAGGTACCTTACACTTTCTCTGCCATTAGAGGAACATCAGTGGAGAAATTTGAGTGGTCTTTCCTCTATTCACTTCTAACAAATGTGTGATGTTCCCTACTTTACTTTACAAGATTAGGGTTCACAGAAGTTATTAATTTGCCCAAAATGTTACAGCTCCCCTAACTGGAAAATTCCCACTGATGTTTAAATTTTAGTGTGAACAGAAATAAATATAAGACAAGCAGATAAGGGACGAACTGAACTTCTTAGGGTATATTATTCTATTTTAGCACTGACATTTCAAACTGTCATCTATTGTGCAGTTTCTGCCTAAACAATAAAAAATAAAAACATTTAACTAAGCATTCCACATGTACTACAAACTGAAAACTTGCAGAGCTCCTCACATTGAACCATTTCTGTGTCTAAAATTTCTCCTAAACTTTGAGTTGTCTTTGGAAAAACAGCACTTAGCTGTTGCCCTCAGAAATGCCAATTTTTCATGTGCTAATTTTACTTAGGGAGATCAAGCCATGATCCCAGGCACACACAACTGACATGATTTCACCTAATTTTTTTAAGAGACTTTATTTATTCATGAGAGACAGAGACACGGGCAGAGAGAGAAGAAGGCTCCCTGCAGGGAACCCGATACAGGACTCAATCCTGGGACCCCAGGATCATGCCCTGAGCCCAAGGCAGACTCTCAACCACTAAGCCACTCAGGCACCCTGAGTTCACCTAATTTAAGAAAGGCTTCAGGAGGGATTGACATAACAAGGCAAACCTTCCAAGGAGCTGTGGCCACAGACGGAGCCCAGGAGGTAAGAACTCCTGGAAAGAAACTTGCTATCTCAAGATCTGGGTCCATTTCATCTTTGTAACCCAGACACAAGGCAACAACTATTGATATGAAACATTATTTTTCACCAGAGCTGTATAGGTTGTTGGCACATGAGCTTGCTCAAGAATGTATACAAAATCTTGTCTCCTGCATTCAGCATCCATGTCCATATCCACCCACAGTATCTAAAAGGCTTGTGGTCAAAAAAACCCACATTTACCAGACTCTCTTGACACTAGATCTCAGATGTGCTGTATGTTGTGCCAACTGTATATACTCAGAGGAGATATGGAAAGTGGGAAAGAGATAGAGGCAGTTCTTTCCCATGTTCTTTGGCATAAAGATAGGGCCCAGCAAGTATGACGCTGCTCAATTTCATAGTCTCTGTGGTTAGTTTCCTGGTTGCATTGCCATCATGTTGGCAAATGACCTTGAATGACCTCAGCCTGGAGACAACCTCCTGATTCAGATCCCTCTAACCCTTCCAATAGTTCCATAAACAACTGATTCCTTATATGAAGTCTCTCTCTGCTTGAAATTCCTAGGGTTTTCTTCTAGGGAACCCTACAGAAAGCCTAGCTGCAGTGCCACAGTGAGTTGTTGTTAGCAAAAATGAGACTTAAAAAGCCAAATACATGGATCTGAAGTTGGAGAGATAGATGGGCATTCCCTCCTTATTTTCTGTCATATTTATAAGCTAAGGATGATGTGGGGCTGATGTAGGATGGTTGCAGAATGGCTCCAAACAACTGCTGCTCCCTGCACAGGTTTAGCGGACCTTGGTATCATGTACCTGAGCATAATTTAGTCATCTCGAGGGAGCCCTGTGACCATAAGCGATATCATATGCTCGTGGGAAGCTCTTTCCGGAGTTGGGTATTTCCCATTGCCACAATATATGAATCTGCTTTTGGGAGTTGAGTACTTACAATAGTGATTCTATTCATTCAATCTATTCATTTTTTTTTTTCTCACTTGAAAATTTTATTGGTCAGGGAGAAAGGAAGTCAGGTAGCCCCCCAGCTTCCCGCCCAGGGTTCCACAAGCTCTCACTGCTTCCCGTTGCCATTGATGGGGCGGTTCACGTGCTCGGGGGACGACAGGAATGCCTTGAGCTTGGGTCTGGCGCTGAGGCGCGCCACATAGGCCGAGAGCAGGGGGAAGGAGTCCAGGCAGCTGGGGGCCAGGACCTGGTGAATCAGCAGCAAGTCCAGCAGGTTGTAGTCCGCGAAGGAGATCTGGTTGCCCACGATGAAGGCCTGGCCCCCCTCATTCTGGGACAACAGCGTTTCAAAAGGCTTCAGGTAACCTGGTAGTGCCTTCACATACTCCTCCTTTCCTGCCTCATAGTTAGTGTAGATGAGGAGGGCGTATTTGCAGCGGAGATCCTCCACACCATCGTTCACTACATCCAGCAAGGCCGCCTCCTGCTGGTCCTTCCCGTAGAGCCCAAGGGAGCGGCCCAGGTGTCGCAGGATGGCATTGGACTGGTACAGGGTGAGGTCTCCGTCCTGGAACTTGGGGAGCTGCCCGTACAGACAGGAGGCCTTGAGTGAGCCCTTCATCCAGGTCTCCATGGTCACCACCTCCTCCTTCCAGCTCTGGCCCTGGTCAGCCAGCAGCATGCGCATGGCCTCACAGCGCCCTCGAACAGGGAAGTAGGTGATGGTGTAGGGTGGCATGGTTGCAGCGCGGGTGGCGGTGGCGGTAGCAGTGGCAGCGGCGGCGGCAGCAGAGCTCCTCATTCAATCTATTCAATCTGCAAGCAGATTCTCAACTCTGGCTGTACATTAGTATCACTCATGGTTCTTCAAAAATCATATGCAGGGCTCCATTTCCAGAGATTCTGATAGAATTGGTTTGGCTGGAATCCAGGCATCAGTATTTTGTAGACCTTTCCGGTAATTCTAAAGGCAACTAGGGCTGCCAACAAGAAGACTGGCCCAAACCATAGCACTGCAGTTGAGCATAATTCATGGAACACTTCCACAGTGAACAGAGAAAGCCCGATAGAAAAGCACAGAGAATGCTCTAGTGACAACTTAACTACTCATAAGAATTCAAAGAAGGGTGACAGCAGCGTGGCTTGGAGTTGTCCAGAGAGGGATGATCAGGGAGGTGAGACTTAGAACAATAAATAGAATTTGCACAGATGAAAGAAAAGAAAGGAGGAATCCTGGCAGGAACGGAGTATGAAGGCTGGAAAGTGGGATGCAGGGCACAGGTTTGGATAAGAGAAAGTGGGTCAGATTATAAAGGGCCTCAAAAGCCAGGCAAAGGAGCCTAAGCTGATAGCACAGTGCCATTGGAAGGACAGTGAAAGGGACGTCCTTGGTCTTCTGTCAAGATGAAGATGCTGCCATCTTTGGGAAACTAATACTCCTGAATTGAAAAGCATTTGAGCTTGGTGTTGGGAGCTTAGCTCTGGACCTAGCAAATCTTTTATCTTGGAATGAGGAAAGACGGGACAGTAACTTGGAGTTTAAGCAACCTCACAATCATGTATCAACTGTTACTGATTGTCACAAAATCCTCAGAAAAACAGGAAGACTATGTTGGGGAAGCTCAGTCTTTTTTCATCAGATGACCTCACATTAGTTTAGCTGACGCATTTAGTGAACGCCCTCAGTGCTCTGCCTAGATCCCTTCTGATCCCTTTTAGCATGTCCACGCCGCCTCCTCCAGTTACTGTGGCCTTGGTTTCTTTTTTTTTAAGACATTTATTTATTCATGAGAGACACAGACGGAGAGAGAGGCAGAGACCTAGGCAGAGGGAGAAGCAGGCTCCTCGCAGGGAGCCCAATGCAGGACTCGATCCCTGATTCCAAGATCATGACCTGAGCCCAAGACAGGCACCTAACCGCTGAGCCACCCAGGCATCCCTGTGGCCTTGGTTTCTTGTCCTTGCACCTGTGAATCTCTTTGAAGGTCACCACACAGGCAACCAGAGTTGCAGTCTCCAGCATGGGGTACCAGAGGTTGATGCTCCCCACACACCCTGCTCCCTGTTTTCCTGGCAGCCCTGAACCAATGACTAATAGATGCCAGAGTATGGAAGCCTAGCTTCTTTCCTCCAAGTTGAGACAAAACCTGGAGCATAACTTCTGTCCCAGATCACCCCTGCAGGGTCAGACTGAAGCTAACTTTTGGGGAAATTTGCCCAAGATTCCAAGCTTTCATGACATCCTTTCTTCCCTGCCCTGCTTCTCCCCTTCCCTGACCAGTCTTCTCTAGGAGCACATCCTGAATATACCATGTACACAGGAATCCTTGCCTCGGGATCTTTTCCAAAGAACGCAACCCAGGACAGCATGCTACCATTTGCAAAGTGTTCTTACATGGGCCGCGCTGGCTGTTACCCTCTGTGGGCTTTTATTGTCCTTTCTTCCATATCAGATTTTTTAAAGATTTTTTAAAATTTATTTGAGAGAAAGAGAAAGCATGAGCAGGTGGAGGGACAGAGGGAGAAGGAGACTCCCCATTGAGTGAGGAACTGGACATGGGACTCAATCCCAGGACCCCGAGATCACGACCTGAGCCAAAGTCAGATGCTTAAGCAACTGAGCCACCCAGGCACCCCATCAGATTTTCAATGGATAATTTTTAAAAACAAGTACCAGGATGAAGCTGAGAATCTGACTTGGGAGTTTGTCCAACAAGTTAAAACAGTTACTCTTCATTTTGATCAAATCTGAAGTTGTGAATAAGTACATCAAAATCAAGCCTTAAATCTGATACTATTGGATGCAAAAAGGACAACTTTCATAAGAATCACAACTTAGCAACGACTTCTCCATATCTCATTCCTGGCTTTAATACCAATGATTTGTCATATGCTCCAGAACCAAATGCACTTGCTATAATAGTTCAGAATCTTGACCACAGTTATCTCTTGAACAATTTTTGGCAGATTCAGTTGATCTATCACCTAGCTTTACATGCCATTCTAAAAAATGTTTCCTCCATTAACTTGCTCAAAAATATTGTATAAATCATTTTCTTTTCATTACACTAGACAAAACCGTCTATATTTTCTTTCACAACCATGTGCAAATGCGCACACACACATATCAGACTTAACAGAAGTCTCCTTGTGAATAATGCTGTACTTCACATTGAAGGACCTAGCTTAGTGCCTGGCATGTAACAGGAAATGTCTTTCTTGATCTTGCATTATTGGCGACGCCGTTTTTCTCTCTGCATCTCATTTACAATTACAAACTCCGTGCCTAGGGTAGGAAAAATACTGCCTTGTTTAGGAGGAGACTGGGATGCATTGGAAATCCCTCATGGACAGGAAGAAGGAGTCCACTCCTTGTGCCCTGGGGAGGATGTGTGGAAGAAGGAGGAGGACACGAGGAAGGAAAGCATGCGAACATGTGCCTTGGCCTCCCTGCTCTGGGTTGAATCCTGCAGTGGAGAAGTCTGTTACCTGTCCGAGAAGTTGAAAGTGGAGTGGTTTTGGGGGTTCTCTACTAATTGGGAACTCCGAGATGGCAGGCATGCGGGGAGGAAGGACATTTCATAGCATGAGCCTGATGGGACACTCTTGTGCTACCCCCAATTTCCCATATGTGGAATGAATCTGGAAGTTTCCACATGCCCCAGGGAAGGACCAGAATGAAGCTGAGAATCTTCGGGGGAACTTGCCATGGAAGGTGCCTGTGGAGGGGAAAGTAACCTACATCTGAGGGATACAGACAGTGGATGAACACAGGAATGAATGAGTCAAACTGCGAAGGGTGCCCAAAGCCAGAGAGAGTCAAGGTGGAGCTCAGGAAGGAGGAGCGATGGCTGACTGTAACAAGAAGAGAAACCACAAGATCCATAAGCCGTGGACTTCGGCAGTGGATGTCAAAAGGCAGCCAGTACCAGAACCGCGGCAAAAAGCCCCCAGAGGATATAGCGAGACCCATCCGGGAACTAGACCACCCTTACAAAGGAAACAGCCCAGGTTTCCCACCACCCACTCCAGTGCTGGAAGAGCTGCACACCCCCCATCCAACCACATCTGGGGAAGATGGAAGCAGGAAGATGGCCTTAATGGGGAGCTGAAATTGAATTGACTGAATATCCCATAATATGGACTGAATCATACAAGACAGATTATTTAAACCAGAAGGGAGAGAAAATCTGTTGGCCTTTTTGCACTTGTGTCAGTTATCTATGGCCACGCAGGATTTTCTGTGGCTGCTGTGATAAACTGTCAAAAAGTTATGGCTTAAACAGCACAAATTTATTATGGTTCTGGAGGTCACAAGTCTGACACAGGTCTCACTGGGCTGACATCAAGGTGTCAGCAGGGCTGCTTCCTTTCTAGAGGCTCCAGGAGAGAATCCATTTCCTTGCCTTTTCTGGATTCTAGAGGCCACTCATATTCCTTGGTCCATGGCCCCCTTCCTCCTTCAAAGTCAGAATCTCTCTGAGAATTCTTCTGTAGCCACATCTCCCACCGACTGACTAGGAAAGACCTCTGGGGGACTCACAGGATTAAATTGGGCCCACCCAGATCATCCAAAATAACCTCCACATCTCAAGATCCCTAACAGAATTGTATCTGCGAAGTCTCCTTTCTCGTGTAAAGCAACCCCCACCCCCCCACCCCCCCACCCCCTCCGGTCAACATCTTCAGGCAGCTGTTACTCTGCCTGGCACAGTCACAATAATCTGGACTCCGAGGGCAAGCGTGAGCACTCCAGTTCCCCGAAGGCCTTGGCTCCGAGTGGCCATACTGCCACTTCCACCTTATTTTCTTAGCCTGGCCCAGAGTCAGAGTGGGAGGTGCCACAGAGCCTGCATCCACGAAGAAGAAATATAGCCATTTCAGCAACCCACCCCATCTCACACCCCAACTCCCGACCACTCCCGACCACTCCCTCCCAATTAGCCAAAGAAAGATGCTAAAAGCCAACTCTCACACTCTCTGCTTGCATATTACTAAACTGAAGCTCTGTTGTAAGGCCCAGAGATACAATGAATATTAGCCAAGTAGAATTTATTTTAATTCCACAGTGAACAGGATGGTTATTACATGAGCCCATCAAAGCTGAAGAAAACATGAAATGAGAATAACACAGCAGAATCATCTTTATTTGGCCACTTTTGTTAAAGGGATCATGTTTCCTGCTTAACTGTCGTCACAGTTTTATGGCTTCCAGCTGGGTTTTCACCATTTATAAATGTAGCATTTCCTACATACCTATGAATTCAAAAATAATAGAATCTGCCTAGGCAAATCCTGGACTTAGGGGAAAAAGCAAAATAAAATACTGGCAGAAATATAAATATAGCGATTTGGAAAATAGTGAAAATCCAAACATTTTACAGAGCTGTATTTTTAAAGCCCTGTTTTGATCAATTTGTCTTTTTTATTTCATAGCAGAGCTGCTTTATATGACCATATTTATTCACTTCTGAAAGAAGACTTTTAAAGTTATATAACAAAGAAACTTTTTTAAGATTATATTAATTTTCTCCTGAAAGATACTCATTTTGAACAATGAGTCCGGATATGGGAGGGGTTTCTTTTCTCCTAAGAGATCAAGGCAAGTGCAAAAACAGACATCATGTACCTCTATTTGAAAGCAAAGTTTGATTCTTTAACTGTAATGAGGAAGGCCATGCCCACACCATGCCTGCAACAGATTGGTTCTCCAATGCAATCGGGTATTTGGGCTCTCCTTGCAACTGATCGGCTGGCCTGCTTTTCTCATCCCTCCTCCTCCTCACCTTTTCAGATCCTTTCACTGCAGTCACTCCTGGGTGCCACCCACACACCCCGGCCTCACTCCTGACCCCAAGCTCCTCGTGACCCGGGCATCCTCCAATTCCATGGGTTCCAGGGAGGGCCGAGCGACACTGGGATGCCTACCTTGTGAAGAATCTCATGGCATCTGGTGAGCCCTCCCGAGTCAGAGCTTCCATCCACCTCTCCCTTAGCGAGTCATCCCACAACATTACAAATAGAACAGAAGCCAATGTGGAAAAGCAGACCCCTCACCTGCCCCTTCAGGGGCCTCTCCTTGGACCCTGTTCATGTACTCTTTTCCAGCCACACTGGCCTTTCTGCCTCAGGATGCTTGCACCTGCTGTCCCCTCTGCCTGAAATTCTTATTAATTCAGTTCACAAATATGTCTTCCATGTATCAGGCACTGTTCTAGTTTGTGTGAAGTAAATACATGGAAGTCCCTGCCCTAACGAAGTCCATACGCTCTTGCTCAGGATTTTTTATGGCTTTCTGAGTCTTCTCTGGTTTTCTTTTTTTTTTTTTTTTTTTTTAATTTTTATTTATTCATGATAGGCACACAGTGAGAGAGAGAGAGGCAGAGACACACACACAGGCAGAGGGAGAAGCAGGCTCCATGCACCGGGAGCCTGACGTGGGATTTGATCCCGGATCTCCAGGATCACGCCCTGGGCCAAAGGCAGGCGCCAAACTGCTGCGCCACCCAGGGATCCCTGGTTTTCTTAGCTAAACAAATTCACACCGTGAGTCACTCAAGGCTGTAACTCCCCCCCTTGTCCCTTCATTCTTGCTGTGCGTAAACTTATTTGTTTATTGCCAGACTTGTTTTAGAATGTGATCTCCATTGCTCTTGCTCTTCACTGGTGCCAAGAACTGTACAGGCAGCTGGAGAAAGGGAGGTGCACAGCATGGTTCACTAGGCTCTGTAATTGGTGGGTCAGAACTCAGCCTCTACATAGATGGGTTCTTACTGGAATGAATCTCTTGGAATAAATTATCATTTATTATAGTTGGCCACTGAAATTATGCCTACCACTAGTAGAACTATATAATTAAAGTCTTAGAGTCAGGGCATCTGGGTGAGCGTCTGCCTTCGGCTCAGGTCGTGATCCCAGGGTCCTGGGATCAAGTCCCGCATCAGGCTCCCTGCAGGAAGCCTGCTTCTCCCTCTGCCTGCCTCTCTCTCTCTCTCTCTCTCTCTCTCTCTCTGTGTGTGTGTGTGTGTCTCATGAATAAATAAATAAAATCTTTAAAATAAATAAATAAATAAATAAAGTCCTAGAATCAATGCCAGAGACGGTTGTTCTAAAACTTGTTTGCTGGGGCGCCTGGGTGGCTCAGTCAGTTAAGTGGCCAGCTCTTGGTTTTGGCTCAGGTTATGATCTCAGGGTCCTGGAATCAAGCCCTGAGTTGGGCCCCATGCTCAGTGGGGAGTCTACTGAAGATTCTCCCTCTCCCTCTGCCCCTTCCCCACCTCTAATAAATAAATAAATCTAAAAGAAAAGATAAAGTAAAACTTGTTTACTTTTTAGACATAACAGAGTGATTCTAGATAAGATAAAAAATCCAGATCTTACAAAATATGTTTTAAAGCCATAATTGCCTATTGCTGAGTCGGACAGTATTGCAACACCTAGTCGTCACAGAAGGAATGGGCAAACCTTGTCTGGGTAGGTTCGGACTAAGGTTGCGGACAAGGAGATTAGCGCTCACAAAAACTGGAGGTGGTGAGTTATTGGGGTTGTAGGTAAGCTTCCCTGGCCTGGTGCCGTGAAGGCACAGTAAATACCACCTTGGCCTCTCCTTTCTCTCCCTCCCACTTCCCTTTGCTGGCAGGGTGGCACAGTTGCAGAATCCGGCTCCCCTGGCAAGCAGCCTGAAAGCCAGGAATGGCACTTCTCGAACACAGAGAAGCTGTCATTCTTGAAAGGCAAAAGGAAGACTGATCCCATTCCCAGTGCATGGCAGATGCTGGAATGCCTTCAGTTCTAGACAATTCTTTGGGTATGTGGTGACTTTCCTCCTTCCCAACTGCACCCAAAGAAGCTTCCAGTATAGCAGTGGCAGCGTGTGCTTGGTCTCATCTTCAAAGCAGCGGGGGTCTGCATCCAACTGCTTGACTATCAGCAATCCTGTGGGGCAAAAACAGCAGCAGTGGAAGAGCCTAGGACTCTTGGGCCAAAGCAACAGCAATAATAAAAGGCTTCTACTGTTCTTTGTGCAAGGTAATAGTAGTCAGAACTGAAGCCCTTAGACCAAAGAAACCAGTACTAAAGCTCTTAGAATTATCATCAAGGTGGACTATAGAATGGAAGAAACACTCTTGCAAACAGGAGGTATCAGGGCTAGGAGTCTATTAGTACAAATAAAAATACTCATGAGAAATACTCTTGTTTGGGGGCACCTGGGTGGCACAGTCAGTTGAGCATCCGAATCTTGGTTTGGGCTCAAGTCATGATCTCAGGGTCATGAGATCAAGCCCCATGTCTGGCCTCTGCATTCAGCAGGAGTCTGCCTAAGACTTTCTCTCCCTCTGCTCCTCCCCACCATGAACGCGTGCTCTCTCCCTAAAATAAATAAATAAATCTTTAATTTAAAAAAAAGGAAAGAAATACTCTTGTTTTGTATCCCAACCTGGTAAAGCAGGGCATTTCCGTTTCATAAATATTTAAAGCACAATTTTGAAATGAACATGTATTTCCCTTGAAGTAGGATTGTTTGTACCCATATAAAGGACACTCTTCGAAACACTTTACTGTATCAAAAGTGTCAGTGGATTTATGTAGAATCAAGTCTGAAAGTCCCATTGACATTGAAAAACTGCCTGTTAATCTGCTTTGTCTCTGTAAGAGATTAAAACTTTTTTCTTACACAAGTCTGAAGGTTATACATTAAAGAATATATAGAGGGAAAATAGATTAGTGGTTGCCAGGGGTGGGGGTGGGTATGCCTCTAAATGAGTAGTGCAAGGAAGCTCCTTTGTGGCAATAAAACAGCTCTGTATCCTGATGGTGGTGCTCATGTGAACATACACGTGTGATAAAATTGCATAGAACTACACATGCACATACACACATGTGCATGCAAATGCGTGCACACAGAAACTGGCAAAATCTGAATAATATCTGTAGATTGTACTAATGCCAATCTCCTGGTTTTTATATTATACTAGAAGGCGTGTAAGATGTTGAGAAGCTGGATAAAGGGGTACACAGAACTTCTCTGTACTGTTTCTCAGCTCCCTGGGAGTCTTTGTTTCAAAATGAAGTTTCAAAAAGATGAAGGGAGTATGACTCTCATAGGCTGGAGTTAGAACTTCCTTACTTGGGATTTGATGAGCAACAGCCACGAAGAAGCCTAATGGTCTACATCCTTCTCGCCTCACGTATGCCTCACACAGACATGGCCAACCATTTGGTAATTCAGAATTCAGAGGTCTGAAAATGAAGAATAATATCCTCCCCTCCCCAAAAAAAGTGTCTTTGTTTAAAACTGGGGGATCAAAATCCTATTCTTTCATATCTGCCTTAAGTTGGGTTCCCCCAAGGCTGACCGTGACACAAGGATGTAAATGCATGTAGTTTGTATGAGGCATCATCCCAGGAAGCACCAGGGGGCAATTAAAGGAAGGAAGCCACTTAAGGGTACATTATAGAGCGAGTTACCACTATAGGACACTGAAGCCCAGCCCCGCTTGGGGAACTCTGAGAGGTAGTTTACATCTATCAGAGTTACATTAAATGAGCGAAGTGGGAGATGGGATATTTCGCGTGTCATCCACTGGGAGCTACATCAACTCCCCAGAACTCCTGACCTGCTCTCCTGGTTGACAGAGATGGTCCTCACGTAAAGGGTCATGCAGACTTGCAGTTGGAAACTTTTGAGTCCATGGGAATGGCGAGTGCCACGTGGGTATAGGCAGCTCACCAATAGTGGCTTTACAGTGGCTCATCAAAAATACTAACAGGATGATAAAGTGAGAAAAAAGTGACATCTCAAATTATGATATCAGCTCTGGTTAAAGGTTAGGTGACTTGTCTGAAATCCAATCATGTAACCGCTAAGGCATAGGACTTGTCCTTTCTTATTGGTTGCCTGAGACCGTATCGCATCGTCTTTCATGTCCTGGAGTTTCACTATGATATGACCAAGTATGCTTTAGGGTTTTGCTGTTGTCGTTGTTCATTTGTGTTTTGGTTTTGCTTTAGGTTTCCTTAATTCTTCCTGAAATACTAGTGCTTCTGAAATCTGAGGGTTAATTCCTGCATCAATTATAAAATCATCTCAGCTATTACTGCTTAAAGAATGGACTGTTTGACTTTTTCTCCCTTGAGAACTCAATTAGATGAATATTGGTTCTTGTATCTCCTTTGTCTCTTAAGTCTCTTCCTATTTCTGTCTCTTTAGCTTTCTTGTGTTTCATTCTGGAGCTATTTTCTAGTTCACTAGCTCTCCCTTCGGTGCTGTCTAATCTGCTTTAAAACTAAAACTAGCAAGTGTGTTTTTAAATTTCTTGGCCGTCCATTTGGTTATTTTTCAAATCTGCCTGTAATTTTTCATGGTTGTCTTGGATTTTCTTCTTTATGTCTTTAATTCTGAACATATTTTATTATTTTTCTAAAAGATTCTATTTATTCATGAGAGACACACAGAGAGAGGCAGAGACATAGGCAGAGGGAGAAGCAGGCTCCGTGCAGGGAACTTGATGCAGAACTTGATCCCAGGACCCTGGGATCACCACCTAAGCCAAAGGCAGATGCTCAACCACTGAGCCACCCACGTGCCCCACATGTTTTATTATTTTAATAAAATTGTTCCATGATCTAAAATTCTTGGGAGTGTAATCCTGCTGTAATTATACCTGATGATAAGTACGGTTCTCACTTATTCTGTGAGCCTCCTAATTTTGAGCTGTGAGGTCAAGTTCAATGGGGTTGTATGTGTAAGAATCTATATAACCAGGACTGAGGGTACATGCCTTCAGAGAAGATGTCTATATGCTTCTTCCACGTACACCAAGAGTTTCACTTCTTTCTTATCACTTTTGTTTTAATTCCTTGGCTTTGTGTTTCTTGGACCATCTGTTTGAGGGGCAGGTCCGTTATGAAATTTTTTCATGGGAGACTTTTCCCCACTCAGAGTGCAGACCAACCCACACAAGCTTCCTTTGATGCCTACCTGCTCTCCTTGAAGGATATTTTTTATCTATTCTTTTTTTAAAGATTTTATTTATTTATTCATGAAAGACAGAGAGAGAGGCTGAGACATAGGCAGAGGGAGAAGCAGGCTCCACGCAGGGAGCCTGATGCGGGACTTGATCCCAGGACCCTGGAATCACGACCTGAGCCGAAGGCAGACGCTCAACCACTGAGCCACACAGGTGTCCCTTCTTATCTATTCTTTAAGTCTGTCAGTCAGGATCCAGTCTAGGTATTTCCTGTAGGAATTATGGAAATAAGTGCAAATATAAGCCATCAGAGGTTTTTGAAGTATGTAGTTCAAAGAAGACTCCATTTGATCACTGGCTTCCAGAGAAGTAGCAAGCTCTTACAATCATCCAAGTCAATCACTTCAAAAGACATCCCAGAAGCTCACAGCTTCCTCATGACCTTGGAGGGTGGTTCATAGTATTACACCAAGAGGTCACTGTAAGACCTTACATCCGCAGCTCACACCCCTGTTCATGACCACCAGGGGAAGAACAACATCAGTTTCTCTTCCATCCTCAACTCTTTCGTAATTCTGTATCATTGGCCAAATCTATTTTTTTAATTTTTTTAAATTTTTATTTATTTATGATAGTCACAGAGAGAGAGAGAGAGAGGCAGAGACACAGGCAGAGGGAGAAGCAGGCTCCATGCACCGGGAGCCCGATGTGGGATTCGATCCTGGGTCTCCAGAATCGCGCCCTGGGCCAAAGGCAGGCGCCAAACCGCTGCGCCACCCAGGGATCCCTCATTGGCCAAATCTAAACCCAAATACTTTTTACGGAGGATTCTCAGGAATGTTCTCAGGCATCTGGCTACTGTAATATTGGATAAAGCATAGGAATTTAGAAAGGTGATTCATGCCAACAACAATCCAGTAACGTAAGGATATAACACTTAAAATTCATGGGTTTATTCAGAAGACATGGTTCAAGATTTCTTCTACTTTCAAACCCAAAGTTCATTGCCTGTTTCTATATATTAAAACCCAATCCTTGATGATCCTAAGTTGATCATCCAACCTGGTTGATGATCCAACCTTCATTATATTCACCTTAAGAAATTGGGCAACTTCAGATCACAATTTGATTTCTTGTTAACAGCCACCTTTCCCTCTGCAGATTTCCCTCTTTGCGTGTATGTGTGTGTGAACCACACACTTAAAGTTTGTGATAGTATGTCCGGCATTTCATAGCAGGAGACTTTTCCCATTAGCAAGATCATTGTGTTACTAGAACCATAACTGTGTGCAATTTTTGTTGTGAGTTCATCTATTTTGGGGAGACCGTGGAGTTGGGGGGAGGAGAATCTTATATTGTTCTGGATTTTGGAACAGACTTTGACACCACTGAAATGGTGGTTTTTATTTATCTCACTTAAATCTTTTCATTTTAATTTCTCAGCTTGAGGTTTCTGTACTGTGCAGGTAGCATCAATTCAGAACCCACTCTTCACGATGTTTTTCACTGAGATATAATTGACATATTGTTTAAATTTAAGGTGTACAACATGTTGATTTGATATATCTATCAATCACCACCATAGTGTTAGCTAAGATTCAGGCCTATCGTATCACATAATTATCAGTTCTTTTTTGTGGTGGGAACAATTAAGATCTAGTCTTTTAGCAACTTTGAAGTCTATAATACAGCATTATTGTCTACAATCACTGTATTGTGCATTCAATCTCCAGGACTTCTTTATCTACTGGTTGCGTGTCTGTACCCTTAAAAAACATCTCCCCAATTCCTCTACCCACGGCCCCTGGTAACCACCATTCTATTCTCTGTTTTTATGAGTCTGGCATTTTTAGATTCCTCACATAAGCAATACCATGCAGTAACTGTCTTTTTCTGTCTGACTTCCCTCACTTAGCATAATTTTCTCAAAGTCCATCCATGTCATTGCAAATAGCAGGATTTCCTTCTTTCTCCTGGCTGAATAATATTCTATTGTATATATATACCATTCTTCTTTAACCATTTGTCCCTTGACACACACTTAGGTTGTTCCCATATCTTGACTACTGTGAGTAATGCTGCAGTAAACACGGCAGCACATATATCTTTTTGAGAAGCTGTTTTCATTTCCTTTGGATATATACCCAGAAGTGGAATTGCTGGATTACAAGGTAGTTCTATTTTTAATTGTTTAGGGAGCCTCCATACTGTTTTCTATGGTGGCTGAACCAGTTTGCATTCTCAACAACAGTGCACAAGGGTTCCCTTTTCTCCACATCCTCGCCAACACTTGTTCTCTCTTGTCTTCTTGATGATAGTTCATTCTAACAGGTGTGAGGTGATACTTCATCGTAGTTTGGTTTGCATTTTCCTGATGATTAGGGGTGGTGGCCATATTTTCATGTACCTGTTGGCCTTTTGGATGTCTTCTTTGAAAAAAATGACAGAATTCGGTCCACATGCCCATTTTTGAACTGGATTGTTTGGTTTTCTTCTTATTGAGTCATATAAGTTCTTTATATGTTTCACATTTTAACCCCTTATCCAATATATGGTTTGCAAATATTTTCTCCCATTCCATAGATTGTCTTTTCATTTTGTTGCTTGTTTCTTTTGCTATACAGAAGCTTTGTAGTTTGACATAGTCCCACTTGCTTACTTTTGCTTGTGTTTTTTGTGCTTTCAATGGCATATTTCCGAAAATCATTCCCAAGGGCCAAGGAGCTTCTTCCCTTTTTTTCTTCTAGGAGTTCTATAGTATCAGACCTTATGTTTATGTCTTTATTCCCATTTTGAGTTAATTTTTGTGAGTGGTATAAGATAGGGGTCTAATTTTTTTTTTTTGCATGTGAATATTTAGTTTGCCAACACCATTGAAGAGACCATCTTTTTCATATTGTGTATCCCTGGTTCACTTGTCAATTATTAGTTGGCCAGATATGCGTGGGTTTATTTCTATGCTCTTGATTGGCCCATGTCTTTTTTTATGCCACTACCATATTGTTTTGATATCTATAGCTTTATAATAAAGTCTGAAATCAGGAAGTGTGATGCATGCAGCTTTGTCCTTCATTCTCAAGATCACCTCAGCATTTCTGGGTCTTTTGTGGTTCCATACAAATGTTAAGATAGCTTTTTCTATTCTTGTGAAAAACGCCATTGGAATTTTGACAGGGATTGCCTCAAATCCATAGATGGCTCTGGGTAGGATCTTCATAAAGTTTTCACTCTCACAGATGACTTTCATTTTTACAACATCCCCAGGCAGCTAGTAACATTTCTTTGTATCTCAAAGAGAGGAAGTTACTCACTTTGCATTATTGTAACAGCCTTTTAGGGCTTGGAAGCTTTATTTATGGAGCTCGATTGTAACTTTCTTACATGTGCAGTAGCTTCAGGCCCACATCTTCTGGTCCTGTGTGGGCATCAAAAGCCAATCTCGGTACGCCTGGGGGGCTCAGCGGTTGAGCATCTGCCTTCAGTTCAGGGGTCCTGACCCCAGGGTCCTGGGATCGAGTCCCCCATCAGGCTCCCTGTGAGGAGCCTGCTTCTCCCTCTGCCTGTGTCTCTGCCTCTCTCTCTCTCTCTCTCTCTCTCTCTCTCTCTGTCTCTCATGAATAAATAAATAAAATCTTTAAAAAAAATCCCAACCTCTAGCCCTCTGGACCTGATGCCCTCGTGAGCTTCCACTGCATCTGCTTCTGCCTCGTATTCTGGTATCTTCTGCCTCTTTATTTCTCCTATCAGGGGATTTTCTTTCTTTGCTTTCCAGTCTAGCTGTGTTGAAAAAAAAAAAAAAAGAGCTACTTTTTTGTCCAGCATCTCTGCCTATTTGCTTTTCCTTATCAGCTCAGTCTGCCATATTGCTGGAAGCTTTGAGGCTGTTTCCATTTTATCTAACACCATCTATAGAGGGCAAAGGGCTACAGCCTTTCAAGTGTTCTCTCCAGTATATGCTTGTAAATGTAAAAAACAAAATACAACAAAAAAAGATAAGGAACATAAAAGAAATCCATGACCTTGAAAATATCAGAAATGGTCTTAAAAGAGATGTTGCCTCAATTTTACATATTTTAGTTTCAGAAAGAAAATACATCTGGAAAACATTGAGAATTCAGTATATCAGAGGAAGCATGGAAATGCGGTGCATGTTGAAGTCAAGCATGTATTTTGATAAAGCACTTTGTGCCATTCATGTAGATGACTTATTCATTATGGGCTAATAAGCTTAGGAGCACAACTTTGCAGGCATTTGGTAGAACAACCTGATTTCAGCCTGGAAGGAGTTGGTGGGGGGGGGGGGTAGATTTTCACTATTTATACTGATGATACCGACGGAGACAAGGAGACAAATTAATGTTAGCAGACAGAAAAAAGCAAAGAGAGAACACAATTTCCAAGCCACCTTGATGTACCAAAATGCTGAGCTAAATGCACAAAGTGATGTTTTGAGAGTGAAGGAGAATATAGGGTGTTCTTTGTATAATTGGTTTCAATGCCCCTTATGCCAATATTCTACAAAATCTGTCCAGTAAAGTCTAAGTTCTCTTAAACTGAGGTATAATTTATATACAATGTAAGCACATACCAGATTGGATATGTTTTGATAAATGTATACATCCAGGGAACCATCATCCAAATCCAGGCAAAGAACATTCCCATCACCTCAATGATGCCCATTTCCAGTCAATCCTCCCTCCCAACCAAGGGCAACCACTGTTCTGATTTCCAACACAAAAGCTTAATTTTGCCTGGCTTAAACCTTCATACAAATGGCTTCATATAATTTATGGACTTCTTGCCTGGCTTCTCTTATTCCAAATGTTTTTAAGATACATCTATGTTTTTGTATATATCAGTTGTGTGGGGTGTTTTTTGGTTTTGTTTTGTGCATGCTGTGTTTGTTTTGTGGCTGAAGAATGGTCATTGTATGAATATGCCATAATTTGGTTATCCCCATTCCCCTATTAAAAGTGCAAAAAAGAGGCATATGCCCCAGCCCCTGCACCACCCCTGCTGCTGCCTGTGCAGGGGGAAGGGGGGGCACAGTGCCTGTAATTATTAAACATGAATCCAATTAAAAAAATAAAAGTGCAAAAAAGAGGGGCACTTGGGTGGCTCAGTGGTTGAGCATCTGCCTTTGGCTCAGGGCATGATCCCAGGGTCCTGAGATCAAGTCCTGCATCCCTACAGGGAGCCTGCTTCTCCTTCTCCCTATGCCTCTGCCTCTCTCTCTCTTTCATGAATCTCTGCCTCTCTCTGTCTCTCATAAATCAATAAATAAAATCTTTAAAAATAAGTAAATGAAACTGCAAAAAAGAAACTCCAGACGGAGATGTGAGAGCATCTCAGCATATCAAGATGATGTAAAAGGGTTGGATCCAAAGAAGCAGAGGGAAATTCTCTTTAGAGAGCATTCTTGGAGTCCTGTAGTGTTTTCCTCCCTCCTCTGACACTAGGGGAAGGGAGAGGAATGTTTCCCAGCTTACTTCGAGCCCAGTGAGACAGACTAACTACCCACAAGGCTCGGTAGCATTGCAGACCTGCAGGGGTCACTATTCACATTATAGCCAGTGTACATGGTGACCCCATGGCTGGATCATTTGGCAATCAAGGGCATAGTGGCTCATGCCGGCAAGAGGCTGATGGAAGTAGCCATGGGAGCAGAGCAAGGCACAATGTTGAGAATCATGCACCTCTACCTGTTGTAGGACAGAGTCACTCTCTCTATCCTTTGGGAAAGATGTGGACTCTGAAAATGGATGGTGGATTGGCTTTATTTTAAAAGGAATATTGCCTAAGAAGTCTTCCTGATATGGATCAAAAGTGATCTGAGCAGAAAAAGGTTGGCGACGTATTTTTGGATGAAGTTGCAGGGAATGTTCCCCAGCAGCCCACCAGAGGGGATACTACACTCGAGTATCAGATGTTCCCACTGGGAAATCTCTGAAAAACTCTGAAGTGCACCAAAAGTCAGCTTTAACAGCTTGCTAAGCCTGGCAAGTATAAACAGGAAATCACAACAATACCAGTCATTTAAGACCTTTTCTGCCCCTACCTCTGTCCCTTATGCGAGAGAGTTCTGAAACTAAGGGCAGCCAACTGAGAAGGAAAGAGCAGGAGATGGAGCTAATTCAGCAATGAATCCTGAATCCTCCAGAGCCATATCTCTACCCCTCCCAGCCCAGTCCAACCCCCAGCATTTAGACCAGAAGTTGGCCAGAAAAAACTTAGAGTTTGGAATGGAAATATCAATTCTCAAAATAAGACTATTCTTATGACTGGAAGGCTGTTGTTACATGAGCATAACTGGAAACATTAGGGTACCTGCTCTGAGATTTCCCTTTGGAGGAAAACAGCTCACTGAGCAAATGGAGAAAAGAATAAAGTTGTTTTGTATGCATACCCAACTGAGATCTACAAAAAAATTCATTAAATAGTTAAAATCAATTGTTGAAACATTTGGTAGTAGGAATACTGCATCTATTTTTCCAATACTTATTTTAATGTTTTCAAGAAGCCATCCAAACTTAGGGCTACAGCTAATTAAAGATGAGGTCCAGAGGACACCATTGGGTTGCAAACTCAGTCGTCTAAGAATAGATTTACAGTCTCTGCAGACATGAACCATAGATGTTTGCTCACTTAAAGAAGGCTGAGATCTTTGCCCAACAAGTTTTTGTTGAAATCTTGATTACCCATCATATTTTATTCAAGACTAAAATTTCAGATTTTAAAAAAAGGGAAATAGAACATTTATATGTTCAAAAAAGGCAAGGGATGAGGAAAGTGTAATTTGAAACTGCAAAACTATTGAGTATAAAGTTTCTTTTTTAAAAAAATGATTTTATTTTTATTTTTATTAAGTAAGCTCTATGCCGAGGTGGGGCTTGAACCCATGACCCTGAGATCAAGAGTCGCATGTTTTGGGATGCCTGGATGGCTCAGTCACTTAAGCATCTGCCTTTGGCTTGAGTCATGATCCCGGGTCCTGGAACTGAGTCCCAAGCTGGGTTCCCTGCTCAGTGGGAAGTCTACTTTGTCCCTCTCCTGCTGCCCCTCCCTCCTGCTCGTGCTTTCTCTTTCTCTCTCAAATAAATAAATATTTTTTTAAGTCACCAGTTCTACCAAATAAGCCAACCAGGCACCCCTGAGTACAGTACTTTCAAAGTGATTTTTTTCATGTTTCTTTTTATTAGTGGCTGTACAATCAACTGAGTTGTACTACGAATATGACTTAAGTGTCATGATAACCAAAATTGCTAGGTTGATCGTTGTTCTACCTCATTATTTGATCATAGCCAGAATAAGAATTGCATTAAAGAAAATGCCAAATCTTTGCTCATGGGATGTAACAAGTTAATGGCAGGTGGTTGGGTAGTTAACCAGAGAGATTTCACTGCTGAGTTATCTATCATAACTGTGTAGAAATGTCTTTCTCACCAGTAAAGATGGAGAATTCTGCTTGCTACTTGCTGCTTCAAGAAAACATACTTTTCCAAATAAGAGACATATTGCAACTGCAAAGCACTGTAGGAGCAATTGGACCTTCCTAGAAATTCCAGGGATTCGGCAATGTATTCCTTCAAGCTCTGCTCAAAATGTTCTTTAGAAAAAGAAATGGATATAGAAGGCAGTAAATAATCTGCTCTGAAAAAAATAATAAAGTTAATGAGAAGCCTAAAATTAAACATTTGGATTCCAAATGTCATGGCTTATGCATTCTACTACAGTTCTCATTATCCTGTTCATTTATAATACGTGACATTTAATAAGCAATGACTATGTGCCCAAAAGTATGTCCTTGGAAATTCAAAAGAAGAGTATGCACATCATTCAGGAAGTAATGTTGGTGATTATGAAATAAATAACAATATGGACTTTAGGAAAATCTGCAAGTAGATAGTAGAGCCCAGAGTCACTTCCCTCTGTCTCCAATTTCTCAAGCTAACTCACCCTACCAGAGGATGCCAGTTCCCTTAAGACTACCCTTCTTGGTAAGCCATGACCTGACTACCAACAATTATGCCTCTTCTAGGGACAACCTATGAATTTCCATCAGTCTGGGACCCAAGATACCCTCCACATCAAAAAAAAGTCTTAACTCTTTGATAAATCCAGCTTCTAGTACCAATGGTGGTAACCTCCACTATTATAGTTCACCTACTTCAAGCATTTCTTGATTTTCCTTTGGAAACCAGGATTTTCAAGTGGTATTATGGGTGGATAATGATTATTTCATTGTTCCTTATTCATCTCCTACCTCGTGAGCTCTAAGTATTTTTCATGCTCATTTTTAAAACTCCAAACACATTCTCTAACATTCACATGATGACCATCTAAACTAGAACAATTTTGAGAGTGAAATGGGTGCTATGAATAGTTATACTGGAACAATACACATAAACTGTAGCTGTCCAAGGCAAACTAGGATACATGGTCACACTCCCTATAAGACATGTATGTAAAACAAAAAGAAAAGACTGAGCAAAACACTGGGAGCATAAAAATTAAAGTCATCCCTGTTGCAACTCTAAGCCAAGAAAAGAATTCCTTGGCATGAGTTGAAGTTGGGTGATAAATAAAAAGGATCTCTTAACAAAACAGTGAGACCTAACATTCAGATATTTTTAGATGACTTGGAAACAAAATTAGGCCAAACAGACTTTTTTGGGTTAAAAAATATCTAGTGCCTTTCATTTCAGGAATTCCACTTCTAAGAAATTTGTTCAATAATATAATTATGGATATATGCAAATATTTGCTACAAAAATGTTCATCCAGCAGTACTTAAAGAAAGGGGGAGGAAAACTAATTTCTAAAAACAGTACATTGGGTTATATAAATTGTTAAATCCATACAACAAAATTCTGTGCCATCATTAAAAATAAGACTATAGTTTACATATTTACCAGCATGAGAAGAAGTTCTTACTATATAAACATTTTTGATGCAAGTTATGTACTATGTTGGATTCTGTTTTATTTATTCTAAATTTTTGAACTATTTATCAAAATATATTTTATTATTAGTAAAAGTGAATTTGTCTCCAAGAAAAAAAGAAAACAGGAATGATTACTAGTAAAGTGTCAACAGGAGGATGGGGTTATGGCTGATTTAAAATCTTCCTTTGACTTGTCCATATTTTGTAAGTGAAAATATTTTGTAAATACAGAATGAAATTATAATAATGTTTTAACATTATGTAGCATAAATTACAAATGTCAGTAGACCAAGGATGACATTCTGCCTCTTTTCAGTGGAAAAACTTGTGGACATGTAGGGTAGATAAATTCCCACCCCCACCTCCATCTTTATAACAATAGTCCTTCATGAAGTTGGCTCCATTCTCAAAAACAGCACCTCAAAGGCTGATGTAATTAAATAAACTATTCAGATGCTCATTTTGACACTCAACCTATCTCCCGGGGTCAAGGAGCTGACTTGTGTTGTCCCAAATGACCAAATCATGAAACATTTTACAACATACTGACCACAGAAGATTTTAAATCTTCCTCCTGTTCCAGGAAAAGAATCCCCAGGGTTCACCCTAAAGACATCCCTGTAATAAATAGGGACTCAGACAGATAAAAGGATATGGACAATTAGTGGCATCATTTCAGGAGATATTCGATGGTGTAAGACACATAATTTCTCCTACAGTTTGATTACACTTGCTAATTGGGTTTAAGAAATCAAGGAGTAGACCCTTGGCCACTGGAATGGTTTAATCGTATCGTGCAGTCTGTTGAAAAGCTGGATTATCCTATCTTTAAATTCTGAAATAGGTTGCAAAATTCTTGTAAAGATATAGAATGCAAAATTAAATATCTTTTTCTCATAAACTAGAAGGTCCTTCTTGGGGAAGGCTCATGACTAAAGAAGTTGATGACAGTGTTTTTGCTCATGAATGACTATCATCACTTGCAGGCAAGGATAGTTCACATCACACTGAATGTAGTAATTATTTCTCTTCTGCACACCTCACTCCCTATTCTGATGGTGCCTTTTTGAAAGAGAAGGAAATACAGGTAGGTCAACATAGGGTCCTTGAAGTAAAGTTGACATTTTATTGTTAATTGTGTGTTTAAATCAGAGCCTATTCTTTTTTAAAGACCTAACTACATTTACTTTTTTTTTAAGTTTTAATTTTAATTCCAGTTAGTTAGCATACAATGTAATATTAGTTTCGGGTGTAGAATAGAGTGATTCAACAATTCCCTGCATCATTCTGTGCTCATCACAAGTGCTCTCCGTCATCCCCATCATCTATTTCACCCATCCCCCCACCTACCTCGTTTCTGGTGACCATCAGTTTGTTCTTTTGAGTTAAGAGTCTGTTTCTTGGTTTGCTTCTCTCTTTCTCTCTCTTATTTTCTCCTTTCGTTTGTTTTGTTTCTGTTTCACTTAACATTATATTCTCTAGCTCCATCCATGTAGTTGCAAATGGCAAGATTTCATCCTTTCTGATGGCTAAATAATATTCCATTGTGTGTATGTGTGTGTGTGTATATATATATTTATATATAAAAAATTATATATATATATATATCACATCTTCTTTATCCATTCATCTTTTGATGGACACTTGCACTGCTTTCATATCTTGGCTATAGTAAATAATGCTGCTATAAACATAGAGATGCATGTATTCCTTTGAATTAGTGTTCTTGTATTCTTTGGGTAAATACCCAGTAGTGCAATTGCTGGATTGTAAGGTAATTCTATTGTTAACTTTTTGAGGAACCTCTATAAGGTTTTCCACGGTGGCTGCACCAGTCTGCATTCCCAATAATGCATGAGGGTTCCTTTTTCTCCACATCCTCAACAACACCTGTTGTTTCTTGTGTTGTTGAGCTTAGCCATTCTGACAGGTGTGAAGTGATATCTCATTGTAGTTTTGATTTGCATTTCTCTGATGGTGAGTAATGAGGAGTGTCTTTTCATGGGTCTGTTGGCCATCTGGATGTCTTCTTTGGAGAAATGTCTATTCATGTTTCTGGGTCTCAGCTTGCAAGTAAGTACAAAATAGCACCTACTTCCTAAGGTTGTAGTGAGGACCAGATGAGTTTTTATGTGTAAAGCCATTATAACCCACATGGCCCTATTAGCACAAAATGTGCAGCACCATTATTATTAATCAGGAAGGTCATAGAACAAGTAACATTTCAAATGAGGCTTAAGATATGAGCAAAGAGTTAATCAGGAAAAGGAGGAAAAAATAGAGAAGCATAGGCTATGATAAGTGGAATATATAAAAATAAAGCAAGATACTTACTTAAAAGCAAAATATATAAATAATGGAATGATATTGACACCAAAAAAATTTCTTTCTCTCATAATTATTTTTAACAGCTGTATTTGCCCTCAAATGCAAGTTCTATTACCCACACCTTTCTAGAATTTACTTATTACAAACTGCAATCTGACCTTTAATAAAACGTTAAACTGACAAGCAAACCAGATTTTATTAAAAGAGAAGGAGGTCAAGAATTGCAGAACATTAAAAGAGGATCCTTGTTTATATCTCACCTCTTATCTTATGTTTGAGGAAAATAAAATCAAAAGCTGCCAATCCAGCTATTTTCTGTTGCAAAATCAAAGGAAAACTTAGGCTAGGATTTTTATCGCAGTAAATAAAGCCATGGCAACTTCAAAATAGCTGAAGCATCAAATTTCTTTTCTTGTATTACACATAAATGTAAACATGAACTTTCATGTCATTATGAAATCACAAGGCCTTTACCAACTTAAAAGTGTTTACATCATTGAAAATGCTGCAAAATAATTGATATGACTTTGGGGCAATTTTTGAAAACTTTTGGTACTGGATACCTTCAAATATCCACAAGAAGAAAAAAATATATTTAATAAACTTATGTACTCATCGCTCAGATTCAACAAGGAATCAACATTCTGCCATCTTAGTTTCATTTATTCACACACACACACACACACACACACACACACTTTTTTTTTCTTCTTTGCTGGAACATCCTAAACCTAACATTTTAGTTTGTCTGATAAGGGTATTATTTGTAACTTAACCATTATGCCATTAACCTACCAAACAAAATTCCTTAATATCATCTCACAGTTAGTCTATTACAAATGTCTCCAATTATCTCAAAATGTCATTTTTGAGTTAATTTGTTTGAATCAGGATTCACAAGTTCCACCTGTTCCATTTGATTATGGCTCTTGAGTTTCAATTAATTCTATTACAGATCTTCCTTGATTTATGATGGGGTTACATCCCAATAAACAAACACCTTGTAACTTGGAAATATCAGAAGTTGAAAATGCGTTTAATATACCTACCCTACTGAACATCATAGCATAGTCTAGCCAACCTTAACTTAAACACGCTCAAGACACTCACGTTAACCTACATGTGGGCAAAATCATCTAACACAAAACCGATTTTATAACAGAGTTTGAACCATCTCGTGTAATTCACTGAATACTGTACTGAAAGTGAAAAACAGCATGGTTGTCTGGGTATAGAATAGTTGTCAGTGGATCCGTTGTTAACCCCTGTGGTTGCATGGCTGACTGGGAGCCACAGCTCGCTACCTTGTCCAGCATCATGAGAGAAGATAGTATTGTGTAATACTGGCCCAAGAAAAGATCCAAACTCAAAATTTGAAGGACAGTTCCCACTGAATGCATATCACTTTTGTACCATCATAAAGTCAAAAAAAATCATAATCAAGCCATTGTGAGTTAGGGACCATCTGTACTTATTTTTTTAATATTTTATTTAAATTCAGTTTGCCAACATACAGTGTAACACCCAGTGCTCATCTCATCACATGCCCTCCTTAGTGCCCGTCACCCAGTTACCCCATCTGCCCACCCATCTCCCCTTCCACAACCCTTTGTTTCCCAGAGTTAGGACTCTCTCATGGTTTGTCTTCCTCTCTAATTTTTCCCCACTCATTTTCTCTCCCTTCCCTTATGGTCCCTTTCACTATTTCTTATATTCCTCATGTCAGTGAGACAATATGATAATTGTCTTTCTCTGATTGACTTATTTCACTCAGCATAATACCCTCTGTCTGTGCTTATTTATTTTTTAGTTCTCATGATACAAATTGTTGGGTAGACTTGGTTATTTGTCTTAAAGAATATAGCATGGTTGGGATTTGGATTACTTCCTCGTGGTATCATTTAACTTGTTTCTCTCTTTCCCAGTTTTTTCCATAAATTGGTAGACAAGCCTCGAGGCTCCATTCAATTCAAGTTCAATTGTTTTCATTGAGAATAACCCAAAGGTAGTGCTGTAAACATCCTAGTATATCTTGTAATAAGGCACCCAATCTCTGTTCCATTTTCAGTGATGTGAGAATGATTACTGGGTTCATGAGCTATCAGCCCCATTTAACGTTGTGAAGTTAGCAAGCTTTCACCCAATGGTTTGGTATTTATTAATGGTCATTGGCTACATTATTTCTTTAATGGTTGCAAAAATAACGATTTCCCAATTCTATTCTGTATTTATTATCTAGAATTGTTCTATGAAAAGGAACTTACCTCCATAAACTATTGCTCACCTTTTACATACCACTCATGCAGGAAAATCAGAATAAAAGTTTGACTCTGATACTTTATCCATTTTCAACAAATATGCAACCTCCAGAGATAATAATTTTCTGGCTCTCATTATCCTTTTGACATAGTCAGCATGGTCTCCTATAGCATCCTCTGCCATCTTGTAAAAGAGAGTTTCAGCTTCATTTCTCCCAAGACTTTGCTCCAGACATAGAATCTGTCATTTCCCCAAGGAGCCTTGGTTCTTTTTATCAAGGAAATGTATTTTTGCAACACAGACTGGGCTATAAATGGGATTATTGCTCCTGGATTGTCATTAATTTAAGACCTTTTCAGTGAGCAAATTTGGGAAAAAATTTTATGACAATGAGAAGTAATAAGTTCATATTATATTTTTCTATTCACATCTAAGACTACAAGTTTTTTACTTTGATTTTGCAGTTATATCTTTTTTCACACTGAAAATCTTGATTTCTTTATTTTTAACAGTTTTATTGAGATATATTTGACATAGACAAATTGTACATATTTAAGGTGTACAACTCGATGTTTTGACAAATGTATACGTTGTGTAAAGACCACCACAACGAAGCTCATTAACATTTCCGTCACCTCTATGTAATTACCATTTGTGTATGCAGTGAGGAAATTTAATTTGAGATGTGCCTTCCTAGTAAATTTACATATACAGCATAGTACTACCTACTGCCACCATGATGTACGTTAGATCTCTAGAACATATTCATCTGACACAATGGCAAGTTTGTACCCTTTGACCAACTTCACTCCATTTCCCTTTCCCACCAGTCCCTGCAACCACCATTCTCCTCTCTGCTCCTAGGGGTGGACTATTTTAGATTCCAAGAGAGATCAGGTAATATATGGCTTAGTTCACTTAACATTATGTCCTCCAGGGTCATCCATGGAGGATGTTATCACAGATGGCAGGATTTCCTTCTTCTTACGGCAGAATAATATTCCTGTGTGTGTGTGTGTGTGTGTGTGTGTGTGTACGTACCTATATCACATTGTCTTTATCCATTCATCTTGCAAAAGCCTGGACATGGGATTGCTGAACCACATAGTAGTTCTATTTTAAATTTATATAAAATATCCACACCATTTTCTATAGTGGGAATTTACATTCCCACCAGCACAGTACAGGAGTTCCCTTTCCTTTGCATCCTCACAAATATTGAAAATCTTGATTTCTAATCACAGGAATATAAGTACTTATTTGCTCTATCAAAAACATACCCACAATAATTACAAAAACACCAATATTAATTTCACTACTAGCAATAAGGTCACAGTACAGCTTAAGAGTCCTCTGTGGTTCTTTCTGTCCTCGGGAGATCCCACTAGAGACATACAATCAATACACTGTGTTTTAAAGTCATTTGAATTTCCTTTTTCTATATGCTTATGACATCTCCTTGATATATAATTAAGTTCATTTGTTTCAATTTGTTGTCAGTTTTTCTTATTTTTTAAACTTTAGTATAATTAGCATACAGCGTTATATCAATTTCAGGTGTATAATACAGTGATTCAACAATTCTATACATTACTCAGTGCTCATCACCATAAGTGTACTCTTCTTTTTTTCTTGTTTTTGTTCTTTTTAAAAAATATTTTATTTATTTATTCATGAGAGACACAGAGAGAGAGACAGAGACACAAGCAGAGGGAGAAGCAGGCTCCATGCAGGGAGCCCGATGCGGGACTCGATCCTAGGACTCCAGGATCACGCCCTGGGCCGAAGGCAGGCGCTAAACTGCTGAACCACCCAGGGATCCCTTGTTCTTTTTTGATAGCAATACTATCTGGGTTTTTTTTTCCATTCTTCATAATTGTACTCTTAGTCTCCTTCACCTATTTTACCCATCTTCCCACCCACCTCCCCTTTGGTAACCATCAGATTGCTCTCTACCTTTAAGAATCTGGTTTTTTGGGCACCCGGGTGGCCTAGTCATTTAAGGATCTGCCTTCGGCTCAGGTCATGATCTTGGGGTCCTGGGATGGAGCCCCACATTGGATTCCTTGCTCAGTGGGGAGCCTGCTTCTCCCTCTCCCTCTGCCCCTCCTCTTGCTTACACTTTCTTTGTCAAAAAAATTAATAAAATCTTTTTTAAAAAAAGAATCTGGGTTGTTTTGTTTCTTTTTTTCTTTGTTTTGTTTCTTAAATTCCACATGTGAATGAAATCCTATGGTATTTATTATTCTTTGACTTATTTCACTTAGCATTATACCATCTCTAGATCCATTCACGTTGTTACAAATGGCAAGATTTCATTCTTTTTATGGCTGAGTAATATTCTATTATATATATATATACGTATATATATATGTGTACATATATATATATATATACGTATATATATATATATATATATCACATCTTCTTTATACCACATTCATCATCTATCAATGGACACTTGGGCTGCTTCCATAATTGGCTATTGTAAATAATGCTGCTCTTAACAGGGGTGCATGTATGTTTTCAAATTAGTATTTTCATATTCTTTGGGTAAATACCCAGTAGTGGAGTGACTGGATCATATGGTAGTTCCACTTTTAATTTTTTGAGGAACCTCCCTAAGATTTTCCATAATAGCTGCACCAGTTTGCATTCCCACCAAGAGGGCACAAGAGTTCTTTTTTCTCAACATCCTCACCATCTTGTGTTTTTTGTTTTTTTATTTTGGCCATTCTGGCAGGTGTGGTGTAATATCTCATTGTGGATTTGATTTGCATTTTCCTGATGATTAGTGATGTTGAGCGTCTTTTCATGTGTCTGTTGGCCATCTGGATGCCTTCTTTGGAGAAATATCTGTTCATATCTTCTGCTCATCTTTTGATTGGATTATTTGGGTTTTTGCTATAGAGTTGTATAAGTTCTTTATATATTTTGGAAACTAACCCTTTAGAAACAAAACAAATGAAAAAAGAATAAAGGAGACAAAAAACCAGACTCATAACTATAGAGAATAAACTGATGGTTGCTATAGAGGAGGGGGGATGGGTGAAATAGGTGATGGGAATGAAGATTATACTCATGATGAGCACTGAGTAATGTATAGAATTGTTGAATCACTACATTGTACATTTGAAGTTAACAAAATCCCATATGTTAACTATACTGGAATTAAATGAATAATAAACAAATAAATAAATACCAAAAAATTTAAAAAGGATTCTAACACCTTAAATAAATAAATAAACCAACTCCAAATCCATCTAATATATATATTACCTTTTTATAAGATGGCCCCAACACAAAAAAAAATGAGTTAATTCCACAATCCTTATGTTCATGGTTCATAATACAAATCATAATTGTATTTGCTAATTCCACAATTACATAAATGTGCACACATATATACCCATGATAGGGAACATACACACAACACTAAAATGATAGTGAATGTAAGTGGTCACTGGATGTTCCTCTTCCTCTAGCATTCATAAAGCCAAAGGTTGGTGTGATGCCATCAACTGCCTTCATAGGTTGAATCCAAGCATGTGCTATTTTATAGTAACACTCTTTGGGCTATTGTGTGAAGCCAGCACTTGGATATTTTACTGTAATTTCCCATATAATGGCAGAGGTACTCCCAGAGCATAAAACCTCATCAAAATGACAGTAACGTCAAATAAGCAAGCAAACAAAAACAGAGGTGCCTGGGTGGCTCAGTTAGTTGAGCAGCAATCCCTTGGTTTTGGCTCAGGTCATGATCTCAGGGTCCTGGGATCAAGCCCTACTTCAGGATCTCCACTCAGCATGGAGTCTGCTTGATTATTTCTCTCGTTCTCCCTCTCCCCCTACCCTGCTCATGCTCTCTCTCTCTCTCTCTCTAAAATAAATAAATAAATCTTTGTTGAAAATGACAGTAACATCCTTAGATTGCAGGCAAACCACAAGAAGCTAGGGAAAGGCAAAGAATTCTTCCCTATAGGTTTTAAAAGGAAGGATAGCCCTGCTGACATCTTGATTCAGACTTCTAACCTCCAGAACTGCAAGAAAATAAATTTTTCTTGTTTTAAACCAAAAAAATAACAACAGTAGTGCCCTTGACAGTTCAGAAAGAAGAGGCTCTTTCATGATAAAGTGGGAACAGTACAATCTTGAGTTCATGGATCTAGTTTCAAATCTTGGCTCTACCACTTAGAAGCTCTTAAATCTCAGGTAGAAGAAGATGTGAAAGTGAAAGATGTTCTTAGAAGGTTGTGACCCTCAGACCTGACTTAACCATGTCTCAAACCTGTTACCACTGGAGCTGCTTATAAATGAAACCTTTGCATGCTGCCCAGCTTCAGTGGAATACCTGGACCCCACCTAGGTATATTCAGTGGATATGTATGACAGGTGCATGCTGAAGAGAGAAGAGAAATTTGTTCTTACTATTTTTCAGATGTAGCAGCTCCTTTCTAGGAGCTGAACCAACTGAAATTGTGTCAGAATCAACTGAAATTGTATGTGATTCAAGGTGGTCATGGATGGGAAGGTCACTAAGAATCCGGATGTCCCCCTCCCCCCACCCCACATTGTATGTGAACTTCTTGTATTTCTCAGAGTAGAAATTTAAGATTTATATTCCCTGAAGAGAAACCACATTTACCAGGGCTTTGAAAAAGTTCACAACATTTATTTGCAAAAAGAACTTCACGGGTGTTATGCTAGCATTTTGTTACAAACCATGGACATAGAAATTACCTAGGGAACTAGTAATTTTAGTAGATAGATATTGAAGTCACTGGAAGACAAATGATCCAGAATCTAGATTCAGCTATTAGAGAAGAATGAGTTTATATGATAAACAAGTTGTTTGGGCCTTTTTTTTTTTTTTTTTTTTTGCACTTGTCAGTTGGATCAAGTTGCACCATCTCGAAAACCAGTTGCCAAGCAACAGATAAAGCTTCCATTGGACCGTGAAAGATCTAGTTTAATAAATCTTTTAGCTAAAACCTCTTTCTTTGGAAATTATGTTCCAAACATTTCCCAGGTATATAACCTGTAAGGTAGAAGATTTTTAGTTCCATATTTTATTATCTAAGGTACAAATTCCAATTAGACACCAATATGATGTTATGTTTGACATTTTATTAGCCTTTATTTTTTTTATTAGCCTTTAAAATGAACTCAAGGAAGAGACTCAGCAGAAAGGTAGGTGGGCTAGTGTCCTAGGTATTTTCTTTGAATCAGGCTCTAGTGGAAGAGGCTACTCTAGAGGTAACTCAGAATCAAAAGTAGCATATGTATTAATGAAGACAAAGATAACCAGATTCTAAGCCCAGCTCCATTACTTATCAGCTCTGGACCTTACACAAAACTTCTTCATCTGTCTGAGTCTCAGATTTCTCATCTATAAAAGAGCAATAATAATAACAACAGAATGTGTCTTACAAGGTTGTTAAAAGGACTAAATGAGAGAATACACGTAAAATGTTTAGCAGGATGTCCAGAATACAAAAACTCTCAACAAATGTTTATTGGTATGTTTTTACACTCCTGGCACTTTCCTCCCTTTCCTGTTCTGGGCCACTGCTTCTAGTCTCTGAGCCTCCTCCAGAACTTCCCTATTCAGGTCATGGTGTATCTGCCTGTTCCCAATGCTTGGTTAACTGTTTAGTGTAGAAGAAGGAGCAAACTGCTGGGCATTATGAGACCTGGGTTCAAACTCAGGTTTACTGGGGCACCTGGCTGGCTCAGTCAGTTGAGCATCCGACTCTTGGTTTCGGCTGAGGTCATGATCTCAGGGTCATGAGATTGAGCCCTGTGTTGGGCTCTGCACTCCTTTCAGAGTCTGTTTGTCCCTTTCCCTCTTCTCTCTCTCTCTCTCTCTCAGAAATAAATAAATAAATAAATAAATAAATAAATAAATAATAAATAAATAAATAAATTTTAAAAAAATATTTTTTAAAAACTTAGGTTTACCTCCTGGTCATCCTATGACCATGGAAGAGGGATGGAACTAAATTCATGCGGGCCTGGCACTAATGATTGGGCACAGCAAGTGAACCTAATCAGCCCATGTGAATCCCAGAGAAGAATACAGGGAATAGTTGCTGTGGCTCTGAACCTGCACAGTAACAGTTAAATGGCACAGGCCCCTGGCTTCTGCCCAGATCCCTTTCAATTCAGCAGTGGCCGTGGGCATCTCTGGATTAATGAAAGCTCTTCGTCAGCAACCAGAACCATACCCTTGGCAATAAGGCATCCACCTTTCCTGCCACCATTCTCCTTACTTAGCCAAACTTGCTTCCTCTGCTCATAGGTGAACAAAGGGAAGCTTGCTTATACTTAATTATCTGCTTATTTATATGCAGGGCAGGGTACTTCAGTCATCACATCAGAACACAGTTTTACTAGCTCTGTTATTAAATTATGTCATTTCTTGGATGAGCTCTCTGGCTCTCAGTTTCCTCATCTTTAAAACCAAGATTGTCACACTACCCTGTTGCTTCCTTCAGTTGCCACCTCCATAATATCTTAGAGTATCTTATCATGCTCTCAATCCCCTGGTTAAGAACGTGTACAATTAGTGATTTTCTACATGATAGTCAATTGTATTAGCAAGTAAAAGCACTTTACTAGATTCTAAAGTATGCCACAGTCTTAGATATCCATTGCAACAATCCTTGACTGACTTCCTTGTCTCTCTCTGCTCTGCATGCTACCCATACCTTTTTTTTCTCCACCAGCACCAGGACATACCCCTGCTCATCCACTCCTGACTCCATAGTGAATTTTGCGCAGGAAATTTCAGCTCATGTCTGTGTTTGTCCGAGTTCTCTATAACCTGGCCACATTCTTACTATCAAATCTTACGTCCCCTTGAGATAACATCTTGAAAAGGACATCAGAAAAACTCTTCAGTGAGGAAAAACCCTTGGAAAAAATATTTCAATTGAAATACAAAATGGAAATAGGAAACAGTCAAGTCGCTAGTGAGTGAACTTCCTTCCATATGGGGAAAGCCAAAGCTATAGTTGAGTACAGGAAATCTGAGAAGGGAGAGGGGAGATTAAGAAAGAGAAGTTGATGGGAGAAAAAAATTGACAGGAAAGAAGAGAAGAGAGAAAATCAGCAGAGTGGGAAGTTCTCAGAATGAAAATGTTAAAGGGTCCTTGCTGTTTTGGAACAAGGATCATAGAACTTACTCTCTCAGGAATAAGAGGATGATGGGTGGAACCAGAGAGTAATGTGGGATATAGATACTTAAGCTTCAGGCACTACTGTATGTAGGCTGGGGACAGTGGTGTGGTGGGGCCACCACTGAGGTGGAAGGAGATTGGCCTTCCCTACATCATCTTCACACCACCGTTGTCCTGTCCAGTACAAGAGAAAATTGATCTCTGCTTGTAGCCAGGCTCTTGGTTATTACAAAATATAATAACTTTTTAGCAGACCTCAGATCTCCCAGGAGTTCTGCTGTGAGGGTGCCAAGGATAAATCTATTTCTTTTGAGGGTTGGAAAGTTCTCATCTTTATACTTCAGTTATTCCCTGAACTCACTTTCTCATACTTTCATCCTTATCTTGTAAAATGGAAAGAAAGAAATTTGGACCCAAGCTACGCTTCACTTTTCTTGCTTACCCTTACTGGAGTCTCCTCTGATAGTTTTGGTGAATTCAGAATGATGCAGAAGTAAGATATTCCTTATAGCCTACATTCTAGTTACATTTATAATGTTGTTTCCAATCCTCCATAGGAAATGTCCCATTCCTTCAAACATACAATCTTGACTTAAGGAGGTTGGTTAAAAACCTTTCATTTACTCTGGAATGGAGATGAATCAAGAGTTTGTTCACCTTACATAAGCAGAGGTGTTCACACTAAGAAGAGAAGGGCTGCTACAGAAGTGATTACAGTATACATTAATGTTGCTGGTGTGCCCCTTCCCTTCAGCAAGTCTTTCCATTCAAATCTTCCATTTTTATATTAAACAGTATTATTTGTGGCACTGGGAAAGGCTGAGGGCCTGACATATCACTAATATAGAGCAGGGCTTAGCAAATTACATCCAATTGGATTTGACCACAAAGTCATTGGCAACCTTGCCTAAAGAGCAGTGTGAGTGGAGTAGAGAAAAGGGTAGAACCAAGCATGGAGAGACAGGAGCTTACATAGACACTACTGTGGAGGGAAAAGAAAATGCTGCGTCATATAGGTTTTTAGAGTTTCACTTTCTTCAACTGAAAATGAGGATAACAGCTCATCTCATCCCTCTATGTTAATGATTAATGAGATAACAAATGGAAATGTGCTAAGCAGACTCTTACTAACATACTTAAGTCCCTTCAGTTATTTATGCCCTATCATTACCTCTCATCTTTCTTTCTGGAACTCTATTAGATATATATTAGAGCTTTTCCTGTTACAGTTCATGTCTCTTAATCTCTTTCCATTTTTTTAAACTCTTTATCACTTTAGGTTTAGTGCTATTTTTTTCCCAACTGTCTTCCAGTTCACTAATTCCTTCTTCAGTTGAGCCAAATCTGCTGTTTAAAACTTGCGGTTGCGGCACCTGGGTGGCTCAGTCAGTTAAGCATCTGCCTTCAGCTCAGGTCATGATCCTGGGGTCCTAGGGCCCAGCCCTGTGTCATAGGGCTCCCTGCTCAGCAGGGAGTTTGCTTCTCCCTCCCCCTCTTCTTGCTCTCTCTCGCTCTCTCTCTCTCTCTTTCTCCCTTTCCCTTCCTGAAAATAAATAAATAAAATCTTTTTTAAAAAAACTTGAAATAATGTTTTTTAATTCAGTGATATTTGGTCTTTTTCAAGGGCATGTTCTATTTTTAAAATATCTTGTTTATTCTTTGAGTTTAGTTTTTATTCTTCCTTTTCCCTCTGAATTACTTTTAAATACACTTTTAAAAAATATTCTTCAGCTGAATTTGTTATCTCAAGCTCTATATTTGTGAAGCCTGTGGTTTGTGTCTTTTGACTCTTTCTCAAAGTAAATCATTTCTTTGTGCAGTTTATTTTTTCTTCTTCTTCGTGTAGCTTATGAATTTTTACTATGAGATCATCTTCATCAGGATTCCCCCCCACTCCAATAAGTGTCACAGCCACCTTAAATTGTGGCAGTGTTGCAACAAAACAGTTTTAAATTGTTTCTATTAAAGTACTCAAGGAGTCTCATCCATTCTTCATCAATTTTTATGTTAATTTCACAGCTTACAGAAACCCTGCACCAAGTGAGTAGTGTACCTTTAGCTTCCGCACCCAGGGATAATGTTAGCTCAAGGCTTCAATTTTCATGCAAGAATGTTTTTTCGTCTACCTCCTAATAAAAACAAGAAAGGCAAGCTTCTTTGTGCATATCTGGGATGGTGGGCAGAGTGTTTCTAGCTCCTCTTTTATCGAGGGAGGGACACTTCCACATCCTGGGTTTATGCAGAGGTCTTGGCTCCAGCATCTCCCCTCTGCATTGTATAGGCTGATGGCCATACATTCAGTTATTATGTGGATATTAAAATCTCAAGCCCTGATTTGGTCATCTCTTTCTGTGTAACAAACTGCTCTGAAACTTACTGGCTTTTTAAAAAAGATTTTATTTATTTATTCATGAGAGATACACACAGAGAGAGAGAGAGAGAGAGAGAAGCAGAGACACAAGCAGAGGGAGAAGCCTGATGTGGGACTCGATCCTGGGATTCCAGGATCACACCCTGAGCCGAAGGCAGGTGCTGAACCACTGAGCCACCCAGGTGTCCCAACTTACTGGCTTAAAACAAAAACAACCTATCATTATCTCTCGAGTCTACAAGTGGACTGAGTTCAGCTAGGCACTTCTACTCCATATGAGTATTAGTTTGGCTGAAGTCATTTGGAGGATTTACTGGAGATGAAACATCAAGATGACTCACTTGAGATTGTTGGAAGTTGATGCTAGCTGTTGATTGAGGGCTCAGCTAGGGCTTTTGGAGAGAATGCATTGGTGCTCCTCATATGACTCCTCAGTGAGGCTGGCTTGAGCTTCACCCAGCAAGGGAGCTGGATTTCGAGAGGGAGCCTTCCACGAGGAGAAAAGTAGAAGCTGTAGATCTCTTAAGTCGTGACCTTGAATATCACACAGCATCATTTCTGTCTCATTTTATGGGTCAAAGCAAGTAACAGGTCAGCCTCAGTACAAATGGAATTTCTACTTTTTGATGGAAAAGGTAGCAAAGAATCTGTGGCTGTCTTGAATCTCTTTCTGACTCTATCCCACTAGGGCTTATATCTGGTCCCTTTCCCTCAAACCCTTCTGATCTTCCTCTCATAAAATTCCACTATAAATTCACATTTCTTTTTTGTTTTTGGCAACTGAAAATTTAATCTCATTTTTCCTTTTGAACTCAACTGAATATTTAATTTCTTTTTCATTTTAATGTAGTCCTCATTTTTTAGTTTTTCGTTTGAGCCTAGTCTTGTCAGCTTTCTTGCGGGAACTCCAAATTTCTTTTGTGTACTCCAACACTTAGCAGCAAACTAAGATGTGTTTGTTAAACAAAGCCAACTCGCAGTTATTATCTTCCATAAAGCAACAAGATTTGTCTGCTATGCCAGTGATGAATTTCTTTTTTTTTTTTTTTTTTTGCCAGTGATGAATTTCTGCCACAGAGAAGAAAGATATGACATTTGTACGCGTGTTCTGTGGCGCCACAGGCTCATGATTTGCCTCATCTCTCTCTTCTCTCTAGGAAACATTGCTCCTAAGTAGTTCATTCTCTGCTAAGCAACAGAAAGACTGTATCCAACAGTGGTGCAGCCATTTGCCTTCCATTATTAGAATTAATTATTAGAATTAGGTCAAAAGAAGCTCATTGGAGCCCAGTGATCATACAGAATCAGGACTCACCAGAGAAAACGATTATGGCGAGTTCAGCTTTATGGGCGCCTGAGCAATAAAGTAAAGACATGGAGCAGAGGATTCACCCATTTCTGTTCCCATCCAAGCTCTCTTGTTCCTTTTAACTGCTAAGACTTCCAAAAGAGATGCATTTGGTATGGAGTATTGTTTGGGCCCTGCTGACAGAAGGAATCCACCTTCCTTTTAATTCCAGAGTTGTATCCATGTCCATTTAGTGTGGCTCATTTCCTTTCTAAATGAAATGAAATTTGCATTTATATAGCCCCTAACATACCACATGGGATGCTAAAAAAGCCCTACATGACAGAAACTATTCACGAGCTTAGAATGGAAGCTCCTGCAGCAGACAGATTCATCCTCAAAGCTTTAGACCACCTAATGCTGTCTGCTCTGAGGGTTCCATGGGTCAGGAATAAGAAAGCTGGGAAGTAAAGTTTTATGTACTTCTTCCCTCAGCTTTATTAAGATATAATTGACATATAGCCTATGTAAGTTCCAGGTATACAAGGCCATGATTTGATACATGTATATATTGTGTGACGACTACCATAATAAGATTGGATAACATCTCCATCACCTCACATAATTACCCTTTATTTTTTCATGGTGAGAACATTTAAGATCTGCTTTCTTAGCAACTTTTGAGAATATAATTCAGTGTTGTGATAGTCACCATGCTGTACGTTAAATCTCCAGAACTTATCCATCTTACAACTGGAAGTTATTCCACATATATGTGAAATCTTTAAAAAAGCCTAAATCGTAGAAACAGAGAGTACAGTGGTGGATACCAGGGGCTGGGGTCATGGATGCAGAGATGTTGTCCAAAAGGCACAAACCTCTGTCATAAGGTGAATAGGTTCCAAAGGACCTAATGTATAGTATGGTGACTATAGTCAACGATACTCTATTGTACATCTGAAAGTTGCTAAGAGAGTAGATTATAAATGCTCTCACCACACACACACACACACACACACACACACACAAAGGGTAGTTATGTGAAGTGATGGCTATGTTAACTAACCTTATTGTGGTAATCATTTTGCTATATATATGTGTGTGTATCACATCATTATATTTATATACCTCAAAATTGTATGTGTCAATTATATCTCAATATAACTGGGGGATAAAGCTTAATGGAACATTTTGCCTTTTTGTCCCATTCCTTTGACAAGGGGAAAAATTTAAGAATATTTTTCCCACGCACAAAACTGACCCAGCCAACTTAGTCAACAGAAAATAAAACCTAGGATTCATTTGGTTTGATCATTAACATAATGGCCAAAATGATTAGGTTGGCTGTGTTGCAGCCAATGTGGACTAGCCATACTCAGATGTAAACTTTTACTAACCTCTCTATATGTTCATGGGGAATATTAACAATGGAACACTTTCTGTCTCCATTTTGGCTTTTGGCTGATGTATGAAAATAATAACTACTGCATTCCAAAGAGAACAAAAATGTCAAAATTACTGCTTGAGAAACAATTAGATAACCATCTTTATTGAAGATTACAGAGTATCAATAAAAATGAGATTTAGAGAGAATTTTTTAGGAAAATTTCTTTGGACAGAGCTGGATTGTGAACCCTGTCATCCTAAGAAGTATGTAGTATGCCTGTCCTTCATTTCTAGCCAAGAGAGGTTTGACATTGTTCACTCGTGTTAAGGGGACACGTTGGCCGATCTCTGACTCCCACCTACAAAACCTGAAAGCAGAAATGGGCTCTGAAGACTGGAGCAAAAGATAGGTGGTTGGGTTGGGACTGGTCTATGAAGGCAGAAAATGGATGAGTGTTTCCCATGGGACCAGCTAGAAGACCTGGTGCCACCAGAGAGGTCAGTGCGGAGGGGAACTGTGACCTCAGCAGAGGAAGTCCTTGTAAAGTAGACTGCTGAAGGGCCAGCAGCTGAGAGGCAACAGCGAGTCTGAGACATGCCCACTCCACATAACAAGAAGTTCCATCAAATATTCCTAGTTAGGGCCCCTGAAGGACTCAGGCCCAGAACTGATACAGGCAGCTCATAACACTCTTCTACCTCTGGCCACCCCTCCATTCTTTAGGCCCTGAGCTTGCCAGAACTATGGTGAGGGAGATGGGGGAGGAGGGAAGGAACCATGCCTTGCTTCCCTGGCTTTCTTCCCATAGAAGGCCCCAAGGCTAGGGAGAAGAGGTTTTAACTTCACCCTTGGACTCTTTCATATAACAAGGCCATGGCCTTCTAAATTCTGAACTGGGACTGTGCTGGTAACTTTAAAAGATTATTGGCCTTTTTTTCCAACAGTGGACAGAAAAGTCCGAAGACCCCCTAAGTTTTTGTCCAGGATCAGAGGTAGCATTTCCCCCAATGAATGAATTGGAAAGTGACCAAGAGACAAAAACCAACATGCTTTCTGGTTCTGTCCTAGAAGTCCAGTTTGTTAATATACTTTTTCCATCTAGGAAACATAACTTCTGTAGAGCCTGTTTTGTTTTGTTTTTAAAGATTTTATTTATTTATTCATGAGAGACACAGAGAGAGAGAGAGGCAGAGACATAGGCAGAGGGAGAAGCAGGCTCCCTGTGGGGAGCCCGATGCAGGATCATGCCCTGAGCTGAAGGCAGACGCTCCACCGCTGAGCCACCCAGCGTCCCAAGCCTGTTGTGTTTTTTTTTAAACTGCAGGAGCCTTAGAGAACATCTGGTTTTCATTCTGCCGATGAGAATTCTAAAATGCAAAGGCTTAGATTCAAATGTCAAACATTCCCAGGTACTAAGTCACCTTGGCCAAGGACCTTTGAACTTAAGAGTTTCAGTATCTACATAAGCAGAGCCAAAACGCTGTAAAATGAGAGAAGTGATAATAATAATATCTGCTTCCCTAGGTGTTGATCTCAAATGATACAATATGTGTACAAGTGCTTTAATATTAGTAAGAAGATAAATGTGTATTGGTTTCACAATTACTATTGACAGAATGGGGATTAGAAAAGCAAAACCTCCTGATAAAGATCTGGTGCACTTTCACTTTACTGCACTGGCTCTGTTTTGCATATTTACAATATATACCAACAAGGAGAGGAAACCATTTAAAGAATAGAGGCCTCAATGGAGCTGTTCCATTTAATTGGCAGATTGTTGGATTGATCTGGGTGATCTAGGCAAATGGTCATTCCACTAGGGTTTCTACATCTAAGGATGTAGAAGTGGTCCTATAACTTAAAAAATAGTAAATTTTATTCAGTTGTATTAAAATAAAACTAACATTAAAGCTTACTTCAATTAAAACCAGAATATATCATAAATATAGATCTTCGGGGTTGAACCACACGTTTCTGACTCTAGCACATAATTTACCACATAAAATCTGATATTAGGATCTCATTTTTATGGGTAATTTGACATAAAATGGGCTAAGCATGTTTTTTTTAATTTCCTAGCTTTTTTTAAAGATTTATTTATGTATGTATGTATTTGAGAGAGAGGGAGAGCAAGCACAGGAGGAGGGGGGAGTAGAGAGAAAGGGAGAGAGAATCCCAAGCAGACTCCCCACTGAGCATGGAGCCTCATGTGGGGCTTGATGCCATACCTGGAGATAATGACCTGAGCCAAAATCAAGAGTTGGTCACTGAACTGACTGAGCCACCCAGGCACCCCGAATTTCCTATTTTGCTACTAACTTGTATATATACACACATGTGTATGTTATACATATATACACACACATACATACATAAATGAAATACCCATACACAAATAAATGTTACTACCAGTGTTTTGTCACCATTCAACAACCACTTACCCCACCCACTGATCTGCTTTCTAACAATCTCTGGAGACATTCCTGATTAACCTAAGAAGTAGTTTTTTTAAAACGTGAATATTTGGAAAATGCTCAGGAAGTGCCACATAACACATCTTTAAACCTGCCAGTTTCTCAGAATGAAAACCAAAGAAACTACTAAAATGGAGCTTCAGTTAACCAGGATTCAAAGACTTTTTGTAACTATGAAGTTATGCATTCCAATTTTTTAAAAATTGCAATATATTTGTGGAGCACAAGTCAAATGAATTGCTAAAGAATATATAAAGGGAGGAAAAAACATTTCTCTAGCAACATTTCATCCTTTGTTAGAATCTGGTACAGTGGAACAGTCATTATGGCCAAAAATTGCCAGTAAATGTCACAAAAGCCACAGTCTGTTTCTAAATTGCCCCTAGCATTGATTCTACCTAGCTGAAGAAGAAAATAGTTATTTTTCCATAGATGGTAAAAAAAAATTCTAAATTAAAATGCATGCATCTGGAAGACCCACTGTAATGGCAATTAAAAAGAGATGATATGTCCATTTTTTAAAGCAAACTTTATGTTCTTTTATGGAAGAGGTTCAAAGGAATTTTCTTCTAATTATGCTCTGGAGACCAAAAAGAAGTCACTGGGTTTCCCACCCATATCATATGAGAATGAGTCAACAAGATGATTTTGTACAGGGATGACATATGGAACAGGAAAAATTAAACATGTTTCTAAGAGGAAATTGTTATCATCAAAGACATAAGGAAAATGAAACAAGATCTGCCATCAAGTGTATGGGTAGGAAAAATAATTAAGTTTTTTAAAAAACCAAACTCTGTAGCTTTCTAACCTAGAAAACTTCTCTAAGGATGACAAGGCATGTAGTTTGGCCACAGAATTATATTTGTGAGTCATCTTTTTCTATATCCAGGTGCAGAAAATATTTCTCTGACTATTACAGCAATAGAAAAAATTGGCAACCCATTGTGTGTGTATGTGTGTGTGTGCAGAGAAATAGAAATAGGTACAGAGATGGAGATAGAGATAGAAATATATACTTTTTCACTATAATGCCAATTAGTTTAAACTCCATGAAGTTGAGAGTTGTGTCATAGGCATCTTTATTTCTCTCGAAATTACAGTCCTTCACAGCCAGCACTTAACTGGGCCCTTTACCAGTAGGCATTCGATAAATATTTGCAGGATAAATTTCATCTTGGGCTATCTTGAACTGCTGCCAGAGAACTACTTGTCTGAAGAGGACCTTGGCACACTGCTCAAGAGAGACACTCAGCAGTACAGATGAAGCATCAGTTTGAATGAGTGTCTTGGGGCTCTAGTGCGAGAGACCCAGCCATAAAGATGCAGCAGATTCAGATAAGGCTGCAGGTGTCTGGAGGGTTGACTTACCAAGGTCTTTACATAAGAGGACATTGTCTCCTATAAAGTATCCCATCCCAAGGAAACAAAGCTGAGCTTGGTGCTCAGGTTTCACCCAAGGACAGTGGTTCTGTGTGGAAAGAGAGGGCACAATTTTGAGGATGTGCTGCTCAAGTTGGTATGTGACTGACAGGTAGTACATGACCATGGTTAGAATCCAGGGCTTTGGGTGTGAATTCAAACTCCGCAGTAAGTGGCTCTGTTTCTTTGGCTGTAAAATTGGGCCATTGCTACTACAGAATTCCATAGGGTTCTGAAAATTACCTAAGGGTGGCTTCTGTTTTCTGACAGGTTGACAAATCTCCTCCTGCAAAAGCAAGAAGAAACCATGAACTGAAGAAATAAAATTATGAAAACCTTAAGATTCCCTGAGGGACTGAGGGCAAGTCTGTCATAAATGAGTCGGGGAATGAGAAGGCAGCTTCCGGGGCTGAAGGCGGGTTGAAGGACAGCTTTAAAGTCTTCCTGTTGTTTTTATTTCTTCACATTCCCTTGAGGCCATTATTGTCTGTCCCACCACTGGAAAAATCCAGGCTGCCACAGGTCTGTGAGGGCAATATCCAGATAGCAAAGAAGTCCTTTTGTGGTAAACAGCTAATGAAAACAGGTATGGGTTGCAAAGGGAAAAACATAACCCTACAATGGAGAAACCTGGCATATCCATCCTTAGCCAAGTGACCAAGGTTAACATTGTCAGTAATAAGTCATAATTATACCGTGCATCCCTGATATGACAGTGAGAATGGGAATTTATCTCTGTAGTATTTTTCCCCAAAACCCATAACCCCATTCTAACTTTGAAGAAAAAAAAAACTTCAAGGGTGCCTGGGTAGCTCAGTTGGTTAAGCATCTGGCTCTTGGTTTTGGCTCAGGTCATGATCTTGAGGTTGTGGGATCGAGTCCCATGTCCAGCTCCCCACTCAGCGGGGAGTCTGCTTCTCCCTCTCCTTCTGTCCCTCCCCACTGCTCATGCTCACTCGCTCTCTTTCTCTCTCTCTCTCAAATGAATAAAATCTTTAAGTAAAAAAGAAAAAATTTCAGATACACTCAAATTGAGGGACTTTGTCCTAAATATCTGACTAGTACTCTTCAAAACTGTCAATCATGAAAAACAAAGAAACTCTCACAGTTCAGAGGAGGGTATAACAATGTCATGTCCTGGGCACCTAGGATTGGATAGTAGAACAGAAAAAAAAAACCTGAGTGGATAAACTGGTTAAACATGAATGAAGTGTGTAGTCTAAATAACAATATTGAACCAATGTTAATTTCTTAGATCTGACAAGTGAACCATGGTTATGTTAGATGGTAACATCAGGGGAAGCTGGATGAAAGATATGTGGATGAAGATAAACTGTGATATCTTTGCAGCTTTGCTGTAAATCTGAAATTATTTCAAATTAAAAAAATTTTAAGTGAAACAGGTACAGATGACTCTGCTATCCTGAATAGTCACTCCTCCATGCCCTACAAACCCCCAGGGCTGGAGGAGATTGCCTCCTTCTGGTGCTGCTTCTTTCTAAGAGTTTACTATTGAATTCTCAGCAAAAGGGGTTGCCTAGTGGAGTAGCTGCATATGGGGTTCATCAAAGGTGGTTTGTCAAGTTCTATTCCTGGCAATAATAAACTAGGTTGTTTGGGGCCTACCCTCCCTCCAAGGACAACTAAAATACTGCACGAGTATTTAAATATCTCATTCAAGTCATTGGGGAGCTATAACAGAAGTGAAGAATGGCAAGTACAAGAGTTAAGAGAGAAGAAAAACTCAAGAGCAATGAGCATGGCGTTTGAAGCTTCATTTCTACTCAGGCCAATTTTCAATTCAAGAGTGGTAGCTGAAAGGTTGTGAAACTGAGCAGAGATTTGAGAAGACCCTTGGGTATCAGGTAGACAAAAATTGGATCCAAGGACCACCAAAGAAGGGGCGAGGCTGATGAACACTACAGGCTTTGCAGTTGTGACAACAAAGGGCTACACTCCATAATAAAGATAAATCAGAAATAAATCAAACCTCCTAAAGTTAAAAGCCCAAGGAAATTTCTCCAAAGGAAATATACCAGTGGCCAACCAGGTATATGAAAAGATGCCCAGCATCACTCATCATTAGGGAAAGCAAATCAAAACTGCAGCAAAATATCACCTCACACCTGTTAGAATAGATACCATCAAAAAGACAAGGGATAATAAGTGTTGGTGAGGATGTGGAGAAAGAGAACCCTTGTTCACTATTGATGGGAATGTAAATTAGTGCAGCTACTGTGGGAAACAGTATGGAGATTTCTCAAAAAATTAAAAATGGAACTGGCATGTGATCTAACAATGTCACTTCTGGGTACTTATCCAAAGGAAGTGAAATCAGTATTTTGAAGAGATATCTGCACTCTCATGTTCCTTGCAGCATTATTCACAAGGCAAGATATGGAAACAACCTAAGTATCTGTCAATGGATGAATGGATGAAGAAATTGTGGTATATTATTCAGCCTTTTAAAAGAAGTAAATCCTGCCATTTGTGACAACATGGATGATTGTGGAGGACATTATGCTAAGTGAAACAAGCCAGACACAGAATACAAACATTGTATGACGTCATTTATATGGTTGCCAGGGGCTGTGGGGTGGAGAAGGTAGAGAGATGTTCTTCAAAGGGCACAAACCTCCAGTTATAAGATGAATAAATTCTGGATGCCTAATGTACAGCATTGTAATTATAGTTCATAATGTATACTTGAAATGTGCTCACAGAGTGGATCATAAATGTTCTCACTACCCACACAAGAATTGGTCACTATGTGAGGTGATAGATATGAAAGTTAGGTTGATTGTGGTAATCATTACACAAAGTATATCAAGACACCACACTGTGCATCTTAAACATATACAGTTTTTATTTGTCAATCATACTTTAATAAAGCTTGAAAAATGAGGTCTCAGCAAGACCCCTAATTAAAGATCAACTTAGAAAAATCAAGAATAGTTTCCTATAACAGCAATAAATAACTAGAAAATAGGATAAAAATAATATGCCATTCAAAATGGCAATTAAATACATAAATTGAATGCATAAGACCTCAGTGGAGAAATCATTAAACTATATTACATGACATGAAATATCTGACTTTATACAGAGATAGTTCATTTTCTGAGCTGGGTCAGCTTCATATTATGAAGAAGTCATTTCTTCCCAAATTATTGTATAAACTCAGTCTAATTTCTACCTAAGTTATAGCTGGGTTTTTAAAGGAACTTGATAAAATTATTTTGGAATTTACATGAAGGGATAAATACGGACAAAAAGCTATTTAATTTTGAAAAAAGAAGAGCCAAGAAGAGGACTTAGCCTAGCTAAGATCTAAGATATCCATAATCCCATAGTAATAAATACAGTGAAAAAAAAATACAGTGAGACATTGGCCAAAAGAAAACAAGCAGATAGACCAATGGAACCAAATAGAAACTCTAAGACTCACAAATGCATGAAACCTCAACATCTGAAAGTGCACCACAAATTAATGGAGGAAAGGACTGCTATTTGTGTGGCCTCAGGGAAAACTGGCTTATTACAGAGGGATAAAATGCTGTATTTCTACTATGCATCATATACAAGTGGGAGCTCAAGCTTAATGAAATATCCAAGTGTGAAAACTATGAAATAATAGAAGATAATGTAGGAGAGTATCTTTGTGATGCTAATGAGAGGAAGAGCTTCTTAAACAAAACAACAGCATGAAGTATAAATGCAGAACTTCAGTCGCTTTGATTATGTCAAAATCTTAAAGTTCTGCTTAACAAAGAACACCACGAAGATATTTGAGGAGGTAAAAGATGAGCACAGGCTTTCAAGGGTACTCTAAGGAACACATGAGTATGACTACATTTTGTAGTTCAAATATCTTAAACCAGAATGGATCTCTGTGCGACTAAACAAACTCCATTTATACCCCAAAGCTTGGACACTTGTTAAATACTTCTAAATGGCATAGGGGCTGAAGCCTTAATGTGAAATTAAATGGCAATATGATTATTTCTTTTTAATAGATTTTTTAAAAGATTTTATTTATTTATTCATGAAAGACAGAGAGAGAGAGAGAGAGGCAGAAACAGGCAGAGGGAGAAGCAGGCTCCCTGCAGGGAGCCCCATGTGGGACTGGATCCCAGGACCCCTGGATCATGACCTGAGCCAAAGGCAGATGCTCAACTGCTGAGCCACTCAGGTGTCCCTTTAATAGATTTTAAGAAGATCATAAATGATTACAAGTAGAAAAGAGGGAACTTTGCAAATGTCTAAACCTATCTTACCAATTGACAAAGAAAACTAAGCCCAGAGACATCAAATGACTTACCTAAAGTCACAGTCATGTTTTTAATTTTGTCTTCTGAGAGAAATTAGAAATGCAAGGACGAAATCTAAAAGTCTGTGTTCAGATTTTTATGTCTTAAAAAATCATTCTGCATGAGATTTTGTAAATTTGCTCAGCCATTTGGCAACCAACTAAGGTCCTTTTAGCACACCTTCAGAATAAACAAAAAATAAAAGGGAAATGAGTTACCTCTTAATGCCTTCCTGTACATTTTTCTCAACAAATGAATAAAATCATGTCTTATTTAAAATTTAAAAGCAGCAGAGATGAATACAATATATTAGTGTAATCACAAAGACCCAGGGGCAAAGGCAAAGTCACAGACTGCATAGTTCACCTAGGGGAGCCTGAGGAAGCACTTTTTCTGTAAATTCAGTGATATTTCTCCCTGCTGAGAGAGGGAATATTGCCTAAGAGACAACTTTTAAACCCTGAGAGCCACTACTGAATGCCAAAAACTTTTGAGATCCCCTTCCCAAGGCTTCAGTAAATTTTCATCCAAATTCTGTAGATGAAATGGATTTCAGTGAGAATACTCATAGTATTCAAGCATTCGGGACCGTCTTAAACTACATGCCCCCCAACTTCCCCACAGTCACCCCCACTTACCCACTGAGCTTAACCCCTGAAGACTCTACTGGAAGGCTTCACTTGGGCCTTACTGTTAAATATTGGACTTAGTGAGTCTGTAAGTGCTATCTAGCCATCCTGCAAGTCCCTCTTGTGAAGCTTGCACTTTTCCACATATGGTAGATTGGATAATATGATAGAAATTCAACTATATAATCAACTCAAGACATAAACATTGGTCTAGAAGTAAAATTACCTTATTATCTGACACCAGAAAAATGTTTGCTGGTAGTTTTAAAAGAGAAAGCATCTTCCCTCTTCAAGAAAAAGTTTAAAAATTAATGAATGAAAGAGTAGAAAAATCTGGGAAGATGGCAATCATGGCAGTGATGTCATTTCTGCATCTTTTCAAATTCTCACATGAAAAATGACAGAATAATAGAGAAAAATAGAAAACCCATAGGTACTATTTTCAAACAAACTAGCTGATAAGCTATCCCCAAGATTCTAAAATACAAGCAGATGTATTTAAAAAGTCACCAGTAACTCTGAGGCCTGATTGGTATCAACTTATGGGAGAAAGCAGAAAGAAGCACTGCTCTCTGAAGGACCAAAGAATGCCAAACTACCCAAGGTGTTCCCCTGAAAGCAGGACAGATGGAAATGAGGATGTCAGCTGAAACTGCAGGGATTTTCCCACTCCAGTAGGAAATGAGGCCAAGGACCACTGACAAGAGCACCCAAGGGGCTGGAGCAGCTAAGACCCTGTGGACTGTCAAAAGTGACATGCAGGGGCTTTTTTCCCACAACCTAGAGATTTGGGAAAGACAGGGTCCAGATAAAAGTGGGGAGAGGAACAGAACCAAGAAATTACAAAGAGCAGCTAGCACGTTCTTGAACACTATGGAGAACCAATACACAGGGAGCTCTGTGAAGCCAGAAAAGCTATATCGAACCTCACCTTCTCCTGACTTTTTTGTTCAAGACAATTTTAATTTACATAAAGATAAGTAACCAAAAGTTGTCAAAGCCAAATGCCATAAAAAGTAAGAAATGCCATTAAACATTTAAGAGGGGCACCTGGGTGGCTCAGTTGGTTAAACGTCAGTGTTTGGCTCAGGTCCTGATCTCAGGGGCCTAAGATTAAGCCATGTGTCAGGAGCCCTGGGCAGTGGGGAGCCCACTTCTCCCTCTCCGTCCTTCTGCCCATCACCCCCCACTCATGCTCACACATGCAGTCTCTCTCTCTCTCTCTCTCTCTCTCTCTCTCTCAAATAAAATCTTTAAAATTTTTTTAAGAAAAAAAAGCAAGGAACAGAATAATATCATTATAAAAAATGTAATGACACCAGAAAGAAAAGGTTAAAACCTTATAATTCAAAATGACATAAATGCATTAAGAAAGACATAAAATACATGAAAAGATTAGAATCAGAAAAAACACAGAAGTAAAGTAAGTTATGATTCAATGAGGAATTTAAAATAATAGACTACTTTACTTCAAATATAAAGGCTAAACCAGAAGGAAATCAAGAATGTTTTTCATTCACTGTGCATCATACAATACCACATGTGAAATAGAAGGTGAACAGGAAGAAAATTTTTTTGCAAAAATGAATAAAGAAATAACAGGGATTTGAGGAAAAGTATCAGAGATTGAAGATAGGCAAAGAACATTTAACACTAATGGATTGTAGGAATTCCTAAAGAAGAAAACTAAACAGAGTAAATCCTGCAAATATTATTTAAGAAAACTTTACTACAATGATATTGTTTTAAAGTTTTGAAATTGCATACTACAAGAGCATACTACTTATCTGAGAATACCGACCCAGAACAGTTGACCAACACCAAGACATTTTAATAGCATTACTAGACTCTAAAAAAAAATTTAAACACTTTTGGTCATGTAAGCAAGAATAGCCTATGAATTATAATGAAAAAAATTAGCTTGCTATCATATATTCAATATCAATGCTTTAAGCCAGAAGAAAATACTGTGATATCTTTAATATTCTCAAGGAAAGATGTGAGGCAAGAATTTTATATCAAGCAAAATTGACCTTCCATTATAAAAGGCAAAAACTGTTATCAACAAGCAAGGACAGGGAATATTCTTCCCAGGAGCCTGCCTGAGAAATCTACTAAACTTCAGATAATTAAAATAACTAGAAAAATATTGACATAAGGACTGCAGATGAGCCTTTGGTATATAGTTCCTGGTACATTGAAGACTAAATGGGGTTTAGAAGGAAGAGAGTATTGTGTGTAACATCAGTATGCTCAGATAATACGCATATAGTTCAACTATTTAAAATGAGGAGGAGAAGCAAAAGGAAAAACATAGGCAAAAACTGTTTAAGTATCTTTGGCAGTTATGTTGGTGGTTGAGTATTAGTATTGTTATTTTGAGACTTGTGTATGAAATGTGGGATAAAGAAATTATGGGACATTCTATTCTATAATTTCCTATGTTCAAGATTCTCTGGGTAGAAGAAAGGAGACAAGATGTAGTATGGGACAGCTTAGGGGAAAAAATAAGACTATATTCCTGAATTTGATATGAAAAGGTCAGTAAGACCAGGTCAGGTATTTTTCTCTTTTAAAAAACTGCATAGAGCAAGAGGGCTCCCCTTTCTCCACATCCTCACCAACACCTCTTGTGTCCTATGTTTCTTTTAGCCATTCTGACAGGTATGAGGTGATATCTCATTGTAGTTTTGACTTCCATTTCCCTGATGATGAGTGATGTTGAGTAATCTTTTCACGTGTCTGTTGGCCATCTGGATGTCATCTTTGGAAAAATGTCTATTCATGTCTTCTACCCATTTTTAATTAGATTGTTCTTTTTGGGGTGATGAGTTTTATAAGTTCTTTATATATCTTGGATACTAACCTTTTATCAGATATGTCATTTGCAAATATCTTCTCCCATTCCTAGGTTGCTTTTTGGTTTTGTTGATTGTTTCCTATGCTGTGAAGAAGCCTTTTGTTTTTATGAAGTCCCAATAGGTTTTTTTTGTTTTGTTTTGTTTTGTTTTTGCTTTTGTTTCCCTTGCCTCAGGAGACATATCTAGAAGGAAGTGTTATGGCCAATGTCGAAGAGGTTACTGCTTGTATTCTCTTCTAGGATTTTTATGGTTTCAGATCTGACATTTAGGTCTTTAATCTATTTGAATTTATTTTTGCATATGTGGTCCAGGTTCATTCCTTTGCATGTAGCTGTCCAGTTTTCCCAACACCATTTGTTGAAGAGACTGTCTTTTTCCCATTAGGTACTCTTTCCTACATTGTCAAAGATGAATTCACCATCTAATTGTGGGCTCATTTCTGGGTTTTCTATTATGTTCTTTTGGAGTATGTGTCTATATTTGTGCCAGCGCCATACTGCTTTCATTACTGCACTTTGTAATATAACTTGAAGTCTGGAATTGTGATACCTCTAGCTTTGCTTTTCTTTTTCAAGGTTGCTTTGGCTATTTGGGGTCTTTTGTGGTTCCATACAAATCTAGAATTGTTTGTTCTAGCTCTGTGAAAAATGCTGTTGGTAGGAATGCAAACTGGTGCAGCCACTCTGGAAAATAGTATGGAGGTTCCTCAAAAAGTTAAAAATAGATCCAACCATTACACTGCTAGGTATTTACCCAAAGAATACAAAAATGCTAACTCAAAGGGATACATGCACTTGGATGTTTATAGCAGCATTGTCTTCATGAGCCAAATTATGGGAACAGCCCAAGTGTCCATCAACTGATGAATGGATAAAGAAGATGCGGAATATATATACAATGGGATATTACTCAGCCATTAAAAAGAATCAAATCATGCCATTTGCATTGACATCCATGGAGCTAGAAAGTATTATGCTAAGTGAAGTAAGTCAGTCAGAACAAGACAAATACCATATGATTTCACCTATATGTGGAATATAAGAAACAAAACAAATGAGCAAAGGGCAAAGAGAGGCAAACCAAGAAACAGACTCTTTTTTTATAAATTTATTTTTTATTGGTGTTCAATTTGCCAACATATAGAATAACACCCAGTGCTCATCCCATCAAGTGCCCGCCTCAGTGCCCGTCACCCAGTCACCCCCACCCCCCGCCCACCTCCCTTTCTACCACCCCTAGTTCATTTCCCAGAGTTAGGAGTCTCTCGTGAAGAAACAGACTCTTAACTATAGAGAACAAACTAACAGTTACCAGAGTGCAGGTGGATGAGGAGATGAGTTAATGGGTGATGAGGATTAAGGAATGCATGTAATGAGCACCAAGTGTTGTATGGAAGTCTTGAATCACTATATTGTACACCTGATAGACAGCTATCAAAGACTACAAGGGTCAAGTCAAAAGGATTCAGAAGCTAACTTGAGGAAGCTCTCACTGCCAAAGATGGGACAATTTGAGTCTCAAAGAGTAGTAATTGCAACTAATTGAAACCCATCAAATTTCTATAAATCCATAACCATGTAATAGTATTTTTTAAAAATGTAATCTGTCACCTTTGTATAAAAAGGATGACAGTAAGCCAATTCATCGCCTTGAAATTGTGTAAATGAAGGAAAATAATCAAGCATTTATCCTACCTTTCCTATATGAACTGTACCACTGGGCAACCAAGGTTAGATAATAAGTATCTCTTTGTAAAAGCATTCAAATTAATAAATGAAAAAGAAACAACAGAATAGCACCATTTTGCAACCTCATTGAAATTAATGTATCCAGCCATTGAGAAATAACAGCTGTTAACAGGGTAACAACACACTAAACCATGTGTCTCCAAAAGAAAGAATACACTTCCTCTTTGGTTTTGTCAAAGAATTCAAGCTGAATCTGACCAAACTTCTGCATCCACCTGCCAGTTGATAGGAAATATAATGGATAGAGAAACATATTGACCTGTACCACAAGTGTGCCATCCCAACAAAACCAAGAATGTGTGAAGCTTTATATGTCAAAAGTGGTAAATTGTTGATGTGATCTATCATGTTGATTGTTTTATGAGTGTTGAACCAACCTTGCATCCCGGGGATAAATCCCACTTGGTCATGGTGAATAATCTTAATGTATTGTTGGATCCTGTTGGCTAGTATCTTGTTGAGAATTTTTGCATCTGTGTTCATCAGGGATACTGGTCTATAATTCTCCTTTTTGGTGGGGTCTTTGTCTGGTTTTGGAATTAAGGTGATGCTGACCTCATAAAACGAGTTTGGAAGTATTCCATCCCTTTCTATCCTTCAGAACAGCTTTAGTAGAATAGGTATTATTTCTTCTTTAAACGTTTGCTAGCATTCGCCTGGGAAGCCATCTGGCCCTGTTCTTTTATGTCTTGGGAGGTTTGGGATGACTGCTTCAATTTCCTCCCTGGTTATTGGCCTGTTCAGGTTTTTTATTTCTTCCTGTTCCAGTTTTGGTAATTTGTAGTTTTCCAGAAATGCATCCATTTCTTCTAGATTGCCTAATTTATTGGCGTATAGCAGCTCATAATACATTTTTAAAATCATTTGTATTTCCTTGGTATTGGTGGTGATCTCTCCTCTTTCATTCATGATTTTATTAATTTGTGTCTTTTTTCTTTTTAATACAGCTGGCTAATGGTTTATCTATCTTATTATTCTTTCAAAGAACCAACTCCTGGTTTTGTTGATCTGTTCCACAGTTCTTCTGGTCTCTATTTCAGTGAGTTCTGCTCAAATCTTTATTATCGCTCTTCTTCTGCTTGGTGTAGGTTTTATTTGCTGTTCTTTCTCCAGTTCCTTTAGATGCACGGTTAGCTTGCGTATTTGAGTTTTTTCCAATTTTCAACAAGAGAATAAACAAGAACCATATGATCCTCTCAAAAGATGCAGAGAAAGCATTTGACAAAATATAGCATCTATTCCTGATCAAAACTCTTCAGTGTGTAGGGATAGAGGGAACATTCCTCAGCATCTTAAAAGCCATCTACGAAAAGCCCACAACAAATATCATTCTCAATGGGGAAAAACTGAGAGCCTTTCCCCTAATATCAAGAACACAACAAGGATGTCCACTCTCACCACTGCTATTCAACATAGTACTAGAAGTCCTAGCCTCAGCAATCAGACAACAAAAAGAAACAAAAGGCATTTGAATTGGCAAAGAAGAAGTCAATCTCTCCCTCTTCACAGATGACATGATACTGTACATAGAAAACCCAAAAGACTCCACCCCAAGATTGCTAGAACTCATACAGCAATTCGGCAGTGGGGCAGGATACAAAATCAGTGCCCATAAATCAGTGGCATTTCTATACACTAACAATGAGACTGAAGAAAGAGAAATTAAGGAGTCAATCCCATTTACAATTGTACCCAAAAGCACAAGATACCTAGGAATAAACCTAATCAAAGAGGTAAAGGATCTATGCCCTAAAACTACAGAACACTTCTGAAAGAAATTGAGGAAGACACAAAGAGATGGAAAAATATTCCATGCTCATGGATTGGAAGAATTAATATTGTGAAAATGTCTATGCTACCCAGGGCAATTTACACATTTAATGCAATCTCTATCAAAATACCATGGACTTTCTTCAGAAAGTTGGAACAAATAATCCTAAGATTTGTGTGGAATCAGAAAAGACCCCAAATATCCAGGGGAATATTGAAAAAGAAAACCAGAGCCAGGGGCATCACAATACCGGAATCCAAGCTGTACTACAAAGCTGTGATCATCAAGACAGTGTGGTACTGGCACAAAGACAGATCAATGGAACAGAATAGAGAACCCCGAAATGGGCCCTCAACTCTATGGTCAACTAATATTCGACAAAGCAGGAAAGACTATCCACTGGAAAAAGGACAGTCTCTTCAATAAATGGTGCTGGGAAAATTGGACAGCCACATGCAGAAGAATGAAACTAGACCATTCTCTTACACCAGACACAAAGAGAAACTCAAAATGGATGAAAGATCTAAATGTGAGACAAGATTCCATCAAAATCCTAGAGGAGAACATAGGCAACACCCTTTTTGAACTTGGCCACAGCAACTTCTTGCAAGATACATCCATGAAGGCAAGAGAAACAAAAGCAAAAATGAATTATTGGGACTTAATCAATATAAAAAGCTTCTGCCCAGCAAAAGAAACAGTCAACAAAACTAAAAGACAACCTCTAGAATGGGAGAAGCTATTTGCAAATGACGTATCAGATAAAGGGTTAGTATCGAAGATCTATAAAGAACTTATTAAACCCAACACCCAAGAAACAAACAATCCAATCATGAAATGGGCAAAAGACATGAACAGAAATTTCACCAAAGAAGACATGGCCAACAAGTACATGAGAAAATGCTCCGCATCACTTGCCATCAGGGAAATACAAATCAAAACCACCATGAGATACCACCTCACACCAGTGAGAATGGGGAAAGTTAACAAGACAGGAAGCCACACATGTTGGAGAGGATGTGGAGAAAAGGGAACCCTCTTGCACTGTTGGTGGGAATGGGAACTGGTGCAGCCACTCTGGAATACTGTGTGGAGGTTCTTCAAAGAGTTAAAAATAGAGCTGCCCTATGACCCAGCAATTGCACTGCTGGGGATTTACCCCAAAGATACAGATGCAATGAAACGCCAGGACACCTGCACCCCGATGTTTCTAGCAGCAATGTCCACAATAGCCAAACTATGGAAGGAGCCTCGGTGTCCATCGAAAGATGAATGGATAAAGAAGCTGTGGTCTATGCATACAATGGAATATTCCTCAGCCATCAGAAACGACAAATACCCACCATTTGCTTCCACATGGATGGAACTGGAGGGTATTATGCTGAGTGAAGTAACTCAATTGGAGAAGGACAAACATTATATGGTTTCACTCATATGGAGAATATAGGAAATAATGAAAGGGATCATAAGGGAAAGGAGAGAAAATGAGTGGGAAATATCAGGGAGGGTTACAGAACAGGAGAGACCCCTAACTCTGGGAAACAAACAAGGGGTAGTGGAAGGGGAGGTCGGTGGGGGGATGGGGTGACTGGGTGACGGGCACTGAGGGGGGCACTGGACAGGATGAGCACTGGGTGTTATGCTCCATGTTGACAAATCGAACTCCAATAAAAAAATATTTAAAAAAAGGGACGCCTGGGTGGCTCAGCAGTTGAGCGTCTGCCTTCGACTCAGGTCATGATCGCAGGGTCCTGGGATCGGGTCTTGGGCTCCCTGCAGGGAGCCTGCTTCTCCCTCTGCCTGTGTCTCTGCCTCTCTCTGTGTGTCTCTTATGAATAAATAAATAAATAAAAGTTCATTGTAGACCGTTTCCATTGCAAAAATATAGGGGCTTGGTTTAATAGGGATTTTGAAAACATGGTTGAAGGTTCAGAATAGTGGGAAGTGAAAGGCATTATTTTGTGAACTTCCGTGACAGGCTTTGGATTCATAACAGTGGTACCTATGACATGTTCCCTGGGTTCTTTTGAGACCAAATTGTAGGAATATTTTCCCTTTCACTCTTGCCTCTCTACCTGGACTGAATCTGATTTTTCTGTTTTTGGTAAGAATAACAATAAAATCTGAAAAGCCTGTCTATCTTGAAGACAAGTCTAGACAAGTGATTACGTTAAATGCCCTAAACATTTCATAATAGTAATATAAGGTGACATGCTAGAGAGGCATAAAGAATAATCCTATTATATTTACATGCAGATATTGCCCTTGGGGCTGGCCTAATTAGTCCCGTTAATCACCATGGCTCTTTCAGTGCTAAGCTGGTGAAAAGCTAAACCTAATTAATATTCTCTGTGGCCAAGCTGAGTTCCGGCCATAGCAGTGCCTAAGCTCACAGCTGTCAGGGAAATATTGCTGCATTATTTTTCCTTTCCTTCCATTATCTCTGCTCAACTCTTCCCTTCCCAGGTTACAAGCATATAAGCAGTTTGAGGACAAAGGTTGTGTCTCCTTCATCTCCGTAGTCTGTCTACACTTAGCACACTGAACTGCACAAAGCAGAGATGAGGCATTACCCGTTCAGTCCCTTGGTAACAGAAAAAAATAATCTGTTGGGAAAGTATAAAATTAAACTAGAAATGTGCTTAGCTTTAATTTTTCTTATTTTTTTAGTTGAGGTGTGATTGACATACAGTGAGATGCACAGATTTTAGGATGATAGTTTGATGAGTTGTGATAAATACATAACCTGAACGTTAGCATGACACCCCCCCCAATATTCCCTCATGCCCCTTCCAATCAGTAAGCACAGGCCCCCAGAAGCAACCTCTGGTGACTAATATTGTCATAGATTATTTAGACTTATTCTGGAACTTCATGATATGAGTGGAGTGATAGAGTGTGTTTTCTTTTGCATCTGGCTCTGTCACACAGCATGATGTTTTTGGTATTCATCCATATGTATATCATTCCTCTTTACCCTTGATTAGTAGTCTATTGTGCAAAGAAAATACAATTTGTTTTATCCGTTCTCTTGTTGATGAACATTTGGTTGTTTCCAGCAAAGGCTATAATGAATCAAGCTGCTATGAACATTCTTGAACAAGTCATTTTGTGAACACATTTTCATTTATTTTGAGTATCTACCTAGGAGTAGTAGGATTGCTGGGCCATAGGGTAGGTGCACATTTTACATTATAAAAAAGCCATCAACTGGTTTTATAGAGTTGCCATATCATTTTACATTCCCACAAAAACCCTGCAAGTTCGGGTTGCCCAACACTCTCTTCAAATATTAATGAGTGTGTAGTAGTATCTCAACATGGATGCAATTTGTATTTTCCTGATAATTAAAGATGTGGATTGAATTGTCAGGTGCCTATTGGTCAATTGAATATCTTCTTTAAAAGAAATATTTTATTTATTTATTTATTTATTCATGAGAGGTAGAGGGAGAAACAGGATCCCCACTGAGAGCCCTATGTGGGACTCAACTACTGAGCCACCAGTTGCCCCTGAATATCTTCTTTTCGTGAATTATCTATTGAAATCTTTAGCCTATCTTTCTCTCATTGTCTTTTTATTTTTGAATGATGAGAGCTCTTTATAGACCTTGAATGTTAGCTTTTTATCCAATATATGCTGTGTAATATGTTTCCCTAATCTCTGGCTTGTCTATTCATTTTCTAAACATTGTCTTTGGGTAAACAAAGGTTTTTAACTTTGATGAGTCCAACTGATCCATTTTTTTTTCCTTTATGGTTTGTACTTTCCGTGTCCTGTGTGAGAAATATTTGCCTATCCCAACATCACAAAGATATTCTGCTGCTGTTTTATTCTAGAGGCTCTACTGCTTTAACTTTAATGTTTGAGTCTGTGACCTATGTTGAATTAACTTTATGTTATATGACACAGTGGTGTGCCATATGATATACTGTGTGGTATGATATAGTGGTTAAATTTTCCTTCTTCTCACATGGATATTGTAGGAAATTCTTCCAGAACCATTTGTTGAAAAGATCATTCTTCCTCCCTTCAAAATACCTACCTAGCACCTTTGCCAAAAGTCACTTGACCACAATGTGTGGGTCTGTTTGTGAACTCTATGTTCTGATCCGTTGATTTATTTGTCTGTTTTTATGCCAATACCACACTCTCTTGATTACTGTTGAATTGTAGTAATTCTTAAAATCAGGGAATGTGAATCCTCTAAATTTGTTCTTTTATTATTAAATGTTTATTTATTTGAGAGAGAGAAAGCACAAGCACAGAGGGAGAGGGAGAAGCAGACTCCCCACTGAGCAGGGAGCCCAGGCACAGGGCTCCATCCTAGGACCCCAGGATCCTGACCTGAGCCAAAGGTAGACACTTAACAAACTGAGCCACCCAGGTGCCCCAAATTCGTTGTTCTTTTTAAAGATCCTTTGACCAACCTAGATCTTTTTATACTCACATACATATTTTAGAGTCAGCTTGTCAATTTTTTTTAAGATTTTATTTATTTATTCATGAGAGACACAGAGAGAGAGAGGCAGAGACATAGGCAGAGGGAGAAGCAGGCTCCCTGCGGGAAGCCTGTTGCAGGACTCGATCCCAGGACCCTGGGATCACGACCTGAGCTGAAGGCAGATGCTCAACCACTGAGCCACCCAGGTGCCCCAGCTTATCAATTCTTATGTAGAAACCCGATAGGATGTTTTTAAAGATTTTATTATACTATATTTTATTTATTTACTTAGTTACTTACTTTTTATTTGACAGAAAATGCACAGAGAAAGAGGGAGAAGCAGGCTCCCCACTGAGCAGGACCCCAAGACCATGACCTGAGCTGAAGGCAGATATTTAACTAACTGAGCCACCCAGACACCCCAAAACCTGCTAGGATTTTAATTGGGATTGTATTGAATATATAGATAAATTTGGAGAGAATTAAAATCTTAACAATATTGATTCTTCCAATCCATGAAATATATATTATTATTTTTGCCCTAAATAGCCAATTGTCGGGGATCCCTGGGTGGAGCAGCGGTTTGGCGCCTGCCTTTGGCCCAGGGCGCAATCCTGGAGACCCGGGATCGAATCCCACGTCGGGCTCCCGGTGCATGGAGCCTGCTTCTCCCTCTGCCTATGTCTCTGTGCTTCTCTCTCTCTGTGTGTGACTATCAAAAAAAAAAAATTTAAAAAAAAATAAAATAAAAAATAAAAATAAATAAAAATAAATAGCCAATTGTCTTTTAAATAAACTAATAATTCTTGAAAAGCCTTATAAACATATTTCTCACTTTTGGCCTTCCTCATAACTTGAGGTAGATTTGAATTTTTATCTGTACTTAGCCTCTTTCATCTTAAAGAATTTTTATAGTGAAGGTCTAGTCTACTACCATGAATTCTTTTAGCTTTTATTTACCTGAAAATGTCTTTATGTTTTGTTCTTCTCTAAAGTAAAGTGTCTCTGGATATTAAATTTTCAGTTAAAAGTTTTGTTTTTTAGATACTTCATAATGTCATTCCACCATCCCTGGCTCGCATTAGTTTTGATATTAGTCATTGCTTTTTTTATTGTTCCCATGTGTGTAATGTGTCTTTTCTCTCTGGCTGATTCTTAAATTTGTTCCTTATCTTCGGTGTTCAGAAATGTGATTAAAATTTGCCTGGATGTAGTTTTCTTTGTGTTTCTCTTGTTTGAGTTTTTTTTTTTTTTTTTGAGCTCCTTGGCTTTATGAGTTGATATTTTTCAACAAGTTTGAAATTTGGGGGGCCATTATGTTCTCCCCCAATAACTCTCTCTTATCTCTTTTTTAAAGATTTTATTAATTTGAGAGAGACAGAGAATGCACAAGTGGGGGGGAAGAGCAGAGGGAGAGGGACAAACAGACGCCCCACCTGTTGCAGAGCCCGACATGGGATTCAAACCTGGGACCCTGAGATCATGACCTGAGCTGATGTCAGATGCCTAACTGACTGAGCCACCCAGGTGCCCCTCTCTTTTTTTTTTTAAATCAAAATATTAAAAAAAATAAATCAAAATATTTACTACTATGCTTCTTGGTATTGTGCAACAGGTATTTTACTTTTCAGTTTTGTTTTTTTCTTGGTGCTTCAGTTTGGATAGTTTGTTTTGCCATGTTTAAAAAAGCATTGATTTTTTTTTCTTTGGCAGTGTCCAATCTGCTGTTAAACCCATCCAGTAAAATTTTAATGTCAGATGTGGTACATCTAGAGTTCCTATTTAATTCTTTCTCACAGTTTGATAGAGAAACTGAAATCCCCACATGTTCTCTCACTGTGGCCACTTTTCTTAATATTTATTTGTAATGGCTATTTTATAACCCTTACCCACTAATTACAATATCTTTGTGATCTCTGAATTTGTCTCCTGCTTATATCTCAGATTTCTCTGTTTATTCACACATACTATAACTTTTTTTAAATGTATACTTGGCATCATGAATGCTGTCGTTTTTTAAAGTCTGGATTTGGTTGTCCTCCTATAAAAAGTACTGGATTTTATTTTGGCTAGCAGATAAATTTTGGTAGATCAGCTCGAACTTGTTGAAGCTTGCCTTTAGACTTGCCTAGGGTAAGTCTCTAGTAGCCCTTCCTCTAGGACTAGAGTACTCTATCCCTCTATCCCCAGGCATGCTCTTTTTAGGGTCTCAACTGAATGACCTAAGTACTGAGCAAAAGCTCTTCTTTTTCGCCAGTTGAATCTACTATGTCTCTTCCCTCTTCCATATTCCTAGGAGCTGTTCTCTGCTAGACCTCACAGAGTTCCACCCTATGCCTATACAGCTTGCATTTGACCAAAGAATCAAGAGTTCACCTATGCAGATTTCTGAAACTCCTGTTCTGCTCAGGTCACTCTCTCCAGTAAATTCCGGCCAATTTAACAATCCAGAAGTCCAATCTCTGTTTCCTAAGCAGAGCAAGATTGCTATTCACTGTTTGGGTTACACCACTGTGCTATAGTCTAGAAAGTTCACCGAAGCAGAAAGCAGAGTAAATATGGAGTTTACCTCATGTATCTCCTCTCAAAGATCAAAACCCTGTTTTCTCTACTGCCTTAAATCAGTTGCTTCATATATTTTGTCCAGTTTGATAGTTGTTTATGATAGAAAGGTAAATCTGATAGCCATACTTCTGCCATGATCAGAACCAGAATCTTTAAACTTTTATGCTTTAATATTATCAAAGATTTCCTTGAGGATGCTCTTAAAGGCCCTTGCTAATCAATTCTGGTATCTTTAATGTGGTTGGTCTCTCCCGTGTATTTTGGGACATAGACACCTTTTAGAATCTAATGCAAGTTCAAGGAACTTTCTTCAGAAAAAAAATGTGCATGGTCTTCATTTTGTAGAAAATGCCAGAGATTCCATTGATTCCCTCAAAGCCCAACTGTGAATCATTGTTATCAACAGACTGAGAATTAAGAAACCCTGCTCGATATCCTTTCTGCAGCTATGAATATGTGGTGGTTCTGTTTTGTTTCCAAAAATGAAAACAAGCTGGTAATAGCAGCATAGAAAGTTTAGATAAATTTTCTAGAACATAAAGGGTTTTGGATACCAGAACAAATATATTTCTGCGCACACCTCAGCAAGTTTATGATTCACTTTCTGACCTTAGGAAAAGGTTGAAGATTTTTCAAAATCATTTCCTAAGTGAGCCTAAGCTTTATATCTACCATATTGTGCCTTCACTTCCACTTATCTTATCTGTGAAAATTGATCCAAGTGATTCTTGTATGGAAATCAACTGGGGGTTTTTTGGTAAAAATGGTTGGTCATTATATAGTTAACCTATTTAATTATGTGCTTATGAGTTCTTCTATGAATAAAAAAGGGAAATGCGTCACTGGGGTGCAGTTAAAAACTTATCTTCCCATCAGTTTTGCCAGAAGCTGACTCTGAGATAAGAACTCAAATACAAGAAATGTATTTTGGAGGTAATCCCAGGGAACATTTGAGATGCATAGGGAAGTGAGAAAGGACAGGGAAGAAAGCCAAGAAAGAGATTATGGTGAAGCAAATTACTACTTTGGAAAGCTGGGGTTTAATCCCACTGGAAAGCTCTGGGAGCCAGTGTAAAACAATCCTCAGAAACCTCACATCCAAGGGGCAAAAGAGCTGGGTTATCTATCCACCAATTCCCACTAGGTAGTGGTTGAAGGCTGCCCCCAGAGAGTGTTTATTATATGGCATGTCAGGCCTACTGTATGTGGGTAGACAGAGGGATTTGGTGGCCAGAGAGATCCTTGAAAGATCACAGGTGCTGGCAGTTGAAAGGCAAGCTGTCACACACATACATCAGTGCTGAGGGAATGTGTATAGGGCAGTAACAGCAGCTGCTATCCCCTTCAAGCCAAAACAATAACTAGCGCTGATGACACTTAGAGTAAATAGCCATGTTTTCCCCCATTTGATAGTTTGATTTTGTTCTGTGAGATGATGGATGCCTCTCTTGGAGCCCCAAAGACTTGGTATCTGTCAAACAGCATACGCTTTCTAATATATATCATATTCAGAAAATAATGTTCAAATTTGCTGATTTGCTTTGGTTTCTATATTACTTCCCTCTGGCTATGGCAGCTAGAGCATCATCAGAACATGTTTTAATAATAAACAAATAAAAGTCCCTGCCAAATGTAATTAATTTTCTCTCCTATGAATTTTTTTTCTGGGGTGAGGTCACCATAGGATTCTACATGACAAGGAAAATGAATGTAGTCTTTTGGTAACTGATTTAGTTCATCCTGTAAATTGAAATCTAGAGTAACTTCAGAGGGAAAATGTTTTCTTGGTACGCTTTGCTTCGTTTGAAATAGCTACTTAATAATGGTTAGTGCTCTTTGAGTGCCAGGCTCTGTTCTAAGTCCTTTGTGTATATTAATTCACATAAGATTCATACAGCCCTAGGAGGAATATATTATCATCAGTCATATATTATAACTAAAGACAAAGAGTCAGGAAAAACTACTTTCTTTACCTGGTAAGGTCACAAAAATGTTAAGTAGAAAATTCTAGAATTGGGGCACCTGGGTGTCTCAGTTGGTTAAGCATCTGACTCTTGGTTTTGGTCATGACCTCATGAGTTGTGGGATATATCTGGGCTCATCACTCAGCGAGGAGTCTGCTTGAAAGATTCTCTCCCTCTGCCACTCCCCCTAACTCACATGCTCGCTCGCTCTCTCTCTCTTTCTCTCTCTCTCAAAATAAATCTTAACAAAAAAAAAGAAAATTCTAGAATTAAACCCCTCCTAACAACTGCAAGCACATTGTTTCCCATCTTCATCACAACCAGCATGAAGTAATTTGTTCTTCCCACAATGTAGATCCAGAGTCTATTTCTTCTTCTCAAACTTTTACCAAACTTGGATTCCAGCTGGGCTTTTTGTGAACTCTCTTAAGAAACAGGCCACTTCAGAATCTTGATGTCCCTCATGGCAGAGGCTGTTCCCAAAGATATTTAGCAAACCAAAGCAATGTACTCTAAACAGGAGGTTAACAAATTTTTTTCTGTAAAGGACCAGATAATAAATATTTTCATCTTTACCAGCCATAGATAGCCCCAAAACAGTAAATAGTACATAAACAACTGAGCATGGCTGTGTACCAATAAAACTTTATTTACAAATACCAGCAGCAAGTTGGATTTGCCTCAGGCTGTTTGCCTGAGCCCCTGCTCTAGAACTGTATAGAGTGTGATTAATTCCCTATCATCAACTGCCTATGAGTTCCACTTTCAAAAAACCTTGAATATGTAAAGCCACTATTATACAATTTGTAGGAAAAATTCATATGAAATTAAGGCTAGAAGGGACCTTGGGAGACATTCCCACTTGATTTTATTTCATGGTAAAGGCTTCTTTTAGCGCCCCTAATCTTCGTTTATAAATGTTAGCTATGAAGGGAAGATTGTGAGAACTGGGGAGAGAATATTCAGGGGAAAACAAATGCTTTCCTTGTTAAAATTAGGCATAGGCTCACAAGGTTCATTAGAGTTCTTCAAATTAATTAAATGGGGAAACCAGTGTTAAAGCATTAGAATCAAGTAAGAATGACAATAAAACAACCTTTGCTTTTTCATGCAGGATAAAAAAGAAAATTCCATTCATAAAAATTTAATTTTTATTCACAGTTCTTACAATAAAATCAGGTGAATATATAGTCACTCTTTGGAGGTAACCAAGCGACGTAAGTATGCCTAATTTGGGAGATAGTTTATTCTCTGAGAAACCACTTAGATGTGGAGAAAAATTGACTCAATTATATGTAAGAAGTTATAATTGCAGCAACCAAAACTAAAAGAGACCCTAGACATTAGCTATTTCAATTCTTTCATTTTACAAATAAGAACCTGAGGCTCAAGGGGTTCCATGTTATGCCAAAGGTCATCCTATTAGAAATGAAGCTGGGATGGAACCCACATGCACTGATGAGAACCAAGTTCCAATTTTTTTTAAGATTTATTTATTTATTTTAGAAAGAGAGTGGGAGGAGGGGCAGAGGGAGAGGGAAAGAGAGAATCTTAAGCAGGCTCCATGCCCAGTGAGGAGCCCAACATGGGGAGCTCCATGACCCTGAGATCATGACCTGAGGCAAAATCAAGAGATGGGTGCTTAACCTACTGAGCCACCCAAGCGCCCCAGCCATGTTCCAATTTTAGAGCCAGAAGGGTTCAACCCCAGCTCTGCTACTTAAAACTTTATAACTTCTAGGAAATCTCTTAAACGTTCTGAGTCTCCATTGTATTATTTGTGAACTCGGGATGACCAAACCAGTTGTGTAATGATTAAATGAAATATCAGGTATGAAGTCCCAGGCACTTACTAGTTACCCAATAAATGATATCGATAATATTCACTTGATAATGATTCATTGAGAACTTGCTATATGGTAAGCACTACATCAGGGAATGGGGATGCAAAGATAAGTTAGAAAATCTTCTTCTTAGGAATGCTTATAGGAGACAAACACATGGACAGATAATTTGTAATATAATCTGTTCTAGGGGCTACAATTGATATGCACAAAGGCCAGGAGAATATGGAAGATGGAGCATTGAGAACTGTGCTGTCCAGTCCAGTACCTTTTAGCTACATGAATCTATGAAGCCCTTGACATGTGGGTAATCCAAATTGAGATGTGCTGTAAATATAAAATACAAGATTTTGAAGGCATAATACATTCACCAAAAAAGAATATAAAATATCTCAAATAACTTTCTAGGCTGAGTACATGTTGACAGGAAATTGCTTAAATAAATAAGGCAAAAATTCTGTCTCAAGTATTCTGAGTCTGGTAAAGAAGACAGACAGACAAGTGCTGTAGTGCGATACAGGAAAAACAATATTAGATAAATACACATAGTAAAAGCTGTGGGCATATGTCACACATAATATGACATTTGAGGTAGATCTGAAAGCTGAGTGGTCCCCCCGGTGAAGGAGGGAAGAGCACTCCAGCTGTCTAAATGGGAAAGGTGGCAGTAAAGACATGGCAGTGTGCTGGAAAGAACAGGCAGTTGTTTCTTCTGCCAATTTTCCAGGATGTCCTTAAACCCAAGGTGAAGAATTTAGGGCTGTTTGCAAGTCCCTTCCAGAGTTTGTTTATTCAAGCAGTATTTATTCGGCATCGAATATTATAGTAGCTAGTATTTACTGGGTTCTTAGAATGTGCCAGATACAAAGTGCTTTTCATTTAATCCTCAAAGTAACCCATGAGGCAGGAAAATGTATCCCTCTATTTTATAGAAAAGGAAACTGAGGACTACAAAGATTAAGTCACTCACCTGAGATGAGGCAGTTAGGAAAATCCTGCCCTGGATTATATGTCTGTCTGGTCCCAAATTCTGTGCCTTCAACGCCATGAGGATGTCTTCCCAGGAGGCCCTGCGCAGGAAAAAAAAAAAAAAAAAAGCAGAAAGGCCACAGCACAGCCAGAGGGAGTAGCTCCATTTGCGGCCACCTGGGATGTGACAGCCAGCTCGCATCCTAAAAACAGCTCTGTGTGAAGCACACTTTGAGAGAGCAGAGGAGGCTCAACAGAGAACTTTTTGTGGAGAGAGTTGCCAGAAGTGACCCTGAAAGGGAGAACTCTGGAGAGCCGGCAACAGAAGCAGTTGGAAGCTGCCATTGAGAAAGCTGCCTCCACCAGGAAGAAATGTTCCTGGAAGCTGCTGTGAGCGGAGATGCGGGGGGCCCACCATCCCCCGAAATGTCTGCTGAGGCTGCTGCTAATAGAAGGGCAGGCTGGGGAGACGTTGTAATCAAAGGTTTTCTGGCCTCTCTGCCATCTCAGAGAAAACTCTCTTGACATCAAGGCAACTGACTCCATTGATCTTTTAGTAGCCTACTTCCTAAAGATATGGAATAAAATTCCCTACCTTTAGATCTTGATGAGATTGGTCCCCAGAACTTCTGAGGAGCGGGTTTTAGGCCAACAATATGGAAAAAGAGAAAAGGAGAGTGTTGTGTCAGAGAAAGAGAGAACTATGACCCAGCCAGTAAGTTTCTGGTGGAGGTTAAGCCTTTGGAGGAAAATACAGGGTTGCATATACCATATATATATGGTATGTGTAAAAATAATATATCCTATAGGATTAACCTAAATAAGTAAAGTTGTACTCCATGCCAGTTTTCACTCTGAAATATAAATAACTCCCGGAATTGAGGATTTCCGTGATACCAAATGGTAATCAGAACAATTTGAGTCACATTGGGAATGAGATTCTTGAACAGAAATTTAGCATATTTCACTACACTTGTGCCTGGGCTGTAGAGAATAGGAGCTGAGAGCCTGAGCCTCAAAGGGGACTGCCTGGCACAGATTCCAGTCTTTTCTACCTGATAGCCATGCAACCATTAATGACGACTCCTTGCTTCTCTGAGAGCAGAGATTTTGTCGGTTGTATTCTCTGCTGAATCTCCCATGCCTGGAATATGCCTACCACATTGTCATAACTCAATAACAATCTGTTCAACTAAACTGAATTGAATAGCATTGTCAGAGTCATTCTTGTCAAATATTTGTTAGATATTCTGCATAGTGTGGTGCACTTGATGTTGGAAAATTCAGAACAAACTTATAAGGATTCCAGCAGACTTTTATCCAGAATCTACAAAGAACTCTTACAAGTTAATAAGACAAACAACCCAATTAAAACATTGGCAAAAGATCTGAATAGACATCTTACCAAAGAAAATATACAAATGAATACTAAACACGAAAAGATGCTCAACATTATTGGTCATTAGGGAAGTGCAAATTCAATTCAAATCACAATGAGCTACCACTGCATACCCACCACAGTGGCTAAAAGAGCTGTAATCAATACAACAGACAATAACAAATGTGAAGAAACAGGAACTCTCATACATTGCTAATAGGAATTTAAAATAACACTACCATTTGGGAAAAATAGCTTGGTAGTATCTTAAAAAGTTAAATATAAATTTTTACCATACATCCCAGCAATTCCACTCCTAAGTATCCGCCCAGAGAAGCCACTGTATATGTCCATACAAAGACTTGCATAATGTGAGGGATGTAATAAGAACTTCATTGATAGTTGGATCTACTGTTGCTTAGCTAAGTTCGGTAAATTTTCCAAGGTCATAGAGTTAAGAGTAAAGCTAATATTTTAAGCCAACCATCCCTGGTTCCAAAGGCTGTTTTTTTTTTCCCTCATTGCATCACACTGTTCCCCAGCTATGTACAAATTTTGTAAGCACTTTTTGTTATTGACAATAAAATATATTAAAAACTCATAGAGGTGCCTGGGTGGCTCAGTCAGTTAAGCATCCAACTCTTGATTTCAGCTCAGGTCATGATCTCAGGGTTGCAAGATCAAGCCCTGTGTCAGGCTCCGCACTGAGTGTGGAGCCTGCTTGAGGTTCTTTCTCTACTTCTCCCTCTGCCCTTCCCCCCCCCCCCCCGCTCAGTCTCTCTCTCTCTCTCTCTCTCTCTCAAAACAAAACAAAAAATCTGATGGTAACACAGACGAGATAAAACACTATGTAAATGTGGTTCTTTATTCCTTAAAGTCCTGTAGTAAGACAGTTTTTATAACCTCTCTATATTTCTATTTCCTTATTTGCAAAATGAAGATATTAATAGCAACTACTGCAATTATTTTTTTATAAAATTATTTTTAAGTAATAAATGAGGTAATACAAAAGTGTATAGCACAATGTCCCACCCAAAGGAATGCTCAGTGCTTGTTATTATTTTTAATGATTTGTCCATGGAAGTTGAGGACAGAAAAACAAACATCAGCCAATTTATGGGGAATCTTCTCAAGAATATGTTGCATATTTAGCTTTAGGAATTATGGAAAAGTCCTAATGGATGCTCTGATTATCTCACATTGGAAACAGGAAAACTGCAAACACACTGAATATGCTTGGGCTGGGGATGTACTCTTTTGAATAAATTAATTTGAGATTATGTGGTATTAGTCAGCATAATGTGACCACAAAAATGATTTACTTCCCAGCATTGCTAAAATTTGTCGTCTTAAGCAAGATAAAGCAGTTAAGCAACAGTAATTACAGCCGAGGTCTCTCAAATGGATTTTTACAGAAAGTGAACCAATGAGAAATGGGCTCTTGATCTGATTTAATAGTCATGGCGACGACCTTGCCCTGCTCTGGAGGAGGGGGTAAGGGGGCTAGGTTAAAAGAGGGGGGTACGTTACACAAGAACTCGGCCCTGTTGGAAGCTGAGACTGCTCTGGATGTGACCTGTTTGTGTAAAGGATGCTTTGCACACCTGAGGCTGGGTCACCCAGATGCGGACAAGAGTTGTCCCCACCATGCATATTGCCAACCACATCCATCCAGAAAGAGAAAGAACAGACCAGAATAGTGTTATACCTTGGGATCAGACCTGGGAGAAGGTGAGTGTTCACCAGGGCTGTTATAACAAAATTGCACAGACTGGATGGACTCCACAGTAGGAGTTCCCTTTCCTCACACTTTTGGAGGCTAGAAAGCCAAGGTGCTGGCAGACTTGGTTTCCTCTAAGGGCTCTCTCCTTGGCTTATGGGTGGCAACCTCTTGCTGGTTGTCCTGTGGGTGTTCATCCCTGATGTCTCTCTGTGTGTCCTAATCTCGGGTTTCTTTTAAAAACACCAGTCAGACTAGATTAGGACCCACCCTAATGGCCTCGTTTTAATTTACCTCTTTAAAGGCCCTGTTCCAAATCAGTCATGTTCTGGGGGATTCCTAGGTCAAAATATTAAATCTATATAATATTTTTTATTTTCCTAATGAATTTAATTAGGCTTGTGCACTGGAAATGTGGTCCTCATGTTGAGATTGAACCCAGAGGTATCAGGATTCCTGTCTGGCATGCAGTCGATGGCCATATTCTCCATTAGATAGAACAGGTAGTGGCCAAAGGGTTAATTTTCCTCTCAAGTCATGTAAAAAGTTCAGAGAAGATGTCATGAAATATATGAAATATATTTTCTGCGTTCAGTAGCATTTCTGAAGGAAATGACTTTAACAGAAATACGTGCTATGTTCTCAGCACTGACTAAGAAAAACAATTGGTAGAGAAAGCTTATATATATATATATGTCTTTAAACCTGAAATTGCCCCCAGCAGGACTGTAGGGAAACAATGATATTCTGGCCAAAGGCCCCAAGCCAATTGGGCTTCAGCGATGCACTTGAGGCTTCCCTTTGAAAAGCTGAGTGCCATCATTGGTCACTCTCTAGTTGAATGGACAAGGTGCCCCAAGGCATCTCCCAAACTCTTTTTCATTTATACTTTAAAGACAAAAGGCACCACTCCTTCTAACACATTAGATCAAGGATACTGGACAAACAGCAGAGGACAACAACAAGACTGCATTTATCTATTTCTGTGCTGGGTAACTGGCTTCACTTGATCAGCTTCCTGCTCCAGCTTCCACCTTCCCTACGAATAATAATAACAACAACAATAATAAAAAGATCTAACATTCGCTGGGAGTTTATTATATACCAGATGTTGTTTTAGGTGCTTTATGTATGTTAACTTACTGAGTCATCATGATAATCCTAGGAATCCAATAACATCAGCATCCCATTTTGCAGATGGGGAAAAATGAGGACAGACAGATGAAGTACCTTGAACAAGATGCCAGAACTAATAAGTTGACATTGCTGGGAGTTGGACCCAGCTGTTATAGGAATGGGTCTCATGAGGGACCCAACAAACCTTAATCGCACCTCCTCCCACTTCTGCACTCCTTAGCGGCAAACAGATGATTCTCTAGGCAGCTTCCTTGGGGGTTTCTTTTTTAAACAGTATACTTGGATGCCAATCATATCAACTGAAAATATAAATGTTGATCCCATTTTCCTCTGTGAAGTTTGTGTACATGTCTCCCCCCCCCCATTGGACTTAAATCCCCTTTGAAAACACAGATCATTCAATGTAAGCCATTATGTGTTGAGGGGAGCCTACTTTGACTGGCTTCACTTTCTGGGTTCACATAAATTCCATTGCAGGCACTGTCTGGCACCTATAGGGAGGGATTAAAAAAGAAAACCAACCAAGCCTAGTCTCTGCAAAGTGCTGACTGACCTTCTAATCACAGTATTCCTCACTGCTGGATGCACATTCGAGTCACCTGGGGGAGCTTCAGCATAAGTACCAGTACCCTCAACCTACCCTACACCTTTCAAATCAGAATCCCTAGGAGTGAGGCCAGGACAGTAGTAGTTTTTCTGAAGCTCTCCAGGTGACTCAGTAAGCAGACTGGGCCTGCCCATCCCTGTGGAGAGACATACATGTAAATGAGTGTGTGTGTAAATGAGTAATTATAAGACCCTGTGGGTAGAGTAAGATCAGAGTGCTATAAATAGCAAGAAGATGGAGCCACTGCTTCTGACCACAGACCCTGCAGATGCCTTCACAGAGGAGGAGATGCTGACCTGGTCTAGTTGGATGAGGAAATGTTCTCAGAGTACAAGGGAGGGGGCCTTGGATATTCCAGGCAGATTGAAGAGCAAGTGCAAAGATACAGAGTTAGGAAAAAGGAAGATGCATTTCGAAAATAAATAATATGGTTTCCCATGGCTAAATAGTAGGTAGGTGTTGGCAAGGCAGGAGCCAGGTCATTAATGGCCTTGAGTGCCATGCTGGGTGTTGTGCTTGAATCCTGCAAGTGAAGGTCCTGGCTGTTGTAGCCTAGGTATGAGCCAATATCTTTCTTCCCTTAGGTCATGTAAAAGAGGACTCACTATTTTCCTGTAGGAATGTTTACTATAGAACTTAGGGAAGAAAAATAGAACTAAAATCAGAGAAAATGAAAGGGATAAAAATTAAATAATTTTCCTATATAATTAATGTATGAAATATATCTTTGTCATCCCTAAAAATAACTCTTCAGGTAGGAGCCCTTATCAAGCAAGGACCATCTTCCCTTCTTTTTCATAAGTGTCTTTTAGCTCATGTGAGCCTTCAGAAGAAAGAAGAAATTTCTTCATCTGACTTAAACTCTCCTGCAAAGGGAGAAATAATGTCAGGAGTCTCCTATCTGTGGAATGCAGAATGCTTCTAAATCGATTTCCTTTTACTTTTCAAGGACAAAAGATGGTCAAAGCCTTCTATCCATATGTGAAGGTCCCATTTTTTCCCTATCCCCCAAGTGCTTTAATAAATCTTTTCATAGAAAATGTGGGCTCTGCAAAATTCCAATTCTTACAATTTAACAATGATTAGTGTTAAGTCAATCAGTAATGTCAGGAACCAATATTAAGGATGGTCATTCACTAGTTGTATGACTTACTCTAAGTCCTCTCATCTCTTTGAGTCCCACCTTTCTCCACTGCCTCATGAGAAGTTCTATTCAGTTCCTTCCAGCTCTGAGACTCTGTGACTTCTATGGATTCAAAATTTTTTCCAGCCCTAAAGTTTGGTGATCAAAATCACTTCTGATGCTAACTCACCATGATTCATCTGACAGCCCATGAAAGCTATTTTACACCTTGACACACACACCCCCTCCCCCAAGAGAAATCAGCTTAAAATGTTTTTCTTTGACAAAAATGTGTGCTTAGTACTTAAAAATGCTGTCAGATTGTATGCAGTTTGATGGAGCTGCTTAAGAAATCTGTCAACAGCATCCTGGGTTAAATTGTTGAGCAAGCGAACCGATCCTGTACTAATGTAGTTGAATATTTTCTGACAGCCTGCAATAGCTTCTTTAGCTCTTTATGTTCTGTCAACTACTGGAGATAGCTTCTTAAAGAGGGGTAAGTCTTTATGCATTAAAGAATGTCAAATGTGGTTCAGTCACTTACATTTCAAGGGCATTCTATACAAGGCTGCCCTAGGTCTCTGTTGGAATGCCCAGAAAAGTTCTACTATACCTTTCTCCAAAGAAAACTATTCTGTTTCTTCGTGGAAGATTAAGGTTCTTTTCTGAATATTTCAATTTCACCAAAAAAGGCTGCAAGCCATAGCTTTGGATACATAAAATTAAAACAAATTACTCAGTACTCATTTTGGGCGTCCTAGTCTCTTACCATGAGACTTCTACATAGCCTACCTCGTCTATTCCAAGAACCAACCCGACTGCTTGCATTAACAGTCTATAATTGAAACCTCAAAGGCAAACTCAAATATCTATTGATCATACTTTACCCACACTCTGTAAGTGTTTAGCTCTTATTGCTGCCAAAGCCACATCATTACTATTATTAAAGTGTTTGTGGCAATCCCATGTTCACGTAGGTGTTCCCATTCCCTGTCACTCAAAGAATGGTTTGTGAACCAGCAGTATTGGCACCACTTGGAACCTTATGAGAAAAAAAAGAATAGAAATCAGAATCTGCATGTTAACAAGATATCCAGGTGATTTGTAAGCACATCAAACGTTGAGCAGCACTGGCTTAGAGTATAGAGTTTGGAATCAGACTAGCTGTGTGACTAGGCAATGAAAATAGAACCTGGCATTTACTAACAGCTTGGTGGTACCAGAACTGTGCCCAAGTCATCCTAATTAATGCCTCTGAGCCCATGTTTTTCCATAGAACAACAACAACAACAACAAGATAAAGATATTTAACTCATATGGCAAATGACACCACCAAACTGCTCCATCCTAAAACCAGCCATCACCCTTGATCCTTCCCTTTACTTCCACCTTCATCCAGTCCTGACTGCCCTACCTCCAAACTCTCTCAAGTCCATCTGTTTCTCTCCATCTGCACAACTGACAGCTTAATCTTAATAATCATTTCCCTTGTCTGGACCACTGCACTAGCCTCTTGATTGGAGTAGCCTCTCCCTCAACTGTCTATCTCAACTCAATCCATTCCTCCTCCCATAACATTAAAATAAATAAGATTAAAAAACCTTAAACATCAAATGCCAAAGAAATAACCTATATAATAAAAGATGATTTGTAAGATATCATAATTTCCAAGTATAAGCCAAATAACCTGAGTGTGACTTCAGAGAGGCATATTTGGTACAATTCTCATGGATTCTAGGGAAGGGGAACCCAAAGTGGAAGAATCTGTATATGTAACTCCAGCCTCTTCAGGGGAGAGGAGACTCATCACACCTGAACTGGTAGTTCTCTCTCCCTCTTCCCTTTGTAAACCTACTATACATTGAGAGCGGACATGGCTGCAGCAAGCTAGCTCTCACATCAAGCAGTTACCTCCTTGAGGCTGATATTTTTGCTATCAAGGCTGCCTTTTGAGTATCATTTGGATTCCCATGAAAATTCTCCTAAAGGAGAAAATGCACTGATAATTATCCTGTCTACAGATCAGTCTTGCTTCTTAATATATTAATAAATTTGCATTGTTTAATTCATCTGTCTTTCATGAGGTCATCCTCCAACCCCAAACAGCTTTCAGTAGGCTGACTAAATCATGTGCTCAATATCAGTATTGATTCAGTTGCATAACAAACCACCTAAACATGTAGTGGTTTAAAGGTACAGCTGTTTATTGATCTCATGATTCCGTGTGTCATCAATTTAGATTGGGCTAAACTGGCTGGTTCTGCTGATTTGAACTACCCTGGTCGATCTTGGTTGGGACTCACACATGTAGCTATAACCAGCTGCCTGGAGGCTGCCTGTCATTTTTTTTTCTACATGGTGTCTCATCCTCCAGTAGGCTAGCCTGGGCTTGGTGGCAAGATTCCAGGAGCACCAAGAGGACAAGTCCCAGTGCACAAGCACTTTTCAAGTCTTTGCTCCATATCATATATGCTTTTGTCCCGTCGGCCAAAACAAGTCCAAAGGCTAAGCCCAGATGTGGCAGGGCACTACTAAAGGACATGGATACTGGAAACCATGAACAAATTGAACTGTCCTTGCAATCCGTTCTGCAAGCATCAAAGCTAATAGCCAGGAGATAGTGATGACATCTTCACACATGCTTGAGTCATTGTCTGTTTTCAATACATCCAACAATTGCAATATTTGACACCATTTCCTTAAAGTAAGGTCAACCCCTGTGCATGAATGAATTCAAATGAAGAAGCCCTTAATCCCCAGAAGGCACTGTCATGACTGTCTACCCTAAATTTGAGTGTCGTTACTGAGAACACAAAGTGTTAATGCCATGGCTCATATCCATGCCGTGTTGTCAGGAATGGGAGCAGGCAGAGGGGCCAAATCTACTCTTTGGCATGTAAGAACTCACGAGTTTCCGCATCCATAGGAGATGTCACGTTTTTCTGGCCTCTTATGAAATTTGACTCATTGTGTTATGCTACTAAAACAAAAAGCAAAAAAAGAAATCATGTATGTATTTCCAAAATATGGTTGGTAAAGAGAACTCTGTACTAACAAAACTAAATTAAAAGCTGTCTAAAGTGATTAGATCAGAAGCCTATGGCATATTTCATATAGATGAGCTCAATAAAACCTAGGTTATCTTCTGGAACATTCTGTGAGAATTGTGTGCCTGCAGAGTGCCTTGTGAGCTTTCTTCCCAGAGTCATATAGGAGGTAGGACATGAGCCTCCCCTCTTATGGACATCACCCATCGAACTATGTGAAATGTTTTACTGATGCATCTCCGCCTCTTGAGATTCACCCATTAGCATGGGGAGAACATAAGGACACTGGTATCTGGTCTCTTAAACTTCTTTCTCTTTCCTTGGGTCTTTCTCCCAGAGCCAAAAGAACTTCCTGTCCCAGTGGAATAGAAGCACTTCTCCTTCATTTCCTCCTTTCCTGTGTACCATCTTTGATTCCTCCCATCCTTTGCCTGGCCATAAACCTTACGACTCATAAGATAGTGGAAGGAGGGCAACACCTACAAGGAAATAAAAAATATATTGAGTTATAATTTTCAAAATATTATCCTCATCTACTTACTTTCAAAATTATCTTTTTGCTTCAGCAGAAACAGAAATATTTTTCATGTACAACATAAAAGAAGTAGTGCCTGTGTAATAGCAACAATACCCCAAAACTCGGCATAAAGATAAGCCAGAAAGGGATTTGTGTTGGTTGTAGCATAAATCTTATATTTCTCGTCATCTTCCTCATTCCATTTGCCTCCCAGATATCAGTGGATGTGAGCTGTATAGTGGCAAGAAGATGGTTTTGATTTAAGAAACACAGTTGGGAATCCAAATCCTAGTTATGTTTTGTTTAAGAACTTATTAAGTTCTTAGTAAGTTCCCTTCTTAGAGGGAGAAGATTCACCGCATTTCCCTGAGCCTCAGTTTCCTTGTTTGTGGCATGGAGATTAAAAAGGCCTTTCCTCACAGCATTGTGACAAATATGAAATAAGAAAAGGTATATAAGCAGATGCCTAGATCGGTGCCTGACCTATAGTAGATGCTCAGTAAATCGTTATATTATTACATCCTCAGCTGATAGATTTTCCTATTCAAAGCATAACATCCAGCACCTCAATCTATCTTCTCCCATGATGCTTCCTCCAGCCTGCAGGTGTTACCAGTTTATATTATCAACTTTACTCTTCTAACAGCTCAGCCTTTCTCTGCAAAGGCTTCCCAGCAGATCTGCACTCAACTTCTTCCCAGGGCTGGGGCAGGTAGGAGGGGAGGAGAGAAAATTTCTCACCACCTGCCTGCAATGTGAATGCCATTCTGTTTGCATAATCTCTTTATGCAATGCCTTAGGTCCAAATAGCTCATGAAGCACTTTATAAAGTTTACTGACTCTACAAAGCATGTTGCAAAGAGAAAGTTCTAGGTCCACCACTGAGATGGCGTACCTCCAGGGTACAGTGGAGAGGTTGCAAAACATGGCACAGTAGCTCTTCCCTGCAATTAGGAAGCCAAATAAGGAGAAATGCTCTGACTTAACCTCAGGGCACAGGGGAGTTAGAATCTTAGGAGGAAATGACCCTAGCTGGAAGTGTAATAAGAAAAGAGAGAGGCCTAGCTTTCATAACCACAGGTAGCTGAGAAATTAGATTTGTGATGCACCTAGAGATTTAATTTGTTTTCTTCAAGCCAGCACAACACTTGGAAAATAATAGGTCAGGGTTTCTCACAACATGGTTAGGGAGGGCCACATCGAAGTCATGTGAGGTATTTTTTTAAATATGCACATTCCTAGGCTCTAGATTAAGGCCTGGGAATCTGCACTTTAAAGCAACCTCTGGTGGTCATTATGTCCCACAAAGGTTTTATGTTTTGTTTAATTTCTATCTCCTTATCCTGCTCTCTGAAAATGGTGAGGAAGCAGAAGAAGAGCCAGAAAATGCCAGAGGGCCCAAGCAGCAACACAGAGGCACTGAGCTTCATATGAGCCACAGAAATAAAGAAAACCTCTCTCCTCTCCCCACTTCCCACCCTCAAGAGAAAGGGAACATAAAGACTACAGCCCTATCCCTTCCCACAAATTAAGAGATTCCCATGGGCCTCCACCATGGGTGTCTATATTAGCCTCTTTTCAAATTTGTGTTTTCAGATCTCGTAAAGGCTTCTTAACTCGGCTAGTTATAACTTAATTTCTTTAAAGCACTGGTTCTTGATGTTTTTCATGTCGCAGAGTGCTTAAGACTGATGGAAACTGAATTCCCTCCTCTCAAAAAAATGTGCATGTTCAGTATTTGGCAGATAGCTCAAAATCTTATGACTTAAAGTATGATCCCCATACCGGGAGCATTGGCATCACCTGGAAGCCTGTTAGAAAAGCAGGTGCCATTTGTGACAACATAGTCTCCTTGATACCGGAAATCTAAGAAAACCTGAACTCATAGAAGCAGAGAACAGATTAGTGGTTGCCAGGAGTGGGAAGTGGGGGGATAGGGGAAATGAGTGAATGTAGTCAAAGGGTACAAACTTCCACTTATAAGATGAATACATTCTGTAATAAGTAAAGCATGGGGACTCCAGTCAACAGTACTGTATTATATATTTGAAAGGTGCTAAGAGAGTAGATTTTAAAAGTTTTCACCACACACACAAAAATTGTAACTATGTTAGATGATGGATGTGTTAACTAACCTTAATGTGGTAATTATTTTGCGATCTATACAATTATAAAATCACTATGTTGTATGTCTTATATTTACACAATATATCAATGATATCTGGAAAAAGCTGGAAAAAAAGGAATGTAGAAGCTGGTCTCAATACATGCAAAAAAAGCATTTGACAAAATTCAACATACTTTCATGATAAAAACCCAACAAATTGGGTATAGAAGGAATGTACCTCAATATAATAAAGGCCATGTGGGACAAACCCACAGTTAGCATCATACTCAATGAAGAAAGGTTGAAAGCTTTTTGTGCAAAAAAAAAAAAAGAAAAAGAAAAGAAAGCTTTTTGTGCTAGGATGCCTGGGTGGCTCAGTGGTTGAGCATCTGCCTTCGACCCAGGGCATGATCCTGGAGTCCCAGGATCGAGTTCCACATCGGGGTCCCTGCACAGAGCCTACTTCTCTCTCTGCCTATGTTTCTGCCTCTCTGTGTGTCTCTCATGAATAAATAAATAAAATCTTTTTTTAAAAAAAAGAAAGCTTTTGTACTAAGATCAGGAACAAGGCAAAAATGTCCACTGTCACTACTCTTACTCAACATTGTGCTGGAAGTCCTAGGCAGAGCACCTAGGCAAGACCAAAAAATAAAAGGCTCCAAATCAGAAAGGAAGAAGCAAAATTATCTCTGTAGATGATATGATCTTATATGCATAAAACTCTAAAGAGTCTACTGAAAAACTGCTACAACTAATAAATGACTTTAGTGAAGTTGCAGGATACAAAATCAACATACAAAAATCAGCATGTATCTATACACTAACAGTGAACTATCTGAAAAATAAATAAAACAGTCCCATTTACAATAGCAGCAAAAAGAATAAAATACTTAGGAATATATATATAACCAAGGAGGCAAAAGCTCACTACACTGAAAAGTATAAGACATTGAAGAAAACATAAATAAATGGAAAGATAATTCATGTTCATAAATCAGAAGAATTAATGTTAAAATGTCCATACTACCCAAAGCCATCTGTAGAGTCAATGTAATCCCTGTCAAAATTACAATGGTGTTTTTCACAAAAATAGAAAAAGCAGTCCTAAAATTTGTATGGAACCACAAAAGACCCCAAATAGCTCAAGCAATCCTGAGAAAGAACAAAGTTGGAGGCATCACACTTTCTAATTTCATATTTTATTACAAAGCTATAGTAAGCAAACCAGTATGGTATTGGCATAAAAACAGACATAGACCAATGGAACAAAATCAAGGGCCAAGAAGAAAAGCCATGCATATATGGCCAACTAACATTTGACACAGAGGCCAAGAATACACGATGAGGGAAAGGATAAACAGTGTTGGGGAAACGGGATAGTCACAGCAAAAAAAAGAAATTGGACCCCCATTTTACACCACACAGAAATACTAACTCAAAATGGATTAGACACTTAAATATGACTCCTGACACCATAAAACTCCTAGAAAAAAAACTGAGGAAGAAGCTCCCTGACTTTGGCCTTAGCCATGATTCTTTCAGATATAACACCTGAATCGGAGGCAACAAAAGTTGAAATAAACAAGTGGGACTATATCAAACTAAAAAGCTTCTGCACAGCAAAGTAAACAATCAACAAAATGAAAAGGCAAACCTAGGGAATGGGAGAGAGTATTTGCAAATCATCTGTCTGATAAGGGGTGAATATTCAAAATATATAAGGAACCCATACAACTCAATAGCAAAAATAAATAATAAACCAACTAAAAAAAATGGTCAGAGGACTTAAATAGACATGTTTACAAAGAAGACATCCAGATGGCCAACAGACACATGAAAAGATGCTCAGCATCACCAATTATCAGAGAAACGCAAATCAAAACCACAATGAGATGGGGGTGCCTGGGTGGCTCAGTCAGTTAAGCATGTCCAACTCTTGGTTCCAGCTCAGGTCAGGATCTTGTAATCCTGGGATTGAGCACTGAGTTGGGCTCCATGTTCAGCTCAGAGTTTGCTTCAGATTCTCTCTCTCCCTTTCCCTCTTGTTCTCTCTCTCTCTCTCTCAGATAAATAAATAAAATCTTTTAAAAATAACTACAATGAGATATCACCCCACACCTATTAGAATGTTTATTATCAAAAAGAAAAGGCACAATAAGTGTTGCGAAGATGTGGAGAACACCCTTTGCACTGTTGGTGAGAATGCAAATTGGTGCAGCCACTGTGGAAAATAACATGGAAGTTCCTCAAAACTTTATTTTTTAAGATTTTTTTTATTTATTCATGAGAGACACAGAGAGAGAGGCAGAGACACAGGCAGAAGGAGAGGCAGGCTCCCTGTGGGGAGCCTGATGCAGGACTCAATCCTGGGATCCCAGGACCACAACCTGGGCCAAAGGCAGATGCTCAACCACTGAGCCACCCAGGTGCCCCTCTTCAAAACTTTAAAAATACAATTACTATATGATCTAGCAATCCCACTTCTGGGCATATATCTGGAGGAAATGAAATCACAATCTCAAATATCTACATCCCCATATTCACTGCAGCATTATTTACAATAGGCAAGATGTGGTAACAACCTAAGTGTCCATCAACAGACGAATGGATAAAGGAAATAGACACAATGGAATATTACTTTGTTCTTAAAAAATAAGATAATCTTGCCTTTTGAGGCAACATGAATGGACCTTGAGCTCATTACACTAAGTGAAATAAGTCAGGCATACAAATATTGTGTGTTCTCACTTATACGTGGAAGCTTAAAAAAAAAAGAAAAGGAGAGCTGTACTGTAGAAACAGAGGAGAATGATGGTTACCAGGGGGCAGGGGATGGGGGAAAAGGAGAGATGTTGGACGAAGGAAACAAACTTTCAGTTATAAGATGAGTAAGTTCTGATGATCTAATGTACAGCATGGTAACTATAATTAACTACTGGAAGAGGCAAGAAAGGAACATTCCCTAAATCTTCAGATGGAGAATCACACTGCTAAATCTTGATCTCTGACCTCTAGCCTCCAGAACTATGAAAGAATATATTGTTTTAAGCCACTCAATTTGGGAAACTAATACTGGCTACTTCATTTAGTTATTCCCTTGCCTGTATTCTTTCTTGGGGGGTCCAATCTCTATGTGCTCACCGTATAAAGAGGACACATAGAACAAGCACTCTCTGAGACGTGCCCATGAAGCCCCTCTCACTGATGTGAAGTGAGGGTATGCATCTACCTTCACCTCCATTCTCTTTCTCTCTCTCTCTCTCTCTCTCTCTCTCTCCCCCCCCCCCCGGCCTCTCAAGCATCAGTCTTCTTACAAACTTGATAGTGATCTAAGGGTCCAAAATTCTGCGTGTGCGTGCGCTTGTGTGTGTTAATCCAGCCCCTCATGTTGGAACATTGGAAGGTGAGAGTACTTAACATTTTTTATTTTCATTATGAGACTTTGAGACCTAAGTGAAAACTTAGGTAGAATCCCATTTTATACTTCTGATACCCTGGAGGGCCAAACATCCTGGTTTTCTGTTACCTTGGAAACCACTCTCTAGTTTCTAGTCATGAGAAACTTAAGTGAAACTATGATCTGATAAGCAGCTAAGGTCTTCTTGCTAATTGTCTAAGTCAAACAGAAATGAAATAGTGGGTACCCCTGGGTGGCTCAGCGGTTGAGCATCCGCCTTCAGTTTAGGGCATAATCCCAGGTCTGGGGATCGAGTCCTGCATCGGGCTCCCTGTGGGGAGCCCACTTCTCCCTCTGTCTATGTCTCTGCTGTTCTCTCTGTGTCTCTCATGAATAAATAAACAAAATCTTAAAAAAAAGAAATGAAATAGTGTTTTGAAAACATCTGAACTCATGTTTTCATGAGTCCCCCCCAAAAAATCATTACATCCACTAAAATCATAATTACATGTGGTTTACAAAGTGAAGTCTTCATTTTTCAAATCTAAAGGATAAGGGGAAAAAAGGATTTTTCCCAAATATGTACTTTTCAGATTTTGAATAGATTGTATTCCAAGAGTTGATTTGTAAAGTTCTTGAGATTTAGAACATATTTCCTAATAAAATGGTCTCCAAAAAAGTGATTAATTTTTCATATTAACCCCCAAATTTTCATGTAGTTTGATTTTGTTTATTTTGGTGTAAGAACTATATCTAGAGCCACAACTCTGTGCCAAGTACCAAGCTAAGCATTAGGGTTCTAGTATAGCAGTCGCTGTTAATGCCCCATCCCTGACACCCAGCAGATGCTCAATAAATAGTGGGTACACTGATACACTAATGAATCTTAGTTAAAGGAGCATAAACTTGCAGCCTGACAGACCTGGATTTGAACCCTGGGTCCTTCTTTTCCTCGTTTTATGACCCTGAGCAAATCACTCACTCTCCTTGAGCCTTGTTTTCCTTGTGTGATGTGCAGATAAAATGCTGTGAGAACCAAATGAGACATGGTATGTAGAGCAGCAGGTAAAATGTCTTGCACATGGGCACTCAATAATGTTACTATCATTATAACCTTCTTGAATTGGTTAGTACCTGCTGAGTCAGTATGTCAATCAAACACAAAATTGAGTCTCATTTCTCTAACTCATTGTTTCTCAACTGGGAGAGACTTTTCACTGCCCCCCCCCAAAGGGGCCATTTGCGATGATGGAGACAATTTGGGTTGTCAGAACGAGTGATAGGTGGGAATGCTACTGGCTTCTATAGGGTAGAGGCTAGAAATGCTGCTAAACTTCCCACAATGTGCAGGACAACCCCCTAAAACACATCCAGCCCCAAATGGCAATAGTGCCAAGCATAAGAAACCTTGCTGTGTACTCACAGGACACATTGCTTTGTGGCACACCCTCTTCCTTCTGTCTGAGTCCAGCCACTCTCTCGCCCTTTTCTACTTTCAGCATCTTTAGAATCACAGAATCCCAGGGTCATGAGAAATTACCCTAGTTGAGTTCCTCCAGAAGCCAACTCTGGGACATGGTTCACGTGTAAGTTGTTGGAACATGGAAGAAACAACAACAGAACATGAGGAAATGAGTCAGGGGACACCTGGGTGGCACAGTGAGTTAAGAACCCAACTCTTGATTTTGGCCCAGGTTGGATCTCAGGGTCATGGGATCAAACCCCCCACTGGGCTCTGAGCTCAGCATAGAGTCTGCTTGAGTTTCTCTTTCCCTCTCCCTCTCTCCATCCCTCTCTGTCTCTGTCATCTCTCTCTCTCTCTCTAAAATAAATAAATAAATCTTTTTTAAGTGAGTCAGGAAGCAAAAGGAAGATAATAAAGGATTAGAGCCAGCTGCTATGGTGGGCAACTGGAACCTGGAGCCAGGGTAGGACATGTCTCCGAGTTATCCCACGCAGAGGCGAGAAAGCTGGGATATTTATCTACAGACCACAGCAATCATTAATTGAGGGCTGCTCCAGGGACATTGATTCCCTGACACCGGTCTTCCACCGGAGTGGTAAAGTAGGATTTGGGGGCCAGAGAGAATCCTTGAACAACAAAATGTAGATGCTGAGAGTTTGAAGTCAGGCCAGGGTCCCATGAAGTAGTAAGCATGATAGGATGTGGGCAGGGCAGTAACAGTATCTACTTCATAACTCTGTCACCATGGCTTCATTAATGAGCATGGGCTCTGGAGTCTGAGTGCTTGGATGCAAATTCTGGATGCAGCATTGCCTTGGTCTGTTTCCTTGAACAAGTTATGGTTCTAACTTGAGTTTTCCTCCACTGGAGAATAGAAATGACAGTAGTGCTGACCTCATAGGGCTACTGTGGGAATGAAACAAGAAAATACAAATGAATCACATAGACTGTCTTGCACAGACAGCTTTGGCTATCATAGTGATAGAGGTCATAATAATAGCTACCCGTGGTTGAGCATTTACTTCATGCCAGGCGCCCCTGTTAAGTATGTGGCACGCACTAACTCACTTAATCTCACCGATGACTCTTTGATATAGAAGTCATCATTATACCTGTTTTGCCGGTAAATGCAAGGTACCAAAAGGTCAGCCATGTAAAGTTGTGTTGCTTGAGATACGATCCTAAACTTGGGAACCATCCATTATATAAAGGAGGAGAAAAGGACATCCCAAAAGTAGGAAGTAGGCAGTATTCACGTATATGCTAAGTCCTCTGTAAAAATCTTTCTCTCCTTGTGCGGTGACAAAGTCAGACACTGAAATATGACCAGATATTTCCCAATGATCCAAGTGCCAGGTGTAATCATTCACCTGAATTGCACGGTGACATTTTGCCCAAGCCCTGTGTTCGCCAAAGCAAGCAGTGGGTGGCAGCTTGGTCCTGAGGAATGTGGTCTTTTTTTTCACCATAGCCCACAATTACAATGAAACCTGACCTTTGCAGTTTCATTTGCGGGCTTTTGAAATGAAGATGTCGGGATTCAAAATTGGACAACGTTGTCAGCAGAGAGACGTCTAGAAGCAGAAGATTTATGGTAATAAAAACTTGTGCTCTCAAAGGACTAGCTAAATTACAGTTGGCACAGGGCATATTAGAGCTTGTCCAGATTTACTGTCAGCCCTCTGAATTCATGGCCTTAAAAAGCGATAAATTGTTGGAGGAGTGTACTGCTTAAGCAGATCAGAGATAAAAACGAAAATGGAGAGCCTATAAAGTGAAAATTATTGAATTCCAAACTTTTCTCCTAAATTTTATCAAAACATAAGACCTCCTGACATGAACCGGGGTGTTACTAAGGAGCCTGAAATTCCTGTTGCCGTCCAATCCCTCTGGCTGATTCCCCTAACCTCCCCCCCAATCTAGGGGGAGGGTATCTCAAGGTGTTTGAAGAAGAAGAAGAGCAGCAGCCAGTGAATGAGTTAACATCAGTTTGCTCATTTATCCTGGCCTATTTTTGTCTTCAGTGCTACAAAATTGTGAACACTAAATCTGGAAATTGAGAATACCTCAAAACAAAGTGGGGAGGAAGGCTTACCATGAGTATCCTGTGAGACTTTAGGGTATTAAGCATAGATTTTATCCCTTTCATGGCACACCCATCTGTAATACGAATATCCTTAATTTACAAGCAAATGTAACACATTTATCAAGTTAGAAAATGCTAGACCAGCGTTATGTGCAGTATAATAAGGGGATGATGATTAAACATTTATTCATACTATCCTTAATAAGCAAAATATTTTTCCTAAGAAAGCTGAAAAGAAGTTAAGAAGTGAGAAAAAAAAGTGTGAACATAAAAGAATGCAGAACAAGGTGTAATCAGTGGTGAAAATCTCTATCTTAACCCTGCTTAATGGGATGACAGCTTTGTGCTGCCTCAGCCCAACACATCCTCCTGGGCACAACACTCCACCAGCCTGCACTCGCTCTGGCTCTCCCAAAACACTCACTAGCTAGTTCACTCCTAACTGGCACCAGCAAAGACAAAAGCTACAAGATAAATAGGAAACATAAGTCTTTCAGTGGGTTTTACCTCAAATCACCATGCCCGGGCGAGTCAAAAGTGATGAAATACTATCCAACTTGAGGAACATAACAATAAAGGCCCTTCTGTTGTCACACCAACCCTTGGGAAATGAAATTCCACACCCTCCCATTATAACCCAGCCCAATTTTTAACAAGCAAGAAAGTGGAAAAAGATCTTGCTGACAACTAACCCAAATCCTTGATCTTGCACTTTAAACCACTTTTCCCTTTGATCCGTCTTCACCGGATATGGAGAAACGTTCATTTGTCTACTGTCCACTTTCTGATTTCTCTTTATCTTCTCTGAGTTCCTCAGTTTCACTGCCACTTTTATATTTCCACATCTAGGCATTTTCTGGGCTGTGTGGGAACTCTGTAGGGTTCTTAGGCTTCATGAGTTTTGGAGTTCAGAATTACATGGGTTATTTTCTTTTTAAGATTTTATTTATTTATTCATGAGAGACACAGAGAGAGAGGCAGAGACACAGGCAGAGGGAGAAGCAAGCTGCCCGCGGGGACTCAATCCCAGGACTCTGGGATCACAACCTGAGCCAAAGGCAGACACTCGACCACTCAACCACCTAGGTGCCCCTATATGGGTTATGTAAAACAGGCCTTAACCATGACTGTATATGAGCCCTTTTTATTTCAAATGTATTTAGTATAGACACAAATCCATTCCTTTTGTTAAAAAAATCAGTATAGAAGCACATGGGTTAAAAATAAAAGTCCATCTCAAATCACTTCCTAAAAGTAGCGACGTTTAAAAATGTGATGTGTTCTATATGTTGGCAAATCGAACTCCAATAAAAAAATATACAAAAATATTTTGATATGTGTCCTCTTGGAGTAGTACCTTCCCATTTCCAGACCCATCTGTATACATAAACATGTAGTATGTTGAATTTTATATAGATCATATATCTTTGTTTATATAATTTATCCTTGTTTATATATTTCTTGGCAATTTTATTATACTGTTACATAAGACATGCCAGTTCAATACTAAAATTGATGTAACTTCAATTGGGGGCAGAGGCTAGAAATAACAATGACTTAAACAAATTAGATCATTTCTTTTTTTAAGATTTTATTTATTTATTTGAGAGCAAGGGTAAGGGGTGGGGGAAAAGCAGGCTCCCCGCTGAGCAGGGAGCCAGACATGGGGCTCAATGCCAGGACCCTGGGATCATGATCTGAGCCGAAAGCAGATATAACTGAGCCACCCAGGCACCCCAAATGAGATCATTTCTCTCTCACCATGGCAGAAACTAGGTTGTTATTCTCCAAATCATATTCTCTTTCTTCCTGGACATAAACCATACTTCCCAGACTCCTTGCAGTGGACCACATCCATGTGGCTGAGGCTCACCAATGAGCGATGAGCAGAAGTGATGTGTGCCACTTCCAGGCATGGGTGATGAAACCCTCCCACAGGTGATCCTCCTCTCCCCATCGGAATGGAATGGGCTCTAGGAGCTAGAAAATAGGGGAGTCACAGGTGGAGGACCAGATTCCTCGTTGCCACTTTGAAAGGACCTGCCAGGAGAGTCGTGCAACCTAAACATCGAAGGTGGACATTTACATGAATGAAGATGAGCTTTCGTTGCACTAAGCCCCTAAAATTGGGGGTTGTTTGTTAACAGCAGTTAGCCCACCTTGAAAATTACACTCACATAAAGTAAACCTGATTTGGGCGGTCCGGGCATGCTAGGGCGGCTCTGCAGAGCCATCAGAAATCTGAGCTTTTATCTTCTGCTTCACCATTCTTAACAGGTGTGGTAGATCTGGGTAGTGTCTGCTGTCCTTCGTCTCTGGACCTTGGGGGGAGCTGAATGTGTGAGCCTCCAGGCTATCATCCTTTCTGTGGTTACAATATATTACATGTCCGATGCCCACTCATTATTATATCATCTGTGAACATTATAGCAAGACGATGTCCACAGCATAATAGGAAAATGTAGCTGAGTCTCATATAAGGTGTCAAAAAACTGTATAGAGTTCCCCAAAAATCCAGATCCATTTATGTGTCCACTGCCTCATAGTTCTAGGAGCCCCTCTCTTCCCGGAAGGCCATTGGATTAACACCAAGGAATAACAGTCTATGCGTATCAAGGTCCCACGTGAGGCCGACCTGCAGTATTATGATTCTCCTGGCCCCTGACATGCAGTCCCCAATCCTTGCTCCCAATCAGGGCCATACACTGAGCCCTCTGTAAAGTTGCTAGCTTTCTGTTCATATTGGCTGTGGCAGTGATTGTCAAGGTGTTCACCAAACCCATCCTCTCTTCTTGAGCACACAGCTAGACTGCATTTCCCAGCTTCCAGTGCAGCCGGGTGTGGCCAGATGCCTTCGTTCTGGCCTAGGGAGTGTTAGTAGAAGTGATATGCACCACTTCCAGCCCTGCCTCACAGGGATATTTGTCAGCTTTCTAGTAAATGTGGATAGATTTTTAGTGCCTAGATAAGTATAAAGCTGTGAATTCAGTGTGAGAGGAGCAAAGAAGCCATTTCAGGGGAGAAAAGAGGAAGTAATAGAAGAGGATACATTTTTATTAAAAGAGAGGATGGAACTTATGTTACATATACATCCAAAAGAAATACTTGGGAAAAAACCTCTCAGGACTAGGTAGCATGCCTCAATCATAATACAAATCAAGTCCTTTGGTTTAGGATAAACCACAACACATATTCAACTATAAACCCAACTGACGCTCTTAAAGTCTGATGAGAGGGCTGATGTGTGACTCACTGACAGCTATCTGGGTTAGTGGCTCTGAGGTCCATAAAGGTGGGTTCACATCCTGGCTCTGTTTTTTATTAACTGGGCACATTTAGACTAGTCATTTAGTGACTCCAGCCTTCTGTTTCATGACTTCAAATACAGATAAAAATAATACTTGTCTCATAGATTGAATTAAATCATGCACATAAAGTGCTTAGAACAAAGCCATGCACAGAATTGCTCCTTATTAAATTCACGATCTGTGGCAGAGACATTTACTGCTCTCTGTATCGCCATGTGCACCCCCATATCTCCCAGGCCTTTTAAAGTTGAATAAGACCAGGAAGCCTGGGTGCCTCAGTGGTTGAGCATCTGCCTTCGGTTCAGGGTGTGATCCCGGGGTCCTGGGATCGAGTCCCACACTGGGATTCCTGCAGGGAGCCTTCTTCTCCCTCTGCTTGTGTCTCTGCCTCTTCCTGTGTCTCTCATGAATAAATAAATAAAATCTTTGATACCAAAAAGATTAAGTTGAATAAGACCATGTACCTAGTTCTGTCTGGTGAACTGTGAGCATTGATGTGTGTCACTTCTGGGCCAAAGCATTGAAGAACCAGTATAGGGCCTTTCAGCTCTCTTCTCTAAAGACTTGATTGCAGAGGCTACAAGATGAGATGCAAAGACACAGGATGGAAACAGCCTCAGTTGCTGAGTCTTCAAAAGGAGGATGGCTGCCTTAAGGAGTCACTGTCTCCTATTAGACTTCACATGAGTGGGAAATAGGCCACTATTTCCTATTCCACTATTTTTTTTCCATTCCACTATTTTCTTGGGCTCAGCCCCTGAGACTACAAGATCATCTTGTTACCACAACATGGCCTAGTCTAACCCGACTAATACACCATTATAATGCAACCTCATCATATGTACAATCAGATAAATTTAATTACATAACCTTGGCCAAAAAACTAAATTAAGAGAGAAGGGACAGATTAGAAAAATCAATATTGCTACAATGTACACCTTACCCAAAATAATCTATAGATCCAAGGCAATCTCTGTCAAAATACTAACAGCATTTTTCACAGAACTACAACAAATAATACTAAAATTTGAATGGAACTACAAAAGACCCCAAATAGCCAAAGCAATCTTGAAAAAGAGAAACAAAGCTGAGAGTATCACAATTCCAAATTTTAAGATATACTGCAAAGCTGTAGTAATCAAAGCAGTGTGGTACTGGCCCCAAAATAGACATAGATTAATGGAACAGAATAGAGCCCAGAAATAAAGCCACGATTATATGGTCAATTAACCTATAACAAGGGAGGCAAGAATAAACCTGGGGAAAAGACAGTCTCTTCAATAAATGTTGCAGGGAAAATTGGACAGCTCCATGTAAAAGAATAAATACAGAGAATGAACTGATGGTTGCCAGGGGTTGGGGGGGGGTGTTGGGCAAAATTGCTGAAGGGTGGAAGGAGATCCAGGCTTCCAATTATGGAATGAATCAGTCATGGGGGTAAAGGCACAGGATAAGGAATATAGTGAGTGGTATTGTAATAGTGCTGTATAGTGACAGGTGGCAGCTACACTTACAGTGAGCACAGCATCACATATGCAGTCATCAAATCGCTGTGTTGTACACCCAAAACTAACAGAACATTGTGTGTCAACTATACTCAAATTTAAAAATTACCAAAAAAAGAGGGAAGGAAATACCATTCTGCTCCCCTTTTCACTCCAAAATTGCATGATTAAGCATGAGTGTGAGGTAGGAATCATCCTTGTATGGCTACACCCTCATGTGGTCCCCATTTTTACTGCGTCATATAGTGTAAGCGTCTCACTAACTAAATATAGCTGCAGGTTTTAAAGACACATATTTTATAGACAACATATTCCCTAAACAGACAACTATCTTACCTCATGTTCAACTGAAAAGCAAAAATTGGAATTCTGTTCCAGAGCTGGCGGAATTCTGTTCCGTGTTGGGCTTACTTTGAGAAGGTAAATCTCTTGCCAGTGTGGCGCTTTTCCTAAGGAATCTTCATGGCTAGTTTGGACCATAGGGCCTTCCTAGCTCACTTTAGACCCTGCCCCCAGTGAGAGATGTAACTCCACCTGATTACTGTGGGCATTTAATGATATGACGATGAAATTAGGTAATTATGTAGAATTATTAGGACATAGTAGACCCTCAATAAATGCTGCCTTCTATCCTCTGCTGCCACATTGACTTGAACAGCATACTTCAGAGGCCCCAGTCCAATGGATAACCTTCTAGTTGGGCCTAGTGAATCCATGTGGGGTGAAAGAGGAATGTTTACACTACCTCTCTACATCAGCACATCCCCTTAGGTTTCCATATGAGAAGGGACTTCCACGTCTCTCCACCTGTTGACCAAGAGTTAGTGGGAACACCTACATTGTCTGTCTCTCCAAAAGCTCGTCCCAACAGAAGGTGTGAAAACCCACTGGTTAGAGTCTAGGGTATTCATAGGGTACCACTTTTCTCAATCAATAGAATTATGGAGCTTTAAAGGCCACAGTCCAGTCAGGCATGTTCTATCTTTGTCCTTCATGAGCTTAGGCGGCGTTTCAGGAGACAATCCTCCACCTTCATGGGTTAGGGCTTCCTAGACAGAGCTTCCCTGTGAAAAGGAAACTTCCCATTCCTTCTCTCTTAATGTGTCCTACCAGCCACTCTGTGAGTGAGGCAGGCTTGTACCCCCTGAAGTAATGTGGGGAAGTGAACATCAAGACTGCCCTTCAGATTCCACTTTCCAACAGGTGAATAGAGGGGTCTGGGTTCAAGGAGGAAGCAGAAAGCTCCACTCTGGACATCTCCCTAAAGCATATTTCATTCCAGAGAACTCTATATTTGTGAGTTAAGAGATTTTCATCCCGCCACTAATAATGCTGACATCATTTGACTTTTGGTACTTTTTACACTCCATCACCTAGAAGCTTGGGAAGGAAGAATAGTGAGTGCAAAGCTCACCTCAATACCTAGCACAAAGAAAGGCGCAGCTTCCCTTGGGACATTACCTGTAAATGTTGCCTTTACCAGGGGATCAAGAGTACACTTATCGTGATGAGCACGAGTAATATATAGAATTGTTGAATCATTATATTGTACACCTGAAACCATGATCACACTACATGTTAATTATACTTCAAGAAAAAAAATGTTTACTTTATAAACTGCCCTAGCTCCCTTTCTTATTCTTTGTAGAATTACAGGAACTATAACTAAAAACTCATCTGGAAATAAGTTATGATAGCTGCATGTAGCCAGACGTCCTCTCTCTCATAAGAACTGTCATGGCCATCCATTCAGTAGTAGCTTGGGAAAGAGAGCCTCTTATGTGGTTACATATTAAAGTACTGCATCACTTATGAAAGAAATTACATTGCTCTGTTATAATGTATTTCTTTATCACACAATAGAATAAAATATGTAAAATCTGATACACTCAACGAGCGCAAATCAAAACTGTTTATGCCTGCTGGGTCTTATTATGAAGACAAATGCTCTAGAAATGGGTGTTCATATATTTCTATTTGTATAATATACACATAAAGACGTATAAGTATGCATATATATGTAGAAAATATTTTAATGAGCGAAAGCCCAAAAATAACCTAATGTAACAAAGTGAGCTGAAACTTTGGGATTTTTATGAATTGCACGGAGCTCACCTTCAGATGAAGTCATAATACCATTAAGAGGTGAAGGCAGCTCAGGCCAGGGGAGTCACAGGGACCGCCAGCATGTGTGGTATATTCAATGTGCTGAGTAAAGGAAAAATTAAACATACAAATGCATATTTCATGAAAGCTACTTCATGAGCCTAATTAAGAAATTACAAATCCTACAGTGTGTCTTCCATGCCCTAAATCCCCTGTGGGATTTGCTTTGTTCCGATGTACCTTGCTGTCTTCGCCAAATTACTATGAAGATGATACGTGCCAGCTGATTCCTTCCCCTCCCCTAAATACATTGGCGATTGCAACAGTTCATGCACATCTTTTGAGTTTTTGGTGAGAGGAAAGGTGGTTTCTGTTTGTGACATGCAACTTCAGGTCACTTAATATTTGGCCATACCTAGCCAAATTTTTAAAAAGACACTAAGGGACTATTGATTGCATTTATCACATGATGTGGTGACTACAGCCCACTAACTTCATTTTCTTGCAAGAGGTTTTTAATGGGAGCTCTGGAGAAATTTTCAGGTAGAGGAAAGCTAGTAAAAATGGACATGTATGAAGCACAGCCCCTTGGGGTTGCCACCAGGACCTAAGACCAGGTACCCGTCCACACACCCGAAGTCCCTGGCGCACTGGTCTCTAATTTCATTTTCTTCCCTCCCTGGTCCCCGCAAAGTTACCCTTCTCCCAAAATTGGTATTTACCATTTTGGTAAATTTAGGTAACACACCAAAGCATCCCTTCGTGTCTTTACCACATATGTATGTAGCCATCAGCAAACCATTACCGCTTTGCATGCTTTTAAATGTTGCCTAAATAGCATCATACTTCATGCATTCCTCTACACCATGCGTTCTCAGTTGGAATGATAATTGGTTCTTAGAGGGGCCAAAAAAAAAAAAAGAAAAAGAAAAACCGTACTCTTTTGATGTATAAAGCACGGATATACGTATAGTTCATAAGCAGATGCACAGTATATCCGAGTCATTACAGTTTCATGAGACAGAATTAAGAATAAATGTCTAAAAAGGCTCTTTGGGGAGGCAATAAAGGGAAAAGATTTGAGAACTCCTGTTCTCCATTTGACTCTTTTCCCTTAGTTTTATGAGTTGTGACTGTGTTGATAGGTATAATTCTAGTTTATTCCTTTCCACTGTGTAGAGCGTTCCGACACATGAGTGTATTTATCTATTCTTCTATGGAGGAAAATGTCAGTTGGTCAGTTGGGTCTGTACTTGTGGACACCCGTGAGTATGTCTCCTCGTTCGCAATAAGGAGGTTTCACTGAGATGTACGTCCAAGGCTGGTGGCATTGCTGGGACTCAAGTAGAAGCATATCCAGCCTTGCTAACTGTTGGTCAAATGGTGGCTGGTACAGCGCCACCCAGATTCCAAGAAAGAGACACAAACCTCACCCCTTGAAAGGAATTTCAAAGAATATGCAGCCATCTTTAATTTATCCAGGGTGGGGACATGAGGAGGACATTCTCCCCACCTTCCCACCAATGCAATGCAGTACAGAAGAAAACTCACTCTTTCTACCAACAATACTCTCTACTTTCATCCAGTCAGTCACCTATTTTTGTGGACTGTGTGTGTGTGTGTGTGTGCGTGCACGCACATGCACATATGTGTCTGTCTATCCCTCCTTAAGAGTGGTTTTTGTACAGAGAAGGGTAGTTTGGTTTTTTGTGTGTTTTAAAAATCAACATTCAGTGGAAAAAATCAGAGAGGGTGACAGAACAGGAGAGACTCCTAGCTCTGGGAAATGAACAAGGGGTAGTGGAAGGGGAGGTGGGCGGGGGGTTGGGGTGACTGGGTGACGGGCACTGAGGGGGGCACTTGACGGGATGAGCCCTGGGTGTTATGCTATATGTTGGCAAATCAAGCTCCAATAAAAAAATATATACAATCAACATTCAATTGATTAAAGTTACAAATTCAAAAAATCTAATTCCTTAAGTTTTTAGAAGCTTAAATTTTTGTTCTATGGTTAAACCTACCAAAATTTAGGAATGACCTTTAAAAGGCCCTCTAATAATGTCAATCCCATTTCAGATTTAATTAAATGCTTTAAGCATGTTTAACTAAATTTACAAATTTAATATATTTCATTTTCTTTAAAAAGAAACTACAGTTGTCTGACTTCACAAACAAAACTTTTGAGTTAAGTGATGTTTATAAATGTAGTAAGCTTATAAATACAATAGTTAAGAATTTTAAATATTCCAATTCAGCTTATAAATTTAGTAAAATTTCAACTTAACACAAATCTGAATTAATTACTCAATTACATACTCTGATTACCTGAAACACTTCTATCCTTAATTCTAAGTTTTCTTGGGGTTAAAGGCTGCAAACCCATTATGGCATTTCACACAATTTGGGGGTTGGCTTCCCATTTAATTTAGGGGATTGGCCAGAATATGACTGAATGTTTGACCATGACGCTGATGGAACTTACCAGGGCCCTACTTATTCCTTGTAGCAGCAACTTTAAAACTTTCAAATGGGATGGCTCATAGCATCCTTTTGATGTGAGTCATATTCTCAGGCCAGATTAGCCTCTGTCACCCCCACCAAGGTGATTGCCTCACTTGATTTAATTTTGCATTTCTTTGGTTCATCAGAAATATACGTTCATTTTCCCTCTGACTCAAAAAACCTTTGACCTTGATTCTTTTCATGTAGTTCTTATCTCCTAGAACCACATGATCTTTGCAGCAATTAAAAGCCCAGTCAGATAATCTCTAGATCTCATTCATGGTTTTGTCTGACCATTTGATCACAAGCCCCAATGTTGTTCTACAGAAACCAAGCCCTGGACAACTGGGGAACACCTAGCTGGCCTGTCTGGGCCCACATGTGGGACTTCCCCAGTTAGGACCCCAGTCCTAACCACAGAGTGGTGAGGATTTCTAGGCATGCACTGGTGCAACTATCCCCGCCCTGCCCTCCTCAGCAAAGGCCTGGAAAAAAAGAGTAGAATGCTTTCCCAAAATATTTTAGAATCTTGCAGCTTTCCCTGAAACGTCCACACTTTCCTCTGAGAGTCAATTTTACAAAATGATTCGACTTTCTCTCTCTCTCTCTGGCTGAGCAACAAAATAAACACTGACATCTGGGGTTGCAGGGAGTAATTTACTGAATACTTATCATGTATCCTGCTCTATGCTAAATCCATTTTACATGTGTCATCTCAACTTCATATTTATAAAAGCCCTATGAGATAGAATTGTCCCTATTTTACAGATGAAGAAAATTGAGGCTAAGAGGTATATCATGTGAAAATGAGTCCAGTGAATCTTGGAATTAATGTCTAAAAATAAAATAGATTTTATCTAAGTAAGACATGTTTCATCACACTGGGCAATTTTCAGTGTTTTCAGCTTTTCATGTTTCCCTTTAAAGCACAAGTCAGCAAACCTTTCTAGTAAAAGGCCAGTTGGTAAATATTTTAGGCTCTGCAGGCCATAAGTATTCTCTCGCAACTACCGAACCCAGCTTCACTGTAGAGGGAAAGCAGCCCTGGACTATATGTGAATGAGGGCATGGCTGTGTTCCAAGAAAACTTGATTTACAAAATCAGGCCATAGTTTGCTGATGATGGGAATGTTCTAAAACTAGATTGTAGTGATGGTTAGTCAACTCTTGAAATTTACTAAAAATCATTGAACTGTACACTTACAATGGGTAAATTTTCATGGTATGCAAACTATACCTCAAGAAAGCTGTTAAAAACCAGTTAGAGGGAGCACCTGAGAAGCTCAGTTGGTTAAGCATCTGCCTTCAGCTCAGGTTGTGATCTCAGGTCCTGGGATCGAGCCCTGTGTCCTCATCGGGCTCCCCTTTCAGTGGGGAGTCTGCTTCTCCCCCTCCCCCTGCTCATGCATGTTCTCTCTCTCTCTCTCTCAAATAAATAAAATCTTTAAAAAAAAAAAGACAGCTAGCTTCCAGGTTTAGACAGCATGAGCTTGTTCACTGGCCACAAATAATTCTCCTCACGTAAAGCAAACCACTGCTTGTCTTTTTGTTGTTGTTGTTGTTGTTTTCAAATTCTTCCTCATATTTTATTTGTGATATATTCCTCTCAGGATCATCAGGACAAGCACCCGAAAACTTACCAATAAACTAGGTAACTCTATGCACAAAAAATTTGGCCCTGTGTTTCCTTATTTATATTTATTTTTCTTAAATACACTACTCAGGCTGAACAGAGGCAGCCAAAGCTCTACTGTGAAACACAAAACAGTTCTGGAGAGTTCTTTATCAGTTCACATACAGAAGGGAAAATTCATGCTCATGATTTGTTATCTATAAACTCAGCGCTCTCTGTTCCCCAACCACATTGACACATTTGATCTTTTTGAGGCAATTAAAAATGCATCATTGCCTATTTTCATTTATAAATCCCAACACAGGATAACCAACAAAGAATCATAGCATGGCATTACTTTCCCTTTCTTTTAACATCTCCTTGGCTGTGTAACACATTTTTTTAAATGTTTCAGTTACTTCTTTCATCCTCATAGACCTGTAAAAGATACATAGAAAGACTTTGGTCTCCTCAGGGTGTAGCTCAATTGGTGGCAATTAATGAGGACAGAACATTGAGCCTCTTCCTTCAAGGGTGTTACCAGCTGTGGAGTCCTGTAAAAGCTCCTTGCCGTGTGAGTGTGCCTGGACCGTGGAAAATGCCAGAAGAAAAACATCAGGAAGCCTTAAGAACAGTGTTAAGTCCTGGGCCTGTCCTCCAAGCTCGCTCAAGAGAAAGCTGCAAGAGAGAAAGAACAGAGAACCTCAGAAATCATTGCCCATGGGCAGAAGAGCAGTGGTTTTCGGATGCGTCAGATGCTGGTCACTTCACAGTGAGCCATTCTTAGGGCTGTCAAAAGGAAACAGAAGAAAGCCATCTCATCTTTATAATTAATTTGCTTAATCTGCACTGCCCAGGCAGCTAATCTTTGCACGATATGCTTTTGTCTGCTTACATAATTTAACTCTACCTTCTCTGTGAAAGGGGAGGGTGAGGGAGAGAAAGAAAAGAGGAGAAAGGGGCAGACCAGAAGGGGGAAGAGAGAAACAGGAAAGGAAGTGGTGATGAGGCCGGATAAAGAGAAAAGTTGGACTTTGAGAAAACATAAAACATCCAAGTTCTCCCGGACCAACCAGGTGTTGGACGCCAAGCCAGAAGACCTTTGTGAGGAAAGCCTCACCGGCCCATGGGTGACCCTGGGTGGGTCTGCCTACCACCAGTAGGATCCGAATAGATCTCTTTCTGGGCAAATACTCAACTTCCCCAACAAGCTACCTTATCACTGTCTCTGCTGATTTCAAAGTGTACATCCAACTGGACTGGTAACATGGTGATCTCAGGTCTCTGCATGCTGACTACTTGCCAAAGAGGAGAACCACTCACTTACCAAAAGCTGAAGTTTAAGAAATAATATTTATAGATCATGGCCAGCACACTCTGCTGTCTGCTCTCTTCACCTGCATGTACAAAAATGTTATTCTTGTAGAAACCAGATCATCAGAGAATTGCACTCTTTACCCATTTTAGTGTGGCTCCTCCCAATCTTGGATTTACCGACCTGACCTCTGGTCCTAGACCATCAGGCAATATCAAGGGGGTTGAGAAAAAGTGGCTCCTATCGATTTTTTTATTCTGGGGGGGGGGTGTTTGTTTTTTAGCACATAGCACCTTGTCCTCTTTAGGACAAGTCAGAAAAGAAAATTCTTTCAAAACCCAGGAGCAGGGTCTGTTACCTGTGTTCCCTCTAAACTGTGAAGGGTCTTTGGCTCAAGTTGGGATACAGGGTGCATCTCTCTCTCTCTCTCTCTCTCTTTTTTTAAACAGAATTGATTTTTAAAACGGGTTCACAGCAAAAGTGAGCAGAAAGTACAGCGATTTCCCATACCCTTTACCCCCATGCCTGCACTCCCTCCCTCACTACCAACATCCCCACCAGCGTGGTACCATTGTCAAAACCTACCCTGACTCATCATCATCACCCAGAGTCCCTAGTTTGCATTAGGGCTCCTTCATGGTGGTGAATATCCTGTAGGTTTGGGTGTATGTATAATGACACGTATCCACCACTGTAGTGTCATACAGGGTATTTTCACTGCCCTGAACATCCACTGTGCTCGGCCTATTCGTCCCTCTCCCCACAAACCCCAGGCACCCACTGATCTTTTTACTATCCCCATAGTTTTGCCTCTTCCAGAGTGTCATCTAATTGGAACCATGTGGTGTGTAGGCTTTTCGGATTGTCTTCTTTCTCTTAGTAATACACATTTAAGTTTCCTCCATGTCTTTTCATGGCCTGGTAGCACACATTTCTTTTTAGTGCTGAATATTCCATTGTCTGGATGGACCACATTTTACTTATCCATTCACCTACTGAAGGGCACCTTGGTTGCTTCCAAATTTTCGCAGTTATGAACAGAACTGCTATGAACATTCATGTGCATGTCTCCGTGTGGACAGACATTTTCAACTTATTTAGGTAAATGCCAAGCAGCATGACTTTTGGATCACGTAGTAAGAGTATGTTTACTTTCATAAAAAATAAATTCACCAAAAAAGAAAAAAAATTCACCAAACTGTCTTCTTAAGTGGCTGTACCATTCTTCACCAGCAATGCGTAAGAGTTTCTGTAGCACCACATCTTCGCCAGCGTTTGGTATTGTCAGTGTTTTGGATTTTAATGGCTCTAATGCTGTGTAGTAGTATCTCACTGTTGTTTTAATTTGCAATCCCTAATAAATAGATAATGTGGCTCATCTTTTCATGCGCTTCTTTGCCATCTGTATATCTCTGGTGAGGTGTCTTTTCAGGTCTTTGCCCATTTTTTAATTGGGTGGTTCAACTTCTCATTGTTGAGTTATAAGAGTTCCCTGTGTTGTTGTGGATAACAATCCGTTATCAGAGATGTATTTTGCAAATATTTCTCCCAGTCTGGGGCTTGTCTTCTCATTCTCTTGAAAGAACAGTGCTTCTTAAACACAAGACCCATCTCTTTTAGTGCACTGGGTGTTGTGGCATACATTTGGTGTATTAAATTTATTTGTATTTTCATATCACATTTCTACCTTTAATTCTCTTTGTCATATTTCTGTGGTTCTTCCTTTTTACTTTCTTGATACAAATGGAGTATACACACATTGTAGAGATGATAGAAAATATAGAAAATGAAAAAGAAAAGGTATCATCCTCCTCTTTACCTTCGCTCTTTACTCCTTGATAGTTCAGGTAACATTTTGAAGCAAATGGTTTCCTTCTTTTTTAAAAAAATATTTTATTTATTTATTCATGAGAGACAGAGAGAGAGGCAGAGACATAGGCTGAGGAGAAGCAGGCTCCCTGCGGGGAGCCCAATGCAGGACTCAATCCTGTGACTCAGGGATCAGGTCCTGAGCCGAAGGCAGACGCTCAACCACTGAGCCACCCGGGCGTCCCAGTTTCCTTCTTTTTTTAAATGAATACTTACCTGTAGAGTTCTTTTACAAAATAAAATCATGTCATAATACTGTTTTATAAGCCATTTTTTAACATTTCCACATGCTATGAAGTATTTTTATTTTTTTAAGATTTTTATTTATTTATTCATGAGAGGCACAGAGAGAGAGAGAGGCAGAGACACAGGCAGAGGGAGAAGCAGCCTCCATGCAGGGAGCCCGACGCGGGACTCGATCCCGGGTCTCCAGGATCAGGCCCTGGGCTGAAGGCAGCACTAAACTGCTGAGCCGCCCGGGCTGCCCGTGAAGTATTTTTATACAAAGTTATGTTCAGTAGTTACACAGCATTTCATCATTTATTTAACCAATCCCCTTTTGTTGGATATTTTAGTAGATTCCAAGTTTTCACAAAACAGATACTACAGTGAACAGCCTTGCAGCTATTTCTTTGTATGGATTCAAATACATTTGCCTCCTCTTTTATCTTAAAAATAGAACTGCAGACTCTAAAAAAATATGAAAAATTTTAAAGGTTTTTATACTTCTTGCCAAATTGTTTTCCAAAAGGGTTGTATCAATTTATACATCTATCAACAATGTACAAAAATATCTGTTTCTTAACCTTTGGCCATACTACATACTATTCTGTTTGGATCTTTGTTGCTTATTAAACCAAAATGCGTTCCAAAGTTATTTCATTCTTTGGGTAATGGCACCCAACCCCAGAAGGCTCCCTTCTGTAAGAAGGGAGTCAGCACCAGTGGCTGTGGAATGCACCACCCATGGCAGTAGCTTAAGGGGAAATGGAAGTGAAAGTGCAGGAGTCAGATGGACACGTCAAGGACACGTGTCGTGAAGTAACCCTCTATAGAACCTTTCAGAGAAAACACTGATGCCCCATGGAGAAAGCCCAACCACCACTGCGATGCATGTCACACAGACAACCCGGAAGGTCGATTAGTGTTGGCCAGAGGAACAGCAAAACCAAGAGAAAGAACGATTGAGACCAGTTAAGGAAAGAAATATTTTTCTCTCCCCTTCTCCAGCTTCACTGCTGTAACAGATCAGGACAATGTCATCAGAAAGCGGGAGGAGGCATCCCAAAGCAGATAGCCTCACTACTCTTGTTTACTGTGCTCCACACTGGCATCATTCTAAATACAAGGCATCTGTTATCTGGGGGATATACTATTATTATTTTTTTAAAGATTTTATCTATCTATTCATGAGAGACTCAGAGAGAGAGAGAGAGAGAGAGAGAGAGAGGCAGAGACACAGGCAGAGGGAGAAGCATGTGGGACCCGATCCCACATGTGACTCCAGGATCACACCCTGGGCCAAAGGCAGACACCAAACTGCTGAGCCACTCAAGGATCCCCTATTATTATTTTTTTAATTTATTTATTTACTTAGAGAAAGAAAGAGCAAGAGGGGCAGAGGGAGAGAGAGAGAGAGTCTCTAGCCAACTCTGCACTGCATGCAGAGCCCAATGCAGGGCTGATCTCACGCCCCTGAGACCCTGACCTGAGCCGAAACCAAGTGCCTGAGTCAGGCACTTAACCGACTACACCACCCAGGTGCCCCTGGGAGTTATAATGTTGTTGACGGGCTAACACATTACGAAGGATTAATATCTAGTTAATTGGGATCCCTGGGTGGCGCAGCGGTTTAGCGCCTGCCTTTGGCCCAGGGCGCGATCCTGGAGGCCCCGGGATCGAATCCCACGTCCGGCTCCCGGTGCATGGAGCCTGCTTCTCCCTCTGCCTGTGTCTCTGCCTCTCTCTCTCTCTCTCTGTGACTATCATGAATAAATAAATAAAATCTTTAAAAAAAAAAAAAATATCTAGTTAATTGATACATCATGACACATTTTCTTAGGGGAGGACAGGACCTAAGGAAATGGATACAAGCCAGGTGTGTTTTGATGAGGCATAGAAAATCCAACCAAGTCTGACAGTTTTCCAAAAAGGGGGGACAGAGGGGAGCCCTAAGACAAATGTATCCTGCCTCCTAATTCTGGCTACTGCCAACCCTGGCAAAAATGATTCTCCACAGGATGCAAAAGTCAGGCTTGACTTTATGAGTTGTGAGATTGAGCACCTGGTGTTTTTTGACTGAACTGTTTATTCAGGGAATTCGCTTTACAGGCAACCCACAGAGCACCTGCAGTTGCCTAGGGTCTCTGCATTAAATGGGCTGACAGTGTATCACCCGTGTCAGGAGGCAGAAGAGATCATTCTTCAAACAAAACAGGATTTTAACAGAAAGCAGTAAGCAAAGGACAAGAGAAATGTTGGCTCTCATCCCTTCTTCTCCAGACTCTGTCATCCCGAAATAGTGTAACATGGACACTCAAGCTGCAAGCACAAAGCAGCTTTATTCTGTCCCTTTCTGGAACATCACCAAGGGAACCTTCTCACACCCCTCCCCCAACTCATGTGCATAGGATCCACCCCCTGTACCTCAAGAAGTTGTCATAGCACCTTCCTCGTAGGCTTGTTGGAAGGGTTAGGTGAAATAAGGCATTTTAACTACTTGGTACAGCACCTAGTGTATAATACACGCTCCATAAATATTATTAATATACCATTTTTAGTTCTGCTCCTGTCGCTCTCAGAATGACTTCCCAAACTAGAATAATCAGTGACCCTCCAATGTCAATCCTTGTTAGGAGGGCACAGTTCATCCCTCGAGGCCTGCTTCCATCCATGTGTTGAACCTCATATCTTGTTGTTTATCTCAATTCTAGGTTGAAAAACTTGCACTTAACCGAATGGGCCCCGCTTCCGAGCACCAATGGGCCTTTGCATATTCTATTTCCTCTGCACCCTACACCCGTGGAACCCTCCCCTTTCCAAAAGCCCATTCGTTTGCCATCTCCTGACCTCCCTGCCCACCTCCCCTGCTGGCAGCCGGCGAGAGCTAGATGGTGTTTCATGCAACCCCGTAGCACTGTGCTTACACCCACTCTGACGCTTCCTCGCCTGTTGTCCTCGGCTTTTTACTTGTCTATGCTTTCTAGCCACATGCTTCTTCAACTTTAGCAGACCTACAGGTGACCTGGGCATGTGGTTGAAATGAAAATCCTGATGCAGTACATCTGGGCAGGGCCTAGGATCCTGCATTTCCAACAAACTCCCGGGTGATGCTGATGCCGCCGGATTGTGAGCCAAACTTTGTTTGATTTGGTTTTTTTATTGAAGTATGGTTGACGTACGATGTTAAATTCATCTCAGGTATACAACAGAGTGATTTAACAATTCTGTACATTACGCTGTGCTCACCGTAAGTGCAGTTACCATCTGTCACCATAGCACGTTACTATATTCCCCATGCTGTCCTTTTCATTCTCGTGACTTATTTATTTTATACCTGGAATTTTGTACCTCTTAATGCCTTTTACTTATTTTCCTGTCCCCTCCCCAACCCTTTCCCCTCTGCACCCACCAAGTTTGTTCTCTGTATGTCTTATTCTGTTTTGTTTATTTGTTCATTTGTTTTTGTTTTTTAGATTCTCTATATAGGTGAAATCATATGGCATTTGCTTTTCTCTGTCTGACTTATCTCACTTAGTATAATACCCTCCAGGTGTTGCAAATGGCAAGATTTCACTCTTTTTATGGCTGGGTAATATTCCATTGTGTATATACACCACATCTTTTTTATCCATTCATCTATCAATGGACACTTAGGTTGCTTTCATATTGTGACTATTGCAAATAATGTTGCAATGAACATAAAGGGGCACATATCTTTTTGAATTAGTGTTTTTACTGTCTTTGGGTAAATACCCAGTAGTAGAATTACTAGATGATATGGTAATTCTATTTTTAATTTTTTGAGGAACTTCCATACTGTTTTCCATGGTGGCTACTTCAATTTACATTTCAACCCATAGTGCACTAAGATTCCCGTTTCTCCACATCCTCACCAACATTTGTTATCTCTTATATTTTTGGTATTCGTCATTCTGACAGGTATAAGGTGATAGATATCCCATTATGGTTTTGATTTGCATTTCCCTGATGATCAGTGTTGTTGAGCCTCTTTTCATGTGTCTGTTGGCCATCCATATGTTTTTTGGGGTTTTTTGTTTGCTGTTGTTGTTGTTTGTATATTTTTTATTGGAGTTTGATTTGCCAACATATAGTATAACACCCAGTGCTCATCCCGTCCAGTGCCCCCCTCAGTGCCCATCACCCAGTCACCTTACCCCCCTCCCACCACCCCTTCCACTACCTCTTGTTCATTTCCCAGAGTTAGGTGTCTCTCACGTTTTGTCTCCCTCACCGATATTTCCCACTCGTTTTCTCTCCTTTCCCCTATGATCCCTTTCACTATTTTTCATATTCCCCGTATGAATAAAACCATAAAATGTTTGTCCTTCTGCAATTGACTTAGTTCACTCAGCATAATACCCTCCAGGTCCATCCACGTGGAAGAAAATGGTGGTTATTTGTCATTTCTAATGGCTGAGTGCTATTCCATTGTATACGTAGACCACAGCTTCTTTATCCATTCATCTGTCGATGGACACCGAGGCTCCTTCCACAGTTTGGCTATTGTGGACATTGCTGCTAGAAACATCGGGGTGCAGGTGTCCCGGTGTTTCACTGCATCTGTATCTTTGGGGTAAATTCCCAGCAGTGCAGTTGCTGGGTCATAGGGCAGATCTATTTTTAACTCTTTGAGGAACCTCCACACAGTTTTCCAGAGTGGCTGCACCAGTTCACATTCCCAGCAACAGTGCAGGAGGGTTCCCCTTTCTCCACGTCCTCTCCAACATGTGTTATTTCCTGTCTTGTTAATTTTCCCCATTCTCACTGGTGTGAGGTGGTATCTCATTCTGGTTTTGATTTGTATTTCCCTGAGGCCATCCATATGTTTTTGGAAAAATGTCTATTCAGGTCCTCTGCCCATTTTTACAGATTATTTCGTTTTTATGGAGGTTTTTTGGTGTTGAGTTGTATGTTTTTTATTAATTTTGGATATTAATCCTTTATTGGATACATCATTTCCAAATATCTTCTTCCATTCCATAGGTTGCCTTTTTGTTTTATTGATGGTATCCTTTGCTGTGCAAGAGCCTATTATTTTGGTGTAGCCCCAATAGTTTATTTTTGCTTTCGTTTCCCTTGCCTGAGGAGACATAGCTAGAAAAATGTTGCTAAGGCTTATGTCCAAGATATTACTGCTTATGCTTTCTTTTAGGAGTTTTATGGTTTCAGGTCTCACATTTAGTTCTCTAACATGGACAACACTTTGAGTATCATGATGCTAAACAGCGGGCTCTTTGATATCAGGTATCCTATCTCCTTAACTGACTGTCTCCAACACTCAGCCCATTCTCAGACAGGTAATATCTTCTTCTAGATGTAGGTTAAATGAATATATGATTGAATGAACATAACAGGGCATTCTGCCCCAATTACTCACTTCTGTAAAAAGGCAGCAGCAGGCTTCCTGATCTAGAAAAGTTTTGCCTCAATTTTCTCTACTTAGGACTGTGTTACAAGACATTTACTTCTATTGCACAGCTCACTTCACTTCTCATCTTCCTGTTCCAACCTGTGATTCCCCTGTTCCAGTTACTATCAATGAGAAGATGTCACAGTCATGGTAAAGTGGAATAGACAAGCAAAAGAATGAGATGTAGGAGAAGAGGAGAGGGGAAAGAAGGAAAGGAAGGAAAGGGAGAGGATATGGATAAAAGGAGAGGAATAGAGAATGTCAGAGGAAGGAGAAACATCTAATCCCTCACGTCACATAATTTCAGCTCACACATCTATTATCCTTGCACACCTGAACTTCCTCTCAATACTTTCCCCATGTACCGACCTTGACCTTCTTCATTTATTAATTTATCCATTCAATACGTCCACCTAGCAGCAGCCACTGAACCAAGGATACGTTTGTGAGCAAAAACTAACATAAACTTAGAGTTTATAGTCCAGAGGGTGGGTAGAGAGAGAAACTAATTGAATAAGCACCCATTGTAAAATTATAATGTTAAAAGCAGAGAAGTTGTCTCTGGGAAATAGATGATTGAGCTGAGGGTTTGCAGCAATTAACCAAGTAAAGGGGAAGTGGAAGTTTGCAAAAAGTAAACACTGCATGTACAAAATCATTGCAGCTAGAGTGAGCATGGCACACCAGAGAAACCAAAAGATCAGAGGTCCAGGGACACCTGGGTGGCACAGTCAGTTAAGCATCCAACTCTTAGTTTCAGTTTAGGTCATGATCTCATGGTCATGAAATCAAGCCCTGTGTCAGGCTCCACACTCAGCATGGCATCTACTTGAAATTCTCTCCTTCTCCCTCTGCCCCTCTTGCTCATGCGCTCTTTTTCGCTCACTCTCTCTTTCTCACTCACTCTCTCTTTCAAATAAATAAATCTTTAAAAAGAGAAAGAAAGAAAGGTCAGAGGTCCTGGAGCCCTAGATAAGAGAGTTGACCAGAGAAGAAAGAGACTGCATGGTAGCCAGCCTCCAAGATGGCCCCCAATGATCCCTGCCTCTTGGCATTCACACTCTTGTGTCGTCCCCTCCCACATTGTACCAGGGTCAGTCTGTGTGACCAATTGTACACAACAAAAGTAATGGTATGGCACTTTCAAGATTAGGTTATAGGGCACGTGGGTGACTCAGTCAGTTGCGTGTCTGCCTTCAGTTCAGGTTGTGATCTCAGGGTCCTGGGATTGAGCCTCACATCAGGCACCCTATGCAGTGGGGAGTCTGTTTCTCCCTCTGCCCCTTCCCCTACTCATGCTCTCTCTCTCTTGCACTCTCACTCAAATAAAAATAAATACACTACCCTATGACCCAGGAATTGAACTACCAAGTATTTACCCAAAGGATACAAACATATTGATCCAAAGGGGCACCTACACCACAGTGTTTGTAGCAGCAGTGTCCACAATAGCCAAACTATAGAAAGAGCCCAGATGTCCATTGACAGAGGAATGGATAAAGAACATATGATATATATATGATGGAATATTACTCGGCCATCAAAAATGAAATCTTACCATTTGCAACAATGTGGATGGAACCAGCAGGTATTATGCTAAGTGAAATCAGTCAATCAGAGAAAGACAATTATATGTTTTCACTCATATGTGAAATTTAAAAAACAGTGCAGAGGATCATAGGGGAAGGAAGGGAAAACTGAATGGGAAGAAATCAGAGAGGCAAACCATGAGAGACCCCTAACTCTAGGAAACAAACTGAGGGTTGCTGGAGGGAAGGTCAGGGAGGGATGAGGTAACTGGGTGACAGGCATTAAGGAGGACATGAGATATAATGAGCACTAGGTGTTATATGCAACTGAGGAATCACTGACCTCTATCTATGAAACTAATAATATATGTTAATTAATTGAATTCAGATGAAATAAAATGTTTTAAAAGAGAGAAAAAATAATTTTTAAAAATCTTTTTTAAAAGATTAGGTTATAAAAGACTACAGCTTCTTTCTTGGGTACATTCTTGCTCTCCTCTCTCTTGGAGTAAGCAGCCATGTTTTGAGTAGCCCTCTAAAGAGGCACACATGCCTAACAGTCTGTAAGAATCTAAGGCCTGCCAATGACCATGGGTAAGCCCACAAACATATTCTATAGCCCCAGTCAAACCTCAAGATGAGCACAGCCCTTACCAACAGCTGAACTTGAATCTTATGAGACACCCTAAGTCAGATCTACCCAGCTAAGCCACAGCTGGATTCCTAACCTTCAGAAACTGTGTGAGATAACAAATGTTTGCTGCCATCAGCTGCTAAATTTCAGGGCAATTTGTTATGCAGCAATAGATAACTAATGCAGATCACATACTATATCACTAGCATGCTAAGTTTTGTGGGGCCTTGTAAACTCTCCCTAGTACCCTGAGGGAAAAAGATAATGATATGGCAGTTCATGTCACCTCAAAAGATAGAGAGAGGCTCCTGGGAAATTTGGGGGGGAGTGGCCAGCCTACTGTGAACACAGAGATAACAGTTGGGCTCCTTCATGTGTTCTCTGCAGCTTACCATAATCCGTCAACCTAGGTAAAGTCCAGGGTACCATGGGCCCAAATAAGTTTAAGTGAAATACGTCTTATAAAAGTTAAATATCTTTTAATTGGCTTTCAAATCTTATTTTAGTAGTTAAATCATAGGATCCTAAGTTAAAGTATTAAAATGTAAGCAAACAAGAGGATAGACTCTTGCAGTTGTTCCATACTACATAATATGTGGGAGAGGACTACCAGCTAGAAACAATGCCTGCAGGTCCCCCAAGGCAGAGATAATAAATCTATGACACCTGAAAGGAAGGTCTCCAAGGGACTTAGTAGAATTGCACCCCTCTCAGTTTACCAGGCATTGTCACTTGGGAAGCCTAGAGCTGAATGTCTACATTCTAAGAAAGTCTTTATAGCTTGACATGATAGCAGCTGTGCATCCTTGAGGAATCTTCCATTTGTTGAAGAGAAGGAGAGACCTTGAAGAGATAACTCACTTTCAAACTGAACCATAAGGCAGAAAGACAAGCCTGAGGTCCTGTGAGAAGACGTGGGCTACTGGAGAATATTCTAGCATCTGAGTTCATAAAATGGCAGAAATAAAAATAGAAGAGGAGGAAGCAAAGTTAAAACAGAACCTATCAGTAAATAAAGCTGAACCAAACTGTAATGTGCAGAGAGTAAATTCCCTTTCCTGTGACTAACCATAAAAGTCCTCAATCACCAGTGAGCTTTAATGATATGTGCTGGAAATTTTATGATAAGAAAAGAATTCTTTATTAAGTATTTCCTTACCAGTCTTTGGGGATGGTGGGGTGAGGCTGGTAGATTCCATTAGGGTAATAACCACCAAACTAAAAATTCTTTTCCTTTGGTTTAGAATTTAGAATGAAAAGACATCAAAAATAAATCTGCTTGGGAAAACAATTATTTGAAGTTCCTGTCATCTTAATATTAGGATAGTGTACAACTTGGGCCTGCGTAGAGAGAATAAGAATCTCTGTGTTTTTGGAAAGACACTAAAATCCTGCTCTCCAGAGCATGGCAGAAAGTCATGGCACTTCCACTAATTTTAGGAGTGGTCAGGCTTCTTTCACCTAAGAGCTGCCTCCTTTATGAATTTTCAGGAATAGTTCTCCATAGGACCATTGGTTCAAGACTCATGCACACGTGTTATCCAAATGTATCTTATTTTTGGTCCATTAGAATGTCCCTCTGATCATTTCTAGGTTCCACTAGAGCCCCAAACCAAGCTTTCCAGATATTGGCATTGCCCCTGACAGTGCTTGGCTCACAGCAGTGTTGCTCTCATCACTGCCTACAAATTTATCAATAATGAAAATTAATAATAATTAAGGGGGAAAATGCCAGGGACTGTGCTGAGCTTCTGAATAAAGCTCATCTCTTTCTGCTATACGTGTTCACAGTCCCATGCTGTTAGGATAGGACAGGCCCTGCTGCAGTAACAAATGAACACCGGAATCTCCGGGACTTCGTGCAGAAGTGTTTATTATTTAATCACATTTAGTCCATCTGCCTCCATTTTGTGGCTCTGCATCTGGAACATATGGCTTAAAGGGTCAGAGTAGCTTGTGATGAAATAGATGGATATGACATGCAGCTTCTTAATGGCTTTGTTCCAAGAGAGGCACATGTCACTTCCCATCAGAGTTCATTGGCCAGGACTAAGGATCTGTTCAAACCTAGCTTCAAGGAATTATGGCGAATTTAGGGGTGAATGTGGTGAGTAAGTGAGCACTACAGTCTCTTCCATACAAGAAAATAAACTATTTAAATGAGAATAGAATCAGTGCTCAATGGAGACAGGAACAGCATAGATATACGCACACTCAGACTTGTATGTTCACCATCTTCCCTAGACCCTTGTGCCTGATGCTAGAGCTCGCGTGGTCAGTGAAATTCCAAGTTATGGGGGAACCACTGGTGCTTCTAGAACAGTCTCTGAGCAGAACCATAAGGTCCTCAGAAAGGTGGGGCATCTTCTAGGCAGTGGTGGCTCTGAAATGACAGCACATAGAACAGAGAAGGGGAGAGCAACAGGCCAAATTCCAGCTGAAATGCTTGTGTTCAAGCTCACCTTTTCATCGGAGGCACAAGATTTTTAGTTTCCAATAACTGAACACTGTACTGTTCTTCAGAGACAGGAAACGCCTACCTGAACTACGTACTTGAAAGGAAGGTTCTACCATGAATTAAAACTTAGATATTTGACATGGTGGATGACTGGCCAGCCAGGAAGCAAGAGATACCGTTGTGGGTGGTTTCCCATGTCTCCTGTGGTCTCTGCTTGCATTCCTAACAAGCCCAAGGAGGTGAGGAATCAGCCGTATCCTACAGTGATCTCTGGGGGGCATCTGCGGTCATTGCACCTGGGTCACTCATGGGGAGGCTGGACTTTGCCAAGGGACAAGCCTTCTGCCCGGATTGGAAGTGAACGACACCGTAGGGGTGATCAAGTGTGAGCCTCTCATTTAACACAAGAGGAAACTAAAAAACAAAACAAAACAAAAACACACAAGAGGAAACTCAAAGTTAACCAAATGGGGGTGTTTCCGAGGCTGATCATAGCCTTAAATAACTTAGATGCCTTCCGATCTTCAAGTGGCCGCCTATCAAATTACAAGAGGTGGGCAGGCTCCACCTCAGTGACCCACACATTTCTTCTGACCCTCAAGATGGCCTGCCATGTGGCTCCTGCTCCCCACAGGAACTCCCCCGGGGTCCCACGGCCAACAGTAAGCTCTCTTCTACTCTTTCCTTGTTGTTCCTTTTCTCTTTCTCTAGTTGTCTTTCCTGCGTGCTTCTCGGGCATGCTAGAGCTGTGTCCAGGCTCTGCTGCTTCTTCCAGGTGCCCAGATATTGGAAGCTCATCATCACTGGGCTCTGCTTTCTTATAAGTGGTCTTTCCCGACATGGCGACAGAGGTGGCCACTGGCAGCTCCAGATCTTCCCTCTGCTGCTTTAGTAAGACCAGTGGAGAAGAAAGCTTCTTCCCTGAGAGGTCACCCAGAGTCCTGCACCAGGCTCCCACACCACCCACAGACTCTAGGCATGGCATCTGCCCCATGTGGACAGCGTGGCTCCCCAGCCATACACCGAGCAGGCCAAAAACAACTCTTCACCGTGTTTGAAGAGGTAGAGAGGTGACTGCCTCGTTCTGCTCTCCTATGTATTTTCAGAGCAAGGCCCCTTCACACTGTAGTTGACAGTTCCTCAGCCATGGACTGCTCTTCCAGGGCCAAGGCTGGGCAATGCCCAAAGGGCAGAAGGAGCGGTCTCTTCCTTGCCCCGGACTCAGAGGACTCGTGTATTCCTGCCATTCTGTGCTGTTCAGCCCGGAGGAGAAGTACCGATATTCGTGACTTTCTCTGAGAGGAGGAATGTTTTCCAGACTTTGTGTCATCTGCAAGAATCTATGAAATTATTTAAAAGCATTTTGCCCTGTCAATGTCTCCTACACTCCACTACAAATGTCATCCCGTTGCAGAGGCCTGAATAAAATCTTTTACCAAGAAAAGGCTGCCTTGGCCAAAACACACAGCAGGAAGACTCACTGCTGTCTCCTTCTTTCATGCCCCCTACGGTTCAATTACACCAAGTTACCCAGAGCTTCTAAAATTACATTTAAAAGAAAAAAAAGGATTGACGTTTGCATTTTTATCGAGTGGTTTCATGAACAGTAAGTGTGCCTGTGAGAGCTAGTTCTACAGTTTGAAACCCTAAAATGGGGGTTTTATCCAAGAACTTGGATAACAGAAACCTAAAAACAGTTTAGGCAAGGAGGTAAAGAGAGCCAGGCAGGTATCTCAAGGAAGCTGTGTTTCCACCTACGAAAGTGCACCCAAGCTCTCAGAAGCCAGGCCGAGCCACTTATCAAATAAATTCATTTCATTTCAGAATAAGTGATAAATATGGTCATCCAAAAGTCTTAGGAAGAGTCATCATTTTAAGAACGAGAAAACATCCAACGGGGCACCTGGGTGGCTCAATCGGTTGAGTGTCTGCCTTTGGCTCAGGTTGTGATCCCGGGGTCCTGGGATCAAAAACTATCCAATGATAATTGCTCCATTCATACCCTCACTTCAAGGCCAGCAAGAAAACCATGGCCCCCATAATGACTCCATTGGAAGGCTTTTAATTTTTTTTAAGATTTTCTTTATTTATTTATTCATGAGAGATACAGAGAGAGACGCAGAGAGAAAAGCAGCCTCCCCGCAAGGAGCCTGATGCAAAACTTGATCCCCGACCACAGGATCACACCAGGAGCCAAAGGCAGGGGGTCAACCACTGAGCCACCCAGGCGTCCCCATTGGAAGGCTTTTATAATTAGCCAAAGTGTGGGATATGCTGCCTCATTAGCAACTTCCCCACCCCTTCGGAAAAACAGAATCTAACACTTCACTCAGATGGGAAGGGAAATAGGTGTGACAACTGTCAAATTTTGAGAAATAGGGTCTACTAATTTAATATATTTGATAGGAGCTAAAACGTTTAGAAATAGGTAGCTTTTTATTTTTTTCAAAGATTTTATTTATTTATTCATGAGAGACAGAGAGAGAGGCAGAGACACAGGTGGAGGGAGAAGCAGGCTCCATGCTAGAGCCTGATGCGGGACTCAATCCTAGGACTCCAGAATCACACCCCGGGCGGAAGGCAGGCGCCAAACCACTGAGTCACCCGGGCTGCCCCAATAGGTAGCTTTTTAGACATCCATTGAAACCACACCCCATTTCTAGGTCACATTTTTATTTCTGTCTTTGTCTTTTTTTCAACTAAGAGTAATTGGATTGAAGACAAAGCTTTGTGTAGTTTGCCTAAAGCCACCCCATAGTTCCAAAGGAACCAAGGAGTGTCATTCAGCCAAGGCGCCTATCCCCACTAGCACCACCCCATCAGCCTATTAGCTTTGGCTGTGGCCACGCCTGGAACCAGAAAGTTCTGTGGTATCCCGAAGGGTTCCAAGTCCACCACGCATCTTGTTGACATTTGATCTCTCTGCGTTGCGGTTTTTCACTGCTAAGGAACTTCATCTATATTGTGACTGATTCACTATTTCGATTCGTATTCATATCTTTTCGATCATCCTGAGTGCAGTTCAAAAATATCAGCAATTCGTATTCCACAGCACAGGGTTACAGTTTGTAAGAATATTAACTACATCGGAAGGGAAAACAGATCGGACCCATGGGGGCAGCAAAATACTCTTGAATAAAAACTTATTCTCCTGGTGTCTGTCAGATGCTCCCCGATGTCTGTCAGAACTCCAGATGCTCTGACATCCTCTCTTTATGCAGTAGCAGCCAGACAGATGAGTAGGAACACCTAAAATAGAAAACGATGCAAATGATGTAGGCACCTCAAGAAAATCCTACACATTGAGTTCATTGGGTCATTACATTTGTCCCTAAGATAACCAGCTTTTAAAACCAATTTTACAAGACCCATGGGCTATTTCGCTATTTCAATTACATTTAGTTTCATGGCTGAATTAATAACAAATGATGTTTATGGTACGAGAAGGATTATAAATACTCAAGGTGATATTTTCAAGAGGTCACCATATTTTAATTGCTATGTATAATTATTTTCATTTTCACAGATGAAACATATGACCCACAAAATAATAGCCCCGAGTGAAAATAATGTGCATAGAAAATATTGCCACCACTTGAAAATGTGACCACTACTATATAATATATTCAGAAAAAGTTGGCATCTCATGGGACATATCTTGGTCTCCACCCAAAGGAATTTATTTCCACACTGATGTTCAAAAATGACCTTGTAAGAGAGTATCTCAGCCATAAATAGTTCCCCCAGGACCCATAGCATCAATATATTTGAGTGGAACTTGGGTGGATTTTTTTTTAAAGCACTGCTAACAATGAAATTTTCAGAGAGGTGAGGCTAAGAAAAAATAAGGTGTTCTATCATTACACTTTTTCATTGGTTTGGAAATGCTTCCATCCATCTGAATGAACCTTTTACGCGCCAAGCACAATCTGATACTAAATCATAAAACTTTGCCTTGTAAGCTGTCTCCGTCTTCCTGCTGTTCCCTGAAACTTAGATGCCAATCACCTCTCCTTGCCTTTCAGCTCCATTTTCCTAACCTTATTGATCTATGCACCTCTTTCTTTTCTCCATCTTCCACAAAACCACCTCTAGCAGTCCAAGGTCTAGTTTGGAAATGAGCTCCCCCAGAGCTTCCTGCCTTAACCCCACCTTCCGTGATCAAGACTGTGGGGTTCTCTGATTCTGAGGATGGAGGGCTGCCTTTCATTTGCAAGATCATCCTTTGCCCTGGGGAGCAGCCTCGCTCCTCACAGAGGCCCTCCCTAATTCGAGTCTACAGTACATTGGAAACTTCGTGAAAGAGAACCTCTGCTTTGTTCATTGCCCTATACCCAACACCTAGCACAGTTCCTAATATGCAGCAGGTACATGAGGACTCGAATAAAATTATTCCCTCTGTGTTTTATTGGACCCAAATTATTAAATGGCCAGTGTGTCTCCCTGAATATTCTGTAACCCCTTCCATTACTGTGCATAAGCAGTCACTCAGAAAATGATAAAGAAAAAAAAAACTCTAGGGGCATCTGGGTGGTTCAGTCAGTGAACCATCTGCCTTCGGCTCAGATCATGATCTCAGGGTCCTGGGATCGAGCCCCATATTGAGCTCCCTGCTCAGCGGGGATCCTGCTTCCTCCTCTCCCTCTGTCCCTCCCCCTGGCTGGTTCTCTCTCTCAAATAAATAAATAAAATCTTTTTTAAAAAGAAAAGAAAAGAAAAAAACCTCTAGCAATATTAATCGATACACACCTACTGGGTGGCAAGCAGAGAACTATATGGCTAACACAAAAACATTGTGTCTGAGGTTCTCAAACTGACATCTTAGGACCACTATTGATACCTTAAGGGCCTGCAAAGTCCAGGAATTCTTTTTAATTTTGCATTTTCCATCAAATAATCATCTAAAGTTTTAATATGGGGGTACCTGGGTAGCTCAGTTGGTTAAGACCGTGACTCTTGATCATGATCTCAGGGTCACGGGATCGAGCCCTGCATCTGACTCCCTGCTCAGTTTGAGATTCTTTCCCTCTCCCTCTTCCTTTGCCCTTCCCCCTACTCGCATATGTGCTCTCCCTCTTTTTCTCTCTCTAAAATCAGTAAATAAATCTTTTTAAAAAATAAAGTTTTAACATGCCACATTCTAGATCCTCAGAGTGTCTTCTTTACATGAGACACTCTCTTACTTTCAGCTATGTCTTTTTGTCTTTTACAATCACTTTGGCCTTCAAGCGATTTCACAGAATGACAGCGTTTAACTTCATAGCGTGTTGATAAGCATGTCTGGCTTCCTCTGGGTTGGCATTTCCTAATGTTCAAATGACAGCAATCAGCCCACATCTGCCTTTGAAGTCTTCCTGAATTCTCGTATGAGGCGGAAAGGCAAAACTTGATTTTGCAGCACTAATTTGTGCTTGAAAGACATGTTCATAGAACAAGACTTGAGTTTCTAAAGTATTTTGTTTTTCAGAAACCAAGACTGCTTAATGTTATGAAAACTTCATAATGTAATGGACCAAAGTATTAGATTAATTGTCAAGGGTTAATATGAAAACAGGAAAGGGGCACCTGGGTGGCTTAGTGGTTGAGCATCTGCCTTTGGCTCAGGTTATGATCCCAGGGTCCTGGGATTGAGTCCCACATCAGACTCCCCATGGGGAGCCTGCTTCTCCCTCTGCCTATGTCTCTGCCTCTCTCTGTGTCTTTCATGAATAAATAAATAAAATCTTTTTTTGAAAGAAGAAAGAGAAAGAAAGAAGAAAAGAAAGAAAGAAAGAAAGAAAGAAAGAAAGAAAGAAAGAAAGAAAGAAAGAAAACAGGAAAAGAGTCCAGCCACTTTTTTTAAGAAATTAAATACTAATTCTAAACTTTATATAGAAATACAAAGGACTGAAGTTCCTAAAAAAGAAAAACAAAACAGGAGGATTATATCCCTGCCTTCAAGACTTACTCTAAAGTTATAGCAATCAATACAGAGGGTTTTGGTGTGTGATCCACCAATAAATCAACAAAATACCATAGAGAGAAGAAAAATTGACACACCTATGGTCAAGGGATTTTTGACAAAGATTCCATAACAGTCAAGTTGGGGAAGTAAAGTATTTCAACAGCTGATGCTGGAACAAGTGGATATTCATATTTAAAAAGATGAACTTTGACCCATACCTCACACCATATCTGAAGATGGTCGCTAGCCTGAATATAAAAGCTTAACAATAAACCTACTAGAAAAATAGGCAGGGATTTCTTAAACTGAATGCAAAAATCTCCATCCTTAAAATAAAACAAAATTGATAAATGGAACTTCAGACAAATTTAAAACTTTCACTTTTCAAAAGACACTTCTGTTAAACACACACACACACCATTAAGAAAATGAAAAATCAAGCCACAGACGTGGAGAAGTTATCTATCCATCTATCTATCTAATTTGTATCTAGAATGTGTAAAGAACTCCTACAAATTAATTACAAAAAATACAAACAATTGAATAAAAACTGAGTAAAACATTTGGACATGTCAATAAAAGAAGATATATGAATGGCCAATGAAAACATGAAAAGATGCTCAGCACTATTCGTTACCACGTAAGTTCAAATGAGAACCACAATGAGAGACTACTACATATTCATTAAAATGACTACAATTTTAAATTTAAATAAAAAATCTAAATTGAAAAATTAAAAACTAACAATACCAAACTTGTGTTGGCAAGGATTCAGAGCAAAGAGAACTTTCATACATTGCTAGTGCAAATGTAAAACAATATATCCATATGGCAGTTTCTTAATAAAGACAAACATAAAGCTACCTCATGATCTAGCAGTTCCAATTCCAGGAACTAAATAAAGTAAAGTAAAAGCATATGTCCTCGAAAACACTCTATCAAGAATGTTCAGGGGTGCCTGGGTGGCTGAGTCAGTTGAGCATCCAATCCTTGGTTTCTGCTTGGGTCATGATCTCAGGAGTCATGGGATAGAACCCCAAGTCCATGATCAGCAGGAAGTCTGCTTGAAAGATTCTTTCCCTCTCCCTCTCCTTTCCCTCTCCTTCTCCCTCTGCCTCTCTCTCTGACCCCCTCCACAAATAAGTAGATAAATCTTATTTTTAAAAAGAATGTTCATTGTAGCTTTATTCATAATATCCCAAAGCTTCAAACAGACCAAGCACCCATCAGCAGGAGAATGAAAAACATCATGGTATAGCTATACTACGAAATACAACTCAACAACAAGAAGAATGAAAAAAAAAAAACAGCAACAAGAAAGAACTATGAATGCATGAACTACGAATACATGAATGAATCTCAAAATCATTAAGTTGAGTGAAAGAAACCGGAGGCCAAAGAGTATATACCCTGTGATTCCATGTATAGGGAGTTCTAACACAGGCAACACTAATCTACTGAGATAGAAATCAGAACAGAGGTTGCCTGGTGGAAAAGAAAGTGAACAGGAAAGGGGTACAAAAGAACTTTCTGAGGTGATGGAAGATTATCTTGATTGGGGTGTTGGTTCCATAGGTGTACATATTGTTAAAACTCAGTGAACTGTACACTAGAGATTAGAACATTTTGCTGTATGTCATTGTACTTCTCACACACAGAGAGAAAACAGAAAACAGAGTAAGAGAAACAGCTGGTGTAACATTTTTTTATGATGTTGTTCCATGTGTTTTTATTTTTCTTCAACTGTGGTCGCCCTGTGAAGTGCTATTTTTAGAATGTAAGTCATAGAGATAGGAGCTACATCTGTTTACCTTGCTTACCATAATACCAATCCCGTTGCCAATTACTAGTGTGGTGGTTTGATGAGGAGGATGAGAGCAGAGGATAGTTCATGATTAAATAACAGCAACTTGCTCTGAGTGCAGAAAAAGGAATTAGCAGAAAGCGAGTGGCAAATATCTTAGAGCATTTCAATTTAAGGTGCATCATGTATGAAGCAATCTGTACCATCCGAGCATACAGACCATCAGTTCAATAGTTGCTAACTGTGCGAGTTGTTTGCATCCATTCCATTTCTTCTCTACTTCTGTTGAGTTCAAATGGTACCATCTGTCACTTGAGTTTAAAACAGACATCTTTACCACTACAAGTGTGTTATGCAGAACAGGAGAAGGGAGTGTGGCAGGTAATAGATGAACGATATCTTGATGTTGCTTGAGAAGTAATGAAACATGAAGCCCTGTGAGCCCTTTATCCTAAAAACAAGATCTAATTGAATGAAAATGATTGGTTAGATCACCTAGTTCAACCAATGAAGCTTAAAAATACAAAAGGTCTTGCCTGGGTTGGCTGAGAGCACTTAAAAAGAGGAGGCAAATATATCACCAGTATTATTTTTTAAGATTTTATTTATTTATTCATGAGAGAGACACACACAGAGAGAGGCAGAGACACAGGCAGAGGGAGAAGCAGGCCCCTCTTGGGGAGCCCGATGCGGGACTCGATCCCGGAACCCCGGGATCATGCCCTGAGCCGAAGGCAGACGCTCAACCACTGAGCCACCCAGGTGTCCCTACCTCTAGTATTATTAGATGTCCACAATAGGAATTCTGTCTTGAGAGGAAGAAGGACAAGGCCCAAACCTACTTGGGAAGCCCCAAAGGTAATAGAAAATGGTCCAGCGATGCACATCCATGACTCATGGGTATAGTTGAGTCATTTATAAGACACAAAAAGATCAGAGTGAGATACCTGAATCCTTAATTGCATGGATGTCAATAGAGAAGAGTGGGGGGGGGGGGGGATCCCTGGGTGGCTCAGCGGTTTGGCGCCTGCCTTTGGCCCAGGGCGCAATCCTGGAGTCCCGGGATCGAGTCCCACATCAGGTTCCTGGCATGGAGCCTGCTTCTCCCTCTGCCTGTGTCTCTGCCTCTCTGTGTGTGTGTGCCTCTCGTGAATAAATAAATAAAATCTAAAAAAAAAAAAATGTCCTTCATCTTGAAAAACAAAAGAGAGAGAGAGAGAAGAGCGGTGAAGGGGTGGGAATGGGGGGGTCTCAAAGCCTACTGGTGCTTGCAAAATCCCCTCCTAAATACCAAAAGAGATTGTATGATAAAGGGATATGTCAGAAAAACAGTAAATATTGATGTATGGGAACATTGGTAACAGAGAGCCCTGGTTCTTCTCTCCAATTTCCACCAATAAACTGTGGTCACTCAGGCAAGTGAAAACAGTTCCTTAAACAATGTGTCCCGAGCTGGCCGTGAAGCATATAAGAAATCCTGTGGCAATGCATTATTTCAAAAAAGAAAATGGAGTCACACAGTTGAGCATCAGATAAATGCAAATTACTGTTATTATTTTCACTACTGCTGTCAAATTCTTCTAAGAGATCCTTTCAGCTATTATAGGCATCTTGGTGTATTTAAAATTTCTACCTATAATAAACAAGTGGTAATGCGTGCCCTTATGATGGGCTATCAGTAAAATAAAGAGGAAAGCAACACTTTGCAAATTACTTTCAAATCTGCCTTTAGAAGGCTTGCCCACAGACAGAAAGGGATTACAGTGAATCTCAATTCAAATGTCTGATGTAAAATTTCATAGTTAAGGCAGTGTGTAATGAGATCAATGAATATTCCTATATAGTTTGAATAGTAATCATGTACTAGAGAACATATTTTTAAATGAATCAACAGAATTAAAATAATAAGCATAAAGGTAGTCATGCAGCAAGAACCATAACAGTAAAAAACTACAAATAACATATGCCTAACATTAGGGGAATAGTTAAGAAAATAATGATATTTCACTTAAATTAAATACCATTCAGACATTAAAAACTATAATACTAATATATATGTATATTTATATATTTATAAATATTTATATATTTATAAATGTATATAAATACATATATATATATATATATATATATATATATATATATATATATATTACAGGGGATCTTAAAATGCCATGGGAAATGCAGTTAAGTGACTGAAACAAGATTCTCGGACGCCTGGGTGGCTCAGTCAGTTAAGAGACCAACTCTTCTCTTTGGCTCAGGTCATGATCTCAGGGTTATGAGATCCAGCCCCCTATCCAGCTCTGCACTGGGTGTGGAACCTGCTTAGGATTCTCTCTCTCTACCTCTCCCTCTGCCCCTCCCCTACCTTAAAAAAAGTGACTGAAGCAAGATTCTTTTTTTTTTTTTTAATTTATTTTCTTTTTTTTTTTAATTTATTTATTTATGATAGTCACACAGAGAGAGAGAGAGAGAGAGAGAGAGGGGCAGAGACATAGGCAGAGGGAGAAGCAGGCTCCATGCACCGGAAGCCCGACGTGGGATTCGATCCCGGATCTCCAGGATCGCGCCCTGGGCCAAAGGCAGGCGCTAAACCGCTGCGCCACCCAGGGATCCCTGAAGCAAGATTCTAAACTACATGTATCTGTTATGCCAATACATAAGGGAGAGAGAGACACATAAGTATACACACACACACACACAAATATGACACAGATACATTAAAAAATTGACAATCATTTTTTCTTTAAATGTAATTCTATTTTGCATTGCTTTATAATAAATAAGCATTTGTACATTTGTAATTGAAACAATAATGGAGGCATTTGGGTGGCTCAGCAGGTTAAGTGTCTGCCTTTGGTTCAGGTCATGATCCTGGGGTCCTGGGATCGAGCCCTACGTTGAATGAAAGCTGAGCAGGGAGCCTGCCTCTCCCTCTCTCTCTCTGCCTGCCACTCCCTGGGCTTGTGCTCACTCACTCTCTCTCTGTCAAATAAATAAATAAAATCTTTAAAAGAAAGAAAAAAAACACAATAATGACATATCCCATTCATTCGTTCATTCATTCATTCATTTTAGAGAGGGAGGGGGAGAGGAAGAGAGAAAATCTTTTTTTTTTCAAAGATTTTATTTACTCATGAGAGACACAGAGAGAGAGAGAGAGAGAGGCAGAGACACAGGCAGAGGGAGAAGCAGGCTCCATGCAGGGAGCCCGATGTGGGACTCGATCCCAGGACTCCGGGATCAGGCCCTGGACTGAAGGTGGCACTAAATCACTGAGCCACCCGGGCTGCCCCAAGAGAGAAAATCTTAAGCAGGCTCCATGCCTAGTGGAGCTGGTCGTGGGACTCAACGCAGGGCTGGATCTCACAACCCTGAGATCATGACCTGAGTGGAAATCAAGAGTTGGACACAACCAACTGAGGCACCCAGGCACCCCCATACTCTATTCATTTAAAATCTTGACTAAAATACATACAGTGCTAAGACCTTCCCACATATCATCTATCCCCCAATCCAATCAAACCCCCAGGATATCCAATAATAATAATTCAGGGCATATCCTGCTATATCTCTCACTATGCTGGTATAAAAACAAATACAGATGAGAGACAAGGTCTATTTTTTTTTACCAGACTTATGTCATAGTCTGTTTTTCCCAGAAGATTGTTTCCCCCCTACTTCATAATGTATCCCTGCATCTAAGTCAATATATATAGCTATAATTCATTTTTCTAGTAATCATTCAAAGCAAGAATTTGCATGATTAATTCAACCATTTTTCTGCTGAGGAACATTCACGGTGTTTCCAGTGTTATCCCTACCAGAAAAAGCTGCCTGGATGTACCTATAATTACACCTTCTGTTACGGTGTGTTTAATCCGTAGGATGGATCCCCATAGCTGGGATTGCTGGGCCAAAGGTGTATCCATTTTTTCATTTTTACAAATATAAAAAGATAGCTTTCCCTAAAAGCTCTACATTCGCTTTCCCACAACAACACACAAATGTCTGTTTTCCCAGATTATCACCAGTACTGAATGTTATTGAATCATTCTTCAAATCCACATTCCTTTGAATGCTGATAAGGCTAAGCCTCCTTTCATTCGTTTATTAATCACTTACATTTTAGTTTCTATGAATATGAATACAAAGTTTCTTTTCTACTGTGTCATTTTTCCAACCCCTCTGTGAGAGTTCTTTGAGAATTAGAGGTATTAAGTGTTTGCCTGCCATATATCCTGTGTATATTTGACTCTATCTTGCCTTTTGGGGTTTAATTACACATTTTTCCATCCAGAAATATTTTTAAACTTGGACTGTCTCTCCTTCTCCTTCTCATTCCTAAATTCTTTTTTTTTTAAGATTTTATGTATTTATTCATGAGAGACACAGAGAGAAAGGCAGAGACACAGGCAGAGGGAGAAGCAAGATTCGATCCCAGAACCTTGGGATCACAACCTGAGCCAAAGGCAGATGCTCAACCAGTGAGCCACCCAGGTGCCCCTCTTTCCTAAATTCTTGTGGTCGATTCTGTAAATTAAATCTGAGCATGACTGTGACACAGCTCTAATAGACAACCAGTGTCCATCTAACCAGACCTTTATGGAGCTAAAATTAAAGCAAACTAGATCAATCCAGACCTCTGCTCCCAGACAAAACCACTATTTCTGTCAGTGATACAAAACCCTGGGTGAAGTCCTCACCTCTCTCAAGGGCCATAAAATGATGTTATCGAGGGCTTTCTGAGCCCACGCGAATAATGTGGATCCACCATCCAGGCCACTAAGCATTACTTTGACTATCTGGCCACCAAGCAGTGCTCCCTGATTTTAAAATCAAACTGCTCAGCCAAATGTTTCCATGTCTGCAGAAAAATTAATATCTCCCCTCAGGAAAAGAGTTATAATTCACAGTTCAGTCCTGACAACAGCATGAGCTAATTAACCAACCTTGGAAACAAAATAGAGCCGTTTTTATTTTATTTTAAACCTGTTTAATAAATATGAAATGCCTAGCTGCTGAGGCAGTAACCACCAGTAGGAAATTATTATGAACATAAATTAGAGCAGTTTGTCTAACCCACAGGTAAGCAAGTTTTCAGATTGATTTGTTTTTCAAACAGAAGTCAAAGTCGTCGAGGCAAAAATGACAAACTGAAATGCTGCAGCATTGATACAGAGCCAGAAAAGGAAAGTTTTGGGGAATTCAGGGAATGGACCACAAGGCTGGAATCAAGTCATAGATCCCAAGGTTGACAGAGCCTTTAGGGTAGGAGAAGGAAGGGCAAACTCTAAGTCAGAAAATGCAAAAACTGACTCAACATTGATTCCGTGTGCCCTCACGTGAGCAAGGCAAGCTCTTCTGAGCAAGACCTGCTTCACAGTTTGCCAGGACCAGTGCACAGTGAAAATGCAGGGCCCCTTGTTTGTAAATGTTGAAGAATTTAGTAAAGCTTGCACCACAGCTTGAACCAACACAGGGTCCTTCTGAGCACGAGAGCCTGGGCAAGTGCACAGGTGTATCTGTCTCCAGGTTTAATTCTTTAACCAGTAAAACAGAAAAGAACAAAACGACAGGTGCCTTGCCTCCTCCGTGGGGAGATTGGGATGACAGATTGAGATATTTGTAAAAATTCTTTGTAAAACTGAAAGCTCTTTATCCAGAGCAGAGGCCATGCAAAGTCTGGAAACACAAGTAGAGGGTCTCCTGGACATCTCTTGCCCATTTAAAGGAATTTAGTAAAGATAGCCAGATACTTCACCTATATTTATGGCTTGATAAATCACAAAATTGAGATGGAGCTCATTCTTAAAAGTTTTTAGTGAATTAAAAGAAACGAGTTCACTAAATGCAGTGTGGTTTCCTGGATTGGATCCTGGAACAGAAAAAGATCAGTGAAAGATTGATGGAAACCCCTCAAAGCTCTGGAGTTTAGTTAATAATGACATACCACTGTTAATTCTGCAGTGTGGACAAATGCACCACAGTTAGGGAGGGTGTTACCATCATGGGAAGCTGGTGAAGATTGTTCGGGAACTCTCTATACTATCTTTGCAACTTTTCTGTAAATATAAAAATTATTCCAAAATAAAAGATGTCTTTAAAAAGTAAAACTAGAATGGCTGGGTGGCTTAGTCAGTTAAGCGACAGGCTCTTGATTTTGGCTCAGGTCATGATCTCAGGGTTGTGAGATGGAGCCCCAGATCAGGCTGTGGTCTGGGAGAGGAGGCTGCTTAAGAATCTCTCTCTCTGGGCACCTGGGTTGCTCAGTGGTTGAGCATCTGCCTTTGGCTCAGGTCGTGATCCCGGGATCCTGGGATCGAGTCCCGCATCGGGCTCCCCAAAGGGAGCCCGCTTTTCCCACTGCCTATGTCTGCTCTCTCTCTGTGTGTCTCTCATGAATAAACAAATAAATTTAATTTAATTTAAAAAAGATTCTCCTTCTCCCTCCGCCTCTCCACACCCTCTAAAAAAATAAAAATTAAAAAATGAAACTAGTCTTTTACTTAAACAAAAAAAAAAAAAAAAAAGAGGGGGCACCTGACTGGCTCAGTCAGTGGAGCTGGAGCATGTGACTCTTGATCTTGGAGTCGTGAACTCCAGCCCCATGGTGGGGGTCAAGTTTACTTTAAAAAAAAAGAAAAAGAAGAAAAAAAAAAAGAAAAGAAACTGGTCCTGTTTGACTGGGAGGAAATTACGATTCTTACTTACCTAGAGGCAAAAAACAAGATTAGCTTCTCTATTAAAATATGAAACCTGTCCTAAGTGATCTAGACAGTTATTTTAAATGGTATCTGGCTAAATATGTACATACATAAATACATAATAAGGAAAAGGGGCAGATGAGAAAACAGACTGGATAAATGGAAATGACTTGAAATTTTGCTGCATGTGCCCAGTATTCCACATATTCCTAATTTACTCAAAGGTCCTACTTTGATTCTAAAATCTTCTTCCTTTATCAGACATCCGTCCATATTCTATCCTTATTAACATTTTTTTCTGATTGTAAGATTAATTCATGCTTGTTATAGAAAACATTTAAAAATACAAACCCCTCAAAAAAATTATCTATAATCCTATCACTGAGAAACAAACACGGTCAACATTTTGACTCATTTTTATCTTGTGTGTGCATGCACATGTGAACATAAAATATACTTTAGAACAATGAAAACCATTATACAGATCACCATTTCCAAGATTATGTTCCATAAAACATCGGAATCCATGAACAAAAAATTGGGGAACATAGTATACCATATTCTCCCTCTTAAAGATTCACTCTGCTAAGTAGCATAGTAAAAGCCAAGAGAAGTCCTACATAAGTTTTTAAACTCAGATTTCTCAATATATGAGTTCTATTATTAGCCAACAGAATACTCGTTGTGAAACTCTAGTATAAATAGCCCTATTCCACATTTTTTCACTCAAGAAGATGTTATGAGCATTTTCTCATATTACTAAAAATTAATTGCACATATCATTTTAATGGCTACAAATATTATATCATGTGAGTGTTCCATTATTTATTATACCAGCGCTTGGCAAAAAGCCAGATAGCAAGTATTTTCAAAAAGCACCAGATAGCAAGTATTTGAGGCTTTGCAGGCCCTTCAACTTCTGTCCAATGACTCAGGTCAGCTGCTAAGGCACTTAGTAGCCATAGACACTGTGTCAGTGAATGGGTGTGGATGTGTTCCAGTAAAACTTTCATATAATTATTACATGTCATGAAATATTCTTCTTCCTTTGAATTTTTTTCAAAAATTTAAAAATGTAAAAAACCATTCTTTGGGGCGTCTGGGTGGCTCAGTCGGTTAAGCGTCTGACTCTTGATGTCAGCTCAGGTCGTGATCTCAGGGTCCTGGGAGAGAGTCCCAGGTTGAGCCCCCAACCTGGTGTGGGTTGAGCCCACAGGGGGCTCCATGCTCAGCGAGGAATCCCCTCTGCCCCTCCCTCTACTCGTGTTCTCTCTCTCTCTCTCTCAAATAAATAAATAAAATCTTAAAAAAAAAAAAACATTCTTAGCTTATAGACTGCATCAAGTGGTGGGCCCATGGGCCATAGTTTGCCAACCCATGTTTTTATCCCAATTTAAAATATATATATTAGGCATTTGCAGAAAATCTTTGTCAAATTTCTGATCATCTCCCTTGCATGGATTTCTAACAAATTCCTAGTCCTGACCAACTAGGCCAGGGAATATGAATGTCAGGCTCTGAATGCACACTGCTAAATTGCTCTATAGAAAGACGTATAGTGCTCCACGGCAGTGTCCAAGAGCGTCTGTCTCCCTGTACCCATGCCAGTTTTGACTGCTATTACTTTTTACCTTTTGATAAGTTGATGGATGAAATGCATTTCTCTGATTACTAGAGAAGTTGGACAATTTTGTATGTTCACTGACCATTTCCATTACTGTGTGTGCCCTTTCCTGTTTCTTACTGAAATATTGTTCAATTTTTAAAGTCACATGGGTTCTTTACATAGTGGGCTTACCCTTCTTGGCAGATATTTTCCTCGTTTGTTGATCTTTTAATTTTATTTTTCTATTTCCGATCATAGAGATGATTTTAAATTTTATAAATTGATTGCAGATTACAGATTGCCGTAAATTTATAAATCTATCAGCATATCCATTTCGGTGTCTCCCTTTGCTTTATGCATGGAAAGTCATTTCCTACTCAGAGATCATTTGAAGAGTCAACCATATTTTCTCCTGGATTATACTGCATATCTTACATTTAACCCTTCATATCATGTGGAATTGATTTAGTGTATGGTATGAGGCAAAGTCCTAAACTGTTTTCTATCCAAATTGTTCTTTTTTAATTCAATTTTTCTGTCATCATTTATTACATAATCCATTCTTTCCTCCACTGATTTGTGAATATTCTTTTCTCTTTTGTAAACACTGGTTTCTAAAAAAGGGCAAAAAAATAAAAAGCCAAAAGAATTAAAAATAAGCAAATAAATAAGGACAAAAATGGGATCTAATATGAGGGTAGAGATGGGGGGGCATTTGAAAGCCATCCCATTTATCTGTCCTTTCTTATACTAGTTCAACACTGTTTCAGCTCCTGTCATTTTAGTACACATTTGCCCATCTGTTGGTGCTACAATGCATGACCAAGGACCATTCTACGCTATTACTCCAAGGTCTCTCAGAAGGTATTAAAGGCCATCTTGGGAGTATTTATGTTAGGAAAGAAAGACCCAGCATATGAGTGAATAATCTACACAGAAACCACGCCCAGATCATCTACATGGAGTTTACTAAGAGAAAACAAATGTGAACCAAAATAATCATCAGGGTGAAAAGAATGGTGGGCACCCACTGACTTGGGAAAAATTGTCTCCCCATTTACTTTAGGCCTATAGATAAGTCAATTCTTGATTCTTCCAGTTAAATCTGCTAAAAAAATGTGTCCAGAACTCCATAGATCATGACTTTAGCCTTGTCCCCAAATACATTAGCAGAATTTGAACAGAAAATGTGCTCGGCGTGAACAGCATCTCTGTCTTCCTTCCCTGGTCACCTTTCTTGGGTGGCTTGTAAACACAGAAATGCTCAAAAGTGTGCCAGCAGGAAGAAGAAACACAGCAGCCAAACCTCCCACCAATCGTGTAGACCTGGATTGGCCAAATCTAGCCCGCAGCCCACTTGTGTACATAAAGTTTTATCGATGCAGAGCCGTGCTATTTCTTTCTCTCGTCTATGGAGTGGCTGAGTTAAACAGCTGCAACAGAGACTGTCAGGCCTGCAACATTGGAAATATTTACTTATCTGACCCTTTATAGAAAGAATTTGCTGATTGCCTCAAGGATGTCTGCTTCCTGGCTCTCTGCCAGCACAGTCTGCACACACACACACACACACACACACACACCTGCAAATACACCCTACTGACTGTAAAGACAGACTCCTATTTCTCTTCTGCTTTCACCTGAATGATTCCTGTCTACTTTTAATTAGAATCGAATCTGAACCTCAGCCATTCACACAGAAGACCGGAGGCTAATGCAATAGCAACTTTTAATGTCCCTCCACTGGCTGCAATCAGCTCCTCAATTCCATCTGATTGTCAAGGCCTGAGAAATGCTTAAGCTGGGACTGACAAAATCAAGGTAAAACAGCTAAGCAAAGGGCAAGGTTGTGCTATTTCTGCCATATGGAGAAGCCGAGACTAGGGTGAAAATAGCAATGTGGAAATGTCCACGTTTCAGGAACCCTAAAATAGATGCATTATTTTTAAGCACATTTCTTCTGCTGGTCTGAAACCTCTTCAGCTAAGAGCCGAGACATCTACAGGCCTTTGCTCTCCCTGAGGTAATTGCTGGCTCTAGTTCCTGAGCCATAAACTGAGTGACACTTTGTGCCAATAATCTTGTGTTTCCACAGCAGCAAATGAGAACAGCAACAGACCAAATGATAACGATGTTTTCGGTCTTACACTGTGTTTCAGACGTCAGAGTTTCGAGGCATGTAAATTGTTTTCCAAATCATTCCCTAAGAGCTCAGCCACAATGTTTGGTGAACAAAATTATAGAAACACTTCGGTTCTTCTGCTTTACCAGAACATAAAGTATTCAGATATAGCAGACGAGGAAACTTTGCAAATAAATAATTTTGAAGGTCAGAATTCTTTTGGTCATAATCATTTTGGAAAGATTTTTTTTCCAAAATATATTACTTCACTTTACATTAAATACAAAACACCAGACTTTTCAGTAACCAGGGGCCATCGTTTTGAGCATTTAAGGCTCTGCCGAGAACAATCCCTGCCCTCAAGGAATCTAAAGTCCAGGTGTCAGCAAACATCTTCTGTAAAGAGCTAGATAGCAAATATTTTAGCCTTTGCGGGCCACATATAGTCTTTGATGCATGTTCTCTGTACAGAAATAAAACTCTAGCTGGGGAAGTTAGGCTTCTTGGAGGATCTGAGTTGAGTCCTCAAAGGATGAGTCATATACTCTGTTTTCAAAAGCAAATATACGTCCAGAATATATAGAGAACTCTTACAACTGAACAACAAAAAGGCAACCCAACTTGGAAAAAATAGGTTAAGGACTTAAACAGACATTTCTCCTACCAAGATATACAAGCAGCCACCAAGCACCTGAAAAGATGCACAACATCATCAGTCATTAGGGAAATGCAAATCAAAACCACAGTGAGATACCGCTTCTCACCCACTAGGACGACTATAGTCAAAAAAATGAAAAAGATGGACGCCTGGGTGGTTCAGTGGTTGAGCGTCTGCCTTCTGCTCAGAGCGTGATCCCAGGGTCTTGGGATCGAGTAGTCCCGCATCAGGATTCCTGCATGGAGCCTGCTTCTCCCTCTGCCTGTGTCTCTGACTCTCTCTGCATGTGTCTCTCATGAATAAATAAATAAAATCTTTTTTAAAAAATGAGAAAGAACAAGTATTGGAGAGAATGTGGAGAAATTGTGACCCTTATGCATTGCTGATAGGAATGTAAAATGGTTTGGCTGCTGCAGGAAACAGTGGCACCTCCTCAAAAGAATTAAACATAGAAGTACCATGTGACCGAGCACCTCCATCAGTATGTATGTATCCAAAAGAATTGAAAGAGGCGCCTCAAGCAGACACTTGCATGTACATGTTCATGGAAACATGCTTCACAATAGCCAAAAGGTGGAAACAGCCCAATGGCCCATCAACAAATACATGGACAAACAAATGTGTAGTCTGTCCATACAATGGAGTGTTATGCAGCCATAACAAGGAATGAAGGCCTGACACCTGCTGCATCGTGGGTGGACCTCGAAAACATGATGCTGAGTGAAAGAAGCCAAACACATTTTGTATGATTCAATTTATTAAAAAATACCTAGAATAGGTAAATCCATACAGACAAAAAGTAGACTGGTGTTTCCCAAGGGTGGGGAATGGATGGGGAGGGACTGCTTAATGCGAACAGGCTTTCCTTCTGGGCTGATAGAAACATTTTGGAACTAGATACAAGTAGTGGTCGCATAATACTGTGGATGTACTAAATGCCACTAAATTGTTCACTTTAAAATGATTTTTATGTTATGTGAATTTCACTTTGATTAAAAAAAAACAAGAAAAAAATAGTAAATATGCAGGGTGGGTCATAAAATCAGGACTCATAGATGCTGGTCTGTTATATTGTGATATATCAATAAGCCATGATATACATATTTGCCTATGTTTCCACTTTTTGGCCACCTTGTATATGTATTGCTTTTTTACTGTTAAAGCAATAGATGTTTGTTGTAAAATTCAAAGCATATACAAAGATGTCATAATGATAGATAAAATGTACTAAGCCCTGGCCATTTGCTAAGTCTGAGCTGAAATGAACCAAGATATACGTGTCTGAGTCCTCACAAGAAAAAACCCTGGGAGCTAGACACTGAGTCTGTGACCGATTTAAAAGGTGAAGAAACAAAAGCTGGAAGAGATTAAGAAACAAGCCTAACGATAGAAAGCTAGTAAACAGCAATGCCAGAATTGGGAGCCGACGGTCCGGCCTCAGAGCCTGGCTCTGAAACACTGCCTGCCATTGCCTTGAAAGAAACAATAGTGTCTTCCCTGACTCACTCTCTAGAGGAAATTACTCTTAACTAAACATTTTCAGATCATCTTTATAAACAAAACAAGGATCCTACTGTACTCAATATTCCAAAACTCAGTTTTTAAATCAAATAGATCATGAACATACTTTCATGTCTCTGCACTTATTTCAGCCTTATGAATGCTGAGTGAGCTGCCATTGCACAAACAGATCATCATTTAATAAGCCAGTCCCTGAGTGTTGAGCACTTCCGTGGTTTCCTTTTTTTTTTTTTATTATTGCAGTGTTGTGATAAGACTCCTAATATCTTTGCTCACTTGCTTGATTTTGTTGTCAAGAAACATTTCTAGAAGCAGAATTTCTTGGGCAAAAGATACGCCTATTAGTCACTGTGATGAATGTTGCTGAATTGTCCACCCCCAAATGTGTATGAATTTAGATCTCCACCACGAGTGTGTGAGGGCCCCTTTCCTCCTACCATCACAATCCTGGGCATTGCCAATCTTTTTGGTCTTTACCAAACAATAAGCCAAAATTTATATCTTGTTATTTTAGTTTGCATTCTTTCATTATTAACAAAGTTGAGCATACATTCACGTATGCATTAGCCATGTGAACTGCTTTTAATAATTGATTGTTGAGGGCAGCCTGGGTGGCTCAGCGGTTTAGCACTGCCTTCAGCCCGGAGACCCGGGATCGAGTCCCACATCGGGCTCCCTGCATGGAGCCTGCTTCTCCCTCTGCCTGTGTCTCTGCCTCTCTCTCTCTCTCTCTCTCTCTCTCTCTCTGTGTGTGTGTGTGTGTGTGTGTATGTCTCATGAATACATAAATAAAATCTTTAAAAAAAATAATTGGTTGTTGAGGCGCCTGCATAGCTCAGTTGGTTAAGTGTCCAACTCTTAGTTTTGGCTTAGGTCGTTATCTCATGGATCCTGGGATCAAGCCCGTGTCCAGCTCTGTGCTCAGCGGGGAGTCTGCTTAAAGATTCTCTCCCTCTGTCCCTCCCTCTTCTCGCCCGTGCTCTCTCTCTCTCTCTAAAATAGATAAATCCTTTTTTAAAAATTGATTGTTTATGTCCATCTTTTGCCCATTTTTCTATTGGGCTGTTTGGTTTATTGATTTGTAAGACTGTTACATGACAGCCAATACCCCCCCATATTTTTTTCTGTCATGTATGTTGTATATTTTTCCATGGGTTAGTATCTGTCTTTTAACTTATGGTATTTTTGGCCACCTGTAAGGTTTTTTAGTGTTTTTAGTGAAGTCAAATCTTTCAGTATTTTAATGTTTCTGACTTCACTGCCATGCTTTAAGGGAGACTTCATGTCAAGATTAAGAACATATTTTCCTGTTGAGATACTGTGATTTATAATAAGAAATATATATTTGGCCTTCCTCTGGATTTCTGGCACAGAGCTCCCAACACCCTAGGAATTTCCTGAGTGGTGAGAGCAACAAAGTTGTTCTTTTTTTATGTTAATAAGATGACTTTTAGAAAGCACCTACACATGGGGGCTGATTGCCAGGGGGACCAACTATGTGATGGGTTGGAAATGTCGGTCCCAGTCCCTGACCTCCAGGTTGGGGAAATGGGCAAGGAGCTGGAGATTGTGTTCCATCACCAATGGCCAATGATTTCATCAATTGTGACTATGTAAGAAAGCCTCCATAAAAAAAAAAAAAGAAAGAAAAAGAAAAGAAAGCCTCCATAAAAACCCAAAAGGGGGGATCCCTGGGTGGCGCAGCGGTTTAGCACCTGCCTTTGGCCCAGGGCGCGATCCTGGAGACCCGGGATCAAATCCCACGTCGGGCTCCCGGTGCATGGAGCCTGCTTCTCCCTCTGCCTATGTCTCTGCCTCTCTCTCTCTCTCTCTCTGTGTGTATGACTATCATAAAAAAAAAAAACCAAAAGGGTGAGGTTCAGAGAGCTTCTGGTTGGCGAGTACATGAAGTGCGGGGCAGACTGGGACACCTGGAGGGAGCATGGAAGCTCCACATGTCTTCCCCATACCTTGCCCTCAGCATCTCTGCCATCTGGCTAGTCGTGAGTTAGATCCTTTGATAAAAAACTGGTGATCTAGTAAATGAAATGTTTCTCTGAGTGGTAAGCCACTCTAGCAAGTGAATGAAGTCTGAGGTGGGGGCCCCTGGAACATGCAATCTCTAGCTGGTCAATCAGAGCACAGGTGACCACCTGGACTTGCAACTGGCATCTGAGGTAGGGTGCAGTCTGGTGGCACTGAGCCCTAAATGTGTGTGACCTGGTGCTGTCTCTGGGTAGATAGTGTCAGAATTGAGCTGAATTATAGAACACTAGCTGGTGTCCAAGAATTGTTTGGTGGCATGGGAAAAATCACACACATGCACACACACTGGAATTGGGTATTAGAACTCTTTACCTGTTTTTCTAGGAAAGTTTAAAGTCTTAATCCACCTGGAATTGATGTTTGTTATGGTGAGAATGAGGGCTTTCACTTTAGAAATGAGGGGGACAGCAGGATTTTGGTGTTTTGTTTGATTGATTGGTTAGTTGGTTGATTGGGGTTTTGAAATTTGGTTTTGTTTTTGAAGGAGTGAGGTTTTTTGCTTTTATTCTACCTTTTTCAATTATCTTTGTGCATATGTTGCCATAGAGAATAATTTAACCACAGATTCACAACAGAATTAATTCAAGAGCCTGCTTGAATTATGCTCAGAGCCTGGTATTGGGCCCCCTTTCCTTTCCATGGACATCTCTTATGATTCCAGACTTGGCCCAATGGGGACTTGAACTAAGGTATACAGGTGTAGATGTGAATAAAATCCAAGTTCAAGTCAAAGAAAAGGAAGGGAAGACACTTGAGTGGTGACACCATGATGGCCTGGGCATTGATAACACTTATTGGCAATCCAGGTCAATGCCCACTTGATGAGGTCTCATAGAACTGGCTTTGGGGCCACAAGTTGTCTTGCCCACCTTCATAGCTGTTCTTGGGTTATTGTGCGTGTATTGAGGATGAAATGCTGGCTGACAAGTTCAGCCTTGTTTGTGGTGATTCTTCATTCACAAGTTTAACAAGGAGCTGAAGAAAGAGCAATAGAGTAAGAGTGATGGATACTCAGAGACCACAGGGAACACCTGACTCCCCAGAGCTTCCGATCCCTTGGGCCCCTGGCTGGAATCCCCATGCAGGACTACGAAGGTCAACAAGGAGGAAGTGAAGCAGCTGTCAGTCCTTGGGCACATGTGGCCCAGCTGGCAGACGGTTGGTGTGTCTCTCCTTTATTCCTTCAGCTTATGCCTCCTCCTATGAGATTCAGCTCCAGCCCACCTTCTACCCATCATTTTTTTAAAAGATTTTATTTATCCATTCATGAGAGACACAGAGAGAGACAGAGGCAGAGCACAGGCAGAGGGAGAAGCAGGTTTCATGCAGGGAGCCCAACACAGGACCTGATCCTGGGTCTCCAGGATCACACCCTGGGCCAAAGATAGCACTAAACCACTGAGCCACCCAGGGATCCCTCTACCCATCATTCTTAATCCCATTGCTCTGCCTTATTTTCACTGAAGCACTTTACGAAATTATTGAACTTACGTTTATAGGATTACATTTTTCTATGGGTTGAACTGTACCCTCCCCAACAAAAGATATGTTGAAATCTTAACCTCAGATACCTGTGAGTGGTACTGGAGTACAGTGAGCCCTTAATGCAATACAACTGGTGTCCTCATAAGGAGAGGGAAATTTGGACCTAGACACAAAGACAGAGACAGAGGTCAGCCACATGAAGACAGAGGAAGAGATTGGATCATGCTGCCAACTAGGTGACGGGCACTGAAGGGGGCACTTGACGGGATGAGCACTGGGTGTTATGCTATATATTGGCAAATTGAACTCCAATTAAAAAATATACCAAAAAAAAAAGACCAATGAACACCTGAGGCTGAAAAACTAGGAAGAGGCAAGGAAGGATTCTTCCCTGGAGCCTCTCAGAGGGACCATGGGCTTTCCAACACATGGATTTAGGACATCTAGCCTTTAGAACTGTGAGAAATTGGATTTTTGTTGTTGAGAGCCATCCAATTGGTGGTACTTTATTACAGCAGCTACAAGAATCTAATAGACATGTTTACAATCTATCTTCCACCCAGGCCCTGGCCACACACACCACAAACATGAAATCGAGGGCAAGGAGTGGTTCTGTAACTCCAACACTTAGAACACTGCCTAATGCATAGTTGGCACTCAATAAATATTTATTGGAAAGACAGTAACATGCCTTGGCTCTATACCTGAGAAAATACTAGTGCTGCCTCCTATGTCCCTTCCTCTTGTCCTCACTTCATGACTCTTTCCCAGTTTATGTCAAGACCCTTGCCAGAAAGCTTCCCACAGCTTCCTCTAACTGCCTCCATATATCTTTGAACCATGCTGTCCAATTCAGTGGTAACTGTCTACATATAGCTGTTGAGCATTTGAAATATGCCTAGAGCACCAGAGGTTCTTGCCACTGGGTGCTATACTACATGTTAGCAAATTGAATTTAAATTTAAATAAAATAAAATAAAATAAAATACCAAAAAAATAAACGCTCAATTCAGTTGCTAGGAAACTTTTGAGTACACTTGTAATATCTTTCATAGATGAATCTGTTTTCAACTCTAATTTTTATAAAATCTAAACATGAACTATGTCAAATAAAACTTTAATATCCAAATTAATTTGTGCCTTGAGTATAAAATGCACACTAGATTTTGAGGGTTTTGTATGAAAAAGAAGTGAGTTCTCATTCATAATTTTATAGCACTTACATTTTAAAATGACAATATCTTGAATATATTGGGTTAAATAAAATAGATTATTAAAATTAATTCCACTTGTTTATCTTTACTTTTTTAATTTATTTTAATTCCAGTATAGTTAACATCCAGTATTATATTAGCTTCAGATATACAATATAGTGATTCAGCATTTCCATACATCACCCGATGCTCATCACAAGTAACCTCCTTAATCCCCATCACCTATTTCACCCATCCCCCCCACTCCCCTCCCCTTTGATAGCCTTCGGTCCTCTAGAGTTCAGAGTCTGTTTCTTATTTTGCCTCTCTCTTCTTTTTTTCCTTTGCTCATTTGTTTTATTTCCTAAATTCCACATGAGTGAAATCATATGGTATTTGTCTTTCTCTGATTTATTTCACTCAGCATTATACTGTCTAGCTCCATCCATCTCACTGCAAATGGCAAGATTTCATCCTTTTTATGGCTGAATAATATTCCATTTTATATATATATACCACATTTTCTTTATTCATTCATCAGTCAGTGGACATTTGGGCTGTTTCCATAACTCAAGTATTGTAAATAATACTACTATAAACATCAGGGTGAATGTATCTCTTTGAATTAGTGTTTTTGCATTCTGGGGACAAATATCCAGTAGTGCGATTTCTGGATCATAGGGTAGTTCTATTTTTAACTTTTGAGGAACCTCCATACTGTTTTCCACAGTGGCTGCATTAGTTTGCATTCCCATGCAAACGTGCACAAGGGTTACTTTTTCTCCACATCTTCAGCAACACTTGTTGTCTCTTGTGTTGTTGATTTTAGGTATGACAGGTGTGAGGTGATATCTCATTGTGGTTTTGATTTCCATTTTCCTGATGATGAGTAATGATGAGCATCTTTTCATGTGTCTGTTGGCCATCTGGATGTCATCTTTGGAAGAAAGTCTGATCATGTCTTCTGCCCATTTTTAATTGGATTATTTGTTTTTTGGGTGTTGAGTTGTGTAAATTCTTTATATTTTGGATACTAACCCTTTACTGAATATGTCATTTGCCAGTATCTTCTCCCATTCCATAGATTGCCTCTTGGTTTTGTTGATTGTTTCCTTCGCCTTGCAGAAGCTTTTGCTTTTAATGTACTCTCAACAGTTTGCTTTTATTTCCCTTATCTCAGGAGACATGTCCCTCTGAAGGTGGACAGCAGCCGTGGAACCCTGGCTGCCCCCTCCCCCATCCACACCTTCACAACAGTAGCTGCCCGAGCTGAGGCAGCAACAGTCGCTGGGCAAGGAGGAGTGGGGAAGGCCAGGTGGGCACCAGGCACCAGGGTCAGAGTGGCTGAGAACTGGTCCCTGTGCAAATGCACTGGTCACATACCATGAAACAGGCCCTGCCTTGACCTTGCAGCAGACGTGATGGGTGCCCTGCCCTGCCCACCTCAGATCTCTTTTGGAGGTTCTGTACATCCTTCACCTGGCTTCTTTTGGCTTTGCTTCTGACAACTGATACTACAACTTTCCTCAGAGCACTGTCCTCAGCCTCTGTAACCATGTCACCCTCCTGTACTGAGAGCTAAGGTGTCTGGAAGTTCACTTCCTTCCTAAGAGTATGGCAATATGGAAGACCTAGCTCCCTCCCTTTAAGACCTAGAGACCTGGAGGCCTGGAGGCAGTACAGTCTCTGAGGCTCATTCATCCTCTAGAGCTCCCAAGGATTAGGCTGAGGCTGAGATTTCCTTGTCTTGCACCCTCCCATCTTCCCTCTTCTCCAGAGCACTTTCCTCCTCTGGGGAGCACCTTCCCACTTTCTTGGGAAATCCCCTGCTCTCAAATTCTCATGTCAGGGTCTGCTTCTGGGGAAACTGAATTCAAACAAATCTTCCTTTTACTGCTTTTAGATCAGAATATCATGTATTGAGGAGTGCCGTGTCCCAGGCACGGGCTAGGCACTTCGTTCTGTGAAGCAGCCCCTGTATCTTCCTTGATGTGGAGCAGAGCAACCAAGCATGATTCGCATGAAAGGAAAAGCACAAATGTAAAAGAGCAGTCATCATTTGCAGAGCAGAATGCTTAAATTAAGGGGGTGGTGTGACACATCTTCAATTAGCAAGGCTCTTGAGACGTAGAATTGCCCAGTCATCAGTGCACTGTTATTCAGGCAGTCAGATGGTGCTCCCTAGGATTTAAAGAAGCTGAAGACTTCATTTGCTGCCTTTAAGCCAAAATATTCTTAAGATACACATAAAGCCTCACTTAGACATGACCATATGTGACACTAAGGAGCAGAATCACTTATTTTGCTCTAATGGAGTAAGTGAAAGAAACTCCACTGGAGAAAAATATACTAAGTGCAAAGGCGTAGCGCATGCTTTCTTTCTCTTAAAAGCCACATTTTATTCAGATGAATAATACCAGTTATCCTAGAGAGAACAGAAGAAGGGAAAAAAATCCTCTCTTTTAAGTAGGCAATTGGATCATCAAAGAATTTCTTTGATTCCTATGAGTCTGCTTGAATTATAGAATTATGTCTTAACACTCTTCACTCCTGTCATCATCCAGAAAGTCAGTCTTCTCTTTTAAAATGAAAGCCTGACTTTTCCCTTTTCAACACCAAAAGTTAGCAGCTGTACTCACATGCAAATGAAAATGCTGAACAAAACTTTTTTTAATTAGTCATAGGTATATTTTACCTAAATGATGACAACTTATGAAAGTTGCATTATGTTCATTTAATAAGTCTATATTTTAGAAAACTTGGAATGTGTAATCCCATAGAAACAGTACAATACAGGATCAAGACAGTCAGAAACCCAGGCACCTGGATGGCTCAGTGCTTGAGCATCTACCTTCGGCTCAGACTGTGATCCCGGGGTCCTGGGATCGAGTCCCACATCAGGCCCCCCGCAGGGAGCCTGCTTCTCCCTCTGCCTGTGCCTCTGCCTCTCTCTCTGTGTCTCTCATGAATAAATCAATAAAATCTTTTTAAAAAAAGATAGTCAGAAACCCTATTTAATCCATTGGGTAGCTAAATATAATATAAATATGTAATTATAATTCTAATTCCCATGTTTTCCTATGGGAAATTTGTCCAGAATGTCCGCATGATACGCCCAATACTGTCTTCTTGGCAGGAGCCTGAAACAGAAGGTTTATAAGGGGTGCAGCAGACAGTACAAGGCAAAGAGTATTAATCATTTATATTGGCATAGCTATTATGTGGGTATTTTTAATTTAATTTCTTGAATACATATTAAATTTTCACGATACGAAATTCTAAGTTACAAAAGGGCATACAGCAAAAAAATCTCTTCTCATCTTGTCCCTTTCTACCCATTTCCCCTCCCATGATATTAGTTTCTGTGTATCATCTAAAGGTTTTCTCTGCACACCCAAGCAAATGCAAATCCATTTTTTCCTTCCCTTTTTATATCCATATTGTACACACTGGAGTGCCCCTTACTTTTTTGCATTTAATGATAATGGTCTATTTTTTTAAGTGGGCTCCATGCCCAGTGTGGAGCCCAACATGGGGTTTGAACTCACAACCCTGAGATCAAGACCTAAGTTGAAATCAAGAGTCAGATGCTTAACCTACTGAGCCACCCAGGCATCCCAATAATGGTCTATTTTAATTAGAGGCTATTAATAAGGCCTCTAATTAAACCTTGAATTTAATTCACTGACATAACAGGAGACTCCTAGGGATGTCCACTGGACAAGTAATATCCAAATCACCAAAAGCAGATGACTGAGTTCAGCTTAGACCTAGAATCTGAAATATATACACACTAAAATGTGTGATCTGAAGATATGAGGAAAAGAGCATTGGCTCTGAAGCCAAACAGATTTGGGCTGGATTCAAATCCTGTCTCCGTGTGTGTCCCTTGGGCAGTAGAGATAATGGTGTCTACCTCCATTTCCCTGGGAAGAGTACAGATGAATTGTATGTTCATATTAGGAAACAACCTCAGGAACTGCTTTGTCAGCTCAAGACACCCACACACCAGCATCTTACAGTTCACTCCCTGGAAGCCCTGGCAACCCCTCCCACCAACCTCACCTCTGGCAAAGTCAGAAGCTTCTTTGCTGCCCCTCTCTTGTCCATTTGTCACACTTCCTTACCATCCTCCACAACCCATTAACTTAAAAGATAGCCCATGAGTAAGAGTTTCATGGGTAGAATTTTTCCAGCACATTCATTCATGGGGTAACAGGGACAAAAAAGTAAATAAACAAATTAAAGTACATATTGTGATAAAACTTAAGAAGCAGGGATGCCAGGATGGCTCAGTCAGTGGAGCATGCGACTCTTGATCTTGGGATTATGAATTCAAGCCCCACATTGGATGTAGAGATTACTTTTAAAACATTTTTTAATGTTTTAAACTAAGAAACAGATGAAGAAGAGATAAAGGGAGAGTACACTTTGGGTATGGTAGCTAGAGAACACCTCTCTGAGGGAATGGCATTTCAGCATCACCCAAAGGATGACCAGTTAATATCATACTAAGAATTATAAATGTTGAACAAGATACAGAAAACAACCATTTGAAAGCACCTCAGAGCACAGGGTGAGCAAACCAAGCAGGGCTAGAAGCTTTGAGAAAAGAGGAATACAAGAAATATGCTCCACATTCACCCTAGATTTTCTCTGAGAGCAGTTCACACTCATGGCCCAAGCAGACAGCATCGTGTTACTGAGCTAAGGATATGAAAGGCACGGTTTGGAGCTGCCAACATGGCTGGAGCTTGAAGGAAAAAGTCCCAGAGAGACTTTGAGCCCCAAAACCTGCATCAAATTTCCCCTCAAGTGACCTGCTGCCTCCTAAACTGTCTATGCACATGATGAGACCCCAGGGCTAACAAGTTAGGCAGAGGTCACAGCAGCCACATGGTGCTAAGAAGACCATGGTAGCTCCAACTCGACCAAGGTACAAGGGCCTTGATAAACATCCTAGGCTTGGTGTTTACCCTAGGCTTGGTAAACACTTCTGGGCCAGGCACCAAGACATAGAAATATGCTCTAGGATTAAGAGAACACTGAAATAGATCATCCTTCACAAAACCTAAAAGGCAAGGCTCAAGGAGACCAAGGTGAGCCACTGGGGCTTTATTTGACTGCCAAAAGAAAAATTAACCCTCCTTGGAAGAGGATAATATCATTCAGAGCCTCTACAAATCCTGCCTACAATATCTAGTGTCCACTAAAAACTTAGAGGCCATGCTAGAAATTAGAAGCAGGAATAATTGACCAAAAACCAAAAGAAATAAAATAAGCAATTCAAACAGAATGGCAGGTGATTTGTGATATTAAAATCTTAAAATAGGGGATGCCTGGGTGGTCCAGTGGTTGAGCGTCTGCCTTTGGCTCCGGTTGTGATCCCAAAGTCCTGGGATCGAGTCCCACATCAGGCTCCCCACGGGAGCCTGCTTCTCCCTCTGCCTGTGTCTCTGCCTCTCTCTGTGTGTCTCTCATGAGTAAATAAATAAAATCTTTTTAAAAAATAAAATAAAATCTTAAAATAGTTAACATTAACAGAAGCTTAAAATAATTAATATAAGAAAAGATAAAATTTTCATAAGATACCTGGAAGCCATAATGAAAAGTCAACAAATTCTAGAACTCACTCTGAAAAGAAAATATCTATATTTAAGAATTCAATAAAATGGGGGGAGAGGGCCACCTGGCTGATTCAGTTGGTGGAGCATGCAACTCTTGAAGCCCAACTTCTACAATCATTGCCCACACTTCCTTACCTAAAGGCTCTCTCCGGCATTGTAGTTGCCTTGGCCACCTGTTGTCAGGCTAGAAGCTCCACTGAATGACTGCCTCCTGGGAGCAGCTCTCAATAAATGACTGATGGGAGTTGGTATATAAAAATATCCCAGTTCTGGGGCGCCTGGGTAGCTCAGTCGGTTAAGGTGGCTCACTCTTGGTTTTGTCTCAGGTCATGATCTTGAGATCATGAGATCAAGCCCCATGTCGGGCTCCACACTCACTTCAGTGTCTGCTTGTCCTTCTTCTACTCCTCCCCCCACCAGCTTGCGTGAGCTGTCTAAATAAACAAACAAACAAATAAATAAATAAATAAATAAAATCTTTTTTAAAAAGTACCCCAGTTCCCTTGCCCTTTAGCTGAGATAACTCAGATACGGTCTTACACTGGCTCCCAAAATTTCACCAGTTGCCATCAGTGGCAAATTCTTGTGATTCCTTTATTGCCTGCCTTTCCATTCCTGTCTCACTTGCACACTCCTTACCAGAGTCTCCCTGACCTCCCAAATAGACTACTTGCATTTAAACTCTTGTCAATAAATAAATAAATAAATAAATAAATAAATAAATAAACTTTTGTCTCCAGAGTCTTCTAAGGGAATCTGAGCTAAGACGACACCTTTCCGTTACAGGAAGATGAGGGAGGATGTTGTAAAGATGAAAGGAGTGAGTGTCTATAAAGTGTTTAGACATCCCCAGACATATAATGAGCACTATATGCGTTTGCTATCATCAGTGCTATTATTAGTATTTACCACTACATCTCCATTTTTAATGGTTGGCAACCTCGCTATTAACAATTGTTGCAAAATGCCTCGTACCTTCTTTCACTGAAGAATAGTTTATTCACCAAGCATTTGGACGTGGTCTATCGTTTCCTCTGCTCCCTGTGGGCTATAGCAGGCCTTTATTCACGGCAATAGTTCTTAGACTTTTCATCGCGTGTATCTGAATTACATTTTTTGTTGTTGTTGCAGTCATTCTCCAAAACCTTCACGCTCTTCTCTCTCACCCAGATATGAGGCATGCATTATTAATTAAATGACAACATTATTACAGCCAGTAATTGAATTACTCCATAGCTCCTGCCCGCAGTAATTAACATCTATCAAAATAAAGGAGGAGGAGTTGTGTTGCCCTTATTACAAATGATTTGCTTTCATGGGTTTTTGATCAAATTAAATAGAATCAAAGTAACAAGTGATTGAATTAAGTGAAAGTCATCATATTTGTATTGCCCTTCTTGGTTCCCAGACATGACTGAATATTGAGAGTCTACGTCAAGATCTACACATTTTTCCATAACAAACTTCCCAGTGCAGACCCAGGAATGTGACTCTGTCTTTAAACTGATGTACGCTACTCTCATCAGACTGCTCACAAGCTGTTTTGCACACACACACACACACACACACAAAACCTACTCAAAAGAAAGTCAAGAACAACCAATTAAATGTAAAAATGATCCTGCAGCCACTCTACCAATTATCGGCATAATCAAGGAGCACTTTGTGTGCAAAAATGCTCATAAAATCAGAATGGCCTCAGGGTAGGTCAATAGCTATCAATTTTGATCAGTGTAGAGCGAAACAATAATGCAAGGAAGTGCTGAGCCGACCGAAAACTGAATGAAATAAGTTCATAAGTTATGAACAGGCAAACGGGTCGTCTCTCATAAACAGACACACAACGCACACACACAAAAGTCAGTAAGAAGACAGACCACAAAATAAAAGAGCTTTCCAGCATACCATATTCCCCCCAGTGTTCAAAGCACCATAAACCACAAAAATGTAATGAAATCTGTATTTGTGGGACGCCTGGATGGCTCAGCAGTTGAGTGTCTGCCTTGGGCCCAGGGCATGATCCCAGGATCCCGGGATCGAGTCCCACATCGGGCTCCCTGCATGGAGCCTGCTTCTCCCTCTGCCTAGGCCTCTGCGTCTCTCATTAATAAATAAATAAAATATTTTTAAAAATCTGTATTCGTAACAATATTCATGATGGCTGTGGACTTCAACAGAAGCAGATTACTTTCCTTCTTTGCCTAAACAAACCCTGCCTTACCAGGAATCTCCCTGTCTTTAGACATCGGTGCCTCATTCCACTCCCCTGCACAAATATGCAGCTGCAGCCATCACTCACAGGCCAGCTAAAAGCAGCTTAAATGAATTTGTTTTAGTCTAGATTGCCTGCGACAGTCCCATTTACTGCTGTTGTGCTAGCTAAATTAGTAATGGTGCCCCCTTCCCTCTCAAAAGTGTCCTGGTTTGGAAGATAAATTCTTTGGTCCTACGGTGTCCACATTGAAGGATTTCGACATAATTTTCCTCCTATTCTGATTTGACATAGTAAGGAATCCTGAGTCCCAGTTAGCATTCCTGAACATCTCCAACTTTCCTTTGGATTGCCTCTCAGATGCTAGGGCAAGGCAGGCTTTCTGAAGGGAGGAGGGGAAAGGAAAGGGAGTAGGAGGTGAGAGAAGACCAGAAGGAGAGAAGGGGGTGAGGGAGAAGGGAGGGAGCTGTAATCATGGACTCACCCAGAATGCAAAGCCATGACTCTCTATTTGTAAACACTTGGTCCTCGTACAAATTTAAGATATTTATACAAGTTTCTTGACAGGATATTTCCTCACTTAATACGTAAACAGCAGTCTACTAGATAGAAGAAGGCATGGATGCATATAATGACTTTATTCTGAACTAAAGACAAAGCATCATGACGGAGCTGAGGTTCTTGGATATTAAAACTTTCCTAAATAATAAAAGGAAATTGTCTTTAAAGAACAGTGAGTTTCATACATACAGACAGCTCTTTAATTTCATGATAGGTAATAGAAAAATCAAACTATAGAAATATCAGTGATGAAAAAAAAAAAAAAAGAAATATCAGTGATGGAACAGTCGGATCAGGTGAGTGGAAGAACATTCTAGAAATCAGTCATCTCACTCATCTTCAATATAATGGTATTCTCTCTGGCTTTACCTGCCTCAAAAGGATCTTCTAAGCAATTATCCATGGAGACAAGAAAGCCCTGAAAGAGGCCGGCTTAAGGAAGAATATCTATGCCTAGTGATATACCAGAAAAAAAAAAAAAACACATACATACATACATGCAAAACCTAAATTGCCACCTCTCCTGAGTGCTATGAACATTAATCTTCTGGACCAGCTGATTTTTCAAGTTACTTTCCAGCCATACAAAATTTCTAATTGGCTAGAATTTTGAAATCCTCTGTAAGCAACATGCTACTCCAATGTTACAGCGTTAAGTACATCCGGGGAAACTGTGACCTTGCTCAGACACCAACTTGTAAGTAGCCCAATGAGCAAACAGAAGAAAAATAAACTCACCAGCTCAAAGAACCAAACAATTTATTTCTCAAAAACAAATTCTAGCTATTCAAAAAATATGTGTTCATTGGGGAAAACACAAAGATAGCAAATAAGAAAACCAGCTCACCCGATTCCAACATGGTTAACACTTGGGCTCGTGTCTTGCGTACAACTGGATGAATTGTGATGACCGTATACCCACGTAACCCCCGCCCGGAACAAGAGCTACTTCCATCTCCCCTGGAAGGATTCCTGCGGCTCCTTCCAGTCAATCTCCCCCCTCCTTAGGCAACCACTGTTCTGATGTCCCCGTAGATTAGTTTTGCTTGTTCTTGAACCTCGTAAAAATGGAATCACACAACCAAACGTCCTTGAGATTCCTTCACGTTGTTGCACGTGTAAACAATTAACTCATTTTGGTTTGGGTTTTTTTTTTTTTTTTAGATTTTATTTATTTATTCATGAGACACACAGAGAGAGGCAGGGACACAGGCAGAGGGAGAAGCAGGCTCCCTGCGGGAGGCCGATACAGGACTCGATCTCGGGACCCCAGGACCACGCCCTGAGCCAAAGGCAGGTGCTCAACCGCTGAGCCCCCCAGGCGGCCCCAGTGAACTCATTTTGATTGCTTAGCCATGTTCTGCCATATGCATGAGCAGTTTTCCAGCCCGTGGCTTACTCGCCGACTTTCCTCGGAAAAGTTTGTGCAGGAAACGAGAACAACCAGACTTGCAGAGAAGCTGTTCCCAGCACTTACTGTAAGACGCGGGGCACCCACGCAGCCCGGAGGATGGAAGGTAGGAGAGGCTCTGAGGCACCTGCAGGTCCCCGTTCAGGGCTGAAGCTGCCGTGAGTGCCAGTGGCTGGTGGCCCTCGGCTGCAGAAGGTTGACTCACCGGAGCCTATTGTCCCTCCCTCCCCCAGGTGGCGGGGAGCTGGCAGCTGGCAGCCAGGGGTCCAGCCGGGGGACAAAAGCCAGTCCTCCCTCACCTCAAGCAGGCCAGTCCGAAGGGCTGTCTCAGTTGCAGGGTTCCCTGAGAAATCGGTGGAAGGCTCCGTCGCAGTCCCCCTACTATTCCACCTCTCCCTCGGCTTTGTCATATTCCTTTCACCCCTTCTGCCAAGGTCCTTGAGAGCAGTCGCGATAAAGCTCCTGCAGGCAAAGGTCACACGGGCTCGGCACTGTGTCCTCCTGGGATCGGACCCACCACTGGCAAGTTTCAAGCAAGGTAAAGCCCCTGTTTTTGTTTCTCTGTTTCAAGAAGGTTGGGATGATTCTAGGTCCCTTGCATTAACATGTCCATTTTGGGATGAGCTTGTCCATTTCTACCAAAACCCTGTCGGGATTTGGATTGGAATTGTGTGGAGTCGGTGGCTCCGTTTTGGGCCAAGGTTAGTCTTTTTTTTTTTTTAGATTTTATTTATTGGGGGGGGCAGAGAGATCACAAGCAGAGAGGAGGGATAGAGGGAGAAGCAGACTCACCACTGAGCAGAGAACCCCACACAGGGCTCAACCCAGAACCCTGGGATCCTAACCTGAGCCAAGGCAGGTGCTTAACTGAATGAGCCACCCAGGTGCCCCGGGCTAAGGTTGGTGTTTTTCCATTCGGATAGCCAGTTGTTCCAGGAGCATTTGTTGGGAAAGTTACCCTTCGCCCCATTGGATTAGCTTGACATAATCATGTCCTCTGCAAATAAAGACAATACAGCGTGGAGTAGAAGTTGGGAGAGCAGATATCCTTCTTGCCAATCTTGGGGGAAAGTGGCCAGCCTTTCAACCAATGAGTATGTTAGCTGCAGGTTCCCCACTGCCACCACCAAGTTGAAATACCATTTTTATTAAATACCAGATCTTCCTATGTTCATGCCCTATTTCCATTGATCTATCTTTTCCTACACTGGTATTACAATATATTAAGCACTATAGTTTTATCATTTTGATAGCAAGTAGAACATTTTTTTTCTTTTCTTGGTCATTCTCTATTTCTTTATTCTTCTAGCTAAATTTTAAAATACTATTTGTTTTATTTGTCCCATTATCTGTCATTGTCCCTCTGTTTCTACTCTTTTGTGATCAATATTGTTCTACTACTCCATTTTATTTTATTTTTTTAAATTTTTTTTACTACTCCATTTTAATTCCTCTATTGACTTTTTAACTATACTTCTCTGTATTACTTTTAGTAGTTAGTCTAAACATCACACTATATATCCTGAACTTGTCAGAAACTATGTAGATTTGGGGCACCTGGGTGGCTCAGTTGGTTAAGCGACCGATTCTCGGTTTTGACTCAGGTTGTGATCTCATGAGTCATGAAACCAAGCCCCGCATTGGGCTCTGCACTCAGCATGGTGTCTGCTTGTCCCTCTCCCTCTGCTCCTCCCCCCTGCTCAGACTATCTCTAAAATAAATAAATAAAATCTTTTTTTTTCAATAAATAAAATCTTTAAAAAAAAAACTCTGTAGATCTAACATTATACCACTTCACATAAAATATAAGAACCTTGTAACAGTATAATCCTATTGCCCTCTCTCTTATCATCGTTACACTATTATATATATATATTATGAATGCCAAAATAAAATATTGTTTTTGCTTTAAGAGTCTTGAATTTTAAGGAAATGAAGATTAAGCACAAAAAGAGTCTTTTACATGTATGCAAATGTTTCTCTGTATTTTGCATATCTTGCAATTTTTATTATATATCAGACATTATGACTTTATGAAAGGTATATTTTAAAGAATCTGGACTCTGTTAACCCCGATGGAATTTTGGTTTTCGTTTTACCAGATAATTAGATTACTGACTGATAACCTTAAGCTTGCAGGCTTGGTTTTCCACTTAGCCAGGTGGGGGATCTGTTTTGATTTGTCCTTAGTCTTAGAATTGATCTTACTCCTTTGACAGGGTTTTAGCACCCTACACATGGCCTTTCTGGAATTTCAGTGGAAATCACAAAGTACTTGCCAAACCTCTATAACTAGGCAGGACTCAAACTCCAAAGTCTATTTGCCCCTATTGCAGGCAAGAGCTTAAATCTCTGCCCACACATTTTAGCCTTATAGCTGTTGCCTTCCACTGGTATCCTTGGATGCTCCTTGGTGCAAGTTCAATTCCGGGATCAGCCTAAGATGTAAGGGGAGATTACACTCAGATTTGTATGTATATATGAGATGCACATAGAGGATTCAATGGGAGATTGTATACAGCCATCTTTGTGATTCCCTCCTTTCTAGACTTTCTACCACCCAAATCCCAGCCACTCTTGCATCTCCCAATTCGATCTTCTGACACCCCTGGCCAATATGACGTCAACTTTCTATTTCAGTTTTAGCATAAACTGGAGATTGCCTTCCAAGGAAGAGCTGCAGAAACTTGGGTCTTCTTCAGTGCAGTTCCCTTCTTTCAAGAGTCAAATCCTGTTTCTGCAGCCTTTTTGTCATTCTCTAGTGCCTTCAAATAGTTGTTCTGTTAACATTTTGTCAGAGGTTTGCAATTTATGTATGTAGGGGGGGTTAGTCCAACCCAAGCTAGTCTGCCATCACTAAAACTGGAAATCCTCTGCACATACTGTTTGGTAACTTGCTTTGTCTGCCTAACAATTTGGCTTGAACATTTTCCTTCATAATCAGTATTTTCTTCTACAGTATGATTTTTCAGATTCAAGCATAATTTTTTAAAAGAAATTTTGTGTCTGAATCATGGAAACTGCTAAAATATATAACTTTAGTTTTTGTGATCACAATGATGATGGTTTGCAGCCCCAGGGAGACAGTGAGAAAATATTAGGTAACCTTTTGTGAAACATTCAGAACTTCACAAACTATTCCACTGAGAGTTCAAATAACTTACATGGCCTCTCTTCTGGCTGTGCCTCACCTGATATGCCAGCCTTAGGGATATTCAAAAACTGTAACTCAAGTTCTAAAAAGAACTTACCCCTCAAAAAAAATGCCCAATGCACCTTTTCCAATATTTGCCATTCCTCAGCAGGTGCTCCCTTTGCACACTAGCATTTTCCTCACGGAAGCTCTAGGTAAAGGTGTTGGAAGAAAAAGTTGACACTAATGGAAACCCTTTACCACACATCAGAGCTCACCATTACTTTATATTTCAAACACGCTCTGATTTACAAACACAGTAAAACAAGAGAGCTTGACAGGATGTGCTAAGTCTGTGGGGAACTTTTCATATATAATACTGACTAATAAACACCCTGCCTCTTCAGAGACAAACTGGGATGCTTTTCTTAATACAGTCTTTGGTAGCTCTCACCACTGAGAATAGACAAAAATTTCAAGCATTAGTTATCAGGTCTGACAAGATTTATATTTAGGGTGGTTTCTTTTTAATTCCAGAGTTTTCTAGGCAATTCCATCCCCTGGAAGAGAAAATATCTTTTTCTAGTTTATGCCTGTGTTTATTATTCACCATGGAGAGTGAACAGCAGAAATGAAATGAGTACAAAATGAGGTTTCTCTTGAGATAGCAGAATGTGGAACACAGCTTTTCCTGGATTAGCATTCTGCTATTGGGTTTTCACAAGTGGAGCTGCAATTGTCTTTACTCAGGACACCTGAGCCCTGGTATTAAAAATCTAAGCATACTGGAAAACACAAGATTCCCCAGGCCTTAAATCTGAAACACTCAGCTCCAGAATCTGCAAGGATCCCCTGCAGTTCTCCACCTCTTGGATGAAAACGCTGGCTGAAAATTCAAGTGAGAAATGTGATCCCTTATGCCATGGAACTTACACTCAGCTGTCTATAGGAAACCTATTTTGAGGGTCAAAAGACATGCTTATCTTTATTTCCATCAGCAGGCTTTAGGTTGGCCACACCTGCAGAGGAGTGGCTTGGACTGACCACACCACCACCCACAGGTCAGGTAGTGGAATTGCGAGCGAGGCGGTAATGGGGGGGGTGTTTTTTTATTTTGGGGGTTTTTTTTTGGTAATCGTGTTTTGGTAACACTTTGAATTTCAAACTTTATCACATCGTCTGTGAGGAAAACCAGCCATCTGCCTGGTGACCACCAGAACAACCTGTACTCTGAATTTTTTAAAAGCTACCGTCAAAGTTCTATAGAATTCCCAGAATTTTCCCTGTCTGCTCTCAGGAAGAGGTTTGATTTCTATGTACAAGAATAACCCGTAAGTACTCACTTATCAACAAGGACCAAGGTTACACAAATAAGATTTTTTTAAAGTGCAAATAACGTATTTCAGCCAAAGGCAGCACATACTGAATAGGCGATTAGTGACATTTGAAAAACAAGGGCAATAGGGGCGACTGGGTGGCTCAGTCAGTTAAGCGTCTCCCTTTGGCTCAGGTCATGATCTTGGGGTCCTGGGATCGAGCCCCATGTTGGCAGGGGGGGGGAGGTCCCTGCTCAGCAGGGAGTCTGCTTCTCCCTCTAGCTCTGCCTCTCCCCATCACTCATGCTCTCTCTCTTACTCCCCCTGTCTCAAATAAATAAATAAAATGAATGAAAGAAAAAAGGAAAGTAAGAAAAAAAGAAAGAAAGAAAATGAAGGCCACTAGAAGAGAGGCCATGACAGCAGACTGGGTGAACCAGACCCCCAAATGGGTAAAACTAGATGAAAGCTAGGTGCATCGATGGAAGGCACTAAGCCGGTGTGAGCTATAAGAGAGAGACAACATTGAGATGCTTATGGCTGAAGATGAAAGATGAGTCTGGACATGAGACAACAGCCCAGTACAAGTACTGTGATTCCGCAAAATAGTTTGCATCACTTCACCACTCCTCAGAGGGATGCCAATTGTAACTGAGAGAAGGGACAGAAGGGGAGACCCCATTTGTTCCCAAGAAACTTCTGGGGCCTGTGTGGTTCTACAGTGTAAAATGCTATCAGCTAGCAAGTCAGGGTCTGGAAGAAGTTTTCTTTCCAAAAAAGGAAGGAGCGTGGCATTTAAGGAACGCTCGCTATGAGCCAAGAACTTTACACGGTGCCTCTCGTATTTTTCTTAAAAAAGAAAAGGTGTGTTTATTTCAAAAATATGAAACGAAGCTTGACAATCATTGAGTAAGCTCTTACTGTGTGCCAGGCACTGAACTTAGCACTCTACACACATGATCTCATTTGTTCTTTGCCACAACCCTTCAAGTAGGTTCACATATATTACAAGTATTAGCTAGGATGCCCCTTCCTTTTGAGCTCTGTATAAGCTTGGAGTGAACTTCCATTTTGTGAAGAACTGATGCTCGCCCCATGATTTTTAGCACTTCCTCAGGAGCTTACTTTCTCATACTTTCCCTGCCTCTGAGCTCCTGCTTCAGCTGAGTGAGTTTTGCTTTGTAACTGTCTGATCCTTCCATCTTTCCCACTTATGTTCATTACACCTTAATTCCATTCCTTTCCTTTCCTTAATTCACACATGTGATGCACATGCACACATCAATACACACACACACACACACACACACACACACACACACATCCAACCAATCCATTTCTGTTTACAGTAAATTGTACCAAAGATTTAGAAAGATAGAACAGGTGTACAGCGCAGTAAGAGAAATAAATTGCAACTAAGATTAGCTCTCCTTGTTCCTGGAGTCCTTTCAGTCACCCCAATATTCCGTGTAGCCCCAACCTTTCTTACTGGCTCCTCTTTCCCCTTCTCCCTTATTCCTTATCACAGGGCCAACAATAAATGACTGATCACTCCTGCATTCTTATAGAAAATGACTGGCCCTTCCTGTATTCTGCATTTCCTTTCTAGACCCTTCTCTGAGGCCTTCATTTTCATGATACCATCAGGTATTTTTCCAAACAAAGAGAGTCCTGTTTTTTTTTTCTTTTCTTTTTTTTTTTTTTTTTTTTTGAGAGTCCTGTTTTTATAAGGAATTCTGGCACCAGCAAACAAGAAATACAGATGAGGAAAGCAAGGCTTTAAGAAGTTTTGAAATTTGTCCAGGGTTAAGCAGGGAGTAAATGATAGAATCAAAACTTATTCTCTAAGGGCGCCTGGGTGGCTCAGTCGGTTAAGCATCTGACTCTTGATTTTGGCTCAGGTCATGATCTCAGGGTTGTGCAATGGAGCCCCATGTTGGGCTCTGTGCTGGGTGTGGAGCCTGCTTAAGATTCTCTGTCTCTCTCTCCCTCTGCCCCTCCTCCCTCTAAAAGAGCACCTCATTCTCTAGAGCAGCCTTGTCCAATAAGAAGGCCACTAGCCTCATATTGCTACTTAAATTTAAACTGGACTTAATTAAAATTAAGTAAAATTAAAATTTCAGTTCCTTACTCTCACTAGCCATATTTTAAGTGCTCAAGAGCTCATGTGGCTGGTGGCTATTGTGCTAGACAGTGCATATATATAGAACAGTTCCATCATCCCAGAAAGTTCTATTGGACAATGCTTCTGCAGATGCTGGATAGTTCCCAGACTCTGTTTTCTTGCCTAGGTGCCACCACCGGAGATGGTCACATGCCCGTCTCATTCTTTTTATCTTGGACTGCCATCTGCTGTGCCCTTTGTAAATGAAAGGAAACCCAATGCACAGTTACAAGTACAGAGTCTATGAAAACAATCAGCCTGGTTTCTCTGTTACCTGTGTGAGGGCCACCTCTCACTCTGCACGGGTGTCCTGCCTCTGGGTGAGGAAATCACCAGCCACTGCTCTTCCCACATTTCTACCGGCCCTGGAGAAGTCTTGAGACTGCTTGTCCTCTGGAAACAAAGGCCTCATCTCATTATGAAGGCACTGGCCACTTTATGAACCTTAGAGAAGCAGCAGGTCTTTTAAGGAGTAGTTGTGTCTCCTGCTCCCCCTCCCGCCTTGAAGGCTAAAGCACAACGTCCCTGAGAGGAAGTGCTCTTGATGGTGTCGCATTGATAATGGACGTGCCTGTCTGCTCCCTCTCCAACAGTCTGCTCTGAACCCTTTCTTCTGATCTCTCAATCCTCTTGAATTCTCTCAATCAGTTCAAACAGCCACCATTTCTTCTTCACTTTGAGCTTTGACAGCAAGAGGGATGATTCATCAGGATTGAATGCCTTTGAGCCATCGGTTCTCAACCTGGCTGCCCATTGCAATCTCCTGAGAACTTGGAAAAATCCCAGAGCTCAGGCCCACTGAAGACCAATAACAGCAGAACCTCTAGGTATGGGACCCGGGCAATGGCACTTTTAATAGACCCCAGATGATTCTGAAGTGCATCTTGGTCGTAAGGCAACACTGGCACAGGTTCCCCAAACTGGCTGTTCCTGAGCTTTGCTCCAGGAAGCTTTGTAAAAATATAGATTGCCAGGCTCCTCGCCCACCAACACAATCTTGAGGCTTGGGGTCAAGCCATTTTTATTTTTCTAAAGAGGCAGAAGAGATTTCAAGGGAAGACAGCTTTGCACACATTTCCCTGGGGGCACGTGCCAGCATATAAGAACCAGGGCAAAATTGCACAGTGAGATAAATCTGCTACTTTCCTGCACTTCGGGGCCCACTGACAGGCACCCGGCTCCTCCCCAGCACTGCAAACACCCCCAGGGCCTTCCCTGCCTCCAGCCTGTTTGGGTTTTACCTCTCCTTTCTACAAAGGGAAACTGAGATAAAGCTAATGTCTAGAATCCCTATGCAATGGAGCCTTTTCCATTCATAATACAACTTTTCTGCCTTGAGATTAGTCTTTCTCCCTAGCACCCGACCAATTTTATAATTGAGACCATTGTCCCAGAGTCTTGCCTTATGCACAGTAAGTGCTCAATACATGTTTGAATGTGAATAATAAATATGTGCAAGTATTTCTATATTCCTGATTTGACATTCAAAGATTTTTTTTTAAGTCTGTTTTTTTTTAGAGTCCAAAGAAGTCAATCAAATGAGTTCGGTGGCACATCTTTGCATACAAAAGTGGCAAAATGGAACTTAGGGAAATTATTTAAATTAGCAGAAGATGGACCCCGCAAGCTGTCTAATTAATGCATTGGGAATTAGTGTCACTCCGATTTTATTATGTATTTTTCAGATTTTATTTTCGAGTAATCTCTACACCAAACACAGGGCTCAAACTCACGACCCCAAGATCAAGAGTCCCACTCTACCGACTGAGCCAGCTGGGTGCCCCATCATTCCAATTTTAAATCAATTTTCTGAAGTAAGTGGAAGTGCCCACTGAAACTTTCTTGCACATATTTGTATGAATTTTGCTTTTAGATACATATAAACTAACCAGAAGACCAAAGAAAAGAGAAACAAATGTTACTTCTCTCTGAGGGGATTTCCTTGAAGAAAGCCCAGCAGTTTCAGAGCTCAGGGCCCCAGCATTTGTTAAAACTGCCTGTAGGTTGTTTCCCTCTGAGTCAACCACTGGAGTTGGTTCAGACCCGCTAATGATTCAAAGATGCTCACCCAGGGGCCCTCGAGAAAGAGGCAATGATTATTTCCAGGGAGGAAGACTTTCCTTCCTTCTTTTCGCTTTCATTTCCTAGTTCTTTTTATACAATAAAAATCTACTTTTAGGGAATAATAAATTGAAGTGTACCAGCTCAATAGTGAGCATTGGGAGTTCTGTTTTTATTCAAGTGGAAATTAGAGAAGACCTTTCCATCTCTGTTCAAAGACAGAGTAGGTGGGCCCAACTAGTGTTCACTTCGTGGTTGGAATCCTTCTCTTTAATGGGAGATTTATGCCAGTTTAAACCTTTGATGATAAATATTAATCCATGATAGAATCTTTTCTCCACCACACAAGATTTTCCAGTTGCATATTCTTTTATATATTCTTCACGGATAAAGAAAGACTTCAAAATGGATCTTGTAAGTAGCTTAAGAAAATAATCCAAACATTAGAAAATCGGTATGCAGAGAAATCTGTCTGTAATGGTAAAAATCTGGAAACAACCTAAATGTCCCCAGATAGAAGAATGGTCCAGCAAATCACTATATAGCCATTTGAAAGAATATTTTGAAGCTAATTTAAATGGTGATTATGAGGGATGATGACCCGGAAAGTGCATATCAAATAGTATTTTTAAAGAACAACATTCAGGGGCGCCTGGGTGGCTCAGTCGGTTAAGCGTCTGCCTTCACTCAGGTTATGATCTCAAAGTCCTGGGATCGAGCCCCGCGTCCGGCTCTCTGCTCAGCAGGGAGCCTGCTTCTCCCTCTCCCTCTGCCTGCCGCTCACTCTGCTTATGCTCTCTCTCTGTCAAATAAATAAATAAAATATTTAAAAAATAAAAATAAAGAACATACCATCAATATCAGATAATATGCCACCTCATAGCCACTAGAATGACTGGAATCAAAAAGACAGGCAATAACAAGTGTTGTTGAGGGTGTGGAGAATTATGAATACCCCTATATGGCTGATAGGAGTGTAAATGGTACAGCCACTTTAGAGAGCATTTGGGTGTGTCCTCAAACACAGAGTTACCAGGTAACCCACAATTCCACTCCCAGGCTTATACCCAAGAGAATTGAAAAACAGGTGTTCAAATACTTATGCAAAAAAGTTCACAGGGGCACCATTCACGAAAGCCAAAAGGTGACAACAACCCAATGTCCATCCTCTGATGACTGGATAAAGAAGATGTGGCTTACACATACAATGGAATGTGAATTCCCCCATAAAAAGGATTAAGTACTTATAGATGCCACAATGTGGGTAAACCTTGAAAATCGTAGGATAAATGAAAGAAGCCAGTCACAAGGGGCGCCTGGGTAGCTCAGTCGGTTAAGCATCTGACTCTTGGATTCAGCTCAGGTCTTGATCTCATGACTCATGAAACTGAGCCGCACCAAGCCCTGCCCTACATCAGGCTCCTTGCTCAGTGGGAGTCTGCTTGGATATTCTCTCCTTCTGCCCCTTCCCCCACTCGTGAGCACTCTCTCTCTCTCAAATAAATAAATCTTTTTTTAAAGGTTGTATTTACTTATTCATGAGAGAGAGAGAGAGAGAGAGAGGCAGAGACACAGGCAGAGGGAGAAGCAGGCTCCATGCGGAAGCCCAACACGGGACTCAATCCCGGGTCTCCAGGATCAGGCCCTGGGCTGAAAGTGGCACTAAACCGCTGAGCCACCCGGGCTGTCCAAATAAATCTTTTTTAGAAAGAAAAAAAAGAAGCCAGTCATAAGACACCACATATAGAATTAATCCACATATATGAAATACCTAGAATAGGCAAATCTATAGAGACAGAAAATCTCTATGGCCAGAAGGATGAGACTGCCAATGGGAAAGGGGGTTTCTTTGGGGGTGATGAAAATGCTCTAAAATTTATTGTGGTGACAGTTCACAACTCTGTGACTACACTAAAAACCAATGACTGTACACTTTGAAAGGGTGAATTATATGGTATATGAATTATATCTCAATAAAATTGCTATAAAAACACATCTAGTTATATGTACACTGTGACTGGAGAAAAGCAGATACATAGAGGGAAAAGTTCTAATGTAAAAATGTTTTGCAACATGATTATGTAATTATAATAACAAAAATGAGTCCAGTTCATGGAAAGGAGTCCGTGCAGAGATCTGCAAGCTAGTTTTCCGAGCGCTCCATGGTGTCTGCCGTAAAGATCCATTTAGCATTTTCAAGTCAGACTTAACAACACTTGGGGATGAGGACCGAGGGAGGAGGAGGCAACTCTCCCTAAAAGTCAAAGGCAGTAGAAGAGATTAGAAAAGCAACTGGCAAACACACAGTAGGTCTGTAAGAAATATTAGTCGGGCAGATATTTCTTGGGTTATATCCTGAGCCCCTTCTGTCTCCTCCCTCCACCCTCCCTCACAGCTTCTTTACCACCTATAACCTTGACTCTTCTGTAGTCTTGATTCCCCGGTCTATTTATGACATGGAGCTCTTTGCTGAGTTTTACTCCTGTAGCTATCTGCCTCTTGTTAATAAAAACCATGAAGTTCATCACTAAACTGTGTTCATTGGCATTAATCCTCTTCTCTTAGAATCAGCACTTGCAAGAATACCTTTGACTTTTTTTTTTTTTTGGACCCAATACAAGCTTGTTTATTTGGACACTCCATACTAACACAAGTGTCAAGCTAGAGGTAAGGTGGCAGAGAACATGAAAGGTGGGGGAAGGAATGTAACTGTGCTCTGTAGGCTTGTCGCCTCTGAATATCCACTTGGAATCCAAAGCAGGTGCCTGTTCGAAGACAACTCCACCTTGCAACCCCTCTTCCCCTGCTACCACCAAATTATGAAACATTAATGCTGAGATGGTCAAGAGAAGGGTCAAGCAAATGATCTCAAGGACCCTGACAAGAAGGCATGAATGCCTCAAAATAGAAAGAGACATATTTCAGTGGTAATTAGCTACCTGGCACTGTGTTAATGCTCTACATGCATTTGTCCATTTAAACCTCATGTCAGCTCCAAGGTGAGTGCTAACAATATTTACAATTTCAAATGGATTTGGGCGGGAATAATAAGGTGCTAAAAGTTTCACAGCTAGGAAGTGGAGGAACAAGAATTTGAATATAAAAACTTATTAAACTTAACAGCAAAGAAACAATCCAATCATGAAATGGACAAAAGACACGAACAGAAATTTCACCAAAGAAGACATAGACATGGCCAACAAGCACATGAGAAAATGTTCCACATCACTTGCCATCAGGGAAATAAACATCAAAACCACCATGAGATCCCACCTCACACCAGTGAGAATGGGGAAAATTAACAAGACAGGAAACAACACATGTTGGAGAGGATGTGGAGAAAGGGGAACCCTCTTGCACTGTTGGTGGGAATGGGAACTGGTGCAGCCACTCTGGAAAACTGTGGGGAGGTTCCTCAAAGAGTTAAAAATAGACCTGCCCTACGACCCAGCAACTGCACTGCTGGGGATTTACCCCAAAGATACAGATGCAGTGAAACACCAGGACACCTGCACCCCAATGTTTGTAGCAGCAATGTCCAAAATAGCCAGACTGTGGAAGGAGCCTCGGTGTCCACCGAAAGATGAATGGATAAAGAAGCTGTGGTCTATGGATACAATGGAATATTCCTCAGCCATTAGAAACGACAAATACCCACCATTTGCTTCGACGTGGATGGAACTGGAGGGTATTATGCTGAGTAAATAAGTCAATCGGAGAAGGACAAACATTATATGGTCTTATTCATTTGGGAAATATAAAAAATAGTGAAAGGGAATAAAGGGGAAAGGAGAAAAAATGAGTGGGTAATATCAGAAAGGGAGACAGAACATGAAAGACTCCTAACTCTGGGAAACGAACTAGGGGTGGTGGAAGGGGAGGTGGGCGGGGGGTGGAGGTGACTGGGTGACGGGCACTGAGGGGGACACTTGAAGGGATGAGCACTGGGTGTTATTCTATATGTTGGCAAATTGAACACCAATAAAAAATAAATTTATTTAAAAAAAAGAAGCTGTGGTCTATGTATACAATGGAATATTCTCAGCCATTAGAAATGACAAATACCCACCATTTGCTTCGACGTGGATGGAACTGGAGGGTATTATGCTGAGTGAAGTAAGTCAGTCGGAGAAGGACAAACATTATATGGTCTCATTCATGTGGGGAATATAAAAAATAGTGAAAGGAATCATAGGGGAAAGGAGAGAAAACGAGTGGGAAATATCAGTGAGGGAGACAAAACATAAGAGACTCCTAACTCTGGGAAACAAACAAGGGATAGTGGAAGGGGAGGTGGGCGAGGGGTGGGGGTGACTGGGTGACGGGCACTGAGGGGGGCACTGGACGGGATGAGCACTGGGTGTTATGCTATATGTTGGCAAATCGAACTCCAATAAAAAATAAACAAAAATAACTAAATAGATAAATAAATAAATAAATAAATAATAAATAAATAAAATAAAGTATGGTTAATCATATATATATATAAAAAAAGAATTTGAATATAGGCAGTTGGATGCCAGAGCCTCACTCAGGAGATCAGAGTTCCTTCACCTCAGCACCAGTGATATTTGGAGTCAGATAATACTGTGCCATGAAGGCTGTTATGTGCACTGAGAATGTTTAACAATATTGCAGGCCTCTACCCACTATATGTCAAAAGCAAACCGCGCCCCCCCCCCCCGCCCCCCGGTGGTGATGATCAAAAACGCCTCCCACGTTGCCAAATGTCTCCTCAGGAGTAAAATTACTGCCAGTTGAGAATCACTGCTATAGATGGTTGGCGGCGGGGTGGAGGGGGGATACTAGTTTAGAGATTAAATAAACTGCCAATCTATGGTAACTAGTGAACAGCCCAACCTGTATTCAAACCTAGAATGACCTGGCGCCATATGTCATTTTGCTATATTGATCAATACGGCAGAAAAACCAAGAGCAGAGAAAAAGAAAGGAGGAAGAAATGAAAACAATACCCTTATTCTGTTGGACTGATTTGCTTTTGTTTAGAGCAAAAGAAACAGAAACTGTCCCTAAAGGCTACTAAGAGACTGGTGAAGACTGGTAAAGACTGGTAAAGAGTCCCTGATGTTCTTAAGCTTACCTACAAGTAAACAGAGATATTCTAGGGACGCCTGGGTGGCTCAGCGGTTGAGTGTCTGCCTTCGGCCCAGGGTGTGATCCTGGAGTCCCAGGTTCGAGTCCCACATCAGGCTTCCTGCATGGAGCCTGCTTCTCCCTCTGCCTGTGTCTCTGCCCCTCTCTCTGGTCTCTCATGAATAAATAAATAAAATCTTTTAAAAATATAAAAATAAAATAAAAAACAGAGATATTCTATAAAGCAGTGTTTCCCAAACTACTTATTACAATCACCTACTGAGCTTAAAAAATACTGATATCTGAGTCCCAACCCCGTTCAGAGGTTCTAATTCAATTGGTCTGGGATGTGGCCTGGCTTTAGGGTTTGTAAGAGCTCTCCAAGTGCTGCTAGTATGAATCCAAAGCTAAGAACCACTGCTATAAATTATTCAACTAGTACATTATTTCTATGGGTCTTATCAATTATGTATATTAAATTGATTGCATTTGTTTCGCTTAATAGAAAACCAAATGGTTACCTAATAAATTGAGCATATATATTACAATCAACATTCAGGGATCCTCAAATTATAAATGTTCATAGTGTTCCCTAGCCAGGAGGAAAATATTCTCTACTTCCTAACTTTTTGGCCATCTTGTTTCTCATCATCATTTCCAGTAGGAAATGAACAAAAAGATGTAAATGATATCAGTTATTTCATAGTTGTTCACAATAATGTAAAATTGTGATGGAAGAAGGTTTTTTTGTCATTATTGGGTAAAATGTGATTTGGAATGGTTTAGGGCTCTAAACACTTTCTTTTGGATTATTCCAATATTTTGATTAGGTGATTTTTTCTCTACAGGTTAACCTTGTCCCTGCCACCAGGAACAATCCAGAATTCAACAGATGCACGAAATGCATTTCTAATATGAGATTTATTCAGATAACAACAGGACATTGTAGGTTTTATAACGTAGCCTTCAAACTATGGATCAGATGACCATTTTCTCAACTTGCTTTCTAGCACAATGACCAGCAAATCTAGTCTAATGGAGTTACAACCCTGCTATTCACTCCAAATAGCCTCCCTTTCAGTCCCTGGACAGTCTACATCTTCTAATCATTTCTCTAGTACTAATGATCATTTCTAATCACACTGAACAAAAATATGTCCAGCAATTTGCATTGATACTTAGGAGATGGTCACTTCTCATACATTGATTTAAGTGTAGGTCACTCCTTACACATCGATCCATGGAATCCATAAGCTTCATCAGAATTAAGCAAAAGAAACCAAAAATTACATTCAATTACAAGTTATCTTTCAAATACTACTCTCCTCTGAAGATTAGGGAATGGGTTTGTTTAGTTTGCTTTGTGGTTATTGCCAATTTGGGGGGGATTTTTTTGGAATAAAGAGAAGGCTTGGAAGTGTCATGAGTTTTCCCAGGCCCTGGAAGTAAATAAATACTTTCAAGAGCAGGGTGGAATTGAATAAATTATGGTCAAAACACTCTTCAAAAGAGTTTCTACACATCCACTGTGGCTAATACTGAATTGGAGACTTACTTTAGACTCCAGAACCTAAAGAAAATAGCATTAACCCTCAGATAGCAGAAATATATGAATTCATATAACTCATATATTCCCAGAGAGTTGTGTGCCATTTAATTTAATGACACTTAATTCTATTTTAATTGCACAAATAGTCCACTCCTCCAGTTAACTCTTTGCAAACAAAGCAGAGGGAGCATAAATGCCTCCATTTTTTTTTTTTTTGAGTCTGAGTCTTCATGGCATCTGGGGCCTGCTTTATGTGTTCAAAATATGCCTTTCATGTTCAAAATGTGTGCTATTTATTGGTTGGCTAGGGAAACGTTCCTTGAATCACATAAATTATTATTCTCTACGTTATCTTGTATCACTTCTGCTCTTTCTCATTCCATTGCTCCTTTCTAAACTGGAGGTGAATATGGCCCAGGATGAAGTCTGTGAATGGAAGGATGAGGTGACAAGAAAGAAGTATGGAACATGTGTAAGTGTGGGGGTTTTGATGACTATTGATTGCTTGGCTCTGCTTTCAGTTTCCATCGATTTATTGGTGTTGACTGGATCTACCACTGTGATGCTTTGTTTCTAAGAGCCAGTATTTTTTTTCCCTGCAACAGCATGTCCCTGGTACATATAGGTCCTTTCTTAGAGACCTCAACGTAGCCAGGAAACAGCCAAGAGTTAGGAAATAAGCCAAAATACCGCTGAGCAAGCAAAATAGATATGGCCATGCCTCCACTGTCCAAATTTCATAAATAGGAAAGCCCTTTGGAGCTCTCTGCACACAGTTCTAGTAAATTCTACTGTGTGATTTTCTAGCAAAGCACATTAAAACCAGCGAGTTTGTTTAGAGGTTAGGAAGGGAAGGTTGCCAAAGGCTGGGACACTGGCAACTATGAAAATGACACCTGATTGGCTTTAAGAGAGAAAAAGACCAAAGAACAAAAAAAGAAAACCTGGAATCAAAAGGAAAACAGGAATCAAGGAATCAAAACTCAGAGGAGATCTGATCACGCTTCTTAGAAGCAAATAACCCCATACTTGAACTGTATGTGAGGACATCATTGTATTCCAGCGTGGGAGAGGACTGACATTCATCACAGTAAGCCTGAGATAAAAACACAAGAAGAAGGTATGTTTGGGAAACTCATGGAGAAGGCAGGAAGTATGGCAATGCATTTTAGAAATATTTCTAGCCAAAACGGTTTTGCTATTGTTTTTGCGTTTAAATGAGTAAAGATTGGAGAGTGGGGGAGAGATCTTTTCTCTTAAGATTTATTTAGGGGCACCTGGGTAGCTCAGTAGGTTAAGTGTCTGCCTTTGGCTCGGGTCATGATCCTGGAGTCCTGGGATCAACCCCTGTGTCAGGCTCCCTGTTCATCGGGGGGTCTCCTTCTCCCTCTCCCTCTGCCTGCTGCTCCCCCTGCTTGTGCTCTCTCTCTCTCTGTCAAATGAATGAATAAAATCTTTTTTTTAAAAGGAAAAGACTTATTTATTTTAGAGAAAGGGAGAGAGAGCACGAGCGGTGGGGGTGGGGAGCAGAGGGCGAGAGAGAGAATCCTCAAGCAGACTCCATGCAGAGCACAGAGCCCAACACAAGACTCGATCCCAGGACCCTGAGATCATGGCCCGAGCTGAAATCAAGAGCCAGCTGCTTAACTGACTGAGCCACCCAGTCACCCCACACACACACACCAAAAAAGATCTTTTACTTTTTAATCTGTAAAAAAAAAAAAAAAAAACATAACAGGGAAAAAAAAGATCAAATTCAGAAGATTCAGAAGTCATTTAAATATGCCATTTCTTCCGGAACATGCTGGATACATTAGGCATTACTGTATTTCAAACAAAGCATGAATAGCTCTTTAGAAGTGTCATGTTCTGCAAATATCACTCTAACAGCAATAATGTGATTCCCAAAGGAGAGAGAGACACACAGAGACAGAGAGATACAGAAAGAGAGAGACTACTAACTCTCTGCCATGTCAGGGCTTATTATGTCTTTCTTGCCATTTGCTTCCCAGCCACATATGCTCTCAGTGCCGACCCAGTTATTAACATGACACATAATTCATTCCGCTTTTATTTCACTTATTCATCAGACTTACTTTCCATGCACCTGGATAATATTCATAATTTTCATCTTGATGGCCGCCTAACATTCCATGTTTCCAAATTGCTTCCAATTTTACTAATTATCCGTAAACAATTGTTTAAAAAAAGAAGAAAGAAAGAAAGAAGAAAGAAAGAAAGAAAGAAAGAAAGAAAGAAAGAAAGAAAGAAAGAAAGAAAAAGAAAGAAAGAAAGAAAAAGGAAGGAAGGAAGGAAGGAAGGAAGGAAGGAAGGAAGGAAGGAAGGAAGGAAGGAAGGAAGGAAGGAAGGAGAGAAAGAAAAGGCTTTTCCCTTGTTGCCTCTGAGACAGCAGGATGGGTCGCCAGCAGCTCTGGCAGAGCCATGGGACGAGGAGATTTGGCCAGGGTTCTCCTTCTTGCCCTGTCCACTCAACCTGGCTGGTCTGATGCAGAAATACAGCCTCAATAGGCACCACCCACGCCTCTGTCAGTATGCTGAGGATACAGGCTGCCCTAAACTGGATTCAGTGAACTTTCTAGAATGGGTCATCCAGGATACCCACCTCAACTGTAGATATCCAAGATACCTACCCCTTGTGCTCACTTCGGCAGCACATATACCAAGATACCTACCCCAATGCTAACTCTTTGTGCATAAAATAAAAATACTTCAATTATCAGTGTTCTAAAAAGAAAAAAACAAGAAGCCTGAAACGGAGTCATTTGCCACCCGCCCCCCCAAAAGCAAATCCAGACTTAATTAGTTTCAACCTCTCCCAGGAATGAGACCTTTTAAAAGTCAGCCTGAAATGTCATGATTAGCACTGGTGAGGTCATCTGCATGATAAAAGTCCTTCTATTCCCTTCCCCCCCAAAACAAAAGAAGTAAAAAAAAAAATCCTTTCTTTTCTTTTGCTAATAACTTTATGCCCCACTCTCTTTCCTATAAAAACCTTCCATTCTGCACAACTACAGTATCTCTCTACAAGTACTTGTTAGCTGGGGAGTCCTGCTCCATGAAGAATCACTTAATAAAGCCAATTAGATCTTCATTATTTTTGTAATGTAAACTCTATGCCTAACGTGGGGTTTGAACTCACGACCCAAGATCCAGAATCACATGCTCTACCGACTGATCCAACCAGGCGCCCAAGACCTTTAAATTTACTCCGTTGCGCCCAAGACCTTTAAATTTACTCCGTTGCACTGGGTGTTATTCTGTATGTTGGTAAATTGAACACCAATAAAAAATAAATTTATTATAAAAAACTAAATAAATAAATAAATTTACTCCGTTGAATTTTGTTTCCTAATACAACACTGTAATAAACATCTATAGCTATAGCGGTATAGATATTTAGCTATTATGTTCTTTTATAGTTTTCGATTACTGTCAAAGGATAAATTCCCCAAAATGGAATTAGCAATCTAAAGTGAGAAATGGGGCCGCCTGGGTGGCTCAGCGGTTGAGCGTCTGCCTTTGGCTCAGGGTGTGATCCCGGGGTCCTGGGATGGAGTCCCACATTGGACTCCCCACAGGGAGCCTGCTTCTCCCTCTGCCTGTGTCTCTGCCTCTCTGTGTGTGTCTCTCATGAATAAATAAATAAAATCTTTAAAAACAATAAAGTGAGAAATGTATCTGAAGCATGACTTGCTTTCAGGTGGTCTTAACACTAATCAAAACCTTCCTCCCCCAGATTAGCTTCAACCTAACCTCCCACTTGGAGCCTGCTTTCTCCCACTGCTCTAAATTGCCCAAGATTTGTTCTTCGCAGAGACAGCTAGAAAATTTTGCTGCCATCTGGCGGACACTTCGTGACGGCTGCTGTGGTGTCCGTTAGTCCCGGCTTACGGCACAGCTGCCCCTGTGCTTGTGAAGAGCACCTGTCCTCGGCGCGTATACCGTGAGCACACATCTCCATCTGTGACAAGGGCCCAGTGGGCATTATTGTTCCTCCAGTAACAGATGAACATTGGCTCTGAGAAGGAGTCACTTGACCCAGGCCACACAACCAGTAAGGGACAAAGCCAGATCCTCCATCCCCTAGGGCAGGTCTGTCCATTTGACCTCCCTGAGCTCATGGTATACAATATCCATGCCAGGCAAAATCGGAAAATACTGGGGGTGGGGAATTATTAACTTGATTTTATTTTTAATAATCCACAAGGAGAGTGCTGCACAGTGCACGTAGGTGTGCTTTACTTCTGCGTCATGACCTGTAAAATACCTTGTGCCAAGAGAAAACATGCCATACGTGAAATCCTGCCCCCAAAATACCCTTACACGTTGTTGGGCTCGGATGATTTTAGCCAGGTGAAATGAACAGTTATGATTTAGAGATTAACCTAAGCCTGAGCTTGTGGAAGATGTAACTTTTTTTTAAATGTGAAGGAATAGAGTTGGGAATGCGGCCCACAAACGCCAGCTTGTTGAGCGTTAGATGTATGGTCCCACTCATTTACCTGCGATGGCATTTGTCACTAAAGCGCGTGGCTGTGAGGTTACCGCACCTCCCCGTTACTTTTTAAAAGGATTTCTCCATCTCTAACTCTATACAGCTGTGCCCTCTGGTGGACGAAGCGGGCACTGTTTTTGCGGAGCTCTACATACTTAACATAGTGCTTTATAATCCCATCTAGCTAAGCAAAAATGTTCATCACTTGAATTTTGAGTAATATTTCATAATTAACTGGCTCTATCCCACACCAATCCCCTAATCCTCTTTCTAAATTACTGTTAGGGAATCTCATCTGCCCAAGATTCAAAACACTGTCAAAGATTAGCTCAGCGCTGTGAGCACTGTCAGCTGATACTCACTCTTGTTACTTCTCCAAAAAAGTACTCATAATTAAATACAATAATGTAAATGGGGGCTAATCTTTTGGGGTTTCCCACATCTCGAGGAAATGCATAATTAATCCTTTCATTGTAGATTTTCAGTTTGCAAAAATCCCGATAACCACAATTATTGTCCCGCTTCGTTTCATTATTTCAGTTCACCAGTATTTATTCCCATGCTAGGTTTTGATGACACAGAGCCAAACAGGCATGGCTCCAATTCTCAGGAGGTTTATCATTGAGTGGAAGATGCTGGGAAGTAAATCAGTAATTGTAGAATAACACAGGTCATGAACACTGGGGATGGCCCCGATCCCCCCTTCAGTGAAGGACTTGTTGCTCCAGCCACAGGAAGCCACCTCACCCAATGCCAGGCCCCTTTCCAGAAGCCATGTGACCATGCCACATGGGAGAATAATGGCCGACCCATCTCCACCCAACTGGTGACCACTCAGAAGAGCCATCCTAGCTCCTGAGAAGCCTATGGGGTCCATAAAGATGGTTGCTAGGCTGCTTCCTAGTTCAACTCCTCTCTCTACCCCCGTGGTTCTCAACTGGGGTCATTTTGCCCCACCAGGGATACTTGGCAATGTCTAGAGACATTTTTGGTCATCACAACTAGGAGGAGGAGGAGAGAGAAGGGGTGTGTGTATATGCACACATGAGCATGATACTGGCATCTAGAAGGTAGAGACCAGAGATGCTGCTAAACCTCCCACAATGCACAGGGCAGCCCCAACAACAAAGTATTGCCTGCTCCAGAACGTCAATATACTCTTCCACCCAATCCTATTTATTCCATTTTCCTTTCATGGGTGTTGGTGCCAAGGTCATTTCTTCGTAAGCACTGTCCACCCTAAGCTCCATCACAGAGCCAACTTTCTGGGGAAGAGTGGCCCAATAGGGATCTACAACAGGAAGCCATCTGGCTCTGTACGTGCACATACAAGAAAAAGAGTAGTGTGGATCTGTTTAAAATTATCAGCATAAAACAAAAGTGGGAGGATATACGCTAATTATAAAGAGTGGTTCTTTTAAAGTAATGGTGTTGGGAGGGATTCTTGATGTTTTCCTTTGTGCTTACGTACATGTGTCTTCCGAGATTTGTGGTTTTCTTCTTGTGTTTTGTTCTGTGCACTAACACATATTACTTTGCAGTTTGGGGAAGGAGAACGTGATGATTGCAAAAAAAAAAAAAAAAAAAGAGAGGGGGGTGGGGGTGGGCCATGGCCAATAGTATCAAATACTGCAGAGGCCAGACAATAGTAGGCAGCAGAGAGGAGCAGTCAGCAGAGAGCCTCAGGGACACAGTTGTACTGCAATGAATGTGCTGGAAGAGAAGTGGTGGCAGGAGGGACGAGAAGGAAGGCGAGGAAATTGAGGTGGCCCACTCTGTACAGGAGTAGGAGCAAAAAGACAAGTAGAAAGAACAGTAAGGAGCGAGAGATGAATACGCAACCAAACCGACCGTAGGGATCCGAGAGCCTGAGCAAGGCTGATGCTGATGGGGAAGGGGAAGAAAGAGGCACTGACATGAGAAGAGGTGCGTAACTGAGGGAGCAAGGTGCCCGTGAGGCCATGGGACCGGACCCAGAGAACACGACGACGGATTGGCACAAGCCAGGAAACGTACGTCTTCCTCTGAAACCAGAAGCACGGTGAGTGCAGGGCTCAGATGACGCTGCAGTCCCAAGTCATGACACCTGCACCTGCTCATTCTCATTTCTGTCGGGAGTGAGGGTCCCCCCCCCTAAAGGGAGGGCCCGATGGTGGGGCACAGCTGACGAAGAAGGTGAGATCAGGTGGAAAGTGTAGGTGAGACTCTGGGGGTGGGGGGACCAGGAGCCGCCACTAGGCGATGCTCCTGGGAATCTGGTGTGCAGAACAGAAGCAAAAGAAATGCAGAAAAACAATTAAAGCTCCTTACAGCCTGCAGCCCATTGACAAGTACTTGAGACAGGCAGAGTGACCTTCCTCCTCTGCCTCAGTGTGAATACTTTGCTAAGAGCAAGGGGCAACCTTAGCTTGACACGAGCCCGACCTCCAGGATCCCGTAAAAGTCCCTTTGGAAACTTCCTTTATCTCTAGGAGCCCCCCCACCGCCAAGATCTGTGTTGGCAGTCATCCTCCAAACGTGTGGCCACCGATACACATCCGGAGGGTGTCATGAGTGAGGTCCTACTAGACGGTGGTAGGTGAGCTTATCTTACTAGCAGCTAGCCCCGCGAGGTCCTGGAAACCTGCTCCCAAATTCCCTAGAGACCCACGCTCTCCCTAACCCCCTGCCAACTTGAGAGTCTGTAAACTGCCACTCCTCACAACCCCAGCGCAGCCCTTCCAGCCCACGGGATCCTGTCCCCAGGCTTTAATAATATCACCCCCTCTTTTTTTGGGCCAAAATTCCTTCTCGATCATTCACTCCTGGATCCCAACATTTCAAATCAAAATGGACCTTCCTTTATGCAGCTCCCAGGCAAGAACTCAGACCTGTTTGCAGGTGCTTTAGCACCACTCACTTGACCCACGCAAGGGACTGGCTCCTAACTAACTTCTTGACAGCACCAGGGCAGCAGATAGGTTGCAGGGGGTGGAAAAATCCAGAAACCCCCAGAAGATTAGCCATGGGTTCCCACACCTGGCAGGATCATTAACACCTGTTCCTCCCTAAGAAGAACTTTGGGGGAAAAAAAAAAAGAAGGACTTTGGGGCTCCCCTGGTACCACAATCTGGAACTATTCTGTGGCCCTTTGTGCTTTAGACAACGGCCTCTGTAGATTCCCCTGCCCTGAGAGATTTAAAGAAATTCTATGGGGCACCTGGGTGGCTCAATTGGTTAAGTGTCTGCCTTCAGGTCAGGTTATGATACTAGGGTCCTGGGATCGAGTCCTGAATCAGGCTCTGCACTCACTGGGGAGTCTGCTTCTCCCTCTTCCTCTCTCTCTCTCTCTCTCTGGCTCTCACTCTCTCTCTCTCTCAAATAAATAAATAAAAATAATAGCTTAAAAAAAAAGAAAGAAACTCTACACCCAGTTTCCAGGCCTTCTGGCGGCCTTCACTCAATCTCATCCCCAGCTGCTGGGACAAGCGGGAGCAGAGTTCTCCAGGGTGTTACGCAGAGGACACATAGTGCTGCATCTGGAGCCTTGTTTTCTCCCAGAACTGTCTTCCTGTTTCTCCCAGACATGTCCCTCCCACTCCCAGGATACACAGACATGAAACGCTGTGGCAGATGGCCTTAGTAGACTGTGGACTCCTAGATACTCCATTTAAAGGAATGGTCCTCGGAGGGGAGTGATTTGTCCCCCAAGGGTAATTTGGTAATTTGGGGTTGTCGGTAGTGGAGAGGGGAGGGATGGGGGTGCTGCTGGCATCCAGTGGGTGGAGGCCAGGGAGGCTGCTCAACACCCTACAGTACATAGGACAGGGCCCACAATGAAGAATTATCTGGCCCCAAATGTCAATAGTGCAGAGGGTGAGAAACCCTACTTTAAAGGGTTCCTCATCTTTAAGATTTTTTTGAAATCCAGTGAAGGGTGTTTGTTTGTTTGTTTGTTTGTTTGTTTGTTTGTTTTGAAATCCAGTGAAGGGTTATTTATAATCTGAGGTTTACACCTGACACTAGTGAAAGCCCATCCCAGGCAAGAGGGCAAAGAGTAGTAGGATTCATAAATTTCCACCAGATGGCGCGACAACACAAGACAAAAATCCAGCCTTCTGCTGCCTCCATTTCTGAACCGGGTTTCTCTGCCTGGTCAGGCCTCTGGAGCTGACAATGCCCATCCTTTTCAAATGGGAGCCTCACTTTTTAGGTACTTAGTGTTTCCCAGCAACAATATTTTTATGCAAGTGAATTTGAATGAATAATAACTAAAATTCATTCTGGAGGATGAATGAAACAGGGCTGGAAGGACACTGTGGCGGTGCATCATCTCTGACCAGGTCTTTGACCACGTGGGCCGTGCCAACAAACCAGGGAGCGTGGAGGTCCAAGACAGGTGAAATTTGAGGCCCTGGCCCCATGCACCTACCTTACTACTCTGGACACCTGACTCCCAGAGAGAGAGAAATAGTTCAACAGTTTGAGCCACTCTGCTGAGTCTCTGTGACTGACGGCAGCCAAGGTCATATCCTATCTCATTCCACAGTATACTCCTTACGTACAGCTGCACGCGCCCACCGTACCACAGCACATACTGGTCGGTAGCCGCTCACCTGGAACATATGCACGTAGGCCTGCTTTGTCCCATGTTTCCCAGCAGCCCCTTGAGCTGTGTCTCCCCGGTGTCTTACCCTTCTTCTCTCTTTCCTTCCTCCCCTGATGTGGTTTCTTCCCTAAGGCAGAGGTTCCAGCAGGCCCAGATGATTTATCAGCCTCATTCCATACCTGACTTTGCCCAGAAGACACCACACTCCCACCATCCCCTTCCCACTCTATCCATAGAGATCTCATTCTTCCCACATCCATTTTCGGAACAGCAGAGGAAGACTCCTCAATATATATACCTTTTCTGCCCCTTTCCCTTATTTTATGTTCTTCATATAACCAAGATGTACGATGACATTATTTAGCTGTTCATTGTCTATGCTGTACTCAACGGAGTGTCACTTTTATGAGGACAAAACCTGTCTTGTTCACCATCGCATATCTGGTAAATAGGCCACCACTGTCCAACAGAAATATATAATAGATGATGCATGGGACATCCGTCGTTTCAAATGTAGCAGTCACATTAAGAAAGCAAAAAGAGAAAGGTGAAGTCAATCTTAATCTCTTTTTGTTTAACCCAAACAGTCCTTCCCTAACATGTAAAATGAGGAATTTTACATTCTTTGTCTCATGCCAATTCTTCAAAATCCACTGTGATCTACACTTAGGGCACACCTCAGTTGAGACTCTACAACGTCTCAACAGGCACAGGCATGTGGTGGCTGCAGTGGACAGTGCAGATGCAGGATACTTGACAGTAGGCATCCAGCACATATTAGTTAATCTTCTACAGTGATTCTTCTGTAATAGAGGAATAACGTGGTAACAGCATTCACGCCACGCGTGGAGCCTAGTTCGCTTAGCCCCCTGCTGTTATTAGGCATTTAAGTTGTTTTGTTTTCACTTTTAAAAATGATTCTGGGGCAGCCCAGGTGGCTCAGCGATTTAGCGCCTGCCTTCAGCCCAGGGTGTGATCCTGGAGACCCCGAATTGAATTCCATGTCGGGCTCCCTGCATGGAGCCTGCTTCTCCCTCTGCCTGTGTCTCTGCCTTCATCTCTCTCAATGTGTCTCCATGAATAAATAAATAACATTTAAAAATAAAAAATAAAAATGATTCTGCAATGACCATCAGGTTTAACGTCTGTTTTTCCTTGAAATAAATTCCCAGACGTGAAAATTGCTAGGACAGTAGTACGCCCCTTCTAGGGCTCTTGCCGCGGTTGGCCAAACTACCCCAGAAAGGGATAGGCCACTCAGGCTGCGGAGGGCTTTGCCTGGTTATTAGTGAATGCTCTGCAATAACCCTGTTCACGTTGTGTCACAGGCACTGGCAGCTGCACTTGCCAATAGGATTGAAACCCAGACTTGAAACTTTATGCATTATTAAATGTCAGATAAATGGGGAATACCATACTACAAATATTCAAGAGCAAAAGTACCAACTTATTTAGCAGTTTTAGTTGCCCAATAGGTTGTGTGCTAACTTGAAACATTTCTCTCATCATAAAATGCCTTTAAACATTTTTCTATAACTGAACAGAAAGTTTTCTTTATTGCCTAGTTTCTTGTATTTGAGAATGGTTATCCCATGTGTAAGGCATTAGGAGTTCTTCCATTGCCATTAATTCACTATTGCTCACAAATCATGTAACTACTAAAATATTGTACAGAATTTTTTTCCCTCTAATTAGTGTGTATATGGATAAGAGATCTTGTGATGATCACTTGCAAACTTAGATTTTGAGAATTATGTGATTCTGTGTGGCAAAAAACCTGAAATAAAGAAATTTTCAAAAAAAAAAAAAAATTCCTGGGCGGGAACCCGAGGCTCGGGAGGTCAATGAACGCTAGAATCGCACTCGAACTAGGTCCAGGTGACTATTCCCAAGCCTGGGCGTGTCCTCCTGGGCCACGACCCCCAGCCTTCCTAGTTCAAAAATACAAAATTACAAAAAAACAGGAGACGCTAAGTAAAGACGAGAGGGAAGATGAGAGCGCCGAGAGAAGGGCCAAAAGCCGAGGGTCAAGGAACTGGCGCGGGGGACGAGGGCGACGCCGAAACGACCGTCGTCTTCCCGCCGCGCCACGCGCGTCCGCGGACCCACAGGTGCGAGAGGCGGCGGCGCGCCGCGGGAGCCCCGCCCCTGCCTCCCCGCCCGTCTCCAGCCGTTCCCCACGCTCCGCCCCGGGAGGCGGAACCGGATCTCGCGACACTTTCCCACATGGCGCAGAACGCAGCGCGGACGCGGCGGCGCGCGCGGGACTTCCGGCGCGCGCGCCACGTGATCCGCGCCGGAACCGCATTTCTGGTCTCCCGGGCAACAGCCCCTCCCGCCCGCGCCCGTGCTAGCTCCTCACAGGAAGTAGGCCCCTGCTCGCCCACCGTCCGAGATCCGCGAGCTACGAGCCCACGAGGTGACTCCGGGGACGGCTGGGTTTCCTTGGGGGAGTGAGGGAGGAGCCTGCAGGCCCCGGAGCCTGGCTTCCGCTGCTACCGGGAGAGCGGAGGGCTTGCCTGTCACGGGTCGTAACGTCATCCCGCGGGGCCCGTGAGATTCTTAAATCCTTGCTGGTTAATGGCGCCTGGACACTGGTTCCAGAGACTCTCAACTGCAGCGCTTAGGAAATCACTGGATGACTTTTAAGAATTGTCATGCCCGGGTCTCCATCCCGGACCACTTAAATTCGAATTTCTAGAAGTGGGGCCAGGCATCCCTATTCCTATTAAACTCCCCCCCCCCCCGCCCCCGGGATTCTGAGGTGCCGAGTAACACTGTGTTAAGCCAAGTCTGGAAAGTGAACTCGGACTTTGGCCCTACAGCCCAGTATCTGAACAGAACATCACCCAGAGCAGCCTCATCCTTGCAAGGATGTCCGGAATATTGATTGACCCGTCTGCTCAAAACTTAGGGTTTTCTCTTTCCCTTACACTTTGACCTCTGTGGGAGGCCAAAAGCATTCCGGTGGAAGTTACCTAGACAACATTTGGCACCTCTGGTCTTTTATGCGCCTTACACGTGGGGGTGGAGAAGGCCTTCGCCTACTTTTCTAAGTATTTAAGTGCAGTTGAACCAGGGACCAACTAAGTGCCTTTTAGTTCTGAAATCCTGGGAGTTTCTTAGTACAGATCACACGATTCTGAACAGTTTTACCTTTTTCAGGAATGATTTTTTTTTTTAAGTTGTTTCATAGGCTAGGTTCTGTATTCCTAGGGTTTTGCACCTTAAGTCAGAACAACATTACTCGAAAGTCTAGACCAAAGATTAATAACACTTCTGGGTCTTTTTACTCTCAGGGTTTCCATGAATTGTGGGGTGGAGATAACCTTTACAAATACAACCTATAAATAGAGCTTATAACAGCTCCTTTGGGATGGTAATGCCAACAGATACCATGTATTTTTAAAGATCGTTGGTTAGTGACTCGGGATATGTATAACTGAAGGCAAGTTCACGGTAGGGTGTACAGATCTCCTCTATGTTCATTGCTGTGCTGGGAAAGTATATAAAGCTCCAGAGAGAAACGTTCATTCTAAAACTGTTTTGCACATGGTGAAAGATTATTTTGGTTTTTAAGATCCAGCATTAAGGGTGAAGTCAGATGAGAAGGATTGGGGAAAATTGAACAATTAAGGCCGAGTGGAGGCTGGAGAGATTTCAAACTAGGTGTATATGACTCTTGGACCTCTTCTCTCCCAATAGGAAATTCAGCCATATAACAGTTGGACAAGTAAAAAAAGACTGTAACTGGTTGGTCAAAGATCAGATGAATTGAAAAAACTTTTAAAAAATTTTATGTATTTAAACATCTGCTTTTGGAAAAGATTGGGACCTTTATGGTTACTTGAGTGACTAGCTACTCAGTTTATTTAGGAAAGGCAGAAGGAGAAGGAGACACTGTTATAAGGAAAAAACAATCTCACCAGCATGCAAAGGCAGGAAAATATACCTATGGTACTTATGCTGGAAGGAAAATAGGAAATATAAAAGAAACAGATTTCAAAATCCATGCCTATATGTAATTGATTAAATGAGTGGGATGTACTAATTCCTGTATAAATTCAGAAAAGACACTGATTAAATGGAATTACCATGTATGTCTTTATAGACTTGAAATAAAGCTCCTGAAACCTACTGGTGGTTTTAACCATTTTAAATGAGTCGTGCCTTTTGCTGGTAGGCTCCGAACTTGCATAACCTGCTTGTTCAACCCTTGGTCCCTTACAGTCACACTAGGTTTGCTTTGTGAAGGATACACTTGCAGTGAAATGAATTTACTGTTTTGTCCTCTGAGTTCTGTTACTGTTACATCCTTACTGGTTATCCCAGTTTTCAACTATCCCATTGCCTGTTGTGCTCATGAGTCGGAGGGTCACTTTGTTTTTCAGTGGCCTCCTATTTCACTTAAGATTTTGACTTTGGCCCCATAGGGATTTCATGAACTTGCAAATAAATCCACTCAAAAATCTATCACCCTGCTGATAAACAGTGCCAGGTTGTGGGTTTTGTTTTGTTTTGTTTACATTTTTATTTATCCATTCATGAGAGACAGAGAGAGAAGCAGGCTCGCTTCAGGGAGCCCGATGCAGGACTCGATCCCAGGACCCCGGGATCACGCCCTGAGCCAAAGGCAGACGCTCAACCACTGAGCCACCCAGGTGCCCCATGTCTTGTCTTGTTTTTTTTAAAGAACAGTGCTTAACTACATCCTTTCCGTCTTTCCCCTTCCCCATGCCACACCTTCCTTTGTGGCATTACTTCTAACAGCAATATCCGAAGAGAGTAAACAGGTTTGGGATTGAAGGAATGAAAAGGAAATAAGACTTTTGGCTCCCTCGCCCATTAGTTTTAACGATGGTTGTTCTCGACACTACAGAACTTGGTCTCTGAACTTGGTAGCATGTGCCCTTGTGGGAGGCCTGTGTCTGGCCGGAAGATAGAACTTGGATTCATGAGGGTAGAAGGCATTCTTGAGCCATCTTTGTTGACCACATTACCCAGCAGGGACCATGGTAAGCCACAGGAGGGAGCCCATGAGGGTATTAAGCCAGTTGAAACTCCCATCAGGCAGCTGGTGGTGGTGGGCAGGAAGCAATGCTGTCAGAAAACCTCCTTTTATTATTATCTTAGTTGAGGAAGTTCCTACCGGTGTATATATTATTGAAAGACATCTTGATAGGGTTATTAGTACATATATGGAAATTCATTAGAACCACACATGACTCAGTTTATGGAATTTCCATTTCTCGTTGTATCTTCATTTATTTTGAGCAATCTCCAGCAGACCCCCTTCTACCCTAAAACATATACCGAAAGCCTAAATTAGATCCTCCGAATTATCTGGTTGATTAAGAGAACCAAATCAACCAGGAATCTTATCAGAAAGGTTTGACGTGGGCAGCCCAGGTGGCTCAGCGGTTTAGTGCGGCCTTTAGCCCGGGGCATGATCCTGGAGACCTGGGATCGAGTCCCACGTCGGGCTCCCTGCATGGAGCCTGCTTCTCCCTCTGCCTGTGTCTCTGCCTCTTTCTGTGTGTGTGTGTCTCTATGAATAAATAAATAAAATCTTAAAAAAAAAAGAGAAAGGTTTGACATTAGAGACTTTAGCCAGCATAACTTAATGATTGATTTCTAATGTGTTTCTATGCAAAATTCAAAGCAGGTGAATTTTCATGTATTTAATATTCAGAATTCTACTGGAAGAAGAGGCTAGATAGAAAAATCCAGTTGCAGACTATGCATTATTGTTTGAGGGGAATTTGTGTTTTTATTTATTGATTGTGATGACACACCAAGATCCTGTATTTATAGGAATATAGACACACAATAAAAAGAATATGTATGATGTCACAACCTCTCAACAAAACCACATTACTTATTTGTGGAATTTTTTAATGACTCGATGGAAATAGTTGAATTTCTTCCATTGAAAACGACAAAGCTCTTGTCTGTTAGTCTTCATGTATATTTATGCATTTAAAAATACATCCCCGGGGCACCTGGGTGGCTCAGTGGTTTAGTGTCTGCCTTTGGCTCAGGTCATGATCCCAGGGTTCTGGGGGTCGAGTCCGCATTAGGCTCTCTGCTCGGTGAAGAGCGTGCTTTTCCCTTTGCCTGTGTCTCTGCCCCTCTCTCTCTCTCTCTCTCTCTATGTCTCTCATGAATAAATACATAAAATCTTTTTGAAAAAAAATCTCCAAAGTAAGTAAACATACATCTCCAGGATAAGCAGATTAATTGAAGAATAAGTGTATTCTTTAAGAAAGGCTATATGGGAAAATACATGGTGTAAGACTCAGGGCACTGCCTTGCCTGTGGGCCCCAGGCCTCGGCAGTGTTTCATGAATGACCTCAGCGCTGTTTTTTTCCTTCCTTCTCTGGTGGTTGAGGACAGACAATGAATTCGGTCTCTGTACTCGCCTGGGCTCAGCTGGGTAGTGACTATTATGCCATTGTGCTCACTGGGGAGGGCTGCTGGTTTGCTGGTACTGTGGATCCCAGCCTGCCCTGACATTGCCATTCTCTTTTCTTTCAGCTCCACCATCCCATTAGGAGAAAAGCTGCTGTTCAGTCCATGAAGACGTGTGCCATAAAAGAGTAGGAGATACTCCCAAAGAGGTGACGAATGAAAGATAAAATTAAGGACCATTGAAAGGCATCTAAATCTGCTGCAATCATAAGCTTGCTTTTCTTTGAACTGGTGGCTGAAAGTGTTTTAATGTCTAGAATTAGTTTCATGTTGGCTTTTCAGAAACCCAGGCGTTTTTTTAGGTCCTTAAGCTCTCTGTGTGGAAAGAGTAGCCGCTTTGAAAAAGTTAACAGGACCGATTCTTAGAGGAGGTTTTTGTTTTCCCTTAGGAACTCACTGATGCACTTAGCAAGAAAGGATATGTATTCCTTCTTCCGGGGAAGAGCCGGGAACTCTCCTGCTTCCCATCCTTGGTGGGTTGCTGTCCAGCCCATGGCAGCTAGTAGGGTCTCCATCAGAAATCATGGCAGTACTTGTGCATTCTAAGCCCAGTTGATTGCAGGAGTTGGGGTTTTTGTTTTGTTTTGTTTTGTTTTTTAATTAAGTCTTTAAATACCTATGTAGATCTTTAAGAAATGGTTCCATTTCCTTATTTAGTCGTGGAGACGATTCTTTTATCCCAGATATTAGGAACTGGTCACCAAGATTGTTGGTTGGTCATCATCACAGTTGTCTTGCTTCCACTCATCTTATTCCAAGCCTAATTTACGAGATGAGTGAGAATCACAGAGTTCCTCCACGGCTTGCCAAGTGGAGAATGAGCAACAATGAGGGCACTCTGCGTACTGAGAGCAGAGTCTATACAACTGAATAACGTATTCACATGAAACAGGGGCTGGCAAAGGATGGCCCACAGCTTGTTTTTTGTACTGCCTGGGAGCGAAGAATGGTGTTTATATTGCCAAAGGGTTGTTTTTAATTTTTAAAAAAAGGAGAAGAAGAAGAATGTGTGACAGAGACTGTATGTGGCCCACGAACCCAAAATGTTTACTATTTGACCCTTTATAGAAAGAATTTGCTGGCATAAAATACCAAGAGTAGTGCTGGAAAGTGCAAGCCAATAGTTATAAAGCTGCATGCAAGCTACTACTCCTTTAGATGTTTTTCTAGACCTTTATTTTGTTTCTGAGAGTTTACTTCATTTGTCATTCATTCTCAGGAACTACTTTTAATTGAATATCTGTAGGAATTGAAGAATCTTAAAGTACTCAAGATGTAAAAGAATGTGATACATAGGTTTTGGAATTTGAGGAAGGAGAATAATAAAGCCGGGATGAGTGAGCATATGCGACACACAGCTCCAGGACTCTAAACTTGCCGAAGGATGGCAGCAGATTTGATTAGAAGTGTCCCAATGGCCAAAACCAGAAAGCACTATCAAAATAAAATCGATGTCCAAGATGCCTGTATTCCATCATTAAGATAAATTCGGCTTTCCTTCACGGCCTGAATCTTTTTTTTTTTTATATGTATGATAGTCACAGAGAGAGAGGCAGAGACATAGGCAGATGGAGAAGCAGGCTCCATGCACCGGGAGCCCGATGTGGGATTCGATCCCGGGTCTCCAGGATCGCGCCCTGGGCCAAAGGCAGGCGCCAAACCGCTGCGCCACCCAGAGATCCCACGGCCTGGGTCTTGAAAGAGTCTAGTACCTTAGCCGACTAGTTGGTCTGCTGCTTAGGGTGCTGGTACACCGGGCTGAATCCGAGCTGCTTGTGCTCCTGGAATTGGCTTCCTTCAGCCACCTCAGCCCACTGTCCTCACTTCCTCCTTGCAGAAGCGCTCAGAGCGTGCCTTGTGTGATCTCTGAGACAATATAACGTGGCAGCCCTTCTAGCAAAGTATTTGTCGAATCAAAGGCATAAATAAGTAGCCTCTCCTCAAATTAGTTCTCCCTGCCCCCTTTTAATCACAGTCATTGACATTCGAGCAGCCTGGTGAACGTGATGAATTACACTGGAGCCTCTTAAACAGTTGTCTACTTGATAGCACATGCCTACATTTCTATCTCGGCAAAGTGGAACCTCTCATAAGCCATCTTGTACATTTTCAGAATAACTGTACTATTGCTTTTAAAGCCAGGCTGGATTTTCCCAACTATAAATAAAAACAAGGTCTGCAGTAGTGTTCAATTACAATAATGTTTATGGCATATTTGAGGCTGAATCCAGACTTCCCAGTTCAGGATAATTAATATTTACGTTGATCCTGGTTCTAAGTATGTTTTATGAGGCATAGAAGTCTGGATTCAAAACTCTTAATTTCCAGAAGACACGTAGATGCCTCCCAGACTTTTCAAATTTAATTCCTGTGCTACTTGTTAATCTGTAAAACAAATTTGATTAAGACACACATGTAGTTCACTTTAATGGCATTATGTGCTGCAGGCTCTCAGAAAATTATTCAGATTTCAGTGATACCAATATGAAACCGGGCTGGAATGAATTAGCCACTTACAGGCTGCACCTTACAGTTCAGCACTCAAATATGTACTGATTTCTACTGTAATTTCATTTGTGTTAGTGTTACTTCTCTGGGTGGTTAACCCCTTAATTGTATTGACTTTTCTATTTCTTCAGTAGCTTGTAAAGCACATAGGCACTTAGCCAGGTTTTCAGATAATTGCTCACATTTTAAACCTTTAAATTATAGTTTTAGAGTAATGTGAACTTTACACTTACATCTTCACTGGCTTGGTTAGCTTTTTTCCAGTTTACATTCACTACATGTGTGTGTATTCCTGAACTTAGAACAGTGAACAGGAAGTGTGGGCTGTGTTTAAGATAAATTTACAGAAGATCATGTCAACCCTCTTAGAAATAGCCTATTTGAAAGCTTGTTATATTTAAAAAAGAAAGTGAATAGTTCTCTTCAGGCTAAATCTTAAAAAGATGTGGTCAATTTAACATCTCAATTTTCCACATTAACCATAGCAAAACATCTGATAGAGATTACAAAATAAGCAAGTTCTTAGAGAATTTTAAATTCTACCCTCTAATTAAATGAAGGAGGAGAAACAGGCCTCCTTCAGCATCTGATTTCCCAGAGTTTCAAAACCCAAGTAGCTGTTTGCTCAGCATCACATTGTGTTAGTAGTTTCATCTAACAGATGCTTAAATTCTCATCCATTCTAGGATAGTACTTTTGGTTTTCTTCTGCTTTTTATTTTAAAGATTTTATTCATTCATGAGAGACAGAGAGAGGCAGAGACACAGGCGGAGGGAGAAGCAGGCCCCATGCAGGGAGCCTGATATGGGACTCGATCTCGGGTCTCCGGGCTCACGCCCTGGGCCAAAGGCAGGCACCCAACCTCTGAGCCACCCAGGCATCCCAGCTTTTTGTTTTTATTTAAAGTAATCTCTACACCCGATGTGGAACCTGAACTCACAATGACCCTGAGATCAAAAGTTGCATGCTCTACCAACTGAGCCAGCCAGACATACCAGGATATTTTACCTTTTTTTTTTTTTTTTAAGTACATTCTGATGTTCGCTGGCATTTTAGTAGCTCTGAACTCCTGAACAGGAAGGGGGGAAATCAAATTATTTTAAATGGTTCATAAAAGGTACAGCTGCAGATTAAACTTTAGGTATCTTCTGCTATATCAATACCATCACAAGCAGGTAGGTGGGGGCAAAAGGAGTAAATCCTGGCTGAGCAAGGTTGTTGGGCAAAGGCATTCTATGCGGGCACTTGGTGGAGAGTCTTCATGGAAGTTTCTTCTACAGAGATGCAGAGTGGTTAGGCAGGGAGTATGTGGTGTCATAGGCTGGCTGAGAGATGCAAATTACAATCAAAACCAAAACAAGGCTTGTCTGGGGGCTTAAAGCCCAAGGCACAACCCAGGCTGGAGAGAGATCTCATTTGGAGACGCTTCTCCAAGTCCCAAATCTGGCAGGCAAGACCCAGTAATAGTTTCCAATGAGCTGGCAAGACATACTCTATTCAAGCCGTGGGGCCATCTAGGGTTAATTTAAATTGGCATCGGCATGAGTTAAGGATTAGTAAATAAAGTAATAGTTGTAGATTTTTAGTTCATGTTCTATATTAATATTTTTATATACATATTAACTAGTATGGTTCTTTCTAGTCTTTACTTTGAATAGGTTAACAAATATTGGAAAAATGCAGTGTCTTTTGAACCACAGAATCCTATTTAAGGGGATCCCTCGTTTTCAGCACACAAGGTCGTACCCCCGGTGCCAGGGCCCTATAGTGTATGTAGCGTGGAGATCAGGCATGGTACTGGGAAGCCCATCTCTGAGGAGCCGCTTGTAAACCATGAAATAGCCACAGATATCACACACGTGTACTGACCACATGTTTGCACTGTGGTTCTTTCCTAGTTTCAGTGCCCATTTGTACTTCCACAGTCAGAGATGGCAGCAAAGGTAAGACTTTTTTTTTTTTAACTCATAAGAGAAAAAGGTAAATTTTAGTCTTGAGAGTCTTGGTATTCTCATTCCATGATGGAGAAGACCAAAGAAACAATTCATCCAAAGGCTGAAAGTAAAGGCACCATTGGGAAAGTTGCTAGACAGCTTTTGTCCAGGCACTGAGGAGTGAGCAGATGTTTAGGGGGCAGTGACGGAGCAATAGAGAACATTAGTCCATGTGGTTCTTAGAACAAATTGCTTGGTTATCATGGGTAGAGAGGGCTGAGATGGTTGACATTGTATCTCTGCCCGTATCTTATGTAAAAATGGTAAATATTAGCCTCTGTTCCCACTTTATCCTGGCCATAACCTCAGACTAATTGTTCTGTGTGTGCCTCATGCACACGTAGTTGGTGTGTGTTGTGGGCGTGGACGTGTCCTGTGTCCTCTTTAGCCCAGCAGTAGTGTCCTAATGTAGAGTAGGTATTTAGTAGATACTCGGTAGATACATGTTTACTTGGTTAAACGTTGGAAGGTTCTCTTGAGAAAGAACTATATGGTATGTAGCCTCCACCTCCCTTTATTCTGTAGGCGGCATCATGGAAAGCCACCGACCCTTGGTTTTCTCATCCAGTCTATGCAAGATACTGGCAACATTACCATCAGGCGATGGCCTGGATGCAAAGCCACCATGGTGCCTATAGGAAGGCCATAGAATCTTATTTCAGTTGTCCGTGGCCCTTCCCTCCTGCGGCCCTTCCCGGAAGCTCATACCCTAACCAGGCCAAATCTCCTCGGCCCTCTCGTGACCATCTCCTGGCTTCCACGGACTCGCACTGCGGTTCTTCGCATTCTAGAAGGTCCCGGCAGCATCCACCAGCCCGCAAGACGAAACACGCAGAGGAGGAGGCAGGGTCTGAGTCGGATGGGGGTGTGGAGTGCGACCTGAGCAACATGGTGATCACAGAGGAGCTGCGCCAGTACTTCGCCCAGACCGAGAGGCACCGGGAAGAGCGACGTAAGTGCGTGCCCCTCCCCCACACACTTCCTTTCCTTGCCCTGCCTTTGGCACTGTCTTCTATCCTCTAGTTATCTTATACCTTCCTACTCTTCCCCATCCAGCCACACCCCCACTGTCTGAGTTTCCAGAGGCATTCTAATACAGGACTTTCTCTAGCCCTAGGACACAGCATGTCCCAGGGGCACCTCTGCCGTCTCCCGGGTGTCAGACCCTCGGGCACATGGGGTGCGGGCCTGCGCCTGTGTTCCCTCATCTACACACCAGCCCTTCGAGCGTATTCCACCCGATTCACAGACAGTGCAGGCGACCCTGCAGAAGGTTCATTCACTTATTCCAGGTATACAACTAATCACTAGCTGTTGGGATTCAAATTGGGTCAACCTGACTCCCAACCCCCGTGCTGCTTCTTCTAGCGCAAGCTTCAGGATTGGGTTTGGCCCTGAGACTGCCAGGTTTTTAAAATACTGCTGCCGCCTCATTGGCACAGAGTGCTGAGACCTCCCTGGTGCCAGAGAGCTACCAGGTTTTAATTATGAAACGCTGTCCAGAGCAGAGGTCACTGTGAACCTAAACAGTCTAGGACTCAAACCTTCTGGTTGGATCCCACGTGGAAGCAGTCAGCTATTAGAGTCAGAGAAGTGTGATAATGCTTTTCTCTGTTCCGTGGCAAAGAAGGAATTGTCTCTTTTTAATTTCTTACCAAGTTGCCACAAAGAACTAGAACTGCTTATTGTGCTCTCCTTACTATGAAAAGTCACCAGACCGTTTACATTTGAAGTGTCTCAAACAGATACACTGTTCCCTTATTATCACCAGGATCTAGTTTCAATGTTGCTTTTAGTGACTTCTAATTATATGATATTTTACTTAGAATTTTTTAATAAATAGAAACAAACAGAAAAAAACAGAAACATAGAAGTCTGAGGTTGGGCAAGTTTTGATTCCATCTTTGATTGATCTGTGTTTTCCTGATGAGGGGCTTATCAATCCCCAGTAGGTACCAGGAACTGAGCAGTGGGCTTTGTATACAGTATCATGCCCTTTGGTATCTTAAAAGTAGACAATGATGAGGGAGAGGACATGTTCAGGCATGTCCACATTTGGTCGGAATGCCGTTTTTTACAGCTTTTGAAAAAGAAAATATGATGGATGTGGGGTTTCTTTCTGTTGTCCTTACCAGAGGGTAGAAAAACGTGTTTTTCCAACCAGAGATTGATACTTCTATGATAGTAATTCTAATTAAGGATGAAAACAAACCCCAGTCATCCAAAAGGCCATTTTGAATTATCTACTAATTTAAAATTAATTTGATATATGGTCATCCAATAAAAAATAGATACAAAGATAATGAAAATAAAGTGACTGAGGGTGTCTTTGCAATATCAGCAGTTAAGTTACAGATATGGCTAAGAGCCATTCCCGTTCTTCCTCTTACCTTGGTCAGGAAGGATTCTAAGTAAGTTCAAAAAAAAAAAAAAAAAGTCATAGAAATTACCTGCTAAGTTGTACCTGGCACTTAATATTGTTTTGTTTTGTTTTGTTTTTTAATTTTTATTTATTTATGATAGTCACACAGAGAGAGAGAGGCAGAGACACAGGCAGAGGGAGAAGCAGGCTCCATGCACCGGGAGCCTGACGTGGGATTCGATCCCGGGTCTCCCGGATCGCACCCTGGGCCAAAGGCAGGCGCCAAACCACTGCGCCACCCAGGGATCCCTTAATATTGTTTTGAATGAATGAGTGAAGTGTTTCAGTATTAATTGTGAGCCTTAATTCAGAGGTTTTCAAATATCTCATAAAGTGCTAAACTTGCTTTGCTTATGTAGGACATTTTACAAAGCAAGTTAGGGTTTGAATGCTTGATAAACTTGATGAACTTCATATTTTGTTTTTTAATTATTCCCAAATCTGCTGAGGTGACTTCAAGGCTCCAGATTGCACTGTTATTATCATCACTGCTGTCAGCTGAATCGTGTTCCCTAAAAAAAAAAAAAATCTGGGGATCCCTGGGTGGCGCAGCGGTTTAGCGCCTGCCTTTGGCCCGGGGCACGATCCTGGAGACCCAGGATCGAATCCCACGTCGGGCTCCTGGTGCATGGAGCCTGCTTCTCCCTCTGCCTATGTCTCTGCCTCTCTCTCTCTCTCTCTGTGTGTGACTATCATAAATAAATTAAAAAAAAAAAAAAAATCTGTTGGGAGTCCTGTCCCCAACCCCCAACCTCAGGGTGTGAGCTTATATGGACATAGGGTCTTTACAGGGATACTTCAGTTAAGATGAGGTCCTTAGGGTAAGTCCTGACCCAGTATGTATCCTTACAAAACGAAACATTTGCACACAGAGATAGACACGCACCCAAGGAGAAGACCGTGTGAAGACTTCGTGTTACAGGGTCCCGCTCGCCTCCATTACTTCTCAGCTAGAGGTTCTTATCTTGTGGGTCACCTACCCTAACTGGCCTGTGCCTGAGCCACCTCACCGCTGAAATGGGGATCCTAATTAATGGAGTGGTAATTATGAAGATTCGATGAGATAATAAAAGATAAATTAGAGAACCAATGCTTGCTACGAATTTAGTGCCCAAGAAATGTTAGTTGTTATGGTTAGTTGCTAATAACTCATCGTTTAGTGTGGATTAACCATATACTGATTTTACTCTAATGTTTGGGTTAATTAGTGCTTCATTGAGATTCTGCATAATTTTACTAAAAATGTTCTGTGCTTCAAAAAAAGTCATATTTCTGCTCCCCACTTTTCAAATTCTTAAATTGACTTAGAATATTTAAAAAGCAAAAGAGTCAAAGTTTTGGTGTCGATCCAATTTAGTTGTTAACACAGTTTCATCAAAGTAGTCATTAAGACTACTTTTATTCCGTTTCAAGGCCATTCTTGTTCGGGATAACAATATACTAAAATACATGGAAAAAATGAATGTACTTCCATATTACTAATATAACAGCACTAAACACATTGAGCTTCTGCTTCTTTGTTCTTTGTAAATGTGTAGTTGTAACATAATTGAAAACTGCTTGTCATAGGGTCTCTGCGATGCTTTTATCTGTGGTCTGCTCTAAAAATATGATCAGGTCTTTGGGAGATGTGGAGATTGTCTGGCAAGGGTGAGAACATGCTGTGATGTCAGAGTCTACTCTGACTGCTAAAGATTTAAAAGCTGCCAGGGCCTGACCCTGCACCCCCAAAAACAACGGGCCTTATTTTTTTCACCAGCACTTTTGGTGGCGTATAGGATGAATACGTGTTCCTTCAAGCAGTAATGAAGGACGAACTCAGATGTAAGCAGTTTGAATGCCCATGGTGCTTTCCAATCCATTACTTCACTAGAAATGTTCATGGAAGTTAAGTTATATACACAGTTGGGATATATTTTAGTAATAATTAAGGACCTGAGCAGTGTGAATACTTGGTTAAAGATGTTTTGTTTTGCTCTTTGAACCACTAGAAGCTACTTACTCAATGAAGGCAAATCCAACTTTGAATATGGATCATCTAGAGAACATAGAATTTTATGAAGTTTCATTAGCAGGGAGAAACATAGAGAAATTTGATTTTATTTTTCAGTATTATTCACTTCCATGGGAGTATATATGTTATATAATTCATCATCATCTGAGTCTTATATTTTCTTAGAATAAGATCCTTCACACTGGACAGCATGTTCTTGTTTGTGATTACTGCTCTTCCAGATAATCTCTAACATATTTTAATGATAAAAAAATTAAGTAGGGTAAATAAAGAACTCCTTCTGTGCAGTGGGAACAGACATGCTTTTGATTATGTTATATGTCATTTCCTAATGAGATATTTCCGTTATTCAAAACTTCACTGGTAATATTACTTATGGGAAAGTAGATAATCGTGGAGTCTTTAAAGGTCAGCTGTGTTTTCAATTATTTCTTAGGAAAAATGTTTATTGTTAGGTTAAGAAAAGTATCATGTTTTAGTCATAAATAACCATCAACTGAGACTGCAAGGTTATAGTCCTAATACTTAGAAGGGAAATGAGTGAAAGTTATCATTCCCAGTGGAGAAGGCGGCCCTCCGAAACAAACAGCACCACTCTTGTCTCAGGCTTCCCCTGTGTCTTGGGGGTAACAGTGGGGTTAAAACAGAGACATATTCACAAAGAGCTTAAACCCAGTTGGGAAGAGGAGACAAAATCAAATTACAACTGATACCTAGCAGAGCCATCTATGGCATGGTCCCCGGGTACTTTGCAGTGATGGGTAGAACCAGTGAACTCAGCCACCAGGGTAGTGGTAGAAAATGAAGTGTGCTCAAGGCCTTGAGGGATAGGGTCAGTTGAGATCAGGAAAGAAAGGGGGTAAGCCCACTCCCCACTTAGCACTCAAAGTGCTATTCTTACCACAGGGCCCAGGTGTGCTTCTAGACATTTGATGGCAGACATCTGCTCCGTCATGCTGTGTCCACTGGAACTGGAAGGTTTAGATGAGTTTTCATTACCGAAGCTTCTGTCAGTCAGCTGGAACCCCATCCGGTTTGTCCTCACTCCACCCTCTATGGAAAACCTGGAGGACCCAGTGAGGCGTACCGCCCCGAGTTTAGGGAGCCGCTGTGGTCTAGTCGATGGGAGTAAAGCGTGGCGGCTAACTGGCTGAGCACAGTTCCATCGTGTGTGTGTCTCGTCTAGCTCAGATGTTCAAAGCACATAAAACCAGTCGGTGGGAAGGTGCATATAAGAGGCCGTAGAAGAGTGGAAGGGAGGAGGGGAAATGCACTTGTATACTAAAAGCAAAACTGGTGATTATCCACTGACTTCATTTGTCACAGAGAGGGATGTGAGGTGACGATGAAGACCCATCAGAAATGGCTCCGGGTCTGCTGGCAAGCACCTGTGTTCTGGGGGTGTTGCTGACGAGCCAGATATGAGTCATTTGTGATATAAATCAAGCCTGTCCTTTTGCTCAGTTGTGCTAAAATCATTAATTCTGGCAACATAGAGAATACAGTCAGAAAGACATGCTAATCCTGGAAAAACAAGGAAAAATAACGTTCTTCAACACTCATTTGTCTTAGCGCTTTGTCTTCCAAAATGTTCTGCCTTTGCACTAATTATCTGTGGAATACTGGATGAATGTTTTATTGCTATGTCAAGTCTTCTAAAACCCAAGTCACTTCTCATGATTTTGTTCTCCTTTGTAGACTGTAAGTCCACCTTGGTAGTAGCATCATGTACATTTATAGATTGAGGGGGAAAATATCAAGGTTACATACCCTGACCCAGATGGGATCCAGTAGCATTTCTCCTTAATAGGAGAAATTACTGTTACTTTTTTTTTTTTTATTTAGATTTTATTTATTTATTCATGACAGACACAGAGAGAGAGAGAGAGAGGCAGAAGCACAGGCAGAGGGAGAAGCAGGCTCCATGCAGGGAGCCTGATGTGGGACTCGATCCCAGGTCTCCAGGATCACACCCCAGGCTGAAGGCAGCGCTAAACCGCTGGGCCACAGGGGCTGCCCTGTTTTCTTGTTTTAACCCTATATGCATATTAGCCATTATATTAGTTTCCTAGGGCTGCTGTAGCAAATGACCATAAATTGGGTGGCTCAAACAACAGAAATTTATTCTCACAGTTCTGGAAGCCAGAAGTCTGAAATCAAGGTGTTAGCAGGACCCATTCCCTCCAAAGGTTCTGGGAGGGGCTCCTGGTATTCACTGGCCCATGGGAGCATAGTTCCAATCCTGCCCTCTTGTTTACATGCTTTCCCTCCTGTGTGTCTTTGTGTCCTTTTCTGTCTGTCCTACGGACACTCGTTGGGTTTAGGGTTTACACTAATCCAGTATGATCCCATCTGGATCCTTAATTACGTCTGCAAAGACCCTATTTCCAAAGTAGGTCATATTCTGAGGTTCCATATAGATGTGAATTGGGGGGAGGGGGCACCATTCAACCCACTACAGCCCTGTTTTAAAGCTGGAATCTAAAAAGATACTCTGACTTGTATTAAAACAAATTCCCAGGGCAGCCTGGGTGGCTCAGCGGTTTAGCACCTGCCTTGATCCTGGAGACCCGGGATCGAGTCCCACATCGGGCTCCCTGCATGGAGCCTGCTTCTCCCTCTGCCTGTGTCTCTGCCTCTCTCTCTCTCTCTCTGTGTGTCTCTCATGAATAAATAAATAAAAATCTTAAAAAAAAAAAAAAAAAAAAAGACAAATTCCCATGACTGAATAGGCTGTGAGGAAAAAAAGCACTGGGTAACATTGAGTCCCACATCTGTTTTCAGTAAAAAAAATGACCAACTTCTCCATGACAAGGCACCTGTTATGTCTGAAGTATGATGTTCTGCTTCTCTGCTTCAGTCAGATGATTCTCCATCTGGTTGAGCCCTCACCTTGTTTTGATGGGAAGAAAAACTGCTAGTGATTTAGAATCCTTTCTTTCCTTGAGGAAGGAAGCAATAAAAAGAAAACAGAATAAGTGATGCCTTCAAGTGAGGATATTCTGTTCTAAGGTTTGCTTGGGTCCCGTAAGTCAGTATAAGCTAAAGTACTTTCAGGTGCTTAGCGGTAGCTTCCAGTGTCCAGCCAGTGTGAAGGCATTTGGTTTTAAGCTGACTGGTTTTCAAATTTGTAGTCTACCCTTAGGACTTTCTTTTTTCAATTGTTTAAGTAAGTAGAGGCACAGTGACTCAGATGTAAAAGAACAAGATCAGACCCCATCTCATTGGTGCCCCCGTCTCCCCCATCCTCTCTGCCATGGAACCTACAGGATGAATATTTTCTTGCTAAGGGAGCACTGCCCATCACCTTTTGAGATTTGAGCATTTGTTTCTATCCCTGAATTGTCATCATTTTTCTTCAACAGCATCTGTAAGAAACAGCTGTTTACAAAAAATAATGTATGGCCTCTGTCCCAGCTTTCTCTCAGCAGTCATTTCCTGAGCACCTGCTTTGTATCAGGCATCGTGTGTCCTCCTGGGGCTGGGGGGTGGTGAAGGCGACAGTGCCCTTTCCCCATACATGACTTCCACAGGTGGGTTCTGGTGCTAGCCGGTCAGTGCAGGGAACAGTCTAACCGCCCCTTAGGTCTCTGTTTTAGGGCAACTACCCACCATGCTATGGGCGCCTAGGTGGCTCAGTTGGTTAAGTGTCATCTGCCTTCCACTCACATCATGATCTCAAGATCCTGGGATTGAGCCCTTTGTTGTTGAGCTCTCTGATCAGCAGGAAGTCCGCTTCTCCCTCTCCCTCCCCCTGCATGGTCTCTCTCTCTCTCTCTCTCTCTCTCTCTCTCTCAAATAAATAAAATTTAAAAAAATAAATAAATACCCACCATGCTGGAAACCGGGAAAGCTCTAAGCCTCTTGTGAGGCAAGGAGGGGACAAGGGTTGAGCCTTAAATTTTCATAAGGAAACCTGAGCAGGAGGGAGAGACAAGAAGAGAATTAAGAGCAGAGGGCTGTGCCTTTTATTCTGTTTTTCTTATACTGAATGAGCTTCATTAACTAAAACCCTGTGATGGTGACCCATGAGCATGTGCCAAGTGTGAACTTGTAGAGCTGCACTGGCTACGTTGACTGGCAGCTACACTTGGCTCGTATTAACAGTGTTTCATCTACACATGTCAACCATCGGAGGAAACATTTCAACGTAGACTTGTTATACTGATTTACTACCTGTAAGATAGTTTTGGTTGGAAGAGTAGCAGAACCGTGTTAAATTACAAAGAAAAGAAAAAGATGCAAAAATAAGGTTAAATTCACATATCCTGGTGGCAGAGAACAACACTTGCTAAGATAGCGCAGATCCAGTGTTTATTAAAACTTGTAAATGCAAAAACTCAGATTTAGACAGGAAGCTGAACATCTGTTGTGTCACTAGATCTGTCAGTAAGGCTGATTATAGTCTTGGGACAAATGTGAAAGTAAAAGGACTGTGGTCTGGGAACCTCTGTTCTCTAGCTGCACAGGCTCTGGGGCCCCCGCAGCTCCCCCTCGAGGGATTGTTTCTACTGGGCCCAAGGATTGGTAAGCACCCAAGTCTCCCTTAGGTGGCAGAGGGAACCTGTGGTCCCCGACTAATGTGGAAATGCCACGCTTTCAGAAGAGTCGTCTTTGGAGGGTGGGGGTATACAATCTCAACACCTGTGAGAACTAAACAGCTCACATCGTCATGTTTCAAACTTGGCAAAAAGACCAAGACTGAGGAAGAAAAACATCTTGACCTCCCCTTTGTTGGCACCTTACGCCACTATTGTGGATCACTTCTGCATTTCACAGTAAGCTGGTTACGTCTCCTTTCTGGGATAAGGTAATGGTTACGTTGCACTTGTTTGCTTGACAATCATTTGGCATATCTGTAGATGACCTCCTTGCAAAACAAATAACCTGCAGATGTGCTAAGTCAGAAATGGCCTTCCACATTTATAGTGTTCCCAAGTTTCCAGAACTCCTTCCCTCAACCCCAAGGTGATAACGTGTGAAAAATGGAATTACAGATGTGACTGCCTAGCCACAGACATGCCTTGCTGCTCACTTCTGGGTTCCCTTCTATTCTAAACTTTCTGCTTTAAAAAAAAAAAGATACAAGGAAAGAATGATTTATGTCATTGTTTTATTCCCTATAACCATCTTCACTCCTTATTCAGTAGCATTTCTCTCCGTAGCAATAAAAGCTACAGATGTGTGCATTCTGCTCTCCATTTCTCTCTTCCCAAAAGAGTTGCTTACAAAAATCTGTCAGTTGGGTAAATTTTACCTTATACAACGTTGTTTCATTGATATGTTTATGTTATTTCTGTTCACATAATGAATTTCTTGCTTTATAAAACTCTATTTAAATTAATAGGATTAAAATCAGGTAACTCTATCACTTGAAATTTAGCCTAAACAAAACTGAAGTGGAAAGTCAGTCCCACAGTGAGGAAGTCACTGCACTGTTGCAGATCTGTTAACATAGGTCGAAGCTTAGAAGTCAAGTCCTCCGGGATCCCTGGGTGGCGCAGTGGTTTGGCGCCTGCCTTTGGCCCAGGGCGCGATCCTGGAGACCTGGGATCGAATCCCACATCAGGCTCCCGGTGCATGGAGCCTGCTTCTCCCTCTGCCTGTGTCTCTGCCTCTCTCTCTCTCTCTCTGTGACTATCATAAATAAATAAAATTTAAAAAAAAATAAAAAAAAAAAAAAAAGAAGTCAAGTCCTCCTTCCACTGGCAGGATCGCCCTGGCTCGGCCCTGTTGCCTTGCGCAAGTGTTAAATTATTTGACTCCATTTCCTGATGTGCTCTGTGCTTTGGCTGTGTGGAAGGATCGGGGCTCATCGCTGCAACTCTGTAGTACCAGCACTTGCTCTTTGCCAGATTACCTAAAATCAATACCTTTAACACGGGGCTGAGCTTTGTCCCCCAGCACCTCATTTGTACGCAGAAGTACTACTTCTTGTAACCCTGGACTTTGCAGGAGCCATTTCGTTGCCCTGCTGGCCTGGAACAGTGTGTGAGAACAGGCGAGCTCCCCGCCAGCCCTTCCAGCTGGGCAGCTCGAGGCAGGTCACATAGATGAGAGAGAGAGAGCTGTATTCGGGGCGCAGTGCAGAGGTTTGAGGGTGCTGGGCAACTTGTTTCTCGGCGGCTTTTTGCCGTCTCTGGCAGCGTATGCCTCCCAGCTAGGCAAACAGTGCGTCTCCTAGGCACGCGGGCAACGGTGTGCGGGTGATGCCTGAGGCCCTAGTGAGCCTCTCGGCAGGCACAGCCGGGCGCGACCTGGCGGCGCAGCTGGCGGCCGCATCCCCGGGCTCACCCCGCCCCCCGCCCCCGTGTTGCTTCGTTCTCAGGACGGCAGCAGCAGCTGGACGCCCAGCGCCTGAAAGACTACGTGAACGCCGACCACGACCTGTACTACAGCAGCCGCCGCTCGGTGGACCCCCCGACCGAGAGGCCCGGCGAGCGCCGCCAGGCCGAGATGAAGCGCCTGTATGGGGACAGCGCTGCCAAGATCCAGGCCATGGAGGCCGCCGTGCAGCTGAGTTTCGACAAGCACTGCGACAGGAAGCGGCCCAAGTACTGGCCTGTCATTCCGCTCAAGTTCTGAGCCCGGGCCGCAGGGTACCCAGCCAGCACCCCCTTCCTTTCGGATTCACTAAATCTCTCCTTCTGTGCATTTTCTCAGGGAAATTTCTCTTATACTGAGAAATAAGCATGTTGACCAAAGTCCCAGGGGGCCGATCTCAGGGCTGGATGTAATATGTTGGCCGCTTGAAGTCGGCAAGACGCATACTGTTGCCAACACTGAAAGATTTTCCTTTGACCTAAAATGATTTCATACATACTATGCTTGATGAAGACAATAATACTGTTCAGTTATTAAAGTCCCCATTTAGAGATACTGCCTGGTGTTTTGCCTTTTTCTATTTTCTTGTCTTTAATCCAACTAAACTCCAACGGACATGCCTTAAATGAGTCAGTTGTCCTCTACTGCTCGAACTCCTTTAGCCCCCACTGAAAATGATCCAGTGGGACAAACACCACTTCTCTCCGAGGCAGAGGTCAGCATGCATGTTCTATAAAGGACCAGAGAGGTAACATTTTCAGCTTTGCAGGCCACACGGCCTTTGTTGCGACTACTCTGTTCTGCCCTGGCAGCCTGAAAGCAGCTATGGATGGTAAGTAAACGAATGGTTTTAAAAAAAAAGAAAAAAAAAAAAGTAAACGAATGGGTATGAGTGTGTTCCAACAAAACTTTATGAATGAAAATGGGCCTCGGGGCAGATTTGGCCCAGGGGCAGTAGTTTGCGAACCCACTGCTCTCCTGGAATAAGAATAACCGTCTGACATTTTTCTTGTTATCCCATTATCTCTACAGGGCTTGAATGTCACACAGAATTGAGAGCAAAGAACAATAATTCCCAAACCTGCTCACCTCCTCTGTTGTAGGAAAGGTATAACTGAGCTCTTACTACGTATGGCGAATGTAGCTTTGAGAAGAGAATACATTTCTGAGGATGAAAATCTAAAAATTGATGGAACAGTCCATTTATAGAAAAGCCAGCTGCCTTTTAAATAAGTTATTACAGTGTTGCCAGGGTGAGCCCATGTTGACCTGAGAAGATTAGCACATCCATCAAAGGTTGGTGAAAAGATTTAATATTGACATGTTTCTCCTGAAGAACACTTAGCTCCACGTTTCAGCCCCTGCCCTGAAACAAATGCATTACTTTCATCAGCCCCAGGTGCTTATTTTTCCAAGCTCTTATTGCATTCCTGGAGTTGCGATTTGTGCTTGGGTATTGCCGACAAAAATCAGAATTAACTTCCCCCGAGGTGACACATGACTAAAATTTCAAATCCTTAGTAGCTCTCGTTTTGTTTTGTTTCTGTGAAACTCCTACACTGAAATAGAAAATAAGTATGGCTCAGGCACAAATACAAACCAAGGCCTGTAATTGCAGCAGCTTAGCCATTTGAGAGTGAAACGTTCTCTTTAGAAAGGACTCTCCTACCTTTCCCCAGAGAAACCACCATGCTGGGCCGAGCCCTGCTGGCTTTGTTAGCACAGGTGCAGGCAAAGTTCCTCACTCATGTGGGTGTTCATGATGCCCCCGCGGGAGGCCCTTGTGAAGACCACATTTGAGTTAGTGCCTGTGAAATACAGTGCTGGCCACATGGTAAAGACTCAGAAAATGCCGACATGTATTTCCTGCCTTTAAAAATTGCCAGAGTGCCAGTGGAAGTCCTGGGTATGAGACTTCTTCCAAATGCAGAGAGATGTTTCCCAGTCAGCTATTCAAATGGATACTCTGGCTTTTTGACATCTGGGAGGGACCCATGATTTGTTCATGGATTTATTCAGCAAATTTTTGAGCCCTTTCCGTTCCAGTTACCTAAGCCATAGTCTCTTCCCTCAGGGAACTTGCCTTCTAGGAGCACAGGCAGACAGGTGTGCAATGATGGTAATCGCAGCCTGTGTGCTGCTGGAGGCATGCATGAGCGTGAAAGTGAGGGAAGGGCGGGGCTTCTCAGCCTCCGCACTGTTGCCATTTGAGGCTGGATCATTCTTTGTTCTAAAAAAAAAAAAAAAAAACATACTATGGGTGCATGTATATATACAAAAATCAAGAAGCTTGCATGCACATGATTCATACCACTTTCAGGAATAGTGGTTCTGAGCCTGGAAAGGATCCCACTGTGATGGAGGCCCCAAGATTCATCAACTTTTCTGATATAAAATAGTTTAACTTCATTCATAGGATTAACTATTACATGAAATGTTTATCAAACACTTCTGTAGGGCTTACTGTAAGCACACACTTTTCTAATGGCTTTACAAATAACTAATTTCTTTAGCAATCAACTTGTGTGACTAAACCTGTAAGGAGCTCTTTTAGCTATACAACCTGTTTTCTGAAACCGTGAGGTCAGCTATGTTGCTGAATACAGACATTGTTTGTACTTTTGAAAAGTCAACAGCATATTCTAGAACTTGTCCTAATGGGCTGGGTTAGCAGCCTGTCCTCAAAGACAGTTGTGCAGTAAAATGGAAGGATATTCTAAGTAGGATAAGTAAAAACCATAAATATCCTCAATTCCATTGAGGTCAGGTTTTGTCATCAAATCCTTACTGTCAAGTCAGGTTTTGCTGCCAAACAAATTATTTAAGACATACACACACCTTCCAGTTTCTAGAGCTTTGGGGATTTCAGAAAAGTGGTGAAGGAATACAATTCCTGTTTTGCAGATGAGGAAACAACACAGAGGAATTAACTGACTTAACTGAGTGCACTTTCAGTGGTGGACATGGGTGTGAGACCTAGATATTCTGACTCTTAAACTCCCCGCTTTGGGTTGCTTCACCCCGCTGAAGCCAGCTTCTACAACCATATTCATGATATGTGTAAAGCACACCAAAGAATCTGGAGCTGATTACAGCCCTCAGCAAGATTCCAGTATATTCTATGCTAGAGCAGGGGGTTGGGTAATAGTCCTCGCTCTGCTTCAGAATGCGCCACCCTGGGTAGGGCAATCGCACTCTTTGAACTGTAGAACTGAGGCTCTGGCAGTTAGAAGAAAAGAGAACATACCTGAGATATCGAAGGTAGAGATGTCCTGTAGCTCGGTGATTTGGACAGGTGAGGAGAAGGGTAGGATGGCTCAAGTTTCTGTTTTGGATGGTGGTTCTAGTCACCGAGGTAAAGAAAACAAGGAGAAACAAGTTTGGGACGAGGGATGACTAATTCCATATGGGACAGGGTTTCAAGAGCTCACAGGGCATTCTGCCAGTCACTAGATATTTGGCTTTGGAATTCAGTGGAGAGGGTCTACATCAAAAATACAGACTTTTCAGGGATCCCTGGGTGGTGCAGCAGTTTGGCACCTGCCTTTGGCCCAGAGCATGATCCTGGAGTCCCAGGATCGAGTCCCATGTCGGGCTTCTTGCATGGAGCCTGCTTCTCCCTCTGCCTGTGTCTGCCTCTCTCTCTGTGTCACTCATGAATAAATGAATAAAATCTTAAAAAAAAAATACAGACTTTTCGAGTCCTCTGCCTCAGGAATATGGAAAAGGGGACCATATATATAGGCCAGTGACAGTGGGGTCCAGAAGACCATATATAGACCATATATATAGGCCAGTGACAGTGGGGTCCAGAAGAACAATGACTTGAAAACATAAGAGTCTGTGAAGGGAACTGAGAAGAAATGGCAAAGAAAGGACAGCTGGGAGCTAGGGGTATCTCAAAAGGGAACATTATAAGGGGACAACCAGACAATATGGCTTTTATTGTGATGCATTGGGAAGTTGACCACCAATGAAATATTTTTCAAAGATATAGATAGGTAAGTAGATAGATAGATAGATAGATAGATAGATAGATAGATAGATAGATAGATGATAGAAAGAGAAATCTCAAATATATTGCAAATACCTCCATGTACACATATAGAATCTAAGACTACATCTAAGAACAAATTTACAGGAAGTTCAAGGAGTAGACTCACATGTTAAGACACTATGAAGATACAATCCTCCAAATCCAGAATGTAGGAAATTTGATAGGACGGAAAACCCATTCTCTTCAACAATGGGGCTTTTAAAAAATCTATGTTGCAGAAAGGGGTGGTGGCAAGTGGCAGAGACTTTTAATGATGTGTGCATTTTGTAGGGATCCTAATTTGAACAAAGTAATAAAATTTGGGAGGAAATTTGAATCTGGACTGTTAGAGGATACTAAATTATTTTGTTAGGTGTAATACTTATTTTGTGGTTACTTTCTTTTTAAGATTTTATTTATTTATTCATGAGAGACACAGAAGGCAGAGAGATAGACAGAGGGAGAAGCAGGCTCCTTGCAGGGAGCCCGATACAGGACTCGATCCCCAGACCAGGATCACACCCTGAGCCAAAGCCAGACACCCAACCACTGAGCCACCCAGGCATCCCATGGTTATGGTTTGTTTTGTTTTGTTTGTTTAAAGTTCTTACCTGTTAAAGATATTATACTCTTTATGGCTGGATTCATAGAATGCCTGGGATTGCCTTTTTTTTTTTAAGTTTTATTCAAGTAATCTCTATACCCAATGTGGGTCTCGAACTCATGACCCCAAGGTCAAGAGGCGCACACTCCTCCAACTGAGTCGGCCTGGCATCCCTGCCTAGGATTTCCTTTAAAGTATTGTGGTGGGGTGCATGAGTGGCTCAGTCAGTTAGGTGTCCGACTCTTGATTTCGACTCAGGTCATGATCTCAGGTTGTGAGATCGAGTCCTCTGTTAGGCTTCACACTGGGCATGGAGCCTGTTTAAGATTCTCTCTCTCCCTCTGCCCCTCCCTCCCTCTCTAATAAAAATAAAAATAAAGTATTCCAGTGGCAGAGCATGCGAGAGGTGACCAGTGAAACAAGATAAGCAAAATGTTGAGAACTGTTGAAGCTGGGAGATGGACACTTGGAGATTGGCCTGTGCTTGAAAATGCCATAATAAGTTTTTAGAAAATGAAAGGCAATTTGAGAGAAAGAGATGAATAGCATTGTCACAGAAAGATCTGGTAAACTGAGAACAGAAAAGTGGACTTTGGCCTGACCATTTAGAAACCATTGTACTCTTAAGGACCTTAAAGCAATTTCAGTGGGTAGGTGGGGAAGAAAACCCAATTGTCCATCAAAAGCTAATACACTGGAGTGGGGGCAGGGGGAGGATCAGGGCCTGTCTAAGGGACACAGGAACCCATCAGAAAGAGCCCCCAGTGGGCAAACTGGAACAATTTGAGCAACAAATAGATGACGTGGTATTGGGTTGTGACCCCAAGTAGAAAAGAAATACGCAAATGATTGAATAATAAATGAGAAGAAAGAAGTCTTCACAGAAGAATTTCAAGTATCTGTAGATACTGTCCCTTTTAGGAGGTAGACCTTACTCTCCCTCCTCTCCTGAGTCCAGACTAACCTGGTGACTGGCTTCTAAACTGAAAGGGAGAAAATTAAAACCTTCAGTAGACAAACGTGGCAGCCACCACATTCTCCTAGTGCTCAAGGTTAACATCCTGAGTAATAATTCTGGGGACACCTTGTGCTACCTGATGTGATTTGATGTGACAAGAAGGGCACTTCTCCTCTAGTAAGGTAAGTCTGAAAACCCCGTAAGCCCAGTCTCATCCTGAGAAACACATCAGATAAGCCCAAAAGGAGGGACCTTCTACAAAATGCCTAACTAGCTCTCCTCAAAAACACAAAGTTATGAAAAATAAGCAAGGACAGAAACTGTCACAAAGGAGACTGAGGAGACATCACAACTAATTGCCATGTGGGATCCTGGTACAGAAAAAGGATATTAATGGGAAAACTGGTGAAATCCATATAAGGTCTGTCGTTTTATTTAATAGGAACGTGCCAGTGTTAATTTCTAGTTTTGACAAATGTACCATAGTTGTGTGAAATGTTAATTTGGAAAACGGGGCAATGAAGTATAGGAACTCTGTATGATCTTTACAACTTTTCTATAAATCTAAAATAATTCCCAAAAAAACATTAATATATGTGCTGCCGAAGCGAGCACTTGCTGCCGAAGCGAGCACCCAAAAAACATTAAAAGAAAAAATACAAATGCCATGTTGATTTTTGGTAACTGTATTTACTCTTGTGCCACCTTTCAAAGAGGAAGATATATTTTTATTTTTCTAAAGGAAGAATTTATAAAGCCTTTTTTTCTTCCTCTGAGTGCTGTGGAATCTGACATCTTGAACACTAGAATGACAAGACCAGAGGGAGAGCAAAGTAAGGATCGGACCTTTGTTAGGTACTCAACATGTATAGTGCTGGACAGTTTTCACAAATTACCTGCCTTGTTTCTTCTAACAACCTGATGTAGTATGATCCCCGGTTTTCTGATGAGCAAATAGATTCAAAGTAAAAAAAAAAGAACATGCCTAATGACTAGAAGTTGGGTAGAAATGGGGAGTGCCTGCTAATGGATACAGGGTTTCCTTTCAAGGTGATGAAAATCTAGTTCTGGAACTGGATAGAGGTGGTGGTGGGGACAGCACCATGAGTGTACCACAGAACTGTTCACTTCAAAATGGCTGTTCTCATGTTATATGAATTTAAGCTCCATGAAAGAAAATATAATAACAAAGAAGAAAGAGTAATCTAGGGATGGGAGAAAAACCCAAAGAGTGATGTGCAGAAATCATCTGGTGTGTAGCATTTCTCTATTTTTATTGATTGATTGATTGATTGATTGATTGAGTACTGGAGCCCAACCCAGGGCTTGAACTCACAACCCTGATTTGAAGACCTGAGCTGACATCAAGGGTTGGCCGCTTAACCACCTGAGCCACCCAGGCATGTCTCAGTTTTTATATTTTGACCAAGGAACCGTTGTTCCACAAAATGGGCATTAGTAGGTGACATGAATACTCTATAAGACACAGTTTGAGAAACACTTCATTGATTGAGGCCTCATTTTAACAAAAAGAATGATGTACTTGGCCACAAGCCACCCATGTGGCTTCAGGAAATTGAAAGAAGAGGATCAGAGCCCAGTTTGAGGAGGAGCTTTATTTGGGTTCAGTCTGTAACTACAATGGATAGATTTGGCAATATGGAAATGGCATGGACACACACTCCAGGTAGAGAGACCAGCAAGAGGCTAAAAAGATGACTATGTGTTGGAAACAATGTAAACCCACCTGCTAAACTCTAAGACTCTCAGACCCCGCTGCCCATTGGAATCACTTGGATCCCACTCCAGCCAATTATATCAGAACTTCTGGCACTGTTTTTTTTTTGTTTTTTGTTTTTTGTTTTTTTAAAGCTCTCCAGATGAACCTGATGTAGCCCACTAGTCTGGATGAGCTTTCTCAAATATGGTGTAGGGACCTACTGATGTTCAGTTGGAAGTATGGCGGTATTCATTAGTTCTCAAACTTAAGTGTGTTTAAGAATCATCTGGGGAGCTGTCTATGACACAGATTCCCGGGCCCCACTGGGGTGAGGCCCATGAACTGCATTTCTATCGAGCTCTCAGAGATGTTGATGCTGCTGGTCCATGGACTCCATACTGAGTAGCACTGATAGAAGCAACATGACACAACAATACAGGAACAGTGGATACAAAAGTGGATGAAAGGGTTTGAGTGGGAGACCATGTGGCAGTGTTAGGGCAGCCTTGTCAGGATTCACAAATAATCCCGCAGCTCTCCCTCCTCCTCAGCCTGTGCCGGGGAGAGGGTCATGAAGCCCCGGGCTAGAGTAATGGGTACATGCAAGGGAGTGATGACCCAGAAGTATGGGAAAGGGCCAGTTCCCCAAGGCTCTTCCTGCTAGGCTCTGGACTCTCTAAGCAAGTGCAAAGTCTTTACAAAGGCCTGGACTGAACAAAGCATTTCTCCAGAAGGTGTTTGCAGTATCCGCTCGCAATTACAGTAATGAGAATTAATGGGGCTCGACTAGAAGAGTGGCAGTGGAACTGGAGACAAGATGGATGTGAGGGATGGGGCAGAGATGACAACTCTGCTCAAGCAGCTCTCCTTCCACTCCTGCAACCAATCCATCACACATCCGCCTGGCGCTACCTCCTCTCCCTTTCCCACCGCTGCCTCCAGGGCCGAAGGACCGCCCTCTCTGCTCTGGAGTCCATCAGTGGCTGCCTAAGCACCTTTGCCCTCCTGCCATCGTTTCTCAGCGCAGCCCCTACAGAGATGCTTCTAAAAAAAGAAGCCAGACTACATCTCCACTCTGCTCCCAACTCCTTTACAATAGCTCAACTTCTTACAGTGGCCTTTAAGGCATAGCAAGATCTGGTCCCCTATTCGCTTTGTGACATCGGTTCTGTCTTCTTGCCCCTCTCTGCTCCAGCCCCACTAAGGTCCTCTTTCTAGAATCTTGCTACTCAAAGTGTGCTTCCTGGACCAGCAGCATCAGCACCTACTGGGAATTCGTTAGAAATGCCACGTCTCCAGTTCCACCCTAGACCTACTGAACCAGAATCTGCATTTTAACAAGACATACACACACACACACACACACCGCCAGGGTATCCCTCCACACGTCACTGGGAAGCAGTGATCCAGAACAGCCTGGCACACTCCTGCCCCTAAGATTCTCTATTCATTTCTCTGCCCGGACAGCTTACCCTCCAAGTACCCACATAAATCACTCCCTCCCTCCTTTATCCATATGTCACCTTCTCAATGTCCTGTTGAAAGTTGCAGCCCCTCCACCAGGAGGGCACTCCTTAACCCCTCTGTAGCCTTTATCTCCTCCATGGCACTCAGGACCACCTGAAAATGGTGACCTCTGGGGAGTGGAATGATGGGGTACAAGACTACTGCTTTTCTGAATTAAGTGTGGTGGGATTATTTGACTTCTAAATTAGGTGCACGTAGCCCTTTCGTTCACTTGTTTGTGGAGATTTAAAAATGGCAGAGTCTGGTTCCACATGCAAGGAGTTTGAGAGTCACCACTCTATCCTAATAACAAGTAAAAGCTGAACAGACCGGAAAATCAACAACTCTTCTAGGATCCGTAAGAGAGGGGAAGACAGAGCAAACTGCTGTGCCCAAAGTTGGAGAAAGAGGCAAATACAAGTTGTGGCTTACCACAGCAGACTCACAGGCGGAAGGAAGGCCTGGGAACCAGTGTTGGGGGTGGGAAAACAAATTGCTGGAGGCCTGGCGTGAACAGCTCCAGGGGGCTTCCTGACATAGGGCGGCCGCTACAATATTGTAAGCTTCATCTCCCAGAGCTTGACCAGATTCCAGCAGTAAATATTGGAGGAAAATCCCCTCAGGTTTCTGGCAGGGGGAAGTGGAAGAGGAACCATTTTGAAATAACCCAGAGAACTGTGTTTTTCTTAACAGGGCCTGCCCTCAGGGGAAGCTAATTAACCAGAGCCTAGCCTTCTAGGGAACTCTCAGAGCCTAGCTGACCTGGGGATGGGAAATAATCCAATTCCAGCCATCCTGTCCCACCTAAGAGAGGGAGAGCAATAACTGAGACACACTTGTTAAGTGTACAGTCCAGAGGCCCAGGCTCACTAACAGGGACCTAAACACCAGATTATAGCGTGCTTCCCCTCCCCGCTCTCTTCACTACCACATCCCTAAAGGCCTATTTACAGCAGTTCCTTTTACCTGGAACATCGTGTTCAGCTAGCAAGAAAAACTTAAAAGGCATAGTAAAGGACGAAAAACACAATTTGAAAAGACAGAGCAGCCATCAAAACCAGACATAGCAGGAATGTCAGAATGATCAGACCAGGAACCTCAAACAGCTATGATTCATAGGCTAAGAGCTCTCGTGGATAAAGTAGACAGCATGCAGGAGCAGATGGGCAACGGCAGCAGAAAGGTGGAAATCCTAAAAAAAAACAAAAAAAATGCTGGAGCTCACAAACACTGTAACAAATGAAGAATGCCTTTAATGGGCTTATTAGCAGACTAGACTCAGCTGAGGAAAAACATCTCTGAGCTAGAGGATGGATCAATAGACTCCTTAAACATCAAAAAGCAGAGAACAAAGGGGGGTGGGGTGGGGGAGAAACTAGAACATAATATCCAAGGACGGTGGAACAGCTACAGAAGGTGTGAGATACACATGATGTGAATACCAGAAGGAGAAGAAAGGATCAGAAGAAACGCTTGAAACAATAATGACAGCATTTCCCCCAAATTAATGTCAGACACCAAACCTCAGACCCAGAAGGCTCAGAGAACACCAAGCAGTATAAATGCCAAAAGCAAACCAAAATCACACCTTGGCACATCATTTTCAAATTACAGAAAATCAAAGATAAAGAAAAAAAACTCCAGAAAGAAGCAGAGGCATAAAACACCTTCCCTAGAGAGGAACCAAGGTAAGAGTTACATCCAACTTCTCGGAAAGGGTGCCAGCAAGAAGAGAGTAGACTGAAATATTTAAAGTGTTGAGAGAAAAATCCCACTAATTGAGAATTCTGTACCTGGTGAAATTATCCTTCAGACCTGGAGGAGAAATAAAGCCTTCCCCAGCAAACAAAAATTGAGGAAATTTGTTGCCTCGCATGAAATGCTAACAAATGTTCAGAAGGAAGGAACATGATACAGGTCAGAAACTAGGAATCACACAGGGAAAGGAAGAACATGAAAGAAGGAACCAGTCAAGGTAACATAAAAGCATTTTTTGTATTTTTTTTTCATTTCAAAGTTCAGTTATTATTTTTTAAGTAATCTCTACTCCCAGTGTGGGGATCAAACTCACAACCCCCAAATCAGGAACCACATGCTCTATCAGTTGAACCAGCCAAGCACCCCAAACTACCTTTCTACCTATTTATTTTTTTAAGTAAAGGTACATTACTTAGTCTTTTTTTTAAAAAAAAAGATGTTATTTATTAACGAGAGAGGCAGAGACACAAGCAGAGGGAGAAGCACCTGCGGGGAGCTGATGCAGGACTCGATCCCAGGACTCTGGGATCAGGACCTGAGCCGAAGGCAGACGCTCAACCACTGAGCCACCCAAGTGCCCAAGGTATGTTATTTTAATACAATTTCATTGTTCAAGATAGTGTGGATATGTGAAGTGGTTCATTTCCTTCTTTTTTTTTTTTTTTTGGTTCATTTCCTTCCTGAACAAAGCACTAACAGTTTCTATCTTACATGATTTTGTCAAATTCAAACATGACTGGCAATTTGTTTGTAGTTGTTTTTAAACATTTTCTTTGCATATCTTTATAATATTGTTATATTCTGGAACTTTTTTTTTTTTTTTTTTAACACTCAAGTAGTTTGGAAACATTTCCTTTATGCTATTCCCCTGGGCACAGCCTTTCAGACCATTTATCCCACCTCAATTGAAAATCTCTGTTCCCTCAGCTGGTGGTAGGGCTGCTTGATGGAGGTGATCATGGGAAAATGAAGAGCGAGCAAGCTTTGCCAACTACTTCTAGTTCTCTTAATTAGTATGCTGCGATCCACCCCAGTCTCTGCAAGGTCAGACATGCAAGACAAGTCCTTGGCCAAAAAGCAGAATTCTAACTAGTGTAAAAATAGGTTTTGAGTAAAATAGAATCTCTATAGGAAAGAGAATCAGGCTATGCTTTACATTCCCACTCTTGCTTTAAAATATTTGTAATTTATTGGTCCAAGAGGGACTTATAAAGTTGGTCTGCCCCAAGGAAAATTTCAGAATGTCTGAGTATATTAATTTTGCCAAGTTAGAAGTCAGGTTCTTTGGGAAATGCTGCAGTCCATCCCACCAAAATGGATGTGGGTAAATGATACAATTGGTGTGCTAACAAGTCACATGTGAGACGGGGGGCCAAGAAACAATTCTGAAATGTGATCATTTGAAAACAAAACCCATCATTTAACAGTATATCTTTTATTTTATTTATTTTTATTTTTTAACAGTATATCTTTTAATTTTATTTCCAGTAAGGTTAACATACAGTATTATATTAGTTTCAGGTATATAATATAGTGATTCAAGTGTGTGTGTGTGTGTGTGTGTGTTAAAAAATTAACCTATCCAGCTACCACTTTTGGAATCTAAATTCCAACACGGGTCTCACTTTTTGTAAATTAAAAAAACATTTGTTGAGGGGCGCCTGGGTGGCCCAGTGGTTAAGCATCTGCCTTTGGCTCAGGTCATAATCCTGGGGTCCTGGGATCGAATCCCACATCAGGCTCTGCATGGGGAGACTGCTTCTCCCTCTGCCTATGTCTCTCCCTCTCTGTGTCTCTCATGAATAAATAAAATTTAAAAAAAAAGATTGGTTGAGATATAATTGACATATAACATTGTATTAGTCTTAGGTGTACAGCATAATAATTTGATGTATATCTATGTAGCAAAATGACCACCACAGTAAGTCTACTTTAACATCCATCATCACACATAGTTATAATTTTTTCTTATGATGAGAACTTTTGATTTACTCTCTTGGCTGGATTATATGGTAGTTCTATTTTTAATTTTTTGAGGTTTTCCATAGTGGATGTGCCAATTTACATTCCCACCCCAACAGTATGCTAGGGTTCCCTTTTCTCCACATCCTCTCCGACACTTGCCATTTATTTTTTTGATACTAGCCTTTCTAAAAGATATGACATGATATCTCATTGTGGCTTTGATTTGTATTTCCCTGATGATGAATGATGTTGAGCACTTTTTCCTGTACCTGTTGGCCACTTGTATGCCTGCCTTGGAAAAATGTCTATTCAGATCTTCTGACCATTTTTTTAAAGATTTTATTTATTCATGAGAGACACAGAGAGAGAGAGAGAAACACAGACACAGGCAGAGGGAGAAGCAGGCTCCATGCAGGGAGCCCGACGTGGGACTTGATCCTGCGTCTCCAGGATCACACCCTGGGCTGAAGGCGGCGCTAAACTGCTGAGCCACCTGGGCTGCCCTCTTCTGACCATTTTTAATCAGATTGGGTTTTTTCCTCTTGAACTGTATGAATTCCTTATATATTTTGGATATTAACCTTTTTTATATTTATTTACTTGAGAGAGAGCACAGGCAGGCGGAGCAGCAGGGAGAAAGAGAAGTAGGCTCCCCACTGAGCAGGGAGGCTGATGTGGACTCCATCTCAGGACTCTAAGATCATAACCAGAGCCAAAGGCAGATGCTTAACCAACTCAGCCACCCAGGTGCCTGGATATTAACGCTTTATCAGATATATGAGTTGTAAATATTTTCTCTTATCCCATAGGTGTCTTTTCATTTTATTGATGGTTTCCTTTGCTGTAAGAAGCTTTTTAGTTTATATATTTGTTGATTTTTACTTGTTACCTTTGCTTTTGGTGTCAAATCCAAAAAAATCATTGCCAACACTGATATCAAGGTAATTACCCTTTACTCCTTACTCCTTCTAGTTTTGTGGTTTTAAGTCTTATATCTAAGTCTTTAATACGTTTTTCAGTTGATTATTTAACGTTTTTATTTTCTACTTTTATTTCTTTCTTATTCTTTAAAAGATAACAGTTTGCTCAAAATAATAATGGCAGCAATATATTCAATTACGTATACCTGTGTATATATCTTATGGGTGTATATGCCTATGTGTGCTTTTATGTAAGTGAAATGAGCAACAGTAATAATAGAAGAGATGAAAGGGAGGAATTAGGATTATTTTGTTATTTTAAGGCAGTCACACAACATGCGAAGTGGTATAGTGTTATTTGAAAGTGGACTTGGATTTGTGGTAAATGTGTAATTTCAAACTCTAGGACAACCACTAAAAAACTAAGAAAAAAGTATAACGGATATATTTTTTAAAGATTTTATTTATTTATTCACAAGAGACACAGAGAGAGGGGCAGAGCCACAGGCAGAGGGAGGAGAAGCAGGCTCCATGCAGGGACCCTGATGTGGGACTCGATCCCAGGACTCCAGGATCATGCCCTGAGCCGAAGGCAGACACTTAACTGCTGAGCCACCCAGGTGTCCCTATAACTGATATTTTAAGAAAGGAGGAAATAGACTCATATAAAATGCTTAGTTAAAACTACAAAAGGCAGAGAGTGAGTAGATTAAAATGAGAACAAAGGAAAAATGAAGCACAAGTTACTAATATCAGAAATGATATTCGCTACAGATCCCATGGAAATTAAAAGGATGATAATACTCTGAACGTTTCTATGCCCACAACTTTGATGACCTAGATGCAATGGATCAATTCCTTAAAAGACACAATCTTCCAAAACTCACACAAGAAGAAATAGATTGTCTGAATAGGCCTGTATCTATTCAAGAAATTGAATCAGTAATTATAATCTTCCAAAACAGAAAGCACCAGGCCCACCCAGATGGGTTCACTGGTGTATTCTACCAAACATTTAAGGAAGAAATTATACCAAGTCTTTACAATCTCTTTCAAAGTATGGAAGCAGTGGGAATATTTTCTAAGTCATCCTATGGGGCCAGCATTGCTCTAATACCAAACCAGATAAAGGCAGGACAAGAAAACTACAGACCAATATCTCTCATGAACATAGATGCAAAAATCATCAACAAAGAAGATATACAGATGACACATAAGCATATGAAAAGGTGCACCATAGCATATGCCATCAGGGAAATGTAAATTAAAACAATAATGAGATACCACTACACATCTGTTAGAGAATGGCCAAAATCCAGAACACCAACAGCACCAAACGTGGGCAAGGACGTGGAACAACAGGAACTGTCATACACTGCTGGTAGGAATGCAAGATGGTCCCCCCACTTTGAAACACAATTTGGCAGCTTCCCACTAAACTAAGTGTACTCTTACCATATAATCCAATAATCAGGCTTCTTTGTATTCACCCAAAGGAGCTGAAAACTTCTGTCCACACAAAAATCTGTACGTAATGTTTATAGCAGTTTTATTCACAATTGTCAAAAGTTGGAAGCAACCAAGGTGTCCTTCAGTAGATGAGTGGATAAATAAACTGTCATGTGTCCAGACTGAATATTATTCAGTGCTGAACAAAAGGTACTATCAAGCCATGAAAAGACACGGAGGAACCTTCAGTGCATACTACTAAGTGAAAGAAGCCAATCTGGAAAGGTACATACTGTGCGATCCCAACTATAGGACACTCTGGAAAAGGCAAAACTAGGGAGAATGTGGAAAGAGATCAGTGGTTGCTGGTTGGGGTTGGGGGAGGAGATGAATAGGCTGAGCAGAAAGGATTTTTAGGGCAGTGAAAATACTCTGTATGGCACTATAATGGTGGATACATATCACACATTTGTCCAAACACCTCAGATGTACACCGAGAGTGGACCCTACGATAAACTGTGGACTTTGGGTAATGGTGACAGGTCACTGTGGGTTCATCCTGTATCACATAGGTACCGCCATAGTGAGTGGTGTGGATAGGGGGGCAGGCTGTGCATGTGTGGTGGCAGAAAATGGGAAATCTCTGTAACTTTCTCTCAATTTTAACATAAACCTAAAACTGCTCTAAAAAACTAAAGTCTGGGGAAAAACACTGCTAGAGAATGGACCCAAAATTAAAGATCCCTGCTCCTAGCAGAAGCTGGAAAAGGGACAGTGCCACCACTATGGCGCTGCTCAGGCTAGCATGAGCTCAGGCATCGAGTGCCGTGGCAACGAGGAGGAAGAAACGTCCTGGAGACTCGATGGATGTCACTCTTGATATTTACAAAACTAAGAATAAAGAGCCGAGCCACATGAGGAATAACCTTATCCAATACGCTGTAGAAATAGAAGAAAGGAATGCACACCTTTGGCTGCGTGGCTGAAGGGGTATGTGCCTCATCGGTGCTGTGCACAGATGTTTCCAGTTCTTCCAGACAGCGTAGGACTGGCCTTGCGGAAGCCCAGGCCACATGACCAGTTTTAGCCAGCAAAGTGCAAGCAGAAGCCTTTAAGCCTCTGCACAAGTTCCCCTTCCTTTTCCCAGCCCAGCAACCTCAGCAGGTGGGGAATGCGAGGCCCTGGCTGGTAAGCCCCAGTCTGGCTGCACAATGAGGATGTGGTGGGGCAGCCTCCAGCTGGGCACATGGTAGTGTCGTGCCACAAGGGACACTTAATATGAACAAGAAATAAACCTTTGCTGTTTAAAGCCACTCACATTTTAGAGTCACTCCCACGGTCCAACCTAACTTACCCTGACTGGTGCGGCCCAGGACCACCACAGTGGAGATGCGGGATGCAGCTTAGCAAGCAGTCACCCTAGTGCCACCTCCTTGGTGTAGAAGCCGTAGCTCCGACATATGGGGTGCACGCTCTCGCCGAAGGGCTACAGGCAGCCCACAGGTAGGCTTTGGCCAAGGTAAAGATATGTTTAAAGATTTCTACCTGGGACATGGGCTGTGTGTGATTTCTTCCCCTCTTAGCTATGGCCCCCACTCCCCTCCACTCCCCCCTTACCTACAGCAGCCTCACTTGAGTCCTGTGCTTGCCTACGAGCCCCCAAAGGCATTTAGGTTTGCAACTCCTGGGGCTTCTTGCCTCAAAGCCATGGAGAGAGGGTAACATAGGTATTACCTTTCTCACTGAAGAGACAAGAAAACAGAGGCCCTCAGAGGTCAAGAGACCTCCACGGTGACACAGCAGGTCCATGGTAGAGCTGGGGCCCGAACCCGGGACTCCTGATGCCTGTGTGCGGGCAGGCTGCAGATGCCCTGCCCCAGGGACAGCTGCCTTCTGCTCAGGCGTCAGCCTAGGAGGTTCATCTATTGATTGCAAACTCTATTGTCTACTCAGCCCGCACACCGCCTGAGTTTATCACCCAGCAACTCCTCATTTGTTTTTTAACAGGAACATCACACCATCCTGAAATGGCTTGAACCAAACTGCAGTCTCAACAAACAGCTTGCCTTTTAAATCCATAAGCTGAACACCAAGCTCTTTGCATTCTTTCAGCCAAGCCATTGCAGCTCTTTTTCTCTTTAAGTCTGAACTGTTTCGTGATAAAGACAGCCAGGCACCGGAAATTAAAGCAACAGCTACGACGAAATAGCTCCAGGATATACTATTAAGTGCAAAATGCAAAGTGCAGAAGAGCATGTATGGAATGATCCCGTTCCATTTGTATAAATAGAAAACTACAAAATAAATACATATTTATGGGTATTATGTGTATTCATGTTTATATATGGAAAAATGTTTCTAAGGATATGCATGAAACATTATGGTCATGTCTGGAGAGCAGACGGGGTGGGGGCACGTCAGGAGTGGAAGGAGGTAGGCACTGCCAGCACCCCGAGCACTCAGGCCCTGCCAGCCTGACACTGCTCTCTGTGACCCAGCCTGAAGGCTCCCTCTGGCCCCAGAGCCTTCTCGGGCTGTGCTCTGGACAGGTGGAAGTGCTTGAGAATTAACAGCCCCTGAGAGCCACCCTCAATCAATGGCTGATGGGAACTGGTGGAGAAATACAACCAGTCCTGCACCTCTTGAGGGGGATGATTCTGAGGTCATCAGTGTGTGCTCTACATTGATTCCCAGAGTTCCCTGCATCACTGGGCTCTAGGTCCCCACAGTGCGGACGTGTTCTTTTCTGGCTGCTTCCTTTCCTGTCTCATCTTTCCCCTCCCTGACCCTTCCAAATAAATTCCAAACCCTGTCTCAGGGCTGGTTTCTGGAAGGAACAATGCTGTCTAATAGAAATGTCTCCAATGATGGAAATGTTCAATGTCTGCACCGTTGAGTACAGTAGCTGCCAGCCACATGTGGCACTTAAATTTAAATGACTTTAAAATACAGTTCCTCAGTCACACCGGCCATACCTCAAGTGCTCAGCAGCCACATGGATGGCACAAAATGGAACATTTCCATCATCACACGAAGTTCTATTGGACAGTTTTGGTTTGTAGTTGGCTTTGGAGGAAATGAGTAGAGATTTGTACCATGTGTGTCAAGAAGCCAGCAGATGTTTTTCAAGGGGGAAAGGATATGATCTCACCTCTGCGAGTCCTTCTGACATCTATGTGTGGGGTCTGTATCTGATTCTGACTCAGGTTTTCTCCCACATCTGTTGCCAAACCTTACCCTTTCTGTTCTCAGCTGAGAAGGCTGTTGCTAGCCCATAGGGCATCTTGGCACAAGTAGGACCAAAGTGGTGAACACAGCCCCTTGCCAGGGCACCCTGGACCTCAACAGTGCCATGGAGCAGGGCCCACCTAACAGCTCTGCACAAATTGGGTGGAAGGACTAGGCTTTGGAAATTTAAAAGTCAGGATGAGGTTCTTCCTTGCTCCAGTTTGTGCATGTCAACCCTTCCCTTGGTAATGGGCAGAGCCAGAATGGCAGGGTTCAAATTTGTAAGTTTGCAGGAGGGCCAAAGGATGAAAGAAATACCAGGAACAACAGTCTTTATAAAAGCAACACTAATAATACTGCAAGTCAAAAATACGGCCTTACCGTGTGAATATTACTTTTCAAATAGCACAGATATTTTAAGGGAATTAATAATCATCCCCTCTCGTTTTTCTATATGACTAGACAATGGCCTACTTATGTGATTAGGCCTATTTAATGATAAATACGTGTTTCTTCAGTCCGTTTAACTGTAGCAATACTACTTATGAGGATGATGAAATTCACGGCCACATACAATATCTGAATATTAGATAATTCCATCTATGTGAAATGTCTGGAATAGGCAAATCCATAGAGACAGAACATAGATTGGTGGTTGCCAGGGGCTGAGGAGATTGAGGGGGAGAGAATGTTAATGAGTTTGGGATTTCTTTTCAGGATGATGAAAGTGTTCAAAAATTGATTTCGGTGATGGTTGCACAACTCTGTGAATATACTAAAGTCATTAAATTGTACATTTTAGGTGGGTAAGTTGTTCAGTATGCTGAATATATCTCAATTAAGCTGTTATTTAAAAAGTCTGAGAAATACAAACAAGGTCTTATAAAACAGATAGGCCTTGAGGGCATTATGCTAAGTGAAGTACGTTAGAGAAAGAGAGATACCACAGGACTTCACTTCTATGTGGAATCTAAAAAAACAAATGAATAAACAAAAAGCAGAATCAGACCAGTAAATACAGAGAATGAACTGATGGTTACCTGAGGGGAGTGGGGTGGGGGGGAGGGCAAAACAGGTGAAGGCGAGGGGGAGACACAGGCTCCCACTTGCAGAATGAATAAGTCACAGCAATGAAAGGTACAGTGTAGGGAATATAGTCAATGGTATTGTCATAGCGTTGCAGGTCACAGATGGTGGCTACACTTGTGGGGAGCACAGCATAACGTATAGAGTTGTCGAATCACTACGTTGTACACTTGAAATTAATGTAATGTGTCAGCTGTACTCCAAAGGAAGGAAGGAAGAAATACAAAGAAGGCCTTATCTAGGGGCGCCTGGGTGGCTCAGTTGGTTGGGCGTCTGTCTTTGGCTCAGGTCATGATCCTGGGGTCCTGGGATGGAGCCTGCATCTGGCTCCCTGTTCAGCAGAGAACCTGCTTCTCCTTCTCCTCTCCCTCTGCCTTCCGCTCCCCCTGCTTGTGCGCACTCTCTCTCTCTCTCAAATAAATCATTAAAATCTTAAAAAATAAAAAAGGTCTTATCTGCAGTGAGAAGGAAATTTTACACTATATCTCGATAACGCTAATCTTGGACCACCTCTGCGCTTTTTCTAAGTTTCTACTGACTATAGACAACAGCTTCCTGATCCTCTGTGTTAAGAAAGCTCTTCATAGGTAGGCTTTAATTCTCAAGCCGCTCTTCCTCGGGGTATAACAATTTGCATAAAGTCAAAGGATTCTGTAACCAAGTTCTCCCGTGTTTCCGTTGGCATCATAGCCCTAGAGACAATCCCTCCCATGTTGAACACTTTGCAGCTTTTGCAGTCTCTTCGCATGCCCTTTCTGCGAAACAGACATGATTTATCAATCCTGCTGTGACTCAGATGATATTCTAATCAGCTTGGCTTCAGCTAGTGTGCCCGTCCTCCTGATCTGGATACTCCCTTTCAGGAAAATCAGAGACTTTGGGGGAGCTGCAAGGTCATCCCTCCTGGCTTGTGAGTGCAGAAGGTAGTGTCGGAAGCTGCTGACTTATTCGACAGCTTCCTCTCCCGCCCCGCCCTGGGAGAGGCCTTGTACCCTTCCCACCTGTACTGCTTGAGCACTTACTGCTTGAGCACTTACTTACACTTACTGGTGCTGTCAGGTGTGGGGACATGAGAGCAAGCTTCTGCCCTCCAGGAGGGTAGACACAGTGAATGTGACCAGACGGTATCCTCCCCTGTAACCCAGCCCCTGCTCAGTCATTCATTAACCCTGGGAAAAGATGAGATCCAGTAGAGAAAATGAGAGTCATCTTTGGGCTTTTGAGTTCCAAGAGCCTTCCGCTCGAGGGGGATGGGTGGAACTCGTATGTGCACATACCATGGATTTTGGAGAAGATGAGCTCAACTTAAGGAAGGCATTGCCACCTTCTCTGAGCCATTCCTCTCCACCAGATAATGATCCCCTGCGAGGAGCAGTTGTCAGAGGGGGCAGTTACACCTGCTGATAGATTTGGGGCTTTATAACCCCTCCTCCAGAAAAGCCTGAGGCAAGAGGGGACAGCAAGAACCTGTGGCAGACACCACTGGTTGTCCTGAACCCTGATGCTGTTCAGATATTGGATGACAATGTGCTGAGCCCCAGGGAATGAATTGTGATTGTTCTAAACCAGCCATGGTAATCCTGCCCTTGGCCAGCGGGTGGTTTAGGGGGTGCCGTGTGACCCAGTTCTGCCCAATGAGTTGTTAAGGAAAAGAGTTCTGGAAAGATTTTCCTCCTTGAGAGAAAGCAAAGGACTACTCTTTCCTGCTTTGGATGTGGTCCTGAGAGAATGTGATACATCGTGCCACAGCAAGTATTTTATGACTAAGGGTAGGAAGCCAAGAGAATGGCAAAGAAGTAGCCTGTCTACTTCAACCTTCTTGTCATATGAGATGATTCAATCTATACTCGACTTGCAGCCAAAAGCTTTCTAATTAATGCAGGCCCCACAGGGATCCTAAAGGAGGCTATGTCTCGCCTCCTACGTGGAATCCCATGGCAGGAGCTAGACCCTAGAAAAATTATGGCCCCATAGCCTGTGGCAGAGGGGTCTGAGGCAGCCAGGCATGGGCGTAAAAGGATGTTTCATGTGTCCTAGGGTGGCAGAAATGGACAGTGCCTTAGGGAGCTCCACAGACACTCTTGTGGACAGTCCCTTAAAAAAATCAACCAGGGCAGCCCTGGTGGCTCAGCGGTTTAGCACCGCCTTCAGCCCAGGTCCTGATCCTGGAGACCCTGGATCAAGTCCCATGTCGGGCTCCCTGCATGGAGCCTGCTTCTCCCTCTGCCTGTGTCTCTGCCTCTCTCTCTCTCTCTGTGTCTTTCATGAATAAATAAATAAAAATCTTTAAAAAAAATTAAAAAATCAACCACATTGCAGATTTGTCTACATTTCAACAGAGCCCAGTGAGTATTTTTTTGGAAGTCGGCACTGGTTGTAAGGACCAGCATTTGAGAACAGCACATGGAGGGCACATACACGCCCCAGTGATTGATTTCCAGCTCCCTGTGGCAGGGACTGTCAGTTGTCCCCCAATATCCAAAGCACCTTCTTCCATAGTAGCTGGACGTATGGAAAGACTACATTTCCCAGCCTCCCTTGCAGTTAGGGGTGGCAATGTGACTAAGTTCTGGCTAACGAGGTGTGAACAAAAGGGTTCCATGGCTGCTGCCAGGCTCCTCCTTTAAAAAAAAAAAAAAAACAGCTGGCCCATACCACGGTGAGGTTTTCTTCTTCATGCCTTTCCCCTCTTGCTGCCCAGAATTCTCATAAGATCTTCATCTTATACCATAGATTAAAGGTTTGGGGAGCAGTGAGGATGAAAGGAGCTTGGATCCTTGAGGACTTCATGAAGCACGACCGCCACACCAGCTCGGGACCTCCCTGTCCTGACTTCTGCATGAGGGAAGTACATTTCTATCTTCTTGAACTACTATGATTTAGAGTCTTTTTTCAACCTACAGCTGTACCTAATGCTCTTTGATACATGTAGCCACCACCCATACTGTGAGAGAGCCCATGTCAGGACAGCCAGGAGCTGGGCTAGTCAAGATGGGGGACAGCCATGGCACCCTCCTCCCATTTTTGACTCACAGCCTCCACCCACCGTAAATCACATTTAGAACAGTGCACTTTGTCTGACTCTTCTCTTGCCCTACATGTATCATTTTTCCTCCTATTTCTGTCAGGACCCCATTTCATGAGATGTGTTAAGCCTTTTTAAAAAAATGTATACTAGAAATAGAAGTTGTTACCAAATAGAACACAAGTAGCAGAGAATCTCCTTATAACCTTGCATGAAGTGAAAAGCAAAAGAGTCTAAGAATCAAGTTCCCAGGGGTGCCTGGGTGGCTCAGTCAGTTAACCATCTGCCTTGGGCTCAGGTCATGATCTCAGGGTCCTGGGATCGAGCCCCACATGGGGTTTCCTGCTCAGCAAGGAGTCTGATTCTCCCCCTCCGTCTGCCTGCCACTCCCCCCGTTTGTGCTCTTTCTCTCATTCTCTGTCAAATGAATAAATAAAATCTTTTTAAAAAAAAAAAAAAGAATCAAGTTTCTAAAAAGAACCCATAAAAGGCATTACTGTTCTCTTGTCTGTGCCCCCTTCCACTTTCTCTAGGGCAAATGGCACTCCCTGTGCAAGTCTCTCTCCATGGTGGACATGCACATCTGTTATTTCTGTTCTAAAATATAGTATGTCTCTTCAGGTCACAAAAGTCCATTGTTGCCCAACTTATGTGGAAAGAGCATGAATCTATCATGAGCATTTTTCAGTACACAGCACTTTGCTGTCATCTTTCCAGGAAAATAGTTTTGTGTACTAGTTCAGAAAGCAGATTTCTGATGCAGCATTCTATGCTCTGTGCTTAGATCTGTTTCATATAAGGAAACACAAATATGGAATAAATAGAACCACGATACCCATTCCATACATTGAGTATTGTTTGAGATTTTCACAGTAAATTATTACATTATGTTAAGAACCTAAGTACATCAGTCTATAGAAGCAATAATCATCTGTGAGGTCTAAGAGCTGAATCAGTTACAACCCTCCCGGGGCACCTGGCTGGCTCAGTTGGTACAGCAAGTGGCTCTTGATCTTAGAGTTGTAGGTTCGAGTCCCATGTTGGATATAGAGATTACCTAAAAAAATAAAGTCTTTTTAAAAAGTTGCAACCCTTGGATCCCTGGGTGGCTCAGCGGTTTGGTGCCTGCCTTCAGCCCAGGGTGTGATCCTGGAGTCCCGGGATCGAGCTCCACATCGGGCTCCCTGCATGGAGCCTGCTTCTCCCTCTGCCTGTGTCTCTGCCTCTCTCTCTCTCTGTGTCTCTCATAAATAAATAAAATCTTAAAAATAGATAAATAAAAAGTTGCAACCCTCCTTCCACCCAAGTTTAAGACCAACTGAGAAATAAATTCAGGAGTCCAACAAATGCAGATAGAAATTATCAACTTTGTTACTGAGGAGATGATTGAAGAATGTGGCCTTAACTCCGGAAGCCAATGGACTTTCCAATATACTCTCACTGACTTGAACTTAACTGTGGGCTCTGCTATTTCTGGGGCAATGCCCACCCCACAAGCTTCCCTCATAACAGAGAGCAAACCAGAATGGACCCTGCGTGGGCAGACAAATCTGGAAGAGAAACAACTCAACAAACCCTGAACCAAGCATGCTCACCTCCTTCTTCCAAATTCACCAATTAGATATGCCAGTCCTCCTCTGGGGAGAGGTGAGCAGTGGGCTGGGGGCGTGGAGAGAAGCTGGACTCATACACATGTCCTTTGCCCTCTAGTAGCAAACCCCATTCTTGTTCCACCTCTACCTCCTGGGACTTAACCACTCAAGGCTGACTTCCAACTGCCTGGATTGACAATTTTTTGCCCAAGGACTTTCTCCAAAGCTACAGAAGTGGCCGGCAACCAATGACTGATGGGAGTTTGTAAACACCCCAGTGCCCCTGCCTGTCACATGGACACCCCCGTGTCCCTGCTGCTCCCCAGAGCTTTGTGGGCCCAGATTAAGCCTCAGTTACCCACAATGACAGCCAGTTCAACAAGACACTCTTCCTTCCCTATCTCACCTCCCCCACTTCCCTGGGGCTTCAGGGGATTACCACCCAAGTAAACTGCTTGATTTCAAGGGGTTATCTCAAGATCTCCTTCTAGAGCAGGGGGTCAGCACATCTTTTCCATAAAGGACCAGACAGTGAATATGTTAGGCATGGCAACTACTCAACTCTAGCGTTGCAGCACAAAAGCAGACAGAGGTACAAAGGCACTACGTAAAACAATAGGCATGGCTATGTGCCAATAAAATCTTTTATTTGGAAAATCGGGCAGCGGGCTGGATTTAGTTTACCGACCCCCGATCCAGAGGAATCAAGTTCTACCATCCTCTGTCTCAGTTCTCTAGAGCTGTGTAACAGATTGCCACAAACTAATTTAGCAGCTTAAACACAAATTTATTATCTCACAGTTTCCATAGAGCGCACAACTCGAATTACCTTTTGTCAGAGAGAACAAACACCTCTGTCTCTTTTAAGCCACTGTTGTTTGGGATTTGCTTTATATGCAATTTAGCAACTGACACAGAGGGATTCAGTAACTTCTGGGTCACCTTGTAGTGGTGGATGGGGAATGCAAAGCTCGCTCCCTGGGGCTGCAGCCTGCTTGCCGCCAGTCGCCAGTCGTCCATGTGTTTGGATTGGAAAGTGGAAATGATGCCCTCTGACCTCCAGGGCTTAAGTCACGTCTTTATTTCACAGATTCTCTTTGGATTCCAGTTTCCAGCCTCTGCAAAGCTCTTCTTGTTTTTGCTAACAAAGGTGATTAGGAATGAGGAGGAAGCTACCTTCCCTAGTTGAACTATGGTCCTTAGAGGTAGGACAATTTTTAGAGTAAATGTTAACTTTCCTTTTTTTTTTTTTTTTAACTGCTCTAATACATGTAACACATGCACATTGCAAGAAATGAGGCCCAGAAAGGGGCTACAAAATGAAAGGCAAAGTTTTCTCTCCCCCAACATAGACCTAAGTCCCACTACCTGCTACATCATGGATCTTTCCAGAATGCTTTTTATATGGATACAATAATATATATGGATATCCATTCTACCACAAAAAGAAATACTCTACACATGTTGTTTTCATTTACTATATATCTTGCATCACATAATCACATATAAGATCCCAGGTCATTTAGGGGCGCCTGGGTGGCTCAGTTGGTTGAGCGTCTGCCTTTGGCTCCGGTCATGGCCCCGGGGTCCTGGGATTAAGCCCCATATCAGGCTCCCTGCACAGCCAGAAGCCTGCTTCTCCCCTTCCCACTGCCTGCTGCTTCCCTGGCTTGTGCTCTCTCTCTCTGTCAAATAAATCAATAAAATATTTCAAAAAAAAAAAAGATCCCAAGTCATTTATGAAATAGCTACAGAGTCTTCCATTGTATGGATGCAGAAGTTTATTTACCAGTGTTTTAGGGTACCTGAGTGACTCAGCTGGTTAAGCACCCTACTCTTGGGACACCTGGATGGCTCAGTGGTTGAGTGTCTGCCTTTGGCTCAGGGCGTGATCCCGGGGTCCTGGGATCGAGTCCCACATCGGGCTTCCTGCATGGAGCCTGCTTTTCCCTCTGCCTGTGTCTCTGCCTCCCTCTCTGTGTCTCTCATGAATGAATGAATAAATATATAAATAAATAAAAGCACCTAATCATTTTTAAAAATATTTTATTAATTTATTCATGAGAGACACACACACACAGAGAGAGAGGCAGAGACACAGGCAGAGGGAGAAGCAGGCTCCATGCAGGGAGCCCGATGTGGGACTTGATCCTGGGTCTCCAGGATCATGCCCTGGGATGAAGGTGGCGCTAAACTTCTGAGCCCCCCAGGGCTGCCCAGAAGCACCTAATCTTGATTTCAACTCAGGCCATAATCTCAGGGCCATGAGATCCAGCCCCTCATCAAGCTCCATGCTGGGTGTGGAGCCTGGTTAAGATTCTCTCTCTCTCCTTCTCCCTCTGCCCCTCCCCACACTTGAGTACATGCACTCTCTCTCTCAAATAAAAAAGAATTATATATTTAACCAGTGTTTCCTTATTATTGGGCAATCGAGCTTTTATTTTTTTGTTTTTATTATATTTGAGAGAGAGAGAGCATGTGCAGTGGGAGGAGGGGGAAGAGAGAGGGAGACAGAGAGAACCCTAAGCAGGCTCCATGTCCAGCACAGAAGCCAACGCCAGGCTTCATCTCACCCCTGAGATCATGACCTGAGCTGAAATCAATAGTGGGACACTTAATCAGCTGAGCCACCCAGGGGCCCTGGGTTTCTATTCTTTAATGCAAACAATGCTGCAATGTACATCCTTGATCTTTTTTTCCTTGCCTCTAAAGTACAGGTTCCTAGATGTGGACTTGCTGGGTCAAAGCATCGTCCAGCTTTAATTTTCAGAGATACCGCCAAAGTGCTCTGCAGAGGTCACCTGAAACTGCCCTCCGTCAGCAATAGGTGAGAAGGCCATTTCTTTTCTTTGCCAGTATAGCTCTTAACAAATTGTTGGATCTTTGCCAATCTGATATGGAAAAAATTGTATTTTCTTGATATTTTCATCTGCATTCTTAAAACTATAAAGGAAAGTAAGCCCTTTGTCACTATGTATTGGCCATTGGGATTTCTCGTTCTGAGAACTGCTTATTCATGTCCTCTCCCATTTTTCTGTCAGGTTCTTTATCTTTTTCTTATAAATCAATAAGACCTTTTTGCAACTTTAGGAAATTAGTCATAAGTCATATATCTTGAAAATGTTTCACTAGTATGTGTTGTCTCTTGACACTGTTGATGGTAATTTTCCCTGCAGAGGCTCTTTTGGTTTTTGTGAAATGTATTCATCTTTTCCTACATCTCTTCTTAGTTTCTGTTCTGCAAAGAGGTTGTCCCCATGATTACAAATTAATTCCCCTAAATGTTCGTGTTGGATTTTTTTGTGATTTATTTTTTCCATGTATATCTTTGGTCCTCTAGTATAAGAGGAGACATAGAGTTTTCATTTTATTTCTCCAAGTGACTAGACAGATTTCCCAAACCCATTTATGGAATAATCCATCTTTTCTTGTTTTGATTTCATATGGGACTTTCGTCATATTTCTAATTCACATATGGATTTGAGTCTATTTCTGAACTCTCTGTTCTTCTTCTCAATTTATTCTTGGTCCAGAAACCAACATGTTTTAATTACTTTTGCTTTATAATATTTTACTGTTTAGTAAATGTTTATAATATTTTACTGTTTAGTAAAGCTAATAACTAACCACTTACCCATTAATCGTTTCCCCCTTCTCCCTGGAGTTCTTACTATTCTCACATGCTTATTTAGATCAATAAATGTTGACATGGCAACTACTAAGCACCAGGCACTGGTCTAAGCCCTAGGGATACAGCAGCAAACAGAACAGGGAAAATCTCTGCCTACATGGTGTTTATGTTCTAGCTGTATGAGAGAGAGAGGCAAATTAAATCAGTCAAATACATACAGTGTCAAAGGGTGATAAGTGAGATGGAGAAAGACAAAATAGGGAAAGAAGATAGGAAGTGGGGGAGTACCAGGTGATCAAGACAGGCCTCACTGAGAACATGGCAGTTGAAGTGAGAAAATGAAACTGCACACAAGCAGGAGAAACACATGCAAAGGCCCTGAGGTGGGAAGCCAGTGTGCCTGGAGCTAAGTGAAAGAGAGAAGGAAACAAGGTCAGAGAAGTAACAGGAGTAATCAAAGAGGGCCTAATGGGCAATGAAGGTTTGGGATATTTCTCTGAGTAAGGTGAGGAGCCAATAAAGCAACTGGAGCAAAGGTGCATCACAAGCTGAATTATAGTTCCAAAAATTGATATTATAGGTATTTGGATTGCAATGACATTGAAATCTCACATTAATTTATAGAGGACAACATCTCTCTTTTTTTTAAAAGTAATCCCCACACCAAGTGTGGGACTTGAACTCATAACCCCAAGATCAAGAGTCGCACACTCTACCAACTGAGCCAGCCAGGGGCCCCAGATGATGACATCTTGAAATTCCTGTGTCCTCGTACCGAGAAATAAGATATGCAGTAATATTATAAAAGCACAAAGTGACAAACTGATCTAGAAATGTATTCTACAGATAAAGTCATCTATGTGCAAAATAACATATGCAAGGATTGTTTATGATGCCAAAAGATTGGAAACAATGCAGACATCCAGACATCTACCAATATGGGATTGGTTAAGTAAATTTTGACACACACAAGGGGCATCTGGCTGGCTCTGTCTGTAGAGCACATGACTCATGATCTCGGGGCTATGAGTTGGAGTCCCACATTGGGTATAGAGATTACTTAAAAATAAAATCTTTAGGGAAGCCTGGGTGGCTCAGTGGTTGAGTGCCTGCCTTTGGCCCAGGGCATGATCCTGGAGTCACGGGATCAAGTCCCACATCGGGCTCCCTGCGTGGAGCCTGCTTCTCCCTCTGCCTATGTCTCTGCCTCTCTCTCTCTCTCTCTCTCTCATGAATAAATAAATAAAATCTTAAAAAAATAAAATAAAATCTTTAAAAATAAATAAATAAATAAATAAATGAATAAATAAATAATAACATCTTTACAAAATGTTTTGATGCATGCTCACAGTGGAATAATATGCCACTACAAAAGAATAAGGATAATCTTTACTCATTGAGAATGATCTCCTAGAGACACTAAGAATAAAAGCAGGGTAGAGAATGGTGTGTGTAGTATGCTGCTATTTGGGTAAAAAAGGGAACTGTGTATTATGTGTGAATTTACTTTGGTCGGGGTAACCTCTTTCTACGAGAATACCTAAGAAAGTGCTAACAGTAGTTATCACTAGTGATGGGTACTGGAAAACCGGAAGGCAGGGAGGCAAATGAAATCTTTCACTGTCTACCTTTTTCTGTGTTTGGACTATTGAGCCATGTGCATAGACTATCCTTTCAAAAAAACAAATAAATATAAATTGTAATGGAAATTAAGTGTGTCTTTATATGAGGGCCATTTTGAAAATGGATTGGACTTTGACTCAAAGGGACCTAAAGCATATACAGTGACCTATATGATGGACCTTTACACGTTCAGTTGTAAGAAATACACAGAGACAAATGTGTGGCGAAATAGACAAGGTGCTCATTTCCCTGCCAAAAAACAAAAATTAAAAATTGGAAGAGGAAAAAAAAGGCACAAAAGGTGACTGGCGATTTGCACATTATCACAGTGCAGGTGAGCTAGGAGAGCTCCATCTCTTGGCCTGCCAATTACAGATTAAAGCCTGAATAAGTGAGCTGTGCTATTAAAAGATGATGTGTGCTGCAGACAAAAGAAAAATGAATCCAGTAAAAGGGATGAGGAGTGTAGGATGGATCTCTAGGATGCGAGTGGGGTGTATGGATCTGAACTGGCAGTTAGGAAGGCTCCCTGAGAAGGTGACATTTGGGGAAGACACGCAGATGGGGAAGGAGCGGCCATGCTGGTGTTTGAGAGAAGAGCCTTCCAGGCAGAGGGAACATTCCTGAGGCAGGAGTTTTCCAGGCCTCTTGAGAGGATGGCAAGGAAGCCAGTGTGGCTGGAGTAGACAGATGCAGGGAGCATGGGTGGTGGGGAGGAGGCAGCAGATGCCACAGGGCTTTGTCAGCTCTGCTAACGACACTGCCTTAATGAGATGGGAAACCACTAGAGAATATTGAGTGAAGGAGTGAAATTTGTTCTTACATTTTAAGAGCACCCCTCTGGCTGCTGTGCGGAGAACAAGCTGTAGGGAATCGAGGATAGATGCAGGGAGGTCAGTGCCAGAATGATTCTGTTATTCCTCACTTCACCCCCTGAAGCATATTCTTAGAGCTATATCCAAAGTAGATGCATGTGAAGACCCCACACTCAACACAGAAGCACAGTCTTTAAAAGCTCAGTTTTTCCTGGTTGTAGGAATAGCACACACTCACTGCAGAAAACTTGAGAAAAACCGAAAAATATGCAAAAAGAGAGAATTTGCCAATATGGCACCTCCCAGACACAACAACTGTTGACATTTTGGTGCGTTTCTCTCTTATCCATGTGCTTTCACCTAGCCAGGTTCATAATATGCATAGACACATTCCACTTGATCTCTTCACTACAATGATAAGCATTTTACCGCTAAAAGAATTATTGATTCTAATGAAAGCATGGTATTCTATTTTATGACTGTAAAAAATTGAACTCAACCAGTCTGCTACATAATGCATCGGTGATGATTTGTGCCTAAATTTTGGTCTGCATTTTAGATTGCTTTCCATAAGACAGATTCCAGAGGTGGAGCTAACAAGTCAAACAGAGGACGTATTTTAGGTCCTTGATCCTCCCCGTCAGATTGTTCCCCCAAAAGGTTGCACCTATATAAATTCCCATAAGTTTACTGAAGTCATCAACCACCCTTAAAAGGAAAAAAAAAACCGTCCTCCTTAGTATCGTCCTCTTAAAGAAAATTTCTTTTTAAAATGAGAAAATGTCAGAATTTCATCCATCATATGCATAGCAGAGAGGGTGAAAAAAAAAAAAAAGATCCTGCATATGAAAGAGTGATTAGAGTTTTCAGACCAAAGCTGTAGTTAAATTATGATCCAGCTCAAGGAATACATACGAAACCAAGCATGCTTTGGGTATGCGTTATGGGCGTGGAAGGAGTCACCACTAAATATATGTGGTTGCTAAGAAACTAAACCGGGGACTGAGACATTCTCCTCAAATTGAGTTATTCCAGGACTAGCTTTCTCTGCTTTCTAAATGGTATGACATGGAGACATTTGTGACAAGCTGGCGTTCAGCCAGAAGGAAAGAAATATGTAGAAAGATGAAATAAGGAGTAGGAAGATGTGGGTTCTAGAGCAATTCATTACTTCCTTACTCCAGGTCAATCACTTGACCCTTTGAGTCAAGTAAAGTGGGAATAATATTGCCTGTCTTCTCTCGCCTACCTCACAAAGCTTTTATGAAGATCAAATACGCTAATAAATGGCAAAGTGATCTACAACCATTGAGTGTTATTGCCAGCTTGAAGTCCCAGGCGCGCTGCTCGGCCTACTCACATATAATGAGGTGCTTTCATTCCTCTCACTGGGTTCGTCTTCTGTTCAGTTGTAGCAGATTCAACAATCTGCTTTGGGAAAAATCCTTTCAAAAAAGAAAGCATGGACTGCAGGTCCATTCTGATCCCCCAGTGAAGAAGTGTGCAGCCCACCCCATCACTGTGTTAGGAGAAAATAGGCCTATAACCCTGTTTTGTCTTGTTTCTTAATGGCATAATATAGATGAGGGCAAGATGGAGACCCATGTAGGAATTTTTTCTTTTCTGCCTCTGAGCCTACCCTATCCCCATCCTGCTATTCCATCCTCACCCTTAGCTGCCAGGCAAGCAACCCCTCATCTCTCAAGTCTCTTCTAGCTCTTTCCCCAAAGCCATCCTCTCATCCCAAACCTCTGTTAACACCCAATACAACACCGTCTCATTGGATGTGGCTATGCTCCTCCCCACCTCAGACTGGTTGGGCTCTTATCTCCTTTGTACCTGCTGCGGCACCAGTGCAGGCAAGCACATGCTCTTCAAATAAAGGAATGGATGAATTTTCAAGGGCCCAGGTCACAAAAGGAGGAGAATACCACCCTGATAAAAATGAAGCCATTATGTAGCTTTGGTTCCAGAAAGATACTGAGAACCCAACCTCTCTATATAGATGCATTCCTATATACTTACACGTGTTTACACATACACATAAGCAGTATTCTCTGGGTAACATTCTCAAAATGTTGAGAATAATAAGTCAAGGTTACTGAGGCCTCACACGCATCATGCCGGGGTCTTATATTTAAATAGAATTGGAGCATACTCAGAAGAGCAGGGGATTTTTAAAATCTAGTACCTCCTAAATCCTCTACCAGAAATCTAATTCGGTGATCCTCAGTTGTCTGATGACTGTATAGCAGTGGAAATGCTAATAAATACTGATGTCTGTGAACCACCCCCAGAGATTCAGATTTAATTCATCTGTGGTAGGACTTGGGCATCTGTACATTTTAAGAGCTCCCTAGGGGATTCTCATGCGCAACCAGGCTGAGAACCGCTGCTCTGAAGTGTCTGGGGTTGAGATGACAGATCTAGCTAATTAAACCTCAAGGCTGAACACACTGGACTTTCTGGACATGTGCGTAAAGGCTCTCACTCCCTCGTTCCCCTGCTCTCTCGCTCTTTCTTCTGTTTATTCAATATATTGCTTTGCAATGACTCTGCAGTTTTCCAAACCATCGGGAAAGGACTCAGATCCTGATGGTTCACACTGAAGCAACCCAGGATCTTTAAAACCCAGGACACGGTGGTGTAAACCATGGATGAAACAAAGCCATTACGTTCCCTGTCCTACCTCAGCTTGTGTTATGCGAGGTGGTCCTATTAATGAGAGGGGACAGAAGGAGCCTAGAGCAAACACTGACGTACTGAGATTTGCCAACCCTCATAAACTTTCACTCCCAGAATCAGGCAGGGACTGAGTGGGGCACCAACTGTCATATGGCGGCTGCCACATGGCCAAAAGGTATCCTGAGATTCTCTGACCTGGCAGTTCCTGCCTTCTTATCCTGACCCCCAGGATCCTAAGGAGCTGTGGCTCTTGGGGTAGGGTGAAGTACGGACTGAGGGGTCTCAGGATCACTGACACAAAAGCACTCTTTATATAAGATCCCCCTTGAATGAGGTGAGTCACTTGTACTTCTTCAAAAGCCGGTATCAGACTGTCCATTCCCGGAGGGCGGGGGTCCTGTTTCCCGACCCTCGCAGCCTCTCACCCAGAGATGGTCCTCCGACAAATGCTCAATGAGGATTTATAGAACAAATGCCCTCCAGCTCTTCAATATTTCCATAAACCACGATTTGCTTTGAAGCCCATGATTGGCTTATTTGCAACATCAGAAGTGGCAAACCTAGAGATGCACAAGCCTTGAGGTTTCTACCATTGGCCTTCTGCGAGCTAGCTGTAAGATATGAGCCGCAAGAGACAGAATTGAAATAACACGGGGGCCGTGTCGTTCTGAGGAGGGGCTGTGCCCTCCTGGAGTGTACTGATGAGCCAGGAGGTCCTGGAAGGCTTTGGACTGCAGGCCGCCAGGACCCCCACACTGGCCATCTCCCTGGCAGCCAGCATGTCACATGATTCTGAAGAACATGACTTCTAAAGCTCTGAGCTCAAGGATTCTCCCGGAGTTGCATTATCCTGGGAGCTGATTCAACTGGTACTCCACCCGACTTTGATTGCTACAATCAGGGCCTCAGCCATCATGAGGATGAAAGAAGTAAAAATCTACTCAGATCATGGTACTTTTCAGAAAACATCAAACGGAAAAATTGTGCTCTGCCTTTTATCTCAGTGTCTTGGTTCCATTTTTTTCCCTGTTATTTCTTCTATCATTGTTATATCATATAACCAAGATGTTTATGGTAAAAGAAAGGGTTATAAGAGAATGCTGTTTCCACTGCCCGTGAAAGTAGAAGAAGCTAATCCTAAGGCTTCCGCTGGAAGGAAGCCCTATCTAAGCCTGTTTTCATTGGAAGGTTCTCAAAGCAAGACGATGAATTTCTCAGGGCCATGGTCTTCCCCTTCTTCCCCTCCATAAAATCGGCTGATTCTCACACAGATAACATTTTATGTGATCCCACGACAAGGATACATTTTGTAGAGCCTTTTCCTACAGCATCATTTCTTGCTAATTCTGGAACGTGCCACTCTCCTGACGGATAACAGGACTTTTAATTGCCCTGGACAGCCTGACTCAAAGCCACATGCAGCAGGGCTGAGCCATGAGGGTGCCAGGAGAAGCCTCTTGACATCCATACGCGTTTTTGAATTGTCAGCTCCTAAATTCTGCTTTTGCATTGGATTTGGGGTTTAATCATCTGCCAGAAACAAGCCAACACTTTTACAGGGTAGGAGGCTGTAGGGTTTTAGGAAACCCTGCCATGATGAGTTTTAGGAAAACTGTCAGAGCAATGCATTACTTTCTCTACAGCTGATGCTGAATTTGACTCCTAGATTTTTAGACTTTGGAATCAGCCTAAATTCTGCTAGGTTTTGGAGACGTTGCTAATCATGATAATGATATTTATCAAACATCCTTTCTTTATGAACCAGGCATCATATGTGTAGATATCCCACCCCAGGGACAGGGGCAAAAGCACTGGGCAAGGAGTCCAGAGACTCAGGTTCTAGCCCCAACCCTGCCACTCACTAGCTGTGCTGTTTGGGGCACTTTTCTGAACCTTCATTTCTTCATCCTAAAGGTATCTGTTGAGCCACATGATATCTCTTGAGTTTCTTCCACCGTCTACAATTCTACATAGATACAAATTTCCCAAACTCCCTTGGCCTCATTGGACAAAATGCAAGCAAGAAAAGAAACAAGAAAGAAAAGAAAGAGGAAAAAGCACCAAACAAATCATTCCAGGCTTTCCTCCTTTTGCCATCCTTTGAGTTCTGGGATGATCATTTTTCTTCTTGTCACTTAGTGGGAAGGAGAGAAATTTTAAAAAATAATAAAAATAAGAATGAAAAGGGCACAAACAGAAAGCAGAGGCACAGGAAGGAAAGAGGCAAAGAGGAAGAGCCAAATGGTACATTGACAGAAGCAGCGGCCCCCAGGCCTGCTGTTCCCCCCTCCTGCCAGGAGCCTTGCGAACCGTGGCAAAGCACAGCCATATGAGATGGTGAGAGCTGGCCCAGCAGTATTTCCCACTCTTATAGGTCATGATATCACTCACTTCAACAGACATTTCTAGAATCTCTTCTTTGTATATCAGGAACAGCCTCCGGCCTTAGAAACTTGCAGGGAGATGTGGGAGACAAGACGTTAACAGAGAAAACAAGTCTCAGGAAGTAGAGAATCAAGGCCAAAGTCATGTGGGGAGGGAGAGAAGGCCCTCGGGGTGGTCAGAGAGCAAGGTGATCTGTGTGGCTGCTGAGGTCTCAGGAGCACGCAGGAGAAAGGTAGGACTCGATTGAACTTGAGAGTTGGGTGGTAGGCATGTGTGCCACCGGGAAGAAAGGAAAGGACATTCTAGATCCATCTTTCTCCCGATACTTCTCCGTTACGTGGCAGGGGCCTCTGGAAGAGTGTCCCTACTTTTCTACAGATGCTCAGCTATTGCTTTAAGGCAACCTGCATATACATGTCATTAGTATAAGAATCAGCACTTTTCTCCAGAAAGGACCATTTGTCCAACACATGGAACAGTCCTGTTTCTTGTCTATGTGGGGCTAATTTCCTGAAAATGTCTATTATTTTTTTCCATTAGGACAATCTGTGGTCGATTTCGCAGGTTCAACTGATAGACTCATCCTCTCAGCTGAGGTATTCATTGTTGTTTGCAAGGTGATCCTGCCAAAACATAGGTGATTTATTGCCTCTTCTTTACATTCCCCCGTCTCTGGAGATCTATGTTTAGGTAGGAAGGCTGGGGGCACAGGAGAGAGAAAAGAAACTGTCGTTTTTGGTGTTGGTTCCGTTTCACTTACCATAAGAATCAGATCAGCAAAGGGCTTCTGCTCTGGCACTCCATTTTAAAATGATGCTGAGGGAAACCTGGGTGGCTCAGTCAGTTAAGCACCTGACTTGGGCGCCTGGGTGGGTCAGTGGTTGAGCGTCTGCCTTTGGCTCTGGCCGTGATCCTGGGGTCCTGGGATCAAGTCCCAAGTCGGGCTCCCTGTGGGGAGCCTGCCTCTCCCTCTGCCTGTGTCTCTGCCTCTCTCTGTGTCTCTCATGAATGAATAAAATCTAAAAAAAAAAAGCACCTGACTTGGGCTCAGGTCATGATCCTGGGGTCTTGGATGGAGCCCCATGTCAGGCTCCTCGCTCAGCAAGGAGTCTGCTCCTCCCTCCCCCTCTGCCCCTCTTCCTCCTGCTTGCGCTCTCCCCGTCTCTCTCTCAAATAAATAAATCTTTTAAAAAGAAAGGAAAAGAAAATTTCCAAATGCTACAGCTTCTCTGATGTGTAGATTGAAAAAGAGGTGGCAGTGAAGACAACCCACAAACTCGGAGAAAATATTTGTAAATCACTTTTCTGGTAAGAGACTTAGAACCAAGGTATGCAAACAATTCTTGCAACTCACTAACAAGAGGACAAATAGACCAATTTAAAAAATGGGCAAAGGATTTGAATAAGACATTTCTTCAAAGAAGATACACAGATGGCCAAAAGACAACAAAAGATGTTCAACAGCATTAATAATGAGGGAAATGCAAATGAAAACGACAGTGAGACACCCAGTGGGATGGCTAGAATAAAAAAGGACAGACAAGTGTTGGTGAAGAGGTGGGAAGAAATGGAATCTTCATACAGTGCAGCGGGGATGTAAAATGGGGCAGCCTCTTTGGAAAACAGTTCTGGTGGTTCCCCAAAAAGTGAAAAACAGACTTCCCATACCACCCAGCAACTGTATGCCTGGGTACTTGAGAAATGCAAACATGTCCACACATAAACTCGCACACAAATGTTCATAGCAGGACTTACTCATAATAGCGAAAAAGTGGAAACAACCCAAGTGTCCATCAACAGATGAATGATTAAGCAAAAGATAGTCTGGCGATACATCCATGCAACGGAATACTGTCCTGCCATAAGAAGAATGAAATACGGACATGCTGCGCTGTGGACCAGCCTTGAAGATGTGGTGCTGAGTGGAAGAGGCCCATCACAACAGGTCACGTATTGAATGGTTCCATTTATATAAAACGCCCAGGGTGGGCAAACCGCTAGAGAGTCATCTCTAGATTAGTGACTGTCTGGGGGGCAGGGTGGAGGGGGAACTTGGGGACAATTGGAAGTGGCTGCTATTTGGTCTATGGTTTCTTAGAACTGATGAAAATGTTATAGAATCAATTGTGGTGATAGTTGCTGTTTCAAACTACTGAAATTGTACACTGAGAAAAAAGTGCACCAGGGGGCCTTGGCTGCCTCAGTTGAAAGAGTGTGCAACTCTTTTTTTTTTTTTTAAGATTTATTTATTTTATTTTTGAGAGAGCGAGAGAGGGTGCGTGTGCACAGAAGAGGGGCAGAGGGAGAGGGAGACAGAATCTCAAGCAGACTCCATGCTGACCAAGGAGCCTGACTAGGGGATCAATCCCATGACCCCAAGACCATGATCCAAGCCAAAACCAAGAGTTGGACGCCCAACCGACTGAGCCACCTGGGTGACCCTAGGGAATATGACTCTTGATCTTGGGGTCGAGTTTGAGCTCCACATTGGGGGTAGAGATTACTTAAACAAAACCTACCCCAAAAAGTGCACATTACGGTGCCTGTGTGGCATGGTTGGTTGAGCTTCTGACTCTTGGTTTTGGCTCAGGTTGTGATCTGAGGGTCATGAGATCAAGCCCTGCATTGGGCTCCACACTCAGTGCAGAGTCTGCTTAAGACTTTCTCTCTACCCCTCCCACTTGTTCTCTCTAAAAATAAATAAATAAATAAATAAATAAATAAATAAATAAATAAATATTTTTAAAAAGGTACACTAGGAAAACCACCCAAATCCTTTTTTTTTTTTAAACAAGGTTTTATTTATTCATGAGAGACACAGAGCGGCAGAGACACAGGCAGAGGGAGAAACAGGCTCTCTGCAGGGAGCCTGATGCGGAACTCGATCCCAGGACCCTGGGATCACAACCTGAGCCGAAGGTAGACATTCAATCACTGAGCCACGCAGGTGCCCCTAAAATCACCCAAATCTTTGTCCCACTTTTGCTTTCTGACTGGTGTGAAAAATGAAGGAACCGGAATCAAATGACAGTGACTTAGTCACTGTCACTTTCTAACATGCCCCATCAAAACAGTTAAAATTAGCACCCCTCTAGCTCCATAAAGCAGTCCTGTTGGCATAAATGCCCACAGGGGTGAGCATGTCCCATGACCCACTTTGTCAGGGATGATGCTGATGACCAAGGTCATGGCCTTAGAGGACAGAAATCCGAGGTTGGGAGTGGGTGCTTCCTCACAGCACTGTTGCCAGGAGTCTCCTAGCGCTAGGCTCATTTTCACAGGCTGAACCCAGGCCCAGTTGTTCAAGAGGCAGGAGTGAACCATTATCACTCTGTCGTGGAATCCAGTTGAAAAAGGTTAGATTTTTGTCCTCCCAGAACAAGTTCCCAGCTCACACACATGCACACAATGTACCGCTGATATCTTAAAATGTGCTTTTTTGAGTTTTTATTACCAAGGACTCAGTAATTCCACTTTTGGAAATCCATTCTAAAGACATAATCTTCAATGTAGAGAACAGCTATGTGCACAAAGATGTTTGTCACAAAATTGCTTAGATTAGCGAAAAATTGCCCCAAATTGGAGAATGGTGAAATAAACCAAATGGTTATTCCACTATCATAAAGCCATTGACGTAATGACAGTACAACTATGTTTAGACCAGGTTCAGTAAAAAAGCCTTCTAACAGGATGAAGAGTGTGATGTGGATGCACAAAGTAGCTATGTGGAAATGTTCACATATAAAAAAATAGTGCTTACATTAGGGTGTTGGGAGAGCAGGTGATATTTTTTGTTTCTTTTCACCGTTTTTCCATAATGAGCTTTATTACTTTTAGGATAGAATGATTTTTTTTTAATTTTTAGGATAGAATGATTTAAAACATCGTAATCATCCTAAGAATTAAGATGGTGCTTTTTCGGGCCGCCTGGGTGGCTCAACAGTTGAGCGTCTGCCTTCAGCTCAGGGCGTGATCCTGGGATCGAGTCCCGCATCGGGATCCCTGCTCTCCCTCTGCCTGTGTCTCTGCCTCTCTCTCTGTGTCTCTCATGAGTAAATAAATAAAATCTTAAAAAAAAAAAAAGATGGTGATTTTTCCTTATAGAAATGGATTAAGACCATGAAGCGCTGCTTGTATTTGCCTGTTGTCTGGAACAGTAGTTCTTGTTAAAAATGTGAGTTCTGAGTCAGCAGATCTGGGGATGATCTAACCACCTTTTCTGCTCACCGGGGTGTCCTGCGAAATCAAGACAATCTCTGTGAAGTGCTTGGAACACCCAAGCCCTCATTCCAAGGGGCTCTTGGGGATTCTTCTCAGTTTCCTTTGGAACTGCGTACGTGAACAGGGTGGGCACAGTCAAGACCCTGGAGAGACACTGGTCCGTTGCTTTTGGGTAACACAGTTATGTATTGACGAGGACCTTTTTGGACACTGCCTGTGGAAGGCTGGAGAATGTGCCCCCTCCAGACACGTCCCTGTCCTATCCCAGGGACCATGTGAATGGTGCGTTATAAATGGCAAAAAGGACTCTGCAGATGTGATTGGGTCAGGGAGCTTGAGACGGGGCTTTATCCTGAGTTATCCTGGTGGGCTCAGTGTCCTCCCAGGGGCCCTTCTAAGACGGAAGCCGGAGAGTCAGAGTCAAGAAGGAGATACAATCTCAGAGGCGGACACTCGCTTCGACGAAGGAGGAACGAGCCCCAAGCCAAGAAATACACAAGCAGCCACGAAAAGTTGAGACGGGCCGAGAAAGGGGTCCCCTCCCCGAGCCTCTCGAAGGAACACGGCCCTGCCGACCCCTTGACTTGATCCCAGGGAAGCCGACTTCAGACTTCCGGACTCCAGAACCGTAGGAGGACCCATCTGTGTTGTCTGAGGCCACTGACCTTGTGGTAATTTGTCACAGCAGCCAGAAGGAACCGACACACCGCTTTAGCCCAGTCCACCCTGAGCGGATCAGAACCATCCCGAGCCTGGGGGCGGGGGGGGGCTCCAGAGGGCTGCTTCTGGAAATCGGAGGTCGGACGAGGCTGGGTATTTGCATTTCTAGCAAGCTCTCAAGTGAGGCCGATCCTGCGGGCACAGGCCCACGCTCTGAGTAGCAGCGGCCCAAAAACCTCGTTGCGACCCATGATCCCTGATAGGTAACTTCTGACTCAAGAGGTCAAGAGCCTGTCGTTTCACAAACGTCCCCGGCTGACTGTACCAGGTGGCCTCCAGTGACACTCAGAGACACCGGACAACCCGAGGGACTCGCAGAGCTGGACCTCCCCGCCCGGCAGGCCAGCAGCAGAGCCTCTGAGGCCCTCTCCCACCAGGTACTCGGCGGCTCCCTTAACCCCAGTGGCCGGGAAATAGGTGGCCGGGCCCCCGGGCCTTTGCCCAGCTGGCCGCGCAGAGGAGACGTCCACGGATAGAGGGGACCGCTGCTCCCAGGGACCGACAGACGCGCGACATCGCTCGGCCTCAGCCAGCAGAAAGGCTGGGCAGCGTCTACCCAGGGCAGGGCACCTGCCCGGCCCTGGGCCTGGAGAGAGCATGGGCAGCAGGCCCCAGCTGTCTGGGCAGCCCGTGGGCTTGGAAGAGCACGTCGGAGGGGACAGTGGCCCGTGATGCGTGTCGCCAGCCTGGGGCTGGTGGGGATCGGAGGGGGAAATGGAACCTCCCCCCCAAAAAAATAACGAGGAGGCAGAGGAATAAGACAAAGGAAATCAGGAAAAGGCAGATTGAGAGCAGTCGGTGATGGTGAGTGAGATGTGGGCGCAGCAGGGGAGAGACCAGCTCTGACGGGGTGCCAAGGATGGGCGGGCGGGGGTGGGAGACCGGGTCTGTGCCCCCAGTGGCTTCTGTCGCAGCTGCCGCCCCATGCGGGGAGGGCTTGGAAGTCCCCCCGCAGCTGGAGGATGTTTCTGGGCCGAACACAAACTACAAGGAATCTATACACAACGCCTTCTGGAGCTGCCACGCGTGAGGAGCGGAGATGGGGTGCAGGCCAGCCCCCCCCCCCGTCCTCCCGGGCCGCTCTGCCTGCAGGCCGCCCGCGTTCCTGTTCTTCGAGCTCCTTCAGAAAGCGAGGCCTTGCGCCGCCGCCATGCCCTGTAAGTGCAGTAGCTCCCTGACTCTTCAGAACAACTCTTTATTTATTTTATTTTTTTTTAAGATTTTATTTATTTATTCATGATAGACATAGAGAGAGAGGCAGGCTCCATGCAGGGAGCCTGACGTGGGACTGGATCTCGGGTCTCCAGGATCACACCCTGGGCCAAAGGCAGGTGCCAAACCGCTGAGCCACCCAGGGATCCCACCAGAACAACTCTTTTAAGGGAGGCATGCTTCTGGGGCACCCGGCTGGCCTGGTCGGTAGAGTGAGCCACTCCTGGTCTCGGGGTCTGAATTCAAGCCCCACGTTGGGTGTGGAGTCTACTTAAGAAAAAAAAAAAAAAATATATATATATATATAAGATAGGCATGATTCCTCTCCTGTTCTGCAGGAGAGGAAGGCTGCTCAACCAGGTTCAGGTCCCCGAGCTTCTATGAAGCCAGGGCAGGATTCAAACCCAGTGCAGGACTTGAACCCAGTCCACCTGACTTCAAAGCCCATTCTTAGCCCAATCCCCGGGTCACGCGTCTCAGCTGCGTGTATGTTACGGATGGAGGTGGGCAAAGGCCACCCGCCGGCACCCATCCCCACATGCCCTTCTTCCTAGGATGTGACAGTTCTCCAAGGAGGGAGCCAGGCTCAGGTGGGGCCGTGGGGGCGTCGAGGCACAGTGCAGGAGGCCCCGGGAAGAGGTAGGGGCACATCTGCAGAGGACCTGGCCCTGAAGACAGACCCAAGATGCCCAGTCATGCCCCGGGCCTGCGAAGAAACCCCCGCACACAGCTGCTGCGAAGGGGCCTCTCTTCCACAGAGAAAAGGAGCCTGGCTCCTCATGAGGGCCAATCTGCTCCCGACGCCCACACAAAACTCCTTAGGAAAGTGGAACCCAAACCCAGAGAGGATTAACCGTACCTCCACAGCGGCCCGCCTACATGGCTTTTTCCTGGCCCTTCGTTCGCTGTGCTACAAAGACATACACGCTCAAAGGTCAATTGGCAAATCAGCTTCCTAAATGGCATTTTGCTTGATTAAGCTTAAATCACAAAACCACTGTTTTCAAATGCCTGCGTGGCAGGGAAACAGGGAACTGTGAAGGGTAATGGGCATGCTATTCAGTGGTGAAAAATAATGCTGTGCTTTATAATTGCTTCAGAATCAGTCATTCGACAGTACAAAGAAAAAAATTAACTGAGATAAAATTCCCTTTGGGGGACATAATTATGACTATTCTAAAGCAATCATTATTCATTTTACATATTGGGAAATTGCCCCCCAAATATGACCTGTTTAGAGATAGAAAGCGACTTCAATGTAATTCTCTTAAAGGATTTTGATTCTTTATCTCAAATTCAATTGCATTTTAAGAAATCAAAAGAAAAGTGTCTTTTTTTTTTTAGAATTAGAATTATGGCTTTTGATTGCCTAGTGAAAAAAAGGACATTATGTAGGTGGGCTGATTTGCCAATATTTTATCCTTGGGTGTGCTGTGCTTTTATTTGTGACCCACAAGGTACAAAGGATATTTTTAAATTCATGACCAGACAAAAGAAGGACAAAGACTGGATAGAAGTGAAGTGTGGGGCAGATGGGATGACAGAGAGGCAGGACTCTCCCCTTCCTACTTTGCTTCTGCTTTTAACAAGGAGCAAAAATGGAAAAGAATAAAAGGTAAAGCAGATAACCATTATGAAAGGGGCACTGAGGGTAAATTGAATGTGGGGAAGAGAAAAAGACTGAGTAGTTATTATTTAAATCCTCTTACCAACCCTGCAAGGAACCTATTGTCTGCAGTTTGCAGAGTGGAAAACTGAGGCTCAGCTAGTAAGGGGCTCCAGCTGAGGTTTGATCCCGGGTGAATCTGCTCTTTATATTCATTCATTCCTTCCTTCATTCGTTCCTTCATTCAAGAAACATCAGTGAGGGACTGAGGACACCACAGGAGCACAGGGAGACGAATCCCGCTGGTCCTTCGTGTGTCTCCAGCTCAGCTGGGAATGAACACCTCCTGCTCCTCCTTTAACTAGACTCCAGCTAGGGCTTCGCAGGTATGATCACAGACCCTTCGTCTCCTGTCAACGTACACCAGGAAACTGGACTGCTGCAGGAGTCTCCATCTTAAATAAAGGGAATGAGCCAGAAAGAGACATCGATTTGACAGCTCATGGCAATAACAACAAAAATAGTAAGCCTGGAGGCAGGGCTTTACACTGGGCCACAGGTTTTCAAATACTCTCAGGAGCCTCCTCAAAACCTCACCAGGTAGTGGGGGCAGCAGTTTTCCCATCTGCCTCTCAAGCACAGAGAAACAGGTTCAAAGGACTAGGGTCTCTTGCCCCAAAGGACACAGCAGGTGGCCTAGTCACAGCAGCACACTTCTAACCGGATGCCCATCTCGGCAGGGGGACAGGAAATGACAAGGAGTCCTAATGGCGCCAGTCAACAAGCTCTAGTTCTAATCTTCCAGGATTCTCACACCCACGGCTGGCTGGCACCACACCACTCCTAGAGGCTTGGTGATCTCTTCTGCTAAATTTTGATAATGCTACCCCTCCCTGCCTCCCTCTATGTCAGGAATCCACTGGGAAAAATATCCAGTGATGTGTAGCACGCATCTACAGACGTATGGTGAAGTGCCAGTGAGGATCGCTGAGCCATTTTAAAAGAAAGAGATGATCATAGGGAACAGCATTTGTGAAGGTACAGCAGTCCACACACACACACACACGCGCGCGCGCGCGCACACACACACACTGCTCCAACTTCTTTGCTTTCCTGGATAAAGTTTCTAGATGGGAAAACAGGGAGGTACTTAATATCCTCTCTGGACTTCTGCAAGAGTTGAAGCAGAGGTGGGCAGCCCCGGTGGCTCAGCGGTTTGGCACCGCCTTCAGCCCAGGGTGTGATCCTGGAGACCCGGGATCGAGTCCCATGTCCAGCTCCCTGCATGGAGCCTGCTTCTCCCTCTGCCGATGTCTCTGCCTCTCTCTCTCTCTGTGCCTCTCACAAATAAATAAATAAATAAATAGGTAGATAGATAGATAAATAAATAAATATTTTTAAAAAAGAGTTGAAGCAGAGGGATAGCCATTCACAGGAGAAGAGGGAAGGAGGGTCCTGAAACCCTATCACATGGCCTCGTTAGAGCAGCAGAAACTGGGGCACTGCAATTGCTCCTTGACCTTGGTTTCAATCTGGTACAAGAACTGTTTCGTCCTCCATGAGGCAATTTCTGGGCATTGAGATATGCAGGGGTTGCATAATTGTTACATCTGTTCCCCTTTCTGAGCCTTAAATGGACCTTGCTCGTGGTGCATTTTGGAAATCACCCTGTTAACAGGTGCCTGCCCCAGCTGAACAGCTGAATCCACCTGGAGCTCTTGTGTGCTAAACAGACCATGGCCTTTTTTTTCCACAAAACAAGTTGTTATTCCCTTGTGGACAACATACGGAGGTGTGTGCCGGGTGTCAACACAATCAAGGATTACCTAGCTGGCTGCAAACAATCATGCTCAGAGAATGCTGACCAATAAGTCGAGGTCAACCAGAAGGAAGAAAGATTGTCAGAATCAGTATTTTTATCCACAACGTGGATGAAAATTCCGAAGGCGCGTTCACCCAAAGTAGGAGGCGTAGCTAGTATTTTAGGTAGAAGAATCAAAACCCAGAAAGATACTTATAAGCTGTCATGATACTTTTTATACAAAACAAGAATTTTAAAGGGTCTTAGGTTCAAAATGATGTAAGTTCAAATGGAGATATTCATTTATTTAACAAAAACACGAGCATCTGATATATTCGCTGCATGGAGGTTAGGGCAATGGAGATAAATAAGGTCTTGCCCACCTGGAACCTCCAGGCTAGGGGCAAAACTGACCATGGGAAATAAATATTTTCATGACAAGATCATTGTAAGTAGTGGGCAAGAAGGCTGAGAAGTTGCGCCCAGTGAAGTAAGAGGAAAACCAGAAGTGTGTGGCTTCATAGAAGCTGGAGTAAGAACATGTTTCTAGAACATGTTTCTTCCACTGCCAGAGTCCCATCTTGCCACGTGGCGATCATTTGTGTCCTTGATAAGAGCAGTTTGGGCAGAATGATGGGGATAGAGGCTTATTGGAGAAGGCTTCAGAGAGTGAGAGGTAAGGAAGCGTGCAGGCCAGTATCATGCCCTTCCGAGCAGTTTTGCTAAGAAGAGGAGCGAGAAGATAAGGCAGTAACTCGAACATGTATGTGAACCAGTGGGAAAGATCTGGTTGAAAGGGGACTAGTGATGAAGCAGGAGAGACAAGATTATTATCGTAGGAACGGAGTCCTGGCAAGGGGGAAATGGGACATGAACTTAGAAACTTTATGTTCAGCATACATCCAGACTTTAGTTAGGCACAAGTTCAAAATCTCACAAGGTTCCCCAAAAAGTTTTTCACTCCTTAATCAGCAGATCTTAATTTATTCCCACTATAGTTGTGGCTCAACTGAGGAGAAAAACAGACATCATGTATTTGCGTAATCCGAAGGAAAATTACAACTGTGGCAGGTCTTACGAAGGGGAGGTGATTGGTGCCATGAGACTGTCAATTGGGGCATTCGACTTAGGGGGGAGGCCAGAGAGGGCTTCCCTGGGGAAATGACGCTCGGGTTTGGGGGCCAAATGATGTATGGGCTCTCGCCAGACAAAGAGGCAACAGGAAGGGCGTGTGCAAAGGCCCTGCACTGAGAGGGACGGCCCGTGATGGCAGCAAGGCAGAAGCATGGAGAATGGGGGCAGGCAGGGAGGTTAGGGAGGGCCCAGGCAGGGCCTCGGACACCATGTCAAGGAGGTCTTAAAAATAGATTACTGGGGCACCTGGGGTGCTCGGTTGGTTGAATGTTCGAATCCTGATCTCAGCTCAGATCTTAATCTCAGGGTCTTGGGTTTGAGCTCCCCACGGGGAACCTGCTTCTCCCTCTGCCTGTGTCTCTGCCTCTTTCTGTGTCGCTCGTGATTAAATAAATAAAATCCTAAAAAAAAAAAAAAAGAAGAAAGAAAGTTAAACAGAATTGCCACACGACCCGGCAATTCCACTAGCTATATATGCCCAAGAGAATTCAAAGGACGAGAACAGATATTTTTCCACCAGTGTTCATAGAAGTATAATTCACAGTAGTCAAAAGGTGGAAACGACTCAGATGTCCCATGGGTACGTGGATAAGCAAATCGAAGTCTATCCACACCGTGGAATATTATTCAGCTGTAGAAAAAGAACAAAGTACGGGTACGCACTACGACACGATGCTCGGCAAAAGAGGCCAAGACACAAAGGTCACCTATTGTATGACTCCATTTATAACGAAACGTCCAGAAGAGGCAAATCCATAGAGACAGGAAGTAGCTTAGCGGTTGCCTGGGGCTGGGAGAGGAGGAGGGGGGCAGGGGGAGCCGCTCCCGGCTCCTTAATGGGATAGTTTTCCTTTGGGCTGGTGACAGTGTTTTGGAACTAAACGGTGTTGATGTTTGCACCACACTGTGAATGTACTAAATGTCACTGCATTCCACAGTTTAAAACCGGTGATTTTATGTTGTATGTATTTTACCTCAATAAAAAACAAAAAGAATACTTATTACTTCGCGTGTTTCCAGCTCAAGGGAAGAAAGAGTTCCAACCTAACCAGCTGGAGATTTACATCTTAATCAGAGCCCCTCTACTTGAAGAAGAACTTTGCAAAATGAGAGGATGTCAGCCACCAGGAGCAACCAGGAGGCTGAGAGAATTTGAAAACTCTCTTAATGAAGAACAGTCGAAGGAGCTTGACCTAGCTTGGAATCAAAGGAGCCTCCCTCAGGGATAGGCAGTGGAGGCTGGGAGGCCCACAGGAGTCTGGGATCGAAAAGGTTTCAACAATCCCATGTGTTGAGAAATGACAGTAGTGAGCTTCCTGTCCTGAAAGATACTCAAATATACCGGAATGGCTGACAGCCACAGACAGGACACAGGGGATTCCCGAATGTGGACGATGTTACACGGAGTTGCAACGTCCGCCTTAACTCACAGATTCTGCGAAACATTTTCAAGTATCACTTGGGAGGGGAGATAGGAAAATTCTAGCCCAAAGTAAAGGAACACTATTTTTTTCTTTTTCTTTTTACATTTTTTTTTTAATTGGAGTTCAATTTGCCAACATATAGCATAACACCCAGTGCTCATCCCATCAAGTGCCCCCCTCAGTGCCCATGGAACACTACAATTTTAAAGATTTTATTTATTTCTTTCAGAGAGAGAGAGAGAGCGCGAGAGCACGAGCAGGGGGTAGAAGGAGAAGCAGACCCCCCCACCAAGCAGGGAGGACCCTGGGATCACGCCCTGGGCCAAAGGCCGGCGCTCAACCCACTGAGCCACCCAGGCATCCCCAACACTATTTTTCCTAAGCGGCTACCAAATTCGCCATCACCAGGCAAGTGGGAAGTGTGGGGAGAGGAAGAGAAATTATTGTCAGCAAATGAAAATAAGGGCTAATTAAATCATTTTGAGCTCTGCACATAATTCCATTTTAAATTTCATCTGCGAAAAAAAAAATAAAAAAAAAAAAAAATAAATTTCATCTGCGGGGGCGCCCAGATGGCTCAGTCGGTTAAGCGCCAGCCTTCGGCTCAGGCCGTGATCCCGGGATCCTGGGATCGAGCCCTGAGTCCGGGCTCCCTGCTTCTGAGTCTGCTTCTGCTTCTACCCCCTGCTCATGCTCTCACACGCGCATGCTCTCTCTCTGAAATAAATAAATAAATTCTTTAAAAATAAATAAATAAATTTCATCTGCAACACCAAGGACGGACTGTCAGATAAGCTACATTCTTTGGTATTCTAGTGAGTTCCTGAAGCCCTGCTGCACACTCTGATTCTATTCTATCTCGCCACAGTCCAAAAGCAGAGTGTCCCAGGAAAGACCCAAGCATTAGACGTGGACCTACCCCAGACTTAGGGGTTGAAATGCTGAGTACAAACCAAAGGGAAATCGCTTGCTGACTGCTCTGCTGTGCCAAAAGACCGCAAGAAATGAGCTGTGTTTTCAAGGCAGGTTGGGCTTTCGGCCAGCTTTCAAATCCCGGGCCCCCTGGGAAGCTGCCGACTTCTCTCTTACCTGCCACTGGAGCTCGGGTACACACTCAGGGCAGGATGTGGCCATTCCTCCTTTTCAGAGCCGCAGCTGAACTGGAGACTGACTCTGGAGGAGGCCCCAGCACTGGCACGGGGGTTTGCACCTGTTCCTAGTGCCCAGACCAGCAATCTTAGGATCCGGAAACACTGTCTATGGCTGGTACCCTGGTGGAGTGGCCAGAGCTTGGATCTGGATAGCGCCAGGCCTCAAAGCTAAATCTGGATTTGCCATGTGCTCAGGGTGCAACCGGGGTCACATGATGTCATATCTCCAGACCCGGTTTCCTACAACAAGGATATGAGGTGGGGACTATGATTATCCCCATTTTATGGATGGGATATGTCTGGAAATAAGGTCTCAGGAGCCCGGAAGGCATAGAGCTAACCACCGGATGGGCACGGGTGCTTTATTTAAATACACATAGCTGTCACAGCACCTACCCGTGAAAACAATTATGTTTTTTAAAGATTTTATTTATTTATCCATGAGAGACACACAGAGAGAGGCAGAGACACAGGCAGAGGGAGAAGCAGGCTCCCTGTGGGGAGCTCAATGTGGGACTCAATCCCAGGACCTCAGGATCACAGCCTGGGCAGAAGGCAGGCACTCAACCGCTGAGCCACCCAGGTGCCCGGAAAACAATTAAATAGGATAGTAGGGCTTGATGAAAAAGCCTCCCAGCCCTCCTCTTCCAACTGGTGGTCTCACTTCCAGAGTCAATCTCCTCTAACTGCTTCTCTGGCAGCACTTCCACAATCCAGACTCCTGGAGGTGAGGCATTCTGGAAACTGGCATGGGCGGTTTGGGTTTTCACTGGGAAGGGGAGGGGGCACCATTGGCATTGACCGGGCCCAGGATGGGGTGACAGGCCCCCCTGCAGGGCACAGGAGAGTCTTGCACAATGAAGACATGTCCCCATTTCTTGACCAGTTTTTTAGTGTCTTCTGGACATTAATGGAGATGAAAAATCTCCTTCTAGTGACTGGTACCTAAAAAAAATAAGTCCATCTTACATAGAAACACAGGATATTTTGGGGTGGTTTTAAGCAGTATTTTTTTTTTTTTTTTAAGGAATGCAATTACTATATACATTGAGGAAAGATCGTACGTTGTTTTGCTTGGAACTTTACCACGTTGTTCACCGTTTTGGAACACCACGACACTGATGGCAAGGCCACTCTGGGTCTTCAGCTGCCCAATACAACACATCTCAATCGGTTGGGATCTTAGCAGTTACAGTGAGCTGTTCTGTTTTTTTATGATAGGCACACAGTGAGAGAGAGAGGCAGAGACACAGGCAGAGGGAGAAGCAGGCTCCCTGCACCGGGAGCCCGACATGGGACTCGATCCCGGGTCCCCAGGATCGCACCCTGGGCCAAAGGCAGGCGCCAAACCGCTGCGCCACCCAGGGATCCCCACAGTGAGCTGTTCTTTAATTTGAATTTCATTTATGGAGAGCCAAAGGGGCATCATAAATGTTTGTTTATAAATGACGTTGGATCTGATAGGGTCGTAACAGTGGCTCTAATCTTGGTAATATGCTTAATTTTCTCTTCACTAACTTTAGATAATGTCTACTGGCTCCTTGACATGAAGGATGAGGATTTATGTCCCTTACATCATCCCTCTTCTCAAAGCTTTATTCCTCTTCCCATCAAACTTGGGCAGTATCTTCTGACCCCAGCCAGAGCAGCTGGGGGCATTAGTGGTGTTGCCTTTTCATTCATACGCTTTCATGTTCCACTTTGTGAGGGCTGTGCCTTTGTTGGTGTGTTCAAACATGTCAAGGTCTGCTAACATTTTCATTTAGTCCTGCAAACAGAGCTCAGTGTTTTGTTTTGTCCATTAGGTGACTTCGACTGCAAAGTTGAAGACCAATTCACGTACTTCCCACTGGTTTGAGAAAGCAGCCATCTCACTGAGGGAACAGGAGGAGAAGGCTTTACAGTATAAAAATTGTGCCTGATGTGCCAGGAAAGTAACTCCAGCAAGGGAGAAGCAGAGAGATTTTAAGAATCAAACATCAAGCCAAGATTCTGTCCAAAAGGAGATGTTTGCCACAGACACAAGACTCATGAGTAATTATGAAACAGAAAGGAGTGTGGAGCACAAGTGACTAAACACCCCCCAAAAAAGATCAGAGCAGACAAATTGTGTCTGTACGTTTTATAATGAATTTGTACTCCTCGATGAGGCATTTGAGGGTAAGATCGCAAATTGTATAAAATCAATTGGAATATGATTTCATTTATAGTTTAAATAATTAGGAGACCATCTCCACTGTTGAGTAAGGTACAACTATATATTTCTTCCTGATTATAAAAGTAATTCTTGGGGCACCTGGGTGTACTCAGTGGTTGAGCATCTGCCTTTGGCTCAGGTCATGATCCCAGGGTCCCGGGATCGAGTTCTGCATCAGGCTCAATGCAGGGAGCTTGCTTCTCCCTCTGCCTGTGTCTCTGCCTCTCTCTCTCAGTGTCTTATGAATAAATAAATAAATAAATAAATAAATAAAATCTTAAAAAAAGTCATTTTTGCTCATTGTCGAAGTTTGGGAAAACACAAAAGGGTATAAAAATAAAACTAAAAATTCCACTGATCCCAGAGATAAACCCTGTTAATATTTTGATATATGTTAATATATTGATATATTAATAAGGGTCAGACCTCCACTGTAACAAATAAGCCCCCAAATACCTAATGGCTCAAATATAACAGCAGTTTATTTCTGGTGCATGTGAGGGCCCCAGTCAGCTCCAGGCTGTCAGTGTGGCAGGGGGAGTGAGTCTCTGCTGTGCAAAACCATTCAGTTACCCAGGCTGGCTGAGGCACCCTGCTGTCAACATTAGATTCCAGCTGAGAGAAGGGGAAAGCAAGTAGAAGCATCCAAGTTGGAGGATTTATGGGTAAGGCCTAGGAGTGGTGGACATTACTCCTGACCTCATTGCCTAGAACTCAATCACTTAGCCCCACCTAACTGCTGAGTAGCCTGGGAAATGTAGTCCAGCTGTGTGGGTCAATAGTTGATGTATTTGGTAATAGTGTCTAATAGCGCATTTTCTTTTATATTTTATTTTTAAAAAGATTTATTTATTTATTTTTGAGAGAGAGAGAAAGAGAGAGAGACAGACAGAAGAGGCAGAAGGAGAGACTCTTCAAACAGACTCCCCACTGAGCTTGGAGCAGAAAGCAGGGCTGAGCCCCACAGACCAATCCACACGCTTATGACCTGAGCCGAAACCAAGAGTCGGTCACTCAGCCACCCAGGCGCCCCATCTGAGAGTGCATTTTGTCTCAGTCCTTTAAAATACATATATGTACAGATGGACACGACTAGGATTATATCGTACATTTAGGTTTGTATTCTGAAAACCCAAAATGTCCGAGGATTTTCCCACGTAATTCTTCGCAAACAAGACTGGCTGCATGATATATGATCATGTAGATCAGGGTTTCTCTCAACCTCCTTACTATTGACATTTGGGGCTGGGTGGTTGGTTGGTATGGGGGAGGTTGTCTTGTGCATTGCAGGACGTTCAGCAGCATCCCTGACAGCCACCAACCAGAAAGCAGAAACCAGTAGCACCCCCTCTCCAGATGTGACAAGTAAAACTGTCTCCAGGAATTGTCAAAAGTCTCCTGAGGGGTAAAATCATCTTCGGCTGAGAGCCATCAAACTAGATCAACAATTATTTATGTAACTACTCCCCTTTTATTGAATAGGTGTTGCTTCCTTTCTTGGTTTATGTTTGCTCTCCCATCTTGCTCTGAGATAAACATCTTTTTACACTAATTTAGACTAAAACTGTCATTATTTACTTAGGAGACAGTCCCAGAAGTGGGATTATTAGGTCAGAGGCTATGAATATTTTTAAGTCTCTTGATAGATACTGCCAAGTAGCTTTCCAGAAAGGCTCTACCAATTTACTCGCCCACCTGCAAAGTAGTCTTGCTCTTGACATTTTCTTTAAAGATCTTATTTTTAAGTAATCTCTGCACTCAACAGGGGGCTTGAATTTACAACTCCCGAGATTAAGAGTTGCATGCTCTACCCACTGAGCCAGCCAGGCACCCCAAATCTTGCTTTATTTATTGAAAGATTTTAGTTACTTCATATGAGAAAATTGGTTTATTATTTTAAAATAGCATTTCTTCGAGTAATAGTCAAATACACTTATTAGCCATCTTCTGTACCCTGTCTGTAGTAGCCTTGCTAATTTCCCAACTGCTGGGGTTTTTTTCTTCTTAAGGGTGTTAGGGACAATCACTTGTTGAAATAAGTCCATGACATTTCCAAAGTGAGTAAAAAATTCTATTAAAACGTGGCTTTCCTTTGACACTGTGTACACAATTGCTATAACTTGGTTTTTTATCACAGCATCCCATTGTGGCTCGCTCTAATATTTGGACAGCTGTTATTTCTTTTCTTTGGCTAAAAAAAAAAAAAAAAAGAAAAAGAAAAATCCAAGACTTCTAGGGAATGGCAGAAAGTGGACCAGAGGGTTTACTTTCATCTCAGGGCACAAAACCTTAGAATTTTGGGGCCTGGAGAGGCAGATTAAGGTCATAGCTTGCCAAAATGATTTCAGAATGTCATGCCCGAGTCTCATTCTGTCGTTTCCATGTCTCCTAGGAGTCTCCCAAGATGCAGGCACCAACGACACCCAAGGATCTTCTCTCCACCAGGAATGAATTCCTCTCTGCCCTCCCCTACTACTTCCACCTCTGTCTCTGGCCTTTCCAGGCCATCTTGGTTCTTGTCCTCCGCGGCTGGATGCCTGCACCTGCGCAATGACTTTCCTGTAACGAGGATGAGAAGTTAAACCTATGAGCCCCCTGTTTTAGTGCATAAGGATTGGTGAGGACTAACTATTCCCCCTGGGATTGTGGAAATGAGCCAGTGATCTCCTCGGCACAAATCTGTCCTTTTATGCAAAATATTATTAGGTTTTCTAGAGCTCTGCCTCGATAAAAACCTTCCCTAATCCAGTACATTTCAATAGATGAAATGTCTGCTACTGCCAGCCTTTTCTCAATGCGAAAGTTTCTCTCTTTGGGGTTGACCATCCCGTCCGTGTCCTATGGACAGTTATAGTTTAAGTGATTCCACGTATTATCAAAACAACGAATCACAACATAAGCGATGGCAGAGGGGGGAGTGTCAGGCTCAGAAATCTCAGAAATGTCTCAGAAAGTATCTGCCCTAGAAAGATGGCTAAGGGGTGTGTGTGTGTGTGTGTGTCTCAGGGCTTTCCTAGTACCTTTGGAGGCAGGAGAATGATTCTCTAAGGAAGACAGAAGGAATTGCGGCCAGGCCGCTGTTAAGCCTTTAGCTCACTTACAGGCTCACGTGCAAGGCCTGAGCCTGGGAGAAGCGGTGACTGGGGCGAGTCTGCAAAGTCTCCCAGAGCCTGGCCGTTGGGGGGGCGGGAGACTTCTGGGGATCAGATGGCCGATCGCGAGCACCCCAGACTGGAGAGAGCGGTGGGGGCCCCTTCTACATCATCGTCACCCACACGTTAACTCAAGTCGGGGGCGGCGTCCTGGGTGCACATCGGAATCAGCTGGGGAGCTTTTGCGGGCGTGGACGCCTCGGGCCCTGGCGCGGGGGCCCTGGCGCAACCAGGTTTTCGAAGCTCTCCAGCTGGTTCTAATGTGCAACCAGGGTTGAGCCCCACCGGATTCGGGGGTCACCCCCACCCGGCTCATATGTGAACAAAGGGATCCAGGGCTGTGGATGGGGGCAAAGCCGCTCATCGCCGGCTGTCCCGGGTTCCGTGTCCCGGGCCTCAGTTTCTTCATCCGCACAATGGGTGACGACTAGGACCGCAAAGCCCCCTCCGGCCGCTTAACAGCTCGTTTCTGGAACGCGGATCGGCGCCCCCCAGGCCCCCTCTGTCTCCCACCCCCCACCCCCGGCTGCTCGGGCTCCCGCGCCCCTCGGGGCCCGCTGGGGTGGAGGGGGGTCCCGGCGGAAGGCGCCAGCGGCCCCTGCCGCCCCCGCACGCCCGCTGCCGGGTTCGGGCCCTGGCTGCGGGCGCACAAAGCCCCCGGCGCTGACGTCAGGGCCCCTCTCGGCGGCCGGCCCCCAGTGCAGGCGGAGCCGCGCCGCGCTCCCACCCCGGCCCCGGAGCCCGGAGCCAGCCGCCAGCCGCCAGCCGCCGGCCCAGCAGCGCAGCAGCCCTCCCGGAGCCCGGCCCGCGCACGTGCCCGCCGGCCCCGCAAACTTGTGCCACCGGCCCTGCCCGTCCCCGGGGAGCCCGAGCGCCCGTCTCCAGCCATGGGTAAGCCCGCGCGCCGGCCCCGCCCCGCTCAGGTGGGGCTCCTGGGCCACCCCGGCGGCCGGGGCGCGGCGCAGGTGTCCCGGACGCCCAGGTGCGCGGCCCTGCGCGGCGGTGGGGGCGCCTCCGCCCGGGGCGTGCGGCTCGCGGCAGGGCGGCCGCCGGTCTCCCCGGAGGGGCTGCGGAGAGCGCGGACGGGGCGTCCCGGGCGGCGGGCGCCGGCTCGCTTGGAAGGGTTGGCCGAGGGGAGCCCCTGGCTCGTTTGCCGGGACGCTGTCCCCGTCGCCCGGGCTCTCGGCTCCCGGGCCCGTCCTGTCCCGCCCTGCCGTCGTCCTCCTCTTGCCCTGAAGCCCAAGCCTGGGGTCCGCCGAGAGCTCGTCTGGGAGTCGTGACCCTCGGGACCGGGGAGGGGGGAGGGGAGGAGGGACAGGATGGGACGGAGGGTCAGTCCCTCTTCATTGTCCCCTGTTCCCACCATCAAAATGCGGACCCGGGCGCAGGTGGGGGACGGTGTGCCGAGTGGACCCGAGTGCGGGCGGGGGCGGGGGCGGGGGGTCGACTAGTATCGGTGGAAGCCCAGTTCTGGACACCGGAGATCTCCAACCTGGCCCGGGGCGCACGCTGGGCGGCCGTAGGTTTCTTCCCGTCACCTCCTAACACCCCGAAATGCTGCCGTCAGCAACATGTCGTTAAGTGGGGACTCCATCGGGAGGGGAGCTCGGGACCTGCAAAGGTCGGAGAGCTGTGTTGGGGAAGGGGTTTCTCTCCCTGCTCCGTCGTCCTTCTCTAGTGGCAGCCAGACTGCAGCCGCAAGCGCCACAAAAGCCACAGACCGAAGAGCCCCGCCGAAGCATTCGGAATGAGGACCGCCGCGGGTTTAACCCTTGCGGGTTAATGGTCAGGGCTTGGGGATCCCTGCCCGTCCCCCATCCCCATCCGTGGCCTCTTCCCCGTCTGCATCCCTCTGCTACTGAGTGTGCGTGTGCGTGTGCGAGTGAGGGGGCGTAATTTTGTGCCGACTGTAATCTTGGTGAGGGACGGCAGGGAGAGCTGACTTTGAATTTAAAGGGAAGAGCAAAGAATTGTAGAAGGTAAATCTTCTTAAATTCACTCGATGATCATCATATGAACGGAAACAAGGCCCTTAAATCCAGCAAGAACATTTCTTACCGAAAACCTAGGGGAGAGCTGGGATAAAATCTAGAAAGGGCGGAATGGCGTGACCCGTGACTCTGGTTCCTACTTCTCTTAGTGCCCCCACCTGAGTAGCCACATCACTCAATGCTCCCTTTTACTTATTAAGATTGTGTTTTTAAGTAATCTCTGTACTCAAGGTGGGGCTCGAACTCACAGTCCTGAGATCAAGAATCCCCTGCTCCACCAACTGAGCCAGCCAGGCACCCCATACTGCTCTGCCCCCCCCCCCCACCCCCCCCGCCTTTTATAATGCTCCCTTTTGTTTATTTATTTATTTTTTTAATGCTCCCTTTTAAATGAGGTTCATACACAAGAATCCGATGGCTGCCGCTCAGCCTGGAACTATTTTGGCAATGTTGGGCGCAAAGATGTTGAAGTTACAGAGAAGTGCGGTATTGATGAAAGCATTACCTGATTTTCCTGAAATAAAGTTATTTCTGGTTTATTAACGCTAGGTGTTAGCATCTGTACCGTTAGACCTCGAGGGGCCAATTCCCCCACCCCCGGGGCACCTTTTTGAGGATGGCTTTCACAGGTCCCGGGCTGCACCGGGGCCAGGCTTTAGTGTTTCAATAGGTGTGGAGGTTAGATACGGTTCTCATGAAGCCAGTGCCCAAACCAGAGGCCTGTTCTCAAGGAAGTACTTTGTGTCTCGACAATTGTTGGGTCTACACTTCAATTGCCAATTTATGTTAATTTGTGCATACCTCACTGGTTCTGGCAGTATCCTTGGTTTTAGTTTTTAGTTTTTACATACGACAACAAAAAAAAGTGCCCTTCATGCCAAAAGGAAACATACTGATTTCCTTTGGTGGAATCTTAGTAAATACGCCACAAGGCCATGAACTGGCCTTATTTTTCCAGATGTGTTTAATTACCCAACATACCCTTATGAATGTTTTAATTGAAATGATTTAATGCTGGGAAAATTCTCACCATTGGTGCGCTGAGTTGAGACTGTGGTTCTTACGCAAGTCACTTCCTTAACCTGGTATTAGCTCACTTACTGGTAAAAGGGGGTGAGGTTCCTGGAAATAAAAGCCCCCTTTGGACTCCAGTTTTAAGGCCTTCCATATCTTTCAGTTGAAAGGTAAAATACTGAGCAGTAGTGGTGCGTGCAGTTTTATCTTTCAGCGTGCCTTAAAACATGTTCTTGTTGAAGGAGTTGTGGTTTTCGGATGGCTTTGCTGAGATATAATTTACATTCCGCACAGTTTGCACATTTGAGTGTACAAAGCCCGTGATTTTTGGTGTGTTCAGAGTTGTGCCACCACCACCACCACCGCTAACAGTGTCCTGACCCTAAAAAGAAATCCTGTGCCCATTGGATGTCCCTCCCCATCGCACCCCCCTCTCCCCTGGCAACCACTAATCTACTTTCTGTATCTAGGGATTTGCCCATTCTGGACAGTTCCTGCAAATGCGGTGAGCCAATTGATGTTTGAAGTGCGTTTGACTATTCAGTAACTTTGGTTGTTTTGCACAATGGGAAGATGTTGATGTTTTGTTTGTATGCAGTACACCACCTAAGGGAGTGTGTTGAAACTAATTATTTCACTGGCTGAAGAGTTCCACATTGGGCTGTTGTGCGCATGTGTGCGCGTGCACACCCACCCACACCCACCCACACACATTCCCAGCTTTTCTCAGGTTTTATATGTTGGGAATTCATGTTGCCTAACAATTTTTTAAAAAGTAATCTCTGTGTGCAACGGGGCTCAGACTCAGGACCCTGAGATCCAGAGTTCCATGCTCTAGGGGCTGTGCCAGCCAGGCACCCCCAGAATTATTATTCTGTTCCCTCACTCACAGGCCTGAAGACCTTAGCAACTGTGGAATCAATGTAATAACCTCTGATGGAGGCATTTGTGGAATATCCACCCTGCTTGAATGCGGATCATGTATCCAGAGAGAAATGCTTATTTTGTTTCATTTGTTGCCTATAATTTTAAATGAAAATTCCGTGTGAAATGATCGGAGACAGCAAAATAATTATTTTCAACCACTTTGTAGTAAGGAAGTTTTTTATGAGGATTATGAATTTAAACAGTCGTTGCACAAAATAGCATTACAAAGAACCTGGTTCAGAGCAGTTTAACTGGAATGTGCATACAAACCCTCTTTGATTTTGTCTAAAAAAAAAGGGGGGGGATCCCTGGGTGGCGCAGCGGTTTGGCGCCTGCCTTCGGCCCAGGGCGCGATCCTGGAGACCCGGGATCGAATCCCACGTCAGGCTCCCGGTGCATGGAGCCTGCTTCTCCCTCTGCCTGTGTCTCTGCCTCTCTCTCTCTCTCTCTCTGTGACTATCATAAATAAATTAAAAAAAAATTATTAAAAAAAAAAGGGGGGGGGGCAGTTTTTAATTCCATGGGCCTGGATGGGACCTGCGTTTCTGCATGTCTGGCAAGCTCCCGGGTGTGGGAGCTGGTGCTGCGGGTCCCCGGGTGAGGAAATTGAGGAAGAGCAGGGCAAGCCAGAGGCCATGTGTCTGCCCCAGAAACTCCACTAACTTGCTCTGTGATCTTAGGTAAATCATTTTGTCTTCTTGATCTCTATTTACTACAGAGTCAAAGGAGCTGATGAAGTTATTTCTTTGGGGGCTTACAGGTCTAAAGGGGTGTAATTTCAAAAAAAGAAAGGAGAAGGTAATGTTATGCTGAAAAAAATATAAGAAAACAGCTCCCTGATTGTTTCAACACTATTTGTTTCCATGAAGCCAGCATCACAGGAGTCATTTGTAGTAGGGCTGAATGCTGGCATCTTGGCATGTCCGCCAACAGGAATATTGGCCTTTCTCCAGGGAGCCTGGTGGAGGAAGCTGTGGTGCTTCCAGCTCTGGCTTTCCCCTCTTCTCCTCAGAGCCGGCGGCTCCAGGGAACCTTTCCTCACCCGGCACAGAGGGCCCAGATCACCTTCGGAGGCAAGACTCAGAAGGAAGCACCCTGAGGAACCATACAGGCATACATTCCCGTTTGGTTCTGGAAGTTCGCTCAGGAATTCAGACGCAATTGCAGACTAAGGAATGGTCTCCTGAGGAATAGCTGGGCAGGAAGTATTTCCAGAATGTGCCAGCCTCCCTCCCTGTGAGCGTCAAGATCTTACATTGAGCCCACCCTCAGGTCTTGGAGAGAGTTCCCTTTTAAGTCTCTGGATGTGCACTGAAATTTCAAATGACCCTCCTAGTCCAATAGCACAGGGTTATGTTTGTGACAGACAGGAAATAATTAGTGTATTTTTTGCTCCAGCAAAAGCATTGCCCAAACCACTTGACCCCTGCAAGGGTTTCCTAGAGATGATCCTGAGCCCCTGAGCCCTGGCACAAGCAGTTAGATGGTTGATTGCGAATGCCAAAGTGGTAAATCATCAGACGTGCCACATAGGTGTCTTAAAACATTCTATTTAACTTTAGACATTAATTTGCCAATATTTCTTTGTAGAGTCCAGGCCTTTGCTTTCATTGTGAGCCGTGGTTGGGATTCCTTGACGTCTCGCTTGCCCATCGATCACAGCCCAGGTTCATTGGCTTCTGATTTCCAGTTTCAGATTCTTCTAAAGTAGACTGAGAGCTTAAGGGCATCGAGAACCAGTCTGTGTGCAGAATGCTCTTATGTCCTCTACCCCGCACCCCTTAAGCCTTTACAATTGTCCTGTCCCTAGTTTTAGGCAACTATTTTTCCAAGTGACTCATTTTTAAGACTTGCCAAGGCCATGAGCTTGGGTTCCAAAGAAATAAAAGCTCTTTCTTTTGCACACGTTTTATTAGTCTGTGTGGTATGGAATTACATTTCATAATTATAGTAAGAAATACATAAATAGGTTTGGGAGCAAACACAACCGACTCTTAGGTACACGGTTCAGCTGGCGGCAGAAGGAGTCTATAGATGTCCTGCAGAATTGCCTCGAAGCCGAGTTCTGTGGACAGTGGTCAATACGGTTTACAAAAGGAGTAACTGGGCGGGTCCATGGGGTCAAGGCTAAGAGGACAGTTGCTACTGTATTTTCAAGCCAGTGTCATCCGTGTAATAACTTGAACGTTTTTCTGGTTACTGTTAGTTGACTGGTAAGTGTTTTTAATATGCCTTCTTTTCTGTTCAAATTCCTCAAGAGCAAAGATCATTTTATCCATGATTATATCCCAGTGTTCATTCAGATGATAGACATATCGTCGGTGCTCCACAAATATCTGTTGAAAGGATGAGGGTTTTCTTGTATAAAATGTACTTTATTAAGGTCTATCCACATCATGAATGTATATAGGTCACAAAGTATGTACAATTATATGCATGTGTTGCAGAACTGAATAAACCACACCAAGTTAAACAGGGCAAATGACATTAATTATTGTTCTTTAATAATACCAACACTCCCAGCCCAGATTTTCACGGAATAACCGAATTCAGAGCTTGAAGATGCTGCAGAAGTAATTTGATTGCCCTAGGCAGACCGACACAAAGCCAATTTAAAGAGCAGTTTGAATGTTGTGTCATTACCTCCTTTGCCTTTAGCTTTTTCCTTTGGATGTCTTAAAATATTTTCCTGTCCTTGGTGAAAAGTGCTTCCCTCGTGGCAGATTTTTGAAGATCGGGGCAGCAGGGAGAGAAGCACTGTTGCGGCCGGATGCATCAGCGCCCCAGGACTAGAAGGTCACGCCGTCGAGTGTTTCCATTGCTTCCCGCAGTTGGCTGGACCGGGCGCCCACTGCCACTGGGCCACCAGCACTGGCCGAGCCCCGGGCGGGCAGGGGGACACACGGCCAGGCAGCCACCGACCGCGGGCTTTGGAGGCTGGTCAGGCAAGCCCGGGCCGGGCGGAGTCTAGACACAAAAAAATCAGCAAAACTGCCTTCTGTCCGGGGCGCCTGGCCAGTCGGTAGAGCGTGTGGCCCTCGATCCCGGGGTTGTGAGTTCTAGTCCTACCCCACCTTAGGTGCAGAGATGACTTGGAAACACTAAAAAATGGGGCAGCCTGGGTGGCTCAGCGGTTTGGTGCCGCCTTCGGCCCAGGGCAGGATCCTGGAGACCCGGGATCGAGTCCCACGTTGGGCTCCCTGCATGGAGCCTGCTTCTCTCTCTCTCTCTCTCTCATGAATAAATAAATTAAAAAAAAAAATAAACCCCCAAACTGGATTCCGTCCTCAAATCAGCACAGCCCTCTGGGAGAGACAGATGAACAATCATAATAGAAGTAAGTACGGCTCCTGTAGAGTAATTTCCTCTGTCCAAGGAAAATGAGGTTGGGGGGGCGTTGGGTGTTGGTATTTCAGAGTGGGGTTCCCTTGATTGGGGACTTGAAGGATGAGCAGGAAGAAGGGGCTGGTGTACAGATGTGCCCCTGGGTACAGGTGTGGGAGTGGGAGGAGGCGGGGCCAAGGAGGTGGGCGTGGCCTGAGCGTGGGTCGGGGAGGCCCACAGGAGGCCCAGGGCCCAGGTAAGAGCCAGGAAGAACTTCATGTCACCCTCTCGGTTGGAGAGGATTACCAGGGGGGTTTCAAGCAGGGAAGTGACAGTTGGAAGTGACAATCAGAGGAGATGAAAAAAACCATTGAGCGAGAGAATCATTAGTGTCTAATTGTAAAATCCCAAAAGGAAGTCTACCAGGAGTTCTGAGAAGGGTGAGATCCTGTAGCTTATGGGAAGCTTCTGGTGGAGAGTTGGATTTGAGGTGTTTTTGAGAAGAGTGGAAAGGCTTAGGGTTCCGTGGAAGAGAGGTAGGAGTGAGCATAGTTACTGGTGGAATCCAGAAGAAACCGGCTTGGCCTGGGCAGAGAGTGGGGGTGGGGAACAGTAGGATTTTAATGTCTAGAAGTAAAAACCGCTTACTTGGTTAGAAAACAAAATCTGCCAAAGGAAAAAGCACTTAAAGCTGATCTTTTAAATTTTTATTCTTAATGGCTCTGTGTAACCCTGTGTGTTTGAGCTCGGTCTGACAAGACGGAAAGGATGTGGAGTTAGAGTTACTGTTTGGCATTCGGTTGCCTGTTTGTTTTCTGTAAGACTGTTACATTCTACTTTCTTGATTTTTTTTTTTTTTTTAACACTAACACAGCGAGAGGGAGCACAAGCAGGGGTAGCGAGAGGAGAGGAGAGGGAGAAGCAGAACCCCTGCTCAGCAGGGAGCTGGCCGTGGGGCTCAATCCCAAGACTCTGGGATCAGGACCTGAGCTGAAAGGCAGACACTTAACCGACTGAGCCACCCAGGTGCCCCTCTACTGTCTTCTTTGAACAGCTGGAGACAGATACTGAAATAAAAGAAGTCTCCTTTCCTTCCCTTTCTTTTTTTCTTTTATTAGAGATTTCATTTTTTTATTTTTTAGATTTTATTCATTTATTCATGAGAGACAGAGGCAGAGACACAGGCAGAGGGAGAAGCGGGCTCCATGTGGAGCCCGATGTGGGACTCGATCCTGGGTCTTCAGGATCACACCCTGGGCCGAAGGCAGGAGCCAAACCACAGAGCCACTGGGGCTGCCCATTATTAGAGATTTTAAAGTGATCTCTATAACCAACGTGGGGCCTGGAACTCACAACTCTGACGTCAAGCGTCCTATGCTCTACCAACTGAGCCAGCGAGGCACCCCTCCTTCCCTCTCAGGTGTACTCTTCGAGCGAGTTTTCTCAGCCTCAGCCCTGTTGACATTTGGGGGCTGGATCATTCCTTGTCGTGAAGGGCTGTTCGGTGCATCATAGGATATTTAGGAGCATCCCTGGTGTCCCCCCGCGACGTGCTAGTAACGCTCTCCTTCTTGTGACAACCAGAAATGTCTCCAGATGTGGCCAAATAACCATCAGTGAGGGGCAGAACCACCCATGTTGAGAACCCCTGCTCGAGAATACGAGGGATCGAAACCTCTTGTGCTTCACAGTATTCTGAAATCTCAGTAGGGCGTCATTGAGGACTTAGCTCACAGTACCTTTGCTGAACAGGAAGATCTCTGGTTGAAAGGATGCTTGATCTTTCTAGCTGAAGGAAGGTTTTGTCTTGGTTTTTGTTTTTGTTTTTAGCCTTTTTTCCACATCATCAGAGACTCTGGAGATAAAATGGGGACCCTTGCAGACCGCCTGGTTCACTCTTTCCTGGGAGTAAAATGGTAACTAAACCATCTCATAAATGAGACCAAACGCCCCTGAGAATAGAGAGTGCCCGGTTCCTTGGTAATTTGCTCCACTGTTCAGCGCACTGTAGCTCTGAAAGGCCTGAAATCTATAGGAAATTGGTCTTGCTTATTAAAATCGCTTTCATCATCTTTTGAGCTCTTCATTAAGTAGAGAGACATCAAGGATCCAGTCCCATTTTTTTAATATCCTTAATTACCCTGATGGCCTTTCCATATTTAGAATTCATCTCCTTAGCTATAATCAAATCTACCCAGATTAAGCCTTGAAGGCAACCTTCCCTGCACGTTCTGTCCTGTGCCGTCCTGTCCTTAAGGTCTGTAGCCATGACTTTCATGACCTTTTTCCGTGTGTCTGAGACATGCAGGTATTGGTTGCACAGGGAGGGACCCGATTTGCCCTTGTGGCCCACGCAGCTCCTTCCCCACAGCCGCAGATTGCCCTGCACCCCCCTCCCTCCGTGTCCCCCCTGCTCCCCAACCCCGCCGGAGACCCTCACTTGGTCTGTTCGGAGAGGTTTGTTGATTGATTGATTGATCGATTGATTGATTGTTCAGAGAGCTTTGAGCACACTCGGAAACTAGTTCCAGGGTAAAAAGCACAAGAACGTCGGAAGGGACGGTTAGAAGGGGCCTAGGAAACTGGCTGTTCTGGATGTGCATCGGGTGCCTCTGTTAGGTTTAGGAACGTGAGGTTTCACAACCCCCTGAAAAGAATGTTCAACCGGGGGGCTCTGTAACGGCAGCTTGGATTCAGGCATCTGCTCTTCACACAAGGAGCAAAGGATGGAGAGATGTAATTAGCCAAGACATTCAAACCCTTAAGAGAACTTTATTTGATGCAGCACTTTATTTTATATTTTCCTTTTAGTTTTCTCATGTGGCATATTCTGACAGTTTCCATGGTAAACGAAACAGAATTCAGAACGTTAAGGAGATGGATTTCCATTTCATGAATTATTACCGTTTTTGCAAAGCCAGTGTCCTGGATTACCAAAAACCGGTTTGAGCTCTGTTATATAATGGTATCGTCACGAATACTTTTAGATGTTTTGTAAGAGGCACGGGTATCATAAAAATCGTTTAAGAATTTGCTATTGAGGGATCCCTGGGTGGTGCAGTGGTTTAGTGCCTGCCTTTGGCCCAGGGCGCGATCCTGGAGACCCGGGATCGAATCCCACATCGGGCTCCCGGTGCATGGAGCCTGCTTCTCCCTCTGCCTGTGTCTCTGCCTCTCTCTCTCTCTCTCTGACTATCATGAATAAATAAAAATTAAAAAAAAATTTGCTATTGAAGTATAACAAGTGCACAAAAAGCAAGCAAACCGCAAGCATACAGCTTGGTAAATTTTAACCAACCTAACCGGCATGTAGATGAAGCAGCGGAACATAACCAGCGCTGCAGAAACCACCCCCCCACCCCACAAGCTCCCTTTGAGGCACCCCGACCAAGGGTAATCACTCCTAATTTCTGCCAACATAGTTTTGCCTGTTTTTCCACTTTATATAAATGGAACCATACAGGATAAACCCTTAGGTCTGGCAGCTTTTGATCACCATTAATAACATGATTTTAAAACTCGAGGATGTTTTCTGTCTGAGAAATAGGCCTCCGTCTAAATCACTAGGGGTAAAAGCACTTATTAAATGCCTTCGTATGTAGAGGTGTGCTAGGGAGTCCATAAACCGCTGGTTCCTCCCCTCTGTTTTATTTATTTTTATTTTTTTAAGTTTTATTTATTTATTCATGAGACACACACACAGAGAAAGAGAGAGAGAGAGAGAGGCAGAGACACAGGCAGAGGGAGAAGCAGGCCCAATGCAGGGAGCCTGATGCGGGACTCGATCCCGGGACCCCAGGATCACGCCCTGAGCCGAAGGCAGATGCTCAATCAGTGAGCCACCCCGGCGTCCCCTCCCCTCTGTTTTAAGTGGAAAACATTGACACAGCAGGTGTGAGAAGGCCTTTGAAAATAATTGATGAGCCAGGAGACAAGTACATGAAAAACATGCATATGGCTGAAGAGATTACAGGGATAAGGTAGCCCCATTATCTCCCTGGGAAATGGAAAGTGCACGATGGCAGGGTTGTAAATAAGGGGTGGTTGTAGATGTTGCATATTTATTCAGGGTCCGATCAATGTAACTATTTTATGGCCTCGAGCTATAAGGATCTAACAGTTGTTGAGACCCCCCTCCCAATTCGTTTCCTGAAGAAGATGGAGTTTTAAGAATTGTCTAAATTAGGGACGCCTGGATGGCGGAGTCGGTTGGGCATCTGACTCTTGGTTTCGGCTCAAGTCACGGTCTCGGGATCGGGGGATCGAGCCCCGTATCAGGCTCTGTGTTCAGTACGGATTCTGCTTGAGGTTCTCCCTCTCCCTCTGCCCCTCCTGCTCATGCTCTCACCCTTGCTCCCTCTAAAATAAGTAAATCTTTAAAAAAAAAAAAGAAAAGAAAAGAAAAGAAAAGAAAATAATTGTCCAAATTAACAGTAGCTAGTGAACGGTTGGCTGTTCCCAGCACAATGCAAGGCTGGTTGGCAAAGGGTTGGAAGCCGGAGATGATTTCTGGTTTTCATCCCGAAAAGTTTTAGAAGCAGATACAAAAGTGTTTTTGCTAAATGAGCTTCTTGTGCTGTTTGGACGTAGGTAATAATCTGCCTTCATTCCTTCATTGAGGAGCTTTGTCCTCCTTGTGACTGAAGTAATGATGTCGTCAGCAGAACGAATGCTTTGTCGTCACATGGAGCTGGCTATAAATCAAAGTGTCAGTGCTGCTTCCTGAGTAGTGGCATCGCTTTACGCTGCCACCAGCAGGGCACGGACACGCGTTTCTCTGTATCTTCACCAGCGTTTGCAGTTGTCAGCCGTGTTTAATTTCTCAAAAATCTGAGAGCTACGACGTGGTATTTCATTGTTTTTTTTTTTTTTTTTTATTGGAATTCCCTAAACAGGTTGAAACTTTTCGGTAGGTTATTGGCCATTTGGGTTTTCTCTTTCCATTCATATCCTTGGCTTTTTTTTGGTTGTTGTTGTTTTTCTAAAAAATTTTAAGTGACTACTTAAAATGTGGGGCTTGAACTCATGACCCCGAGATCAAGAGTCGCAGGCTCTACTAACCCAACCAGCCAGGCGCCCCGTATCCTTGTTTTTTTCTTACTGGTGTATAATGATTCTTTATACATTCTGGAGACCAATCCTTGGTTAAATGTGTCCTCAATGTCCTCTTCCTCTCTGGTTAATCTTTTAGCTTTGTGGAATGTATCTTTTGTTGTACTGAATTTTTTTTATTATAATAAACCCTAATGAATCTTTCCCTTTATTCTTTTATGATTTGTGCTCTTTATTTTTGCCTTGTTTTAAAATTGCTCCTATCTCCAAGGTCATGAAGATGTTCTTCTATTCTTCTATATTTTCTTGTAAAGTTTTTTTTAAGTATTTAAAAAAATACTTAAATACTTTTCATTTCTCAGTCTTTATTCTATTGGGATTTTAGTTTTTTGGTGTAAGTATGAGATAAAAATCAATGTTTATATTCTCTATGCAGAAGCTACCATGTACTTAATGGCTCATCCTTTCCTCACTGATTTTTATATAATACCTTCTCTCATGTTTTAAATTTCCCTACTGTAAGTGTGTGTACATCTCTGGACTCTGTCCTGTTTCTTGGCCCTGTTTTGCCGTCTGTGTGCGAAGAGTACACCATCCTGTTTGTTGTAGGTGTATAATAAGCCTGAGTATCTCCTAGGAGAATTATTCTCCTCTTGCTCTTCTTTGAAAGTGCCCGAGATAGTCTTAGTTTTTTGTTTTTTGTTTTTCCTTTTTGGTGTACTTTTGGAATAAGCTTTTCATGTTCCACAAACATCCCCGGTAGGATTTTGAGTGGGATTACAGTGAATTTATAGCATAATTTTCATGATAGTGTATTTACCATGTTGAACCTTCCACTTGTATACATAATATAGCTCTTCATACAATTAGATCTTTTATATTCCCCAGTACTGTTTTCACACACCTTTATTTTTTGTTATTCTTCACTTTTTAAAAGATTTTATTTATTTATTCATGAGAGACACACAGAGAAAGGCAGAGGGAGAAGCAGGCTCCCTGCGGGGAGCCCGATGCTGTACTTGATCCCAGGGCCCCAGGATCATGACCTGAACCGAAGGCAGATGCTCAACCACTGAGCCACCCAGGCATCCCTTCGCACACCTTTAAAAAAAAATCTATTAAAGGTGTCTCCTAGTTTTTGTGGCCCCCCCCCCCACCCAGGGAAACAGTAAATCAATTGGTGTCAAATCTAGTTGCATGGGATGTAATGGTTTCCTTCCATAGACCTGTGGATTCTGAAGGTATAACGTAATGGATGCATTTGTTCAGATTATAGAATCTGTAGGGGGAGGCGGATTCTCAGCCATCACTCACCTGCCAGGTCGTAAGATCCAAAGTGAAGTGGGGTATTTCTACATGAACTGACCCTCGCCATGCTGTAATAAGATCAGATAATAAAACCTTCGATATGTTAGGATGTGGATTTCTTCTAAAAGAAAAATATGACCCAGTTGGCTCCATTACAAAGACCAAGTTTATATCCAGGATGCAAACTCTTTAGTTGAAAGAGAAGGAAGAAAGGCCAATTTTCCACTCATCGGTGAGGGCGATGCAGCTAAGGTAACCCTGGAGTGGTTTAAGCATCACTCTTGTGTTGGAGTGTTACTTCCACATTTGGTGGTGTTACTTGAGAAAAGGAACTTTTTCATGGTCGACTCAAGCTTACCTAGTTCTCCTAAGTAGTTTAATGGAAAACTTTTCCTGGAATATTTTTGCACCCTGTGAAGAGGAGGCCAGCACTGGGTTGGAGAGCGAGCTTGATTTATTCCAGAAAGTGGTTTATTCAGCCGTCAAATGAGATTATGTGTGCGGCTGTTACCCATCACTTCACAGAAATATTCCTCTACGAGGCCTCAAACTTTTGTTTATTTATTTGGAGGCAACAGCGATCACAAACTTGAAATCCCCTAGGACATATTTGGAAATGCGATTTTTAATAGAGGGTTGTTACTCCCTTACTGCTGCTGATGGCCAGAACAAAACTGGACTGTCGGACGGTTTCTACATACTGCCTGCCCTCCCTGGGCACCATCCCCCACCAACCAACCAACACACACGCGCACACACCTCCATACATTTACTTTTATTCTTTAAAGTTTTTACTTATTAATTTTCAAGTAATCTCTACACCGAATATGGGGCTTGAACTCATGACCCCCAGATCAAGAGTGGCATGCTCTACCAACTGAGCTGGCCAGGCACCACCTTGGGTAGGGGAGCCTACTTAGAAAAAACAAACAAAACACCAGCTCCATACATTGAGATTTGAGTGAAAAGGTCTGCTCAGGAGAATCCGTTCTTTTTTTTTAAATTTTTTTTTTTATTTTTTTATTTTAGGAGAATCCATTCTTAAAATTCTCCTCTTTTTGGCACGCATGCTTGTCTTGGTCCCTCCATGTAGAAACTCTAGAATCTAAAATTGAAATCTAAATTCGATGTGAAATTAATTTTTTGTCATCTCATGTTTGCATTTAAGGGATTTGAACGAAAATGGTGGTCTTTCTAGTCTGTGAGCGAATTGCGATTTCCTCAGCCTAGCAAGACAAGTTGAGATGGCACTAAAAGGAGAACTAAAACCTCTGATCAAAGTAACCATGACATGGAGTGGGTCTGTTGAAACCACTGCTTGGCTGGAGGCTTGAAGACCTCTGACTAGCCGCCTGGGCAGGCTCTTTCCTCGGGGCTCGGAGGTCACGTTTGGCAAGTCAGAGCCTCACTCGTTTAGGGACTGGTGAGCTGTGGAGGCCTCAGATTCTTTAGGAAGCAACAGGTTATTTTGTGATCCAAGAGTCTGTCAGTCCGAGGGTTACGCTCTAGGGTCCATTTTACCCCTCAGGGGACAGTTGGCAATGTCTGCAGACCTTTTTTGGTGACTACACCGGGGGTGTGGAGGTCCTCCTGGCGTCTGGTGGGTGGAGGCCAGAGATGCTGCTAAGCATTCTGCAGTGCCAGGACCTGCCCCTCCCCAAAGGGTCACCTGGACCCCATTGTGAAGAGTGCCAAGGTGGGGGGACACAGACTTCGCCTGAACTTTGGAAGTCATGAAAGACCATCTTTGCAGACCTTTAAGACCTAATAGGCTGTGGGAAGGTTTGGGTTTGGGGCTGACAATAGAGCAAGGGACAGTAGATAGCAAATAAAGGGACTCAGGTGTAGGAGTTGCCAGGTTCAGGAGGAGCCTTTCTGAAGGGGAACCTTGAGGACAGGCCTCTCTGATGGGACAAACCTGGTCCTGACCCGAACCCAGGTTAACTCAGCTGATGTCCGATGAATTCATACGATAATCAAGACTCACTTCATGATGAGAATAGTGAGATGCGATCACATGTATGATGTGAAATGGATCACAAGTGATTAGATTGGGAAAATTCTTTTTGCCCAAGAGGTTTTATGATTTTGTTAGACCAGCCTCCTCTCTAGCAAACTCTCTGATACTCATGTAACAAAGAAGAGCATAGAACACTGAAGTGAACCAATTATTTTTTCATTCACCATTTCATTTCAAGCAATAAGTTTAACCTTTTAATTTGGTTCTGAGAGCTGCTAATGAAGAGTACAGTGGTTGACTTAGTATCTTATTTCCCTGACTTCCCCAATCTTTGGTCAAGGTCTTGGGTTGAGACACATGAGATAGGCAATATTTGACCATTCTGCATCCAGTCTGGCATATTCATATGGTTCAGTCTCATGCAGCCTGGCTGTCCAACAAGCTAGAAGGAAGGTAGAGGCCTGAATGTTCCCTCCCCAGAGCCACCCACTTCCTGGACTGCTGTGAGACCAAAGAAGTCCCCGTTCATTTCTTTCTTTTTTTTTTTCCCTGAAACTTTGCAGATGGTGGCTATGGCCTCCTTCTGATTTGTCTCCCAAGGGCTCTGGCTTTTTCATGATCCCATGGTCCTGGGATTGAGCCCCGGGTTGGGCTCCCTGCTCAGCAGGGAGTCTGCTTCTCTTTCTCTCTCTCTCTCTCTCTCTCCCTCACTCTGCCTCTTCCTATTATTCGTTCTCTGTCTCTCAAATAAATAAAATCTTAAAAAAAAAAAAAAGTTCGGGCAGCCCCCGTGGCTCAGTGGTTTAGTGCCACCTTTAGCTCAGGGCATGATCCTGGGGACCCCAGGATCGAGTCCCATGTTGGGCTCCCTGCATGGAGCCTGCTTCTCCCTCTGCCTGTGTCTCTGCCTCTCTCTCTCTCTCTCTCTCTCTCTCTCTCTCTCTGCATGTGTCTCTTATGAATAAATAAAATCTATAAAAAATATTAAAAAAAGAGTTCATCCTCTTGACAAGTAATCAGAACACTGTTTATTATAGTATTTATATTTGGAAGCAGGTGTTTATTCCTAGCAGTATTATCTTTTTTTTTTTTTAAGATTTTATTTATTTATTCATGATGGAGAGAGAGAAAAGCAGAGACACAGGCAGGGGAAGAAGCAGGCTCCATGCAGGGAGCTTGACGTGGGACTCGATCCCGGGACTCCAGGATCACGCCCTGGGCTGAAGGCGGCGCTAAACCGCTGAGCCACTGGGCTGCCCTTATCTCTTTTTTTTTTAATTGAAGTTTGATTCGCCAGCATAGAGTATAACACCCAGTGCCCAGCAGGATTATCAAACAGAACTCCTAGAGGCCTATACTGAGGGCCCAGAAGCCCGTCCCGCCGCCCCACCTGCAGCCCCCTGGCCTGCTCCCTCCGGCCGCCGTCCCCCGCAGCCCTGTACCCCTGTCTGAAATGTCTGCGATCCTATCAAAGGTTTGGCCTCTTGACCCTCCTGCGAAACCAGAGCGTCTGGGTGGCCTCTCCGAGTAGGTAAGTGGAGGGAGAGGAGAAGTTCCAGCAGGAAGGACTGGGGGAGAGAACTCTTGTCCCACTGCAGATCGTGTTCCCCGGGATGTGGCGGGTGACTGTGCCTCCTTCCCCTCCCCGAGGAGGTGTCCCCCGAGTGCCGCAAGGAGGCCTGAGGTCTCGTCCGGTGTCAGGGCTGCAGCGCCGCCTGGGCAGAAAGAGCCGCGGGTGGGTGCCCGCAGGTGGGTGCCCGCGGGTGGGTGCGCAGGCCGGGACGGCCCGCTGGCTCAACCTCACCGGAGGCGCTGTCTGAGCCCTAGCCTGGCTTACCCGCCTGCTTCTGAGTTCTCATCGCGCACACTCACCGGCCAAGTGCGGTTGTGAGAACAAGAGCCACGGTGGCGAGTGACACTGAGTGACATGCCCCCCGGCCCGGCCAAGGAGTCTGCAGGATGCTGCCCCGCCCCCCCACCTGTGAGCACTGAAATCACAGTAGCCGTTGAAAGCAGAGCAACAGAAACGTGTTCAAGAGGGCATTTTCTTCTATTTTTTAAAAAAATTTATTTATTGGGGATCCCTGGGTGGCCCAGTGGTTTAGCGCCTGCCTTTGGCCCGGGGCCTGATCCTGGAGACCTGGGGTCGAGTCCCACGTCGGGCTCCCCGCGTGGAGCCTGCTTCTCCCTCTGCCTGTGTCTCTGCCTCTCTCTCTCTCTATCATAAACAAATAAATAAATAAAATAAATCTTTTAAAAACATTTATTTATTCATGAGAGACACAGAGAGAGAGAGAGGGGCAGAGACACCGGCCCGGGGAGAAGCAGGCTTCACGCGGGGAGCCCGACGCAGGACTCCATCCTGAGACCCCGGGATCACACCCTGAGCCAAAGGCAGGTGCTCAACCACTGAGCCCCGCCAGGCGGTCCAGGGGCACTTTCTGAACGTAGCAAATTATCATTCATCATTGAATGCAATTAAGAAAGTCGAGATGGTTGGTAATGCAACGGATCGGAACCACGAGTTAGGTCACAGGATCAACCGCAGGCGGTGCCAGTAACTATCATGACCTAATGCAGCGGCAGCATGGGTGCTTCATCCCTTGGAAGCCTGGTGACCCCTTCACGCGAACCCCGGACATTAAGATGTTGCTCAAATACCTTACGTAGTTGAGGGTTTTTTTGTTTTTTGTTTTTGTTTTTGTTTTTTTTTCCTCCCCCCTCTGTTTTTGTTTTTTTAAAGATTTTATTTATTCATGAGAGACACAGCGAGAAAGAGAGAGAGGCAGAGACACAGGCAGGGGGAGAAGCAGGCTCCGTGCAGGGAGCCCGACGTGGGACTCGATCCCGGGACTCCAGGATCGCACCCTGGGCTGAAGGCAGCGCTAAACCGCTGCGCCACCCGGGCTGCCCTGTAGTTGAGTTTTAAAGATTTTATTTATTTGAGAGAGAGAGAGAGAGAGCATGAGCTTGGGGCAGAGGGAGAAGCAGACTCCTCTCTGAGCAGGGAGCCCCATGTGGGGGGCTCGATCCCCGAACCCCAGGATCAGGACCTGAGCCGAAGGCGGATGCTTCACCGGCCGAGCCACCCAGGCGCCCCCGTAGTTGAGCCTTAAATGGAAAGCCTTAATTATTTCTGTGATTGTATTACCTATGAATACTCCACTTTAGGGTGCAGGAGATAAGGTGTATGTTATTGTTGCCATGGTAACTGCACTTAAAATGGCAGGCCGCTGCTTACTTGATTGAAAAATTGCTTTATTGCCATAAAAATCCCTCCATGTCATTTTCTCAGGTCCAGTAAGTCACTCCTCATGTAACATCACATAGTATTTTTGAGAAATACCAGAGGTTGTTACTATGAAGCACTGAAGTTCTTTTAAAGTCTATCATTGAAAAAAAATGGGAGTATTTCCACATTGCTTGTTTGTGTCCTTGCCATGTTTAACTGAGTGAAACAACCTGAACGGATTGTTTCTAGATCCTTGAGGGACCCAGGGATACACTGTAGTTGAGCTCAGGACGGGGTAGCTTCAGTGCACAGCTCCTGAGGCGGAGGCGCCCACTTTCCCTGGAGCCTCCCCAACACCTGCTTCCATCCGGACGCAGTGTCCTGCGGGTCCCCTTAGAGCCCGTCTGCCACCTAATTGACATTTTTTGGAGCTGGAACCTCCTTAAAGCACGCACATACCTGCCCACACCCACAAGTTAATAAACGAATATGAACTCAAGGGGCGCCCTACTAGGCCTTGGTTTCCGTGCAAGGGCCTGGGGTGGGTGCCCGGTGCCCGAGGGCCTCGGCTCCTCCTGTGTGGACTGGGCTTTGGAGCATCTGTTGGCCACTCCGTCTTTTTATACTTAGACTGTTTTTGCAAATGACTGAGGCTTCCAGAACATTTCAGATTCTGCCTAAGTGGAGAGTCACAATTTATGTAGACATATTCGTGCACAGATTGCATTCCCTATCCACCCTGGGGATATAACCATGTCCCTTTTTGGAGACAGAGGCAGTGACCATGCGGTCCCTCTCTTTTATACCCACCCATTCCAGAAACTTGGGGTGTCCTGTGAGCTGCTCTTTTTTTTTTTTTCCATTTCTGCCTCTCTGGAAATCTTTCATTAGCAGAGTGTTTGTATTTTTATGTGAGCATCTTTTTTTGGTGGCTCAAATAAGCTCCCTTGGTCAGTGAGAAGATAAAATTACAATTGGGAGCCGCAGGAGGCAGGTCTAGAGACTGCTGCCTTAGGTGCCCTTCCGGCTCTGTCCCCACGTGTCACATCGCCCCCCCTTGGGGTTGGGCCAGAGCAGCTGAAAATCCTGCTGGGCCTTTCAGAGCCCCTTAGGGGATGTTTAGGCGGCAGATGCACTTAATCGTTAGGTTCATTACAAATGCAAGAGAATAAGCTTTGACAAGGTTTTGAACTTGGGACAGAGGCACTTTATTTTTATGAATCAACTTGGTTTTCATGGAAATCCGAATATATGTGTGTATCAATGACAAAGAAATAGAGACCCCCCCCAACACAATCCCCCCCCCAGCACAATACATATACACATACCCATTTTATATAAAATGGATATGTTTTACATAACACGTGTGTGTAGACAGACATGCGTGCATATCCACATCACGTGTATAAGCTACATATCTGTTGTATACATACGTGGTATATACACATGTGTGCACACTTATATGATACATATACACACTTTGGGGGGAGGAACGATTTTCTACCCTTCGAGGCTCTTCAGGCTGCTTTAAGAATTAAGTTGACATGAAGCCAGTGAACAGGAGAAAAATCAAACCAAAGTTTAATATCATGTGTATTTTCCTTTTTTTTTTAATTTATTTATTTATGAGAGAGAGAGACACACACACACACACACACACAGAGAGAGAGAGAGAGAGAGAGAGAGAGAGAGAGGCGGAGACACAGGCAGAGGGAGAAGCAGGCTCCATGCAGGGAGCCTGAGGTGGGATTCGATCCCAGGTCTCCAGGATCAGGCCCTGGGCCAAAGGCAGGCACTAAACCGCTGAGCCACCCGGGCTGCCCTCATGTGTATTTTCCGTATACAGGAGACCCAGGAACACTGAGCAACTCCCCCAAATGGCTGAGGCCACCACCTTAAATAAGCATCTTCAGCCAAAGATGAGAGATTGGGCAGCCCGGGGGCTCAGCGGTTTAGCGCCTGCCTTGGGCCCAAGCCAGGGCCTGATCCTGGAGACCCGGGATCGAGTCCCACGTCGGGCTCCCTGTGTGGAGCCTGCTTCTCCCTCTGCCTGTGTCTCTGCCTCTCTCTCTCTGTGTCTCTCATGAATAAATAAATACAAAAAATCTTAAAAAAAAAAAAAAAAAGAAAAAACAAAACAAAAGAGGAGAGATGTCGCAGGTGGGGGACCCTGTTCTGGGAGGTCACCAGGCAAAGCACAGTAAACAAGGGTAGTGTTGTTATGCAGATTGATAAGAGTTTCTAGAGATTCAGTCATCCCCCCTTCTCCCCAGTGCCCCCTTACAGATGGAGATTTCCCTAACACATGTAAATATCCCTTACAAAAGGGTAAATTCTTGCTTTTCAGAGCTTCTCCTGTGTTTACAGTTTCTTAAAAAAAAAAAAAAAAAAAGGCAGCCTAAAATAATGTCAAAGAAGCCTATCTGGGGTTGGCACAATTTGCTTCCCTACAACATACGCACGTATAAAAGCTTCACTGCGCCCTTGCTGTGCGTAGGCTTTATTCTCAGTGCGTCACCTGTGTCACCCAGTGGAATCGCCACCATTTCACAGATACCACCACTGAGGTCACCGAGCCAGGAGGTGGCTATGCCCCTGTTTGGACCTGAGCACTCTGGCTTCCCCTCCGTCTTCCTCACCTCTTCTTGATGCAGGTGGTGCAGTCAATATCCGCTAATGGTAAGGTTGGTTTTGTCTGTTGGGTGTTGGTGCTTATAACCCCAAGGGACCTTCAGCTGGGTTGGGGGTGGACATGGAGAGTGCCCTTTCTCTGATTCATTTTCTTCTGCAGGTGCAGGAAGGGGGACAGGGAAACCTGTTGCTCATTTGTCCTAATGATCTCAATGGCGACACGCTTTTGATGATGGGTTAGGTTTTTAAAAGTGGTCACAGGGGCGCCTGGGTGGCCCAGTGGTTGAGAGTCTGTCTCCAGCTCAAGGCCTGGGATGGAGTCCCACATTGGGCTCCCCACAGGGAGCCTGCTTCTCCCTCTGCCTGTGTCTCTGCCTCTCTCTCTCTGTGCCTCTCATGAATAAATAAATAAAAACTTAAACATTTAAAAAAAGTGGTCACAGTCGACTGGGCCATTTCCAGTGAGAAAGATGAGTGACCCAACTGGAAGACTGCCATTTTGGAGACCCCATGAAAATAAGGTAAATCGCTTATCCTCTCTGAAGATACTTTGGAAGCACCATTGGATGCCACGTGACTTGGAAGAGCAGTTCTTTGTATACTTCTGTAATTATTTTTTTTTGATAGAGCAAAACATAATTTTGTTACTTTGTTATACTAATTAGCTGGGATATAGATTTATCTACTATAATGGAACAACCCCCCCCCCAAATATGAATGATAATGTGTGGGTACTAGAAGTTTTCAACCTTCTGATGTAAAAATCCCAGCTGGTATGGTGGGTCTCCTCCAAAAAGGGTTCAGAGGTGTAGGCTCTGTTCTATCATATTTAAGACTTGGCTTCCTTTTCGTGGTCCAAGATGGTCACTGCAGCTCCGGCCATCACCTTTGCGTTCCTGCTAAGAGGACGAGGAATAGGTTGGGCAGGCTTTCTAACGCCATTCTGTGGAAGTTGCATGTGTCACTTCCTTTCATATCCGCATGGCCAGAACTTAGTCATACGTCCACACCTAACTGCAAGTGATGCTGGGAAGCCAGCTAAAAATACTCTTACTGTAGAAGAAGAGGGCAATAGATAGTGGGGAAAACAGGCAGTAGTGTCTGCCATACTTATATATTAAAAGAAGTAAAATTGGTGAAAATGTATAATATAAACTTTCAGAGTTTTAAAAATCTCAAAGGTTGTCATAATTCAATTTTCCTTTCAGAATAGTGACACACTTGGCCATCCAGGCTTCATATTCCTATTATAAATATTTTTAAAAATCCGTGTAGCTGAAATTAGAACTATTACTACATCCACGATGGAGAAAAGGAGGAGCTTTTGGAGCGGTTGATAGGGTTAACACATTTTTGAATAGAAATGCTCTTGTTTTGTGAAATGTTCCAAAGTTAAGACTGTAAACAAGATAGAACAAGAAGATACTGCAATGTTTGTTAACATTGGAACACTATGTTAGAGGGTTGGCTCACCCCCTACTTTTGGTTCGCATTTTGGCCGGTGTAAATTGAGGAAGCACACATTTTATGAACATAAAATTATGCCATTTTGAAGTTGCCTCCAACATCGCGACGACCCTACCTCAGGGTCCGGTGTGGTGGTCTGGAGAGAACAGAAGGACTGGCCTCTCCTGGGAATACTAAGCGTCCCCCTAATGTTACAAGCATACAGCTTTCAGTGCTTCAACTTTGGATTATAAGTATTTAATACTTCTATCTAAATAAAAGTAAGCTAGATCCTCTGTTTTCCTCTCACTAATGTCAAAGATGGATCCAGTTGGGATCATGTTGCTGATCCCGTATGGGGTTTTGTTTGGGCCAAGATGTAGAAACAAAATGAATGGATGAGAAAGTGGGAAGTTTTCATCGTCCTCTTACAGTGACCATCTGGGGAGCCACTTTTAAATAATCCAAGCAGGACCAAGCATTGGAAGTCATGGCTCTGTGACGGTCTTAAAGTGCTCCCTCCTTCCACTGGTGACAGCCGAATTCTTTCTTTGTGTCTTCAGTCTCTTTTGCCTTCACGTTACTGGCTTCCCCATGTAGGTGATTTTTTTTTTTTTTTTTTAAAGATTTTTATTTGTTGGGATCCCTGGCTGGCGCAGCGGTTTGGCGCCTGCCTTTGGCCCAGGGCGCGATCCTGGCGACTCGGGATCGAGTCCCACGTCGAGCTCCCTGCATGGAGCCTGCTTCTCCCTCTGCCTGTGTCGCTGCCTCTCTCTCTCTCTCTCTCTCTCTCTGTGACTCTCATGAATAAATAAATAAAATCTTAAAAAAAAAGATTTTTATTTGTTTATTCATGAGAGACAGAGAGAGAGAGAGGGGGTAGAGACAGAGGCAGAGGGAGAAGCAGGCTCCATGTGGGGAGCCCGACGTGGGACTCGATCCCAGGTCCCCAGTATCACACCTTGGGCCAAAGGCAGACCCCAAACCGCTGAGCCACCCAGGTAGATGATCCTTCTAATTAAATGTTTTTTTCGAATATAAAAGAATACTGACCTCCTTCCAGTTGTGTCTGTCAAAAGGATTGCTTCAAAGGCATCTCTTCTGCTGCTTAATTGTATAAACTTTTTTTTTTTTAAGACTTTTTTATTTATTCATGAGAGACAGAGGCAGAGACCCAGGCAGAGGGAGAAGCAGGCTCCCCTCCGGGAACCCGATGTTGGGACTCAATCCCAGGACCCCGGGGTCACGCCCTGGGCTGAAGGCAGATGCTCCACCACTGAGCCACCCAGGTGCCCTGTATAAACTTCTTATAAACATGAATCCTAAAGAGCACAAGTAATGGGAGGGGGTCAGGTGATGGGGGCGGGGGGTTGCTGCAGCCTGTTTCCACAGCTCGATTTTAGATGCTAATAAAGCATTCTGTGTACACACTGTTTTCCACGGCTACAGGGTGACAGGGTGACAGCGGTGAAGTCTCTGGTTGGTTCAGCATTGCTTTGCTCCCTGAGCCATAGAGAAACTGCAGGGTTGTCTTTCAAGGAGAGCAGTGCATCGCAGCATTCGAGTGTGCAAGTAGGAGGCCAACATTTCGGATTTTATTCTTAGACTTCATATGGATGAGGCCTAGGGCTCTTTGGTAAGTTGTTGGTCTCCGCCTTGGCCTCGGCCTTCAGAGGCTGGGAAGGAAAATGAGGGCGGACAAGGAAGTCAGGGAGCCTCGGGGCAGGCTCCTGGTGGGCAAGTGTCCCAGTGGTTCCCCCCCCCCCCCAATCAGGACACCCTTCCCAGCTCTTGGGAGCCAGCTGCGTCCTCAGCGAGCGGGAGAAACAGGCAATGGCCTTTCCTCGGCAAATATTGCCCTTGACTTGACTCCATTTCGTGAGTCACCCGTTCCAGTCTCCAGCCGAGCCTGCCGTGCTGATTTTGCCGGGCAAAGACCCCGGGAGATCACGGAACTCCCGCTTGTGCAAACCCCAAGCCCCTCGCTGGCCTTTTATTTCAAAAGGGCTGGAGCCGGGCTGCTGAGCTGTTAAATGAGCCCGGAGGCCGAGCCTGGAAGCGCATTTGGTTTGCAAAATAATTGCAAGAGGCGAAAATGAGGGAGAAAATGAGGGACCTTCGTGGCCGGGGCCAGGCCGCAGTGCTTCCAATAGGATGGTCGCTAGCTATTTCCATTTGAATTCATTTAAATGCAATTAAATTCAGTTCTTTAGACACATTGGCCGCATTTAAAATGCTCAACAGTGACACGTGGCGAGGGGCTACCCCTCCTGGACGACAGCAATCTAGCGGTCACGTCCTTGCAGAAAGTTCTCTTGGCCAGTGCGGGCCTGCACGTAGGCCCCTGAGAAAGCCTGGTCCGGGTCGGCAAGGAGGCGGCTTGGGGCCGAAGCCAGCAGAGGATTCTGCTCTGAATCGAGCCTTAAAAGCGGTGCGGTGTTGGCTTCAGCGGACGTGCGGACGCCACAAGCACTCCTTCTGTGTGTTTGCGGGCGTCACGAGGCCCCCACGACCATCTGATGTCACAGCGCCGTTTTGCGGTGTAGAGCGGGGACTCGGGGCCCAGCCTGCCGGAGTTAGATTCCAGTTACCTAGCGGAGCGCCGCTCTGGGCCTGCACGGTCCACTCTGAAACACAGGGACAATGAAGTTTCTGTGAGATCGAGTGGTCAGTGGTTGTATTTGTATAAAGAGCACAGAGCAATACTTGGCTCACAGAAAATTCTCAGCTATTATTCTCATCATCATCCCCAATAACCTAAGCAGTCGATTAACACATATTTTGTATAGGTATTATATACTTCTTGAAGTATGCTAGAGAAGAGGACATGTTATTGAGAAAAATCATAAGGAAAAGACTACATTTCTAGCACTGTATTTAAAAAAAAAATCCCCGTATGAGTGCACCCCTGCAGTTCAGACTCCTGTTGTTCAAGGATCAACTGTGTTATTATTTCATATACAGAGAGTCTAAGGTGCCATCACGTGTTTTTTTGTTACAAATGATGTTTTCAGCTTGCTGGCGTGTTCTTTGTTCTTGTTTTTGTTTTTAACCTCTTTGCAACGTGTTGCTCTACCTGAATATAAATAGGCCACATTGTCCCTTCTCAATGCCGGTGTCGTCCTGCATTAATGAAGCCCGTTTGGAGAATACTTAGAACCGGCATTCTCAAGGTTCGTTCATTGATCTTTTAGCTGTATCATTGGTTCTTCTGAAAAGAAATTAAGGAGCTCGATGTCAATGCGGAGAAATTCTGGGAGCAGCTTCCCTCTCAGTGATATTTATGTTCTTATCTCTCCAGTTCCTTAGCTCGTGAAGTAAATCTCAAGGGCCAGTGTTCGGCTCCGAGAGGGTCTGTTGTACCCGCAGGTGGCTAGCATCTGTTGTCACTGGGCAGTTTGATGGAGGGAGGAGGGTCATGTCAAGATCCAGAACTCAGAGTCCACACTGTCTGGCCAGCGTTGACTCCCTGGTCTCCTTGTGGATAAAGAGAAGCAAATGCTTGCTCTGCGGTTCTCAAACCCAGCTGCGTGCCGGAACCACCAAGGGAGCTTGAAAAATGCGGGTGCCTACATCCTACATCCTGCATCCCCAGAGACTCTGCTGTAATGGACTTTTAAGCTCCATCGGTGATTCTAAAGTGCAGCCAAGGGTTGAGAACCACCAGGCCAGCCTCTACCTGGTGAGATGCAGTGGACGCTTTTCGAAGCGTGGCCCAAATGTTGCTGGTTAATGAACCACTCCGGCCTGGATGCAGGTAGCTGCTGGATTTTCACAGGGTCCCATCTAGTTCCTCATTTTTTTTAAAGATTCTATTTATTTATTCATGAGAGACACACGGAGAGGCAGAAACACAGGGAGAGGGAGAAGCAGGCTCCCCGCAGGGAGCCCAATGGGGGATTCCGGGATCACGACCTGAGCCCAAGGCAGATGCTCAACCGCTGAGCCACCGAGGCGTCCCTAGTGACTCATTTTTATCAGTGATACAGGTCAGATTCCCAGACGTCAGGGATAGGCTGGAAGGAGAGGGTCAATGTTAGGTGACAGGTGCCAAAGACATTACTGACCAGTTAGAGGGAAGGATGGGTGAATCGAAGGGGATGTCAAAGAGGAAGGAATTTGAAACCCTATAGTTGCTGTAGATCAAGCCAAGTGAACGTGTGTAGGACGCAGGAGGCTTGGACTAACAGCCGGGGATGGGGTTCGGTTGGCTGACAGCTACAGCGTTTAGAAGTACACACTTAGGAATCGGTCCTGTGTTTGAATCCTGCTCCACTGTTTCCTCCTGGGTGATCTGGAACATGTCCTATAGCCCCACTGGGCGGGCCTCAGTCTTCACCATGTTGAAGGACAAATCAAAGGCACCTACTTCGCTCGTCACTGTGAGAATGAAGTGTCATATGATGTATGCGGACTGTGAGCGCAGCGCCTGGCCCATAGTAAGTGCTCAGTAAATACACGATTAGCACCAGAATGACCTTCCCTGTCATCCGTGTGATGAGTCTGTCCAGAGAGCCAGCGGTGTCGGCCCCTGCAGGGACATAGGTATCTGGGCGTGGGGCTTGTTAGTAATTGTGACCAATATACCGTCCTAATAGAAGACATACTAGGGGAACCAAAAAAAAAAAAAAAACTAGGGGAACCTGGGGTGGGTATATGGGAGCTCTTTGTACTGTCTTCACGCTCACTCTCTATCTAAAACTGTTCTAAAATAAAAAGTTTGTTTAAGAAAGGTATTGCCAATGTGGTACTTGTTAAACGGGAAGGCGATTTATTTATTTTTCAACACCCGTTTGTGTGCCAACTCTGCTCTCAGTAAATGGGAAGTTTATCCCTTTCATAAAGAACCAGGATGTTTTTGTTTTAAATATTTCTGGAGCAGAGATTTCTGAGATCTATTTTCCATATGCATGGGGAGCCACATTTGGCCCGTTTAAGATTTTTGTTTATTTTGAAATAGTTTTAGAGAAACGGTGTAAAAATAGTACAGAGTTCCCGTACACCAGTCAGCAAGCTTCCCCCGGCACGAATCGTCCAGGTCGCCCGAGTGCGATGGTCCCAGAAAGTCCAGGTGGGCACCCTCCTTACCCGCAACCAAACCCCGGCGCCCTCTTTCTGTTGCGGATCCAGTTGGGGAGCCCACGTGGCAGTTTGTTAGGACATCTCCTTAGTGTCCTCCTATTTGTGATGGCTTTTCAGCTTCCCTGGACTCTTGGGCAGCGGACCGGTCACACGCCTTGTAGCGTGTCCCTCAATTCCGGCTCATCTGATGCTTTCCCGTGATCAGCTCGAGGTCGTGCACTGGGGGGAAAATAGCACAGGGTGCGACATGTGGTCGCCCTTTGCTGTGTGTTCAGGTCGAGGGCGTGTGCCATCAGCGTGTTGCTGCTGATAATGCCTCTCCTTGGCTTGGTGAGGGGGGCATCTGGGGATTCCGATCTTTTTTTTTTTTTTTTAAGTGATTTTATTTATTTATTCATGAGAGACAGAGAGAAAGAGAGGCAGAGACACAGGCAGAGGGAGAAGCCGGCCCCATGCAGGGAGCCTGACGTGGGACTCGATCCTGGGTCTCCAGGATCATGCCCTGGGCTGAAGGCGGTGCTAAACCACTAAGCCACCGGGGTTGCCCCCATCATTTTTTTTTTTTTAAGATTTATTTATTTATTTATTCGTGAGAGAGAGAGAGAGAGAGAGAGAGAGAGAGAGGCAGAGACACAGGAGGAGGGAGAAGCAGGCTCCATGCCGGGACCCTGACGTGGGACTCGATCCCGGGACTCCAGGATTGTGCCTTGGGCCAAAGGCAGGCGCTAAACCGCTGAGCCACCCAGGGATCCCCCCCTCCCCCCATCGGTTTTTATAAGCATCTTTGATCACGGGCACCGCTCCCGGGCCGTGCTACAACGTGGGGACGAGGCCGCAGGAATTAGGCCCCGAGCATTAAAGTGGTTTCAAATAGCTGTGCTTTCTGTGTGTAATTTTCGTAATTTTCTCCCTTTAATCTCATTTGTACTCTCAGTGATGCCTTCTCACCATTTTCTATCTGTTGATAAAGCAGATAATCAAGCCGGCAAAATTGTACGTAAAGTAAAAATGAATAAGGGCCTATAAATCAAGACTTGAGAGGGTCCCTGGAAAATGAAGTACCCGAGCTCAGGGGTATTCAATGAAGCTGGTCCTCCCCCGCCACCCCAGCTGACTTGAAGAAGGAAGTGCAGTGGTTCAGAGTCCATCTGAAAGTCAGGCAAATGTGGATTTGAATCCTGGTATCGCCCCTCACTAACAAACTGTATTCGGCTTCTCTAGGCCACAGTCCCCCCCCACCCAGAAAACCTCCCCTGGCCTGTTGTGAAGAACCAGATAAGAGGTAAGGCATGTGCCAGGCACCGTGTCTGGACCCGGGAGAGGCCCTTATAAAACTCAGCGGCCGCTTGGACCTCATCAGGGCTCTTGGGACCCCTCAGGGGTTGACGGAGCACGGAAAGGTAAACAGTTAGCTTGTGTCCTAATTAACCTGCAAGTGGGTTGTGGAACCAAGAGGAGACAAGGAAGCAAAGTCAGCAGACTCTTCAGTACATTTATTCTCACCCATCGAAGCGCAGTTACATCATTTTCAAGTTAGTGGCCTTACTTTTATGACCGTTGTTCCAGCATCTTCCTGGGGATGACGGTGAAACACAGAAGGGTATCTCTTCCAGAACTACCACATAACTTACTAGTGAAACAGTGACATACTGGGCTTAGCTTTATTAAAGTTGTTCTGTGGCCTCAAGAGATGTGGCGAGGAACGTGATCATAGGAAAGAGTTGATGAACTTGGGTGGTGATTTTCTATCCCAACAGCTGTTCTGTTCTTGGAAGTACTAGATATTTCTAATGGATTTGATCCTAAGACGTGAACGACATTAGGTTGGACATTTCTTCAGAGAAAAAAACAAAAACAAAAACATAAAAATGCTAGATTTGCCCTCTTTCTGGGAAGGTGGGGTCCGGCTAGGTGTGGTTTGGAAAAGATAAGAATTCTGTGATGGCCTGCTACAGCCAGTTGAGTTTAAAATCTCCCGCGATCGTAAAGTGTTATTTCATACGAAAACCTTTTATAGTTTAGCTCTATGAAAAATGGTTCATTTTTAATAGGAATCAAATCTTCAAGACATGGTGGCAAACAGAATCAAACTGAGCTCTTGCCCCGCTCCCCCCCGCCCCGGCAGTAGGGACATGGTGTCCTAGAAACAGCCAGACCTATACTAGGTTCCATTTTAGGCCTGAGCCTCCAAAATGGGTCTTTAGAATTAAATTTGGCTATTAGCCCAGATTTACTCAAATTTTTAACAAGCGCTGCTTTGTATTTCAGCATCACCCCCCCACACCAGTCCCCAACTTTGTAACAAGTTAGGGGAGGGGAAGTGGGAGGAGGCCCTCAAACAAAAAACAAAAGCAGCTGCTGGAGAGAAAAACCCAGTGAAAGGGGATGAAGAAAAATGGTTCTGCTGCAGCAGCTGCACGAATGATCAAAAGAGGAAGCCCTCGCTTTGCATTTGATCGCTCTATAAAGTTTTTTTTTTTTTTTTTTGAAGGCTATAGATGGCCTTTATTTGGGGAGAAATAAAATGAAGAACGTGTGCGAAGCTGGTGGACGCACGCGTCCGCGAACCCGAGCGGGGGCCCCGGGGACTCCGGAGTCAGCCCGGCCCTTGCGTCCCTTCAGAATTTCCACCTGTCGCACGGTCGTCTGTGTCAAGATGAGTTCCGAGGTCTGCTTTGTGCCAGCTTGTGCTGTCCCCTTGTCTCACGACGGAGCACAGAGCCGGCTCAGGCCACACCTTCTGACATCCAAGACTTAGGACAGGTTGCGAAGTTTCACGTAACGAGTCCACACGGTACAGAGCTGGGCAAGCTGGGCAGGCTGGGCAGGCGGGCGGGGGCCTTGAGCTGCTCCCCGGGACACTCTTGTTTTTAATGATTTTATTTATTTATTCATGAGCGACACAGAGAGAGACACAGAGGCAGAGGGAGAAGCAGACACCCTACGGGGGGCCCGATGCGTGACTCGATCCCAGGACCCTGCGATCACGCCCTGAGCCGCAGGCAGATGCTCAACTACTGAGCCACCCAGGTGCCCTCCTGGGACACTCTTGTGACTGCAAGTTGCATATATGGCTGGTCCGAAAAACCAGAATTACCTGGGGCCACAAGGAAGAGGCAGAGTCTAGCTGGCGGAGACCGCTCTTTCCTGGAGGTGCTCCATCCCGGGTGCTTGGGTACTTGTGCATTGTACGAGGGAGCCCCGCCTGAAAGGTCATCTTATCACAGTATTTAGGGAGTATTTCATGGCAGCCGTGGAGTCCAAACAGCTCCAAAGAACCAACACAAATTCTTAATAGAGCCACGTTTGAGGACAGGGTGATGTGGTTTTCTAAAGGCCAGAGCGCCTCCTTGCAGTAAAACACATTTTGATTTTTCTGGAAGGTAGAAGCAGGCCCGGGCTGCAGGAAGCCTGTTCTGGCCTCACTCTGTCTCAGACCCAGAGATAAGCTTCTTGTGCAGAGAGACCCGGAGACCTTGAGGATGGGTGAGGCATAGTCAAGCCTTAAAGATCTGCTTAGAATCTTCTGTCCCCTCTGCCAACTCCAGAGTGTCTGGCCTGAACTGCGGCCTGGCCCCAGACATACATACATACATACATACATACATTCATTCATTCATTCATTCATTTATTTATTTATTTTTATTTATTTTTTTATGATAGTTACACAGACTGTGAGAGAGAGAGAGAGAGGCAGAGACACAGGCAGAGGGAGAAGCAGGCTCCATGCACTGGGAGCCCGACGTGGGATTCGATCCCGGGTCTCAAGGATTGCGCCCTGGGCCAAAGGCAGGCGCTAAACCGCTGCGCCACCCAGGGATCCCTATTTTTTAGTTTTTTAAGATTTTATTTGAGACACACACACAGACACAGAGAGAGAGAGAGAGAGGCAGAGACACAGGCAGAGGGAGAAGCAGGCTCCATGCAGGGAGCCTGACATGGGTCTCGATCCTGGGTCTCCAGGATCAGGCCCTGGGCTGAAGGTGGCCCTAAACCGCGGAGCCACCCGGGCTGCCCACCCCCCCCCTCACCCCCCCCCCCCCCCCCCCCCCCCCCCCCCCCCCCCGCTCCAGACATTTAGAGAATTCCCAGCTCACGGAGTCTGTGTACCACAGGGATCGGCAAACTGTTTCTGGAAAGAACCAGATAGTCTGTCACAGCTCCTGAGCTATGCTGTCAAAGCGCGAAAACAGCACGATTTGGAAATGAATGGGTGTGACCCGGTGCCAATAAGACTTTATTTACAAGAACAGGCAGCGGGCCGGATTTGGCCTCCGGTGGAGCTTGCTGAGCCCTGGTCTAAAGCAAGGGCTTCTAAAGGGCTCCACCCCCCTCCAGGGGTGCTCTGGGGACAGGACTCAGAAGGAATTGGAATAGGGGGAAAATACACTTGTGTTTTCACTAACCTGCAATGAAAACTTAGCATCTGTTTTCTTATGGATGTGGGCAAGAAATCACGGGGACTTCAGCAGTTCCTGCGACTTTGTCAGCAACAGAGAGCACAGATCTATTCGTATTTCATTATAGTTGCGGCAGAGATCTCAGAATACTGTTCCAGTCATCACTACTTTGAAACTGTATATTATGCCCTCGGCAGCGTTAATAAAGGACATACGTATTATACAGGTCTATACGGTTACCTGTTATGTGGTTACATATATTTCAGATTTTTAAAAAAGATTTTCCTTATTTATTCATGAGAGACAGAGAGAGGCAGAGACACAGGCAGAGGGAGAAGCAGGCTCCCTGCGGGGGGCCCGATGCGGGACTCGGTCCCAGGACCCCGGGATCACGCCCTGGGCCAAAGGCAGACGCTCAACCGCTGAGCCACCCAGGCGCCCTAAAGTTTTCAATTTTGAAAGATGTACTTCAGTTTAATGCACTTTCTTCCAAATCCTCTGTTTTCTTTCATGCAGTAAGCACATTATTCTGAGAAGGGTGTCCAGAGGGTGGAGGCGATGGCCAAGGGGGCAGAGGCTCCATCCGGGTGCCGCGTCTCCGAGGACCCACTTGTGACGTGATCCCGCCCCTCTGCTCCCAGCCACTGGGGGGCGCTCGTCTCCTGCTCGGCCTCAGCCCTGGCCCGCCCAGCCTCAGGCCCAGACACTCACATGTGGCTCCACCTTGTGATCGGGTTGTATCCCTCGGTCTCTGTTTCCGGCCTGGGCCTAGTGACCGTCCCTTTGTCCCCTCGGAGACCCAGTGGGTCTGTGACGGCTTTGGGGAGGGAGCCGCTTCTCCCAGCCCTTGGGCGGCCTGCACAGGTACGGCGGGTCGGTGATGGTGACCTTGCTCCTCGCTGCCAGCTTCGCCCTGCCCTGGCAACGTGTCACCGCGCACGAGCCCGGGGGCACATGCCCACCTTTCTAGTCCGCTAACTGCCCGCTCTGGGCAAATGCCCGTATTTATTCTGTCTGCGCTTCAGTTTCCGTAGCGGGCATTGCACTTAGTGACGCCGGGACAAGCGCCTGGCGCGGGCCTGGAGCCCGGCAGGTGTTCAGTACCTGGCAGGTGCCGCGCGCCCCGGCTGGCCGGAAGCTGCCGACTTGGACTTCGCCCACCGCCCCCCGAACCGCGGAGATGCCCGGGAACCCCAGGTGGAAGACCAAGGCACCAGGCGTCTGGGCCGCCGAGTCGAGGGGCTTTCACCCTGCAGAGGCCCGTGGGCAGCGACGGGCGCGAAGGGGACCCCTTGGACGGAGTGGCCAGGACAGAGGCGGGACAGCAAGGCCGTCCCATTCGGGGATCCCTTCACGAGGTCCCCGTCGGTGAGCTTTGGCCCTGACGCCCACCACGGGTCGTCTGCGGTCATTTCTGGGAACAGCTGTCCGGCCCCAGGGAGCCCTGGGGTGCTTCTAGGATCACCTGGTAGAGTCACACTGTGGGGCGACCCTGTAGTCCCAACTGGGTGCCCTCACTTGAGGCTCCTTCCATCTCCATGGAGCCTGATCCTTCGTAGTTTTTCTGCGTGCCTGGGTCGTGTGAGCCTCCTGGGGTCCACCGTGTGGCGCCGCCGCCCACTGGCTGGAGGGGAAGGGGGGACCCCACGGCCTTTGACCTTTGGGATTGTCGAGGCTGTCTGGATCAAGAGACCGGCTTCTCTGGGATTGGCTTGGCGCTTGGGTGTGAGTGCGGGTCGCGAGCCCTGACGAGGGCCGGAGGCGCGTCTGGTGGCCGACCTGATGTCCTGTCAGCTTCGGGGCAGCTCTTGCGGGTGGGAGCCTGGGGGCCGAGCGGGAGGGGTGGGGGACGAAGGGGGGCAGGCCTCGGTGGTAGCCCCGCGACTTCTCCTGAGCACTCCCGGCCCTGGGCCAGCTGCTCCCCTCTGCGTGCGGGAGTGACCTCGCCCCAAGGGGGCCGCCCCGGCCTTTCTGTCACCCGGGGGGGGAGGCCTTCTGTCTCCAGCTACAGTGGCAGAAACGGTCAAGGGAGATAATGAACCAAATGCCCAAATCATTTAAATCCACATTTATGGACTCGCCTGTAATGCTCAGTTGAGGAGAAACATTTATTTTTCAGGCCTGGAGGATTTCCTGCTCGCTTTTTGAAGGTACTTAATGTCAATTATGACATGGGATCCTATTTGTGTTCCTACTAGGAAGCTCCTGCTGCCGGGGTGGTGGACCGAGCCCACCAGGGAAAACACCCCCTTGGGTTCCTGTCACACAGTCAGCTAATTTTCTGCCTCCACTAATAGCCTAGTGATCGTAGACGAACTCTGAACTCAGGCCAACAGATGATGAGTCTTGATAAAACAAGTGTATACCTCGTCGCCTTTTGCTTCTATGTGACACTTAGCAATTCTTTTTCGAAAATAAAACTTAAAGGGCGTCTGGGTGGCACAGCTGGTCGGGCGTCTGCCTTCGGCTCACATCATGATCCCGGGGTCCTGAGATCGAGTCCCAGGTCAGGGTCCCTGCTCAGCGAGGAGTCGGCTTTTCCCTCTGCCCCTCACTCTGATTCTGCTCGCTTGCTCTCTCTTTCTCTCTCTCAAATAAATAAATAAAATCCTTTTTAAAAAAAAAACACCCTTAAAATCAGAGGTCATTTAATGAGTTTCCAATGGGAAATAAAATCAGTAGGCAGGCTTCGGCCTTCAAAGCGTCTCTTTCGTAGTTGGGAAAGCTTTCTAGGGTGTGGGTCGCAGTAATGGGTTGAATGGAGGGAAGTGGTAAGGAGAATTCGCTGAGTTCACAGCCGAGTTCTTGTGGTCTGTGTCCATCTTCAGGTACAAGTGCGTGTTCTCTGCTCCAGAAGCAGATTTGAATGTGGAGTCCCCAAAACACGCAAGCCAAATTCTTTTGGAGTTTGCAGTGCTGACCCTGTGTGTCTGGCTGGACTTTGGGAACAAGAGGTCCTTATTCCTGGCAGGGTTAGGGAAGAACGAAACCATGTCAGATGCTCCGAAACTCCCTCAAACACCATAAAGGCCGTGACAGGAGGAATGGATTGAGCAAGAGAGTTTTTATAGTCTCAGGAGATTGCATCTTCTTTTTAGACCAGGAAGTGGGACCTTCTGCACTAACCCAAGAAGCCAGGGAGACGCAACCTAGTAGTCCTTTTTTTTAAAAAAAAAAAAAAAAAAAAAAAAAAAAAAAAAGGTTTTTATCTATTTATTTGGGAGACTGAGTGAGTGAGAGAGAGAGAGCACGAGCAGAGGGAGAGGGAGAAACAGGACCCCCCCACCCCCACCCACTGGCTGAGCAGGGAGCCTGATGCGAGGGCTCGATCCCAGGACCCTGGGACCATGACCTGAGCCGAAGGCAGACGCTTAATGGACTGAGTCACCCAGGTGCCCCAGAAGCTAGTAAAATCTTGAGGGAGGAAATGAAATTTTCTTTGGATCAGTAGAAGCTGCTGCTTTGCACCACGTCTTACTGTGTCTATAAACTACCTTAGTGTTTGGAGTGTTTATTTTCTGTTTCCCCAATATTTTGCTTAAAGATTTTATTTCATTATTTATTTGAGAGGGAAGAGAGCAGGGGGAGGGGCGGAGGGAGAGGGACAAGCCAACTCCCTGCTGAGCACAGAGGCCCCTGGGGGGCTCGATCCCACGACCCTGAGATCAGAACCCCAGCCAAAACCAAGGGTCAGATGCTTAACCCACTGAGCCACCCTCTGCGTTTTCATAGCTGTCTCAATGACCATTTATTTTATGCCAAGTCAGTAGAATAAAGGATGTTTTCGACATCGTGTTCCTTAGCTCTTGGAAGGGTAAGGATTATGCTTCCTTCGTGGTTGTGTGTGGGTCTGTAACCAGATTCAGATTTACATTCCACTGATAGTTTTCAAACACTGGCCTAGGTAATTTCAAGATCTGTTATCCCCTCTGCTCCTCAGAGCAGCCTTAGCTTAGGGGTAGGATGATGGGGCCCAGGGAGATGAAGGGGTGTGTCACAAGTCACCGAAGGGTTTGCATACAGACTCCTCTCTGTGAATCTAGAACCCTCTCCATGGCTGCCTCCCTCGTTCGGCACATTGTGTTACTTTTGTGAGTTCTCGAACCCTGGAATCTCTGGAATGATGCGAAACGCTATTACTTGGAAGCATTGTCAGAAAGTGGGCTGGACATGTCTGGAGGCTTCACACTGGTTGATGGATCTGACTTAAAATATCTTTCAGAAGAAAACTCCCTTAGTTTCATACAACATCCAGGATTGAGAAGTTAAACAGTCTCAAATACAGTCCGTTCTGCTGTCTCTTGTTTGAAGCTACAAATGTGTTCCAATGAGATTGATCTATTAGGGGGACAATAATAATCGCCTTAAGAGGTGAAGTAAAATACTTGTATTTCTTTCTTTTTTTTCTTTTTTTAGTAGAGGCTGGGAAGGGGGAGAGGTGGGGGGGGGGCAAGAGAGAGAATCCCAAGCAGGCTCCATGTGGAGCCCGATGTGGGGCTCGATCTCATGACTCCGAGATCATGACCTGAGCCAAAATCAGGAGACTCAGGGCTCAACTGACTGAGCCCACCAGGCGCCTCATGCTTATAGTTGTAGCTCTTAATCCTTCAATGTGTGTCCCATGATGCTACCATTTTTATTAGGTTTCTATCTTTTTTTTAATGTGTCATTGATGACATTTCTGAGTATTGCATCGCGAACCCCATTTCCCCCCATGAGCCCTGTGTTTTTTATTGTGTTTTTGCAAAAAGCGATGATTTGTTTGGACTGCCTCTGTGGCAGTGGAGCACAAGGGACTGTGCAAACCTTCTGTACTTAACCTTCCATGGGACTTCGCCCTATCAAATCAGTTATTTTGGAGCTGAAAATACTTTATAAAATTATTTACTCAAGTTCTATTTTGATTTGGAATCCGGATAAGAAGGGATAAATTTATTTGCCAAAGCCCCCCAAATTAATGACATTAAAAAAAATCTTACAACCGGAGAGGGCCTGGGAATCTGCATATCCAACAAGCTCCCAGATGCTGCTGGTCCTGGGCCCACACTTGGAGCAGTAATAGCCTAAGAGAACACAAAGGTGGTTATAAAGGGTCTTTAGACTATTCCCAGAATTCCAGAAAGTCTAAATCGGTGGTTCTCAATTGGGGGTGATTGGTTCCGCAGGGGCCACGTGGGATTGTCCCATTAGGGTTGGCACTTGCATGTACTGGGTAGAGCCCAGGGATGCTGCTACACATCTTACGATGCACGGGATGGCCCCCAACCCCAGAGAATTTTCTGGCCTTTAAATAGGATACCCTTGCCTAAGGAAACGACACACTCTGCTCCAGGAAGGCAGCACAGGCTCCTACGAATGGCCCCTCTCCTTGACAAGAGTGATATTAACGTGGCATGGCAACACCAAATAGTTTGTGGTGGTCGAGCACTGCCGTTGGCATTAATAGATACCTCTAATCACTTTAACACGGGGCAGGAAATTAAGGGTGATCTAAAGAAATGCAGTTAAGTAGATTAAAGGAAAACACTTGGAATCTTGCGGTCTACAGGGAGATCTCCATGTTCGTGTGGCAGGAGACCCCGCTGGTGGAAGGGTGCGATGGCCTGCATCTGGTGGAGTGTGAATGTGGTGGGCTGCTGGCTCGGCGGTGCACGCTTGGCCGCCCCTGTTTATTGGAGAGTTACATGAGTGAGCCCATCTGGACGTTTCTGGGACAGACTTGGGACATTCCTTTGGATTCTTGACTATGACTTGCAGCTGGGTAGGAAAGTGGTGCAGTGTTATCCACAGATTGAAGACTCTTTAACAATAGAAATAATTCACTGTGGAAGATTTTCCCCACGAGAGGGTAACACACACTGATTGATGCAGGGGTCTAGGTATGCTTATTAACAAACTAGCCTTGTTTCATGGGATGTATATGTGGCAGCATCTGGATTTTTATATATTTTTTAAAGATTTATTCATTTATTTGAGACAGCACATGAGCAGGAGAGGGAGAGAATCTCAAGCAGACTCCATGCTGAGCGCGGAGCCCAACGCAGGGCTCGATCTCACAACACTGAGATCACGACCTGAGCTGAAACCAAGAGTCTGACACTCAACCCACTGAGCCACCCAGGCACCCCTGGATTTTTAAATGTAGTAATATAATCAGTTTGTCTTTCAATCATTTTAAACAACAAGAGCAAGAGATAAAGGTAGCTCATGTGAGAATGGGTTATTTCAAAGTTCTTCTCTGTCAAGTGTAATTTTCCATTTGGGCTAAAAGAATTTTAATATTATGCAATTTGCTCCTGTGAGGGATTTGTAAGTTTACTCTAACATAGAGTCTTTTTTGGAAGAGGACTTGATAGTTAGCTCATGTGAACTGAATAACACCCGTCCACTTCTAGAAGGGAGAAAAGGTTTGTTGGGTCTTTTAAGGTGATTTTAAAACTTGGTGACCCAGAAGAAGAGAAGCATCTGAAACATACAGTTCTCACAAATTCCAAGGTGGCTGGAATTTTGTAGACCGAGCTCAGCTGTTGGGGAAGAATTGTTGAGCCTGCATGTTGTATGTACTTAAGACCAGGATATCCAGACTTTTTCCTACAAGTAAAAACATGTCTGCTGAACAGTTGACTTCATCATCTGGAATAAATGTTCCTTAGTTTTTGTTCCCACTCGTAGAATCAAATTAATCAGCCAAACCATCACAATTTCTCTTGTTTAATTTTTAAAATCTGAGACTACCCTACTCTCTGCCTGTCTCTATGTAATTCCTCTGTTAGAGTGAACGGGATGAAATTGCCAACATGTGACCACTTTTTTCGCGTCCGGAATCGGCAATCGTGTATGGTTCAGTCTAATATTTAGTAATGTACTTTAAGTCTTGTGTTAAAAATAGCTTATAGGGCACCTGGATGGCTCAGTTGGTTAAGCTGCTGCCTTCAGCTCAGGTCATGATCCCAGAGTCCTGGGATGGAGCCCCACATCGGGCTCCCTGCTTGGTCTGCTTCTCCCTCCCCCTCTCCCTCTCCCTCCTCCTGCTGCCCCCCCATGTGTCCTCTCTCCTTCACTCTCTATCAAATAAATAAAGAAAATCTTTAAAAAACATGGCTTATAGAAGCACAAGGAGTAAGTAACATGTAGGTATAATGTGTGTTTTTCTGAATAGCTGGCTCTGCCTGTTGTGTTTTTCATCTCTGTATGGGGTATGGTTTCACACCAGTAACACCTTTCAGTTAGGGGTGGCACTTGAAACTTCACAATGCGTGAGTCACAGTACTTCCTTCTGTTATTTTCCAGGCATACAGAGAGGTCTCATTTCTCTTAACTTTTAAAATGATGAACTACTTATCTTCTAGCTATATATATATATATATACACTTTTAAATTCTTGTTCATAAGCACTATATTTAAGATTAAAAAAATAACCCTAATTGTATCTCACCATTTCTGTTCCATCAACTGGACACTAATATCTTAAGATATTGACAGCTATTCCCGGAGGAAAAATGGGGATTTTGAGGTCACAGAACTTTCTGGAACACTGAGATTTAAAAAAAAAAAAAATAGTTGCTTCGCTGCTAATCTTCTAAAGTCCGTTACTAATTTCCATGGTAGAGATATAAATTGTGTCATGTTTCAAAGATACTTAACTGTGGAATACATATTAACATCTCTCGGAATTTGCAGTCCTCCTTATACAGCCTGGAAAATCCTGCTCCATGCTAGTCACTTTCCAGAAAGGTTTGTTACTAATTGGCTACGATTTTGTCCCCCCAGATGATATGTTTTTTTTCCCCCAGCTTTTGCTCTGTTCCAAAATACACATGGGCTTGACCTAAGAATTTTGCTAAAGGAATATTATTCCCCTCCAGGGAAATGAAAGCAGCATGTTTCAGCACAAGTTTAGACATCTTAAAACAACTAAAAGTGGAAAAAAAAAAAAAGGACCAGATTATTATGATGTTGTGCAGAAATTAGATTTGCAGGTTTAACAGTGGCCATTTTCAATGCCCGACTGTAGGCCGGGTCATAGCAGGGAGAGGGTAAGGAGCTTATTGGGCCCTCTGGGCTGTTGTGATTATGTGGGTATATTTAGAAGCTGTAAAGAAAGCAGAGAACATCAGCCAAGATGCCCCAGTGGACACTCTCAAATTAAGATCTCCCTTTACGAGAAAAATCCCCAAAAGAAAATATTTGCGTGGCAAGTTACGACGAGCTCTTTTCTCACCAAAATGTTGTAACATTTCAGGGAAAGCATGACTGCAACTCGCTTGCTGTTGTCCTATATGTCCCTGAGGGTTGAGAGGTTGTCCCAGAGGATGGGGTCAGGGGGAGCATACGGGGAGGCCTGCTTTGGCTCTCTGCTTATACAAACCTCCACGCTTTAGCCACTTTATACATTATTTCCTTCAAATAGGTTAAAAGCCTCAGATTTGTTTTGTTGCAGATGCAAACTATAAAATATAAGGTGGTTCCAGAGCAAATCACCTTCCAGAAAAGAACCCAACCCTGTATTCCTCACCAGCTGTTTGATCTGCTGTTTACTCCCATGAGGTTTTACGGATTTTTGTTCGATGTCAATAATCGGTGGCAAATGGGTATGAAGCTGTGATTTAGTTTAAGGTAAAAACTTACAGTAAGATACCTCTATGATCCAGCTATTTCAGACGAGTGTGCTAAATTAGGAATATTAATTTCTAACCATAGGACAAATGAGATAGACACTTGAGGTCCATGGATGAAAGGAGCTGCCTTCTACAAATTCACGTAGATCAAGTTTGGGGAGGCAGTTGTGTGATAAACTTTTACCATCTAGCTTCCGATTAGCGAGATTTCACAGTATTTTGTCCAAATTTACCGTAGTAGCATAGCACAGTCCACCCCCCCTTTGGTGCCAGAGTAGGGGTTTGCTTTGGAGAGGAAGGTGGCTGTGAGGCACACTCGTTTAATCTGTGGGTTTGCTTAAAGGCTTAGTGGGCAGAGATGTTTTTTGGGTCACCTGGGGGCGGGGGGGAATCAGAGTGGCCAGGCACTGCTGTCTCCACTACGTGCTGTGGCAAAACGGTGTCCCCTGAGATGTCCTGGAGCGAGAACCCCTCCCCAAGTGACAGTGAGTTTCCGTCTTGGAACCAGCTTTATTTCTCCCTGGGGAGGATCCAGGCCCCACGCCAGCAAGTTCTCCTGACGAGGTCCCTGAGCCCTACAGGGTTGCAGCCTGTCACTTGAGATCTGCAGGCGTGTTTAGGGCCCCAGGGAGAGGAGGAGAGAGACCTCGGGCGGGGGCAGATGCTCCTCTTGTGCAGCCTCCTGATGACAGAGGCATATGTGCACCGTGCTCCGTCACCCTCAGCAAGTGCAATACACCGGCTCTGTGCAGAGTGGCCCTGCGTGGAGCTCGTGGGGGAAAGTAACTACACCAGCCAGTAGGGGACCCCTGGGGTACGAGCCTTTGCTTGCAGAGTGTTCAAAACCCTTGGCTCTCCAGGGACCAGTAACCAAAGCGCACGGCCCAGAGTGATCCCGGGTTCCCTCCTCTCTGCCTGCCTCTTTTTGGCCATCAGGTCGAGTGTGACCATTGCTTTTGCATTAGGATCGGCCCTCAGATACAGAGTGGGGCTCAGAAAAGAAGGGAAATTTAGGCTGGTACGTTTCAGAATTCATCATCAACTCCGTTATGCGTCGGTCAGAGAGAAGGTGGAAGCCAGCATTCGACAGAAGGGATGTGGTGTTGCTGTCGATTCAGTAAGTGTGGCCTGCATGGGGTCCCACTCTAGCTGGGAACTCAGTTTAAGCTAGGAGGGAAATGTGGTTGAGAAACCCAGATAATGCTAAGCCTTTCACATGGAGTTCTCAGATACAAGATCCTGAGGATCCTTGAGACCATGTGTTAGAAATGCGACACTTAGAGTGAAAAATCTTTAACTCGGGAGAAGTTAGGAGAAACACAGGCTGCCCACTCAGGTATGGCGTTTGGGGGGCACATCTGGTTATAAAATGGCCATCTGGATCAGCAGTTGGCAAACTATGGCCCACGGACCAAATCTGGCCTGCCACCTGGTCTCGACCGGCTTACAGGTTGAGGGTGGTTTTTATATTTTTAAGTGGTTGAGAGAAAAAAAAAAAGAAGAATATTTCAGTCTGTGCAAACTATACGAAATTCACGTCTCAGTAAATAAAACCTCACTGTGACACGGCCAGGCCCATTCATTTTCCTGTGGTCTGTGGCCGTTTTTGTGCTGTGGTTGTTGCGACAGACCGCCTGTGGCCTGCAAAGCCTGAACTATTTACCGTCTGGCTCTTCACCAGAGGAGTTCACTGACCCCTGATTTCAATGATCCAGATTATGCTTATGTGAAGTTTTGTTCGATAACCTTCCAAATGAAATCATAGGAGTTACAGTTGCTCCGGAGGGTGGCTGAGAATAAGTCTACTAAAATACCTGCTCAGGATGGAAGACTAAACAGGTTTCCTGTTTTGTTTTTTGTTTTTAATTTTTTTTATGTTTCCTGTTTGTAGAAGATGATTCGTGGAACTTTCTTCTCCGTAATTAGGAAAAGTTGTTAGTGCATTCCTTTGAGCTTGTAAGGTTTTTTTTTTTTTTTTAAGATTTTATTTATTTATTCATGAGAGATACACAGAGAGAGAGAGGCAGAGACACAGGCAGAGGGAGAGCAGGCTCCACGCAGGGAGCCCGACCTGGGACTCGATCCTGGGTCTCCAGGATCACACCCTGGGCTGAAGGCGGCGCTAAACCACTGAGCCACCCGGGCTGCCCTGAGCTCATAAGTTGTATCCTTCAACCTGTCCTTGGCTTTCCGCTTTCGTGGTAGGACCAGACTTTGGAGTGATGAGTGTCGAGAGGGTGACCATCCTGCCCTCTGGTTGCTAATGAGTTACCACACTGCACAGCAAAGTGCCGTAAGGGAAACAGAATTGGAATTCCACACCAGAACATTCTGTAAAGGAAAGGAAACTCCTTTTTTTTTTTTTTTTTTAACTTAAATGCATTTAAACTTAAAACTAGATTTTCATGACACAAATCAGAGAACAGGTTCGTATTTTCTCTTTCTCTTTCACTGCCTCAAATTATCTTTACCCAGGGGGACACACTTGAGTAGAATGTGGGAGAATTGAGCCCTGGTCACCAAAGTGGGATGCACACGGTGGTTCATTGGGCACCAGAAGAAAATACTGAAACCTCTGTATTTATTTAAAAAATAAGCTTTACGGGCAGCCCGGGTGGCTCAGCGGTTTAACGCTGCCTTCAGTCCAGGGCGTGATCCTGGAGACCCAGGATCGAGTCCCGTGTCGGGCTCCCTGCATGGAGCCTGCTTCTCCCTCCGCCTGTGTCTCTGCCTCTTTCTCTGTCTGTGTCTCTCGTGAATAAATAAATAAAATCTTTAATAAAAAAAAGATACATACTTCTAGTACTTTATATAATATGTACCTCAATTTCGAGGTTTGGGGAATATATGAGCTTTTATTTCCAAGTAATAGAGGCATGTAAATAAGAAAATAAAATTGGGGGTGGCTCAGTCAGTAGAGCATATGACTCTTGACCTTGGGACCATGGGTTTGGGGCATAGAGATTACCTTAAAAATTTTAAAAATTGAGACTATTGGAAAAAAGGGTGAAAACATATACTTTTGGACCCTTGTGCACTGCATATAAGACCATTTATTTAGGACAGAAGCCTCAGGAGAGAGGCCCCAAGTTCTTTGTGGAACCAACTGGTACCCCATGGAACTTGCTGGAGTACTCAAAGGGAGGGAAGGAGGGAGGAGGGGGACAGGACAGGTTACCATAGGGGACTTTAAGAAAACTGAATGGATCAAAGCTCCTCTTCACTTGACCCGGGAAAGAAAAGGGTACCGGAGGGTATATAAATGTTGCCTTCGTGTTTTCCCGAGGACGTCCCTCATCACAGGTGGGCATCACAGGTATCTATTGAGCCCGTCGTCTCCCCAGAAATTGCACAGTGTCTGTCGCTGTCCAGCAACCCGGGGTTCCAACGAGGAAGCTGAACTCAGGATAGGCCAAGTAGCATGGCCAGGCTTTGACTCAGGTGTGTGTGAGTGTGTAAGCAAAGAAGGAAAGGTTTGCTGTTTGGGAGGAGCTTTACAGAGGAGGCACGGAAACGAAGATTCGTCCTGTGTTCACCAGGTCAGTATTAATAAAGCCCCCAGCTTTTGCATGGAGTGCACTGAGCATGGGCCGACTTCTTGAGATGCCATTTGGGGGGCAGTTGGGGTCGGCCGCTGCTACCCCCTCCCCCCCCCCACAGACCCGGGTGGTGCGGGTTGTCTCATCACCGTCTAGTTGAGTGCTTGCCAGAGCTTATTTCTGGAGGATTCCCATGGCTTGTCAAAGCAGTTGACAACTCCTGGCTGAAGAGTCGAAGGCAGTAGCACGAGTATGCGCAGGTCGACAAGTAAGATTCCGTTTATTTGATTTTTACATTTTTTTAAAATTAAAATTCAAGGGCAGCCCGGGTGGCTCAGCGGTTTAGCGCCACCTTCAGCCCAGGGCGTGATCCTGGAGACCCGGGATCGAGTACCACGTCGGGCTCCCTGCATGGAGCCTGCTTCTCCCTCTGCCCGTGTCTCTGCCTCTCCCTCTGTGTCTCTCTCTCTCTCCTCTCTGTGTATTCTCATGAATAAATAAAATCTTTCTTAAAAAATTAATTAAAATTCAGCTTGCCAACCTATAGTATAACGCCCAGTGCTCCTGCCATCAAGTGCCCTCCTCGGTGCCCAGCCCCCAGGGACCCCGTTGCCCCCACCCACCTCCCCGGCCGGGAGATTCCTGAAGGTTCCTGAAGTGCCATCCGCATGTCAGGTTGAGCGCCCCCTCGACGGTCTGCCGCCGCTTGGAACCCTTGCTCTAGTGTCGCCTGCCCAGGGCCTCCGCTGGACAGGAGGCTCAAATGTCCCGTTCGGAACAGATGGTTTCTGGGGGACACGACTTGCGGCGGGGCCTAGAGCACACGGCCCAGCCACGAGTGCCCAGGGCGCGGTAGGCATAATTTTCTGCCCGTGGACGTGCACAAGGCTGCATTGTGGAAACAGGCCGCTCGGATTGTTCATTGTTCTGCGGCTCCCACTTTGGCAGCCAGAGGCGAATTCATTGTGTGGTGATGGGGGGGTGGAGGGGGGTGCTTCTCTTCTGGGGCGGCCACGGGGCCAGCAACGCGCTCCCCGCAGCCCCGGGCGCTCGCCCCTCGCTCCTCTGGCCTCGGGGCGAACCCCAGGAGATGGCCAGGTGGACAAGCGCCCCCCACCCCCCGCCCCAGAGACGAACACCCCTATCTTCTCACGTCTGGGCTGGTCAGTCGGCCAGCAGAGACTTCTGCAGCGCCCACGGGGCGCATAGCAGTGCGTCCGACCCCCCCCTTTTGGGGGGCCCCGCGAGCTCCAGCGTCCGCAAGGGACAAACATGCCCCGTTTCTCCCTCGGGGCTTCCACCCCCCAACAAAGTACAGCCTCTTGGGCTTCCAGGAGGGGACTTGGGGAGCAGCGGTTCCAAAATGACCGTTTGCAAGGGTTTTCGGATGATTAGTTTTTTTTTTTTTTTTTAATGTATTTGAATTGCTTTGTGCAGCTGGAAAAAAGATTAGCCTCACAAGCGGAGGTACTATTTTTTTTTTTTTTTAATGCATTCCAGAGCGGCCTTTCTTAGACTTTCACGTGCCTACGAATCACCTGGGGATCTAGTTAAACTGCAGATTCCGCTTCTGTAGGTCTGCAGTGGGGCCCCAGGGGATCTTCCCGGTGCTTCTGTGCCGTGGCCCCGCCCGGTGGGAGCAGGAAGTGCTGGGTCTGTGGTCCTGATCACCTGGGGACCTTCTTTTTTTTTTTTTTTTTAAGATTTTATTTATTTATTCATGAGAGACACAGAGAGAGGCAGAGACACAGGCAGAGGGAGAAGCAGGCTCCATGCAGGGAGCCCGACGTGGGATTCGATCCCAGGTCTCCAGGATCACGCCCTGGGCTGAAGGCGGCGCTAAACTACTGCGCCACCGGGGCTGCCCCTGGGGACCTTTGGAAACTGATGCTCAAGCACCCCGCTGGAGGGTCCCATTCCACTGGTCTGGGGTTTGGCCTGGGCACGGAGATTTTTTTTTTAAATCCCCCTTCCCCGCCAGGTGGTTTTAATACGCACCATGGTGGAGCCATCAGAGCTTTGCACATGTTAGAAGTGAATGTGTCCTTTGCGGGGGGGGGGCGCGGAATTTGGCTCCCTTTTGGGGTCCTGAGTCAGACTGAGCCATGTTCTTCAGCCCTGGAATTGAAGACAGCGTCCTTCTAACCCGCCGGCTCTCGACCCTGGGGTGGTGGTGCCCATCAGGAGACTTGGGGTGGTGTCTGGAGACACGTTTGCTAGTCACAACTGGAGAGGGGTGCTCCTGGCACCCAGGGCTGCGGCTGCATGGGCTGTGATGCCCGGGCCAGGCCTCGCTGCAGCGCAGATCCAGTAGCCTGGTCCAACTCCCCTGACTCCTGCCCTCACGGACTGGGGGCCTGAACACTCTCTCTTCAGGGACTACTGAGCAGGATGAAGGGACAGCACGTAGCTAACGTCTGGCTCTTTCACAGTGTTGTGCTCCTGGGGCGCGTCAAGTCGGCTTGCCTCCTGTAGCATCAGGCTATGGAAGTACAAATTCCCGACGACTGCTGTTTCATGGGGATGCAGTTTCTGCTTCTGGAGATGGAAAAGTTCTGGAAATGGATGGTGGTGACGGTTGTATGGCATTGTGGTTGTATTTAATACCACTGAATCAAAAAGTTGGTGTCACGCACAATTTACTACAATAAAAACAAAATCTGGGATTCTGTGATTCCTGGCTGGACAATAAACCGTACGTTTGCCCAGTCCTACCTTGAAACCGCCTCCCTGCCCCCCAGTGTTTCTTCCTAGCACCCGTGTTTTCTTCCTAGCACCTGTCTGTGGCTCAAAATCCTGTGCGATCTGGTGATGCCATTCCCCCCACTAAGCCGTCAGCTTTATGTGGGTAAAGGAACCAACCTGTTTTGTGTTGCCCACGGTACCCCAATGTCCAGCACAGCTTGGATTTAGTAGGCATTCCACAAATAGGCGTTGGCTGGCTGGATCTGCCCCCAGCATCCATGTTCACCTCCCTGATAGGGAGTTGGTTGTTAACCACACACTCAGATTTAGTGTGTTCTGTCTTCTACCGGAGGAGTTGGGGCTAGGCACTGGTTTTCCGATGTTACTCTGGGAATTGGCTTAAATCAGAATCACCCAGGGTAGGTGAACTATTAATGCCTGGGCCACACCCCACGGATTCGGGCTCCGTCGCTCTGTGGTGGGGTTGGGCATCGGTATTTAAAGCTCTCTAGGGGGATCCCTGGGTGGCTCAGTGGTTTAGCGCCTGCCTTTGGCCCAGGGCGTGATCCTGGAGTCCCGGGATCGAGTCCCACGTCGGGCTCCCTGCATGGAGCCTGCTTCTCTCTCTGCCTATGTCTCTGCGTCTCTCTCTCTGTGTCTCTCATGAATAAATAAATGAAATATTCTTTAAAAAAATAAATAAAGCTCTCTAGGTGACCCCGCGGTGCCACCAAGGCTGGGAACCACCATCCGGGTCCTCGCTTCTCAAGATGTCCTGAGACTAGCAGCATCACCAAAACTTGGGATTTTGTTGGAAAGCCACCGTCTTAGGCCCGTGGGATCAGAACCTTCCTTTTAACAAAGCCCTCAGGTAATGTGTTTGCATATCCATGTCTGAGAGGTCTGTAAGTTCCTTTCTGGTTCCCATTCTAGTTGGCCTGGAGCGCTGGCGACCGCAGTGAAGGAAAAGTGTTGTATACATATCTGGAGGCCGGAGGGCGGTCTGCCATGCAAAAATATTTTACAGAGAAAGAGGTATTGTTACCATCAGAATCAGTGTTGATTCTGTTTTAGATAATTGGCTTGGGAGACAGAAGGCAGAAACACTCTTTTTTTCCTCCTTCTTTCTATTCTTGGTTTCTTAAAACCATCACCCAGCAAAACGGGGGGGGGGGGGGGGATGGGGGGGAGTTGTAGGAACCAAATGGATGGAATGAAATAATCTTGCCCTGTGCAGAAGAAAAATAGAAGGCAGAAAGTTACATCTTTCTCTTGCAGAGAAAAGAATGTGTTTCCTGTTTGCCCTCGCTGAGAGCCGGAGCATAATGCTTCAGTGTGTGCAGGGCCCGGAACAAAGAGTATAGACGTGGCTGACAGGGCAGGGTTTGAACTGCCAAATATTGGCTCGGTTAGAAGCCATGTGACAGTCGCAGCTCCTGATTGCATTTCCCCGGGTGAGAAAGAAATGTGTGTTGCTCTATATCCTTGGCTGCTTCACGTGAAAGACAGTTGAAGGTAATTAATTTTACCTTCCAGAGGTGTGTTGGGAGCATTGGAGGGTCCCTCATGATTGAAAAGTTTTTTTTTTGTTTTTTTGTTTTTTTCCAGTACCGGGCTTATAAACAAATGGTTTTCCTGCAAGAAAGAGGACTTTACAGGAATCCATGGCTGCATGGAGAAATGTTCCAAAGTTGTGCCATTTTTTTTTTCCGTTCGTGTTTATCGGGTTCCATGTGTCCTGTGAGATGCCACTGGAATCACAGAAAAATGGACCCTGAGTGCTGAACGGGGCCCTAGGGATTAGATATTGTTCAGATCACTGGTTCTCAGTCTGTTTTTCTGTAGTCACCCTACCCATAGGCTAGAAAATTCTGCAGCTAGGAGCATTGGCTCCATAATGCACGTGTTTCAAGGGCACAGGGGTGGTCACATTGAAACCCAAAAACATCCTTACTTGTGATACGCCCCGTATTCCACGGGTTCTCAAACTTTGCTGTCCAATGGAATCAGCTGAGGAGCTTGACAAGCTTCTGCTGGCCGGCTTCCGCCCCCCAGCCCTCCAGGGGTTAGGACTTAATTGTTCTGGGTTGCAGCCTGGCTGGGGACTGTGGACACCCCCCACCCCCAGCCCCCGCCAGGTGGTTCTCAAGCACAGCCAAGAGGCTGAGGGGTCATGGTGACAGCAGGTGTGATGGGAACTGACCGGTACACGCGCCGGACTTCTGTGCGGAGAGAGGCGCTGTCCTCTTGCTCGCCTTGTTTCTGGTATAGTCGAGGCAGCCTGAGGAGGTTCGAGCCTCCCTGTATCTTCCCCCAAGGCGGCTCCAGAGCCCTCCCGAACCAGGAAGCCCAAGGTAATTAACTGAATTAACTCTTTGCACTTTGCTCATCATCATTTGAGCTCGACTCACCTGTTAGTTACCAGCAGCGGAAACCCACCGCTTGGTCAGCGGAGCCAGTAGGCCCGAACCACACCGCAGGCACCCTAGTTGGAAGTTGAAGGGCGCTATCAGAGGGGCCCCTGCAGCTTCGTGCCCCGCTTGGTGAGCCGCCCATTGACAATAAGGGCTTCTATGTTTCGCTACCATTATCTTAGAGCAGCGACTTAAGGTGGAGAGGAATGGGACTCCAAAGAAGTCATTCTCTTTAGTTCAATGTGAGTAAGTCCTATTGGAGAGCTGAGGAAGTGACGATGTCAGCAGAAGAAGGAGTGCTTAGGGTTTGATGGCCTCCCTACAACGGAGGCCCAGAGGGGAAAGGTCTTGAAATTTGACTACAGAGGACTGGCTCATAGGGGCTCTATCCCTTCCAGGCCCTATAATGTCAACAGTGCTGGGAACTTATAAATATTGTGGATGTATAGAAGCATTTTTCACATGCTCAAGTAAAGCAGCTATATCCTGATACATACAGTACTATAAACACTGGGATGCAGGAGTGTGGTATTTATGGGGAATGGTCTAAGATTTCATCAGCGAAAAATGTGGTCGCCTACAAAGAGATCAGTACCTAAAGTCGTTGGGTTAAATTAATCATTGATTAAATATGAAAATTCAGGATGAGAGTTTGCTTTCTGATTCATTAGCTTAAAATTTGAATAAATTTGCATCAATGCATATGTAGCATACTAATTCGGTAAAAATCTTTGCCTCCCTTAATGGGAAAAACAATAAGCATTTTATGCTTGGGAATTGTACAATAAGGAGAAGGGGGTAGATGGCAAGGTCAGCATTGCATTTCTGTTGCTCATTTAACCAGTTACAAGTATGTCACAGAAGTGTACGGTGTCAGTTTTTGTGCTTTTCCGATGTTCTTTTTCTGTGTGTTTTAGCTTTAAAAAAAAAAAATAAAAAAGACATGCCCGTTTTTTGCTAGGGCCCGTTATGATAACAGTTGAAAGCAATGGGGGTGAAAAGTGAAAACTTCTCGAAATGCAGCCGGGGGGTACTGTACAGCTTGTGCGCCCGCTTTCCTTCGCTGCCCATTCACTGCCGGCCACCATCGGCCACCATCGGGCCGCGCTTCGCTCGCTGTCACCCTCCATCCCGTCTGCGGCAGGGACACAAGGCGGAGGTCGTGCTGGCAGGCGGTCTGTTTTCACACGCCCAGGGTGATGCGCACCTTTGTGTCCTTAGACGGGGCCAGTGCCCCGCTCCATTCGTGCCACCTGCCTCCTGGCCCCCGAGGTTTTGCAGAGGAGGGGGCCGGAGGAGCCGAGGGCAGAGGGGGAGCAGGGCCGCTTCCGAGGTCCCTGCCTTCTCCTTGGCACCTCAACCTCCAGCAGACACGTTGGGGGGCTGCCGCCGTTCCCCCCGGGGGGGCTCCCTGGAGGGCCAAGAAAGGCAGGCAATGGGCTGCGCTTCTGGACATCGGTTTGAACGGCAGGAGCCCACTTTCAGGTGGGAAGCAAGATGCTGAATGGAGGAGTATCTAGTCGCTCGTATTAGCTAATACGCTTGGGGCGAAATAATAAAGTCACAGAAACTTTTGTTTTTTATCTAGTGTCTGTATGCTTTCCAATAACGCACTTCTCCGCGAGTAAGTATAGCTTTACGTACGCACGGTTCATGTAGCCTTTGGTAGAAAGATGGTACAGGATGGTTAAAAAACCCAGATGCCCTCTCCAGGGAACGCAGAGTGGGCCACCAGACTCCTGCAGTCACAAGTTACTTGATTTCTCCTTAAGGAAAGTTGTAAGCTCGCCGGGTTCTAAGCACCTCTGTGCCTTTTAGGAGGGTGACAAGGCCCCATCAGGTGGCCTGGGGCGACATCTGCAAACGATAGGTAGATGCTCTGCAGAGGTTAGTTTCCCGTCCCTTCCTCTGGGTCTCCGGCTCCCCCCTGAATCTCAGGGTGGGCCAGATGCTCTGTGGGGTCGCGTCCTCTGGGCCCATCCACGACATGGATCCTCTCAGTATTTGGAATACTTTTGCAGGCTGGAGATTGTATATTTCCTTCTGTCTTTTATTTATGTCTTTGTCTCTTTGGTCTGGAGTCCTTGGTCAGGAACTCGGGCTCAATTATCCTAATGTCTGTGGGAAAGCTCAGCCCACTTAATGACATGCTGCATTATTGTGTAGCTCTCGAGGGGAAAAAATGTGGCAAGAAAATGTAGGTTGCTTGTTATTGCTTCTTACACCAGGGTCCCAGCATCTCTTAATACGAGTAAATAAAGATGAGGCAGGGCCTGCAGAATCTGTCGATTAGGGAGTTTGCGTTATCGGTTGATAGGTCCATAAAACATTTTTTCTTTGCTTCAGAACAATGTGGAATTGCTTTATGGCCACTAAGTACACTACTCTTGAAATGGATAGTGGAGAACATTAGTCAGCCTTGTGCATTTGGCTAAGTTGAAGGAGGCCTGATGGATTTATCTGACATTCAGACTCTAGACGAATCAGATACTTGTTTCTAGATTACAAAACCTGATTAAGAGGGGTGCCTGGCTGGCTCAGTCAGTAGAGCTGGTGACTCGTCATCTCAGGGTTGTGAGTTCAAGCCCCACACTGGGTGTGGAGCCTCCCTAAAATAACAAAACTAAGAAAATATGCATTACCAACATGGAAGACTATTTCAGATATTTTATCCAATATGAACTATTCTAGAATACTCTGGATCCACGTGGTCCACTAGAAATCTGATGTGAGCCACATGTGTAATTTTTAAAAGGCTATTAAACATTATTTAAGAGATTAAAAAGCAGGTAAAATTAATGATGTAACTTAGTGAACTCAACATATCCAAAATGATATTTCAACATGTAACCTAAAAACTGAGACGTTTCACACTATTTTTCATATGAGATCTTTTTTTTTTTTAAGATTTATTTTTAGAGCATGAGCAAGCGAGTACATGGGTACAAGCAGGGGAGGGGCAGAGGGGGAGGAAGAGAATCTCGAGGAGACTCCCCACTGAGCGCAGAGCCCAACGACGACGACGTGGGGGGGCTCCATCTCACAACCCATTAGATCATGACTTGAGCTGAAACTGAGTCGGGTGCTTAACTGACTGAGCCACCCAGACGCCCCCATGTGAGATTTTCTTGAAGTGCAGTGTGAATTTTACCCTTAAAATAAACCTCTCAGTGGGCAGAGCCCCCAGTCAAGTGCTCAATGGTGATATGGAGCCAGTGGCTGCCATACTGGACAACAAAGCTCTAGATCTTCATTCTTTTAAACCCAGATAGTGAGGGATCAATCAAGACTCTTGCCCCGGTTTAGAAAGAGGACTTGAAAAAAAATAAATAAAAGAAAGAGGACTTGAACATTGAGCAAAAGAGCTCTTGGAGAAGAAATGTGCTAGAAACCTCAAATAGTTGGTATTAGGAACAAAACTACTTTGCATATAAAATCTTTGTTTTCATCCAGGGACCACAATGGGAAACTACTGTCTAAAATGTTTGTGTGTGAACTGGAAGGGCATCCTCTTTAGTGTACACTTGTGAAAAACCAGATCCCCATGACACTGGGGGGCAGATGTTACTGTACTCTAGTGGTTAAGTGCATGATTTCTGTAACGATGTGCATGAGTTCAAATCCTGGCTCGACTACTAGCTAGCCTTGTGGTCTTGGGCAAAGTACTCTTCATGCCTAAGTTTCTTCACCCACAGGCTTGGGCTAGGAATAGTAACTGTATCCTAGGCTTAAGAACATTAAATGAGCTAATAGACACAAAGGACTCAGATTAGCACTGAGGGACTAGATGACAGCATTAGCTCTTAAATGATCATTTGCATCGAAAATGTGGTTGGAAAAAAAAATGTGGTCGGTTGCCCTCTGTCTCTCTTTTTTTTTTTTTTTTTTTTTTTTAGAAAGATCCATTTATTTTAGAGAAAGAAAGTACAAGTGGGAGGGGCAGAGGGAGAATCTCAAGCAAAATCTATACTCAGCAAGCGTGGCTCAATCCCACGACACTGACATCATGACCTGAGCCAAAACCAAGAGTCGGGCGCCCACCTGACTGTGCCACCCAGGTCCCCCTGTCTCACTTCTGACTGGCTTATTTACTGAGTGCTTTCTACATTCCAGTTGGTGTTTTGGTTGCTGGGGCCAAAGTGGAGAATGAGGCAAACAAGATTTCTGCTCTCACGTCTTAAATTTTAGTGAAGGGCAATGGGCAGTAAGCGAGCAAGTGGGTAGATGAGCAAAATCGTTTCAGAATGAGCAGGTGCTTTGGTGTCTCTAGAACAGGTTAGCATGGCTGTGAGGAGCTGCGGTGCGGGTTAGATAAACGATCAAGGCAAACTTTGAAGTGGAGGTGACAGGTGATGTTGGAGTTAAGACCTGCATGAATAGAAGCCAGCTGGTGTGATCAGGGCCGGAGCCTCTGGACCAGGGAATGGCAGGTTGCAAAGGCCCTGGGTAGAAACTGATGTATTTAGAGAAGAGAAAGCTGACTCATGTTTTTTGGGTTTAGACCGAGTGTAGGTTGGAGATGAAGTCAAGTAGCAGGTGGGGGCTGGGTCTCAAAGACCTCACCGGGTTTGGTAGAGAGTTTGGAATCTTGTTCTAAGGGTGGCAAAAAAGGGCAGCCCGGGTAGCTCAGTGGTTTAGCGCCGCCTTCAACCCAGGGCGTGATCCTGGAGACCCAGGATCAAGTCCCACATCAGGCTCCCTGCGTGGAGCCTGCTTCTCCCTCTGCCTGTGTCTCTGCCTCTCTCTCTGTGTCTCTTTCTCTCTGTCTCTCATGAATAAATAAATAAAATTAAAAAAAAAATAAGAGCGCCAAAAAAAGGTGTGGGGCAGGTAAGTGGCGGGATCTGGCTTGCCTTTGAAAATGGTGCTCTGGCTTCCTTACATTCTATGGGAGTGGGAGGGGGGCACGAGTGTCGGCGTTGCACAAAAACGAGAGGTGGGGCATGACTCCCCATTCCCTGCAACCCCCTCACCTGCCTGCCCTGGGTTCCACAAGCCATCATCTTCTGCTTGTACAGGTGTGTAGTGAGGCCTCTACCCTCATGTGATCTGCTACTTCAGATGATGACATAACCATGTATGTGCTTGCACGTTTCTGGGACAGTCGGTGGGTGTGTAAGCAAAGGGTCTTTTGTGTTCTTTGCAAAGCAAGGGAAAAGAAAGCCCCCCTCCCAGAAGCCCCAAAAGTGTCCATAACAATTCAGAGGGCTGGGCTCCGTTCTTCGGAAAGGAGAAGCTGGCTCCAACACCCATGCCCGCCCGTCCCCGTGAGATTGATTTTCAGGTGAGGATGAGAGATTCGCCCGGGTGGTTCTCAAAAAGTGAGAAGTAGCACCAGCACCCCGTGGGAACTTGCTAGAAATGCAAATTCTCGGGCCCCCTCTCAGCAGCCTACTGAATCAGACTCTGGAGGTGGGCTCAGTGCCCCTCTCGCAGGCCCTCCAGGTGATGCGCCGCAGAGCTGGGGGGATCCGTCGGTTTGTGCCGATACAGATGCTTGCTCGGAGTAAAAAGTGCTAAGTGGCCGAGGAGCAGAGCCAGCAGAGCCGTGTCCCTTTCACTGTAACCCAGTAAAGTCCGTGTGGAGCATTTGGGTGGCTTGTGGAATTAAGCCTTTGACTCCGGCTCTTTGTGATTGAGGCTAGTCGGGTTTTATTTCGGTTTTTCCTATCAGATGCTACTGCACGGTGTAATATTTACATGGTTCCTGGGCCGCTTGCTTATCAGAATTGTCAGAGTTGTAGAACTGAACGAATCATGTCCTTCCTGAGTGGAATTTTACAGTCTAAATTGGAAGAAGTCTCTGGCTGTCCCGATAAAAAGTTCTTCCTGAGAACAACCGGCCACTTTGTCTTTGAATTTAGAAACCATTATTTTCCGTTGCCCATGGCTCATGGTCTGCACGGAGGTGTTTTTTTTTTTTTTTTAAACTTTTATTTTTATTTTATTTTATTTTATTTTTTTAATTTTTATTTATTTATGATAGTCACACACACACACAGAGAGAGAGAGAGAGAGAGAGAGAGGCAGAGACACAGGCAGAGGGAGAAGCAGGCTCCATGCAGGGAGCCCGACGTGGGATTCGATCCCGGGTCTCCAGGATCACGCCCTGGGCCAAAGGCAGGCGCCAAACCGCTGCGCCACCCAGGGATCCCTGCACGGAGTTTTTAAGCCCTGGGTGGTTCATGCCACCGGCCAACCTGTTTGTGGGTCTTTTCCTTGGTTATAAATGTTCTGCTGGTCTTAGGCCTTTCGGATGGCTATTACAAAACACCACAGACTGGGTGGCTCCTAGAGAACAGAAATGCATTTCCTACAGTTCTGGAGGCCGGGAGGGCCCAGATCGGGGTACCAGCAGATTCTGTGTCTAGGGAGAGGCCTCTCCCTGGTACGTGGTACATAACCAGCACCTGCCGGCCCTGTCCTCACACGGTGGAGGGGGCCAGGGAGCTCTCTGGAACCTTTTATAAGGGCACTAATTGCACTCATGAGCATCCACCCTCATGACCTAAGTGCCCCCCGAAGGTCCCACCTCCAAATTTAACCTAACACATCACATTGGGGCTTGGGATTTCAGCCTCTAAAATTTAGGAGGACACAAACATTCAGATCAGAGCACCGCTTTAGGAAAGCAGACTTTTTTTTTTTTTTTCTTTTAAGCTTAAGGTATGTTCTAAAAAGTACCAGTAGAGGAGAGTGGCAGATAAACATTCCAAATAATACTGTAAAAGCCAAGGATGCTCTCTTTTCACTCAATGAGTTCCCTGTGGCTGCTGTAACAAGTTACCGCAGTGGCTTAAAGCACAAATTTTTTTTTTTAAAGATTTATTTTTATTTATTTATGATAGAGAGAGAGAGAGAGAGGCAGAGACACAGGCAGAGGGAGAAGCAGGCTCCATACCGGGAGCCCGACGCGGGACTGGATCCCAGGACTCCAGGATCACGCCCTGGGCCAAAGGCAGGCGTGAAACCACTGAGCCACCCAGGGATCCTCTTATTTTTTTTTTTTTCCCCAGGGATCCTCTTAAAGCACAAATTTGTTAGCTTAGGTTCTGGGGGTCAGAGTCTGGCCGGGGTCTCCCGGGGCTAGAAGCAAGGTGTTAGCAAGGCCATGGCCCTTTCTACAGGCTCTAGAGAAGAAACCCTTTCCTTGCTTTTCCGGCTTCTAGAAGCCACCCCCATTCCTTGGCTTGTGGCCATCTGCCTGCGGTTGCAGAGCCGGCAGGGGCGGGCCCAGTTTTTCTCACGTGCCATCCCTGACTCTTCTGTCTTCCTCTTTCACACTTAAGGACCTCGTGACTGCAGTGGGCCCACCAGGATGATCCAGGCTGACCTCCCTGTGTTAAGGTCAGCTGGTGAGCCACCTCAATTCCATCTGCAACCCTAACCGCCCCCCCCCATTGCTGTATAATTGAAAGTATTTACAGGTTTCAGGGATTAGGATGGGGACATCTTTGGAGGGGGTGGGGACCGTGGTTCCACAAGGCAGCAGGCCCCTGACCTTCCTACCAGCCTGTTTAATGGGGGAGTAAGTGGTCCTGAAGGCGCTCTTTGAGGATGAAATGAGACGAGTGTGAAAATTGCTGGCACAGGGGGCCGTTCTTTAGTAATGCTGGTGGCCTTTGTGAGGGTCTGAAATTTGCCAACATTTTTGTGTTCCCAAATCTCTACATTGGTTCCTTCTCATTCCTCCCCTCCTCTGCTGTGTTCCTTGGCACCCCCACTGGTGGGTGGTCCCCGACCCCAGGTGGATAGGGGGTCGAGGATAGCAGAGCATTGGCACGTGCTGGGGGAGGGAAGCACCCTTCCTGCCCAAGATCGGCTGTTCCTATTTTTCCCTCTAAACCCTAAATCGGAAAAAAAAAAAAAAAAATCCACAAAAGTTTGGGTGCTTCGTTTTTTGTTGTTGTTTTAAATCACCTTTATTAAGTTATAATTTTTTATTTTTCTCTGCCTTCTAGATTTGCCTCTGTCTCCTCTCCAGGCCCTTGTGAAATCCTGGTTCAAGCAAATCAAAGGTCACTGATATTTTGGGGGGATAATTAGTAAAATTGGAATACAGATGGGCATTGGATGATATTAAGTTGTTAACTCCTGTAGGGGTGATGATAATAGTATCGCGGTTACATAGGAAAACGTGCCTTGTGTTTTTTATTTTTATTTTTTAAAGATTTTATTTATTTATTCATGAGAGACACAGAGAGAGAGAGGCAGAGACACAGGCAGAGGGAGAAGCAGGCTCCATGCAGGGAGCCCCATGTGGGACTCGATCCCAGGTCTCCAGGATCACACCCTGGGCTGCAGGCGGCGCCAAACCGCTGCACCACCAGGGCTGCCTGTGTTTTCTTTTTCTTTGGTTAAATACCCAGTAGTGGAATTTCTGGATCCTTTGGTAATTCTATTTTTAAATTTTTTAAGAGGAGGGGAGGGGCAGAGGGAGAGGGAGAGAGAGAGAATCTTAGGTAGGCTCCACACCCAGCATAGAGCCCCATGCACAGAGCCCCATGTGGGGCTTGATCTCAGAACCCTGAGATCATGACTTGACTCAAAGTCAAGAGTTGGATGCTTAACCGACTAGGTCACCCAAGTGCCCCTTGCATTTTTAACTTTTCGAGGAACCTCCATACTGTGTTCCACGGTGGCAGCACCAGTTCACATTCCCAACAGTGCATGAGTGTTCTTTTTTTTCCCCACATCCTCATCAACTCTTGTTTCTTTTGTTGTTGATTATAGCCATTGACAGGTGTTGAGGTGATACCTCATTGTGGTTTTGACTTCCATCTCTCTGGTGGTGAGTGATGTGGAACATCGTTTTATGTGTTGAGATTTGTTTTTTTTTTTTTTTTTACTATTGCTGGAGAAAGAACCCTCACACTTTGTTGGGTGCCCTAAGGAAACCCCTCTACCTCAGTGTCCCTGTCAAGTTGACACATTCCCAGTGCTCTTTGGTGGGCCATAATTTTTACATTTTAGAGACTGTTGAGACCACGTTGTTTTGTCCCATATCCCAATCCCCTCCTCAACTTCTAAAGGACCCATCTCCATTCTAGATGGAGAGCACTTCTTACTTGGAAGGAAGGCGATATGTAATCATCTGTAGCTCTAGCCGGTGTGCATTTGCCAGTTGGTCTTCAGCGGTGTGGGTGCAGCAAGGAGCTGCTTTGTAGGAGGGTTTGGTCACGGAAGTGTCCTCTGCTGCCCCATGACCCAGGCCTCGCACAGACACTGAAACACAGCTGGAAGTTATGTCACCCAGAAAATAGTCTTGCCTGTGTACTCCTATGAACCCTAGGCTCGCCATCCCCCCCAGCTTGGGAGTTGAGATGGTGCTCCCAAATTACCCCAGTGGCTTGTCTATTATTCCTGGGACTAGACAGTGGGGTGACACAGCATCATGGTATGTGCATGATGTCATCTCAGACGTTGTCAGACAACGGGCCCACTCAAGTTGTGCATATGGCACTCTATAATGGAGGCTGGGTCCCATTGGGAAACAGCTGTTCTCTTGTCCACTGTCCCCAGTGATTATAGGTAGATGTGCTGTGCCTGAGCTTGCACAGTCCCGCAGAAGGTTTCTTATGCCCTCAGTCAGCAGCAGGCCATCCTCACTACAGTAGATTATTCCAGACCACCTTTGACCATGGGGCTGGGTCTGTCCCACCATCTGCCCTGCACCCTGGCATTCTCCTGATATTCCTCATCAACAGCTTAACGTTCCATGTGAGGGGGATCCCTGGGTGCTCAGCGATTTGGCGCCGGCCTTTGGCCCAGAGCATGATCCTGGAGTCCCGGGATCGAGTCCCACATCGGGCTCCCTGCATGGGGCCTGCTTCTCCCTCTGCCTGTGTCTCTGCCTCTCTCTCTCTCTCTCTCTCCCCGTCTCTCATGAATAATTAAGTAAAATCTTAAGGTCACATGGAACTTTTTTTTTTATCTACTCAGAAAGAGCCTCTGCTGTGCCACTCCTGGGCGACCAGTGTACGCTGGGAACACAAGACCAGGGGGCCTTCGGCAGAGAACATTTGCATGTAGAAATTTTTAACAAGCAAGACTTAAAATTTTGAAGGCAAAGATGTAGTAGATGCCTTACATATTCACCCGGGTGTCTCCCTTGATGAATTACCAATCAACAATTTATCAGTGACCTTCTGAAGACGTGGTAATACTCGAAGGAGTGATCCAAAAGTAGCATAGGACCCAATCTGTAGTCAGAGGCTGCATAGGCCGTGAGGACGGCCATCATTTGTTGTGCATAGCTCTTCCCTTGATTTTTTATTAAAAAAGATTGCCTTAGGTGCTATATCAAGTTAATCTCATCTCTGTGACAAATGAATTGCCGTTAGTTCCTTTCTTTCCACATAACCCATCACTCTGTCTCACACGCTGGGCCTTTTGTTCTTGTAGAATTTTTCCTTGCCTTTGTCCCCTTCATTTAGTTTATTTTAGAGTAAGATATGTATAAAGTTTACCAACTAACCATTTTAAAAGTGTGCAATTCGGTGGCATTTATTATATCCATGATGATCTTGTACAAACCTCACCACTCTTGAGTTCTAGAATATTTTGATCACCCCAAAACGAAACCCCATAACCATTCGCCATCTTCCCCTCCCCGCAGCCGCCACTAATCTGATTTGTCTCTATAAATTTGCTTATTATGGAAGTTTTATATAAATGGAACCATGTAACATGTATAGCCTTTTGTGTCTGGCTCTTTTCACTTAGCATCCCGTTCTCAGTGTTCGCCCTCATCGTAGCAGGGTGTCAGTACCTCATCCCTTCCTATGGCTCAGTGCCATTCCACCAAAAGACTAGGCCATATTCTGTTTATCCACACATTGGTGATGGGTGAACCGGATACCCTTGTGGACGGTGTGCACGTCATGAACATGTGTGTCTGAGTTTGTGTTTATACACCTGTTTCAGATTCTTCTGGGTATATGGCTGGGAGTGAAATTCCTGGGTCTCATGGCAATTCGATGTCTAACTTACCGAGGAACCACCCACAGTGGTTCTTCTGCTCGTGCCATCCTCCTCTACCACGTTATGTCCATTCTATTTCAAACCCGTGTTAGGACTCGCCTCTATGGTGATGCCTTTCCTGATCGCTCCCCGTGGCTTCCCATGACTCATGCATCCTTGACCATCCTATGAATGCCTCTGGTTCGGCTCTGCCTAGAGGAACTTCACTTTTGCCCTTTCCCATCTTCATTTGCATCTGCCCCGTTCTTCCCGGGTTTGAGGATGTTCTTTCCCTCTACCTGCACCCAGCTGCAGCCTCTCTGGGATGGAGATGGATGTGCGGTCTTTGTGCTCAAAGGTACTGGGTACTATTCTTGCCTTTCTATTGTTGGGCTATTCTCGTAACAGTTGGAGGTTGCAAAAATAGATTTTGATTCCGTTGCTCACGAAACTCAGGTTTTCATGGAAATTTAGGCATCATAGATGGCTTCTACCATTTTTGAAATGCTAAAATGTCAGAGTTATAAAAAGTAGGCCAAAGAGGGAGAGGGAGTTTGAAGGGAGGGATTGTTATGCATAGAGAGCAGAAATAAAAATTTGCAGAATAACGGTAATCACATCGTTCTTGACTTTGGTCTCCTTGAATCTTCATGACCATCCTGTGAGGTGGATTCTCTTGCTCCCGCTTACCAACAAGGCAACCGAGGCACAGGGAGATTGAGCACCTGGCTCAAGGCCACATAGCTCTCACATGGCAAGGTCAAAACTGACTTCACAGCCTGTGCTTTTGACGCCTTTTCTGTTCAACCACTCGTGGTCCATGAAGAGGGTATGCCCCGGGTGGCGGGTGCATCCATTTCCCAGGGCTGCCGTAACAAGGTACCTCCAACACGGTGGTTTAGACAGTGGAAATTATTCTCCCACTCTTCCAGGGGCCAGAAGTCCAAAACCAGGTACTGGCAGGGTTGGCTCCTTCTGGAGGCGCTGAGGGAGAATCCTTTCCATGCCCTTTCCCTGGTCTCATCTTGTCTGCAGCTCTTGGCATTTCTTGGCCCGTAGAAGTGTTTTGGCCCCAATTTCTGCCTCTGCCTTCGCATTTCCCCTGTGTCTCTGCTCTATGCCTAAATCACCGTTTTCTTGCAAAGGCCTCAGTCGTGGGGTTAGGGTCCCCCCTAACCAAGTATGACCTCATCTTGACTGAGTTTCATCTGCAAAGACCCTCTTTACAAAGAAGGCCCCATTCATAGGTGCTGGAGGTTAGGACCTGCACGTACATTTTTGTTGGGGCACAATTCGGCCTACAACAGTCTGTAAGTGCCCCAGCATCGCAGGCATCAGTGATGAGCTCCCCGGTTCTTGTACCTCCCCCCCCCCCCCCCCCCCCCCCCCCCCCGCACCTTGTGGAGTCTGTTGAGTATATTCATTGCCTAATGCATATTTGTTGAATCTCATTAATTACTGAGGAATTCGCCTTTGATTGTATTAATTTTCCCCCCACATCTTTTTGTTCATTTTTCTCCATAAGCCTCAGAAAAGTGTAGGCTTTTCTTTATGAAATTGTTCCGATTTATTCATAGATAAGAGCTTCAATCTTCACTTGCATGTGTTTACAAACTGTTGAAACAAAGCCTTTGACTGCCTCATAATGTCTTCCTTAATCCCATTCTTTTTGGATAAAAATAGTATTAATATATCCATTGTAAATCGCTGGCAGCTCGATTTGAAATGTGTCTCTTTGCACAATATGTACTATTAAGTATTCTCCTGTGTTGTTGCTCAGGGTAAGAAAAGATGACACAGTGTTTTTTTTGTCGTTTAAAGAAGCCCAGTTTTTTTTTTTTAATGCTCTATTTAATTTTTAAAAGACAAAGTACAGCTTAATGAAATGGGAACTTGCCATCCCAATGATGGAAAATGTGGAGGACAGGATACTTGAGATACATTTTAAGAGGAAATGCATATTTAAATATAAATGCTTGTTTTAAAATCATCCTATTAGGCAAAAATGGAGACACTTGAATGGTCTAGATCCCTTGAGCACATTTTCATGGCCCTTACATGAGTGAGGCAGCTGGACTGCGTTATAATCCTAAACGGTCTCATCGGAGGGCTGACTGCGCATCAGACTTCGTTCTAATTGCTTAATGTCGATTCACCCATTTAATCTCAAGGCCACCCTATGAAGCACACAGTCCTCCCTCTTTTTGAGATGAAATTCACATAACCTAAAATCAACCATTTTAAATCGAGCGACTCTGTGACATTTAGTACATTCACAGTGAGTGCTTTACGACTCAACGTTTTCATCACCCCAGAAGGAAGCCTTGTCATCTGTCTCTGTCTCCGTCTCTTTCTTGTTTTAAAACGTAGGCTCCACGCCCAGTGTGGCGCCCAACCCAGGGCGCCGTCTCACGACCCTGAGATCAGGACCTGAGCTCAGATCAAGAGTCGGATGGGTAACCGACTGAGCCACCCAGGCGCCCCTATAATCTCTTTAAGAATCTGGAAACCGATCCGGAGTCGGTAAGCCCCTTTCCTAAGGTTGCCCAGCTGCCAGGTGACAGAGCCCGTGTTTGAACCCGAGCACTGGGACATCGGAAGAGCCACTGTGAGTCTGAGCCCCCTGTGGCCCCAGGCAGTGGGGTGGGGTGGAGGGGGCAATGCCTCCACCCCTGTACCTCGACAGTCTTCACCTGGAAAGCCAGCCGGTGAGCTACCCCTGGTCGCCGAGGCCTGGGGGCTCCTCAAAGCCCGCCCCCCACAGTGGCTCTCTGCAATCAGGCCAGACCCCTGCTTCCTCTGTCACCCACCCCCGGCTCCTCCACGCACGCTGCGCACCAGCCGAGGTTCCCCTCCGTTGCATACTCCTCCGCCGCGTTTCTCTGTGGCCGCACCCGGGCCCTCCTCTCAGAAGCTTCCAGCTCCCTCACCTGCTCGGGTGAAGCCGCAGAGCAGGCCGTGTGTCCGCGCTCCGCCTGGGCGGCTCCTGGCCTTGCCCTGTTCCTCCTCCAAGGGCACGTTCGGTCCTCGCCCCCGTCACCGCTCTCCTGGCCTCCCCGTCGTAGCCGCTTCCCGCCCCTTGCCCTGGTCTCCGAGCGTTGGTGATCGTTGGTGTCCGGCCTCTGCGGGCCCCGGGCCGGGCCTGGCCTTCGCCCCACCGTCTCCCGTCTGTGTGCGGGGCCGACGCTCCTAGCCCAGCTCTGTGCCACCGCCTGCCCGGGTGACCAGAGGCCCGGGCCGCCTGCAGAGCCCCCGACACCTGCCGTCCCGGGGTCCCGTCCAGTGCTGCAACCCCCCCGCCCCCCAAAGCTTCTGAAATTCAGCAGATGGAAATCAGATTCCTGACTCTCTTGCCTAAAGGTGGCGCCCCCTTGGCTTTCTCCGCCTTGATTGATCGCAAGGAAACCAGTTTTCCGGGGAGGAGGGCGGATCGCCACACCTGGAGTAACAGCTGGACCCAGGGGCCTCCACCGCTGATCCTGACACTCCTCCTCCCTTGGCCGTCAGGGGCCACTGCTCATTTAACACCAGCCCGGTGCTAACAGAACTTCTGCCGCGACGGAAACGTGCAGTGTCTGTGTTGCCCAACATGATAACCGCTACCCCCACGTGAGGCTCACGAGCACTTGTGACGGGGCTCTTGCAGCTGAGATACTGACTTTTACGTTTAATTGAATGGTAATTTTTTTTAAGATTTATTCATTTATGGGACATCTGGGTGGCTCAGCAGTTGAGTGTCTGCCTTCGGCCCAGGGTGTGACTCTGGGGTCCCGGGATCGAGTCGCGCATCGGGCTCCCTGCATGGGGCCTGCTTCTCCCTCGGCCTGTGTCTCTGTGTCTCTTATGAATAAATAAATAAAATCTTGATTTTATTTATGCATGAGAGACACACAGAGAGAGGCAGACACAGGCCGAAGCTCCTCAGGTGATTTCTAACTTAACACGAGCCCAGACAGAGCTGCTCAAACTAGACCTTGCCATGGGTTTCGGGTTGACGACACGGAATGAGCCGGTGAGCACGGGTTGGGGGGCCGCTGGGGTTTCTGCATGACGCCTACCATCTTCAGCCTGATGTCCCTGGTGGGGGGACCCCACTGCCTCTGCCCCCCAAATCTCCTGACGCTGCCAGAGGGTGGGACAGCTCTAACTTCTTTAAACAGCTCTCTCAAAGCTGCCAAGCCGACTTGGCCTCGCAGTTGTAAAGGACTTCCCTTTTTGTCAGGACTGTTCTAGGCAGTGTGGCTTTTCTGACAAAATGCACGCAAACCCTGTGACTTACTCATTTCTTTGCACACATAGATTCATTGTACAGTTTTATTTTATTTTTTTTTAAGATTTTATTTATTTATTCATGAGAGATACACACAGAGAGGCAGAGAAGCAGGCCCCACGCAGGAAGCCTGATGCGGGACTCAATCCCTGGACTCCAGGATCACACCCTGAGCTGAAGGCAGGTGCTCAACTGCTGAGCCAGTCAGGCATCCTTCATTGCACAGTTTTAAAGACATAAGTATGGAAACCAGGGCTATTTAAGAGTTGAATACCTCCGGAGACCAGGTCCAGGGCATCAGACCCGCCCCCTGTAGCAGTGTTGGGGCTCTGCTGCTCATCCAGCCCCGAGTCCATACCTCACTACAAAGGTTATCACTTGGGACTTGCCTCCGTGCCTTCTAGACTGAGCGCTCCTCTGGAGTAGAGCCACTGGCCTCTCTCTCTGCCTCTCCATCCAGGCCACTGTCAGAATCTCCTGGGAAGCCTCCCTCAGGCCTCCTGGTTCAGAGTCCCGAGAGGCTGAGCCAGGAATATGTGTGTTTAAAAGGCTTCACAGACCACCTCGACTTGTAGACAGGCATGGGCATCATTGCCCTACAGCCTGACCTTCTCTCTGGCACGTGGCCAACAGTGAATACATATTTTTTAGTGGATGGAAATAACTTTTAGATTTTAAATCTTGGCCAAGGGATTAGGGTAACATCTCAACGCCATTCCACACACACACACACCCATACCCATATGATGCATTGCACCAGACATGGCATCACTTCTCTACTTTCCTTCCCAGTAATGCACAACCTGAAGCAAATCCAGAGGAATCCTCAGACAAGCTCACACCGAGGGACATTTCATGAAATACATGAACGGTGCTCTTCAAAAGATGAGACGTCATGAAAACCAAAGACTGAGCAGCTGTCATAGATGGAAGGAAGCTAAGGAGATGTGGCCACTGAATGCAGTGCGAGGTCTTGGATTGGATCCAGGAATAGAAAGCGAGCATTAGTGGGGAAAAACGAGCCAAATGCAAAGAAGGTCTGCACTTTATTTAATAACATTGTATTGAGATTAATTTTGTAGCTTCGATCAATGTTCTGTAGTCAATGTTCTGTAGGTACCTAAGATAGCAACATGAGAAGCTGCAGAAAGGATACATGGAAACTCTAATATTTTTGTGACACTGCTGGTAGCTTGAAGTTCTCTCAACCTCTCTCTCCCCAAGGAATGGTTAAAAAGAAAAAAGGGGTGGGAAATAATTGAAATGTCACTGAACAGGGGGACCTGAAAGGAGATGAAAGAGGCTCAAGAAGAAACCATTGGTTCAACAGAGAAACTATTTCAGACAACCTGATAACAATGGATGGCCACACATTTTCATCACAAAACCCTCATGATTTTTAAAAATCTCTAATGTTTGTTAACAAGCTTGATTGATCTATAATTCACATACCATACCATTCACTCATTTTAAGTGTACAACTCCCTGTTTCAAAATATTTGCAGGGTTTTGCAGCCCCTCACCATAATCTAATTTTAGAACACTTCTGTCTCCCTAGAAAAAACCACCTATACCCATATCCATCCCTTGACATTTCCCCCAACTCCCTCCCCCGACTGTAAGCAACTGCTCATCTACATCTTGTCTCTCTGGGGTCCGTCTCTAAGTGTCCCATGCGGTGCTATTTACTCATGTACATAGTCAGCCACTTTGGAACATCTTTAGAATTGAGGCAAGGAATGACCCCAGGGTCCCAGAGAGGGACAACAAATGTGGGTTATGTGATGTCCAAATCAATACTCCCCACTTCAGGGAGCTGCCCAGTGAATTACTTTATTGAATAAGTGTGAGAAAGGAAAGATGTTAGTTGTCCAAGAATGCCATTGCCAAACTTTGTGGAAATAGAATCTGTTCTGTGGAAACAGCATACATTTTATTCTGTGCCACGGAATTTCCCCTCATTTGACCCAAGGGGTAAAGGAAAACTCTTATGCAACCATCTCATTTCAAAAGTTATTCTTTCTTATGTAGGCTGGTTAATAACCGACAGTAGACAATTTTATCTAAGAAAAGATGACTAAGATCCTGTATTCCATTTTTAGTGAGAGCTGATTTACATATCTAATTCATGTTCTATTAGCAAAAGTTAGGGGAAATAAGGAAATGTGAGAAAAATCCAATGCTAGTTTTAGGTCTGAATTGAAAATCCTGTAGTTAACACTCAGTTGTGAAGATTTCCTTCAAAACTCAGAAACCAAGTAAACAATCAGCTTTTGCTGAGATGTTGACCTTTTTTGAAACCTAGTAGTTGTCCGCTAATGATCTGTAAAAGTTTTTAATGCAAAGCATTTTTTCCATCATTTAGATAACTTTTTTTTCCAGGAATATCTTTAGAGACAACGTGTGCGTGTGCACGCACACATTCTATTTATTTTTTTAAAAAAGATTTTACTTGATTTTTTTATTATTATTTTAAAAAGATTTTATTTATTCATGAGAGACACAGAGAGAGAGGCAGAGACATAGGCAGAGGGAGCAGCAGGCTCCCTGCAGGGAGCCCGACGTGGGACTCAATCCCAGGACCCCGGGATCACACCCTGAGCCGAAGGCAGACGCTCAACCACTGAAGCCACCCAGGCGTCCCTAAGAGATTTTATTTTTAAGTACTCTCTATACCCAACATGGGGCTCAAACTCCCAACCCCGAGTTCGAGTCACATGTTCTTCTGGCTGAGCCAGCTAGGTGCCCCCACACACTCTATTTTAAGGTCTATGAAGAGCATTTCACTTTCTGGAAGATCCTTTGCCCAACTTGAGTCTTTCTCAGTATTCGGATGTCCTACAGATGTGAAATGGAGACACCCCACTGAATCTAAGAGTACCTGGCTGTGTGAGGTAGCTGTGTGCCTAATTTCTAATCTTGCCACAGCCCTTCTGCCGAGTAACTGGGCTCCTTCTAGTTACGCTAGGTGTGTGGCATCCAGAACTGAACACCGAACAAAAGCTATCTTGGCTACATTTTTTTGTTTATTCAGCATAAAACTTGAATTGACCTTTCTGGATGAACACATTTTTGGGCTCGAGTTGGTGTTTATGTCAACCGGGCCCTTCAGACTTCCTCTGTGTGTTGCTGATGAGCCTGTCCTGCTACCGCCTTCTGCACCCCCCTGGAAATCCTGCATTTGGTCTCTAACAGCCAAATTAGGATGTGACCTTTGTTCCCGTGATGTTTAACCTCTCCAGATAGATTTTCCTCATTTTATCAAGCTCCTTGTGGCATCTGATGATTGTGTCCTCAAGGGGGTTGGCCTTACCTCCTAGTTATCATGTCACCTGCAGACGTAAAGCGTCTGTACCTTTGTGTGAGCCACTGACCAGCATGCGTCAGTAGGGAAAGGGCCGGCCCCAGACCACTGTGGTCCCTGGAGACTGCCTGGCAGCCTCAGACTTGATCACCACTGCTGGCACAGCCTGGACATCTGTTGGGAATCGACATCACTAAAGATCGGCTCTTTCATATTCTCTCGTAAACGAAGGCAATTGGAAAACCCTTTATAGGCGCTGTGCCATATCCAGATAGTTTGTGTGTGGAAAAATGCCCTCAACCTTACAATTGAATTCCCTTCTCTGGGGAGAGAAAAAAAGCAAGAGAGGCGAATCTTCTTATATCTTATAATCACTGCATCCTCTCCTAAGTGTGCACAAGATATTCCTTAATAATCTATTACAGACTCTTGACTAGGATGTATATCAAGCTCAGTGCTTCATCCTTTTTGAGGCATAGATCTTCTTTTTCACATTTGAAAATTGCAAATTCATTCCCCCCAGGTCCTTTGGTATTACAGGGGAGGATTTAACTCTTTTCGCTTCTGATTCTGCAAGTACCTGGAGTGTCATCTGTCTTGACTCTGATGCGCAAGTCCCTTTAGAATATCTTCTAATCGATTTGAGGCCTTAGTGCTCTATTCCAAGGGTTTTTTTCCCTTGCTTCTTTCTTGGCCGAAGGTCTTTGTTCTTGTCTAAGAGTCAGAAGCAAAATGAAGTCGAAGAGATAATCGGGTTTCCTTTTACCTGTTGCAATTAAAACATTACCCCAGAAATTTAGCTTGTGACCTCTTGCCAATTTTTTTTTAAGGTTTCACCTGTTTATTTGATAGAGAGAGCCAGAGATAGTGACCGAGAGGCTGAGCAGGGAGGAGAGGGAGAAGTAGACTCCCTGCTGAGTGGGGAGCCCGATGTGGGACTTGATCCCAGGACCCCAGGATCCCGACCTAAGCCATAGGTAGACACCCAACCGACTGAGCCACCCAGGCATCCCTCTTGTCTGTTTTTGATCGTGATGTCCTGAACTGCTGTAGAGGTCGCAAAGTGCTCTCACGTACATGGGATCTTTACAACCACCCTGTAAGCCGGTGACTTTACTACCTGATTTTAGAAATGAGGAAACAGAATTGGACTTAGGGTAAGTGACGTGTAGGGGTGAGTTATTTTTTCCCCCACGTCTTCATGACCCCAGTCCATAGCAGAGCTGGGTACCCCCTGGCTTTCTTACCACATAGCCTTTGCTGCACTCAGCACACATGCTGCCGTGCTCTGGAAGCTCATCGTTTCTGCCTTTATCCTTTGAAATTCTTCTTTGTCCTTGAGCACCTATCCTTCCCTGCCTTCCACATACGCTGCCTGAGAAGGGCACTTCCCATCAACCATTCCATCTTTCCTCTGCTTCACCACTCCTGGGGCTCATGGATGAGTATATTGCCAGAGGGTCCCTTCTGAGATTATCCCAGGCCTCTAAAGCTGTCTTCTCTTAAAAATTCTGGCCGTGGGGGGCACCTGGGGGGCTCAGTCGGTTAAGCAGCCACCTCTTGATTTCGGCTCAGGTCATGATCTCAAGGTCTTGGGATCGAGCCCTGCTTCGGGCTCCCTGCTCAGTGGGGAGTCTGCTTTACCTTCTACCCCTCTGCCCCTGCTCTCTCACATGCTCTGTCTCTCTCCTCTCAAATAAGTAAATCTTTAAAAAATAAATAAATAAAAACCCTGACCCTGGCTTCAAGATTGCCATTTCTGGAAGCTCTGGAAGGCCCCAAAGCCAGAAGCCCTCCCTGCCCTGTCCGTGCGCCGGTGGCGGAAGGCCCAGCCACTGCCTCCCGGGGCTCCCTTCACTTCCCCACCTTCATCCCCAAGGGTCAGCGTTTGGTCCAGGAGAGCGGCCCCCGTGGCTGCTTTCTATGGGAGGAAACTGGCTGCAGGGCCAGGCCAGGAGATGCAGAATTGACCACCTATTCTCTTTTGCTGAATTAAGGTGCTCCACAGATTTGCTTCGGGATTTCTTTATGTGACCATGTGCGTCCTCGGAGAGCTGGGTGGAAGGGTAGGGGCCAGCATCGATTTCTTTTAGATTGGTCTGGTCTGGCTGATTTCCAGCGTCCCTTTGTATTACAAGGTGGACAAGCAGGCAACAGATGACCTTTTTAGTATAACTTTGTTGATACAGCGTATGGCGACCTTTTCTCTTGCCTTCGCTGACCTCTCGCTGCTTCCCAGAAGCAAATGGGCCACATCCTGCTGTCGTTTGTTGTCCGTTCTGGGTCGAATAAAGCGAGATCCCATCAAGAATTGCTTTATGAAAAATAGCAGTTTGGTTACCACGTGCCATACAAATATGAGCATTTCTTCCTGGTGCCTTTCACGACTTCACCACAAACTGAAGCAAAGGGACGAGGATGGAACCAAAGGGAAATTCTTTCTCTGTTGTTTTGCCAAAGACTACATCTCTTTCCTTTCAAACCGCCACAGATCCTGGAGTTTTGAAACTGGCTGGAATGATCACAAGGCCACTCTTTCTCTCGAAAGAAATTGAGTGAATTTCCCATTAGGAGATGATGGTTAAAATAACCCATCGGTGCTGGGACCAAATGGAACTAGAAAAGTGTTCAAAAGCTGCATTCATTCGGGAGAGAGAACAACCTTTCTCATAATGAGCCCTGGGAAGTGGCCAGCCTGGAAAGAGGTCACACAATTGACAGTTTGGCGGCTGAATAACTACTACTAGCTTATTTTTGCTTGTGGTGTTTTAGCTTTTGTGGTTTTCTCTGAGGCTGAGTCCCTGGTGTCTTCAAACAAAGTTTCCACTGAGTCAGTCTTCTTTTAAACCACTCTGCATCGTGGAATTGTAATCCACCATTTCCGTAGGGAACGGTCTCTATGGCGTAAGTGAACAAAACGGGGTTCAGTAAACCCGTTCAGATAAAATTTTTTTTATCTCCGATGGATGTAGCACGTGGATAAGGGTGTTTGCTCCTATCTAGAGGTGAGATGTCTCGAGACTGTGCAGAGTTCTAGCTTTCGCTGTCATTTTTCAGATTGCCCGTGGAGGACAGTTTAGTTGAAATTATTTATATAATATGTAAAAATGTGCAAAATCTCTTATCTGAGCAGAACTGAGGAGGATACTGTTCCTGAAGATTCTTCTTGCTGCCTATCCAAGATGCAAAACGTTGGTGGGTGGGGTGGGGTGGGGGTGCAGTGGCACTTTAAGGCTATATGGCTTTCTATGGTTATACCATTTTTTGAACTCCATTTCCACAAATGAAGTCAGAAGTGAAAGAGCTCTTTGGGGGAGAATATGAACAATACTTTTCTCATGGGTATTTTCCAAAAGCTCTAAAATGTGCTTTTATTTATTACTGTTGCTTAACATCCTCTATATTGTACCTACCTGCCATGTTACACAGTTAACTCACAAACTCAGGCATGTGACCTTAGCAGTACAGCGAGAAGGGCCAGGGGTCCCCCCCCAACCCCTGTCTCTGCCCTCTTTCCACCTGGATCTTGATGACTCTGCCCCCCTGGAAGGAAAGGCCACAGCTGAAGGTGAACAAGTGTTTCTTGCTGGTTTTGAGCTTTCAAGGACCAAGATCCACTTGATAGACTCTGTGTTTTTACCTTGGTACCATTTTGGCCTTATCTCCTGACTTGAGAACTTAATCCATGACTCTGCCACTCTACCTGTCAACACACACACACACACACACACACACCCATCCCATCCCATCCCATCCCATCCCATCCCTTTACCCTAAAACCTAACCCACTGAGCCGTACGAAGAACGGATGAAGAACCAACCAGACTATTGGTTCTCACCATTTTGGGGTCACAGACCACTTGAAGAATGTGTTGGAAACTTCTATAATCCCTCCTCTGAAAAGTGTCAATATAAATGTGTGTGGATGTTGCCCAGAGTTCTGTCGGGATATCTAGGTTCCATGAAGCTCCTGCTGAGGGACTTAGTTTTTACTATATGTTCTTTATTTCCATTTTGAGTTTTGTTTCCATCTACATATATTATTACTTTTGTTAATTGAATCTGCCTAGGTTACTTTTTCAATTAACAAATTAATTAGAAGACCAAGAGCCTAAAATAGATTTTTTTCTTATTTGATTAAGTACAATATCGAGTGCTGGGAGTCCATTTGAAAGCAGAGGGTTCATTATTAACCTTTGCAATACCAAAATCTGTCCTTGGAGTTGCCAAAAAAGCCAGTGGTGAGAGCCAAAATAGTAGTAGAGGAACATGATCAACAGTTGAATTCTTATCTGAATTATTTTTAATGAAGAATATGAAAGAAATCCCTTATTTAAAGGCTGTTAGAAGTATGTTCAGGGTTTTTGACTGTGTTAATGGTCTCATTCACGTGGGAAAAAATCTTAACAGTTGCCAGAATGTCTACTTGATAGCATCAAGAGGGTAACAGTAGATAATTACCATGTCAGGAGCAAAGCTACTCTGACACCTCTCTACAGGGTTTTCACCAGAGCTTATCTTCTTCGACTATCTTTTTTTTATGTAAAAAGCATCTTCTGGAATTGTAGTGAGGGCTTCTCCTTGGTCAGGCTCCACATGGGAGCCATCTTTTATACTAAATCTCTCATGACACCAGAGTGCCGCAACATTTCCTGTATGTTTTAAATGGCAGTCATATTTTACTCTTTGCAACGAGGTTTATGTGACATTTTGGTGCACTATTCTTAAAGTCCTTCAAACGGAAATAGCTAAGAGGGGGGAAAGCTGCTGATGGAGAAACAGCCTAATGAGGATTCTCTTGCCTTCTAAAATTCCTTCCTGCATGAAAGCCACGTGGGCAACTAATAGGGTTTTTCTTGCAGCACTATGAAGTATTTGTGTTAGCACTGAGTGATGTTCCAGTTGTTGCAATGATGCGATATCAGTTGCCAAGGCGATGAGACACGGATTTCTTTTTCAATCTGACATTGGAATAGAGGCTGGGCAAGAAAAGCGAAGTGAGCCAATGAGCCAGGAAGAGGGACGAAGGCAACCGACAGGCCTACTTGGTGAAGCTACTGAAGAAGTAGCTGTATGGCCTTTCTTTCAAATGGGATGAAATATTCTGTGGGTGGTAGGAAAGAACAGAGTTCCTAGAGCTCACCTGTATGGAACCTCTTGTTCCAAGCACGTCATACGTATTAACTAATCTCTATGACAACCACATGGGACAACAGGGTTCCAACCGGACTCCTCCACTTCCTAGCTGTGTAAACATGTACAACTTTACTTTTTTTTTTTTTTAAGATGAACTAAAAGTACCCATCCCTGGGGGCTGATGTTAACATTATAGATTATAGGTATAATACATTTATAACTGTGCCTGCTACATAAAGAACTTGATATTTTTAAAAATTAGCAATAAAAATAAAATCTGTTTACACAAAGACTTACAAGCAAATGTTCATAGCAGCATTATTCCCAGTGAGCTCCCAACATTGGGAAACAACTCCAATGGCTTTCAACTGGTGAATGGATTAAAAAAAAACTGGTCTCTCCATACTGTGGAATGCTGCTCAGTAGTGGAAAGGAAGACCTAGGGTTACACATGACAACATGGGAGAATGGGAAACATTACACTAAGTGAAAAAAGGTAAATGCGAATATGCCGTATGATTTCGTTTATATGATAGTCTGGAAGAGTCAAACCATAGCAGTAAAAAATAGATAAGTGGTTGCCGTGGTCCGATCAGGGGACCAGTGGCAGAAAGTTACTAAGACACTTTGCCAAGTAGGGGTCTGTTCTGGGTCTTGGTGGTGGTGGTTACACAGCTGCATATAATTGCTCAATTTCCTCAAATTGTACACTTAAAAATGGGTGAAGTTTAGGGCACGTGGATGGCTCAGTAGGTTAAGTGTCTGCCTTCAGCTCAGGTCATGACCTTGGAGTCCCGGGATTGAGCCCCACTTTGGGTTCCCTGCTTAGCAGGGAGTCAGCTTCTCCCTCTCCCTCTGCCCTTGCCCTGCTTGCACTCGCTCACTCTCAAATAAATAAATAAAATCTTAAAAATAAAAAAAGAATGGCTGTGATGGGAGCCTTTACAATAAATGCTGGAGGTCTGGGTCCGCCCACCCCACGGAGAGTCAGCTCTTCCACTGATAGTAACCGATAATGGGTATGAGCTTGGAGTTTGACAGAGGGGAGCAAACAGAATCATCTAGCTGAGCCTGGGGAGGTGTCAGAAGAGCCGAAAGAAAAAGCCCCATTATGGGTGGCCAAGAGGCACAGATATTTAGTGCTAAAAGAGAAGTAGGATCGCTTTGGGTGGTTTTCCACGAGAACTGGAGCAGTAGCGTGCTTTCCCACAAGTGTGGATGGGGTTAGCATGTCTTGTGCAAAATGAGGTGTCTTCAGACCTTCAGTAAATGGGGCTCCGGCTTGCCTGTGGGACTTGAGATCACTGCAGCACCTGAATTATCAGCACACACGGTGCCGAGCTGGGCCCCTCTCCTCTGTGCTTGCCAGGGCTCTGGGAAGGCAGCCACAGTGGTGGTGTGAATGGGACCGGGAACCAGCCCCCGTCACTGTAGTGCTCATACCGCGTGTTTGCAGTGCCAGCCTTGTTTACTTGTCTCCTTAATAGTGTGAACTCCAGAAGAGCCAGGAATTTTGTATCCTCGTGTATCCTAGCACCTGCTACTATGCTCATGGAAATAAGGAGCGAGCATAGTCAATTCCAAGTTTTTGATAACATGCGGTTATCCAAAGATCAATGAGCTGCTGTTCAACAAAACCAACCCAGGCTGCCTTAAACGTTAAAAAGCAGGGGCATTGGATTGTGTGACGCATGGGCTCACATCCTTGTTTCTGCTGTGAGGGGGGCACTAGGTCCACCAGCACCCCAGTTTCTTTGTGTGATATGGCGATTAAAGCAATTCATGGTCAAGATTTCTTCCAAGATGCTGTGATTCTAAGAAGGGAGGAAAGCTCTGACTCCCTGGACTTCAAACCACAGGTCCCTTCTTGCTGCATGTTACCGTGCAAAGTGATATGCTCTACAGGAACTTTCTACATTTTTGTTTGGATTTCTTTGTATCTGGTTCTTTGGCCTACGTAAGTGATGAGTGATGCTGGCTAATCATTAATGCCTCATCGTATCCTATTTCTGGTCCTCCTCATCTGTAGCATGCTGCATAATGCTGTCCCGTCCCCTCTCCCCTCCCCAGCCCCCCAGTGTCCAGGCCATCATCCCTGGAACCTGGGAATGTGTTACCTTACATGGCAAAAGAGACTTTGCAAACCGAATTAAGGATCTCGAGAAGGGGAGCTTCTCCAGGTGAACCCAGTGTAATCCCAGTGGTCCTGGTCCTGGTCCTGGTCCTGGTCCCAGCGTAATCCCAGTAAGAGGAGGCAACAGAGTCCAAAGGAGGTGCAAGGATGGAAGCCAAGAGGGGCGAGACAGAGATTTGAAGCTGTTATGTGCCCGGCCCCGGAGGTGGAGGAAGGGGCCACAAGCCAAAGAATACAGGTGGCCACTAGAAGCCGGGAAAGGCCAGGGAGTTGTCTCCTAGAGCCTCCGGAAGAAAGCTGCCCTTCCGACACACCTAGACTTTAGCCCATAAAAATGATTCCAGATTTTGGGGCCTCCAGAACCATCAGAGAGGCAACCTGTAAGGTTTTAAACCATGATGACGTCTGTGCTCAGTTGTGACAGCAGCGCCTGAGCCCATCTCCTCTCAGGGCTCACTTTGAACCCCACGGCCTGTGCTTTCCCAGCCGCTGTGTACGTAGGCCCGCCTGGCCGTCTTGCGCCACCGCCTCTGCTCAGCGACTCTGGGGCCGGACATGAGCCCTCGCAGGTGCCCGCGAGCCAGGTGACCCCCGGGACTGCTGCTCGCAGCCCCCACCTTGAGTAGGAAGCTCCGGAGGCGGCCTGCATTGCCTCGACTTCCCTCTCCTCAACTGTCTTTGGGTCAGCTTTGCAAAAATACTCCATCCTGTCGGGGCTTCTTCTTTTCTAGAGGCAGGCAGAGAGCCAGAGAATGTTCTGGGGTGAGCCGCAAAGACTTGGAGCAGAGCCAACACGGGAGGAACAAAAGACCTACAATTATTCAACCTGCGGAAGAGGAGGCCGGGGGCTGATTTAACCCTGACACAGAAGGAACCGGAGAGTTGATTAGTGGGAAACGCCGGTTAACTGCTGCCCGTCTCGACCGAGCCAACCCGAGGATAAAATAGCAGAGGGCACTCGGGTTTGGGGAGGAGGGCCTGGCAGGGAGGGCCTGGCAGGGAGGGCCGTGTGCCCTTGGGCAGCAGCAGCACAGGGGCCGGGACGTCCAGGCCCGCCTGGTCCTCCTGGCCTGGGCGAGGCCCTGAGCAAGTGGCAGGGCCTGGAGCAGAACTCGTGGCTTGGAGCGCCTGGGCGGCTCAGCGGGTGATCGTGGGGTCCCGGGATCGAGTCCCATATCGGCCCCCCGCGGGAAGCCTGCTTCTGTCTCTGCCTGTGTCTCTGCCTGTGTCTCTGGATCTCATGAATAAAAAAACAAAAAAACAAAAAAAACCCTCGTGGCTTGCCCAGCCTCCCTGCGCTCCCTCGCTGGGGGGTGTGCTGTGGGATTACAGCTGGGGCGGGGGGGGGGGGGTGCTTTTCCCTTCCAAGTGATAGAAAACCCAGGCAGCCCCCCGGAGCCTTCTGGGGTGACGGAAGTAGCCTGTGTCTTGCTCTTTTGGGGTTGTCTCCCCGGCCGTGTGCCCAGGTGGGGACAGTTCCTCCACCCGGAGACTTAGGGTCTGTGTACTCCACCGTATGTCTGTGACTCGTCCATCAAAACCACTTCTGCTCACGTTTTGAACAGGAACATGCAGACTCTTCCTAATAGCCCCAAACTGGCACCAACCCAAGTTTGCTTCAACGGGAGCCTGAATAAAGAAACTTGGGGTGAATTCGTACGGTGGATTTCTGTGCGGGGCAAGAGTAAATAAGCCACAGTAACTCACGCAGCAGCGTACATGGGTCTCACAAGCAAGTTGGTGAGCAAAAGAGAACATTCTGTGTGATCTGTTAATATTAAAAGTCAAAGCTGGGGGCGCCTGGGGGGCCCAACTGGTTGGGCGTCTGCCTTTGGGTCAGGTCATGATCACGGGATCCTGGGATTGGGCCTGGCCGTGGCTCCCCCTGCTTGTATTCTCTCTTGTTCTCTCCCTGTCAAATAAATCAATAAAATCCTTAAAAAAAAAAAAAAGTGAATAAAAGTCAAAACTGAATAAGCATATCAGTAGTGGTAAAAGCCACAGTAGTGGCTAGCTTTGAGGGCGGGAAGGTGCACAAGGGGAAGGGGTCGCGGGTACTGTATTTTTTAAAATCTAGGATGTGGTTACACGGGGGTATCCATTTTGTGAAAATGAAGTGAGATGTGCACTTGTTTGCACACTTATGTACATTTCGGTTAAAAATTAACTTGACAACGAGACCCTCTCACAAGCCTTCCTCCTATTAAGCTCTGAAGAATTCAGTGTTTCAGTTTATTGTAAAGGCACACAGGCAGATTGCAGGAGAAAATGTATACTTTCACAGAAACCTTAGAAAATGCATGCTACAGAGAGATGTCCCCTGTTCAGGAATTTGGATATTTTTGTTTATTAAGGCTTTTAAAAATTTACTGAAATAATCTCTACGCCCAACACAGGGACTCGAACTCATGACCCCGAGATCAAGAGTCACGCACTCCCCCGACTGAGCCAGCCGGGTGCCCTGGGATGTGGATGTTTAGATCTCCGCCGTAACCCAAGAGACGTGTTCGGCAGTGGGCTTTCTCCCTGAGCTCGGGCAGCCGTTCTTGCAGGGGAGTCTACGAAGCCAGCACCGGCCCTCAGTTCCTTGTTGGCTCTTTGAAGTTCTAGAAATGAAAGAATGGGGTCATTTTTTCAAAGCAGCAACTTGAAATAACTAGTAATTTTGTTGGGAAGGAACTTTGTCATGCCAGGCACATTTCCCGGCCGCAGCACCTGGTTCAAGTGGTGCGAGGAGGTTCAAGGCAAGCTGCCGACCAGTCAGGACTCCTCCCTCTGAGCCAGAGTTGGTCCAAAGCCACGTCCACTTCCTGCCACTGGCTGTGTAGTTTCAAGCCAGCTGGTTAGCTTACCTGAGATCATTCCGTCCTGTGTGATCATGCGGACAGGAGTTGACTGTCCCCCAAGCAGGGCCTGGGGCCACCCTCCCTAAGGAGGCCTGCTTGCGAGTGTGGCCCTTGGCCGGCGTCGGAGAGCTCGGCTGGTTAGCCAGGTCCCCACACGGATGCGACACTTCCCCTTGCCCATAAGGCTGCTTCTAGGGGCCTCGACTGTCCAAACAGTATGGTTTATGTTGAACACCTGCTTTCCTTCCTGGGGTCTGGAATTTGGATCTGGTTAGGCAGAGGGTGCCTACGTGACCAGTCAGAGTCTCTTTGATGGCCTCCCTGGGCAGAAGGCTCTCGTACGTGTTGTGTTTCTGTTGCCGAGAGCACCATGTGCTCGGAGTGACCCTTCTGGGGAGGGCGAGAGCACAGGGAAGCTGCACGTGGACTTCTGCAGACTCCACGTGTGTCTCTCCCTTATGATCTGTCTGTGTTGCTGTAATAAATCGGAGCCATGAGTGCAGCTGTATGTGGAGTCCCAGCGGCCCTTCTAGCATATCTCTGAAAGTAGATGTGGTCTTGGGGACACAGATGCATGAGTGAACATTCAAAGTAGGGTTTTTTTCCTGCTTTTTTCCAACAAAAATAAGGTTAGAAGATACTCTCGTGTGCTGCTGGGAGGAAGGCGGACATGAACAACCCTTGCTGTGGACATGGCAGTCTCCGGAGAACAGAAAGCAGTGTCTGCCCGTGGGGCCAGCTCAGTCACCACGGGTACCATCAGAGGGTACATTCACACTAGGAATTTCTGTGCAGCTGGGAAAAAAGGAAAGGCTGAGGAAGTTGTACATTGCTTTATAGAAAGATTTCTTTCTTGTGTCTATTAAATTAAAAAGGTGCTGGATGGTAAATGCGGTATGCTTTTTTTTTTTTTTTTTTTTTTTGCATAGGAAAAGTGGGAAGGGTACTTATGCTTAATTAAAAATGGTGACCTTTTGGGGGGCGAGCCAGACAGAGTAGAAGCCAGAGAAGTAGGAATTTTCAAAGTATAGGTCCTTATATTGTTTTGATTTTCTAATCATATCCTTGTATTACCTATTAAATGTTTTAAAAGTAATTAAAAGTGAGAAGGGCTTGAGAAGAGGCAATGTCAAAGTCATGCTATTATAAGTGAAAATAAGAAATTTTATTTGTATTTTTTTTTTAGAAGGGGTGAGGCACAGGAGCAGAGGGAGAGGGAGAGAGAATCTTAGGCAGACTCCATGCCCAGCACAGAGCCCGATGTAGGGCTCGATCTCACAACCCTAAGATCATGACCTGAGCCTCCCAGGTGCCCTGAAAAAATTTATAATCTTTGAGCTTACTTTTCTGTTTCTTTACAAAAACAAGTGGCTAGCTCCTAGGCCATAGTTTTTGTGGCCTAGGAGCTAGCTACTTGTTTTTGTAAATAAAAGCATTTTGGCACATGGCCACGCCCGTTCTCATCCATGTTGTCTGTGGCTGCTCTTGTGCTACAACAGTAGAGCTGTGTAGGTGGAACAGAGACCATATGGCTGCAAAGCCTAGAATATTTACTCTCTGGCCCTCTACAAAACAAGTTGTGACGACCCTGTACCCATAACATTGTTTAGTTCATGACTTACCTCATAATATACTTGATAAAAAGCAAATAAGGAAATACCATATTTATATGAAACACATGAGATGACCAGATAAAAAATCTGATCACTACTCTGGATTCACATCAGATTCGTTTTCCATAGTATAGCTCACTTCTGAGCAGGGATTGGCATTCTGGCCCTTCTCTTGGCAAATGGTTTTGTTTTGTTTTGTTTTAGCGTATGTTTTTGTGAAAGTTCCTTTCCCTAGCCTAAGTAACCTATCTGTAGCAGATGCTGGCCCCTCCCCTCACCACTTCAGTGAGCTCTGCTCTAAGTTCCAGGTGCCAGCACCCGGGTTTCTTTGCCCGAGGGTTTTGGCCGCCAGATTCTGCCTTGTTCATGAGTTGGCAGGTCACAAGTGTCAAGAGAATCAAGGCCCTCCAGGAGCAGCCCCCAACCAGTGATTGGTGGGAGTTGGTGTGTAAATACCCCAGCTCTCCTGCCCCGTATAACTCGGAAGCACATCTTTTCTACTGTCTCAGAGTTCTGTAGTGGGACTAAGACCCAGTCACCCATAGTGATAACTTGCTTGTTAACTTCTCTTTATTGCTTACCTTCTCTTCCCTTCTCTCCTCGCACTTCCTCTGCCCACACTTCCTGGGATCAACTCCCAAATGAATGACTTGCAGCCAAGCTGTGTTTCAGGCTCAGTTCCTGGAGGAGTTCAAACTAAGACAGGTTTCCTATGAACCATCATTCTGTCATCTTTAGGGCCACACATGAAATATTTAGAGTACTCCTTTCTGTATTTTATTAATGAATACAGTACACAGAGGAATTTTCCATATACTTGGACATCTTTCCAAAAAACTAGATATTCTCTCTCTCTCTCTTTTTTTTTTTTTTTAGATATTCTCTTTATAGAGCAAAATACATAGGCTCTATAAAGAGAATTCTCTTATTCTCATTGAACATATCATAGGTTGGGGTCGTGATGGTTTCCATCTCTTGGTGGATGTTGTTGCCCTAAAGACATCAGGATGCATTTTTCTTTGATTTGGTTGTTCATTTGTAGGAGGTAAGGCCAATGGCGATCATTTCAAAGAGGCCATTTTTGGTAAATTTGGAACAAATCTCCGTGGAATTTGGTATGTGCTGTGTTGGGTATGTGATTGGTTAGGGAGGAAGGCGGAGAGGAGTTCTTCTCTACAAAGATGCACCGGTCCGTTGGTGACACCTGCCAAGAGAAATTTGAAGAAGCAAAGTAACAACCAATCTCTTTGCCAAAAATATGTATCCCTCTAAGACAAAGAAGAGTCTACCTCCCTGGCGATGGTACCCTGACTAGATGTTGTCCACGAAGTTTCATGTCATCAGAAACTGTGGAAACTGTATTTCCCCAGGGGAACTGAAGTCTGGGATGGGATAATTTTCCCTCCATGTCAATTGCATGTCTGAGAAGACTCTATTCATCCTTCTAGAACAAAAGGCATTATTCTTTGAGACATCTGGTGATTAGCAAAAATGTGGTGTAGAGCCAGAGAAGCAAGGCATGTCTTTTAATAATGGTAATTTTTTATAGGACTAATAATGATGGTAGCTACTGTTCATCAAGGACATGCTGTGTCGCAGGCAGCACATGGGGTGCTCTGCACGTGCTAGCTCTGTTGACCCTCCCATCGACCTTACGACCTTATGCTCTTATCATCCTCGATTTACAGGTGAAGAAATTGAGGCTGGGGGGGGTTTCAGTTACTGCCCAAGGTCATGCAGCCATAAGTGGCAGAGCAGAAATTAGAACTCAGCTCGGACTCAAAATCTCTGCTCTGCTCCATATACTTTAGTGACTTGGGACAGAAATTAGTTACCAGGTGGAACTCTCCTCCAATAAACCTTTCCGTTTTGTCCCAGAAGTATGACATGGTTTCCATTCATTCATAAAATGGATCGCTGCTGATGTTTTAAAGAATAATTGCAATAAAAACAGTAATACTTTTGGGGGGCATATATTATCTTATTTTTAAAAAAAGATTTTATTGATTTATTCATGAGAGACCCAGAGAGAGGCAGAGACACAGGCAGAGGGGGAGAACCAGGCTCCTTGCGGGGAGCCCGATGCGGGACTCGATCCCAGGACCCCGGGATCATGACCTGAGCCAAAGGCAGACGCGCAACCACTGAGCCAGCCAGGTGCTCTATCTTATTTTTTTCAGACACCAGTCTAAACACGCACGGTCCCAGAACACTCCAGTAAGAAGCCACAGAGACTGGTCTTCAGCCATCAGAGCCAGCGATGCCTCGCCTGCCTACGGTCTCGCTGACCTCAAACCGCATCCACAGCTCGGGAGCCCCCAGACCTTGCGGCAGAGCTTCCTTCGCCCTGAGCTGTCCGAAGCTTGAACCCTCTTGACTATTTTTTTCACGCTCTGAGTAGCTGTAGGGATCGCGGCGAGAATCCGAGGAGCCAGCTCAGCCGGGGCAGAGTGCCAAAATCTGGCCAGTCCGGGAGGCCTCGAGCCCGTCCCATCCACGGTCACCAGTGCCGGGGCCTTCCCCGGACAGCCTGGGCCATGCTTCTAGAAAGGAGGGTCCGTCGCCCAGGTGGCCCCTGAATGTCACCCGTGCGATTTGTCACCCCCGCAGGAAAAGCAGTAATACTTTTTTATGCATTGCGTGCCGAAGGCTGCACATAATTTCACTGAGGTCTCCTGTGGACTTTGTGAAAGATGTTTCTAGTGTTCTCATTTGTCTCAGGGAAGCTGGCTGTTCTAGAGCTTAAGCGTATTAATCATCCACGCTCACATGAGTGGTTCAACCATGGTCCAGACTCTCCTCCCCTGGACCCTCTTCTCTCTCCTGCTCTCCATGGGCTGAAGGCTTGAATTAGTAAATGGACAGCCTCTCAGGAAGACAAACATGTCCTTCAGAGTCTCCCTGTCCTAGAATGTTCCCTTGGGCTGCCTGGGTGGCTCAGCAGTTGAGCACCTGCCTTCGGCTCAGGCCATGATCCCAGGGTCCTGGGATCGAGTCCCGCATCGGGCCCCACAGGGAGCCTGCTTCTCCCTCTGTATCTCTCATGAATAAATAAAATCTTAAAAAAAAAAATTAGAAAAAAAATTTTTCCCTCAAAGTACCTGTATTGCGAACGTTGCTTTTGGCCAACTCCCTGATTCTGTTTTCTTTTCCCTTCTTGCTCCCAATTATGGTGGTTATTCTCTGACAAATTGATTTTTACTCTGTTATTGTGTTGACAACTTCGGCAAACTCCTGTGAAGGTAATTGCTAGTTTTATTGTCTTCACATTACGATGACTGTTAATATAATCCAGAATAATCAATGATACTCCGCCTGGGGCTGATTATGTTCCATTGTTTCACCATTCGTGTGTTGGTGAGTGTTTCTGGTGCACCCACGGATGCATCCGGCCTCCAGGCAAAGACAGTGCGCACGAAACATCGACCCACGTTGGAAGGCAGCGTGTGGTTATGGCCAAATGGATGGGACTGGGTGTTGGCCGTGAGGGTTCACGCCAAGCTCAAGTGGGTAAGGAAAGACATCGTGGAAATCCCGATGGTTCTTCTCAGCTTCTCTTGAGTGAGTCCTCCTTTCTCGAACTTCCTTCCTCCCCCACCCAGGCCTGCATCATCTCTGGCCCAAATTATCGTACCTGCGTCCTGATGATTTCTCGGACATCCTTTTTTCTTTCTTTCTTTTTTTTTTAAACAACTGTACTGGGGTATAACCTACGTACCAGAATGTTCACCAGTTTTAAAGTCAACAGAATGACTTGAAGTAACTGTGCCAAGTTGTACAGCCACTGCCACCACGATGCCATCTTAGAGCATCGCCCTCACGCAGTAGGATGCCTTGCGATTATTTACAACTGGCCCCCGTGTTACCATCCCCAGTCCCAGGTGCCCTGGGGCACCACGGATCCACTTTCTCTCCACTGTTTGCCTTTTCTGAACATTTTATATAAATGGACTTCCATGGATTCTTTTATGTCTGGCTGTTCTCACCGAACATAACGTTTTAGAAGTTCATGCGTGTTGCAGCACGTGTCAGCACTTTGCTCTTACTGCCAGGTAGTAGTCCACTGTGTAGACGGACCACGTTTTGTTGTTCCATGTACCAGTTGACGGACACTTGGGTTGTTTGTATTTTTTTGGCTATTATGATTAATGCTGCTCTGAACTTTGACCTGTAAGTTTTTGTGTGGACGTGTGTCTTCATTTCCTTTGGGTATATACCTCGGAGTGGAGTTCCCCGTGGTAACTCCGTTTAGCTCTTTGAGATGCTTCCATATGGTTTCCCAAAGTGGCTGCCCTGTGTTACGTTCTTGCCAGCAGGGAGTGGCTGAGGGGTCTAGTTTCTCCATATCCTCACCAGCACTTGTTACTATCATTTTGATTATGGCCTATTCTAGTTTGTGTGAAGTAGTATCTCACCCTCACATTTAGTTTTGCCAGGCGAGGGACATTTGTGATGTGGGGCAGTTGCCAGTGTAAACAAGAAAAGTGTTTGAGACTCTTAATTTTTTGGTAGCTCCTCTCATATCTCTTTGTAATGGCCATTGAAAATGCATCTAGTTACTGGCTTAGACTATAGAAAGAAAATGGAGGTATTTATTCTGTACTTTTTATGTCTGGAGACAAAAATTAAAGAAATAAGAGAATTTTTAAAAATCAATTAATATTTAAATCACAATATTCATAAAGTTACTTGGACAAGAAGCCTGCTACTAAGCAAGTGTTAAAGCAGTAATTTGGAGGGCCTTTTGGGCTTGATTATAAAGTCCAAAATTGGAATTACTCATTTGACGTGATCTATAGGAGCCATTTTCTAGTGCGTCAGCATTAATCCACTTAGAGCTGAGTGACTAATGGATTAGCAAGCTGTTCCATTTTCTATAAAGAAATGGATATCGTGAGGGCCAGAGTGGCAAAAAGGCCGAATAGAATAATAATTCATGTATCCAAACTACCCAGAAATATACATGGGATTAATGTTGCATTAGAGTTTAGATGGGATGTCTATGCATTGCATTTAGAATCATCTGAAATCCATAAAGAGCAGGAATTCTTATGTGCTTAAAGTAGACTCTGAGAGAGAAACCTATTGGTTAAGTGTTAAATTTTGGTCTTCAATTACTTAATCATATTAAAAACTGTTTGGACTTTTGCAAAAATTGCCTTATTGCTCTCTCCACTGATTTTTCTGCCAAATTTTTCTGCTCAACATGTAGAACTTTGGCAGCAACTCGTGTGTAATGATGTTTGCAGACACACAAGATGATATTTTTGCTTATCTTAAATAGTTTCATCGGGTCTCATCTTTATGTTATTACTGATTTGGGATTTTTAGGACCTCGTTCATATATATTTAACAGATCAAAACGTGACAGGTGCTGGGGGATAGATCTCCATACAAATAGACATATTGGCAGACCATCCAAGCCATTTGCTTGTCTTGTCCACTAGTAGTTGTCTTGTTGGTATACTTCAGAAAAGGCACTCACCCTTACTGTTCATGCATCTGATGAGACCAGAAAGTGAGCAGTGGTGTGTGTGTTGGCGGCCCACTGCAGTACTGATGTTTGCCGTAGAAGTATGAGTCAGTTCTTGGAATGATGATTAGTCAAAGAAGAAAAAAAGTGAGTGTACCAAAAAAAAAAAAAAGTGTTGGGGAGACAGAAGTCCGTATTTGCTCCAGTTGATCAGAGTAAGTTTCTTTACACTTCACTGTATGGAACAAGAAAACAGAAATAATGAGCCTACAGTGAGTGCAAGGCGGCCTTTTTGTAAGTAGTGGGCGTTGAAAGAGTCTTTTTTTGGTTCAAGGAGGACCTGGGAACATGGATAATAGTGCCCAGGAACACAGAGCGGAACTAGACAAACAAGTCTAGAAATTCCGGGGGGTGATTGGGAGCTGCCATAGATAGATGTGTGGAAATTCAGAATTCCCCAGGGAAAAATGCCAGTATGGAAAAGGAAGAGCACTCGGGTGGAAAAACCAGAGCTTTAGATGTCGCAGGGAGGCAGCCAAGTGGCAGAGGAAGGGAGAGACTGACCATGAGAAAGGGAGAAGAGAATGGAGGGTGGAGAGCAGGGCTTTTGGCATTCTTTCCTGTGGAATAGGACTCCCCACTCAAACAAAGAACCCACCAGTTTGGACACAGTGCCCTTCGTGGCTTGGGGAGCATGCTCAGAAGGATGCAGCTTCCTGCCCGGAGAGCGGGGAGTTTCCAGAGAAGAGGCACCACGAGGGTCCTGGATTTGGAGGTTGCACTGAGTTGTGTGTGGCTGTGTGCCCCTTGCAGAGCCTGGCGCTGACAATGTAACACCTGCCTTCCAAAGTTGCTGGGCTGTCCTTGTGGACAGCTAAAGCCTTCCCTCAGGGAATTCCTGGGTGGCTCAGCGGTTTAGTGCCTGCCTTCGGCCCAAGGTGTGATCCTGGAGACCCGGGATCGAGTCCCACATCAGGCTCCCTCCATGGAGCCTGCTTCTTCCTCTGCCTGTGTCTCTGCCTCTCTCTCTCTTTCTCTCTGTGTCTCTCATGAATAAAAAAATAAAATCTTTAAAAAAAAATAAGCCTTCCCTCAAAGTGGTAGAAATGCTGAAGATTTAAACAAGACCCTAAAAACTGAGTTATAAATATACAACTAGCGGTAAGCTGAAAGCTAAAGAAGCTGTAGTTGAACAGAAACACAGAAATAGATATCAGAGGACAGAGCATCGTCGCTCTTAACTTACTCCCACCTGGAAGAACCCAATCTGTCTTCTATGGAATAAGAAACCTTCTGCTTTGGGAGTTAGTTGCTGGGATAGGTTGACTAGAAGGCCATTTCGTACAAATGAACACAAATTCTGTGAGATGGAAAACAGCGTTCCATCCTAAATAAATACTCCGCTTGGAAGCCTTTCAGGTGCTTACACTTCTGCTGTAGAAAAGAAGAACATTCTGGCAAATGTTAGAAGATCCCCCAAGTAAGTGACGCAAGATCACTCCCAGCTTTCTTGGTCTAACTCCCGTTAAAGTAAAATGAGTTGTGTCTTTGGGTTTCTTACTGTTGGTCCGAGTGTAGTCAGGGGTAAAGACCAGCTCGAGAGCTCCGACACTAGGAAATGTGTGGGTAGGTTTGGAGGGGGAAGCACCTGTAGCCGCAGACACTGGAAAACGCTGTGGACCACACCATGGAATATTTTGTCCTGCTTCAGTTCCTTCTAGAGCCCAACACTGACCATAGAATGACATTTTCCAGTTCCTTGGGCCCTGAGTCTTTCTGTCCGAGGCTTGGCAATAATCTTATTGTATCCAGCTGAAATAATAATTTTGATGTTATTTGTTCAAATAACTCTGAATATACTAAGATGGTGGAATTGTTTAAATTAGGGATGCTTGACTTTCATAGGATACGTACTTGATTAAAACACCTTTTAATAGTCAGAAGATGGAGGCACCAAGTTTCTGCCATCTAATGAGCAGTCAGATGTGAAATTAGGTTTTTCCAGTCACTTCTTTTTTTTTTTTTTTTTTTTTAAGATTTTCTTTATTCACTCATGAGAGTGAGTGAGACAGACACAGGCAGAGGGAGAAGCAGGCTCCATGCAGAGAGCCTGACGTGGGACTCGATCCCAGGACCCCGGGATCAGGCTCTGAGCCGAAGGCGGACGTCCAACCACTGAGCCACCCAGGTGGCCCAAAACTAAAAAGGTTTGTACTGTAAAGGACACCATCAAGAAAGTGAAAAAATACCCAGAAGACTGGAAAAAAAAATTGAAAATCATATATCTAAGAGACTTCTATCCAGAATACATAATACATATATATATTTAACTCAATAATAAAAAGACAGCCCCAAAAGTAAAATAGACAAAGGATTTAATAGTCATTTCTTTTTAAAAGATATGCAAATAGCACATGAAAAGATGACCAACATTGTTGGTCTTTGGGGAAATGCAAATAAAAGCCACAATGAGATTACTACTTCACAGGCACTAGGATGGCTAGAATCAGAAAGACAATAGCAAGTATTGGTCAGTATATGGAAAACGTGAAACCCTCCCACACTGCAGGTGGAAATTTTAAATTGTGCCTCTGCTTTCGGAAATAGTCGGGCAGTTCCTCAGATGGTAAAATATAGTTACCACGTGATCCAGCCATTCCGCTCTTGTGTATAGACCCAAGAGAAATGAAAACTTAAGTCCACGGGAAAATTTGTACATGAATGTTCATAGCAACATTATTCATGGTAGCCAAAAAATAGGAACAACCCAAATGCCCACGAGCTGAAGAATGGATAAACAAAATGTGGTATATTGTCCCATGGGATATTATTTATCAATTAAAAAAAGGAAATTTGGAAAAAATAAAGGAAATTCGGATACTTACTACAACGTGGCTGACCCCTGCAAACATTGTGCTAAGGGGGGAAAAAAACACTTACAAAGGACCACATATCCCAAGCCCGGAACAGGCAGGTTTATAGAGAAAGTAGATTAGTGATTGCTCAGGACCTGCGTTGGGGGTGGGGGAGGGTAGAGAGGAATAGGGATTGACTGCTAATAGGATCAGGGTTTCTTTTAGGGGCAACCAAAATGTTCACAATTAGATTATGGTGATGGTTGCAGTCATAGATGCTGAACAAGTGGAGAGTAACAAAAAAGCCTAAAAACTATTGAATTGTATACTTTGAATGGCTGAATTATATGGTGTGTCAATAATCTCTCAAAGCTTTTTAAAAATGGTTTTTGGCCTAATCATACATCATAACCAGTGAGTGAAATATGCTGAGTAAATGTTAATACATTATTTTATGTTCTGCCCATTGACTCATATTTTAATTAGGGAAATATGCATTTCTAATTACTGCCATTGTGTGCCTAAGGCTGATGTGTTTGGATAGATCTTTTTGACCATGGAAATAGTCGTTCTTTAATCAGGTCAATAAAATAATTACTGCTGGCAGATGGATGTACCTCCTGTTCCACATTGAGGTCATCTGGGGCCCCTGGGCTTCACAAACTGTAGGTGGAAAATTAAAACCACTTAGTGTTTCTACACATTGAGCCCTACCGGCGTAATATATTCAATATGTAAGTTTGCATTCTATAATGTGCTTTGCCAAATGTTCCCTCCCTGGTGATGAAGTGCTGTTTACTTACCAGTTTCTTAAAAGAGACGGTACTGTGCGGTCCATTTTCATGTTTTTAAGATGGAAAAATTATACTCCCTTTTTTAGAAGCCACAGGAAAGAAGCATTACGAATATTCTAGTAAGTATTATTTGAAAAATCAATGAGTTCTCATTGTACATGACCACATTTTTCTAAACCTAAGCTAGGTGTTTGGGTATGGCACCAGAGAAGTACCGCGTATGGTCCCTGTCCCATCAGAGGTCGGCATCTTTTTGGAATATAAGACCACTTTGGGGGAAAAACTAGAACATCATGATGTGGTAAATTGGCAGGGTACAGAGCTAAGATGGGGTGAGAACCGAATCATTGGGAGGGTTTCCCACAAGCTGGAGCCCTTGAGTTATGCCATGAAAGTGAATAGAATTAGGACAAGTGAAAGGAGAGAGGGAAGAGCAAGAAGAAAACTGTTCCAAGAAGGAGAGGCAAGAGGCTCCACGTGGGTAACGGAGAGGAGCCCCGTAGGTGAGCATGGACGACTTGGCTTGGAGGTAGGTGGTCCACGTGGGTCTGTAAGAGCCAACTTGATCTAGGAGGCAGAGGTTCCATTGTAGATTGTGCGAACACTTCCATGAGAGTGTTAAGGTTGGACAGATGAGCTTTGGTTTGGGATTTGAGACATGGGAGATTGCAAGGATTAGTTAACCAGCTACACGGCCCTTGCCACCATCCAAGCCTGAGGCCAGGAGAGGTTGGCTAGATAAAGGGCAAGGATGGATGGAACTACTGAAACACACACACACCCCAGTAACTAATCCAATGTGCAGAAGTCGTGGCCAACTATTACATATTTTAGAGAATGTGTATGGTATAGAGAGAGATTTTGTAGAATTTGAATGACCGTTCCCAACAACACGTTGACGCGGGGGTTTATTATGTCCCTTGTACAGATGTGGACATGGATGGCCAGAGAAGGTAGAAGTCAAATGACTTCCTGAAGGGACTTAGCCGGGAAGTGGAGGAGCTAGAATTCTGAATGCCTAAGCAGTCTAAGTTGTTCAGACGATGGTGAAGCTTTTGACAGCAAGGGAGAGCTTTGGGAAGGATGAGGGAGGCATCAGGTGGGGGTGGAGGAGATGAATTCAACTTAGCACATTCTGAGTTTAGAAGGATGCAAAATGTTTAACAGTAAGTACGTGTATATATGAATATGATTATGTGCGCATGTGTGCATGCATGTGCGTGAATGTACATCTGTGCACATGTTTATATGTATATACACATGCACACATCCATGTGTGCATGTCTGAGGGGTTTGTGCCTGCATGTACATGTATGCGTGTTCAAATGTGTGTATGTAGGTATTACGAGACACACTCTGATACGCATGTACACCCAGGCTTATATACATCCACATACTTAAATAGTTTACATCCTTCAAGATTCAGAGTATTCTTTTTTAAGATTTTATTTCTTTATTCATGAGAGACCCAGAGAGGCAGAGACACAGAGGGAGAAGGGGGACTCGATCCCGGGACCCCGGGGTCACGGCCTGAGCCAGGTGCTCGACTGCTCAGCCACCCCGGCATCTATGCAAAATTCAAAGTATTCTAAGCTGCATCCGTTTTGCTCGTCCCCATCAAAATGTCCTTCCTCCTCCCCATCATGTACGTACGTATGTGCTCACGAGTGAATGTGTGTTGACACGTACACGCGTGTGCGTTGTCAGCGAGCCCTGGAGCTTCCAGGAGGAATCGGGGCCTGCGCTGTCGTCCCAAGGGGGCCTGCGGGGCCACCGCTGCGCCTCTCCCACTGTCCCAGGGTTGCTTCTGATGTGGGCAAGGGTCCAAGGGTGACCAGGAGCCTGCCCAACGTCTGCGTGCCTGTCCGTGTTTTTGCTCTGAAGTCCTTGGACACCTGTGCGCCAGGTGCTGCGTGAGGACACAGGTGACACTAGGAAGTCCAGGGGCCTCAGGCAGCCGGGCAGGTCACGCCTCTACCCCAAGCAGAAGGATGGTGAGCCAGAAGGCACGCCAGGCCACGGGGCGGGGTGGGCACACCCGCGTGTTTGTCCTGGGGGGGGGGTCTCCCTGCCGTGCAGCCTCCAGAGGGAGGCATTCCACGTACATTCCTGGGTCAGGTGAGGCAGGTGGCGTTAAAAACTTTTAAACCAATTACTACACACCTCCCTAAGCTATCACTTTGATCATGTTTACCTTGGCAATTTTTCGGCTGGTAGATTATTTTTTTAGAGTTTTATTATTTATTATTTTTTTAAAGACCCGATTTATTTATTGGAGAGACAGAGCGTGAGCAAGGGGAAGGATCGGAGGGAGAGGGAGAAGCACAGTCCCCACTGAGCAGAGAACCCGATTCGGGGCTCGATCCCCAGACCCTGAGATCATGACCTGAGCCAAAGGCGGACCTTTAGCCAACTGAGCCACCCAGGCCCCCCATGGTTTGTAGATCTTGCTTCCAGTGTTGTATGTTAAACACCTGTCACCAAGCCCAGGATCGCGCAGATTTCCCCCTGTATTTTCCTCGGAGAGTTTTATAGGTTAACATTGTGGTCTTCGATCCATTTTGAGATAATTTTTATGTGAGGCATATGTGCCTAACTTCATATTTTGCATATGGACGTCCAAATGTTCCTGCACCATTTGCTGAAAAGAATATTCTTTGCCTATACAATTACCTTCTTCAAAAGTGAGTTTATTTGTGTGGGTCTATTTCTGGGCTCTGTGTTCTGTTCCACTGATCTATGTGTCTGTCCTTTTGTCAAAACCACGCTGCCTTGATTGATGTAGCTTTATAGTAGGCCTTGAAATTGGGTAATGTGAATCCTCTGACTTTGTTCTTTTTCAGAATGATTTTGGCTGTTATAGTTTTTTTTTTTTTTTTTTTTCTTTCCAGAAGAACCTGAGAATTAGCTTGTTGACAGCTCCAAAAAGACTTGTCAGGATTTTGACTTGAGTGCATTGGATCCATAGATCTGACCAGAGAGAATCAAGCTATTGTTTTGAACATCACTTTTTGTTGGTTTTCCTTTTAAAAACTAATGTGTTTTTCCTTTTTTTCCCCCCAGCTTTTATTGTAATTCCAGTCAACATACAGTGTTTCCATTAGTTTCGGGTGTACAGTCTAGTGATTCATGAACATCAGTTTTTAGATTGGGCTCAAATCTTTTGAAGAGCTGGGTTTAGGGGGAGGCCCACACTCACAGGTGATGTGGACCAGCGAGACAGCAGTAAATAGAGAAAGGGTGTGTGTGTGTGTGTGTGTGTGCGCACCCCCGTGTGCGCGCGTGTGTGCACGTGTGTGCACGCACTGTAGAGAGGGAGATGGAGGTGGGAGCCTGGGAGCCAGGGGTTTGAGGTGCATTGGAGAACAAGGAGAGGCTGAGCCAGGATCAGCGACTGGAGACTGGACCACACACACAGGTGCACTTTGGGTCCCTGGGCCCCATGTGGGGACGGGCCCGGGGGAGGGGACAGTGTCAGGCATCTATTAAAGGCAGGAGGCTATGCCAGCCCTGCGGGGGCACGGTTGGGAGGCAGAGCAGATGGCCCCAGCATCGTTTTCAGCCGCCTCCTTCTCCCTTCCAGAAGGGAGAAGGCAGGAGCGCATGGGCCGCCTTCCAGAGCCAAGCTTAGCCTGAGCCGGCGCCTGGCTCCATCTTGGCCTTCGGGAAGGTTCGAACTGGGCCAGCCTCCAGGCCCGGGGCCGTCAAGATCAGCCTGAGCCCTACCGAAGGCATCGCCTTAATGATCTCTGATGGTCTGGAGTTCTTGTTAGGGGGGCAGAGCCCTTTCAAAGAACTCCTTCCCAGCTGGACAGATCTTCATTTCTCCCCCTGGGGTTGCGATTCCATCTTTGGGGGACTTTATATCTGGTGGCGTGAAACACAGATCGCTTCTCTGGCTGGCCTCGTAGAGGTTTACTGGATTGATACGGTGGTTTTTGTGACCTTTCAGATGCTCCTGTCTGCTCTGGCAGCCCGAGCCCGTTACAAGTTTCGGGCCCAGGGTGACCCAAAGTCTTCAGCAAACAGGGAGCACAGCCCAGAGTCGGGTCTCAGGGTAATCGGGGCGTCCCTCTTGCCTCGCAGCCACCCCCCCCCCACTTTATTACGAAGATCAAAAACCTATAGACCAACCGGGCAAGGGCATCCCCTCTGAGCCCCCCCCCCCCCCCCCCCCCCGTAAGTGTTGCAATAACTGCATTTCTTCACTTTGTCCATCTCTCCAGGGGGAAGGGAGATGTCATGCTCCGTGGAGGGATTGGAGGAAGGGTTGAGGGTTCAGAGTGAATTTTTTAAATCCCAGTTTAATTGCAATTGAACGACGCCAGGGAGGACGCTGATTACCTAGGGGCCCGATCCACACTGTCTACGAAGTTTTGAGGCCACTGGAGGGGCCTGTTTGAAGAAGATTGAAAAAACTCGCTTTGAGGGAGGCCAATCATTACATTCAGACACTGTTGCTAAGAGCGGCCGGGCTCGATCCCCCCTCCCCGCTCGCCCCGGGTCTTAAAAAACTGGAGCTTAAAAGCCTCCATTGTGTGGACGGGAGAAATATGCTAATTTGAGGCCCGCTTCCCCTCCCGAGCCCGCCCGGGGCCTGTCATCGCTGCAATATGAATGATGATCAGGGGAGGCTCCGCGCTCCGTATTGTGCGGGGACAAAGGGGCTGAGCCGGGCGGCAGCTCCGCTCACCCGTGACGCCCCCGGGGCCGGGGCCGCGGGCCGCCCGGGGCTCAGCCGGTTCTCAGGGGCTTGCTCGGCCCGCGGCCCGGCCCGCCTCTCCCGGCCCCTTGCTGGAAGGCTGGGTGCCCCACGCTGGGCGGCGGGGTGGGCACCCGAGGCCTTGCACCTCCCGCACCAGGCAGAGCCAAGAGAAAAAAGAAAAACAGTTGGCGATGGCAAAAACTCGATGAAGCCCAGGCCGCGAGCGGAGGGGCCTGTGGATCCTCGGGCTGGAGACCGTGGGGCTCGCTGTTCGTGTGTTAAACTTGGATTTTTCTGTGGCAGATTGAGCCAGGATTTCGGTACAATGAGATGACAGTACTGGATGTGGAATCCCCCGTTCAGCAATCGGAAAAATATGTTTTCCTTCCTGCTCTGACTGGCTGGTTTTTATGCAGAGAAGTGCATTGATTTAATTCCTGTGGGCACGTTTTAGCTCAGTTAGTTCTTTAAATGTGCGAATTTTATAACTGAAGAATAATGCTCGCATTGCCAAATAGCCATTAAGACCAACAAAAGTGCTTCCAAATTGAAATTTCACATGACTCATTGGAGGCAATTTGTGTATTTGTCATGTATACTTGTAGTGTAGTCTATATAGTGCCCGAAAGTGAATTTTACACCACCGTTTGAAGCTAGAAAATGAATGTTAATTGAATTCTAGGTCTGTGTTGAGTGCTTAGTAGCTGCTGCAGGGGGTGTGCTTTCAGTGCGAACCCTAACTATACAATGTCTTTATTGCGGTGGTCTCTAATGTGCTTTTTTAACAACAAAAAAACAGAAAACAAAAAAACTTAACCATTGCATCTTTGTTTCTCATGATCATAAATTGTGAAAAGCTGCTAAATCTTTACACTGTAAAAAGGAGAGGTTATTTATACCCCTGGAACTTCATTGGATAGAAACTAGGGTGAGAGCTCATTTGTTCCTCTACAAAGAAGTAGCTCACGTACTGGACTCACGCAGGTTTTAAATGACAGACTTTGTGGATTTGTTTCTTCTTTAAGTTGAGATCTGGGCTGTGTTCATTGGTATGGTAGGCACGGTTTGGCATTAAACTCACAGCCGCTCAGCAGCTACCAATAATCTGTTTTTCTGATTAAAATCAGCAGGTCAAGGAAGTCATAGTGAAGAAGCAGATCCGCCACCTAATTTTAGTGACTTAAAGTGCCAACTGGTAATGATGGCAAGTCCAAGACTTGTCTCATTCAAACTCCAATCACAGCCAATGTTTGAACACGTGTTTTGTTCATTTGTTTGACCTCGACAGGTGGCATAAGATCAGCATTCAAGAGCCATCTTATTCTGAGTAGCATCTTGCCTGTGTGTGAGTTAATGCAGAATCTTGCTGCATTTTTTTTTTTAAAGATCTTGTTTATTTTAGAGAGGGAGGAGAGGGGCAGCGAGAGTCTTAAGCAGACTCTGTGCTGAGTGCAGAGCCCAACGTGGGGGTCTCTCTCACAACCCTGAGATCACAGCCTGAGCAGAAACCAAGAGTCGGATGCTCAACGGAATGAGCCCCCACCCCAGGCACCCATTGTTGAGGTTTTTTTGTTTGTTTGTTTTTACATCTAGCAGTGATTGTCCACTTATGCATTTCACTATTAAAATGTAAAAGTTGGGACGCCTGGGTGGCTCCACTGTTGAGCGTCTGCCTTCGGCTCAGGGTGTGATCCCGGGGTCCCTGGATCGAGTCCCTCATTGGGCTCCTTGCAGGGAGCCTGCTTCTCCCTCTGCCTGTGTCTCTGCCTCTCTCTGTGTGTCTCTCATGAATAAGTAAATAAAATCTTTAAAAAAAAATGTGAAAGTTGAGGGGCGCCTGGGTGGCTCAGTCGGTTAAGCATCTGACTCTCAGTTTTGACTCAGGTCATTATCCAATGGGTTGTGAGATCGAGCTCCACGTTAGGCTCTGCACTCCCCAAAGGCATCTGCTTGGGATTCTTTCTTTCTTACTCTCTCCCCCCCTCTGCTCCAACCCCCACTCATGATTTCTCTCTCTCTTTTTTCTAAGGTAAATAAATCTTTTTAAAAAATGTATAAGTTGAATGAAAGTGGGAGTTAAGTAAACCCCTGCAAGCCGGACTCCTTGCCCCTGTTTTGAAACTCAGTGATGCGCAAAACCCTCATAGAGTTCTTAATGGCTCAGGCAGCCGCTGATAATGATGGCAACTTGGAAAAAAGGCTTGTATAATGATGGCTTTGAGAAGGGCACGTGTAAATGACCAGCTTTTATCTACACTAACGTATAGTTAACACTCGGTGTAGAAGCCAGGCTCTGTTCTCCGCACTTGGCTGCATCCTCATTTAATCTTTTTGATCATTTTCAAGTGTGTGGGCTCAATATGACCAGGCCCTGCAGGTGAGGATCTGGGACCTAATTAGAGATACTGAGGCGCTTGCTCCCCAGGTGGAGTGGGGGGGAAATAGTGACCTCTCAGTTTTTACAGTGGGGTCTGGGACTCGTGAAGACTGTATGAAATTCCTAAAAGCATCATTGGGTGAGAACTGCTGCCCCGTATCCCTCAGGTACCCCTCCAGGTAGTCTTGCCTCCAGGAGGCTTCCTTGACACTTGCACCCCCCAGCTTTTACCTGCCTTCTCCGGTGAGTGGGGTGAGTGGAGCTTCGCTCCATCCCTGCCCCATGCCCACTGTCCCCCCTACCCCCCCCCAATACCTGCCATCCTCCCGTGGTGGATGGTGTGTGTCCTGGGGAGGCTGAGAACCAGGTCCCTCTTGTTGACTCATCAGTGACCCCCATAGCAGTTGCCCCAGGCCGGATGCTGGGCCTGTGCCAGGCAACGAATTGGACACGGAGCCTGTGCTGGGGACCGTCCAGTGTGCTGGCAGCCGCCCTGATGAGGCCTGCCCCTCGGTGGCTCGGTCGGTATTTGCTGATCCTAAGTGGTTGTGTCCCTCTGCGCCCAAGATCCCCTCCGCTGCCCAAATGGGAAACCACCTCCACTCTCCTTTTAGCTTCCCGGAGCCTGGCACCATCCCTGGCATGTGGCTGGAGCCTGATAAATGTGTGTCAGGTTCGACCAATGAGTTAGGAAGCGTTAAAAGGTTTAGAACCGGTTTTCGGTGCTGCTGGCACTAAATTACAAGTATTTAAGACGAAAGAATTGGCTTTCGTCACCTTCTGTGCACCTCCAGCTGTAAGCCTTAGTACAACTGTAATTGAGAAATAATGAGGTATCTGGATTTTTTGTGAGTGGGAAAGACAAGGGCAAAAGAGAAGGAAATGCAAATGTTCTGGCTGAAAAGTTCAGAAGTTAAAATTTTAGGCAGAGGTTTCAGACTGCGAGCCGTTAGGGCAGCCGAAGTGAGATGGAGCAAAAGCAAGTAGACGTTTTTTGTTCGTGATAATTGTTTACACCGTGGAAGAATTTCTGTCTTTGCCCCGCTGAATGTATTAAAAACAAGTATGGGGTTGACAGGTTTGAAATTTAGATCTCACTTCCTTTTGAAAATTACCAAAAGAGATTAGCGGTCATTAGTGAAAAATAAATAATTTTTAAAAAAGGAGTAAGTAAACCAGGTAATTAACATATTGACTGATCAACTATTGGGTGTGAATATGACAAATGACCTGTCACTTTGACCCATGAGACTGTTCTCTGAGCAGCAGGAAAGGTCATACAGCAAATCCCTCGAATAGGAGTTTTGACATTTTAAACAAGCTAATTATCAGGGTGGCCAATTCGAAATAAAAATGTTTGTGGGGCACCCGGGTGGCTCCGTCGGGCGAGACTCTTGATTTAGGGTCAGGTTGTGATCTCATGGGTGGTGGGATAGAATCCTGTGTGGGCTCCATGCTCAGCAGGGAGTCTGCTAGAGATTCTCTGCCTCTGCACCACCTCCTCCACGAATGCATGCGCTCTCTTTCTCAAATAAATAAATCTTAAAAAAAATGCTTAGATTTTCTAAATACATGTGAGTTTCACAGTGCTGTGTTCAATTTATCCTCTCTCTGCCAACCCTCAGAAACAGGCACTTAAAAAAGAAGAAAGCTACAAACTCATATTTAATTTGGGGATTTGAAGAATTGGCCTAAATCAAGAATTTGCTTATTTTTCTCTCTTACTGCAAACATTAGGGAGCATTTCTTCTTTGATGATATAACAACAGCAGCAGCAGCAGCAGCTTGAATTCTTTTAATGCTTTATCATTTTAAGTGCTTGGAGGCATTTCATGTTCCCCCAAAGCAACCATTCTCAGCTGTGGAACGTATCACACTCGTGCTATACAATTGTTGGTGAGAAGTTCCAGTTTGTTGCTAATAATAAAGCATGGAAGTGTGTGTGGATTTCCTTTTTCTTTCTTTCTTTCTTTTCGTTTTTTTTTTTTTTTTTTTTTTTTTTGATAAGTGTATGCTTCGACTCTTAAACACTGCTGTCACTTCCTTGCACTTTGGTCTACTTTCCTGAGTGGGCAAGAATGAGTGAGACCTCAGCTTGGGAGCTGGGAATTTCCCATAATCCTAGGCTCTCCCCCGAGAGCGGGTGGAGCAGGTGACCATTATCCATCCATTATCCTGTGGCCGGGGCTGGTTGACAAGCTCCATCCTGGAGCTTTATTGCCTTCGTGAAAAACGAATTTTCACCCCCACTCTTGTCTTGCCTATTAATCATAACCGCTACTTTTTATTGAGTGTTCCCAGCTCTTGTGCAAAGCCCATGGCATACATTAGCTCACTTAATCCAATGGCATGGTTTATCAGTGGCTTTTCATTAAAAAGATAAATTGATGTTAACAAGCATTGATTTCCAAAGATTTATGTTGTCTTTACTGTTACACTGTCTTGGCCCAATACGATTTTGCTTTTAAAAGGTATTTTGTGAAATACATGCATGTGTTTCTGCAAAGATGTAATGTGTATTTTAGGAAGAATTATCTCTGTCGAGTGCGTGCATTGCGGATTTGGCATTTGAGCTTTATCCTAACAGAATATTTACTTTGATAACTGTGCATCAGGCAAAAACAAGAGCATGTTTGGCTGAGAGTCAAGAAACCTGAATGTTTAGTCCTGTCTTTCCCAATTACAGACTAGAAAAGGAGAGGAGAGCTAGACGGTTTTAAAATTTTCCTCCTGCTTTAGAATTCATTGTGTGCGTGACATTTATTTTAAGCTGGACCAGAAAATCAGGGAAGAACCGAACAAAACTCTTCTCGTTGTGGCTTCTGTGAAGAAATTCTAGATTGACTCCAGTAACTTCATCTTAAATGCCTAGGTGGTAAAATGAAGGTAAATGGCTTGCACTCTCAGGGCCGTAGGTGACATTGCCACCTCCACGGCACACAGGGTTAAAGCCCAGCGGCATCGTACTTGGTACCCTCTTCTCTGAATTGACACCCATCATTTAGCGGCCACTTTGAAATCACAGTAGCCTATTCTGATTCCACTTGAGTATATGATTAAGTGACCTCAAATTGTTTGTTGATTGACAACATAGAATGAACACGGTTGTTTTTTAAGATTTATTTGAGACAGAGAGTGCATGTGTGTGCGCACAAGTGAGAGGCGCAGAGGAGAGGGGGTGAGAATCTCAAGCAGACTCCGTGCTCAGCGTGGAGCCTGATGCAGGGCTCCATCTCATGACCCTGCCATCATGACCTGGGCTGAAAGCAAGAGTCAGTTGCTTAACCGACTGTGCCACCCAGGCAACCCTAGAACGAACATGTTTTAAAGTATACTGGTGTGTCACCAACATTAACACCTGTCTGACCCCCGTAAACAGGGGAAGGGTTTTGTCCAATGGCTTGTGAGGTCAGTGTGGAAGATGGCATTCACCTGAGCTGGTAATCTTTTTTTTTTTTTTTTTAAAGATTTTTATTTATTTATTCCTGAGAGACACAGAGAGAGAGAGAGAGAGAGGCAGACCCAGGCGGAGGGAGAAGCAGGCCCCACACAGGGAGCCTAATGCGGGACCCGATCCCAGGACCCCAGGATCACGCCCTGGGCCAAAGGCAGGCACCAAACCGCTGAGCCACCCAGGGATCCCCCCTGATAATCTTATCTTTAAAAGAAAAATATATTTGTTATAGCGAGACGTCATGCCACTGATGTAGAAAGGACCATTGTAGAATTTAGGAGGAACCATGACTACCTGACCTGGGTACAGTCCCCCGTAACGTGAGTGGGCACTTGGCTGCTGTGCACTTGGCTGTGGCACCTGCAGTGTTTGGAAGCGCTGGGTGTCCGCTCCCAAGTCAGCAAACATAAGGGGCTCTGGGAAACCAGGAGGTGACTCCAGCTAGTGCTTTGGCAACGACAGAGATTCTGGATGGCTAAACAAACAGTGTTGGAGATGCAAGAGAAGAGTTTGGATAAAACTGATTCAGAAGGTGGCCATGGGGGGGGGATCACTTTTTTCTAATGTACTGTTTTTGAAATATGTTCAGTTCACAGATTAAATATTTAACTAGAAAAAAGAAAGCAGGTTATTTTGGTGTTACTTGTTCCTCAAGAACCAATGCTGGTTTCTGGAGATCCGTTTCCTGTTCAGAGTGTTCTTAAATCACCTGTTGAAAATCTCTTCTAGTTTTTTCAGCGGAGAGCGAGGGTTCTGTTCTGTCTTAGAAACTTAGGGCACCGTCGGAGTCCGTCCTCAGCATCTGTCTGGCTTCAAAGCGATGACCTATAGCAGCTGTGCAGCCAGGCCCCAGAGTTCTTTCGGGGCTCTGTCGTACACTCTTGGGACCTAGAGTCACAATTTTCCGTTTTTGGCAAAATCGTGAACTTGCACATGTAGCCACGCTGCGTGCAACCCGAGTCCGAGCTACGGCCGTGGAGACCCAGCAGTTGATGGGCCTCGTGTCCCGTGTCCATTCCCTGAGGTCGGGACCTATATGGACATCGGTCCTCAGATGCCCTTTCCTTAGAGATCCTGCGAGTCTGTTTGTTCCCCAGGAAGAAGACGTAGTGTGCGATTTAATGATGTAAAATAGTATATTAGATTTCTAGGAGATTGCTCAGATTTACTCTCCATTGGTGGCCTTCCTACACCCTAGGATATCTTACGTCTGACCTTGCAGGGGTGGTTATTTCAAGTCGTCTCGGTGTTTTCCAACTTGGAGAACCCACTGTTTTAGTGGGGTGCAGGACCTACGTGAGTTCCTCCTGCTTCGAATTTCCATCCCAGAAAATAAACAGAAGGGGCAATTTAATGAAATACTGCATTTGAAAAAAAAAAATGTGACCGTATTTAAAAGTATGTGGCTGGGAGGTCTTTTTTATTTTTTCGCTTCTTAATCGGGTATGTGGGGGGGTCTTTTTTAGTGTGGACTCTCATCAGCAGCAGACAAAATGAAATTGCTCACATTTTTGTGCAATTCGTATTTTATACTAATTCCGGACCACCCAGTGGCTGACCCAGGGAGACACTGGTTTTCTGTAGCCTTCCATCTGAGGGCTTTTGAATTACATGTCCACAGGTCCTGGGTGTTTCCCTGAACTAGCAAGAGCAGGCATTCTAATACCAGAAAGTAGATTTCAAATACTCCGTCAAGCTACGTATTGGCAAATCTCAAGTAGGCCGTCAAGCTGTACGTTGGATAATCGTACTCTTCTGTAAACGAGCGGTTTTCAGACTTTGGTGTGTTGATCGGAATTTGGGGTGTGACTGCTTGTCTGGGTTGTGCATCATCCATCTGAGTAGGTAGTTTGGGGAGGTCACATCTAGAGTAGACGAGGGGAAGATGACGCCACGTGCTTAACCCAGAACACCTCAATCCCCCCAGCAGTTCAAGGGCTGACAAATACCATAGTCTTCCTAGCCGAGCCTACTGGTAGCCTATTTTTTAAGTGTTAAAAGGTACATAATTAGTTGTGGTTATACAAAAAAATATAATCTCTGATCTATGAAAAGATCTTAACCAATTTTAGGCTAATACAGTCTACTGGATTTGTGTTTGGGGGGAAAAAACCCAAAACATTGTAATATCAAGTTCAGTTGCTTTTTTTTTTTTTTTTAAGATTTTATTTATTTATTCATGAGAGACAGAGAGAGAGAGACAGAGGTGGAGGGAGAAGCAGGCTCCATGCAGGGAGCCCGATGCGGGACTCGATCCTGGGACCCCAGGATCATGCCCTGGGCTGAAGGCGCTAAACTGCTGAGCCACCAGGGCTGCCCTCAAGTTCAGTTTCTGTATTAGTCTACTGCATAGTACCAAGTTTTATCCATTTTCTTTTATATATATATATAAAGACTTTATTATTTATTTGAGAGAGCACAAGCAGGAGGAGGGACAGAGGCAGAGGGAGAAGCAGACTCCCCACTGAGCAGGAAGCCCGATGCTGGGCTCCATCCCAGGACCCCAGGATCATGACCTGAGCCAAAGGCAGGCACTTAACCGACTGAGCCACCCAGGTGCCCCTATCCATTTTATTTCTAGAATATATTTTTAAGTGAGTGATCACTTAATTTGGTGATCACTTAACTGGTTGCCACTTTCTTTGTGGTCTTAGCATATGAAGAAAATAAGTGTAATGTGGCCACTCTGAGAGGTTAGAGGGCACGGGTCAGTGACATCAAGGCGGAGAACAGCTTGGTTGGGCCACATACTTCCAAAGAACCAATTGTTAGCACCTCACTCCAAAGAATGCCGGGAGCCCAGTGGAATCAATCCATCGCAGGGTGTTCAGACGTCCGTTCGAGCGGGCGAAAGATGGTTTGCCCTGCACAGTTAAATGACTTAGGTGGACAGGAACAGTGATGGGGGAATAGGGGCTGCAGGATTCCTTCTGTGATATTCTTTTATTTCTTATGACCATCCTGCTGCACTGGTCACTTAAGGCCCAGTGGCCCACAGAGGCCGGGCAGGCTTCACAAAGCATCTGTCCTGCCTGTGACAGATGAGAAAGCAGAGGCTCAGGTGTGAGCAGCCCAAGTCCTCATGGCGGCAAGTGGCAGAGCCAGGGCTTACCCAGTGTAAACACAGCACGCTGGTTCCCTGGTACTGATTTGGAAGCTCACTGAACTTTCCATGCCTTGTGGGCCTACTGGGACTCTGTGCTCACGGGCCATCATGAATGTCGTGTGCGGGTCGGATGACAAGGAGCTCGGGGTTCCTCTGCTCACGCACCTGCCTCAGCGTCCGATCAGGCTTCATTTGCGAAATACAGACTTAAAGATGAAATTATTAGGAATGCCAAGACCGTGACATCAGAGCATTAAACCAAGCTTGAGGCTCTTCATGAGGGCAGGGCTCTCTGTGCCGTTTTTTTCTTTTTAAATAAAAATCAGAGGCAAATCTAATTTGGTTCTGAGTACCCAGGTGTTAGCAACATCCTCCAGATTCCAGAAACCAATTTTGACAATTTGTTAAAGAGCGCCCTTGGAGACACGTCTTTTTTAATCTCATTGCCTTAGTCTTCTTAGCTCCATTTATTTATTTGCAGCTTAATCACAGACCTTGCCTCCCAGCTGCACCTCCTCAGGGAGGTCTGGGGGAGATGCGGGAGTCAGGAGTGCCCTGAAAGATCCCGTCCAGCCGGACAAGGGCTCAGAAGTGAACCCCTCGGGGACAGGGAAAGGTGGGGAAGGATGTAGAATCGCCGGCTCTTCCTTGCTCTCTCTGCCGCCTCCTTGGACCTGCACGAGGGTGGTGGGAGCATAAGAACTTGCAAGATAGAAATAGTCGCGCTTCCCAAGTACCACGTAGGAGGCGTCGTGCCGAGGCTTTCTGTGCAGTCATGTGCTCACTGCCCTACTGCAGCCTGGGGAGCGGAGCGCTCCGTGGGCCCCGTGAATAGACGGCAGAGCTGAGGCTCAGGAAGGCCCCGGGGCATCAGGGGCCGCCCGCGTCCAGCTGGGCCGCAAGGGGTGGTGGGCTAGGATGCGCACGTGGGCCCCGCTCACTGGGGAGGAGTGTCGCTCTGTATTTTACCAGAGGTTTGGGCAGGGGGGTGGCACCAGATGACCGGGTTTGGGAGAATGGAGCTGGTTGTGCAAGAGCCGTCCTGAGCAAGTCCTGGGCAGCCCCCCGGGCTCTCTGGGTCCAGCAGCTGATGCAGCCGGTCACCTGGTCACTCGGGCCCTTGTGATCTTCAGCCACCCCCTGACTTCCCAGCCTTGGCATCCAGTGGCCCGAGTTGGGGTTCAGCTCAGCCCCCGAGCAGCCGTGTGACCCTGGCCACGTCCCTTTGGCTCTCTTTGGTCTTGGCTTCTCCATCCCGGCGAGCGAGGAGGTGGGTTGGGGCTCCTGCGGCAGCGGCGGTCCGTGGGCCCCGTCGGGTCCTGGGCGCGGGCCTCTCGGTGCCTCCCGAGCTGCGTCCCGCGTTGCGGGGGGCTGTGGACCCTCCGGATGCTGCGCTGAGCCTGGCTGCTGGGCTCCGCGTCCCGCCCGCCCTTGTACCTGTAGCAGGTGCAGCCGGCTCCGGAAGCGAGCTGACCGAGGGTCCCTCGTGATGACTTGGTGACCGTGCAGGAGAGCGGCCCCCAGGGCTCTCTGCGCTCGCCTGTTGCCCAGGTCAGCAGGAAGAGCGCTGCGGAGCATGGGCTCAGAGGGGTCCCGTCCCCCCGAGGTACCTGGGGGGGTGCCCACCTGATAAGGTGCCTTTACCCAGCAGCCCGATGCAGAGACACCCACTAATGCACACACGGAGGCCGCTTTAGGGAAAGGTGATAGCCCCGCAGCACCCATCGGGGCGAGGAGGGGGCACCGCCGCTCACCCGGACTTCTGACGTGTAAAGAGGCCGCATCATCTTTATCCTCACCCTGCCAGGCTCAGCCCATAACTTTCCAACTTCCCTTGTGAGAATTTTCACAGCCCACCTGCCTTGTGGGTTAACCTTGAACTGGAAAATGTGTGGCTTCCTGCAGCAAGACAGGCCAAAGATTTTGAGACCCACCTTCCGGGGTGGCGGGGGGGCGGAGGGGGGGTGACAGTGAGGGATAGGGTTGGATCCAGGTGGGTGTCTTTGTCTCCCACCTGGGGGGAGGGGAGAGCAGGTAAAGGCAGCGGCTTTCCAGTGTAGTTAGGTGTTTGTAACTGAGACAGGAGTGGGCGGGATGCAGAGAAGAGAAAAAACGAGTGGGGTGAACCAAGGAGGCCCTTGCGAGGGAGCAGGGCTTTGGAGCTGTGCCTTTCAGGAAGGGAAGAGGAGCTGGGGAGGCGGTGTGGGTTGGGGTTTTGGCAGATGATGTAAGGCAAATGCCCCGCAGAGCACCCCAGGTTCACCCCGCTTTGAGGCTGAGCCACCAGCTCCCTGGGTAAGAGTGTCCTCTGGCCACGTGCTTTCTGGCAAGCTGAGCAGGCACCGTCCTGAAGACATGCCTGGGATCCCAATAGCTGCAGCGGAACAGCTAACAGGGTCTTGGACGGCCTGTCCTCGTCACGTCGGCGGGTACATGTGTGGTGGATGCGACCACTGGGAGCCGTGGCGGGAGAGCCCCTGGACAGGGCGCCACCCTCCCCAGGACCCTGAGCTCCCCAGGGACAGGATAACTCGGAAGCAGGCGTCAGTGCAGCCTGCCTCCTGGGGTGCGCCTCCTGCGCACGGCAAGAAGTGGGGATTTGGCTGTTTTAATCAAAACCACCTCCTCATCTGATCCTCGTTGCCGTTTGGGCCCTAGGTGTGGTTCCATTGCACACCTGGGGGGGCCACTTCCATCCTGTGTGATGAGCCGCACAGCGGGGTATCGGCATCCTTCATCTCCCTCCTGCTCCCTCTGCTCTCTGACCCTCCGGGGTTCCCTGGGGTCTCTGATCCCCTGGAGACTCAGCCCCCCTCCAGGCCCCGAGCAATCTGGACACAGGGCGAGCTGCCCAGGACCAACAAGACTGCCTTCCCTTCCCTTATGTCACCCCAAAAGTGGGCCAGTTGGTCCCTCTGTCTTGGGGCTCTGAAGGGGCCCCAATCCAGGAAGCAGGGCACCCTTCACATCACCCCCCACTGCCTTTTAACCTCCCGATCCGATCGCCCTCGCCGCCGCCTCTTCTGAGACGGAATTCCTTAAATCTTGGGTCCGTTTCTTTCCTCTCGTTCCCCACTTCCCGACTCCCACTTTCCAGGGGGGTGCTCCGTGCTCCCCGCGGCTGGCCCCCCACCTCTCCCCAGATCTCGAGTCCTCGCCCATCCGCCTCCACCAGCACCTTAAATCTCTCCACCCGCTGCTACACTTGGGGCCTCTCTTCCTTCCTGTGTTCCTCCTGCCTTCTTGTCACTCCCCGATTTCCCTAGAAAGCCCTAGAAAGCCAGCTGCGCTTGCCTCTCCTGGCTTCCCAAGACTTCACTAGCTGCCCCCCCCCCCCCAAGGGCTGGTTTCCGTTGTTGTCTTTCTGTTGACACTGGTAAGGGAGCTGGAAGTCTGCCCCTCTGGCTGCCTTGACTGTGGACCACCTCTTCCTTCTCGAACCTTCCTCCTCTGGGACACAGCCCTGCCCAGGAGCTCTTCCAACCTCTGCAGCCTTTGAGAGTAGTGCTTCCGCTGGACAGCCCCTGCCCCCGAATTGGTTGGCCCCGGTAGGCTCTCCCCTCCGGACCCTCTCCTAGTTGCAAAGGACGTTCAGGGGAGTTTTTGCCAGGAGAGAGAGAGGTTCATCAGCCCTCCCGGTTTGCTTTTGCTAAACGCAGCTGTCACCGTTAGGGCGGCTTCTGCGGCTTCATGAGGACACTTGCTGTCGTTAAACAGCCGAGGAGATCGGGAAGGGATTGGGCTGACACGGGGGCTCGGGTGCTTGTTCCTCGTGGCCGGTATTAGCCAGTTTGGGGGGGTAAGGGCCGGCCTGGGGGCCACCTCCACCATTAAAGAGGAACACCTGTCCTGCTGGCCTGTACTTACGGAGCTTTGTAAGAGTTTTTATACACATCATCCGAGCTGATCTGTCATTTCCTATAAAGGAAAGTATAACACGTATAGAGGAGGGACTGAGGAAATCAGGAAAGAGCAATAAGGAATCAAAAGGCATCAAAAACCCACACTGGATGTGAAATTAGAAATTTCATTCTGGTAAAGGGAAGCCAAAGCTTTGCCAAATTGATAAAGCTTTGGGAAGGTCCAGTCATGGAAAGGACCCAATTCTAAACAATCCTATTTCACATTTCTGACTCTCTATTTCTACTTCTTGTGGTTTTTATTTGATACAACATTTTGAACACAGCACAGCATTAATATTTTGAATATTGTCTCTACTCTATATGAAAAGCACCTTTTCTGCTTCAAAGGTAAGGTTTAAGTGTCTGTAATTCTTTTGTAATTCTTGTGTCTGTAATTCTTTTCCCTCTAAGGCTCAGATACTTGCTACTACAACACATCTTTAATTTTATCATGGGGAATATGGTGAAATACGAGTCACTTAACAAGAATTTCTTTTATTTATTTATTTATTTATTTTAAGATTTTATTTATTTATGAGAGATACAGAGAGAGAGAGAGAGAGAGAGAGAGAGGCAGAGACATAGGCAGAGGGAGAAGCAGGCTCCCTGGGGGAGCCCAACGCAGGACTCAATTCCAGGACCCTGGGATCATGGCCTGAGGCAAAGGCAGATGCTCAACCACTGAGCCACCCAGGTGTCGTCCCTAGGCCCCAGAAATTGTGTGGAAAGAATAGGTCTTGGAAAAACTCACTGGCTGTGAGTTGCTTGTCTTGATTAGAGGTGGTCAGCATGATGTCTTCCACAAATGCAGTCTTAGCTCCTTATTCAGGGGTGAGAAGAAAGGGCTTGGGGAATCTGGAGGGCATGCTGGCTCATGAGAAAGGAGGGAGCATCCATCACCAGGAGAGGATAGATGATCTATAAAGGCTGTCAACTGAGGCTCCTAGGTGGCCCAGTCGGTTAAGCACCTGACTCTTGGTTTTGGCTCAGGTCATGATCTCAGGGTCATGGGGTCAAGCCCCCAAACGGAGCCATGCTTAGTGGGGAGTTGGCTTGAGATTCTCTTTCCCTCTCCCTCTGCCAGCGCCCCCCCCCCCCCCCCCACCAATCCCGGCGTACACACATGCACATGCTCTCTCTCAAGTAAATAAATCTTAGAAAAAGCAAGCAAGCAGTGACAGAATGGAAAGAGAGGTAAGTGGGAAGGAGAGGAAGGAGGCTCTGACCTCTGGAGCTGTGGGGCCACAAGGAGGCTGAGTCTCAGGTACTAAGAGGCTGGACCTTGGGGGCAAAACTCTTGGTTGAAATGCGCAAATTTCAGAGGAATTAGTAGTTTGAATAAATATGGAAACATCCCTCTATGGTGATTGAATGACTCCTCATCACGAGGAATCATTCTGAGGCCAGAAGAAACCTATAATATAATTTCAGGAAAGTGGAAGTGATATAGAAATGTTGGGGTCGGGCTCCCTGGGTGGCTCAGCGGTTTAGTGCCTGCCTTTGGCCTAGGGTGTGATCCTGAAGTCCCCGGATCGAGTCCCGCATCAGGCTCCAAAACATGGAACCTGTTTCTCCCTCTGCCTGTGTCTCTGCCTCTCTCTCTCAGTCTCTCTCATGAATAAATAAAACCTTTTTAAAAAAAAAAAAAGAAGAAGAAGAAGAAGAAACTTGGGGTCCAGGAGTGAACAGTCAAAAAAGAATTCTTGAAAAAAAAAAAAAATTCTTGACACAACTTCAGTGCAACAAGGGGATTTCATTAAAGCGCAGGGCAGGACTCTCGGGCAGAAAGAGCTGTCCTGGCGTTGCAACGGGTGACTGATTAGATGCTCTCAAGTTGGGAGGGGGTTTAGGACAGTGTAAGTCTCCAAGGTATTTTGGAAACAAGGTTTCCAGAACCTTGACGGGCTAGCTATTGTTGGGAAAAGGTCATTTATTACTGTTTCGTATAAAAACTCTGTCATGAGACCCTTCAGATATGTATCAGTGGGTCATATGCTGGGGGGATGATTGCCAACACATATTGGGGGGCGGGGTGGTAGAGATAAAAGAAGTTTCCAAAGGAATTTCTATATGTTAAAGTAGACTTGGGATCCCTGGGTGGCTCAGCAGTTTGGTGCCTGCCTTCGGTCCAGGGCATGATTCTGGGGTCCAAGCATCGAGTCCCGTATCAGGCTCCCTGCATGGGGCCTGCTTCTCCTCGGCATGTGTCTCTGCCTCTCTCTCTCTCTCTGTGTGTCTCTCATGAATAAATAAATAAAATCTTTAAAAAAAAAAAGTAGACTCACAGAATATGGGGGTCGCGCTAAGATTGCCTTTTGCCCTTAGCCAAGTATTCACATCGAGGCAGCTGAGTCCCTAGAGGAAGGTCACTCTGCCTGTTTCAGGGACTTGTCAGTGGCCTGTAGGCAGTAAGGACATTTAATTTTTTCTTTTGCCTGTTCCCCACCTCAGAAGGAGTAGGCATTCGACAAGCTTTATTGATAGCCCTGTGACCTTGATAAGGATATGTAGGTAGATTATTGTGCCTTCTCATGTGTTCATCCCACTCTTGATGAATTCTCAGTTGCCTGAACAATCACGGCCATATAACATAGAATGGTGACTCAATTTCTGGCATGCACTTGGTGCTTAATGAACCTTGGCTGAATGAATGAATGAATGAATGAATGAATGAATGAACGAACAAACGAACCAGTCCACTAAGTAGGGGGACGTCTATAGTGGCCTACACAAGAATCTCTCCCTGTGGTCTTGTTATGTTCAACACTTCCGTCAATTATTTGGGTCACAGGCATATGAGATATGTAAGGCAAATTTACTAGGAGCCTGTGAAATTGTGATTTATTGTAAGAAATAAATATTTGGTCTGAATCCACTTCTGATGCTGAGTTCCTGAAAGCCTTGGACTTTCCTGTAATGGCGAGCCACACAGGTGCCTTTTTTTATGTTAATAAGGTGACTTCTGGAAGCTCAGGTTGGGGGCTGGCTACCAGTGGAGCCAACTGTGTGATTAGAGGGTTGGAAGCTTCACTCCCCACCTCTGGCAATGATTGAATCAACTGTGCCTCTGTAATGAAGCCTCCATAAAACCCCCAAATGACTGGGTTCATTGAACACATGGAGATTTGGGGACAGTCCTGCGCTGGGAGAGGGCTTGGAAGCTTCCCACATTTCCCCATACCTTGTCCTGGGCAGCTCTTTGTTTAGCTTTGGATTCATATCATTTAACATCGTTTATAATAAACCCATAATCTAGTAGGTAAAATGTTCCTCTAAGTTCTAGAAGCTGGTCTAGCAAATTAATAGAATCCAAGAAGGAAGGGAGTCGTTGGAACCTCTGATCTATAGCTGGCCAGTCAACCCAGACTTGGAATTGGCATCCGAATTGTTGGGGGATGGTTGTGTGTGTGTGTGTGTGTGTGTGTGTGAGTGTGTGTTGGGGGGGTGTCTCATGGGACTGAGCCCTTAACCCGTGCCATGTGACACTGTCCCCCGGGAGATGGTGTCAGACTTGAGCTGAATCGTAGGACATCCTGCTGGAGTGGGGAACCCTCCACACTTACGCACACGGTGCACCTGCTGGCCGAGCTGTTCGTCACAAACCCGGGCAGATATTAAAATGGAATCGATCACAGAAGGAAAAAATCAAAATTATCTGGACATGTTGGGAGCTGGATCACGAGGGCAGGCACAGGCAGGAGCCCTAGTGCGTCACCTGGCCCCTGGGAGCATCCTCTTCCTCTTGGCTCCTTCCTTTTTTTGGGGGGGGGGGGGCGGGGGGCAGAGGGAGAGGGAGAAGCAGGCTCCGCGCTGAGCAGGAGCCGGCCGCGGGGCTCGATCCCAGGACCCGGAGATCATGACCTGAGCCGAAGGCAGCCGCTTCACCGACTGAGCCCCCCAGGCGCCCCCTTGGCTCCTTCCACCGTATTTGACAACATCGGACCCTCCGTGTAGCGCTTCGTGGACCCTCCTCGACTTCCTCCTCCCGCTTCGGCCTTTTCTCCCCTTCCCTCCTTGGCCCCTCACCCCCCTTTCAAGTTTTCGCTTTCCTTTTCTATGTAGGATCCCGCGGTCCCTCAAGGCGCATCTCAGTGTGCACCGGTCATTTAAACGCACCCGCCGCGGAGCGGGGAGTGGGGAGCAGGGACGTCCCGGAGCTGGGGCGCCCGACACGGGCTCTGTCCGCGGGGCCCCTACCCTAGGGGGACGGGGGACGTCGGGGACCCGCCAGAGGGGCAGCGTCGGTCTGCTGAAAGCCACGATGAAAACCCAAGCAGGGCCACCGTCCTCGACCTGAGAGTCGGGGGGCGGGGAGTGGGGGGGCAGAGGGTGGCGCCCGAGCTGAGCTGGCCTCGGCCTCCCCCCTCCCCCGGCTGCTCCCTGTGCGCGCTGGGCCTTCTCCTCCAGCCCTCTTCTGGCTGCCGTCCCTGGACCCCCCCCCCCCCCCCCCCGCATCTTCCCCCTCCCTCCTTGGGGCCGGGTCCTCGCTCACCCAAGCTTCCAGACTCCCTTTCTCACCCTTTGTTTCCTCCCCAGGCGCTCGGATGCAGTGAGGTGGCCCTGGGGTCGCGCCTTCCTCTGCGCTCTGCCCCTCCTGGTCCCAGCGCGACCTTGAGCAGAGCAGATCTGTTCTCACCCCCCACCCCAGCCATTGAGGAGGCCTCACCTACCTGATTCCCACCCTAGGGCTCAGCCTCCTCCCTCCATGTGTTCGCCCCCCCCACCCCACCCCCGCACCACCCCCAGCACACACTCCCCCTGTGCTCTGCACCCTCTGTCCGAAAAATCGCCTCCCTGACCCACCCAGGGTACCCTTTTCCTGTGCTTTCCGGATTTTCCTGGGGCGCACTCCCCCTTCCCTTCTCTCCTCCTTCCTGCTATTTTATCTGCCCTTCCCTCTCCTCCCCTTCTCCACCCTTCCCTGCCCTCTCCTACGTGGCAGTTCCCCACCATCCAGCAGCAGCCAGCTCAGCCCTGCCAAGCTTTCCCCAAATTCTCTTTCCCTCCTCTCAACTTCTCTGTTGGGATGCAAGAGTCCTTGCAGCCCCAGCATCGCCCTGCTTCAGGAGGGTCCTCTGTGGCCCCTTAGTCTGTGGGTCACCTGGAGACAGGCACCATCTCTTGTGAAGTCTTGTGCTTCTTGTAGATGTTAGCACTTGTTAGGCATGTTTATGGAACTGGCTGGAATTCTACAGACGACTTGCAAATGTTGAACCACGTGAAACTACTGTTCATAGTCAATATTATTTTTTAAAGATTTTATGTAGGGGATCCCTGGGTGGCGCAGCGGGTTAGCGCCTGCCTTTGGCCCAGGGCGCGATCCGGGAGACCCGGGATCGAATCCCACATCGGGCTCTCGGTGCATGGAGCCTGCTTCTCCCTCTGCCTGTGTCTCTGCCCCTCTCTCTCTCTCTCTCTCTCTCTGTGACTATCATAAATAAATAAAAAAATTAAAAAAAAAAAATAAATAAAGATTTTATGTATTCGTGAGAGACACATAGAGGGAGAAGCAGGCTCCCCATAGGGAGCCCGGTGTGGGACTTGATCCCAGGATCCCGGGGTCACGACCTGAACCGAAGGCAGCCACTCAACGGCTGAGCCACCCAGGTGCCCTCAATATTCACAGTTTTGTATGGTTTGATCTAACGTAGCCATTTGGTGTCAATGCTGCTTATTCCTGTCGTGGCTTTCAGAAGTGTTCCCTTCAGGCGGACTGACTTAACTCATGGGGCCCAAAGGATGCTTTTTAGCTTTCTGAGACATTTCCCATCTTACTCATTCTATGTGTCTGATTGTTCTGGCCAAAAATGGATGCAGACCTCAGAAATGTCATAAATGTGTACTCTCCTTTCTTGCTATTAACGATTTTTCTATCATGCCTTTTCCAACTCAGAGGGTTTTTTGTAGACATCAATGAGATTTTGAGGCTGTTTGTACAGTGACAAAGGTAACTTTTAGTGTCATCTGACATTATCAGCCCAGTGAAGAGAAAATGGTGAAGCTGTGAGCCCAGTGAAGAGATGGTGAAGCTGTGAACAGGGTGGAAATGGGGAAATGCTCATTTGCATATCGTTCTTTAAGGTGAAAGTGGATCAAGGTATCAACCTGAGAGCCTGTGAATATTTTGTCCCAATGGTTTTGATTTCTAAGACTGATACAGAAACCAGAGTTGGCCTTAAGTTGAAAATGTCTTCCATATTGAATCTAGAGCCTTCAACATGCAAATGTTGAACCATGTGAAACTACTGTTCGTAGTCAATATTATCATAATTTTTTAAAGATTTTATTCATTCATTCATGAGAGGCACTCTAGAGAGAGGCAGAGACACAGGCAGAGGGAGAAGCAGGCTTCATGCAGGGAGCCGGATGCGGGACTCGATCCCGGGTCTCCAGGATCAGGCCCTGGGCCCAAGGCAGACGCTCCACCGCAGCCACTCAGGGGGCCCTAACAATAATATTCTTAAGTAAGAGCCAAGAAAGTCTTCTGTCCTGCCAGTTCCACGATTGCATGGTCTTGGTAGACACTTTGAAAACAAAACCAATAGCCTAGCCAGTCACGATTGTCCCCTTTGGTGCTGACTTGAATTTTGTTTTGGTTTTCATTGTACCTTAAACTGCCAAGAAGATAGCAAGCAACGGTTGCCACCTTTTGGCATGAATGCTCTTAAGTAGCCTTTGCAAAAATGTGCAAGACCCTCCTGTTCGGGCGCATCATCGAATTTTCTGGTGGAGGTGGGGAGATCACAAGCGACTTCTTTCCGAGCGTGTGAAGTGTCAGGCTGCCGTGCTATTCCCACTCCTCTTGCCATGAGACAACAAAAGGCTGGGGCCATAATTTAAAGGAATAGTTGATTGTGGGTGTGGGTTTCTAGGAGGATGGTTAAAGTGAGAAGCAAGAAGTAAAATTAGAAGAAAATGTTGGAACAGGCTAAACTGGTTTTCACAATCCTTTCTGGCTTAACCAGGGGCCAGAGGTATTGAATGTAGAAGGTTTGGGGGATTATCTCAAACTAAGGCATTAAAAGACCAGGTGGTTACAGGATTTGGATTTGGGATCTCCCACATTTTTTTTTTTTTTTTGGAAGTGTTGAGCAACAAAGCGCCGAACCTTGGATGAGCTAGGAGAGGGTGGTCTCTACCTTGTCTTTGTGTCCGCTTCTAAGGTGGGTGCTCAACCCAACCAAGTGGCAGGGTGTCCTCGGGTGGAGAGCCCTTCACCGCGTGGTTTTCAGGGTTCATCCTGGTAGTTGACTGGAGTTCCTATAAATATCTTGGATAGAGGCAGTGAAGGTAAAGGGGTCAAGCAAGTGCTTCAATCGTGGTACAGAAACCAGCAATGCTCGGACACATATGGCTCATGACCACGATAAAGGCTTTTCTGTCCTTGGCTGGGCCGAGGACTGTGGTCCCCTAGGATGTGGCTGTGCAAGAGGAGCCGTGAAAGCAGCGGTCAGTCATTATTGGTACAATAATAGCCTTTATGCTGGACATTTAGACCGCTCTTGAAAACAGCCTTTTGACTTGGGGGGAGAGCTTCTGATGAATAAAGCTCTATATAGAATCATGCCCAGCAAGAAAAAGCATCCTCTTTCCATTTTCTTTCCCAGAAGTCCCCAAGATGTGAGCCAGATACCCTTGTAGCGTGTTGCGCTTACTTTTAACATATGGAGCGATACCTTTGTGTGAATCGGGCTTGAGCTCCGTTTCCCTTGCTGTCACAGGTGTTGGTTCCCGACAGGGAGCGGATCGTAATTGTAATGCCAAATTGCATAGGCCATTGGTTTTTTTTTTGGGGGGGGGGGGGTTAAAAAGATTTTATTTATTTATTCATGAGAGAGAGAGAGGCAGAGACACAGGCAGAGGGAGAAGCAGGCTCCCCTCGGGGAGTCCGATGCAGGACTGGATCCTGGGACCCTGGGGTCACGCCCTGGGCGCAAGGCAGACCCTCAGGCGCTGAGCCCCCAGGCGCCCCACATGCAGCCATTGTTAAGTCCACGTGTGGGGTTTCCCTCCCTGTTGGGTATGTTTCCTCCTCCCTTTCATACACACCGTGCAGAACGCGGTGTGCGCATCATTATGCGTACGTATATGTTTAGGAGCCGCGGCTCGCTGCAGATCGCCTAGCGGGCAAGAGGGATGCTAAAGCGAGCGGGTGCGGGGGCGCCCGGGCTCCTCCTGGGCAGGGGGGGGTGGACTTCGGCCAGAGGGGGATGCCCCCCGAGGGGTCCCGCAGCCTGCACCCCGGGGCAGGACGGAAGGAAGGGGCTCGTGCGGGAGGGCGCCCCGCGGCGCAGTGACGCGGGGGGTGGGGGGGTCTCCCCTCCCCTCCCCTCCCGTCCCCTCCCCCCGCCGCCGCCTCCGGGCCGTGACGTCACCGAGCCGCTCTTCCCCGAGAGGGCCGATTAGCATTGGGCGGGCGCGGCCGTCGGAGGAGGCGCGGGGCTCGCCGTCTCGGGGTGCTCGCTGACGGCCGCCGGCGCCGTGGAGCAGCCGGCCCGGGGACACCGGCCCGGGGACACCGCGGCCGCCCGCCTCCGCCGCGGGGCAGAGCCCACCGTGAGCCGCGCGCGCGTCCAGGAGCCAGCCGAGCCGGGGCGCGGGGGCAGAAGCGTTTTTGGGGGGACGGCATGAAGCCCGCCATGGAAAGTGCCGCCGAGGAAAGCGCCGAACAAAGCCGGGACAGAAAAGGTACCCAGCGCCCTGACAATAGCCCGGGTCAGGCTGTCCCCCGGGGGGGCTCTCCCGGGGCTTGCCCGCTTTTGTGTCGCTTCGCAAGCAGCTCCGCAACGAGCCCTCCGGCGTGGTCTTGCTTCCTGGGTGGTTTGGGGTTTTGGAGGGGGGACCCCCCCAGGCTGATGTTAAATGAATAGAGCAGCCCCTGCTCGGCCGTTCCCGGTCCAGATCTTCCTGCCGCACGGGGGACGCCCCGGGACGCCCGCAGTTGGTCACCTTGGGTACCCGAACCGGGAAAACGGTCTCCTGCTTTTTCTTTCTTTCTTTCTTTCTTTCTTTCTTTTTTTTCTTTTTTTTTTCCCCCATTTAATATAACGAGTCAGAACTTAGGTCCCACGTTCTGCATGTTTTGTTCCCGGGGATTAGCGTTGTTTCCTGCTAATGCTGAGGACCCCCCGGAGGGGGACCCAACCCAGAAACAGGCTTTGGTGCGGCTAAGGCCGTAGTGATTTTGGGGACATTTGCTCCTCTTCTTGTTGAATATCGTTGTCCTTCCCACGGATCGGGCCCTGACTGTGACCGGGACCAACCACTGACAGTGGGAGCTTCGGCGCGGGGACGTCACCTCTGTCACCTAGTGCTGATGCAAAGGGGCGGTGAGGGTCCCCTGCTCTCGGGAACTGGGAGATTCAGAGCAGGGAATTCAGTAAAGGTCCTGTCCCTGCAGGGGACTCTTGCCACACTGTTGACACAGGCAGTGGCCTTTTTACAGACTTACGTGTTTTGCAGCAAGAAAGTGACAAAATAGAAGCTAAAATTAACCCGTCTTTTCCTAGATAAAAACTGATCCCAAGGGTGACACCCCGTAGAATCAGCTCAGCCACCGTTAAATGACAATGCGGTGAGATGCCTCCCACCTCTCTCTTGCTCCCAAAGTTACAGAGTATCCTGAAGGCGCGAGGACGTTTTCTGCACCTGCAGTGGCTCTAATATCGCCAGCCTGCACGCCAAGGTTATTTCCCACAGCCTGGGATCAAGTGACAGCCCCTAAACAATAGTGACTTTCCGGGGTGGGAGCACAACTCCGTTTCACTTGTGAACGTGTTGTTGAACTGTCTAAAATTGCCGAAATAGTCAACCATTTTACACCTACAAACATGGCAATTTCAGGCATTTGAGCCTCACAGCAGGCTTGGATAGAGGCTGCCTGTTTTTATTGGGAATTTCTTCTGTACCCCATACCCTAATGACATCATATCCTAAGCAGAGCAATTATATCCTAAGCAAAGCAATTTCATTTTTTAGAATCAATTAAACTTCGAAGTATGATTAAAATCTGCATGACAAAAACATCTGCATAACATGAAACTTGCCATCTTAACCATTTTTTTAGGTATGTGTTTCGGTGGGGTTTTACGTACATAGCATTTTAATGTTACAATTGGCAGCTTGATTCAATGCCTGCATGCAAGCTACCGCCCCTCACCAACAGAACCAAACAAAAACCTTGCTTTTTCTTGTAGATCTATATTTTTGATTTATATGAATGACCGAATAGCAATAAGAGGAGCGCTGGGGAGTGTTTATGAAGCTGAGGAATGGAGATAGAAGTAAGGATTGATCTCCGTGACGATTAGAGATGAAGTTTGCGGGGCATGATCACGTAATAGTGCTGTTGGGAGGAAGCCTCTCGCAGTTTACAGCAACGTTTTCCTAAAACACATGATTTCATTTAGTGCGCACGGTTTTTATTAATATGGTATTTGCCATATTAATAAACGAAATTAACCATTGATAGACCATTAATAAAACCATTTTGATCTCTGCAAAAAAAAAAAAACATGCCTTTCTTTTTTTTTTCTCTCCAAATGCAAGCAAGGAGCATAAAGCCAGTAAAAAATCCGTATTACACAACTGTGCATCTCGTCCTCATTCAGGCTTACGTACGGACTGCTATTATTTTACGTCAATTAAATACTACTTACTAGCAAATCTGCAGGCTGCACTACATCTATTGACTGTCAGTAGGTGAAACCTCGTTAGCTAGCTAGCTAGCTGTGATTTTAGAGACAAAATTAGAAGCAAGAAGGAATTTCTGGAGGGACTTTAAAAACTGCCAAAATTGATAGACACTAGCTGTTAGGGTAATTAAAAAATGCCAGGTGAACACAAGCTGTTGTCACATGTAGAGTTCAGGTGTGAGTAAGCATATGGGCCAGGGCGTGTGTGTCACCACTACAGCCACAGGGGTTGTGGTCACTGTGTGGCCTGCCACCAATGCTGATTTGGAGGATGGCTTACCTGCTAATCTTCATTTAGACAAACAAGTCCGTGTGCCAGCTGCACCCAAGTCAGAACCCACACAAGTATCATCTTTGTCATTTCCCAGTTGGCTCGCCCATTGTCATTCTAGGCGAGCACACACACACGCACACACACAAGAGGCACGAAGTGACAGTCACAGATGTTTCCGCCTGCTTGTCACTCCAGTGTCCCTTCAGATTTAACTTCAAATTTAGAAGATAAATGTTGACTTCATTGAAATGTACATTTAAAATCTTGACATAATTGGAGACTGCATTATATAATCCTTGAGCTGGTGGGTCTGTTTTTTTGTGGAGGTTTTTTTTTTTTTTTTTTAGGCCTTTCAGCAAGGGATTTAATTTCCGAAATTTAATCCTATACATTTTGTCACTTCCCACAGAGTTTTTCACGCACATCTATTTTTTCCCCTGTGTTCCTCCTTTCCTATTTGTTTTTAGTAGTTCATGCTAGGGGCTGTACCTGCCTCTTAATTGGGGGGTATTATTGCACAATGGGAATTCTAGCTTTGGATAATTATTCCATTAGAGAATTAATTGGATTATTATTAAGACTAGAATTAAATTTAGCTTTATAAATTGTCCTCAACTTTTTTAGTTGGCCTCACTTTTCAGCAGGACAGAGAGCCATATCTTTAAATCAGAAGGACTTTTGATCCTATTTTAAACACGAATAATCAAATCCTAAAACACACACACACACACACACATGCATATTGGGGTGTGTGTGTGTGTGTGTGTGAAACAGCTTCATCGCTTTTGCCACAGAACACCACTGGATGGTCAAAATTCCCAAGAAGTATTCAGGAGATACCCAGAAATATTTAAGGCAAGCAAGCAGCTCTTCTCAGATGGATGTAAGAAATGCCAGGTTGTTACAAATAACAGTTTTTACTTTGGAAGCATTAAATGAAACCAAAGTGTGAGGATTGACTAAACAGATTCACTGAAATGGAATAACTGGAAGAAATGAAGAAGACAGAATCAAAGGAAGTAGATCATGGGCCTCAGTAGCAAAGCGATGGAGAGCTAGGCTTCTATTTATTTCTGTGGAGTATTACTTGATGTCAATTCATTTGTGAAAACCAGTGCATCTGGAAGTGCTGGGAATGCTCAGTCAAGGGGTAGAAAAACAATTGAATCAATTGCTGTATTGTGTGGGAAAAAAAATCTGCGATGCAAATTGTTTTTATTACATGTAGGAAATTGAAATCTACTGAAACAATTATAGCCGAGCTAGTTAAGTGCCTGGAATTACTGCTGAAATAATTTTGAGAGTTCCAGGCATCAAACCACACGGGAAGAAAAATGTAGTAAATTGGAAATAATGTATAACTGAAAATAAATTCTGGGACGTAAGCAACGTAAGAAATGAATTCAAACTGTTGACTTGTGTAAAAAATTAACACATTCATTTAAATTTGGGGGGCAAATAGATCTTAATGTCTTAGGTGTTCGGGGTTGTGTTTGTTCGTTTTATTTTAATTGTGTGCACTTTGGCCCCTCTCTTTTTTTTTTTTTTTTTTTTTTTTTAGTAAGAAAAGCACTCTTCTAGAATATATGGCCTGTGTGCTGAAAACCCTGAGGGACACATTTAACGTTACGCTCCTCCTGGTGATCTAGAAATGACTTGATATTGAGGTTTTTATTGACATTTCCTAACTTGATTAGGAATACAGTACAGAGAAAGTTTTAGATGCAGGTTTTCCCTCTGAGAGTCTGCCAAGGAGGACATTTGAAGAGAAGGTGTCTGGGGAATAGGTTGTAGAGAAAAGCATGACCGGCCAGATGGTGCTGGACGGATGTGGTAGGTATGATACAGCTTGCTTTTACCTTATTTTATTTTTTTAGAAAATGTAAGGGTGGAGAAGATCTCAGTGAAGCCATTTGGCGCATCTCCTACTTTTATATTATTGTTTCTATTAGCATATTTGTCGAGACTTGGCCCTGCTGTTTCATTAGACAAAGAATTCTGACCCATTTCTGGAAGTTTAGATTTGCCTTCCTGGAAATTGGGCTGAAGTCTCGTGTTCAGATTGTAATGTCACAGATCATGTTTTCCCATTACCTGTGAAACTACAAGTCGATTTAAGGTGAAAAACCTTAATAACATGACTTGGGAGCCTTGATGGGTCTGAGAACCTGTGAAGTAGGCAGTGAGTGTCCCCACGGAGCAAATTGCCCCTCACTGGGACTTGGTGATGAATTGGATTGTTCCAGAGACGCGCCCTTGCGTTTTTCTCCTTGGGACCAAACTCACAGCCCTGTGAGGTGGCAGGCCAGGAATCAGGATGGCTGTGGGATGGAGGAACAAGGTGACACACGCTGGCTTGGAAGAAAGGGAGGCTCCAGTCCCAGCTGCATGCATGTACCTGGTCATTCATTCATTCATTTAATAATACTCTCTTTTGAGACATCCTCCTCCTCAGTTCCCCCAGCACATGTAGAGTACAGGGGTGCCTAACTCATCTTAGGGACCACTGTGTGTAACAGGATCTTGGTTTTACCTGTGATTTTGCCACCCAGTGGCAGATTACGTAGCAGGACGACAGTACCCGGGTGGAGGATTTTCCTCCCCAGGCAGCCCAGGGACCTCTCTCTTCCAGACACGTGTAAAAAGAGAAAAGAAACGGACTTCCTCTTCTGTAGGCTGATTTGATTGAGTGCATTGACTTCATTCTGCATCCAGGTCTTAAGTAGCCACGTTCCATATCCAGGGTGCGCACACTTCATCCAGGAAGGGCCAGAGAGTAACCATTTTAGGCTCTGTAGGCCTCCCCGTCTCCGTTGTAACTCCTCAGACCTGCGGTTGTAGCCTGAAACCAATAAAGGTGGCCAAGTGCCAATAAAGCTTTATTGACAACAACAGGTGGCCATCGTTGGCTGGCCCCTGCTTGTATTTCGTGAGGTGTCCGAGCTTTCCCTTAATATTTTAAATCCTACCTGGAAAGGAAAGACGGCAGATCCAGCTCTCAGAGACCTTGCCTCAGGAGGATGGCCTTTCTAAGGGAGCTCAGCCTTTGTCACCTAGTCGCCTCCGGTGGTCATTTTGTAGGTGCCGGAAAGTAGACCAGGCTGCAGGTCAGTTGTTCAGCCCTGTCACAGAAGACTATCACCCTAAGTAAATGGGGGAAAAAGACAAGAAAAAAAGAGGTACAAGGCATTGTTTTGTTTTCCTTTCCTCGATTCCCCATTGTTTGCTCCATGCCCACCTTTGCTGACGACCACCCACGGTTGTGACTGTCCCCGTCAGCCACCACCGCTCCCTAAGGGGAACATCTGCGGCCTTCCCTCGGTAGGGCATGAGCCAGGATCTCCCGGCCGGGTGTGGACATTTTACCCATTTCTTCTTGCCCGTTGCCCGTTGCCCAGCATCGACTGTGTCTTAATGGACCCCTCAGGCTGAGGCCTGTCCTTGCAGTCACGTGGCTTCCTCCTAGACGCTGGGACCCTGTCCTTTTAAACAAAACTGTATATACTGTGCTCTTTGGAATTTTAGGATCAGTTTTATACGTTACGTCTCCAAGCTTGGCTCAAAAATAGAGAATGGACAGGATTTTCTTTTCTTTCACGTCTAAAGATTTACTGTGGTAGGATGGCCTTCCCAGAAGTATTGGAAAACAGCCATCCGCTTGCTGACCCCGTCTCCACATCTGCTGGAGGAGTAGCATTTTTCTGCCGAGTTAAGCATGTCTGGCATGCTGCCATGTTCTTGGCAGAGAACACGGAGCCTTGGGGCCGTCCATGGCTTTGATTGTCCTCGCCTAGCAGCCTGTGCCTGGTGGCCCGAAGGTCTGGAGACTGCCCCTTGCATGTGAGGAGAGAACAGAGAGTGGTTGCATCCTGTGCAGAGACGCAGGGGATTGCATGGCCTGGCTTGTGAGGTCAGCGTGGGGGGGACCTGGAGGTCCGGATCTTGGTCCCCGGGGTCCCAGGGTGCTTCCTCACCTTCAACCAAATGAGCTTTCAGCTGACATTTATTGGGCACCTGTGCATTGGGCGTGGAGAGGGAACTTTTTTTTTTTTAGAGGACGATTTGAAATTTCCAGATCAGGAGTGCTCGAGCTCCTCGCAGGGCTTTGCTTGGGGTCCACGTGGAGGGCTCCCAGCCACTTAAGCCACCGCTTCTGGTTCTTTCCACCAGCCCCACTGGGTGTCTTTGCTCTCAGACAATGCAGCACAACCCACGCCCGAGAGAGACTCTCCTGAGCGCTGGAGCAAAAAACCTAAATCCAGGGAAGGCTGAGAGTTAAGTCCTTTCCGGGACCCCGAAATAACACCAGGAGCGAGGGACCCGAGACATTCCTTCGGGAGGCACAGAAGCCCAGCTCCCCCCCACACTGACCTCGGGAAACCTCCCTTAGGGGCAGAGGCCGGGCCCGCGGGGGCGGAGTCGTGGTTCCCGAGGCCCGTGGGGAGGCTCATGGGGAGGCCGGTGGGGAGGCCCGTGAGGAGGCAGGTGGGGAAGGCCCATGGGGAGGCTCATGGGGAGGCCGGTGGGCCCGCCTCCCACCCAGGCCGCTTCCCCTCCCTGGCCCTGGCCCTCTCCGCGTCCCTAACGGTAGGACGCTGACGGGAGCGACTTCCTAGGACGGCTCGGCCGACGCCCGACCTTGGCTCACGGAGGCCGCAGGTGCCGCTTGGCGTGGCGACGGGCTCCGCCAAGGCGAGCTGCCCTCGCGCCGTTGACACAACCAAAACAGCCACAAAGTGTGTCGCTGTGCAGCTCCGGGCTGGCCCTGGCATCCTTTATTTTTTCCTTCCCCTTTAAACATCTTTAAAAGCCTCCAAATGTCTCTTAAAAGATGTTTTTGCTTTCCCTTGAAGCCACGAAGGCTTTCTCTGAAACAGCACCTCGGAAAGCCCCCGCCTGCCGCTGGGGGTGACCTGGGGCCTTGCAGGCACGGCCGGTGGGCATTTGCTGTCGCCCCGCGGCGCGGCTGTGGCCTTGGGCCCCCGCACCTGCCGCCGGGACCGCTGCCCCCTTCAGCATCCGTGGCGCCCCCGGGCCTCGCCCCCGGGGTGGCTTGTGCCCCTGGCCCCCGGAGCCCTGATGAGGGCCTTCGGGATGGTGAGCCCACGAGGGGTTGGCGGCCGCCGCCTGTGGCTCGGGGACACGGGCAGACCCGCATCCCGCTGGCCAGGCCCTTAAGAAGTGGGAAACCGAGTCCTTTTATCAGATAGGGACCCGCGTCCCCGGGAGGCCGCTGGGCAGCATCCGTGTGAGCCCAAGACCAGCAGCCCCTCCCTCCCAAACCCTGGAAGTAATTGGAAGGGGATTTAATCCAGAACATTCTAGACTCCGAAGTCCTGAGCTTAAGGTGAGCCGACGGAGACGCGGAGAGGTCCGCGGGGGACAGGACTGCTGCCCGAGACTCGGCGGGCCTCGGGGCTCACTGGCCAGACTTTGAGGGCCGGAGCCGGGGACCGTCGCCGACGGTGACCCTGCAGCCCCTTAGGCTCGTGCAGCCGCAGTGATAAGGACGCTCTGTTGGTCCGAGAGGGGAAGCAACCAGAAAGAGCAGCCTTCTGGGGAGAAGCCAGGCTCCCACTATAAATAGCGTCTGCCCAACGCCAGCGTATCTCAGGGGCGGGGTGGCGAGGGAGGGGGACGTGGTGACAACAAGGAAGGAGAAGGCGATTTGGGTGAGTTTGGTCCACCTCCGGATGGGGGGAGAGGCTCCAGCGTTCGCGATTGCTCCTGCCTCGGTGCTGAGCCGGTAGGGAAAGGTTGCATCCCGGCCGCGTGGTTTGGTTTAAGCTCCTCGTTGCCTTTAACTATTTGGTAAAAGAATAAATGCTGATGTAGAATCTTTGCTGGAGATAGAGACACTGACTCTTTGCCACCTGAAATTGGCAGTGAACAGCAGAGCTGAAATGGAAATTGGCAGGTACCACTGGATGTACCCAGGCTCAAAGAACCACCAGTACCATCCCGTGCCAACCCTGGGGGACAGGGCAGGCCCCTTGAGCAGTCCAGGTAAATACAGCCTCGGGCTGAATTCTCATAGCAAGTCAACTGTTCTCTTTACTATTATTTGTAATGGCTCTTTCAGTGTGGTGATATTTTATGTTTTGTTTGACGCATTAATTTGTTCGCAGGGGCGCGGGTGGAATTGGCCCTTGACGATTTTTTTAATCATCTTTTGTTTTTCTCTCCTCCTCTCCATTCCACCCCATCTTCGGCCTCTTTCTTCTCCCTCCTCCCCCCCTTCCTTGCCCTCACCTCCTCTTCTCAAGAGGGAGCAGTGTGCAATGACCCAAAGCTTTGGGTTGACTCCGAAATTGCCGGTGTCTGAACCAGTAGCGGGGTGGGCGGTGGGTGGTGGGTGGGTGTCCCGCGTGTCCTCCCCCACGGCACCAAGAACGGGGCTGGGACGCGCGAGGAGCCTTGTCTCCAAGAGCACGGGTGTCCCCACACTCTGTGCGAACGTCAGTGTCTTTGAGAAGGAAAAACCCAAGGCCGTGACATGAGGAGCCGGTAACTGGGTGCTCGGTCCCATCAGGTAGGTCCGTGGGGTCTGGCTTCCAGTTGCCTTGCCCACGAGGGACGCTGGTGTCTCAGAACCGCCAGGGGCTAGGTTGGAGCCAGATGTGGGTCACTCCGGGGGCCCCGGAAGCGGGCAGGAGGCCCAACCTCCACGTTCCCAGCGGCTGCACCTGCCATTTCCTGGCCCAGTTAGCCACAAACTCCAGTGACCCCGAGCTCTTTGGAAGGGGGTGGGGGCGGGGCAGGTAAACCCAACAGGCTCCCGGCGTTGCTGTGCTTTTCCGGGGTTCCCCAGCGTTACTCGGCCCAAGTAGTTGCATTGCACGCTTTTTGGAGAGCGAGTCAGAGGTGATGGTGTAGGATGCATACCCCGAGAACGAGCAACCCTGAGGTACGATGTAGGGCACGCGCAGAGTCACGGAGCCTCGTACCTCTCATTGAGCTAATAAAACTCTTTCCAAACCCAAATTGTGGCTTCAGGTTAATTAACGTGCAATCCGATTTCAGATTTAGTTCTACACCTTGAATTATGCATCTCTTCTCTTGATGTGTGGCTGTCAGGCGCCAGCTGTGCGTGTGTGTGTGTGTGTCCCCATGCGCACAGTGCCCGTTAGAAAAAGTGAGCAAGAAGTGACCAGAGACATTTGTTCTCATAGATCCTTTGAGGAATGGGGAGGGTTCTGGAATGCCGATGTGCAAGTTGCTGGTGGACGTGACCTACCCAGACTGTGAGCACGACCAGCAACCAGGCGCACGGCGGGTCCGTGTCCAGCACAGCTCGGGGGAACCGCGGGCCACCACGCTGAGTCCGAGAAGCCGGACACGAGGGACCAACTGCCGTCGGATTCCCTTCGCATTGAATTTCCAGAGTTAGCAGATGTCCTGGGACAGAGCGTGGATCCGTGTCCGTCGGAGGCTGGCGGGAGGGCGGGTGGGCAGTGGCCGCTGACGGGACCAGGCGGTCCTTTGTGGAGTGACGGGAGGCTTTAGACGTTCCGTTGTGCTGATGGTGACACTGCTCTGTGAATTCACTCCGAGCCATCGAACCGTACGCTGACACAGGCGGGTTGCGTAGGTGAACTGTGTCGTGCTGTTTCTAGAAAGCCCCTCGCCCCCCCCGCCCGCCCCGCCAGCAGCATTGGGTGCGCACAGCTCGCGGGGCCAGGGAGGCCTTTGGTACCCGGACAGGAAGGCCTCCGAGTTACCAGAAACTGCTTGGAAGAGGATGGCGGGGCTTTAAGAATGTGCTGCGAGACGCGGGGCCAGTTGGGGATCGAGAAGGGGCCCGGCCGCGGGGTGCTGTGCTGAGCAGGTTCGGGCACCCGGTGGGTGCGGTGATGCCCACGCGCCCACCCGCAGCCGCGCCCGCCACGCGGGCCACCCGAGCAGCCCCGGCAGCCCACGGCAGCATACGGGCTTCGGGGCTTTTCTCCCCGCCCCACCCGCAAACTTTTGGGGCCGAACTCGTTTCAGAGTCCAGAGGAGTTTGGGCTTTCGAGAAGTCACGTGGGGCGCACAGCAGGTGCTGCCTGATGCCACCCCAGGCCTGGGCGCCCCCCGCCCTCGAGGCCTTCCTCCCGAGGGCCCAGGTCTGGGCCGTGACCCTGGCACCGGCCTCTTGGCCACTCAGGTCAGGTTGGGCACCAAGTGGGTTCGGATCGGAACCAGTTTTGCTGTCTACACACACGCGCACACACGCTCGCGCTGCGCGTAACGGAGGATCTCAGAGGTTGGGGAATTCTGGAACGGTGCGGCGAGACACGCAGGACTCTGATAGGGTCCCGTTGCCAGTGACTCGTCATGTGAGGGTTCTGTGAACGAGCAGGTTCTTCTCTGAGTGCGAGGGGGGGGAGGCACTAAAGCGGATTTCTAGAATCATCTTCCCAGATCCGCAGTGAGCGGCCCTAATGCACACGTAGTTGGACCCTTGTGCACCGAGCACGGTGGCAGCGTCGGGGACCGCCGGTGGCCGTGGCCCGGGCCGACGCCGCAGCGCAGCCCCGCCAGCGCCTTCCCAGTTGCCTGGAGATTTTGTTGGCTCGTCCGTCGACGCAGTTGCCATCCTGTACTTAGATCCCAAACCAGATGGTGTGAGGGAAAAAATAGAGGCTTCCATATGGTCTGGTGTGGTTTCCCGCCGCCCCCTGGAGTTCTCTGTTTCTTGGGGGGGGGGGGGGGGGGGGTTCAAGAGAGGCTGAGCCGATCTGTGCAGAGGAAGGGCCTCCCGCACCTCCAGCCGCCACAGACCCCCCCCCCCCGCCCCGGGGGGCAAAGTCCAGGGGTGTGGCTCTGCCGACATCAGTCTGTCCTTTTGTGTCCCTCGTCTTCGGTGTGACTTTGCAGACAGTTTTAGGACCTGGACGGTTAAACCTTTGCCAGCAGTTTCTTGTTTTTCTTCCTTTATGGTCTTGTAAGCGCCGGGCCCGGTCGCTGCCACCCTCCCCGGAGGCCGGTGGCCCCGCGGGCAGCAGGACAAGGACGGTGTGGGCGGGGGGGGGGGGGGGGGGGGGGGTGAGCAGCGGGAGCGCAGCCCCCGGAGCCTGTGGCGGGGGTCACGGGCCCCAGCCCACACCTGCTGCCTCACGGTTTGCGTTTCTGCAAGATTTCCAGACGGTTCCAAGGCGCACACGGAAGGTGGGAAGCGCTAACCTAGATGAAGGCCCCAGAGGAGGAGGGAGAACTGGGGACGGACTGAAGAAATGATTTTTTATTTTAGGATTTTATGTATTTACTCATGAGACCCAGAGAGAGAGGCAGGGACTCAGGCAGAGGGAGAAGCAGGCCCCATCTAGGGAGCCTGACGTGGAACTCGATCCTGGGCCCCCGGGCCCACGCCCTGGGCCAGAGGCAGATGCTCCCCCCTGAGCCCCCCCCCGCTGCGGCCCGGAAGGAGTGACCGTTAGCCCCCGGGATGGAGCGCTCGCTTTCCGCCTGGAACGGGCTGCGGATCAGGGGCCCGCTCGTCCCCTGGGCACCGAGGCCTGTTAGCCGGAGGGGCAGCGAGCGACCTTCGAGCTGAGGCCGGGCCCTTCTCGTGCCTTCGTTGAAGATCTTGGTCAAGGGGAGGCGGGGGCCACCTGGGGGGCTCAGCGGCTGAGCAGCTGCCTTCAGCCCAGGGCGTGACCCCGGGGTCTCGGGATCGAGTCCCGCATCGGGCTCCCCGCATGGAGCCTGCTTCTCCCTCTGCCTGGGTCTCCGCCTCTCCCTGTGTGTCTCTCATGAATAAATAAATAAAATCTAAAATAAGGAAAAAGCTCTTGGTCAAGGGTGGGGGGCAGCGCAAGCAGGATCAGTCCCTCTCCTGTGGCAAAGACGGGGGAGAGGAACGGCCTGGGAGGACCTGCGGGCCCCCGTGCCTTAACCTAGGCCATCCCCGGAGGGACCCGGAGGACCCTTGCACGGTCCCCCTGGGGTTCAGTGTGCAGTCTGAGTGCTGAGAGGCAGCCAGCCCCCCACTCTGCCAATCCTTCCCCCCCCCCGCCATTTCCCAAATCCAAACTTTTCTGAAACTTGGTTTGAGATGGCCATGGATCATTCCAGAAGTTCGGAGAGCCGTCGCATACAGACTGCACGGGGTGGCGTGGGGCGCACAGGTGGGGGTCGGGCAGAGGGCGGTGCGGGAAGCTGAGGCGTGGGATTCCGATGGGCCAGACTGGGTCTCTGAGCAGCCCCGGAGTGGGCCCGGGGTGGGGGTGGGGGGAACAAGCCGGCCCGTCTCCCTCATCTGCTGCCCCGAGCGGGTGACACGGCCGGCGGGGTGCCGGGCAGCTGTGCAGGGGTGACCCCCTCACCTCTCCAGCCTGTGCCCCCCTGGCCCCCGCGAGGCTGAGCTGGGACTCTGCCGCGACAGGTGCGCGTGGAGTCCCGGGGGGGCTCCTGCGTTTCTGTTACTCGCTCACCTCGGGGCGGGGGGCGCTAAGGCTGAGGCCTCTCTGAACGCGCTGCGACTGCGTTTCCAGGTGCAGGGGCCCTTCATCTTTTCGCCTGCGGCCCTGCGGCCGGTCTGCAGCTCCGTGTCACCTGTACCCGGTGGCGTGGGCCTGCCGCGTGGACTCTGGCGCGCGGGCCCTCCTGATGGCGAGGGTCCGGCCGGAGCAGCCCTAGTCCTTACACAGCTGCAGCCGGCGGAGCCGTCGGGGGGCTTGTGGCTCCACAAGTTGCAGCTTACACCAGGCTCAACGGTGGGCGCGGCACAAGCGTATCACAGCCCGCTTCACGCCGGAAGGTCGCTGAGCGTTTCTGGTTCCGTTTCTAGAGTTCTTCGCAGTTGGTTTTCTGCCACGGACCCATCGTTTCATTTCCAAGTCACCTGCAGTCTTCCCAAAACACGTGCCCTAGACCGCGGTTCGCGATTTTATGGCACATTTACCGAAGGCTGTTATTACAGCAGCCAAATAGATGTAATTTCTTGTTTATGAATGCTCGTTTTTTATCAGCTATATTGTTAGCGTGTGATTAGCGCTTGATCATGCAGCAGTGGCCGCCAGCGGTGCCAAATTCAGAGCCCCCTTTGCCTTTTGGTCTCGTGTCTGATCCTCAGCTCGGAGTCGGCAAACAAGGAAAGCAGGGATGGAAAGCACATCGATCAGTATGGAAGATCTGGAGCTTTCTATCAGACATAGTATCTGGTTTTAAGGGACACCGACTTGGATTGTTCAAAGCGGCGATTTGCCGTCTTTCAGAAATAGCGACATCTGGTCCCCACTTCCTTTACGATACGCCCTGTGCGCCGTGCTGTTAAGAGTTAATGGAAATGAATTGTGTTTTGAGACCTTTTGCCACCCTTGAGAGCTAACTGGAGATACTGGGAAGTAGGGAGCTCGAGCCTGCCCACCTCCCCAGGCTGTGTCCTTTCGGGCATCCCTCCCGTTCACTCACAAATAAGCCCCACACACACCCCCACGTGTTTCCATGTCTGTCAAAAGCTTATATAAAATGGCTTTTGTGCTAAATAGAAAGCTCTGCGTGTCAGAGAGCCATTTAGGTGGGATGAGGCTTTTGCTGAAGATCATCATGCTTGCATTGTATCTGGAAAGTTCTGTAGACAGTGCTTTCCCCCCCAAGGAATAACTCCAGTGGTCAAATGTCAGGCTGGGAGAAGTAATGGGATCAAAATGAGCCTTTCTGTGCTCTTAAAACAACGCTGTTTACGTTCGTGTGCTCTTTCCCAGTGGTCATAAATGGAGGTTATGGACGTTCCCGGGAGGACTTGACTTAGACACAAGCTGGTGATGCCACCCACCGCATTGTTCGTAAATAAAATTTCATCAGAACCAGCCCTGCCCATTCATGTACAGATCGTCCGTGGCTGTTTTCCTGCCACAACAACAGAATCGAGTGGTTGCAACCATAAGCCCTGCAAAGCCAGATATATTTGCTATCTGGCCCTTTACAGGGGAAAAAAAATCCTGCCAACCCTTGACTTGAAGTACTTGCATTCTCAGCCCACATCGCAAGTTTAAGCTACTTTTGGAAGGCAGCACCCAAGACTGCTAGTCACTCACTGCCCTGAGGTCATCACCCAGGATCTGTCCCCTTCTTCTCTCCAGGCCCCAGAATCCTTGCTCCCCGAGGGGACCCACCATTCACAGGCTTTACGCTGAAGCCCAGCCCTTCTTCACAGAGTACCTTGGCTCTTTCTGGAAGCTCTGCCCCCTCTGGTCTCTTTCAGGTCCCTCTCTGAGTGTCCCCATAATAAATCAAGTCCTGCGAAATGATGTCAGGGAGCTGTTGTCATCTGCTGTGCCATCTGGTATACTCTAGCAAGTTTTCTGTTCTGTGACCTCGAAAGACTGTTTCTATTTTATTAAGTGTAATATTGGGGGTCATTTTTTAAAAAGATTCCTTTATTTGAGAGAGAGAGAGAGAGAGAGCACGAGAGCACACGTGAGGGAGAGGGGGAGAGATCAAGAGTCTTAAGCAGACTCGGTGCCGAGCACAGAACCTGAATGGGGCTCGATCTCATGACCCTGAGATCATCGCCTGAGCTGAAACCAAGAGTCGTCTGCACAACTCACTGGGGCCCTCAGGCGTGCTGGGTCTTTTTTTTTTTTTTTTAAGTTTTTATTTTAATCACCCAGTGCTCATCGTGACAAGTGCACTCCTTAAGCTTGGGGGTCATTTCTTTTTTTTTTTTTTTTTTTAAGATTTTATTTATTTATTCACGATAGACATAGAGAGAGAGAGGCAGAGACACAGGCAGAGGGAGAAGCAGGCTCCATGCAGGGAGCCCGATGTGGGACTCGATCCTGGGACTTCAGGATCACGCCCTGGGCCAAAGGCAGGCACTAAACCACTGAGCCACCCAGGGATCCCCTGGGGGTCATTTCTTTAAGTGAGGTTGCACAGTATGGTGTGGGCCTCTGATGCCCTGAATCAGAATCCCCAAGGATGCTGGTTAAACATTCATATTCCCGGGCCCCATCCACCTGAAGTTTGAGCGCCACTACCGTATACACCGAGGATCATAACCCCGGTTCGGAGAATAGCTCCTCATTATACCGTCTTTGGCAAAGTATATTTCAGTTCCAAATACTTTTCTGGAGAACATCAGCTTGAGATTCAGAGGTGACTCGTAAACATACTCTCAAGATGCCCCAAACCAAATGGCCACATCCTTAGCAGACAGCGCTACTGAATTTGACACCAGCTCTTCTCGATGTTTTTATTCTGTCATTGTATCTCTCTGTATTAGAAAAATGCGAAAGGATCCTGTCGAAGAGCTGCCGGCAGACACCAGAGCTGTGGCTGCGTGCTCATTATCTACTGTTGCATGATGAATTAATTTTGGACTTAGCAATGAGAAATGACATATATTATCTCACTTTCTGTAGCTCGGGAGTCTGGGCTTGGCTCAGCGGTCTCCGATGCGGCCGCCATGAAAGTGGCGGCTGAGGCTGCAGTCTCATCTGGAGGCCCAACCGTGGAATCCGCTTCCCAGCTCACTGCTGTGTTTGTTGGCAGGACTCGGTCCCTCAGACTGTTGGCCCAAGACTTCCCTTGGTCCTTTGCCATGTACGCCTTCCTGTAGCGCCCTCACGGCTTGGCAGCTGGCTTCATCAGAGCAAGTGAGCGGACGGGAGAGAAAGTGCTAGCAGGACAGAAGCCATGGTCTTTGGAGATCTCATTGGGGGAGCACGTCACTAGGTCCAGGCCACACGCAGGGAGAGGGAGTCACACGGTGCGAACAGCGGGAGGCAGGGACCCTTGGGAATATCTTAGAAGGCTGCCTGCCGCAAGCTGTCACCGAGCGGAAGGAGCCTGTGAGTTCTGCAGCCACAGGATGTGTCCCCCCAGCCCACCCCACCCAGGGGGGTATGGCTCTGGCCTTTGGCTGCCAATCCTTAGTTCCCCAGACGGATTCACAATCTTTTAAGAAACGGGTCTTTTTTTTTTTTTTTTTTTTTTGACTTTCTTGAGGGTATAATTGATGTGCATTAAGTGCATATATTTAAAGTGACCTACTTGGTAAATTTGATGTGTGACTCTGCCCATGAAACCGGCCGCACGAGCCAGATGGGGACCTGTCCATTGATCTGCAGGGCTCCCGGGGTCCCTTTCATCAGCCCTCCCTCTCACCTGACCTCTCTACGCAACCACTGGTGTGTTTTCCGTCACTTTCTGGATTAGTTTACATTTTCTGGAATGGCCCTTCTGACAAGTTGTTCCCATAAATTCCTTCACCGTTTCTCACCAAGCCAGTCCTATAAAATGTGGTGACATTGACTGTGTTAAATAATCAAAATTCCAGAGTAAATCTTAAAAGATCCAGTTGGTTTTGTTAAATGATTGATGACTCCATCGGCATCCCATCTAGCAGGTGGAGGGGGGCCTGCTTAATTGTTCAAAATGGAAGGTTTTCATAGAAGGAAAGGATTGTTCCGGGCCAGGCCCCTCTTTCCTGGGGGGGTGGGGGGAGCAAGGGGTCTTATCGCGCACATGACCTCATCTTTCTCCCGCGGATGGAGAAGCCCCTGGTGGCAGACTCTTTGGCGCTGGCTGACTGAAGAAATTCCTGGGCAGCCCTGGTGGCTCAGCGGTTTAGTGCCTCCTTCAGCCCAGGGCATGATCCTGGAGACCTAGGATCGAGTCCCATGTCAGGCTCCCTGCATGGAGCCTGCTTCTCCCTCTGCCTCTCTTTCTCTCTCTCCCTCTCTCTCTGTCTCTCATGAATAAATAAATAAAATCTTTAAAAAAAAAAAAAAAAGAAAAGAAATTCCTGACTGACGGGTTGTGATGACATTTCTGGGAGAGGTTGAAATAGCAGTTAGCTTAGGTGTTAAGCCCGTGGCTTGGGAACTTGGCCTAAGCGACGCCATTTTGGGCCTGTGGTGTTCTTGGGAACAGCTGCTTCATGGCTCCAGCCCTTTCTGATTTTCTTCCTTCCTGCCTCCGTGAACACGCCCCGTGCCCTTTGACTAAGACTCTGAAGGCCCGCTCTGCTCGCACCCACTCCCGCCACCTACACACCCTGCGCTCCCCAGGCCAGGACGAGTTTCTTACACGTACCCTTCGGGCCCGCCACTCGCCTGCTCACAAACCCACCTTCTGTCTCCACTGCCCGCAAGGTGAAGCCCACAGCGTTTCGGGCTGGGTTGGCGGCCACACCCCAAACTGTCATGCACCCCTCAGCCCATGGGCCTGCTCTCCCCCACACACGTGTCCATCTGTCCTGACTGCTAGGACAGGGGACCTGCCCCTGCCTCACTCCCCATGCCCGAGTCAAGTCCCTTGTCTGTTGTGCTTATATGATGTCTTCTGTATCTAGGCCCCACAGCCCACTCCCAAGTGGGGTCCCTGCGCCCCCCAGCCCAGTGCCATACACACAGCAGCGGTTCCCCAGGGACGCGGAGATGCGGTCACCCGGGTGGTGCAGGAGGCTGAGTGCTGCTGAAGCTGAATATTGCACAGAGTTCTCAAGTTTCTGGAACACCCTGCAGATCTCCATGCTTTTACAGCCTGTCGTGTGAACTTAGAGCTAGCTTCCCCTGCGGCCTGTCAGCTTCCCCGATGCGGCACCCCGTCACCTCACTAGGCGGAGAGCGCACACATGATCTTTAGGAAGACCAGAGCCAGTTCCCACAAAAGGCAAAGGAAGGCACCAACAAGTATTTCTTGAATTTGTTTTTAACTTGTGAATATATCATTTTTATAATAAGGATCCTGTACTGCTCATGCCATATTGCAAATGTTAGAGGCGAATCTATTTCAAGATTTTCATAATGTGCTACAAAAACGAAGGATTTTTTTTTTTTAAGATTTGCATAGAGAGAGAGAGAGAGAGAGAGAGAGGCAGACACAGGCAGAGGGAGAAGCAGGCTCCATGCAGGGAGCCCGACGTGGGACTCGATCCCCAGACCCCAGGACCACACCCTGGGCCAAAGGCAGATGCTCAACCACTGAGCCACCCAGACACCCTGAAAAGTTCTTATTTAATGAGTTTTAGGACAAGATTTTAAAAGGATCTGTTGAAAAGCCATCCCCTTTGCGTCATTAAAAATAGTTTCGGCGTTCTTAGCGTCATACCGTTGAGCTAAAAGCTCAGTGACCCGTAGAAGGTCGAGAGACAATGGAGAAGCAAATTTCTCATTGAGCGCTTGGTCAGGAAGCCCCCATCCATTGACTTCATGCGACCTTAATGCCTTGTACCAGCAGCTCACAGGCTTCTGGGTGTTAGGTCTCCTTACACTCTTAAAAATAACAGAAGACTCCAAAAAGCTTTTGCTGATGTGGGTTGTATCTAGAAGTATTGCCTGTATTCAGAGTTATAACAAATATATTGTTAAATAATGAACTTATTTAAAGTAATAACACATCCATTACACGTTAGCGTAGCATTTAGGAAAGATAACTACTTTTCAAAACGAAATAAAACTTCGGTGAGAAGAAGAAGACTGTCTTAGGATTTTGTAAACGTCCTTGATATCGGACTTACTGTGAGACAGCCGGGCTCTCCTGTCTGCCTCTACCTTCATCCACAGGCATCTTGGATAACTAGTTTGGGTTGAAGTACATGATGAAAACTTGGTCTTCCGCAGATACGTAGTTGGACAATAGAGGAATGGTTTAATGGCCTTTCCGTGTGTTCGTGGAACTCCTCCTTGGTAATACAGCAAAATGCAACACGTGGTGGTTTCCCAAAGATTATTTGTAACGTGGAGTCTGAAGCCATATCCGTGACCTCTTGTACTCTGTTCACGTCTGTTGCTCTCCACTGCGCTTTGATCGGCTCTGTATGCAAGAATGATTTTATGTCCTTGCACATCGGTCACGGGGAGAATAGTGGTTCTCTGAGTCCCACAGATCTTCCAAATACGGACACAGTTCATTCTACTACCTCACCAAGACTCTCATTTGTTAATATTGTCCCAGTTTCATCCAGAAGTCTATTAAGCATTGGGAAGCTGGCACTTCCACTGTGGCACGTACATGTTTTCCACAATCGATGGGCAGCCAGTGGTGTCCCTTGTTTTCTAGCTCACTTGGATCATTTTGAGAAAACTTCTGCCGGACACCCAAGTCTTACTAGCTATAGCTTGTCACTAATTCGAGAAAAAATGATGTTCCAAAACAGAACAAAAAGATGCTGGTTTGGCTCGCAGCTCAACCACACGACAACCTTCCCTTAAGACAGCCATCATCGGGGCAGCCCAGGTGGCTCAGCAGTTTAGCGCCGCTTTCAGCCCAGGGCCTGATCTTGGAGTCCCGGGATCGACTCCTGCATCGGGCTCCCTGCATGGAGCCTGCTTCTCCCTCTGCCTGTGTCTCTGCCCTCTCCCTCTCTGTCTCATGAATAAATAAATTTTTAAAAATCTTAAAACAAAAAAAAAAAAGACCGCCATCATCACACTTGGGTAGGCAGCAGATGTGCTTTATGCCTCCCTCCAGGTTCACCACACAGACTATTACAAAGGTTTATACTCCAGGGTTGAGATTTAATAGCATCAGTCATTTTTTACTGTGTCAAGGACCTTTTTAAGTGAAACGAATTATCTTTTTTTTAAGATTTATTTAGAGAGTGTGTGTGTGTGGGGGGGCGGTGAGTAAAGGGAGAGAGACTCTCCAGCAGACTCCCCGCTGAGCGTGGCGCCCGACGTGGGGCTCCACCTCCCAATTCTGAGATCATGGCCCAAGGTGAAACCAAGCCGGAAGCCCAACTGACTGAGCCACCTTGGTGTCCCTCCTCCCTTTGTTTGTTTTCCCCCGTGCGTGTGTGGCAGGGAGAGCGCTGCTGCGGGGTGCCATTGGGTGCCACTGCCTCATTTGTGCTCCTCTGTCACCAGGTTTGCTGTGCAAACATCAGCACGGTAGAAAAAGTAACATCTTAGGGGCTCCTGGGTGGCTCAGTCCGTTAAGCACCTGACTTCTTCTGATTTCAGCTCAGGTGATGACCTGAGGGTCGTCAGATGGAGCACCGCGTGGGGCTCTGTGCTGACCGTGGAGCCTGCTTGGAATTGTCCCTCTCCCCCTCCACTGCCCACTTGCTCGCTCACTTGCTCTCTCTAAAAAATAAAATAAATCTTTATAAAAAGAAAAAAAAAAGCCCAAACCCAGTAACATCTTAGTGCTATCTTTTTTTTTTTTCCTTAGTGCTATTTTAAAAAGAATTTTAACCTCGCAGAGCTGCTAAGAGCATCTCGGGGGCTCCCAGGACTGCACAGACCGTGGCCCCACAGGGCTGGCCGAACAGACCGTCCCGGGGGTGCGTGAGGGATGCAGACGCTCGGTTCTCTCCCCACACCTGCCTCAACAGGATCGGCATTTTAACGAGATCCCCAGGGAACCTCTAGGCACGTTAAAGTTTGTGAAGCACTGCTGTTTAACAGGGCTCTGCAAACTTTTTCTGTAAGGGGCCAGATGGTAAATATCGGTGGCAACCACTCAACTCTGCCTTTGCAGCTTGAAAATAGCCACACGCAGGCCATAAACTAACGAGCGTGGCTGTGTTCCAACCAAACTTTATTTATGGACACACGGATTTGAACTTCTTTTACTTCTCTCCTGAAATAAATAATACGACTCTTTGCCATTAAAAAATCCTTTCGAAACATAAAAAAGCATTATTAACTCCCAGGCCACGTGAAGAGTGGCGTGTGGCTCGTGGACCCCAGTCGGCGGCCCCCTTCTCAGGAGCACTTGTTCTCCGACTTGGATGCTCATTGAAATTAGCTGGGGAGGTTTTTTTTTTTTTGGTCCTTAAGAAGGCAAAACCTCGGATTCCCAAGTCTCAGCCCCAGAAATTCTGATATAATGGGTCTGTGGTGAAGTCTGGGCACCGGGCTTTAAAATGCTCTAATGTGCAGCAGAATTTGAAGACTTCTGTGCTATCGTGTTTTTTTTTTATAAGATTTTTTTTTTAAGATTTTATTTATTCATATGAGAGAGAGGCAGAGACACAGGCAGAGGGAGAAGCAGGCTCCATGCTGGGAGCCCGATGCGGGACTCGATCCCGGGACTCCAGGGTCATGCCCTGGGCCGAAGGCAGGCGCTAAACCGCTGAGCCACCCGGGGATCCCCACTACCGTGTTTTTAAAACAGAGTTTAAGGTTTTGGTTTTCTTTTTAATTTAACTTTGGATCTTACAAGGACTGCCCGTGTGCCCCGAGGGTGGAGGGTGTCACCGCTGGCGCTACTGATGCTCTGTGTCCTGCATCCCTGCGTGTGCGCGTGCGCGGCGGCAGCGTGGCTTCAGCGCCACCCCTGGCTTCTACCTGCAGCACGGCGACACTGCTCCCGCGTGTGGGACCCCGAGCGTCTCCACGCGCTGCCGTCATCCGCGGGGGGCAAAGGCATCCCGGTTTGAGCGCCGCTGATCTAAACCACGTCCCGTTTGCTGTCGCTGGCACCTTGGTTGCCAGGCCCGCCCTGGTGAGAGAGACCCTGCTTAGGGCCCTTCAGAGCCTGGGAGGCCTGCGCTGCTGCTGGTGCCTTTTGTTTCTCTTAAGTAGGATCCTGTCTGCCTGTATTTTCCTGTTGCCTCTTGCTTCAAAGTTGCAAACCTTGGTTGCGTCCCTTCTTTTTAATTTTTCGCCTCATTGGAAACCAGTAAAGTAGCAAGGGAGGCCGAGTTTAGAGGACACGGAGGCTGTGTGTGAGGCAGAGGGCGCGCGTGTGCCTGTTCCTCCCTCCCTCCCTCCCTCCCTCTCTCTCTCTCTCTCTCCCTCTCTCCCTCTCTCTCTCTCTTTCCCTGGGGAAGAATCCGAGCCCTTGTTCCTGCCGTCCGTCCTTCTGAGCCAGCACTAAATCTGCAGCCAGGCTCACAGACAGCTCGGGGCAGATCACTGGGCTGTTATGAACTCAGCCATGGCAACGGCCATCCGCGAGCCCGAGGACAAAACGTGTTTTATTCTGTTGTTCTGCACAAAAGGTTCTAGAGATGCTGGAGACAACATGGCCATTGAGAGTTACAGGCACTGATGCGTATTTTTTCTCCCTACTATGTGGTTTATATTTAAACCGTCTTAGGCCAAGGCACACTGGACTTTTTGTGTGAATCCAAATTTGAGAACCTCTCTAGCCAGAGGCGGGCTGAATGAAGGCTTAAGACATTATTGACCTAACCGAGGTCCGGGGGTTTTGGTGAGAGGGCCTGACAAGGCCTGGTAAAATGTGCTTAGAAACCCCAGCGTGATTTCTTTTTGCTGTTTACACGAGTAGATCACAGTCGTCAAAGGATGCTTTCTTGCCTTTTCGGGTTCATGTTAACCAGCGTCACTGCTCGTTTGACGCTTGGGAGAATGGAGCCCGTGGATTTATGGTGCTCTCCTTGGAGCGGCCTCCCTGGCTCCACCGACTTACGACGACACCGACGACACCGACACTGCTGACACCTGGCACCGCCTCCGGATTTGAAGACCTTAGCCCTGCCCGGGACTCTTCATGGGAGGGGTGGGTGACAGCCAGAGTCCCAGACCCAGGTCCTTCACGGAGGCACTCTGAGCCGCCCGCGGGAGGGGAGGGGACTGCGGGCCTGGCTTTCTCAGGCCTACCCCGGTGGGGCACCGCAGCGTCTCTGCCAGCACTTCTGAGGTGAGCGGTACTTGCTTGGCTCGCAGAAAGCACTCCACTCGTGCTCTTTTCAAGACAGCTGAACAACTTGGAACATTTTGTTTTTCTTCATTGCAGACCCTGGCACCTGCCATGCATTTGATTGGCAAGAGGCTAGAGTGTCATGGCCAAGCCCAGTGGGCTGCCTCTTAGGGAGAAAACCCCAGACACGGGTTGAGCACAAAAGCAGGGCCTTGAAAGAGCGTCAGGTTGCACCCCCCAGGACTGGGAAGATGGGCGATGGGGACCGTTGGCTCGCAGTGGGCTTCTTAAACTCTCCTGGGCACAAATCACTTAGGGGCTTGTGAACATGCAGACCTTGATGCAGCTGACACGGGCTGGGGCCCAGGAGCGTGCATTGCTCCCAGCTCCCTGGTTGCTGTTGGTCATCCAAGGGCCATGCTTGGCGAAGGAAAGGGTCTGAATCCCTTTCAGCTGATAAATGGTCCCCTCATCCGCTCATCCCCTCATGTCTTGTCTTGGCCTCTGCAAGTTCTCGTTGCCGTCCAACAGAAGCCGACAGCGTCCAACCGTAGCTCTTCAGAGCTACAGACCCAGGAATCCACTTGCCCACCAGAAAGCTTCCCTTGAGATGACATCCAATCTCTTCAAACTCAACATGTCTACAACTGAACTCATCTTTGTTCTCAAGGCCCAGCCCTCTTCTGGTCAACCCTAGCTCAAGGAAGAGCACAACACCCATCCAGTTATACGTGCCAGACGTTCAGCAGCCCTCCTTGGCACTCACCAGTCCATCCCAGCCTCACCAGCAGATCCATACCGAGTTGTGCCCGTCTGACATCTTAAACGTCCCTCGGACCCATCCATTCCTTCTGCTCCTACTGCCTGTGTCCTGGTCCAGGCTCCTGTCCTCTTTCTCCTGAATTAGGACGCTGGGTCCCTCCTCCCGTCCACGTCCACTCTGTTCCTGTCACAGCAGCTGGGCTGATCCTTTGCAACCCGGTCTGCTCCCTGTAGATATCCATGCTCCGCGGCCTCACCTGGTTCTGAGGATAAAGTCCAGAATCTTCAACGAGGCCTAGAAAGCCCTCAGCAGTCAAGCTCCGATAGACCCCTCCTGCCTGCCTTCCCCTGCCCTCCCTCCACTCCGTGCTCTGGCTTCTTCCATGCCTGGCAACACACCTTGTTCTTTTCCACCACAGAACTTGCATTCGTGCTCTCCTGCTTCCTGGAACCCTCCCTCACCCATCCTTCTCTCCCTTTACCAAGTGAATTCAAATCCATCCTTCGTGTTTCAGCTCTGGACGCCGTCCCGTACCCCACCCCAAGCCTCAGTGAATCCCCACTGTTGCCCTTCTGGCACTTCTGAAGTAAAACCATTTGGCTCATGTGCCTTTCCCCCATAGACCGTAAACTCTGTGAGAGCGTGCATCGTGCCCACCTTCGCCCAGCACCGAGTCCCCAGCACCCAGCCTGGTGCATGGGACCTCGGAGACACTTGGGGAGCCCTGACTATGGGTTAATGGAGTGAAATGGAATCAGTAAATGGACAGCTGCCCCCTCCCGCCCAGTGCTGTCACCTGCACCCTTATTTGTTACTCCGTTTAACCGACGCCTTCAATTAGACAAGGCCTTTAGGGACCCCAGGGACGGAGATGATAGGAGCAGGGTTATGGGGAGGAGTTCCTCTCGTCGGAGCGAGGCTGAGCCGGGCCTTCACATGAACCTGTGCTCACTGCTGCTGCAAAATGCATCTTGGGTCATCTGATCTTGATTCTTTGGTTCTGCTGAGCGTTCATTTTAATAATTGACTTGGAAGCCGCGGGCCGTTCTTCATGGCCTGACGTCTCCTATCTTGCAGACCATCGTTTCATAGGTTCGGTCCAGTTTTTCAGCTGTTGTAGGCCGGAGAATAAATCAGGTCCCCGTTACTCCATCTTGGCCTCAGGCCAGGAATCCTTTCGTGGAGCTAGATTTTTATTGTGCTGGAGTTTGGCTGGTAATAAAAGAAAACAGGTGCAACAGACGCCGTAAAGAGCTTGTGTGATTCTTTAGGGGAGTGGTGCTTCAATTCGAGCATATGTGAGAAGCCCCCCGAAGGCTTGTTAAACGCAGATTACTGGGTCCACCCCCAGAGTTTCTGATGCAGTCGCTCTGGGGTGGGATGTGAGAATTTGCATTTTTAGTATGTTGAGAGGTGCTGCTGGTCCTGGGAGCACACGCTGAGCGCCAGGGCTTCCCAGCCTGAGTCTGCAGATCTTTCTTGTAAAAACGGTGAATGTTTCAAGCTTTGCAAGCCCTGCACTCCCCGTCCTGGCTACTCAACCATGCCATGGTAGGGCACATGTAGCCACAATTTGTAAACGAAGGGGTACAACCGTGTTCCAATAAAACTTTATTTACAAAAACACGGGCCATAATTTGCAGACCCCTGGTTTAGGAGAACTTTGAGCCTTGGCCCACGGTTGAGAGAGTGGGAGGTTATTCCTCCCTTCCAGAGTGAAGGGAGAAGTCATTCTTTCTGGCACGTGGCTAGTGTCTTTACAGAGTTGGGACACCGTGCCCAGGATGATAGGGCAGGCAATGTCTGCCTTTCTCGGCCGTATTTCTGTCTAACCCTACGAAATGAAACAGAATGCTACTGCGGGCATATCAAGTCAAAAGATCCTGTCCTCCCACATGCATATACTCAAAACTGGCTCCCAGAGTTGCAGGCCCCTTGTGAAATGAAAATTGGAAAACCCCTGGTCAAAAATGCTGAAGAATGTCAAGGTGGCAAGAACAGAGCACTAAACCAAGCACAGGGCTCCGTGAGACCACAGGTCGCATGCCTGTGAGGCTGGCCTGAGCACATGTCACCATCACGGCCTCCTCTGCCACATACATGCCTGCCTGTCTCTCCAGTGAGAAATGCTGTGAACGTGAGGACGCTAACAGTATTGATATCCGTGGTTAGAAAGCCTACTTATAGTCCGTTTGGGTTTCTCTGGGACAAATGCGTGGCATAAGACCAAAGTGCCCAGTGTTTAGCGATACCTTACACACTTGGAGAGAGAGAGCTTCTAGACAGACATGGAAGGTCCAGTGGGGGGTGATTGGATAGTCACCACACATGCAGTTTTCACCCTGCAGATAACTGGCCAGCCAGAGCAGAATATGCTCTGCATCCAGCGGTATTGTTTTCTGTACATTCTTCCTGGGTTGTGTTCCAGAAGCTTCTACTCACACTGGCCAGCAGGGTCTGTGAGAGTTTTGTCTGAGCGTGTGGAGCAGCGATAACCTATGTGGTGGCTTCTGTTCTGTGGGAACCAGTTCCTACAGGCCCAAATAAAATCATTGGCTGAAGACCTAGGAGCTCTGGCATGTGCTGAGAGTGTGCTTCTGGCAGGGCTCCCCCAAATCCTGCAGTCCCTGCTTTCCCCTGCTGTTATAAAACTAGACCCACGGCAGGGGGTATCTGGAGTCCTTGAGAGAGAGAAATCGGAGGGGAACTGGGGCCTTCCTCTGGTGGTAAATCTAGGACTGAATGGCATCGTTCTTCTAACCCCACTTGTCTTTCTGAGCCAGGGAGCAGCTGTGATCGTTCCTTTGAAAGCAGCAGAATGCTCTAACCCTTTGGATGAAAGACTGTTTTGAAGTGGCAGCTGGGGATTTGGAAGGCTGAGTTCTGTCGTTAAAGGGCAGGCGCACCGCGCCACCCCACCTCACCCTCGCCCGCCTCGACGAGGAAGGATGTGGGTTTGCTAGAATGCGTGTGCAACAGAAACATGCAGGAAGCAGTGAGCATCTGATCAGATGGTGCATCCGGGCCAGCGTGTCAGCTGTGTACATATCCTGCATCCTAGGTCTTTCTGTAGAAAGCCCTTCCCGACCCCTCCGGAATACGAATTTCTTCCCTCCCGTCCTCCCCCCACATCCCCCCGGCCCCCCAGCGGTCTCTAACTTGGCCCTCGTCACCCTGTACTTTAATAATTCTGTTACTCGCCTGCCTGCAGCTTCAGCTGATGTCCCAGAAGGCGAAGACGACGTCTGCTTTCGTATTGGTCCCCCCTGTGCCAGGCACGGTACTTAGCGCCCTGTAGGTCTTCAAAAAGCACTGGATTCATGAAATCCAAAGTAAGGCTCCAAAGAACCCAGCTCGCTGTATAGAAAATAGAGTAAGCGGCGAGTCAGAAATGGGTCTTCGAAAGCAGTGTTCTGTGATGATAGAAGGTTCTCTGTTGACCGTCCGGTCGCCACTAGCTCCCGCGGCTGTGGAGCGTGGGAAATCTGGCGGGCACACCCGAGGAGCGCAGATTGCTTTTTTGTTGGCTGCTCTGCTCTGCAGGGGTGCCACACACCTCTGTCTGGCGAGGACCAGCTGTCACTGCATCAGCCAGGGAAGCAGGGGCTCGTCTTGCCCCTCACACACCGTGCAGGCTGAGAAGGGGCGGAGGGCGGCCCCCCACTCCCTGTGTAGCGGGACACGAGGCCCACGGCTGTGGTTTCTCTGGCTCTGGGAGCCTGGAGAGAAGTCGGACTCTGAGTTGCCTTCTTCTCCCCTCGGTTCCCAGGACGCCGTATGACAGAGCGAGGTGGAGCCAAGCCCGTCGTCCTTGCTCCCAAAGCTCAAGAACCCAAAGCCCCGAAGGATCAGACGTGAACTTGAACCGTATGGTGCACTGGGCCCCACGGTCCCGTAGTTTCAGAAATCCATTCCACGGAGGTTGCTCTTCCTGACAACTGAAATAAAAGCAAAGCACACTTTCTTAGGAAGCCTCGACCTTTTTTATTTTCCAGTGAACTGAAGAGAAACCTGGTGGTGCGAGTTTACAGCCATCGGGGGGGGGGAGGGCAGCCAAATGCTACTTTTGAGTGGGTTGCTCCTCAAAATGGGGAAGCCCACCTCCAGCGCTTTAGGCCGGGTCCTCATTCCGTCTCCTGTAAAGAGCATTTAGGGGGAGGAATCCGCTGGTGGAATGTGTTTGCTTTGAGGTAATGAGCTGCTCTCCATCGCCGTTACGCAGCAGAGTGGACTCCGGGTTCGATTTCCCTGGCAGGCCTGGATGATACAAACAGGCGCTGGAGGTCAGGACAGGTGCCCACAGTACCCCGAGGCCACCCCTGCTTTCACTTTTCACTAACACACCGAGGGGAGAACTTTCTGGTCATTTCCAGTAAAGGTTTATTTTAAAAATGAAGAAAAATCATCTTCCTAAGATGAATAGTGAACTGTGGCTCTTTCTTCATTTCACTTCATGGACGCTCATTTTGTCTTTTCTGTTTGTTTTTTTGTTTTTTTCTTTTCCTTTTCCTTCAAGTACTTAAATGTCACCCACCAGTTCTGGATTCTTACTGTGAACACGTATTGGGGAAGGAGGCAGGTGGAAGCAGTGGGAGGCGGTGGAGGAGGAATAGTGATATACTGCTGGTGTTGCCTGCGCTGGGGAGATCCTGCTGTTAGAAAGTTGGGCATTTGATTCTGACCTCAATGAAACTTGAGTGGACCCACCTGAGTGCATGTTAGTAACTTTGTACTTGTAGGGACCAAAGTAGCCATCACCTGTCCAAAATGACCATGTTGATATTTTTCTGAATGCAGCAACAGTGTAATTACTGTATCTGCTTCTTCTGGTTGCCCAGGAGGTCAGAGGCTGGGAGAAAGCCACTGGCTGCTACAGAAATAGAGGTACTTGAAACCCCCGAAGGTTGAGGTTGGGGGGGTCATGATTTTCCACGCTACTGCAGCTTCACTGCTGTCCTGTCCTTTGTCAGTGGCACGATGGGTCCTCGCTGTCACTCGATCAGCCCTCCACCCTGCCGGCCCCAGGTCAGCGAGGAAGCCCTCGAGTTGTGACTCATTCCCTATTTGTCAGTTGGTTGCTCTGCTACTCCCCCGGAGGAAATGCAGCTGCGATCCCTCTTGGGAGTCCCAGGGTCCTCCCCACAGAATGTGAGCCGAGCCAGCTACCCACCCCCCCTCCCCGGCCCTCGGCATGTCCAGCTAACACAGAGCATGAGAGGGGTGATGGCAAGGGAGAGTCCTCCCTGCGAAGGTGTGGTGTGGATGAAGACGGAGACCTCTTGCCCGTAACCACTGCGTTTTCTCTCCTTTGGGTCCAGGCTGCTTTGAATGCTGCATCAAGTGTCTGGGAGGAGTCCCCTATGCCTCTCTGGTGGCCACCATCCTCTGCTTCTCCGGGGTCGCCTTGTTCTGTGGCTGTGGGCACGTGGCCCTCGCGGGCACCGTGGCGATTCTTGAGCAGCACTTCTCCACCAACGCCAGTGACCATGCTTTGCTGAGTGAGGTGTAAGTACCTGCTTCCCTATAAAAAGATATTTAAGATGCGACCACCCTGTAATGTTTTCAGAACGAGGACTGAGCTCTCCTTGCAGGCAAGGGGGGCCTTCTGTTAAAGCTTACTTGGATGCAGATAGAAAACAGCTCACAAGAGGAGGAAGGAAAGGGCTGAGAAGGCTGTGTTTGGCCCCAGGGGCATCCAGGGCAGGTCTCACCTGGGCACTAGAGGTGCCCACGTAGGATGCCCCACCTCTAGGTCTGCCCGAGCAGGGTTCTTTTTTAAGCTTTTGTTTACTTATTCATGAGACACACAGAGGCGGAGGAGCAGGCTCCCTGTGGGGACCCCAATGCAGGACTCAATCCCAGGATCACGGCCTGAACCAAACGCAGGTGCTCAACCACTGAGCCACCCAGGCGTCCCTCAAGCAGGTTCTTACTTCCGGAGATGAACAAAACCTACCTAGTGCGGCCTCCAGCGTAGAAAAGGGGACATTTCAGGGCTTTAGCCCCAGCTGTTCCTTCCAGAATTCCTGGAATTTTCAGGGGAGGCACAGCAGCTCTACGCAGAGATTCTTGTCACTGTGCAAGCTCAGCAGCAACGCCTTCCTTTCCTCCACATACTCCCCTTTCCCTGACTACCGGACTGAAAAAGGCACAGATGAATTTTTATTGAACAGTACTGGAATGATGTTTCAAGAGTCCTTAGGGAATTTTATTCATCTGTTCACAAATGACGTCCAAAGGATGCGCCGGGGTGGGGAGGTTAGGAAGAGGATCAGCCAGGACGAGGGACTCGCTGAGGGCCAACGATGAGTAAGGAAATAGCTATGAAGACGGAACCTGGGCAAGGTGTACTGTTGTAACTAGGCAGGGATTTTGATCAGTGGCTCTTAAACTTCCAGGAAGCTTACCAGAATCCCCATGCCCAGGCTTGCCTCGAATAAGGAGAGCATCCGGGCAGAGCTGACTCGTGGCAGAAGCCAAGTGCTCACGTAGGGGTTCCGTCAGAGGAACATTCGTCACTGGGCATGGGTGGGAGGCATGTTGCTGTGGCAGATAGGACGTGTCGTCCTTCGGTTTCTCCCGCTGGCTCTGCCACTAACTGTGCACCGTGGAGGAGGAGCCTACCTTCTCGTGCCTGTGTTTACTCACATGCAAAATTAGGGACACGGGGGACTATTGAAAGATGACAACCAGGCTGCTGCCCCCTGACCAAGCAGACTTCTCCCTTGCCTGGGAACGTTGTCCATCTCAGCCCTGGGCCCACGTCAGAAGAAAGGCCCAAGTTGCTGTAGGGTGGGCAGGGATGCCTGCCCGGAGTGCCCCGTGAGCCCAGCACAGCCATTAGTGGGGTGGAGATGTCACAGGACATCACTCACCCTCACGTCTTCCCTCCAGAAGCTGAAAACGTCTTCTCTTTGTCGTGTGGTAAATGTCATTTCTCTGGACCTTCTTCCTTTCCCCAGAATACAGCTGATGCAGTATGTCATCTACGGGATCGCGTCCTTCTTCTTCCTGTATGGGATCATTCTGTTGGCGGAAGGCTTCTACACCACGAGTGCAGTGAAGGAGCTGCATGGCGAGTTTAAAACAACTGCCTGTGGCCGATGCATCAGCGGGATGGTGAGTCCGAACCTGATGTCTGACGCTCAACCAGAGCCACACCTCTGGCTCTTTCTTTGTATTTGGTGAAAGCTAGGAGATCATCAGGCGTGGATGGAGAGTCCACGACACAAATGTCATTCTAACTTGGAGTTGGGAGTGTGAAAAAGCCAACTTATTATTATTAATAAATGAGAACCTCTGGCTGGAGTCCTAAGCATTTCCCTTATGAATATACAGGCAGTAAGAGCGCCGAGAGTTTTCAGATAGAAAGTTCTCACTGAAAAAAAAAAAAAAGAAAGTTCTCACTGTGAAAGGAGGTAACTTCCATATTGTCTCTGTGCCCCCGTGCATTTGTCTTTGAATATGGATTGTGGCCCTAGAGACTATATACCATGGTAAATTGTCACAGTCCTTCTGGAAGTACCAAGCATTTTTTTCTACTAAGCATGGGCGGGGGGTGGATTTTGCTAGTCACTGTGGGTGTGCAAAGATGAAAACACAGGCTCTTGTCCTCAAGAAGCTCATAGCCAAATCCAGCCCTTGGGCCAAATCTGGCCTGCCATCTGTTTCTGTACAGCCCATGAGCTAAGAATGGCTTTTTATCCTTAAATTTTTGGGGACAATTATACACGGAAATGAAATGAAATTCACGTCTGGGTGACCATAGTTGTATTGGCCCCCGGCCACATCCATTAGTTGGTGCGCACCATGTGTGGCTGCTTCGGCCTCTACCAGCAGAGCTGAATGGTTGGGACAGAGTCGGTGTGCGGCCTGCAGGGCCTCCGCTGTTCCCCGTCTGGCCCTCTGCAGACATTTGCCGACCTCTGGTCTAGAGGAGGACACGGCTTAAGAGCTCATTAAAAGACCTGGCTTCTCAAGTCCTGCATCACAAAAGGAAACTGGCGGTTGAGAGGCCGGGGGAGAAGAGGCATGTGTGGAGTCTGATTTGGGGCACGTTGAATTTGAGTGTACAATGGTATGTTCACATCAAAAAAAGTCTCCCGAGCGGCTGGCTGCGTTGGTCTGGCACCAGACAGGGCAGTCAGATGTACAGAGAACAGTGTGCGAGCCGAGGGAGCAGCACTGGCACGGAGGGGGGGACCCCCGGCTGGCTGATGGAGGCTCCTGGCCCTCGGCACAGGGCGGAGCTTTCTGCTGTCCCCCAGGAGAGCACCAACAGTCTGGCCTAAGGGCCCGGGCGAGCCCAGCAGCATCACAGCCGTCCTTACGGGAGGCCCGCAGCTTGCCGTGCGCTTCTGGGACAGCGGCGCAGCAGGTTGCCCAAGGTAGGCGCCGCCTTAGCCCGGGGCACGTGTCCGTGGCAGCTGCTCACCCGGGAAGGATGCTCGGTCCTAAGGAAGCTGCTTCCCCGTGTGGCCCTTGGTTCCTGTGACGTTGTAGAGTCCTTTCGCTAATGGCCTGGGAACAGAACCACAGGCGGCTGCCAGTGGCAGCGGGGCCCGGACCGAGAGGCTTCGAAGCCGCGCACAGTAAGGAGGGCGGTGGGGCGGGCTGGGGGGAAGAGGAAGCAGCATGAGCAGGGCAGAGGCCCAGCTGGAACAGAAGGGTCTAGTGACGAAGGACGGAAGCGGCGCTGCTCGGGAGGGATGGGGACCAGACCAGGAAAGGCCTCGAGTGCCAGGCTAGGAATAAAAGCGCCAGCGATGAACAGGGAGTGCTAGCATCCCACACACGAAGGAGGCATGGAGGGGGGCAGGGGGGGCCCGCGGGGGGGGGCAGTGGAGAGCTCAGCGAGGCTCCGGTAGCAGAGAACGGGGACACGGTCAGGGTGGGCCGAGCTGGCTGCTAGGACCAGGACAGGGGACTGAGCACGAGAGGACAGAACGTGTGCTGCCCATGTTCGACCGTCACGGGGGGCCGTGTGGGGAGATACCCACTGGGCCGGAAATGACAGAGACTCGCGGTGGGCATGAACGAGATGACACCGAGGTGTGTGGAGGACAGAGCCCTGGGGCACGGTGTGGTCTACCGGCAAGACCAAAGAGAAGGCGGCTTTGTGGAGACCTAAGGAGAGACAGCCAGAGATGCGAGGACTGTCGTGGGGCTCAAGGGAAGCGGGTGCAAATCATCTGATAGAGCCTCGGGTCCTATCCCCTTGTGACTCTTGCTATGGATGCCCACCTCCCAGTCATCTGAGCCCGTGGGGTATGGCAAGTGGCACCTGGGCCTGACAGCTCTTACCTGGTGAGCTCTGGAAATTTCTCAGGCGGCCCCTCTGGCTCTGCCCGCCCCCCGGCAGGCTGTCGCACTGCCTGTCCTGTGTTCCATCAGGGGCTGCGGCCCCACCCCCACCCCGCTCCTCCACCTACCCTGGGGCTTTGCTGCGCCCTGGTACTCTTCCCCATCAGTAAGGCCCTATTCTGAATCACAGTCCCAGTCCGCCCTAGCCATTGGCGCAGAAGCTGTGTGGGCCCAGGTGGCATCATTTCAGCTCACCGGAATGACTGTGTGTGTGCACGCAGTGGGAGGGGGGTCAGAATCGTGCAGTGGGGCTTTTGGCCTGCGCTGGGCCCCTTTTGGATCTATTTGCCTAATCTGTGCCCACGTGCTGGAAGGAAAACGTGCGTGCACACCCATCCATATGTGTACGTGTGCACACAGTGCTCCACGCACACATCCTCTCCAGAGTCGAGGTTAAGAAAACTAAAAGAAACTACCTCCAGAAGTGAAGGCTGCCACTCCCTTGTTCTTCAGTGATCAGAACCCCTCCAATTCCATATCCCTTATTGGATTGTCATTTCAATTCGGCCTTAATTTTTAAGGTGAAGTTCACAGAACAAGGGAGTAAATGAGTTTAAAACTCACCGTGCAAACTATAAGAAAAAAATGTGATGACCATACAACTCAGGGGAGTGCTTACTTTTGGGAGAAGGAAGTGACTGTAGGAGGAAAAAAGGAGCTTAGGGGAAAGAGTAACAAAGTGTGTATGGAAGGGGAGCTTCGGGCAGCTTCCCCCCTCACTTATACCAAGTTTCAGAAATCAAGGGGTCCAGTTTCTCCCGGCATGCAGGGCCTGGTGTTTAACATTTTGGGGATGGAGTATTCGTGAAGTCATTACATAAGGCGGCCAGGGGGCTGAGGTGGCCCTAATGCCTTGGCAGCCCATGTATGCAAACCACAACCTAAGCCAAAGTCGATGCACTAGAATCCCAGAAAATGAAACTTAAGAGCCACCAATCATAAACAGCCAAGTGGGCTTTCCCAAATAAGGCAGTTAAGCTTAAGTTACAGCTGGTTACATAGCATCCTAGCTCTGCCGCGTCTGCTCTATCAAAACCTCTTTCCAGGCTCAAGTCACTGGGGTGCCTCCAACTGCTTAAACAGGTGCTGCTGTCCCATTGAAATGGATGTATGCCCAAATCTTCAAATTTCATAAAGAATTTTAACATGCCTCAGTTTACCTTTTAGCAGGTGTTAAATAGGGGGATGGTAGAGTGTGCCAGGAGCTTGTGCGTCGTGGCTGGGTGGGAGAGCACGTGGGCCTGTGCACAGAGCAGTTCTCGTAGACAAGGCACGAGTGTGCACAGGCGCTTCTGGACCATTGTGTCACGCTCACAGGCCGCCCTGCCAACCAGCACAGCTCACTTTTACCTGTCTTACATGTTCAGTTTTATTTAAGCTCTGCTCCAAAAAGCTAAAAGGCCACTATTGGTACCTTGAACATGGGTTTTCTTGATACAGGTAGACCTCACTTCACAGCTATTGTGTTTTTTACAGATCGAAGGCTTGTGGCAATCCTGTGTTGAGCAGGTCTAGTGGCGCCATTTTTCCAAAAGTATTTGTCCGTTTTATGTCTGTCACATCTTGGTAATTCTTAGAGTATTTCAGACTTTTTCATTATTCTACTTGTGGTGAGCTTTGAGTTGTTATTGTCAGTGCTTTGGGGTGCCACAAACTGCATGCATATAGGATGCATGCTCCACCGACTGGCCAGCCTCCCCATCCTCCTCTTCCAGCCTTCCTATTCCCTGAGACACAAAGGTATTGAAGTGAGGCCCATTAATAACCCTACAATGGCGTCTAAGTGTTCAGGGGAAAGGAAGAGTCGCAGATCTCTCGCTTTCAGCCAAAGGCCAGAGATGACCAAGCTTAGTGAGGAACGTATGTCGAGAGCCCAGACAGGCCGAAAGCTAGGCCTCTTGTGCCAAACAGCCAGGTAGTGAATGCACAACTGGTAAGAAAGTGTAACAGCCTTATGGCTGACATGGAGACTGTTGTGCTCTGGGCAGAAGATCAAAGCAGCTAGAACATTCCTTTAAGTCCAAGCCTACTCCAGAGCAAGGCCCTACCTCTCTTTAATGGTATGAAGGCCGAGAGAGGTGAGGAAGCTGCCAAGCAAGAGATGGAAGCTCACAAGATTGGTTTGTGAGGTTTGAGGAATGAACCAGATTCTGTAACCTCAAAGTGCAAGGGGAAGCAGCAAGTGACCCAGAAGAAGATCTAGCTCAGGTGACTACTGAGGGTGGCTACGCTGGACAGATTTTCCATGTAGATGAAACACTTGTATGTTGGAAGGAGAGGGCATCTAGGACTTTCATAGCTGGAGAGGAGAAGTCGATGCCTGGCTTCAAAGTTCCAGAGGACAGGCTGACTCTCTTATGAGTAGCTGGTGACTAAAAGGCTATTGATTGCTAAAGCAGCAGCTGCACCGGAGAGGATGGAGTCCAAATTCTGAAAGAAGTTCTGTGGGTAAAATGCTGTCGAACCAGCAGTGTGCATGCTACAGAGAAATCCTGAGCGAAAGGAAGAGTCATTTGATACAGCAAACTTCACTGTTGTCTTAAGAAATTGCCACAGCCCCCAGCGCCCTGATCAGACCGCAGCCAGCATCAAGCAAAGACCCTCAAGACCATCAAGACGACTGACTCACTGAAAGCTCAGAAGAGGGTTAGCATTTGTTAGCAACAAAGTATATTTTCTGGAAGGTCTGTCTGCACCATGTCCTTTTCAGGCCTGCTGCTGTTGCACACTTAATAGACTATGGTATAAATATAACTTTTCCGTGCACTGGGAAACCAGAAAATTAACGTGACTCACCTTACTGTGATGGTCTGGAACCAAACTGCAGTATCTTAGAGGAATCACTGTACATGCAAGGGGATCATTGAACAGACCTGCCTTGGAACATGGTAGGAATTAGGGGGGGGTGACAGGGAGGTCTGATGACAGCTGGGGGAAACATGCTGAGGACAAAAAGGTATGGGAGGTGCAGAAGCTCCATGAGCTCTGCCCCCAAGGACAGCAAAACTGCCCTGGGTTCACGAGCAGGCCTGGTGCTCAGGGCCCCTTTATGGGACGCTGCTGCGGGGTTTGGGGGGGGTCACTAAGGAAGCTACTCTGAATGCCTAAGGCCCCCCCAGACAGGCACAGGGGGTGCTCTCCACTGCCCAGCCCCCCACCCCGCGCCTGCCCTTTGGAGCCCTGACAACCGTTGGAAGGCAATTTCTTTGTGGCATTATTAAAGAGAAAGTATTCTTTTGAAGGGTGGGTGAGAAAAAAAAGCTTACTCTGGAGTTGCCTGTCCATAAGCACGGGGGCAACAGGAGCCAGCCTGAAACTGCTGAAATCTGCTGCTTTGAATATCTTTAGAAATGCAAATGCTTCTGAAAGTATAAATGCCCTTGAACTAAAAGAAGTGAGTGACTTCTGCTGTTTGGGGGGGGGGGGGGGACCAGCAGGCGGTGGTAGCCTGTGTGAGCCTGTCCCCACCCTCCCACCCTCCCACCCCCTGCCCCATGGCAGACCTGCTAATCCTCCAGCTAGTTCCTGCAGTATGGAAAGTTAGAGTTTTCAGGTCCTCAGCACTGCCTGGGAAAAAAAAAAAGCCAAATTAGAATTCCAAGGCATCGCCCACAAGCTCTGTGGGTGCACGTTCTGAAAATACGAATACCATGACATGACGTTTTTGGAACAGCCTTGCAAAGTTCTCTGAAAACTGGTAGTCAAGGCAGGTTAGGAAGTAAAGCTGAGCACTAGGCGTATGTTCTCGCTGAAAGTGGCCGTGGCCACATGTCGAGGAGCACGAGGAAGAGCCGCTATGCGTGCAGAGCTGCTCTAGAGGAAAAAATTAGAGGGAGATGGGAATTTTATCTTACGCTGTGTGTGATGCTTGCATTCAGGGCTATTTTAAATTGTTGATAAAGGTTCAAACATCTGATGCTTTTAGTGATTTCACTGGATCATGAAGTCCTTTTGAGAATGGGCTTCTCGTAGCTCTTGTTGCCATGCTCCCCGTACGTTGTGTAAAATAAAGGCAAGTTTTGAGAAACTGAGATGAGGTTAAAATTCAGTGGCCTGGGAAAGCGTCCTGGCACTCTAGCAAGGTAAGCAGCCATCGCTTGTTGGCTCTGCAGCCTTGGACAAGGGAGATCACCTCTCAGGGTCTTGTGTCCTTGTTAGCTTAAAAGAGGGACCTGAAAAGTCTCGGAAGCGGCTTCGGGTGGGAACATTCTCCATCGTCTAGCTGTGGACAGCATGAGCCCCCTGCCCCAGCCCACACTTCCCTCTCCTTTGTCCCTTTGCCTGTCACTCCAGTGGCCCAGGCGGTGCCGAATGCATCCCACGGGCCCAGTATCCGGCTAGGGCTGCCACGAGCACTCCTCCCCAGGGGATGCACCTGCCCCCCCTCAGTGATGTTCCTTTCTTCCTTTCTCCTTCTCATTTTCCACTCAGTTCGTGTTCCTCACCTATGTGCTGGGAGTGGCCTGGTTGGGCGTGTTCGGTTTCTCTGCGGTACCCGTGTTCATGTTCTACAACATATGGTCAACTTGTGAAGTCATCAAGTCCCCCCAGACCAACGGCACAGCTGGTGTGGAGCAGATCTGCGTGGATATCCGGCAGTACGGTATGGTCTCCCTGTACTCGCCCGACGGACTCCTGTCCTCTAGCGTCGTGGATAGGTTTCACACACTCTTTTGGAATAGTACATACTTACAATGTTGGCTGTTTTCTGGAGGGAAACATCACTTAGGCTCTTAGTTGTCATAGAAATTTTTGTTGTAGGTTCAAGTTAAGTATGCAGTAAATGAGACTTTTTGAACTCCGTTATAAAGAAGTTGTGCCTTCTAATCAGACTTCTGGACATCAAAGGATTACAGACTTTTTTTCAATTTCTTTTCAGTTTGATACCACTCAACTTTTTATCCAAAATATGGTATATGCATAGTAGTCCAATTAATTTCCATGTCCCACTCTTCAAATTCGGTCTTTAAAAATGACCAACTGCTTAAACTTCATCTATACTGGAAAACACAACAAAATCCAGACATCTTTTAAAGTCATCAGACTGAATTCTATAAAAGCCAAGTGTTGGAAACCCCTTTAAACCTATTTTCTAATGAATGAGATACTCGCAGCAGGCAGCTAAGGTTGCTTCATTTGGACAAGTCACAGAGGGGGCCATTGCTCCTGCTGTCAATTAAATCGAAGGCAGCCTCCTAAGTAAGAAGTTTAATTAGTGCTTCTAGCCAAGATGCTAGGGAGTCCTGTTCCTGGCAAAAACAGCGAGGCGGGGAAAAAGAACTTTTCATTAAAATGGAAGACAAGATTTCTGGAGAGAGAGGACTATTTCATTTGTGCTTCTTGTTTTTCCCATGGGGCTTGGCTTCAGCATCTTCTCTTACAACATAATGAGAAACTTGCCCAGAACTGCCCTGTGGAGTACTGTTTTCTCATAAAGACCAAGGTTCAGCCACATTGGTCTTTCTGATGGTTTGAAAACAGAGTGTAAAGATGACTTTTAAAGTATTTGTAAATAAATCTCTAGATGTATACCATTTCCTTAAAGTATTTTCACTAAAAACTTCTGGCCATCAGTGGTCCTATTTTTAAGTCTTCTATATTGGAAATCACTGGTTTCACTGACAGTGTGGGGACTTGTCATTTCCCATTCTCCTAAAGCATGAAGACTTCCTCTTCGCCCCTGGCAAGGATGGAAAGGATAAGGAACTTCTTAAAGAAACCCTCCTAGGAGAAGAGTAGCTTGAGCTGTGTTTAATATTTAAAAGCACACACCTCCCAAGTGGCAGCACAAAGAACAGCAACCTAGTGGGCCATGGCATGACAGAGAGGAATCCGGGTTCTGGTGGGAGACACAGGGTAGAAGAATGGAATCCACAGGGTTTCCCTTTTTTTGAATTTCCAATTGGATTTTCAATCCCAAAGTGTTTCCAATACAACTGTAAAATACAATGAAAATGAATAGAAGTCATATAAAATCCAAATTATATAATTAAGGACCTTGAAACTTTGGGTATAGACTCTCAATTTCAGGACTTTCATAGGAAGTTCATGGACCGGGAAGTGCTTTATGGGGTCGGTTGTCCTACAACTGTTTAACTATAGTTCATAAATTCATAGTAGGGAAAACCACTTTGAAAATCAACGTTTGCAAATATAAGGTCAACTAAACAAAACAACCTGATTTGTTTTCCCTACAAATTCTAAGTCTACTAGTCCAACTATGGACTAGTTGACTTTGTTCTTGTCCTGCTGTCCAAGGAGGACTTCTTATTGATTCTAAAAACCCTGGTCCACAGAGGGCAGACCTGTCAAGTGCTGATGAAGAACAACAACAGCATGTGTGATTACAGTGTAACTGAAACCCTAAGTGTGAGGCCTACTGGGAACATGGGGCCCTGCAGTGTATATGAACTAATAACTAACATTCTATTGGGATTTACTCTACAGGTATCATTCCTTGGAATGCTTTCCCAGGGAAAATATGTGGCTCTGCCCTCGAGAACATCTGCAACACCAATGAGGTAAACCCTTCTGTCAGGGCCTGGACATGGTCACTTGGCAAAGCAGGCTGAGGAAAGGGCTCTCCCGGGTAGAAAGAGCAGGAGATGGTGCAAATGCTAGTAAGGAAAGCTCTTTAAGATCAAACGGTCTGTAGTCACCAGTATTCACCCATTTTTGACTTAGAAAATGTCCTTTTCACATGGTCTACCTCGTTCAGGAAGGATCCTGAGGACTCAGAGAGTTTTCTCTTTGGGCAGTAATTTGGAGTGATCCTAATCCTGTACATCTGAAAATATGTGTAGATTCTTCTCTATCACCTTCACATAGTGGGACATTTATCACAGAACAAATGCAAACTAATTTACATCGAAAAGATCCCCCTTGAATTTGTATATAAGCCCAATTTCTATAAATCTAGTCACAGTTGATCATTGTTTCACTATTTCTCATTCACTCTAACCCACTTTGGTTTAAAATCAGACCTTAGAATATCCTTTAGGCATCGGTTTATAACTGTTTATAAAAGAACATTCTTAGTGGGAGCTTACATATTTAAGAGAATCCTAGCATGCTTTTGGGAAGCAGTGAGTTACTGAAATGATGATCCCCTGCCTCTCGTTAGCCAGCTTGTATATCCATACTAGGGCCTGGCTCCAAGCAGGGGCTCCCAAAGGTGGCTGCCCAGTGCAGTCAGCCAGGAGAATTATACTCACAGCTGAGACCCAGCCCCCAGATACTCGGATTTAAGTGATCTAGGGTACAGCCTGGGCATCAGAAAGTTTTAGAAGCTCTTCCACCCAGTGGTGGCATTGTATAGCTGGGGAGTGCACCCAGGCATCCTGCCTGGTGGCAGCTCTTTAAAAAAAAGAAAACAGGTGGAGGCACTTTCCTTGCATATACAATGCTCACATCATGCCCTGTTCTTTCCTAGTTCTACATGTCCTATCACCTGTTCATTGTGGCCTGTGCCGGAGCTGGTGCCACCGTCATTGCCCTGGTGAGTAACGGCCCCAGGACTGGCCTCGTCAAGCTCCCCTCCCTCGAGGCTCTAATGCCAGATTTCCCTTCCAGCAGTACAACTCGGGGACGCAGCCTTGTTTACATCTCACCTGGGTAGACTTACCCCACATCTAGAGTGCAGGCAGTACTAGTTGCCTGTCCTGGCACAGATTAGAGGTAGTGGAATTTGGATCGTGTTGAAAGAAGAGAGGGTCACAGTAGCTGAGCTACCGGTTAATCAGGCTGGGCCCAGTGCATGGGTGCATATTTACCCCTGCCTTTTAGGACTTCAGTCCCGGAGAGATGTTCACGTGAGGCATTACCCATCTCTTTGCCAAGAAATCTTATTTTCCAACTGGAAATATGTATATATACACATACATACATAGACGGTTGATCTTGTTCTGTAAAGTCTCCTCAAATACTGAGCTACTGTTCCCAGGGGAAAACACGGGGTTCATTTTCTGCCAGGCCCTGGGTACAACATTTTTGTCAAACTGGTCAACACATAACTTTGTTTTATGTGTTTCCGTTGAAAGACATCCTATTTAGTATATACCGCTGCTTTATTATTAACAAACTCCTGGCCAGCGGCCCCAGGGGCCTTACCTGAATGAAGCTTGCGCAGCACCCCTAAGCCTTCTTGCTCTCTACAGACTTTCGAGAGCACTTCATTCAGCACTACGGTTGGGGAGCATGTAAAGAGCAAAATCACAAAAATGCAAAAACCCCAGAGCACCAACTAGACTGCAGCAAGGATGCCCGTTTACAGGCTGAAACGGGAAAGCAGAGTGTGTTGCCTTGGCCGACCACAGCCGGGAGCCTAAACCTTTTCAGTCCTCTGAGTGCCCACCAGTGACCGTGACCGTGCCACAAGCAGGCATGGCAGCACGTAGGGAAGTGGGCACATAGGGAGGCTGCAGATACTGAGGCTCAGCTGTACGCAGCCCCAGGTTTGGTATGTGTGTCTATGCATGTACAGCTGGAAGCAGGCGGGCTCAGTTTATGATTTCAAGACATCCACAATCCGTAGACCATGAGGGAAAGGGCAGATGCCCTTGGAAAGAGAGTCGTTCCTTTCTAGCCCCTGCAAGGAATGGCATGTCTCACCGCAGTGGCCACCTATTCTCTTGCTGAGGGATGGGCAGGAAGGGGACTCACTGCTGCCGAGGCGGCGGTTTGGGGGAAGACCAGGGGACACAGGGCCTCGAGGTTCGTGGCACAGGCTACTGACCCAGCTCTCTCCTTCTTTCAACACCTCCAAGTCTTCTTAAGAAGCAGACTGAGGGCAGAGGCTAGGAGTGGCAGTGTGTGTGTGTGTGTGTGTGTGTGTGTGTGTGTGTGAAGTGCGGAGCTTGTGTGCCATGGACGAAGCCCTTCTGTGTGATTATAAATGGGAGAGAAGCACTGCCCTGGGCCCTGAGCAGGCTCCAGCCCTCACTGCCTGTATCTTACTGTCCTGTTTTGTTCTCTTCCACCAGCTGATCTACATGATGGCTACTACCTATAACTATGCCGTTTTGAAGTTTAAGAGTCGGGAAGATTGCTGCACTAAATTCTAAATTGCTTAAGGCCAACCAGGAGCTTTAGAGAGCTCTACTCGGTAGCCCGAAATCTCACTGACACCCCAGACTAAAGCTGAGTCTAGGTTGCTGCAGTTTTGTGACAGTAATTTGTAAATAGCTTTAGTCCACTCATTTTGCTTTGTAGATTAATAAGATGACTTACCCTGAGTGAATTACAAAATGATGAGTTCTGGCTATTTCCACGTTGTGAAAACGATTCAGTTATGTACTGACATTGGTGAGCATCCGTTAAAAAATAACTTTCTTGAACTTTGAGCGGTATCTCTAAATGAAGTGTTAAAACTTTGTAACACCTGCCTTGTCCGTTACTTTTGCTTGCTTGATAACCAATACCAGTGCTGGAGAGCAGATGGCAGAGAGATGTTTTCATCTGGATTTTGTTTTCTTAGACTCTGGAAAAAAAAAGGCAAACATATTTTAAATTTGACTAAAAATCGTTTTCGGATTACATGGCTCACTACCAAATAAATGCCCCTCCAAGTAGGCTGCTAGCTAGAGGACAATGTGAAGAAAAATAAAGGGCACCCAGTTGTTTTCTATGAGACCAGGACCTGAATGTGGGGCATGTGTTCTCTCAGCACAACACAGTCCCTCCTTTCAGAGCCACACCATCAGTAACCTTGCGTTGTCGCTTTTTGGTGCAGAGTCCCTGATTCCTCAGAGCCAGGTCTCCAACCGCACACGTCAGGTTTTAAGGGAAACGGAAATTGTGCCTGGATCTGAAAGTCTCAAATATGTTGAAAAGGAAATATGAGGAACTGGAGATGTAGATTTTGCAGGAAAGATGAGGAAAATAAGCAGGAAAGAAGTGTTGGTACATCAACTGTAAAGAAGAAGGATTTGTACATTTTCTGAAATGCACTAATGGCAGTTAGAGAACAAAAACTGGAGTTTCACTACTAAAAATGTGTTAACACAGACTGTGTGCTTTGCTTAGAGGTCTTGAAATTGTGGTCTTGACATTCACGTAATTTTGCCATGTTAAATACATGGTTTATATTCGTTACTCAAAATAAGTATTATTCACTTCTAGACCTTTGGGGAATTGATTTTTATCCACAGAGAGGAAAGATCTTTGCACCACACTGATTTTAAAAGAAGCACACAATGTGTTTCTGAACGTCTGCGTTAGTTAAAATTACTCCCAAAATGGTAAAAAACAAAAACAAAAAAACATCCTCTCCTATTTCATTTTTGCTTTTTCTTAACAATAACTTTGGCCATTTTTTTCAGTTCATTATGTTTGTATACTAACTTTTCTTCAGCCTTTTTACTCTTAAGCATACTAGTAGAGCATGCTTCCAGTATCTGATGGCTCTGACAGCAGAACGAGTATTAATACAGAATAACCCTCTCTCCCTTTTGACAGTAAAGACCGTCTAATCTGCCTAGCAGCTTGCTTTGCCTTCTGACATGCTCACTAGCCATCATGCTCACCCTTCTTTTCCAGATCCACTTCCTCATGATACTGTCTTCTAACTGGGCTTACTTAAAGGATGCAAGCAAAATGCAGGCTTACCAGGATATCAAAGCAAAGGAAGAACAGGAACTGCAAGATATCCAGTCTCGGTCAAAAGAACAACTCAATTCTTACACATAAATGTTTGCCAGAGTGTTACGGCCGACGAATTTACAGCTCTGACAACTCATCAGACAGCTGCTCTGCAGTACAGATGTGTACCCCACCAAACAAACAAATGTAGAAGTACAAACACTTCACTGTCTGTCTCAAGCTGCTGGGATGTATTTCTAGGAAAACATTCCAGTAGGTCAATCTTTTTCTTTAGAGCAGATATTGGAGGTTTCATGTTAGCCATTTTAAAAGGCAACACTTTGACAAAATGATTGTTGATCTTTCTGAAATTTGTGGCATGTTCACGTTTATTGGTAGAGCGATCCTACCAAGAGGGGCGATGGGAATATGGCATACTCCTTGAGAGGGACTGAGGATGTGCCAGCATCAAGGAATGTGACCATCAATTCACATATGCCATCCGTCCTCAAGTAAATTTACCTATATAGGGAATAAAATGGAATGGGGGGTGGGGGTTCCATTTCTGACAGCTGACATTTATTAAACTTTGGCTCAAAGATCATGTGATTCTTAACAATTGGCTTTTTAAAAAAATTAACTGACTTCTCTGTTCTTCAAGTCCAGGACACATTAGTCTCCTGATCCAATCAGAAATCTGTTTTTAAATAATGCTAAAAGGAGCTACTATAAATCTACTACACCTACCATTGAAGAAGCTGGATTCTGATTCATTGACAAGCTTTCCAAAATCAATTTTATAATAGATTTCCTTGAATAAAATGGCCCAGTTGTCATTCTTCTTCCTGGGAAATAAATGTCAGCTCTGCCTTAATAAGTATTTGTTTTAAATTTCTAAGAACTTATTTTACAACAGGAGACCCAAAATCCTTCATAGACTTTTGTTCCACAAATGTTTTTCTTAATTAAGAAGTGTTACCTTATTAAAATGACCACCATTCTAAACCATTTTTATGTGGTCTGAATAGCAAGTTTACAGTTTCGTACCAACTATCTAAAAACCTAATTTACAAATAGACCACAGACCTCCTCCTACTTTTATAGACTTGAATACTTAAGTAATTTAAATTAGAGTTGGTTGGTATTTATTTCATTTTTTAAATCTAAATCTTTCCTGGAATAATACAAGATCAATGTTCAGCAAAAAACACCTGCTTGAGTTTAAGCCATTTTCAAAAGAAACTTGCCTTCTAAATCATTGTGTTCCAGAACATTAAGTGATTATAGGTATTGGGTATTAGTGATGGTAAACTTTGTGTTGTTCTTTATGAAATGATACATATAACTGTTGGGTGCATCAGTGCTTTTTAAAAGGGGCTGCATAATATAGGGTTAACTATGTATATTCATGTTAAGAATTAACTTGTGGTTTGGCTGTTTCCTGGATTTTAAAACATATACATGTGCAGAAATGTATTAAAATGAAAGGAAGCATACCTTTATCAAGATGCTATTAAAATTGAACATCAAGTATAATATTTCATTTGGATTCTTTTTGTTGTTAATGCCTAAAAATGCCTATTTGGATCTTCACCTTTTTTTTTTTTTTTTTTAATTGGGAGAAGCTCTCTTCTGTGTAGAACAGTTGTTCCAGAATAGCTTGTTTTGTTTTCCTGTTGCATGACAGACTTAAATATTTTTTTCCAGCAGTGGAGGTGCTGTTAGAGTCCAGTGTTCTAGAAGAGGCAGTGTCTCAAGCCTAATTTTACTTTTCTAATTCTGGTAGCTATTACCAGGAATTTCTGAAAGTTTTGTTTAAGTAGTCTAATATTTTTTATGTAAAGAGCATTAAATTTTGCTATGTATAAATTTTTGTAACCTAACAGTGAATCAATATTTTCTATCAGTGCCAAGGGCTTCCTGTAGTTCTATTCAAGTGTTACAATAAATATTTGTAGATAATAGTCATTACTTGTGTATGCTTATTTTAAAGATCTATTTAGGTGGAAATAGTTGTGGATGTACTAAGAGTAATGCAATAAAAGTATAGCTTCACTCACTTGCCTTTTTACCATACATAAATACTATCTTTCTCTGTCTGCAGTATGGTGTCATTTTTAAATAGTATGCATTATCAAGACCTCACGTGTGGATGGAAATTGTGTTTATGAGAGAATGCTACTGACCTCTCTATAGTTCTGTGAAGCATAGAAATTTTCTGACTAGTGTCAACAAATGTGAAAACAAGTATACATATGGGATGAACACAACCCTTAAGTTTGGGGAAAGTAAAAACAAGGTTGCTTCTTCCTAGGGATCTGTGTACCACTGGCTCTTTTACAAACCCAAGGTATAAAAGATCTAGTTCTTTTAAAAAAAGGCTCTAGATCTAACCATTACTCTCTAAAGCAGCAGAGCTAAGTTTGTTACTTAGGATTTCATTTTAGCATCTGTTTAAACTACTTAAATTGGGGTGCCTGGGTGGCTCAGTGGGTTAACCATCTGCCTTCAGCTCGGATCATGATCCCAGGGTCCTGGGATTGAGCCCCACATTGGGCTTCCTGCTCAATGTGGAGTCTGCTTCTCCTTCTCCCTCTGCCTGCTACTCCCCCTGCTTGTGCACTCTCTCTGTCAAATGAATAAATAAAAATCTTAAAAAAAAATAAACTACTTAGCTGTTAGCACGATTATGCATTTGGATTTTCTTCATCTGACCTTTCTGAGTAAGGACCAGCTCTTGTTACTTACTGAGAACTTGCTGTTTCTAAAGGAGTTGCCACCTGGAGATTGTCACCCTTCTTCATGCTCGGCAGGAGAACAATCAGGAGCCCAATTAGTATGCTTTTTGTCACACTATTTAATACCTTCTGTTTTTGTATCATTTTATACAGTTTCTTAAGTTACATGAGTCACCTGAATAATACACTATGTAAATCATGGCCAGAAGCGATCACATGCAGTCTCTTAATTATTGACAGTAATCCTGCCACAAACTATGGAAACCTCTAGAAGGCAGAGTAGTGATTTTTCACTTGTCTTAGCTATGCCTTGTGAAGCGACTTTCAAATTGGTAAAGAGATGACAACTAAAAGTCCACAATAAAAAACTTGAAAAAAATCCTTTGGGGCGGGGGGAGGGGGGGGAGCCTGCTTCTCCCTCTGCCTGTGTCTCTGCCTCTCTCATGAATAAATAAATTTAAAAAAAATCCTTTCAGGGCTTTTTAATGCTATGATAGTCATACTACTGTAAGATTTAAAAGAGACAATCCCTTTGTTAGTATCTTCTACTAAGCCACGACCTCTTTCTCTAGCCAGCAGGGCTCATTTATTTTTAGATGTTTGTGCAAAATTTCAAAATGAGTGTTAGGATGAATGAGACTACGGAAAGTTTTGAAAAAAAAAAAAAAACAGAAAAACAAGTAGAATTGTCAGTTTGGCAAAGATCTTTTTTTTTTTTTTTTAAGATTTTATTTATCCATTCATGAGAGAGAGAGAGAGGCAGAGACACAGGCAGAGGGAGAAGCAGGTTCCATGCAAGGACCCGATGCAGGACTCGATCCCGGGATGTCCTGGATCACACCCCGGGCTGCAGGCGGCACCAAATCGCTGCGCCACCGGGGCTGCCCGATCATCATTTTTCTAATCTGTTCCCCAGCCTTCCTCACGGTTTGGATATTTGACCTTTACCCACCTGGGGAAGATGTGAACACAGATGTGTTCAGGTGGTCTTGTCCAGGTGGGAGTAGGCAGGGGCGTTCTCACCTCATACATGCAGACCCCTTCTAGAGGATGCAGCCATCTGAAAAGGTATAGAAGAATGTCTTGTCTTTAAATGAGATATGTCCTGATGTAGAATGTTAAGACTACTGCTTAGAATTTAAGTTGACTGGAAACTGAAGCTATCAAACCCAAAGCTACAAAATAAGTATGCAATGAGTTATTTAGACAAGGTCTTTGAAAATACAAGGTGGGAGAAACTGAGTCACATCAGAAAGTGTTAAGAAGTTACCTGAGGGTTCTGGTCCAGGATGGTGACATAGGAGGCCCCTGAACTCCCGAGAACACAGCAGGTGTGCCACTACACCTAGATTAGTATTTTCTGAAACAAATGCAAAAACTAGCTGAGCTACTCTTATACATTTGGCAATCAAAAAAATATACACACTGAAATGGGCAGGAAAAGCTGAGCCAAGCCCTCACCGTAAGCCCCACATCCTCAACACAATGCCACACAATCAGGTAGAAGCTGCTAACGCCAAGGTTCTCCCTGAAGAATAGAGCTTGGACCCCACATCTAGCACCTCAACTTTTAAGACTCTGAGAGATAGACCCCTAAAACACCCAACTCTTAAAGCCAATTAGAGCTTCTATCCATGAGACCAGACCCATAAGACGAACAAAGAAATGGTATTTACCAGCCTTAGATGACTAGCTCCTGATCTTTCCCTGGACAGGATCTGTTATATATTAAAAGTTGTTGCCTCCACATTTAGCACCCCTCTAGGGGCTGCCTGCTATTGCCACCAAAGACCAGGGAAGGCAGTGGGTGCCTCTTTCATCTATTTCCTTCTAGCCCACTCCAAAGCACCCGTATCTCCCTGGAGGGAGCTCATACACATTGTGTCTCAGTTTGAGTAGCTGCTATGCAAGGGACGTATCCCTGCAGTAGTACCTGGCTCTGACCGCCAATGGTGCTTGCATTCAGGAGTTCTACGGGACTGCAGGAAAAAAAAAAAAAGGCAGTTTTTAATGGGTGCAAGAGCAACACCACCCCCTCACCCACCCCCACGGCTAAATACCTAGGCCAAGTGCAGAGGAACTGAGAAAAACATCCATCTCACAGTTTATCCGAAAAAGAGACCTAACTTACATACTTTCCCAGCCTCTCTCTGACAGTCTGCCTTCTAATCAAACTGCATCTATGTGCTGTGATCTTACCCAGTGGAACACTAAGCAGTCTTGACAAACATTCAACTAGTGGGAAGCGCCAAGAACAAAAAAGTCATCTTAGACAATCACAAAAATTTAAGAAGCAACCAAGAGCTTGGGCCAGAAGGAGGTTCACCTATACAAACCACTCTAGAGACTATTATGAGCAATTATACTCCAACACACTGGACAGCCTAGCAAAAATGGATTTATTGCCACAAACCTACAACCTACCAAAGAGATCAGGGCACCTGGGTGGCTCAGTTAAGCATCTGCCTTCAGCTCAGGTCATGATCCTGGGGATCAAGCCCCCATGTCAGGCTCCCTGCTGAGCAGGGAGCCTGCTTCTCCTGCTCCCTCTGCCTGCCACTCCCCCTGCTTGTACTTGCTCTGTCAAATAAAATCTTAGAATAAAAAAAAAAAAGGTGAAACCCAAGCATACCACTACTGAAAATCATCAAAACACAAAGGAAGAGAACAAGATAAAGAAACAAAGGAATTGTAAGACAATCAGAAACAACCACATGGTGATAGTAATTTTGTACCTATCAATAATTACTTTAAATGGACTCAATTCCCCAAATCAAAAGACACAGTGGCTAAATGGTTAAAAAAAAAAAAACCAAGATCCATAAATATGCTGCCTACAAAACACTCACTTTAGCTTTAAGGACACACCAGGCTGAAAGTGGAGGGATAGAAAAAGATATTAAATGCATATAGCCAAAAACAAAGTAAGGGTAGCTATATATACATCAGACAAAATAGTCTTTAAGCCAAAAACTGTAACAAGAGACAAGTTCATCATATGACAATAAAAATAAATTCATCAAAAAATGGAGCATTGTAAATATTGAGGCACCCAACATCAGAGCACATAAACATATAAAGCGAATATTAACAGACCTCAAGAGAGAATTCAACAGCAATACAATCACAACGGGGGATTTTATACCCCATTTTCAACAATGGAGATCATCCAGACAGAAAATCAATAAAGACACACTGGACTTCAACAACACATTGGACCAGATGGACTGAACCAACATTTACAGAACATTCCATCTGTTAACCTTAAAAATAAAACAGCCAGTGATTTTACCAGCAAAATGAGTTTATTCAGGAATAGCAGAGGAATCACAATTTGAGCCCTGCAATTTCTAGCAAACCACAGGCAGAGTCTGGAGAACAAAAGAGAGGAACACTACAGAGGAAAAAGGAGGAAGAAAGAAGGGACTGCTTTGAGCAAAAGTCTCCTGGAGGCAAGCCAGTGTTCAGGGTGGTGATGGGTTTCTCACTGGCTAGGCAATTGCTGGGCAAGGAGAAAACCTTCCTCCTGTTAAGGCAGTAAAGTGAACTTCTTCCTGCCTGGGAAGATGAAACAAGCTGTGATAGAAAGTTCATATGTGTGAGAGCTTCCCCTCCAGGGCTTTCTGACTCCATTCTAAATCCAGTTTCCCTTTACTTTCACATTTCTCTCTTTTGATCAAGATCTTTCTCCAAAGCATAACTGATCAAGAGTTGAGTTCTCTGTATTTACTGTCTTTGTCCCTTGGTGCCGTGAAAGACCTTTCCCAGTTATCACATCCCATGTCAAAGGGAAAGTACATAGCAGTTCCAAACCATTTATGACCCCATTTGGGTAACAAGAAAGGAGGGAGAACTCTCAGGCATTTCCCATCCAAAGTCTGTATCTTGTTAAGGTTGTACACATGAGATCAGTTTGAAGGACTGAGCCAGCATCATCTTATTGGGGTACATCATTTCTACAAAGGTTGGACAGGCCATAGGTACAAAACTTAAAATTATAGAGTAAAAAGTAGCCATGACAGGTGCCTGGGTGGCTTAGTCGGTTAAGTGTCCGACTCTTGATTTTGGCTCAGGTCAAGATCTTGGGGTCGTGAGATCAAGCTCCGCATTGGGCTCCATGCCCAGCACAGAGTCTGCTTGAGATTCTCTCCCTCTCCCCCTTTGTCCCTCCCCGTCCTCACTTGCTCTCTAAATAAATAAAAATCTTAAAAAAAAAAAAAAAGCACACAACAATTCCAATTTGTATTATGGTTCGGAGCTATGACCCTAGGCTTGAAGGTAGCCAACTGAACAGATCAAAGGACCGTGGAGAATCATGTAAAATTTGTTGCAACCAGTGTGCCTGCTCCCTGACTTTCTATAATTGGGTTTCTACCTATCCAGAGGTATTTACCCATGAGCAACAGGGAGTATTTGCTATTGCACAAACACCTCCTATCTTGATACCTATCAAGTAGGTAATAAAGGGCTAGGTGACTGTCCCAAACTACTTCAGCCAATGAGTCAAGTGATGACTATTGGGACGGCTGCTGCTTTGGCTGGCAGAGCAGACTAGCTCTCCCAATGGAAGCCTACCTGTAGTCACGTCTACTATAGACAAAAATGAAACCAAGTGGAGTACAGAAGTCTCCAGCTAAGGTCTGCTTATTGATAGATCCATTAACAGGAATTCCCTGATTGACCTTTTCTAGCCAGGAATCAGAGGAATTGGCATGACATTCTGTGAGGTACCATCCCATCCTGAAAGGGTCTTTTCCAAAAGCCTTGCAAAAAGGAATTAGGCCCATTTGTATCTCCCTTGCAGGGGAATGAATATTTAGATAGGGAAAAGAGTGCGCAAATGTCATATAATTGGCAAAGGTGCAAATGTTGGGATGAACTAGTACAGTTATAGTTGGAGACTTTGAAGCGAGGTATGAGAACACCTAGCTATAAATAGCCGAATCTGATAGTAACACCCATAGACCTGCAGGTATAATCAACAGTGGCATTTGGGACTAAGACAACTGGTGACACATAAGACCAAGGGATCTCCAACATCACGAACCTAACAGTTTCTGGACAGATTTGAAAGTAAGCTTTCCCCTTTTGGCAACAGACCGGGAAATATGGATCAGAACGCTGTCCTCCCAGACAAGAGTGAAAAAAAAAGTTAAGATGCAATAGCAAGAAAAAGGCACAGGCCTGGTCTGGTCCCTGTGGGAAAGCCTTCCCCTTTAATTTCATCTGTTCGATTTCTAAGAATCTTTACTTTCAGGTCACCAGATGGTGTTTGTCCAGTGATGGTTTGGCATGTTCTTAGATGTGATACATGGATCCAAGAGTATATTCCTTGAAGTTTGGCAGCACAAAAACTGGTTAACAGTCCCTGATAGGGCCTCTCCATGGGGTTGAAGAGTCTTTCTGGAGATACCGTTACCAATGACAAAAATCTCTGGTCTGTGGATGCACACCAAAGTGTGATTATTCCCTATGGATTTGATTGGGCTGAAGTAGATCCCTTTTTACCAGCTATGGATGAAAGGAAGCGGGGGCTAGGTGTATTGGACATCCTGATACAAAAAGAACAGATTCTCACTGAACTTATCCAAATATATTGTCATGAAAAAGAAGACTATTTAGTAAGAGTTTCAGAATTCTGGAGGGATCAAGTAAAGAAAAATAGATAAATGCTTCAATCATTGGTACCAAATTGTCTTAAATTATAGATAGCTTAAAAGGAGAAGGGGGAGAAAGGGGAAAAGGTGGGAGGGTCCTCTAAATCCGGAAAACAAAGCATTACAGCAATCAGTTTTCCATTAGTTTTAGAAATCCTTACCCAGTTCAGTGTTATGATCTTAAAGTAATCGAAAACCTGTATTCTAGAGCACCTGTCAAATTCCTTTTTCAAGAATCTCTCTGAAGATGAAACATTTCTTTAGAAACATTTGTTGTAAAAGCATCAGAGTAAAACAATAACTGTAAATGACAAAAGACTTAAAGATGGCACAGTTAAAGATCTGGCAAGAGTTCCACATACACATATCAAAAAAACAAACAGTGAAGCAATTGACAAGTAAATTTGGTTCATTTTATGACATACATTTATTTTTATTTTGCATACTAATTATTAATGCATTTGACAAATTAGTTACTATTTTTAAATTCAATTAATTAACATATAGTGTATTATTAGTTTTGGAGGTAGAGGTCAGTGCTTCATCAGTTGCATATAATACCTAGTGCTCATTACATCATGTGCCCTCCTTAATGCCCATCACCCAGTTACCCCATCCCCACTTCTCCTCCCCTCCAGCAACCCTCAGTTTGTTTCCTGTGGTTAAGAGCCTCATGGTTTGTCTCCCTCTCTGATTAAATCTTGTTTTATTTTTCCCTCCCTTCCCCTATGATCCTGTTTTCTTATATTCTACAGATGAGTGAGATTGTATGATAATTTTCTTTCTCTGATTGACTCATTTCACTTAGCATAATACCCTCTAGTTCCATCCACGTTGTTGCAAATGGCAAGATTTCATTTTTGATGGCTGAGTAATGGTGTGTGTGTGTGTGTGTGTGTGTGTGTGTGTGTGTATAACCACATTTTCTTTATCTGTGACATACATTTTAAAATTATGACTGATAAGACTACCAGGACATATCAAAATTTTAAACATTTTAGAACATGCATATTAGCACACACCTATACAAACACAAAATAAAGAAGACTTAGTATTCCTTATTGGACAATGCATCCCATGTAATTTAATATACCAAATAAGCCTAATTAGTGTAACATCTCTGCTTTTATAAAGAGACAAAGTTTTGAGATGTTCCAGGGACACACTAAAATTCTTACCATGAGTTTGGGGTCAAAAAATCTCATTAAAATTTTTAATTTTGAGAAGTCTGTCAAGAATATCAAAAGATTTGGACAGTTGGGAAACAGGGTCACAGAAAATTACAAAATAATACTTAATTATCTACTTACCCAAATTGACAAAAAGATTCCAAGTACAAATATAGATTGCACAGCTGCAAAAGCTGTAACTCTTTTTGAATGGAGAACACTCAGCTTTTCTAAGTAATCAAAGATCCGAAACACAGAGGGTGATGAGTACTAAGGAGAGCACTTATTATGGTGAGTACTGCGTACGAATATATTAAGTGATGAATCACTGAATTCTACTCCTGAAACCAATATCACACTATATATGTTAACTAACTAGAATTTTTAAAAAATTTTGGAAGAAAAAGAATGTCAAAAAATAATAAAAGTCACGACACACACACACACACACACACACACACACAGATAGAACATAGAATCTTGGGCACCTGGGTGGCTCAATGGTTGAGCTTCTGCCTTTGGCTCAGGTCATGATCCCAGGGTCGTGGAATCAAGTCCTGCATCGGGCTTCCCCCGGCAGCCTGCTTCTCCCTCTATGTCTCTGCTTCTCTGTGTGTCTTTCATGAATAAATAAACTCTTTTTTTTTTTCAATTTTTATTTATTTATGATAGTCACAGAGAGAGAGAGAGAGAGAGGCAGAGACACAGGCAGAGGGAGAAGCAGGCTCCATGCACCGGGAGCCCGACGTGGGATTCGATCCCGGGTCTCCAGGATCGCGCCCTGGGCCAAAGGCAGGCGCCAAACCGCTGCGCCACCCAGGGATCCCGAATAAATAAACTCTTTTTAAAAAATAACACAGCATCTTTGTTTCCTAGGCAAATTACATTAAAAGTAAAGAAACTTTGTTTACAATTTCTTATTAAGAACAGACCAATAATGTACCACTGTTACAACATAGTACAGGGAAGTCTTGCCTCAGCAATCAGACAACAAAAATAAATAGAAGGCATCCATATTGGCAAGGAAGAAATCAAACTTTTGCTCTTTGCAGATGACATGATAATCTGTGTAGAAAATCCCAAAGACTCCACCAAAAAATTGCTAGAACTCATACATGAATTCAGCAAGGCACAGGACAGAAAATCAACGAACAAAAATCTGTTGCATTTCTATATGCCAATAATGAAGCAGCAGAAAGAGAAATCAAGGAATTGAGTCTATTTACATTTGCACCAAAAACCCTAAGATTTTTAGGAATAAACCTAGGAATAAACCAAACCAAAGAGGTAAAAGATCTGTACTCTGAAAGCTATAGAACACTTATGAAAGTAACTGAAGAAGATACAAAGAGATGAAAAGCATTCCACGCTCATGGATTGGAAGAACAAATTTTGTTAAAATGTCTATACTAGGGATCCCTGGGTGGCGCAGCGGTTTGGCGCCTGCCTTTGGCCCGGGGCGCGATCCTGGAGACCCGGGATCGAATCCCACGTCGGGCTCCCGGTGCATGGAGCCTGCTTCTCCCTCTGCCTGTGTCTCTGCCTCTCTCTCTCTCTCTGTGTGTGATTATCATGAATAAATAAATAAAATCTTTTAAAAAAAATGTCTATACTACCCACAGCAATCTACACATTCAATGCAATCTTGATCAAAATAACAGCAGCATTTTTCACACACCTGAAACACACAATCCCAAAATTCGTATGGAACCAGAAAAGACCTGGAATAGCCAACTAATGTTGAAAAACAAAAGCAAAGTGGGAAGCATCACAATCTCAGACTTCAAGCTGTATTACAAAGCTGTAATCATCAAGACAGTACGGTATTGGCACAAAAGCAGACACACAGATCAATGGGACAGGATAGAGAACCCAGAAATGGGCCCTCAACTCTATGGTCAACTAATCTTCGACAAAGCAGGAAAGAATATCCAGTGGGAAAAGACAGTGTCTTCAACAAATGGTATTGGGAAAACTGGACAGCCACGTGCAGAATGAAACTAGACCACTTTCTTACACCCTACCCAAAAATAAATTCAGAAAGACCTAAATGTAAGACAGGAAACTATCAAAATCCTAGAGGAGAAAAGAGGCAACAACTTCTTTGACCTTGGCCACGCAAATTCTTATTAGACACATCCCCAGAGGCAAGGGAAACAAAAGCAAAAAGGAACTATTGGGACCTAATCAAAATAAAAAGCTTCTGCACAGAGAAGGAAACAACAAAACTAAAAGGCAAACAACAGAATGGGAGAAGATATTTGCAAATGGAGTATTGGATAAAGGGCTAGTATCTAGAATCTATAAAGAACTCCTCAGTTTCAACACCCAAAAGATAAACAAACCAGTTAACAAATGGGTAGAAGATATGAATAGATATTTCTCCAAAGACAATGTACAATGGCTAAGACACATGAAAAGATGCTTCAACATCATTCATCATCAGGGAAATACAAATCAAAACCGCAATGAGATACCACCTTACACCTGTCAGAATGGCTAAAATTAAAATTAACAACTCAGGGAAACAACAAATGTTGGCGAGGATGCAGACACTTTTGCACTGTTGGTTGGAATGCAAACTGCTATAGGCACTCTAGAAAACAGTATGGAGTTTCCTCAAAAAGTTAAATATAGAACTACCCTACAACCCAGCAATTGCACCACAAGGTATATATCCAAAGGATACAAAAATGCTGATTCAAAAGGCACATGCACCCCAAAGTTTATAGCAGCATTATCAACAATAGCCAAATTATGGCAAGGGCCATAATGATGAATAGACAAAAAAGAAGTGGTATATAGTGGTACCAGAGAGTCACTCAGTTGGTTAAGAATCTGACTCGTGATTTCAGCTCAGGTCATGATCTCCAGGTTGTGAGATGGAGCCCCATTTCAGGCTTCATGTTGGGTGTGGAGCCTGCATAAGAGTCTCTCTCGCTTTCTTGCCCTTTGCCTCAAACCACTCCCCATCTTTAAAAAAAAAATGTGGTAGGGCAGCCCGGGTGGCTCAGCGGTTTAGGGCCGCATTCAGCCCAGGGCGTGATCCTGGATACCCGGGATTGAGTCCCACGTCGGGCTCCCTGCATGGGGCCTGCTTCTCCCTCTGCCTCTCTCTCCCTCTCTCTCTTTGTGTCTCTCATGAATAAATAAAATCTTTAAAAAAAATTAAAAAATTTAAAAAATGTGGTAAACATGCAAAGGAATACTACTCAGTCATCAAAAAGAATGAAATCTTGCCATTTGTAACAACACGGATGGAACTAGAGGGTATTATGCTAAGCGAAAAAGTCGGTCAGAGAAAGACAAATATCATATGCTTTCAGTCATACATGGAATTTAATAAACAAAATAGATGAACAAAGGAGAAGAAACAAAAATAAGATAAAAAGAGAAGAGGCAAACCATAAGAGACTCTTAACTGTAGAGAACAAATGAGGGTTGCTGGAGGGGAGATGGGTGGACAATGGGCTAAATGGGTGATGGGCATTAAAGAGGGCACTTGTTGGGATGATCTGGGTGTTATATGTAAGTGATGAATCACTGAATTCTACTCCTGAAACCAATGTTACACTATGTTAATTAACTTGAATTTAAAAAAAAAAGAAGAGGCCAATAATAATAGAAAACTTTTCCTTTTAACAAAGACCAAAAAAAACCATAAATTTTAATTTTGTACCAGGATAAATTTTTATTTTTTTAAAGATTTATTTATTTGAAAGAGAGAGCAAGTGAGGGAAGGGGCAGAGGGAGAGATTATCTAAGCAAACTCTCACTGAGTGTGGGGCCCAACGTGGGGCTCAACCTCACAAGCCATGAGATCAGAGCTTGAGCTGAAACCAAGAAACAGACACGTATATAACTGAGCTGCCCTGGAACCCTAGGATATTTTTGATTTATTAAAGCTTATTTTTAAATGAATTCATTTTAATCTTAGCCAGCTTAATTACATATAAAATACCTTTCCCAAGATTCCTTTTCCACTAACCTTCTACAATTTTCTTTGTCCACTTGTCTGTTCTTTGCTCTTTCCCTTTCCAAAACAGCCTGCTTTCTCTTAGGATAAAATCACTTTGATTCTCCTCAACAAAATACACATCCATTCCTCATACCTCCTTTTACTAAAAGCACACATCCTACTTTCTTTGCACACTTTTCATATATAGTTTTCTTTCATCCTTATTATTTGCAGCAGGTGTATTTTTACATGTGTTTAGAACTCTTAACCCTTAGGATCCCTAATTCCCAGCAAAAACTGAAGTGTAAGCAACTATGGATTGCAAATTTATAAATATATTTTATGACTAGAAACATGTGCTTTTCTCATAGGACATTTTCTCAGCATGGCATGAAGTGTGTTCACTAACAGACCCAAATATCATCAGTTTCTCCGTAATAAGTCAAAAGTGGATAAGTCTATTTTCAGTAATGTTTTAATATTTTATCTCCTTTAAAAAAGTATCCAGATATTCAATGAAATTCCATCATTTAAGTCAGCAAAACTCTCAAGTTTGGAGATTTTTGGACCAAAAAATATCCGAGGAAGCTATTTTTAGCCATACATGCCATAAAAACATAATCATTGCACCTAAAAACTTTTTTTTTTAAGATTTTATTTATTCATTCATGATAGACACACACACAGAGAGAGAGAGAGGCAGAGACAGAAGCAGGCTCCATGCAGGGAGCCTGATGTGGGACTCGATCCCGGGACTCCAGGATCATGCCTGGACCGAAGGCAGGTGCCAAACCGCTGAGCCACCCAGGGATCCCCCTGCACCTAAAAACTCTTATCCTACTTTTGTTTATATAGTCCTGTTGTTCCCACTAATTATGTTTAGATCACTCACAAAAACTTCATGAGACATTAGACAATGCCAGGCATCATCTCAAGCAAATTTTCTTGCTGACAGATTTTGTGATAGAGATAACATAAACTTTATTGACTAATAAACCCAGGTAGAATAAAAGTTACGTATCTGCATTATAGTCAATGTTGATAATTCTAAGACATGTCTGTCTTAATTAAACCAACAAACTAGCTTTTATTTACTGATTATCCTGGATCATGTGAACCCAAGAAACATCTGGGTTAGTTTAGTTAATTTATATATGTACTTATTTTTCTTTAAGCCAATTAAATAGAGCTCTTTACAAATTAATTTTGGCAATATTATAAGTAGAAAAATACAGACATAGACATATGTAAACAACCACAGAGATAAGCTTTATTTTTTATTTTTTTAAAGATTTATTTATTTATTCATTCAGAGAGAACGAGGCAGAGACACAGGCAGAGGGAGAAGCAGGCTCCATGCAGGAAGCCCGATGCGGGACTCAATCCCGGGTCTCCAGGATCACACCCCAGGCTGTAGGCGGCGCTAAACCGCTGCAACACCAGGGCTGCCCTAGTTTAAAACAAAACAAAAAAACCTTAGCCATGTCTCAAGCACAAAACTCCTAAGAATGAATAGCTGGATCCAAATTGTGTTTCTAGAAGATGGATTAAGTTTACCTGCTCAAAAAAAAAAAAAAAAAAAAAAGTTTACCTGCTCAGATGGCCAAAGTTTGTGTTTTTTCATGAAAGATTTTTATCTGCATGCTGTTAAAGATCCTTTTTAATTTTTTAAGATTTTATTTATTTATTTGAGAGAGAACGCAGGAGAGAGCGCCCAAGTGGTTGGGAGGGGTAGAGGGAGAGGGAGAAGCAGGCTCCCCGCTAAGCAGGGACACCAGTGCAGGGCTCCATCCCAGGACCCCAGGACCATGATCTGGGCTGAAGGCAGCCGCTTAACTGCTTAATTGCTCAACAGACTGAGCCACCCACGCACTCCAAGGATCCTTTTTAGAGCTGTTTTTGAAATCATTTTGTCTTTTAGAAGCTCCTGCATACCACAGAATGCACTCCATGGTCTCTGAGAGGGTTGGGATCCTCTCTTTACGGTGGCCCTTCAGGTGGATTTATCTAAGTCAAAGTTTCCCCAGAATGGACCATCACAATTCCAAATTATCCAGAAGTTTGCCTATTTTTCCACAAAGGCCACGAGCCTGGTCCAAGGACTAGGGTGAACCTATCCTGCCTTTAGATTCCCTAAAGTGTCTTACCTACAAGGGACCCTGTTTTGAACAGCTGTTCTGAAACAAGGGAATAATGTGTTTTACCCCCGCTCTCGGACAGGATGGGTCACTTACCAAGAAGCTGCAGCAAACAGAAAGAGGACAAATAAAAACCAAACCTCATTTTCTAAAGAGTTAATTCCAATTCTTCTCTAATTCTTAAAATCCTCACCAGGCAAGGCAGTGCCTCCACAGAAACAAAAAATGAATATTGAATAAAGTCAGAGGGCTTAACCAAGGGAGGGAACTCCATTGGAGAGGAGATTTACCCAACCAAAAGAAAAAAGCCATCTCAGGGAAGTGGAGAACACAAAGGGCTTAGGTGGGTACTGCCATTTGTTCTGAGGGTTGTTAGTTCCTCAGGTATTCATCTCCTTCAGATCCCACTTCTGATCACTAAGTAATTTTGACTTTATTTTTTTTTAAGATTTTATTTATTTATTCATAAGAGACACACAGAGAGAGAGAGAGAGAGAGAGAGAGAGACGCAGGCAGAGGGAGAAGCAGGCTCCATGCAGGGAGCCCGACGTGGGACTCGATCCCAGGACATCGGGATTTTCCTTCCTCCTGCTAGAGCAATAAAGTAAACTTTTTCTGGCATAGAAATGAAGTAAGCTGTGATGAAAAGTTCACATGTGGGAGAGCTCCCTGCTACAGGGCTTCCCAACTCCATTCTAAGTAAGATTTCCCTTTATTAATTTTCACTAATCCAACAGGAACATAAGACATTCTTAAGCTCACACAGAACATTCTTCATGATAGATCATATGTTAGGCTACAAAACAAGTAAAAAAGTTTAAGATTGAAATCATAACAACCACAATGGTATAAAACTAGAAATCAATTTTAAGAATAACTGGAAAATAACCAAATACATGGAAATTAAACAACATGCTCTTAACCAACAAATGGGTCAAATAAGAAAGAAAGAAAAAACATCTTGAGACAAATGAAAAGGGAAACATAACATACCAACACTTATGGCATGTGGCAAGTGCTGTTCTAAGAGAGAAATTTAGAGCAGTAAATGTCTATGTTAAGAAACAAAAAGCTCAAACACAAAACCTAACTTTACATCTCAAGGAACTACAAAAAGAAAAACTAGGCCCAAAACTAGCAGAAGGAAGGAAATACAAAGATCAGAGCAGAAATAAATAAACTAGAGACTAAAAAGACAACAGAAAAGACCAGTGGAACTAATAGCTGGGTTTTTTGAAAAGATAAAACCTTAGCTAGATTTAGCAAACCTTAAACCCTTAGCAAAAGAAAAAAAAAAGGACTCCAATAAAAGTATAAATGAAAGAAGAGACTTTACAACTGATACCACACAAATATGCAGAGTCCTAAGAGACTATTAGGAGGAATTATACCCCAACAAACTGACAACTTAGCAGAAACGGATAAATTCCTCCAAATCTACAACCTACCAAAACTGAACCATGAATAGAAAAATCTGAAGAGATTAGGGTGCCTGGGTGGCTCAGTCAGTTAAGCATCTGCCTCCGGCTCAGGTCATGATTCTGGGGTCCTGGAATCATGTATGGCTCACTGCTCAGCAGGAAGTCGGCTTCTCCTTCTGCCCTTCCCCCTGCTCAAGTCTCTTTCAGATGAATAAATAAAATCTTTTTAAAAAATCCAAAGAGACCAATTACTAGTAAGGAGATCAAAGCAGTCATCAAAGCTCTTCCCACAAGAAAAGTCCAGGACCAGATGGCTTCACTGGTGAATTCTAATAAACATTTTCTAAAGAGTTAATTCCAATTCTTCTCTAATTCTTAAAAAAAACAAAAACAAAAACAAAAAACAAAAAAAACCAAAAAACCGAACACTTCCGAACTCATTTTACAAGGCCAGCATTAGCCTGATATCGAAATTAGATAAGAACTTTATAAAAAAATAAAATTACAGGTCAACATCCCTGACAAACATAGATGAAAAAAATCCTCAACCAAATATTAGCAAATTGAATTCAAGAGTACATTAGAAGGATTACACAACACCATGATTGAGTAGAATTTATTCTAACGGTTCAAGGATGATTCAACATCTGCACATCAATCAATGTTCCGAAACAGGAACAACAACACATGAACTACAACAAAATAAAGGATAAAAATCATATAAGCATTCCCTTAGATGCACAAAAAGCATTTCACAAATTCAACATCCTTTCATGATAATAACTCTCAAAAAATTGAATATACAAGAAACATGCTTCAACACCATAAAGGTCATATACAACAAGCCCACAGCTGGTATACTCAACTGTGGAAAGCTTAAGTTTTTCACTTAAGACCAGGAACAAGACAAAGATGCCCACTCTTGCCACTTTTATTCAACACAGTCCTTGAATACCAAGCCAGAGCAATTAAGTAAGGAAGAAAAAAGCCATCCAAATCAAAAAGTAGTAGTAAAATGGTCTCTATCTGCAGATGACATGATGTTATATATAGAAAATCCTAAAGATTCTACTAAAAGAAATTCTAAAACCATGAATTTGGTAAAGCTGCAAGATGGAAAATTAATACACAGAAATCAGTTACATTTCTATATACTAACAATGAAGCATCAGAAGAGAAATTAAGAAAACAAGACTTCGTACAATAGCATCAAAAAATATTTAGGACTTGGGCAGCCCCAGTGGCTCAGCGGTTTAGTGTTGCCTTCGGCCCAGGGCCTGATCCTGGAGACCTGGGATCAAGTCCCACATCGGGCTCCCTGCATTGAGCCTGCGTCTCCCTCTGCCTGTATCTCTGCCTCTCTCTCTCTCTCTCTGTGTCTCTCATGAATAAATAAATAAAATCTTTAAAAATATATATTTAGGACTAAATTTAACCAAAGAAATGAAAGATCTGAAAACCATAAGACATTAGAGAAACTGAAGATACAAATAAATAGAAAGATATTCCATGTTCATGGACAGGAAGGATATTGTTAAAATGTTATACTCCCCACAGTGATAAATATATTCAATGCAATCCTTATCAAAATTCCCAAGGCATTCTTTCACAGAAATAGAACAATCATAAAATTTGTATGAAATCACAAAATAAAATAAAACCTCAAATAGCTAACGCAAACTTAAGAACAGCTGGAAGCATCACACATTCATATTTCAAACTATAGTACAAAGCTGTAATAATCAAAATAGTATGGTAGTGGTATTAAAAACAGACATCTAGATCAATGGAACACAATGGAGAGCCCAGAAATAAACTCATGCATATATGATCAATTAATTTACAACAAATGAGCAAGAATATACAAGGATATGTAGAAGGAAAGGGGAAGAAACTATAATAAGTGGTATTGGGAAAATTGGATAGGCACATGCAAAACAATGAAACTGGACGCCTATCTTACACCATACACAAAAAGCAACTCGAAATGGATCAGACTTGAATGTAAGACCTCAAACTGTAAAATCCCTGGAAGAAAATATAAGAGGTAAGCTTTTTTTTTTTTTTTTTTTTTTTTGAGGTAAGCTCTTTGACATCAGTCTTGGCAATGATTTTTTGGATTTGACACAAAAACAAAAGCAAAGATAAACAAGTGACACTACATCAAATTAAAAACCTTCTGCACAGCAAAGGGCACTATCAACAAAGTGAAAAACAACCTGTCCAAGTGGAAGAAAGTATTTGCAAACCATGTATTGGATAATGGGTTAATATTCAAAATACATAAAGAATTCCTATGACAGAATAGCAAAAAAACCAATCAAATTTAAAAATGGGCAGGGATGCCTCGGTGCCTCAGCGGTTGAGCGTCTGCCTTCAGCTCAGGGCCTGATACCCCCATCGGGCTCCCCACATGGAGCCTGCTTCTCCCTCTGCCTGTGTCTCTGCCTCTCTAGGTCTTTCATGAATAAATAAAATCTCTAAAAAAAAATTAAAAATGGGCAGAATTGAACACTTTTAAAAGATTTATTTAAATAATCTCTACACCCAGTCTGGGGCTTGAATTTACAACCCTGAGATCAAAGTCATGTGCCAGGCACCCCTGAACAGACATTTTTCCAAAGACAACATAGCATGTACACGAAAAAGTGCTCATTACTCATCAGTGGAATGCAAATCAAAACCACAGTGAGACATCATGTCACACCAGTTAGGGTGGTAACCATCAAAAAGACAAGAGATAGGGATCCCTAGGTGGCGCAGCGGTTTGGCGCCTGCCTTTGGCCCAGGGCAGGATCCTGGAGACCTGGGATCGAATCCCACGTCGGGCTCCCGGTGCATGGAGCCTGCTTCTCCCTCTGCCTGTCTCTGCCTCTCTCTCTCCCTGTGTGGCTATCATAAATAAATAAAAATTGAAAAAAAAAACAAAACAAAACAAGAGATAGGGATGCCTGGGTGGCTCAGCAGTTGAGCGTCTGCCTTCGGCTCAGGGCATGATCCCGGAGTCGCGGGATCAAGTCCCACATCGGGCTCCCTGCATGGAGCCTGCTTCTCCCTCTGTGTCTCTGCTTCTCTTTCTCTGCCATGAATAAATAAATAAAATTAAGAAAAAAAAAAACAGAAAGACAAGAGATAAGTGTTGGTGAGGATGTGGAGAAAAGGGAACCCTTATGCACTGTTGGTGGGGATATAAATTGGTGTAGCCACTGTGGTTAATGGTATAGAGGTTTCTCAAAAGTAGAAACTAGAAGTACCCTATGATCCATCAACCTCACTTCTGGGTACTTATCCAAAGGAAATGAGAACAGGTTCTTTAAGAGATATGTGGACTGCCATGTTCACTGCACTAGTGTGAACAATAGTCAAGATATGGAAACTTAAGTGACCATCAAGGGATGGATGAGCAATGATGATATGGATATATATATAATGTATATGGATATACATATGTGTGTATATATACACAATGAAATGTTATTCAGCCATGAGAAAGGATATCCTGCTCCTTGCAACAACACAAATGGACTTTGAGGGCATTCTGCTAAGTGATATAAGGCACAGAAATACAAATACTGTATGTTCTCACATAGGGAATTTCAAAAAGGTGAACTCATAGAAACAGACTAAACTGGTGGTTACAAGGAGCTAGGGAGTGGGGAAGAGATGTTGGTCAAAGATCACACACTTCTAGTTACAAGATGAGTAAATTCAGAAAATCTGATGTACAGCAGTGATTACAGTTAATAATATTGTATCATATACTTGAAAGTTGCTATGTTTTAACTGTAAGTGGTGATTATGTGACATGATGCAGGTGTCTGCTATGGTGGTCATCATTTTGCAACATGTAAGTGCACCACATCAATGCTTTTTTTTTTTTTTTAAGATTTTATTTATTTTTCATGAGAGACACAGAGAGGGGCAGAGACACAGGCAGAGGGAGGAGCAGGCTCCCTGTAGGGAGCCCGATGCTGGACTCTATTCCGGGATCATGACCTGAGCCAAAGGCAGATGCTCAACCGGTGAGCCATGCAGGTGCCCCTTCATCAACACGTTCTATACCTTAAGTTCATGCAGTGTTACAGGTCAATTTTATCTGAAAGCTGGAAGAAAAAAAAAAGACATTATGAGGTGGTGCTGGAACAGATGATGCCAAGTTCCTAGTGGCAATAGGACTCAATGTCTGATATGCTAAGTGTGATAATGATGAGGCTTAGACAACTTATTTCTTCAATTACTTCCAAAGATATACTGCTATGAAAAATTCCTTAGAAGCCCAAGTAGTAATAGACACCAAAAAATCACCTTCCCACTTTGTGAGAACTCAGTGACCTTTACTAAGCATCACTGGCAAAACCAATACAACCCTATCTATATTTGTACAGGGCAATGATCTCTGGGACCTCACTGAAAAGATGAACTAGACAACCCCATCCCATGGTAGGAGCTGGGGGACCATCGGTTAGCACTTGTCTCATTCCCAAGGAACCCCTCCAGTCCAGGCAAACTGGGTGGGTGGTCACCCTCAGGGTCGTTCTGTGTGGCACTTTTTGGTGACTATACTGGCAGTGTCATAAAAGCTTTTCCAAGATGCTCCCACACACAAGATGCTGCCTTGTGAGGTACAGGTGTGCAAAGATGAAGACAGTTCTGCGGGTGCTGTGTGAGAGTGCAGTTATCTTATTTTTTTCAATATGTAGTTTCTAAAGGTCATTCTGGAAATGGACATCCAATGGGCAACTCACTGAAAGTTGTGGGATGTCCTCCACAGGAGCAGCTCCAGAACAGCTCAGTTTAGAGGCAGCACTGGTCTCCCATCCTGGCTCTGCAACTTGATGGCTAGGAGACCCTGATCAAGTCACTCACCTCTCTGTGCCTCGCATTTCCTCATCTATAAAATGTGGAGAGTCACGGTACACGTGCTTCGTATCGATAAGAATTAAATGAATTAAAACATGAAGATTTAAAATCGTATCTGGTACACATAAAGTGCTCAGTAAATGTTATCTTTTCTTTTTACCACCATCATCTAAGAAGGGGTCGTGTTCACTCTCAAGAAAAAAAGATGTGAAAAGTGAAGACCAGAGGGGATACTGTATTATTTCTAACACCTGCAATGGAAAAACCTGTGTCCTTATTTTCAGGGATAGATCAGATGGAGAGTGTTGGGGAAGATGGTCTCCTATGTGACCGGCAGTGGGGGGCCGGTAGCCAACTGCAGAGGAAAGGAACACAGCTGAAACTTTCAAAATGTAAGCCTGGAACTTGATCAATAAGTTTTTGAGCAAATATAACCTATAACAAAAATGGGGGGGGGGAGCACCTCATTCTAATGTCATGCAGAACCTAAAAAGGAGAAATTCTAAAGAGTTGTTACTTGACTAGATGATTTTTGGTTTATATACTATGGTACCAAACAAAATTAGGAGAAACAAAATTGCATGGGATTACACACATGATGTTTATTGAGAACTTCGTCTTGTTACAGAGAATTCATAGCACTTTAGTTACATGATTTGGGTAAGATGCTGGACAGCAAACACGGTTACCAAAAGTCATCTGGTTCTTCAGGAAAAAATCCCCTGAAACTAAATTAGGGAAAGAAAAAAAAACTGTGATTTATTAAATTCTTGTCAAGTTTATTCAGGGATCTTCATAATGTTCTCATTCTTTCTCTGTGGGGTTTCTGTCCTTGCTTACAATTGGTCTCAGAAGCAATTTCACAAGTTAAAAAATGCAATACATTTTTAAGTAACTAATTTTGATTGTTTCACTAATTTCTTACAGGCTGACTTCAATATCTGAACGAACTTGGCTGACACACCAGCAACATAAAGGTTTGCATAGAACATCACATTGAGGAAACCATACCTTTCATCTTTGTCACTAGATGGCAGTGTGTCCACTTCTGAGCCTTCTCTGACAATTTTCTTTGAACTCTGATACAAAAAGGGGAAAAAAAAAACTTTGAAATTACATATATATCTATTTTATTTAACACTCTGATTTCTGTAAGAACTAATTTGAGATATATATACCCAATTCAAGAGTCTAAAAAAGAGGTCACTTTTAAACATGAAATTCAGCAAGCTGGGCAGCCCAGGTGGCTCAGTGGTTTAGTGCCAACTTCAGCCAGGGGTGTGATCCCGGTGACCTGGGATCAAGTCCTGAGTCGGGCTCCCTGCATGGAGCCTGCTTCTCCCTCTGCCTGTCTCTACCTCTCTCTCTTTCTCTGTCTCTCATGAATAAATAAAATCTTTAAAAAATTCAGCAAGCACATCAAAATAAACTATCTGGTATACATTCTCAACATCCACAGTTGTGACTTAAGTAAAATATTGAGGTCTCAGACAGTACTAATGCATTCATTATTCGTGGACAGACTTTTCATTATATTTCTTTTTCTTTCTTTCTTTCTTTTTTTTTTTTTTTACTATTTTATTTATTTATTTGACAGAGAGAAAGAGTACAAGCAGAGTGGTAGGCAGAGGGAGAGGGAGAGGCAAGCTCCCCACCGAGCAAGGAGCCTGATGATGGGCTCAATCCCAGGACTCCAGGATCATGACCTGAACTGAAGGCAGATGCCTAACCAACTGAGCCACCCAGGCACCCCTTCTTTCTTGTTTTTAGAATAATGAGACATTCCAATTTTTATAAAATTTGACAAATCAAAACCTCCTCAATCTTTACTTAAGCAAAAAGTGATGAAATTTTGTTGTCACGACTGTAATGTTATCAAAAAGACCCAAGGCTCTATTTGGACTGTGGATTTTTTTTTTAAATTTTTAAAAAGATTTTATTTATTTATTCATGAGAATACACAGAGAGGGGAGAGAGAGAGGCAGAGACACAGGCAGAGGGAGAAGCAGGCTTCATACAGGGAGCCTGACCTGAGACTCGATCCAGGGTCTCCAGGATCACACCCTGGGCTGCAGGCGGCACTAAACTGCTGAGCCACCAGGGCTGCCCTGGACTGTGGATTTTCTATGCTTTCTACCATTTTGTCTCCAATGGCGAAGGCAGATTTGGGTTCTATAGTTTTCAAACAAACCAAAACATCCCTTGGCACCCCCCTCCACAGAAGGCTGGTCCACAGTGTCAGCACCTTATCTGCCATCTCCTGGTCTTGATTCTGCTGAATAATTTTCATGTATTTCTCTAAAAGATTTTCATCACCAACAGCTTTCTCCTTCATTTCTTCAACACTCAATTCTAACTCTTTTTCCATTTCAATCTTCAATGATTCTTCAATCATCCTCTGTGGAATAGACACCAACAAAGGAAATATACAAATACATTAAAACTTTTAAGTGTTTAAAAAGGCATGGTAATAGAGTCCTGATCCTTTAAGTACATCCCGCATACCAAAGAACTATTGAAGTCACTGCTACCAAAGGGGGGCAAACAGGTCCTCTCTATTTTTTTTTAAAGATTTTATTTATTTATTCACGAGAGACACAGAGACAGAGAGAGAGAGAGAGAGAGAGACATAGGCAGAGGGAGAAGCAGGCTCCATGCAGGGAGCTGGATGCAGGACTCGATCCTGGGACTCTGGGATCATGACCTGAGCCAAAGGCAGATGTTCAACCACTGAGCCACCCAGGCACCCAAAACAGGTCATCTCAATGAAGGAAGGGATCAATTTGCCTAAAGTGTCCTGTGCTTTACACCAAATTAACCAGGAGTCCAAGGAACATCCGTATGGAAGATGAATTTCAGTAAGACTTGGGTGTAAGAAGAGGCCAGAGTAATACACATACCTGGCACCAGAATCAGAACACGGAAGGCCAGAAGAGAACCAGAGGAAGGAGGAGGGCAGGGGAGCCCCTGGAGGCCACTGTTGACCAGCAGTCACTTCCCTGGGTTATTCTAGTCCCAGGCTAGCTGACCTTAGAAGTCTTTCTTTTCTTTTTTCTTTCTTTTCTTTCTTTTCTTTTCTCTTCCTTTCTTTCTTTTCTCTTCCTTTCTTCTTCCTTCCTTCCTTCCTTCCTTCCTTCCTTCCTTCCTTCCTCCTTCCTCCCTCCCTCCCTCCCTCCCTCCCTTCCTTCCTTTCTTTCTTCTTAGAAGTCTTTAAACCCCATTTAAAAAGAGAATACCTAAAGCAAAGCCAAGCCTACCTCCTTTATGGCTTATTTCCAGGACCAGATGAAAATGCTGCAAATGAGCTTGCAAAAGCTCCCCTTTGTTGCTGAACTTCTAAGGTCTATGTTATTTATACACAACCTTTCTCAGTGCTCTTAATAAGCAAAGGAGAAGATGGGGATGCTTACATTAGGCTTTTAATAATACTAAATTTAATACTACTAAATACTTATACTACTAAAATTTGTATGGAACCGCAAAAGACCGCAAAAGACCCCCACATAGCCAAAGCAAACTTAAAAAAGAAGAACAAAGCCAGAGGTATCCCAAGCCACTTCAAGATATACTACAAAGCTGTAGTTATCAAAACAGTATGGCACGGGCACAAAAAATAGACACATAGACCAATGGAACAGAATGGAGTCCAAAAATAAACCCATGCTTATATGGTCAACTGATCTACAACAAAGGAGGCAAGAATATACAGCAGGGAAAAGAAAGTTTCTTCAATAAATGGTGCTGGGACAACTGGACACAGTAACATGCAAAATGATGAAACTGACCACTTTCTTAAAAATAAGCTCAAAATGGATTAAAGACCTAAATGTGCAACCTGAAACATAGAAATCTTAGAAGAGAGCACAGGCAGTAACTTCTCTGACATTGGCCGTAGCAACATTTTTCTAGATATGTCTCCTGAGGAAAGGAAACAAAAGCAAAAACAAAACAAAACAAAACAAAAAACCCAAAACTACTGGGACTACATCAAGATAAAAAGCTTCAGCACAGTGAAGGAAACCATCAGCAAAAAAAAAAAGGGATGCCTGGGTGGCTCAGTGGTTTGGTGCCTGCCTTCAGCCCAGGGCATGATCCTGGAGTCCGAGAATCGAGTCCCGAGTTGGGCTCCCTGATGGAGCCGACTTCTCCCTCTGCCTGTGTGTCTCTGCCTCTCTCTCTCTCTGTGTGTGTGTGTCTCTCATGAATAAATAAATAAAATCTTAAAAAAAAAACCCCAATGTATTGAATGGAAGAAAATATTTGCAAATGATATATCCAATGAGGGTTAATATCCAAAAATATAAAAAACTTACACAACATGAAAAAAAAACCCAACAATCCAATTAAAAATGGGCAGAGGACCTGAACAGACATTTCTCCACAGACAACATATAGATAGCCAACTACCAAAGGAAGAGATGCTCATCACTCATCATCAGGGAAATGCAAATCAAAACTACAATGAGGTATCACCTGACACTTGTCAGAATGGCTAAAATCAGAAAGACAATAAACAAGTGTTGGCGAGGATGTGGAGAAAAAGGAACCATTGTGCACTGTTGGTGGGAATGCAAACTACTAGGGTGCAGCTACTGTGGAAATCAAGATGGAGGTTCCTCAAAAAATTAAAAATAGAATTACCATCTGATCCAGTGATTTCACTACTGAGTATTTACTTAAAGGGAAAAAAAAACCCCACTAAATTGAAAAGATATGTGCACCCCTAGGTTTACTGCAGCATTATTTACAATAGCCAAGATATGGAACCAACTCCAGTATCCATAGACAGATGAATGGATAAAGAAGGCATGATATATATATATACATAATGTAATATTACTCAGCCATAAAAAGGATGAGATCTTGCCAATTGTGACAACATGGATGGACCTAGAGGATATTATTCTAAGTTAAATAAGTCAGAAAAAGACAAATACCATATGATTTCACTTACATGTGGAATCTAGAAAACAAATGAACAAAGAAACAACAACCCCAAAACACCCAGACTCAAATACAGAGAACTGGTGGTTGCTAGGGAGAAGATGGGTAGGGGGATGGGTGAAAGAGACAAAGGGGATTAAGAGGTATACACTTCCAGTCATAAAATAAGGAAGTTACAGAGATCTGAAGTACCGCATAGGGAATATAGTCAATGTTGAATGGTAAGAAAACCAAAACCAAACCATCAACAAAGTTACCTTCCACTCCTATGACTTCAGGCCACACTAAGGACTCATGTCCCTGAGAGGAAGGTACTTACTGAAAGTAAACCATGGGAAAAGCAGCGTGGAGAGTTTGCATGTATTTAGCATTACCCGCTCTTGATCCAGTTTTTCTAGTTCTTTTCGTTCCCTTTCCAAAGCCTCTTGCCACTCATTCTGCCTTCTTTCTTCTCTCTCCTTGCGTTCTCTCATGTGCCCTTCCCATATTTTTTCTTCTTCCTTCGGTTCTCCCATTTGTTTCTGATCTTTGCCTAATGGGAAAGAGAGAGAACACGTAGTTTTTCCAGCATCGGATTTTTCAAACGAATGCATGACTACTTTCCAGGGGCCTTTGCCAAGACTCAGGAAGATTGTTTGGTTCTTAGAGGACTCCTGAGTTGCTCCATCTTGGAGCCCCCAAACCCACTCCTAGCACTGCACCCTGCCTTTTGCTTTGGTGAGATGAGGACAAGTCACTCATAATACGATGACATTAACTCTTTTTTTTAAGATTTTTTATTTATTTATTCATGAGAGACATAAAGAGAGAGAGAGGCAGAGACATAGGCAGAGGGGGAAGCAGGCTCCATGCAGGGAGCCCGATGTGGGACTTGATCCCGAAACCCAGGGATCAGACCCTGAGCTGAAGGCAAACACTCAACTGCTGAGCCACTCAGGCCTCCCAGACAACTCCCCCACACACCCCAGTCTCAGCTTCTCACCCTCTGGGTCTGCCTCTGCCCCTCCCCCTTAGCTTTAGGACTCAGACTTAACCCTTATTCCCTCTTCACTTGCACAGCACTTTCCCGACTCTTCCCCTTGCTCCCGTACAGGGGTCCCAGTCTCTCCTGACCCAGACAGGACGCAGTACCCCCCCCTCCCCACTCTAGCCAGCGTGCTGCTTGCACCCACTTCCTCCAGGCTGATCCTCAACACTTCCCACACCTCCTTCTCTAGTCCTGACCTCTCCGTTTCCTTACACCCTGCTTTCTAACAGGTTTCCTGCCATCTTCCTGCCATCAACACACAGAGACACCCTCCCCCCTCACAGCCCTGGCTTTATACTGAACTCCTCATTCCTGTCCCTTTAATCATGCTTTTTCCATACTATGTCCACTCGGCCACCAGGGCTTACAGGTTCTTCGTCCTCCACCTGCTGCAGTGAGGGTTCCTATCACCATTTACCTGGGCAGCTGAAATCACCTAGTCAAAGCTTTCCATGACACTGGCTTCTCTGCCTTCAAGCAACCCACCTTCACCTTTGTGAGCACCAGTCACTTCCTGGATCTGCTCTGCATATTCTGCTCTGGGGGAGTCCAAATCCACAGTGGTTTAGGCTGACAATTTGTCTTTTTCTCTCCAGACTGCCTTCTTCTATCATCATAGCTTCCCATTTGAAATATTCCACCTGTAGAGCAGCGCGCTCAGTTACCTGAGTACAGCTGCATCAGCCTTGCGCCATGCCTTTTTCACCATCTCCTTAACCCGATGTGCCCCCTTCTTCTCCCAAAACCTTACCTACGGTGCAAGCCCTCACCTAAATGCCACCTTCTCTGCAAGGTCCTCCTTGTTCCTTAAAGTGACAACTGGCCACTCCAGCACCATATTCACACAGTACTTTGTACCTGCCTTCTCAAAACCCATATGCATCTGTCTCCCTGCTTCTATCCCTTCTGCTCAAGGACCAGGTTTTAATTGTTTGTTCTCTGAGCTTGCACCACAGGTCTCCAGGCCTCTCACACTGAATCCAATCTCAGTCCCAGAGAGGACTGTGCTGACTTTTTCTTTCCCAGCCCTGGCCTATAACCTCAACTTTCCCCAGCAATGCTAATGAACAACAAGTTCACAGGTTCACCAAGGGACTTCAAAACTCATTGCAGTGCCCTGTTCTAAGTCACTAGCAAAAAGTTCGTTTTACTAATAAAAGAGGAACAACATAGTCTTAATTCTGGTCATGAAATTCAAATCCCAAAGGAGGCTGACCATTTCTATAGGCAGCGACACAGCCTCTTCCCGGCCAGGGGAAGGAGGGTTACTCCTGGATGTATCACACACTCACACAGAACAGCAATCTCGGCGTAGGAATGTTGTTTGGAAGCTACTTTACACAGATGAAGAGAAAAAGGCTGCTTCTTCCCTGAGAAGTGTACTTTGTAGCTGCCTAGTGGCGTACTGAAACTGAAACCACCCTGGACATAAGAGCAAAGAAAAGAAGTATTTCCACTGGCACAAAGACAGCAAGTCCGAAGCTTTCTCATTTCCTTTGCATCCAGATGAAGAGGTTAAACAGCAGATGTAAGAGACTTCCCCCGATAATCAAAATGTAATCATACTATTTAACAGTAATTTAAAAGGCCATTTATTATAATCTATGTTACATGTCAGAAACAGAACAGCTGTCTGCTCAGTTGGTTTCCCTTATTCTGTTATTTTTCTTCCCTACTCACTCTTGTCTGCCAAATGGCTGTCCATCAGATCCTCTCTTGGTTGTCACTGTCCCTATCAGTATCTCTCCACTGGAGGTCCTCGATGATGGCTTGCCTACTGCCCGACTCTCCTACTAGAAGCTCCATGAAGCAGGGACCTGGGTTGGTACACTGCTGTATGCCCAGCCCCAAGCAAAGTGCCCAGTAAAGAAAAGGCTCTTGATCAAGTCTCAATGAATGAGTGCTTTGCTTTCCAGAATGATTTATTCTGGAATCTGCAAAAATCAATCTTCTCAAAGTCTCTTGCTTCTTTCAGCGACTACTCACATTCCCAACCGTGCCTTAAGCCAAGAAACTGTTTATAAGAAGTTTTGCATAGGTTTTAGGGATGATGTTCTCCCAATGTTTGGAAAGGACTAATAGCTGACTTTACTTGATGCATTTCCTTTCAACTTTAAAGCTTAAACACTTAGGTTCCAAGGAGAAAAGGACCTGGCTGTTGGCTGAGCCCTGGAGCAAAGCTCAAATCTCCCCGCTACACCTTTCTTCCACACTGGGGAGGGAAGTGGGTCATCCGGAGAAGGTTAAGAGGAAAGACGAGGTAGGCCCAAGCAAGGCAAGTCTGATGACCAGTTTTCCTCCAATGTCATCAGCTTTTCTGAAAATTGAAATACAGAAAGGTTTTCCTTGTCCTACTTTTTTAAGGCATGGAGGAAGCAAACAGAAAATGAAATAAGATTGAATATTACTAATTTGTTAATATATTTTGTTAATTAAAACAAAGGAAAACTTACTTGGATAGTGAAAGGATACAGCGGCTGCGGCAGCATCCATGTGAGGCATGTCGCCAGCAGGATGGAGGACATTCACTTCAAACTGCTTTGGCGTGCTCCCTGCACCTACATGAGGTACAAACAAGTATCCCCTGAGTCCTCGGGAATAAGGGCAAGAGAAGGGAGTGCAGTGCAGTGTAGGGCTAACTCATGGTGAAGCACTTCAGTTCTGGCCAAACCAACTGGGCCAGCTCTTTGTCTATAGGACTCTTAAGAAGTCTGCATTGGAGCCGCCTGACAATGGTATTCACACTTCTTTCAAGAATTAGGTTCACTACAAAATCTAATTAGTTACCCAACAGGAAATCAATCGAGTGAAATAATTCACCTGGTTTGCTGATAATCATTTGGATTCTATTTGAAATCAATGATTTAACAAGCTTAAAGTTAGTCATAAGGATTTTGAAAAGTTTACTAAGCCTTATCATTTATTTATTTATTTTTTTTAATTTTTTTTTAAGGTATTTATTTATTTATTTGTGATAGTCACAGAGAGAGAGAGAGGCAGAGACACAGGCAGAGGGAGAAGCAGGCCCCATGCACCGGGAGCCCGACGTGGGATTCGATCCCGGGTCTCCAGGATCGCGCCCTGGGCCAAAGGCAGGCGCCAAACCGCTGCGCCATCCAGGGATCCCAAGCCTTATCATTTAAATGTTCAAACCATTATACTCTCACACTCAGCAATGAAACTCATGAAATGAAATGACAGGTTATATACAAATATAAAGACTTGCAAGCTGGAAAGGACTGCAGAGATGATCCCCTCTAAAACTCTATTTGATACTGAAGCAGTAGGCTCTGAGGCAGTGCCACAGCCAGGACACCCATTTCTAGGCTCTCAAGCCTGGATTATTTTATCTCTATTCTTTAATTTAAAAATGAGTTTTGTAAATCTTAGGTAGTCAATGGAATTAGTATACAAATAAAAATAACAGTATGCTCATGTTCCATAAAAGGGGAAATTTTTTTTTAAATCACTTATTTTAAGTCTGAGGCAATCTCAAACTTGGTAAACTGAGTTAAGGATTCAGTTATAGACTTAGTTCCAACTTTGAAATTGTGAGCTATCCTGAAATGCTTAATAAATGGAACTCAGAACACACCCTTGGAAATCTTTGTGATATAAAAATGAGGCAATCTATCTGTATTTGTGGTTTTATCACAAAATAAAAATGTCCTAATCTGTAACTACTTTGCTTATGACAATGAACGTTTTCACCAAAACTAAGCTTTCTACATTTTGAACTTATAAAAACCAGTACTCATATTTGAACTTACATTCAAAAGATGATTCAAGTTCCTCATTGTCCTTAAAAGGTGGCTTGTCTGGATTTGAAAATTCAGTTTTGTCCTGAAGCTTCAATTGTTTCTGATAAAGACTGGATCGGAAGAATAAAATTCAAGAATGTCAAGTTGCGGGAACGTAAAACCCAAGAGCACAGGGTGATAAAAACCTTTTGGGATGCAAGAAAATGCTTTTGAAAAATAGTTTTTCTTGAGCTCGCAGAATACAGGAGCTACACTGCAGTGGGTACCCCTCTAAGCCATGCACTTAGTTATTCCTCATAACCACGACATGCTGTGAGATAAGTACTACCATCATTACCACATTGTTCCCAGGAGCAGTTTCTTTTCTCCAGAACCAGAAAACATTTTTGAAAAGAACAGATTCTGCACACCCTCAGCATATGCCAGCTGAAGATGTCATACTATAAGCCCCATGTGCACTAAGGGGCCCTAACCTAGCACACGAGTCTTTCTTCTTGGCTCTATTACAACAAAGAGTGATATAAAAAACCATTACATACTTTAGGATCATAATAGGCACATGTGGCAGTTTACAACTCTGTACAGTATAACAGAATCAACATGGGGAAGCTGAGGCTAGAGCCTGGAACTAAGGGGTCAGAGTCTCCTGCCATGAGGATCAGGCATAAATAGGAATCCCACATGTGACTCGAATCCTAGAGTGGGAAACCCACTGGTTAGCTCCTAAACATACCCACTCCCTCTCTGCTTTAGCAATCATATCCTAGGATCCACTACCAATTTTGAATTTATTTCAATGATAAACAAATTGGGACCTTTGAGGATCAGCAATAAGTCAAGGATGTCCACTCTTGCCACTTTCATTCACTGGAAGTCCTAGCCACAGCAATCAGGTAAGAAAAACAAGGCATCCATACTGGAATGGAAGTAAACTGTCACTATCTGCGGATGACATGATCCTATACAAAAAAGTCCTCAAGACTCCACCAAAAAACAATTAGAACAAATGGATTTAGTGAAGTTGCAGGATAGAAAATTCAGACCCAGAAATTGGCTACATTTCTACATAGCGAAGCAGCAGAAAAAGAAATTAAGAAAACAATTCCATTTACAAATGCATCAAAAACAATACCTAGAAATACATTTAACTAAGGAGCTAAAAGACCTGTACTCTGAAAACTATAAAACACTGATGAAAAAAATTGAAGATGACACAGATGGAAAGATATTCCATGTTCATGGATTGGAAGAAGTAATACTATTAAAATGTCCCTGCTACCCAAAGCAATTGACAGATTCAATGCAATCCTGATCAAAATACCAACAGCATTTTTCAGAGAACTAGAACAAATGTATATGGAACCACAAAAGACCCCTGAGCAGCCAAAGCAATCTTGAGGAAGAACAAAGCTGGAGGGATCACAATTCCAGATTTCAAGATATACTACAAAGCTGTAGCTATCAACACAGTATGGTACTGGCACAGAAATAGACACATAGGTCAATGGAATAGAACAGAGAGCCCAGAAGTAAACCCATGATTATATGGTCAATTGATCTATGACAGAGGAGGCAAGAATATAAAATGGGGAAAAGACAGTCTCTTTAACAAATGGTCTTGGGAAAACTGGACAGCTACAAGCAAACTAGACCACTTTCAACCATACACAAAAATAAACTCAAAAGGGGTTAAAAAACCTACATGTGAGACCTGAACCCAAGAAATCCTAAAGGAGAGCACAGGTGGTAATGTCTCTGACATTGGCCCTAGCAACATTTTCCTAGATATGTCTCCTGAGGCAAGAGAAATAAAATAAAATTAAACTATCAGGACTACAGGAAAAAAAAGAAGAAAATAAGCTTTTGCACAGCAAAAAGAAACCATCATAAAATGAAAAGGCAACCTACTGAATGGGAGAAGATATTTCTAAATGATATATCCCATAAAAGGTTAGTATCTAAAATATGTAAAGAACTTCTACAACTCAATACTAATAATACAAATAATCTGATTAAAATGGCCAGAGAACCTGAATAGACATTCTTCCAAAGAAGACCTACAGATGGCCAATAGACACATGAAAAGAAGATCAACATCACTCATCAGAGCAATGTAAATTAAAGCCACAATGAGATACCACCTGACACTTGTTACTTCTTGTCTTTTGGTTATAGCCATTCTGACAAGTATTGGTGAGGATGTGGAGAAGGAACCTTTGTGCAGTGTTGGTGGGAATGCAAACTGGTGCAGCCACTGTGGAGGACAGTATGGAGGTTCCTCAAAAAATTAAAAATAGAACTACTCTATGATCCAGTAATTTCACTACTGGGTATTTATGCCAAGAAAACGCAAACATCAATTTGAAATGATACATGCACCCTTATGTTTACAGCAGCATTATTTAAAATAGCCAAGATATAGAAGCAACGCAAGTGTCTATTAATAGACGAATAAAGAAAATGTGATATATACACACATAAAGGGATACTACTCAGCCATAAAAAAGGATGAGATTGTTGCCATATGCAACAACATGGATGGACCTAGAGTGTGTCAAGCTAAGTGGAATAAATCAAACCAAGAAAGACAAATACCATGTAATTTCACTTACATGTGGAATCTAAAAAACAAATGAATAAACAGAGGCGCCTGGATGGCTCAGTCAGTTAAGTGTCTCTGACTCTTATTTCAGCTCAAGTCATGATCTCACAGTTGTGAGACTGAGCCCTGCTGTTGGGCTCCACACTTACCGCAGAATCTGAGATTTTCTCTCTCTCCCTCTGCCCCCCACCCCCAACTCATGCATGTGCAGTCTCTAAAATAAATAGAATCTTAAGAAAAAAAGCAACAAATGAATAAACAAAAAGCAGAATTAGACCTATAGATAGAAAGAACAAAGTGATGGTTGCCAGAGAGAAGGGGGGGATGAGCAAAATGGGTGAAGGGGCGGGGGAGTACAGATTTCCACTTTTGAAATGAATAAACCATGAGAATAAAAGGTATAGCATAGGGAATACGGTCAATGGCAGTATAACAGCATTGTATAGTGACAGATGGGAGCTACAACTGTGGTGAGCACAATATAATGTATAGAGTCAAATCACCACGTTGTACACCTGAAACTAATCTAATGTTGTGTATCAATTATATTCAAGTACAAAAAAAAATTATATTCAAGTACAAAAAAGACTGAAACCTTATCTGTTTATATTTAAGTACCAAAACAATTTTAAATGAGTTTTTAACAATACGTGAAATTGTTTCAAGTTTCAACTGAGTTTGTTTTTGCAGATTTTTTACCATTGTTTTATCTTCATAAACCAAGTCTATTCTCAGAAATATGAAGATGTTTACTGATACTATAGTGTATATTCTACACACCAAGTTTAGCAAACAAGTAGAAAATTACTTATTTGCTAAAAAGTATGTTTCCTCCCAGCCACCCCAGGTAGTTTAGAGGATTTTCAAAGATCATACATCTTACAATCTGATTACAAATTCTATGCTGCCACATGGCTTTTAGTATCACCAGAAAACCCAAATCCAGGCTGAGACCCCGTGCAGTTCAGCAGAGGCCGAGCTGAAGGTGATTACCTGGCCTGCTCTGGAGAGCTGGGCAGCGGATGGAGGGAAAGGCTGTGCCTGGACTCCGTGGGTGAAGGCCGGGGTGTTCCGTCGGGACCAGGACTGGGGCCAGCAGCATGGGATTGGGCTAGACCTAAGGGGCAGAAGGCTTGACTATTAAAAATGGCAAGGAGAAGACAGCAACATGGTTTCTGAACAGTTCTATTACTTTGACAATGAATTCTATTATCCTTGTCAACAGTTGAATACAATGCATAAATGATCTACAAAACTAACCATTCCCATACCTAAAAGAAACTACAATAGTAACAATAAAACATATGTCACTAACCAGCAGTAAAAGGAAAGCCACTATCACTCTGGACATGTCTGCGTGCCAAGGAAATGGTTAGAATGGGACACTACCCCCCCACCTTCCACAGCACCCTGCAAGGTGGGGGCAATGCCACTGTAAAGCAGGAAAGGCAGGTTCAGAGGGAGGACACAGCGCTGAAACTCAGGCCTTCCTAGGCTCAGCCCCTGCTCCTTCCTGCCGTCCCGGGCTGCACACTTACTCGGTTAAGGGGCCCCCAAGGACCAGACACCTCCAAATCCAGAGCATCCCACAACCTTCTTCACAACAGCTCACCTTCCAGATACATTTCATCATCGAGGCTCCTTTTTGCTTTGGGAAGGGGAGTAGAGGAGAGGCGTCTGGAGGAAATGCTCCGGCGTGGCCGGGAGGCCATGTTGCCTGTCTGAGCTTCTGAGGCACTGCTCTTGTCCTCATCAGGTGTGCCCACCGCACACTGCTCGGAGACAACCTTGTCCTCTGCAGAAGGAGGTCTTTGGGGGGCACCTGAAGTGATGTTTTTGAGCGTTCCTACCAAGTGCAGGGATGGCGGGCTCTTGGATGTTAAAGGGCTTTTAGCAGGGTGTTGACTAACTCTTCGATGGTAATTTTGGAAAGCTTTCTCCAAACGTTCGGCCTCTTGTTCTAGCTCTTTCACCCTCATCTTGGTATTGACTACAAACTCAAGGTCAGAATCAGGGGAACTACTCTCCGTGCTTGCATTTGGAAGACTTGTGATCCTTGGTATAATTGCCATCAGCCTTTCCTGTTTGAGGGGATTTTTCAAGAAATCCCCGTTTAGATCACCATTCCAAGGCACCACCGTCTTGCCACTTAGTAGTCTGCTGACAGAACGATCGATGAGAGACTGCTTTGGGTTGCGGTACACTTCATTCTCTAGGGCTGTGGGTTACAATAGGATCATGTGAGAAATGAAGAGAAAAGGTGGAGAACAGAGTTAAAGTCGATGGAGAACATTATTTCTCAAAAATGAAAGGAAGTATTCAGGACAAACTTGCACATTAGTTTCTGAAGCGGCAGTAATGATAGTGATTATTAACATTTATCAAGAAGTTATATATACCAGCTATGGCTTCATATGTCTTCTTTTATAACACAATTTTATTTCACAATCCATTATGCATAATAGTGAAATCTAAAAAGCTCTGAGAACTGAAAATATATTCCTAATTTATTTGGTGCAAAGCCCAAACAATGATTTGGTTGAAGAGCTTGACCTGAACCAATATAAACCCATTTACAATCTTTATTTATTCCACCTAGCACGAATACTAATGCATTTGATTACAAAATAATGAATGTGTTTCACCGCAGGATGGTGCCCCAGAATCTCCAGGGCTGTGGCAAAACTCACAGGCCATGGCGGCATCTGCCCTGAGTTCTAGATAAGGGAATGAGGATGCGCCATCACAATAACGCTGTGGACTAAGAATACTCACTGTACCCATTGTACAGAGCGGGTACTGAGGCTCGACCGAGGCAAGCTCGCACAGTGAGCAAGGTGTAGAGCTGCTGGCATTTCCTGATGCAAAGCCAGTACCTGTGCCCACTGCCTCTCCTACAATGCCTCCCTGATGCAGCTGGAGAGCAGAGGCTTGCGATGTGCAGTGCACATGTTCCAAAGGTTCTACCTTATTCAACTATTCTTCATGGTATGAGGTGCAGAACAGCGGAACACATAAAACCACTGAAGAGTCAAGTCAACTGGTCTTAGCGTCAGGGTAACAAAACAGGAAGGCCTAGCTTCAGGATGAATTTGGGGACTCCTGCGTTACTACCAAACCTCTCTTATTTGGGACATGAAGCTCTCCCAAGCCATGGGGCATCTGTGAAAGCAAATCACTTAAAAAAAAACAAAACACAGATGATCATAGGGGAAGAGAGGAAAAAATAAAACAAAATGAAATCAGGAGGGAGACAAATCATAAGAGACTTTTAGTCACAGGAAACAAACTGAAGGTTGCTGGAGGTGAGGGAGGTGGGGGGATGGGGCAATTGGGTGATGGGCATTAAGGAAGGCACGTGATGGCATGAACACTGGGTGTTATAAGCAACAGATGAATCACTGACCTCTACTTCTGAAACCAATAACACATTATATGTTCGTTAACTGAATTTTTAAAAAAAATTTTTAAAAAGAAAAAGATAGCGAGTGACTTTAGCTGCTGACCTGGTTGGTGGTCCTGAAATAGAAATTTTCCTTCTAAGGTGACACATATTTCTATAGCTCTTCTCCTACTATGAGAATTACTAAAAATTCATGGAGTCATGATCATTACATCTTCACAAACATCAGAAGCTTTACACACTTACATACACACAGGTTTAAAATGTCTCTGACCTGTCTGGGTTTGTTTCAGTTGCAATCTTAAATCGGCAACCTGTATGGTTAACCTGTTTACGGACTCATCATAATCACGTATCTGGGCCTTCAGCTGTGCAGAATGTTCAATCTGAAAAGATTTAGAGAAGGAAAAGAAATCAGTATAAAATAAATCACAGCTTACTTCAAAATGAACAATTCTCTCATTGGGCTTTTCTCTTTCTGTTTCACCAATTCTGAGCAGCTGTACACCTGCCACTTTGGAGGGGGTCCCTATAAAACAACAACAAAACACACAAGTTTAAAAGCTCCTTCTTTGCTCATCTGAAACAGCAGCTACTCCAGGACATGAGGCAGATATCAGAAAGAGAATGTCACCCTGTGACTTAACAATCCTGAGAATCAAAAGATACTTTTAACAATGGGGACCATCAAGACTTGGAAAGCTGTGTGTTAGAAGAGTTTACCTTCCTCTTAATTTTATTATGAATATGTCACATGATCACTTGAGAATTTTCTCAGATGAGAAAGAATATTGGGGGGAGTGATTAGCATAAGGGGGGAAATTTATGATGTTAAAATAGATCTCATTTATACTGGTGTGACATACACCAAATTTACACCCCCCCAAAGTACACTGCCCTAACACTTGGACGAGCCAAGAGCAATACTCACTTCACTTTGCAGTTGTTTTTGCAAAGCCAGCTTGTGGTTTTCAAACTCTTTATGCTCAAGTGCAATAGCATTTTCTGCTTTCTTTAGTTCTTTCTGAAAAACCACCAGCTCAGGAGATGGCTGAGCAATGTCTGTGAAGGTAAAAAGGCCTGGTCATTATCAACCTGAAGTTTTCTCTAACAAAAGCAGCTAAAGAAGCTTTAAATTGTTCTTCCCTTCCTTTGAATGCACATAATTAAAATTAGTTTTATTAAATGGACTAAGAGCAATTCTCTCGAATTTCAGAACATAGAATTTAATGCACATAATTGCAAACTTGACTACTCTTCAGAGTTCTACTCCCAATAAAAGAATTCTTTCAAACCTTCAAATTAATGTGAACACCCGAATCTCTCTTCTAGTATGCACAGAAGGCACAGAAGGAACACTCTCAAAGCGTGCCAATGACTGCCCCTAGGTCCAATCAAACCTGTGCATCTGTCAGTGGCACTCAAGAGTCCAGGAGCAAAGCAGATGGTGTCCCCAATTCGGGTCATTGGAAGACCCTTTAATAAAGAGAGACTTACACAGAGTAGCCACAAAGGATGGTGTAGTTCCCTGGGCTAGTACTGGGGCCAGGCTGTTATCAGTCCTTGGGCCTGGAGGGTCAGAAAGGGAGGCATTCCCAGAAGCAGAGAGAGTGAGCAGGTCTGGGGCACTGGGACGTCACTTTGCTGAGGCACAGGGCCAGAGCAGGGCTACTTCGCAAGGGGGAGATGGATGATTACTTCGCAATCACCTCCACCTCACTCTTCCCTTTCTCCAAGCGCCTGAGCGTGTCCTCACTGGCCAAACCTGACCTGCCCAGAGGGGTCAGAGGACAAGGGCAGCAAGGTACCATCCAGAGGTGCAGATTTATACAGTTGCAAAATTTGTCTTCTTACTGGCACAATTAATTACGCAGTAACAGGCAAAAGCAAAGAACATTCAATCCAAGAAGCTTAATTTTATAAAATCTTCCCAACTGAAGCCTCCCTTAGAGGACAAAGCAATTGCAGAAAACTAAGCTATTGGGATCCCTGGGTGGCGCAGCGGTTTGGCGCCTGCCTTTGGCCCAGAGCACGATCCCGGAGACCCAGGATCGAATCCTGCGTCGGGCTCCTGGTGCATGGAGCCTGCCTCTCTCTCTCTCTGTGTGTGACTATCATAAAAATAAAAAATAAATTAAAAAAAAAAAAAGAAAACTAAGTTATTATCAGTTACAAAGCCATGAGTCTGAAAACGATGACCTACGGTTTAGGAGACGCAGGTTTTCATTTCTGGAGTCTTCCACCTGTTGTTTGAGTAATCTATTTTGTGCCTGAAGCTCCAGTTTTCCTTCTTTCAGAAGCGAGTAATCACTCATCTCCTTCACCTTTTCATTCAGCAGGTGGTTTTGGTTTGTTATTGCCAAACACTGGGCTCTGACAGACTCCAACTCAAGCTGGAATCAAAACAGAGAAACTTGTATTTGACAGTAACTTGACGGCACTGCTTAAGTGAAAGCCAGCTAGCTGCCCTGAGCTGGGCATCATGCTTGAATTAAGGCCCCCTGACAGAAATCTGGTTCTCTCCAGCAAGACTCGAACTCCAGCAGTACAAGTCATCTTTTGCCCTAGAGTGGGGACAGGGTGAAGTTCCTCCACCTGCTACCGTGTACAACCCTGTCCTGCAAAGCCAGTGCTTCTAATCATCACCCCGTTTCTGGACGCAACTAAGTGTTCAACGAAGTAACCACAGGTTGCAGATATATATATAATATATAATATATATATATAAAATATATATTTTTTAAAATAAAAAGGTGAGAGATCGCTAACGTGCTGCAGGGTGCTTTCCTTTTCTTACTACAATAGGGCTCAAGTTTGGTTATAGAAGCCTACAAAGTTCTCAAGTGAGTCCTTACAGCTACAAAAACATGTTCTGTATATAAAATTTATTATAATTACCTAATGTTCCAGCTCTGTCCTTCAGATAGCAAACATACGAATTAACAGAAATAAAGTACCAGTGGCATACGAAAAATACATGTCATTTTGGTGTAAGCTGTAAGATCTTGACACCATGACAGAAATTTTGATGGGAAGGAGAGGAGGCTGAGGTAGAAGCAGCATGTGTAAGCCACGTGCCACGCACATAATCAGCTTACTGAATTCCCTGCACAACCATGCAATGCAGGCAACATCCTGAGTCTACAGGTAAGGAATCTGAGGTCAGAGAACTTGCCCAAAGGCACACAAGCAGAAAGGGAGAGAGACAGGATTCAGGCAGGACTGTAGGCCCCAAAAGACATCCTCTTCCTATGCTTCCCTAGGAAACGAGAATTGAAATGAAGAACTAGTGAATGAACAAAGAGCAGCCCTTACCTTCTCAGGGAATCAACAGTCCAAACACATCAAGAAAGTAACTGAAGATAAACGACGCACGACTAAAACTAAACTTTCATACATTGTTTAATATCTGTTCCAAAACAATAGGCTTAACAATTACCTCGAGCTCTTTGACACGATTGACAGAATGATTAAGTTCTTCCTTTTTTGAGTTAATAGCACTGAGCTCCTCTTGCAAATGTATAGCTTTTTCTGAAAGAAAGAGCCAACCAATTAACATCATGTTTTCCTAGTGAATACAAATCATTTCATAATTTATGGCAGTAGGTCAGGCCTAATGACTATTATTCCATTATTTAAAGAGCAGATGTCAGAGTCAAAAAAAATATCAGCAGGCAGGCAAGAAATAAGCCCTTTTACTCAACAGGTGATGGGAAGTTAGTTGTAACGGTCAAATATGTGGCAAACTTCCTCCTGCTACACACCCTCAACACTTACAGGAGCGCATGGCCCTCCTGCCAACAGGTCTGAATTTCCTTGAAGACAGAGATTTGTCTGTTGTGATTTTATAGTTACCATTTTATCATTTTTGCTTCATTTAACACAAGTCTATGTAGATATATCAGAAAAACACTTTGCTGACTATATGATGGTACAGATACCCAAATAGGCATTAGCCTCCACGAGACAGCTGCGAAGGAGCAGCCCCATGCTGAGTGACCTTGCTGGTCAGTATCAAGTACCTAGCCCTGGTGTCCTCCCAAGAGTCCATTTAAAATTGCCACTGAAAGTTTAACTTCTTGTCATCAGTCTGTTTCTAGAAATATATTAAAATGTAAAATATCTCAAAGATTGAAAAATTATTCAACTTTCCTAGTCTCAGGCTAATGTATACAAGAGTATAACAGGTTACAGGTCAAGTGAAAAAATCATGAAGAATAAAAATACATTAGAAGTACAGGAAATAAGAAACTAGATCACAGGGACAGAGAAGTTAAAATTTTCCTTAGTTTCTCATGGTTAAGAGTAATATTTACTGGATGACAGTAAGCTGCTGCCACCTTCTTGAGAATCACATTTATCAAAATACACCGAAATAAAGTTGGATAAAATCCTACTGATAAATTACTGGCCTTTGGGAATATACAAAAGGTTAAGCACTAAGGTTCACAAAAATGTAGTTAAGACAGTATTTTTTTATTTTGTAAAATTAAAATAACAAACAACATATCATTTTTGTAGTAACAAGATAGTGTAAGCTGTGTCTTTTTTAGAATATAGAACAGGCCCAACTAGGAAACCAACAGCCTACACATCGGCGCTGAAAAATACAGCTTGCCCCCAGAGTCACCTTTATTCTTCCTTTCATCGTCAATCAGCCTGTTAGTTCTGGCGATGTAGTCGTCCTTTAGTTCGAGTTGATACCTACGAATCAGAAGAACTAAACATGAGCTCCCTGTCACAATCCTGGATGGTCTACCATCAACACGTGAGCTTATCTATGACACCTGGGGCACATAAGGGCATCAACCACGGTGACACGTAAACCCCAGGCTCTCTCAAGACTAAAGCCAGGGATCTGAATTCTCAACATCAAAGGTCCGTCCGTAAACCTCTGCTATGATCCTATAAATTCGGTCCCAAAACTCAATCACACAAAGTGAAGGGCTCTGTTGTCATGAGGTTACTGAGAGCAGGGATTCCTCTTGGTCTCGACAGATGCCAAGAAGTAAATTAAGGTAACATGACAGACACTAAATCCCAGATGATAACCAAGTCAGTCACTTGCAATTCACCTATCCCACATCCCCTCTTCTTAGGTAAGAACTTTTGCCCTTCAAGACTGAGCACAGTATTGAGAGCACCAACTGCCAACAGCATCAGACCTGAATTAGTGGTACCCAAAGGCACATCTCAAGGGGCTTCCACCATCTCCACCAGCTGTTAGCAGTCAACTTTCTGGTTCAGAGGTCAGAGAAAGGAAATGAAAGAGAAGTGCTCCTATGATATCCCCCCAACTTCAACACTTGCTAACGGCTGAGGACACCCAAAGCCAGACAAATGATACCAAACAGTTCACTGCATCCACAGCTATGCAAAGTTAAAGCACACATTTTTCTCATTTGTCACAGTTTAACAACTAGAGTTACTTCAGTGTTTGCTAGTATGTTAGAGGAGCAGATATAAAATATGTAGATAAAATCCATTTCAAAACTGATACAAAGAAAAGGTGCTGCTTTTCCTTTTTAACAGAATTCTTTTATTTTATTTTATTTTTTATGATAGTCACACACACACAGAGAGAGAGGCAGAGACACAGGCAGAGGGAGAAGGAGGCTCCATGCACTGGGAGCCCGACATGGGATTCGATCCCGGGTCTCCAGGATCGCGCCCTGGGCCAAAGGCAGGCGCCAAACCGCTGCGCCACCCAGGGATCCCCAACAGAATTCTTTTAAACAATAACCTCCAGAAACCTTTGCGGGTACTATGTAATGGAATTCCAATGACAAATTATGAGCAAGGCAATAAAAAGGAGACCAATGACCTTAATCAGAGGAGCTGAGTGGAGTCATCTCTTCACTACACATGCATTTACTCAATTGGTATCAACTGAGCACTTATTATGTGCCAGATGCTATACCACGCACTGGAGGGAAAGTTTCCATATGGGCTTAATGTATTTGCACAAAGGTATTATTCACCAGAACACAAAACTCAGGCTATAGGAAAGCCCCAGGGACCACACTTGTCCACATTCTCCTCTCCTATGCTGTTTTTTTGCTTCATATGATTATTTGGCTTTTTTCTGGATTTTGGCTTTCCAGAACCTTGAAGGAATACAAGGCACATGATAGATAAACACTCTAACCAGGTAAGAAGACCAAAGTAGGGATCCCTGCGTGGCTCAGCGGTTTAGTGCCTGCCTTTGGCTCAGGGCGTGGTCCTGGAGACCCAGGATCGAGTCCCACATTGGGGTCCCTGCATGGAGCCTGCTTCTCCCTCTGCCTGTGTCTCTGCCCTCTCTCTCTCTCTCTCTCTCTCTCTCTGTGTCTCTCATGAATAAATAAAATATTAAAAAAAAAGACGAATGTATACATTATTGCCTATCCCCATCTTAGTGCCAGTATGAGGAGAAAACAGAACAGAAAGTGATTTTAATTCCAACTTTACAGCTGCTTAGCCGTGCAAAATGAGCAAGTGCTAAGGTTCCCTAAAAATTGAAGCAAACCTTAGGCCCTCAGTAAGTGTCAGAGAAGCTACAAATAAGAATGAGCAGAGGATGCCATTCTCTGTATCTTTTTAAACTCATCTTAAATAATCAAGGGAAAGGCTTGATTACTAATGAAAATATGTTTTTTAAACATTGAATTTTGCCATCATTTATCTGTCTTATCTACTTCATCAGTGTTGCCATGTTTCTAGCAACTTATTTTAACACAGGATTCCTTTAAAAATGCCAAGCAATTACTTGAGAAGTTCATTCTTGAGCTTCTGGTCATAGCTCTCCTCAATGCTCTTTATATTCAGCTCCCGCTTCCTAAGTGCATCAGTTATGCTTTTATTTTGTTCTTCTTGTAGCCTTTGAGCCCTGAAATTAGCAAAAATAGAGAAAGCAAATAAGGAAACCACGACATCTGAAGTAAGAAACTTTATGGGGAAAAAATAACTTGTGTTTTAGTTCCACAGGCTAAAACTGTAATATGGCTACCACTGCCAGGAAATAAACTGTAAGAACCTGAAGTCCTCCATCTATTTTATGAACTGACTCAGTTCATAAACAAGCAGATGGAATTACCTGGTGGCACCTGGCTAAAGGCAGTGTGAATGTATCAAGACCAAAGTGGTTGCTTATAGAAGATGATCCACACTCAAAAAGGGTTACAGGGGATAAATGGTCATAATCAATTTAGGGGTAAAAGGGTGAGGTTTTTAGTTACAAAGCTACAAACCAAACTCTAGTGTACTTAAATGCTTGTTTCTTCTAGAATATTATTTCTAACTGTGAGACTTAATTGACTAGCCCATAAGAATTATAGATAGAAGATTTGTTTCCGGCATTTAAAAAATCCATCAATTGAAGGTTGAAAAGAGTGCCAAAATAGCAAACGATGGATGAGTCCATTAGAACCTCCAAATCCGAAGAATGGGAGTGCTTTTCATGGGGAGACCTTCAATCACCCACAAAACCAATTCCAGAGCCTAGGATCAGGTTCACAAGTACTTAGTCTAAACGGTAGTGAGGAGGGCTACAAACACTCTGTTCCAAGCAAAGGATAAAGGCTTTGTGTTAGAGGATCCCTGGGTGGTTCAGGGGTTTAGCGCCTGCCTTTGGCCCAGGGTGTGATCCTGGAGTCCCGGGATCGAGTCCCACATCGGGCTCCCTGCATGGAGCCTGCTTCTCCCTCTGCCTGTGTCTCTGCCTCTCTCTCTAGATCATGAATAAATAAAATCTTTTTTTTTTTTAATGAATAAATAAAATCTTAAAAAAAAAAAAGGCTTTGCGTTAGAGCTCCCTCTCCTGACTAATCTTAAACCAAAGGAGCATTAAATCCATTTATTTCATTTAATAGACTTAGACAAGAGAAGTAGGGGACGACGAGGTAGGGAAGTGATTATATAATTATGATTATATCAAGAATCTGCCCAAATTTTGTTCCTTTTCTTTTTTCTCTCGTTATCAATGTGTCATTTTAGTATCGCCAAAAGGAGAGTAAGGTAGGCAGAGAGAAATCAAACGAACAGAGCCTATGTAAATGAAAAAACAACATTAATAAAGATGGAGACAAACTCTTAAAATCAGATTCCTGGAGTATCTATGAATGTCAAGATCCCAGATGGCAAAGAAAGCTTATTCCACCAAATATAGACTGGTGAGGGGGGTATTAATCCCAGGTAAGATTTGAAGGATGATACATCTGTGAGCACTTAGAAAAAGTAACACACACACCAGGAGAAATAGTTTCACCCGATACAAGTCAAGTCAGAGCCACCATATTTCCTTTTTCCTTTTTCTTTCTTTTTCTATTTTTGACAGCAGAACAAGTAAAGGAGGAAGGTCTAGGTATCTAGAATTCAGTTGCTATGTGCACATCAAAACTATTAGATCTGAATGACCAAACGTAAAGGAGAAACACAGGATTTGTTAAAGCATTATTAGCTCCTTCAAATTATGTGTCTGGTCTTACTGTAGCCCAATGATGGCATCTCATTCTGTGTCTCATCCTCACGTGTAATATTTCATAAGCAAAACCTCTTTCTCTTAAATTGTGCCTTTTAAAACTAGGTGTTGTCACTTCTACAACCAAAAACTCTACTTAGCAATTAGCAGACTATTAAGATACATATTTAGTTCTTTTAAATCTCATTCATTTCGAATATCTGAAACGAATACGTTACTCACAATTCAAAAGCTTCGATTCGTTGTTTCAGCTCTGCTTCTCTGCCTCTTAGCAAATCTATATCTTTTAGTAGAAGCTGCCTCTGAGCATAAATTTCTTTGGTTTCAATCTGTGTATGAAAGCATTAATTTTTAGCAAGCAAGCTAAAGAAAATAAAAACAGATCTGAACCCATATACTGCTTCCTAAATTCCAGAGAACAAACTACAGACATTTAAGGTTACAATTTCCCTTTCAAGAGGTTCCAATTTGAGGTATGCTTTTTGCCTATTCCTTACCCAACCATGTGTTCCCTTCCTCAATGATTGTTAAACTCCATTATCCTGTATTCCTAACATCCCTGGTCTATTTATTCTACTTAACATCTCTCAGACACTTAAAATTTGGGTAAGTGCTTTGGCAAGAAAAAAATGACACAAAATATAAGTTTAGCAATAAAACTTCAAAAGAATAGAATTTGCCTGATTCTGTTGCTGTAAGAAAGTTTCAGTTCCTGAGTCATTCTAACTCAGTGGTAGCAAGCTGAATGAATGAGTCACACTTCCATTTGTGTGTTTGCTGAGCAAGGATTCACTAAATACCTAGCATGTGTCAAACAGCACACTCGGAGCTAGACAGAGAAAGATGAACAGATACAGAATCTTTACAAAATTCACAGCTTAGGGAGAGAGAAATAATCACACTATGATATGATGATTTTATAATCAAAATACATAAAGACTCTGTGGCAGGAGTGACACCTGGATGAGTCTGTCAGCAGGAGTTCAGGGGAGGCACCACAAGGAGGTGACATTCAAGATGGATTTGGATGGCCAAAAGTCTCATTAGGGACAGAAGAAGGGCATACCAGGTGGTGGACTAAAGATAGATGATTTGCATGAGGATGGCCATCTTCTCCAAAGTCGTCAGTTAACTAAATGAATATTCTGGTCTGGTAACTGGTTTGGACTAGGAAGTCACCAGTCTTGAGGATGTAGTTGTTAATCTAAACGTAATCCCATCATCTCAAAGACAGTGCTTCCAACATTTATTTTTATAGGAGCCCAATCACCAGAAATGTATGGGAGGATGCAATCAGCATGAAATAACAAGGTCTGAATTGCCCAGAGCAAAGGGGGGGCGGTGTGTGCTGGGAGGGAGCCCTTCTACTTTCAACAGCTTCTGACGGGAGCAGTTCTGGCTGAACTTGGGAGACAGCATTCCAAATTCAGGCTGGTTTAAGATAGCCCCTTGGGAAAGGAATCGGGTTTTCCTAAAAGAGTGGACCCCATGCCTCCTGCTGCTCCTCAGCCTTTCCACCTCCTGTCCAGTCATTTTCTGGGAGAGAAAAACAAATGGCCACCCGCCTGACTTCCGCAGTCCTGGATTCCACTACTCCTGGGACTTTGCCCTTTGATCCCATGGCAGCACACTGTTTTGTTTCCAGTCTGACACCTACAACCCTCTCCTCTTGGCCCATGCTGCTTCTTCCACCTGTCGGGATCCCCAGACCTAGTCCTTGATGTCTCTGACACTGTCACACAGCCTTCCCTGCTCCCCTGGGTTAGTAGGCACCCACCTTCCCCCGCTCTAGTTTCCTTCACCATCCCACCAAACCCCAAGGTCTTTAAATAGGCTGCTTTTCTCAAGCCAAGTAAATGCAATTCTATAAAGTGCCACTCCCCCAAGCGCCTCTATCTTTCTACCCTCGCTAACCTTACAAACCTTCCCAAGAACTGTAACAGAACAGTAGCCTACAAGTACTTGGTTTGGTCTGTATCAGTGGCAGGCTGCCCATCTCAGTTGGGTCCCTCAACAGTTTCATCAATCCTGTCTGCTTTAGATGGTTGCTCTGCCTCTACCTCTACAGAGCCATTCCACAACTGGTGATCCTCTTCTTGAAGCTGCCCTCCTAACCCTCAAATCTGCCCAAGATGATGGAGCTTATTCCACATGAGTTCCTCATAATCCCCACCTGGATGTTTGCACCTGCAGTTCATACTTCCAGCAGTTTTGGAGGAAGATAGTCTACATATCCTTTTTTAAGGCCGATCCTTCCACTTGTGCTCTTGACCCCAGTCCCTAGTACTCCCTGGAGGGCTCCATCTCGTCTAACCGCCTGCGTCCCAACCCACTCTCAGACCTTGAGCCAAACTACTAACAGCTGCATGAAACAGACACCAAATAGATAAATGTAAAATGTTACCTCCTGGTGCTTTTGAATTCTCTCAAGAGCCAACCTTTCACGAGAAATGAAGGCTTCAGATTTGGCTCGTAAAGCTTGCTCAAATTGGTTCCGAAACTTGGCTAATTCCTTCTCAGCCTTTCTTTTCTCTTCCATTTTAATTTTTGCTACTTCAGTATCTTTAAAATACTTCAACTGCCAAGTGATCACAAATAATTGTAAATACCAGTAATTTTTCTAAAGAAATAACTTCTCTCTTCATGGTTAGGTTTAACACTAATGCTCCACTTATATTTAGTTTGACTCATCATTAGTTTCATCTCATTCACTGTACCTCTAGGATTCATTCAAAAGGCATAAACAGTAACATCAACTAGAAAGAAAAATCAAATGTGCAAGAGTTTATCACAATAAGGATTCTAGATTTTTTTCTCCTTATACGTAAGATGAAGACATTTAAAATACAAGCACAACTATCACTCTTGCTAATAACAAGACAGAGCTTACCTTGTGACACATTTCTGCCTGAAGTTGTTGTTCTATTTCTTTCTTATATTCATTTAACTTTATTTCTAAAGATTCTAACTTGGGACGCTGAGGGCTAGCATCTGCAAACTGATCATCAATAAGCTGAAGCTTTTCCGCTTTAAAAAAAAAACACACACACACAGGAAGTTAAGATAGAGAAATGTGGTCAGGTGAACAAGAGGCTGGAGCTCTGTTCAAAAGCAAAGAGTATGCTTCGGAGAAAGTGTAGGGATCTCTGCAATTTACTTGGAAACATCAAAAAATTAAGATGGATTAATGGATGGGACCGAGAAGTGACCGAGCAAATATAACACAAATTTACTGGGAGAATCTAGGTATAGAAGTGTTCAGTGTGCAACTGTTTCAACCCTTCCATATGTCTGAAAATTTTCATCATCAGATGTCCGGGGAAGAGAAAGCAGAGAGTACAAGTCAGAAAACACTGGCATCTCTTTCCAGTCCCTGAGTGCCAAGGCAGAGCACACTTTCAGTGGACTTTGGTTAAAGGGGACTTATGCATTCAAAACCCTGACCTCAAAATAACTCAAAGATCACCATATTTCCACTCTGCTTTACAGAGAAGGAAATAGTGGTCCCTACACTCTGAGTCCTACAGGGCTAAGCAACTATGTGATGGTGGAACCAGGACTGAAACCAGTTTACTGACTGTCTCTCACTGCAGTGCTCTCTCCAGTAGACCCACAGCCCTCCCACCAACTGTGGATCAGAATCAACAATGTGCAGAATGCCTGGACCCCGAAGGCATCTTGGTCATGTGGAACATCAACATCCACCAGAAAGGATGCCTAGGAAAAAAGGTTGGCAGAAGTAGATTAAGATTGGCAGTGTTCATCTCTTTAGAGAATTTGAGACATATTTTCATTTACTTCTCTGTATTTTCCAAATGCTCTGTAATCGTGCTGTTCAATATAGGACTCTCTAGTCACATGCAGCCACTGAGTAGATGAAATGTGACCATCTGAACTGACATGTGGTCTAAGTATAAAAGACACACCAGATTTCAAGGACTGCGCACAGAAATTCTATCTAAAATAACCTCAATTGTTTTATACTGATTGGTCATATTGATTATTTTGGTTATACCGGGTTTAAATAAAATATATTAAAACAAATTTGCCTGTGGGTTTGTTTTGTTTTTACTATGGCTAGAAGGAAATTAAAAATTGCACATGTGTTGGGCAGCCCGGGTGGCTCAGCGGTTTAGTGCCACCTTCAGCCCAGGGCCTGATCCTGGAGACCTGGGATCAAGTCCCACATCAGGCTCCCTGCATGGAGCCTGCTTCTCCCTCTGCCTGTGTCTCTGCCTCTCTCTCTCTCTGTGTCTCTCATGAATAAATAAATAAAATCTTAAAAAAAAAAACTTGCACGTGGCTCATATTATTGGACAGCAGTGCTCTAGAACAAGCACGTACCATGTTCCCAGTAGAATAAAATCCATGCCAAAATAAATTAAAGGCCAAATTATACAGTGTAGCTTTTATAAATTATAGACTTATCTTCTTACAGGTTAGAAGCCCCGTTACTCCTTAAGACTCAGGCAGCATCACAAAACTGAGTAATCACATAATTTTAAAAACCTTGGACTCTGATAGCAGTTCTGCACCAGAGCGAGTGTTTCCAGGTTGCTGTAATTCTGGGGACTACCATTTCCTCAACTGTAAATTGAAGTGATACACCGCTGACTTCTCTAACCTCTGTGCCATGCGAGTCATCTAGGACTTTCTCACTTAGTGGCAATAAAACAAAGTTAGAAGCGACACAAGGAAGAATGTGTCAGTTATGAGCGGTTGAACACAGCACACAAGGAAGAATGTGGGCCTTTGGATTCCCCCAAGATTTGGAAAGTGTGGCCTTAGCGGTCACGAGGAGAGGCAGCAGTACTGGAGAGCAGGTCAGGTCCCTTCTCCCAACGAGACTCCAGAGGAAAGGAGTGCCTCTGCCACCCGGGAGTCACATCCCTCCCAGTCAAGGAACAAGCAGAATACAGTAGATCAGATCATTTCATCATTTGAAGACAAAACAGAACAATTAAAATTCCAAAAGAAGGCTAGTTACCAAGAGAGTCTTTGCCAGGAAATGCCAAGCTGGTCTGAGTCTCCGCATCACAGCTTGCCTTGGACTGATGATAATCTGCCAATTCTCTTAAAAAGTGCAGGAGAAAACCTAAGAGACACAAAGTGTATAACACAGTTTTGCTGCACAAATTTCTTTCATTTAACCATTGCTCAGTCATGGTTTATGTAATCTTTCTTTTAAAGATTTTATTTATTCATGAGAGAGACAGAGAGAGAGAGGGAGGGAGGGAGGGGCAGAGGGAGAAGCAGGCTCCATGCAGGGAGCCCGACGTGGGACTCGATTCCAGGTCTCAAGGATCACGCCCTGGGCCAAAGGCGGCGCTAAACCGCTGGGCCACCCGGGCTGCCCCATAATCTTGGTTTTAAGACATTATCTTTTTTTTTTTTTGCATTATTTTATGAATCTTTAAAGAATCATTTCTAAGGAAAGGCCTTTGCAAACATGACAAGACTAGAAGCAATAAGGAGAAATATTTATCAATCTAACAACGTAAAAATTAGAGACCTGTATGGCATGAAATGAAATCAAAAGACACGTGATACACTGGAAAAAAATATTTGGAGGACTATGAAAACAGGACTAGGTTTCACAATATCAAAGAGCTCTTACAATTCAGTAAGAAAAAAATGGAAAAAATGGAACAAGACACGGACAAAGTTTACACAAAAAATGTTTAACTGTCAAATGTGAACAAAATTATAAATAAATGCAAAATAATACAACAGAGAGACTGTGTTTTCCCAGTAAGATTGCTAAGATTAAAAACACAGGCATATGGGACTTCTGGAAAGATAGTGCAGTAGGAAGATTCTAAACTCACCTCCTCCCACGGACATACCTAGATAACACAGCAATGGAACTAGTCCAGAAAACAAACCCAAACACTGGCAGAACAGACATTCCGCGGTTAATCACCGAGAGGAACCACACTGAAAATGGTAGGATGGGCAGAGACACAGTTGGGAACCAAACTAAACACCAACTGGAGGGACACTACAAGCACAGAGAAGAGAGGGGAGCAGATCCCAGCCACACCAGACACAGGAGACCTGCACTGGAAAGAGGAGTCCTCATATCCTTTGGCTTTACAAAGCAATGGAGCTTGACTTTGCAGGTTTTTACAATCAGCAGGGCTTAACTCCAGGTACCTTGAAAATCAGTGGCCTTAGCTCTGGGAGAGCGGAGGACAATAGGAAATGGAGTCCCCACCCTTAAAGAGCCAGCCTAACAAACAACCCCACAGATACAGCATAGAAGCAGCAGTTTGAAAAGCTCCTGGGGTACACCTACCTGGAAGCAGATTTATTTACTAATCTCAGAACCTGTGTTGGAGGAGCAGAGATCTTAAGGATACATCTCCAAGAACAGAAGAGCTACCAGGGGCCATTTCTTCCCAGACCCCCAAGTCCAGATAGCCAGACACTTCAGAACGGCATGGAGCACCCCCTCCCCAAACCTACCTTACCACCACCAACCAGCTCCCGTGTTCTCCTGTGGATCTGCCTCATCCAATGCCCAAATGGCAGGAGTCCCTCCAAAGCAACTCCTGCCATGATATATCCCACAAGCAGCCATTACAAGGTGACTCCTGCCCTGGAAATAGGAGAAGATAACCACACACACCAGTTCAACTACAGCCCCAGCAAATGGATTTAGGGCAGACATCTGCTCTGTCAGCCCCACCCACCAGCAACCTTTCAGGGGAAAACACAAAGAGAAAGCCCTGCATGTCAGGTTGGGCTCACTGCACCCCCAGTCAGCAGATGGGGAGGCAGGCATCTGATTGGACTGCTGGCCCTGCCCACCAACAAAAGCCTCTCAAGGGACAAGGCAGGGAGAACATCTTGCAGGCTGGTTACTACCACAGCCCCAGGAAAACAGGCAAAGAGCAGGGATCTGGTCTGACCGCTGACACCACCCAACTACGATCCCATTTCAACTCCAGACTGGCCCTTTAACACCACAGGGACCAAACCCTGCCCACAACAGGTAAAGTGGGCCACTATAGCTGACTGAAGGCAAACATGGCTCAGCTACAATCAGGGCATACATAACCCATGTAGGAGATACCTCTGAAGTGTCTGGTTCTGGTAAACAGAGGACATTGTGCTACAGGGCACCACAGAACCTCTTCTTCATAAGGCCACTATATTCAAGAAAAGGAGGCACAACTGACTTTCTTAACACAGAGAAACAGAAAGACAAAATGAGGAGATAGATGAACATATCCTAAATGAAAGAACAGGACAAAACCAGAGCAAAAGAGCAAAATGAAATGGAGATAAGCAACATACCTGATAAAAAATTCAAAGTCATGGTAATAAAGATACTCGATGGACTTGAGAAAAGAGGAGAGGATCTCAATGGGATCATCATCAAAGAGATAGAAAATAGAACCAATCAGAGATGAAGAGATCAACTGAAATTAAAAATACAATGGAGGGAATCACAATAGCAGATTATTATTATTTTTTTTTTAAGAAAAAAGAACAATAAATACTAAGAATAGGTTAAGGGAACTCCGCAACACCATCAAGCCTAATAACATTCACATCATAGGGATCCCAGAAGGAGAAGAGGGCAAAAGGGGACTGAAAATTTATTTGAAGACATAATAGCTGAGAACATCCTTAATCTGGGGAGGGAAATAGAAATCCAGATTCAAGAGGCATAGAGAATGCCCAACAAAATCAACCCAGGAAGATCCACCCCAAGACACATAATTAAAATGGAAAAAAGTAATGATAGAGAATTTTAAAAGCAGCAAAAGAAAAGTTACATACAAGAGCAAACCAAAAAGGCTTCAGCTGACTTTTTAGCATAAATTTTGCAGGCCAGATGAAAGTGGCAGGATATGTTCAAAGTGCTAAAAGGAAAGAAACCTGCAACCACACATACTCTACCCAGCAAGGCTATCATTCAGAATAGGATAAGTAAAGAGTTTCCCCAGACAAAAAGTTAAGGAGTTCATTACCACTAAGCCAGCCCTATAAGAAATGTTAAAGGGAGTTCTTTTAATTTTAAGAGATGGCCATAATCAGGAATAAGAAAATTACAAAAGGAAAAATTTTCACAATACAAACATAATAAAAGTACATTAATCAGTTATAAAAAGAGCATGGAGGGATGCCTGGGTGGCTCAGCGGTTGAGCAGCTGCCTTTGGCTCAGGGCATGATCCCAGATTGCCGGGATCGAGTCCCACATCAGGCTCCCTGCATGGAGCCTGCTTCTCCCTCTGCCTATGTCTCTGCCTCTCTGTGTCTCTCATGAATAAATAAATAAAATCTTAAAAAAAAAAACAAACAAACCAGCATGGAGATTAAAGTACAAAAGCAGTAAAAATCAGTTATATCTGTAAAAATCAGTCGAGATTCACCAAATAAAGAGGTAAAGCATGACATCATAATACATAAAATGTGGGGAGGTAAGAGGGGAAAAAATTAGTGCTTTTAGAATGGGCTCAAATTTAAGCAACCATCAACTTAATACAATAATGCTATATGCAAAAAATGTTAATATGAGCCTAAATATAGGGGCACCTGGCTGGCTCAGTGGTTGAGTGTCTGCCTTCGGCTCAGGGTGTGATCCTGGGATCAAATCCCACATCAGGCTCTCCGCGGGGAGCCTGCTTCTATCTCTGCCTATGTCTCCGCCTCTCTGTGTCTCTCTTGAATAAATAAAATCTTAAAAAAATATATATTAGCCTAAATATAACCACAAATCAAAAACCAGTGATATGCAAAAAATAAAGAGAAAAGAATCTAAGTATATCACTAAAGAAAGCCAACAAACTGAGCATAGCAAGAAAAGGAACGGAGAACAACCATACAACATGTAATAAAATGGCACTAAGTACATACCTATTAATACTTACTTTCAATGTAAATGGACTAAATGCTCCAATCAAAAGACACAGGGTGACTGAATGGACCAAAAGAAAAACTCATCTATGTGGCATGTGGGTGGCTCAGCTGGCTAATAATCAATTTTATTTATTTACTCATGAGAGACACAGAAAGAGAGACAGAGACATAGGCAGAGGGAGAAGCAGGCTCCCCACAAGGAGCCCAATGTGGGACTCGATCCTGGACCCCGGGATCATGCCCTGAGCCAAAGGCAGATGCTCAACCCCTCAGCCACCCAGGTTCTCTCCTCTTACCACTTTTATTCAACCAGTACTGGAAGTCCTCGTCACAGTCACTGAAGGAGAAATGAAGAGTATCCAAATTGATAGGCAAGAAGCAAAACTGCAGATGACATGATACTACGTACAGAAAACTAGCACTGATAAATGAATTCAGTAAGGTCAAAACACTAACACTGATAAATGAATTCAGTAAGGTCACGGGATATAAAGTTAATATACAGAAATCTGTTGCATTTCTATACTTTAATAATGAAGTAGCAGAGAGAGAAATTAATAATGGCATTTACAATTGCACCAAAAATAAAATACCTAGAAATAAACTTAACAATTGAACTGAAAGACCTATACTATGAAACTATAAAACACTGATAAAAAAACAAGAAAGATGATATGAATGAAAAGATATTTCGTGCTCATGGATTGAGAGGACCAGTATTGTTAAAAGGTCCATACTACACAAAGCAACCTACAGATTCAATGCAAACCCTGTCAAAATACCAACAGCATTTTTCACAGAACTAGAATAATACTAAAATCTGTATGGAACCACAAAAGATCCCAAATAGCCAAAACAACCTTGAGAAAGAAGAACAAAGCTGGAGGTATCCCAATTCTAGATTGCAAGATAAACTACAAAGCTGTAGTAATCAAAACAGTAAGGTACTAGCGTAACATCAGACACATAGATCAAGGGGACACAATAGAGAGCCCAGAAATAAACCTATACTTATATGTGTCAGAATATACAATGGGGAAAAAAAAGTCTCTTCAACAAATGGTATTGGGCAAACTGGACAACCACATGCAAAACAATGAAACTGGATCACTTTCTTACACCATTATACAAAAATAACTCAAAATGGCTGAAACCATAAAATTACTAGAAGAAAACACAGGCAATAATATGTCTGATATCAACTGCAGAAACATTTTTCTACACAGGTTCCTCAGGCAAAGGAAACAAAAGCAAAATTAAACCATTGGGACTACACCAAAATAATGAGCTTCTGCACAGCAAAGGAAACCAACAAAACAAAAAGGCAACCTACTGAATAGCAGAAAATACTTGCAAATGATATATCCAATAAGGGATTAATACCCAAAATATATAAAGGACTTATAAACTCAACACACACACACACAAAACAATCCAATAAATAAACGGGCAGAGGACCTGAATACACATTTTTTGGAAGACATCCAGATGGCCAACAGACACATGAAAAGAGGCTCAATATCACTCATCATCAGGGAAACACAAATCAAAACCACAAGGAGATATCACCTCACACCTGTCAGAATGGCTAAAATCAACAACACAAGAAACAAGTGTCAGCGAGGATGTGAAGAAAAAGGAACCCTCATGCACTGTTGGTGGGAATGTTAACTGGTACAGCCACTGTGGAAAATAGTATGGAGGTTCCACAAACAATTAAAAATAGAATTACCATACAATCCAGTAATTCTGGTACTAGGTATTTACCCAAAGCATATGAAAAGCTAATTTGAAAAGATACACACACCCCTATGTTTACTGCAGCATTATCTACAAGAGGTGAGATAAGGAAACAACTCAAGTGTCTTGTCAGATGAATGGATGAGGAAACTGTGGTGTAAATACACACACACATACACAATGGAACTATCACTCAGCCATTAAAAAAAAAAATGAGGGAAGCCTGGGTGGCTCAGTCATTGAGCCATCTGCCTTCAGTTCAGGGCGTGATCCCGGAGTCCTGGGACCAAATCTTACATTGAGCTCCCCGCAGGGAGCCTGCTTCTCCCTCTGCCTGTGTCTCTGCCTCCCTGTCTCTCTCACGAATAAAATTAAAAAAAAAAAAAAAAAAAAAAAAAGAAGAAATCCTGCCATTTACAATAACATGGATGGAACTAGAGGGTATGATGCTAAGCGAAATGTCAGAAATATCATAAACTTCACTTGCACGTGGAATTTAAGGAATAAATGGAGAAACAAAGAAAAGAGTCAAATAGACTCTTAAATACAGAGAACTGATTATTGCCAAGGGGGAGGTGGGGGGGGGGGATGAGTGAAATAGATAAAGGGGATTAAGAGTACACTTACTGCAATTAGCACTGAGAAATATATATTGACAATGAATTCTTATACTATATACCTGAAACTAATATAACACTATATTAATTATACTTCAATAAACTGTAACATCATACTCATGCAATGGAATACACAGCAATTAATATGAACTATTGCTAAAAATAGTATGAATCAGCATAAGGTTGAGAGAAAGAAGCCACACTCAAGATATATTATAGGATTCCATGTATATAAAATGTAAAAATAGGCATTAATAATCTATGGTGCTAGATATCAGAATAGCACTTAAGACTGGATAATAGGGAAAGCTTAGTGATTGGGAGGGATACAAAGGGGGCTTCTGGGATGCTGGTATTGTTCTATTTCTTGTGGTAGGAGGTATTTCCTGGGGTTTATTTTTTGGTGGCTTATCAAGTAATATATATATAATTTCTTTTTTTTCACTTTCCTGAACTTTATTAAAGAAAAAAAACAATGATGGTAAATCTTGAGAACATAGTCAATTTTCTAGGATTCTTCCCTTGAAAATGTGACATTTGATTTCCAAACACATGCCAGAGCGTACATGGTTCCCATTTGTACTAATCAGGTGAGAAGCTGAAATCCTAAAATGTTCATCTTCAAACTTTACCCAGTCTGTGGTCTGTCTTTGGATCAGCAATAATTGCCTGAACAGCTACTATGGCTTCATTAATTTTTGTCTGTAGCTCTCTGAGCTCTTCTATATGCAGCAATTGCAGAATTTGAGCAGCTTCATTAAGAACTGCATCTCCTGTGTCAAAACTAAGAATGTGTTTATCTAGTGCAACAGGCAAGTCCTCTTTTGTTTGGTTTGCTTTGGCATCTGCATCTTGTGTCAGGCGCTCCTGTACCAAAATGCGAATTCCCTTAAGCATTACCAGGTAATCATCATGACGCTGAATCTGAAGAAGGTTAGCCAAAGCCATTACACCAGCCTTAAAATCAGGATTATTTACATCCAAATTGATCAACGGCTGGGCATTTTTAGCTGCATTGTCAGCATTCTTTGTATTATTGGGTATCAAGTCCTTGTATTTTTCAGCATTATCTCCATATTCAAGTCTAACAGCTAAACCAAGAAGCCAGTCAATTGCTTCTTGTCGATCTTGAATATTGAAAAGACAGTTAACATCTCTGAGATACTTTTCAAAGAACTTGGGCCAGTCACTGCTGTGGATGTTTCTTAAATTACCTCTGTCTTCAATCTTGTAGTGTCTGATTTTCTGGTCTTCAAGCCAAACAATAAAGTTTCTAAATTCTGTTTCATCTTTGCAGTTGAAGTCAGCCGGGTTGTGGTAGTCGAGGGCTGTCAGCTTGCGTCGGAACATGGTCCCCGCGTCTCGCTCCGGTCCCCTGGGCCTCAGCTGGGAGAGGAGAGGCGAGGAGGTGCGGGCGGCGCAGGCACCGGCGACACGGCAAAAGGGCCTATATATATAATTTTTGCATTGTATTGTTATACAATTACATTTCTACTGAAAGATATGTATATACAACAATGTTCATGATTGCACTGTCCATATGTTATTGGATTAATCAGTTATGGTATTAATTGGGGCACACCCATTAAAAAAAAATACATGCATACCATAGAGAATCTGCAATTTCAGTTCCAGACCACTGCAATACAGTGAGTATCAAAAACCAAGTCTAATGAATGTTTCCCAGTACGTTTAAAATACTTTCACTATACTTGAGTCTAAGCATGCAATAGCATTGTGTAAAAACAAAAAAAAAACAAAAAAAACAGTGTACATATCTAAATTTTAAAATATTGCTAAAAAAGCTAGCCATCATTTGAGCTTTCTTTTTTTTTTTTTTTTCATTTGAGCTTTCAAGGCAGTCACAATCTTCCCAGTGGAGGGTCTTGCCTTGATGTTGATGGCTGATAACAGGGCAGGGGTTGCTGGAGGTGGAGTGGCTGTGGCCAAGAATAGGACAATGAAGTCTGCCACATTTATTGACCCTTCATGATTTCTACTACATCATTTACTCAAAATAGAATCTCTCTCAAAACTGGAATCAATCCTCTCAAACCCTGCCACTACATTTATGTCATTTCAATAACCTTCACAGCATCTCCAACAGTAGATTCCATCTCAAGAAGCCACTTTCTTTGCTCATCCATAAGCAGCAAATCCTCATCCATTCAAGTTTGATTTTGAGATTGCAGCAATTCAGTCCCATCTTCAGGGTCCACTTCTAATTCTACATATCTTGTTATTTCCACCACATTTGCACGGACTTCCTCCACTGAACACTTTGACTTGAATCTCTCAAAGTCATCCATGAGGGTTCAAGGCAACTTCTTCAAAACTCCTGTTAACATGGGTATTTTGACCTCTTCCCATCAGTCACAAATGTTCTTAATGGCATCTAAGAATGGTGAATTCTTCCCAGGTTTTCAACAGACTGCTCAGATCCATCAGAGGAACTGTGGCAACTATTTCCTAAATAAGACTTGAAAGTCAAAATTACTCCTGCAGAATGGACGCTGTGTTAGCAGACATGAAAGCACTATTAATCTCATTGTACATCTCCATCAAAGACCTTGGGTGACCAGATGCATTGTCAAGGATATATTTTTAAAGAAATTTTCTTTCTTAAGAAGGTCTCAACAGTAGACCTAAAATCTTCATTAAACCATGTTGTAAATAAATAAATAAATGAATGAATAAATAAATAAATAAACCATGTTGTAAGCACATCTGCCAACCAGGCTTTGTTGCTCCATTTATAGAGTACAGGTAGAGTAGACAGTGTAATTTTTAAAGTTTTTAAGTAATCTCCACACCCCACGTGGGGCTCAAACTCATGACCCCAAGATCAAGAGTTGCATGCTCTTCTGGATGAGCCTACCAAGTGCCCTAGATTTAGCATAATTCTTGTGGGCCCCAGAAATTTTGGAAAGGTAGAGGAGTACTGGCTTCAACCTAAAGTCAACAGCTGCATTAGCCCCTAATAAGAGAGCCTGTTATTTGAAGCCAGGCATCGACTTCTCCTCTCCAGCTATGAAAGTCCTAGATGCCCTCTCCTTCCAATATACAAGTGTTTCATCTACATGGAAAATCTGTCCAGTGTAGCCACCTTCAGTAGTCACCTGAGCTGATCTTCTTCTGGGTCACCTGCTGCTTCCCCTTGCACTTTGAGGTTACAGAATCTGGTTCATTCCTCAAACCTCACAAACCAATCTTGTGAGCTTCCACCTCTTGCTTGGCAGCTTCCTCACCTCTCTCGGCCTTCATACCATTAAAGAGAGGTAGGGCCTTGCTCTGGAGTAGGCTTGGACTTAAAGGAATGTTCTAGCTTCTTTGATCTTCTGCCCAGAGCACAACAGTCTCCATGTCAGCAATAAGGCCGTTGCACTTTCTTACCAGTTGTGTGTTCACTGGGGTAACCCCTTATGTTACCTTTAAGAACTCTCTTTTGCATTCACTACCTGGCTGTTTGGCACAAGAGGCCTAGCTTTCGGCCTGTCTGGGCTCTCAACATACGTTCCTCACTAAGCTTGGTCATCTCTGGCCTTTGGCTGAAAGCGAGAGATCTGCGACTCTTCCTTTCCCCTAAACACTTAGAGGCTATTGTAGGGTTATTAATAAGCCTCACTTCAATATCTTTGTGTCTCAGGGAACAGAAAGGCTGGAAGAGGAAGATGCGGACGATGGCCGGTCGGCAGGGCAGTGAGAACAGACACAATTATCAATTAAGTTCACCATCTTACATGGGTGGAGTTCGTGATGCCCCCAATTACCCTAATAACATCAATGATTACTGATCACAGATTCTATCAAAAGTTTAAAACATTGCAAGAAATAATAAAATGTAACAGACACAAAGTGAGCAAATACTGTTGCAAAAGCAGCACTGATAGACTTGCTGGACACAGTGTTGCCACAAACTCTCAATTTGTAAGAAATACAGTATCTGTGAAGTATAATAAAAAGTGAAAATAAAATGAGGTATGTCTGTACTCTTAAGTGTTGGCAGGGGAATGGGGAAATAGGCATGCTCATTCACTTGGGAGAGATTTTGTCAGGGTTTACATACGCTCAAATGCACATCCCCCTTTGACATTGTCATTTCCACTTCCCAAAGTTTACACAGCTAGACTTCCAAGGGGCATAAAGGGTGTACTACTGCACACTGATTGCTTCCAACAGCAAAACACAGTAAGATGATGAAATCTTCACCAAAGGGGGTTAAATACACGCTTTAAAAATAATTAGTCCGAATATACAAAGATTCATTGGTAAATAAAATAAGTTGCAAAACAATACAATCCCATTTAGGGTTATAGGGTTTTTTTTTTTTAATTTTTATTTATTTATGATAGTCACAGAGAGAGAGAGAGGCGCAGAGACACAGGCAGAGGGAGAAGCAGGCTCCATGCACCGGGAGCCCGATGTGGGATTCGATCCCGGGTCTCCAGGATCACGCCCTGAGCCAAAGGCAGGCGCCAAACCTCTGCGCCACCCAGGGATCCCAGGTTATAGGTTTTAATCACACGGATTTTCACCGTTATAAACTAAATTCTGGTAGGAGTAACAAGAAACTATTCATCCTAGGTATCAGTGGAAAGGCAGATGAGAAGATATGAGCAGCAATTTCCAGTTTTCTTTCACTTATACTTTTCTGAATAGTTTGAAACTTTTTTTTTTAAAGCCAGGAGTATAAATTAGAAGTTTCTAGTTTCTTAAAACAGTTGGAAGTACTCGGCTTCTGCATCAGCCAACCTAAAGGCCTTTTTTGTTTTTTCCTCTTTTCTGAAGAACTGAAAATCTGTTTCTCCCTTCCTCTAATGTGACCTACAGTCTGTTCTTTCATATTCGTTGCTTGCAATGCCTCTTTGGCTCATCCACTGATCTTCTCCTGACCTTTTTTCCAATCTGCTTGTTCTCTCCTCACACCTTCTTGCTCAGGCATGTCTGCTCTGCCTCTATAGAAAAGCTAGACATATTACAGAAATTTTCTTCAAGATCCTGTAGTAGATAATCTTTTGAGATGTGTTCTTTCCCCATCACTCGTTCTAGGTGAGGAATGGTCCTTTTCCAGTTCTGGAGTACTGTTCACAGGCCCGTAATTAGTTCCACTTCTCCCCTCTCCATATATATATATATATCCCCTTTAAGAAGGAATTCTCTAGTTTCATTTATTCTATTTGTTTACATTGGTATGGGATCATGAGTATTTCGTACATTGCAATTCAATTCCTATATTATTATGTAACATTTTATATAATCCAGTATTTTACTTTGTTGCTCCATTTGTTCCAGCTTTGGCCTTTGGAAGGTCTTTCAGTTCTATTTTTGTTAATGAAGCATTTCCTTTCATCTGGCATTATAAAAGACTCCAGGCTCATCTTGTACATTCTCTGCCCCAGTCCTGGAATCAGCCACTGCTCCAGGTAGCCCTGGTTCCTATTATTATGGAATGGTATTGGAAACCAAATCTTAATGTTCTGAACTGGGCACTAGGTGTGCTCATTTGTTACTGGGGTGTCATTGCTTCTAGGCCCTCTCAGCCTGCAGAACAAGGAAATTTGAGTGTTCTAATCTGTGTAGATACACATGTCTATAAATATCTGTGTATCCTTTGCACCTATATTAAGCTAAACCTAAGCTTATACTGAGGGTTCCAACAAATCCATTACCACATGGATCATTCTAGCTGCTTCTCCTTATTGATCTGTGAAATGGTGCCTTAACAGGGAAAAACCCGGCTCTCGCCCTCTACTATCCATTTAATTGTTCAGTTCCAGCATACATGTATGATGGTTTCCAAATTGTTAACCACTACCCCATAAGAAGTAACTAGCACCCTAAATATAGTGCCTATATATGGTTTCATTTGCTTTTAGTCTTAGTCTTCATTTCCAAAGGTAGTCAGCTTGCATCTTTTCTTCCTCATTCCCCAGTGAGACTGTCAGATGGTTTTGTTAGTTTGTAGGCCATCCTGGGATCACCTGACCTCCTCCATTTGCATATATGAAGGTTCACCCTTTGTACTATAGAGTTCAACAGGCTTTGACCAATATTTAGTGCTATATATCCCACCATCATAGTATCATATGAAATACCTTCATGACCCTAAAAAAAGATTCCCTGTGCTTCACCTAATCAACCTCCTACCCCCTCCCTCTGAGTCCCAGGCAACCATCGATTCACTTACCAGCTCTATAGTTCCACCTTTTTCAGAAAAGTATATATATATATATGGAATCACATACTAGAACCCTTTTCAGACAAGCCTCTTTCACTAACTATGCATTTAAGGTTAATTTACATATACATACAAGTTTTTTTTTTTTTTTTTTTTTTTTTTTAAGATTTACTCTCGAGAGATAATGAGTGTGCTAGCAGTGGGGTGTGGGGGGTGGAGACAGGAGAAAGAATCCCAAGCAGACTCCATGTCAAGAGTGGAACCAATGCGGGGCTCAATCCCACAACTCTTTGGCCACCATCTGAGCCGAAGCCAGGAGACGGACACTTGACCAACCATACCACCGAGGCACCCCAGATTTATATTTTTGCATGGATTGACAATTCATCCCTTTAGCCAAATAGTATTCCATTGTCTAGATGTACCACAGCTTGTTTATCCACTCACCTACTCAAGGACATTTTGGTTGCTCCCAATTTCGGGCAATTATAACAAAAAAAAATATTTGCTACAAATATTTCTATCTGGGTATCTACATGGACTGAACTTTTTCAAATCAGTTGGGTAAATAACTAGGAGCATCACTGTCAGATGGTAAAACTATGTTTAACTTTTGAGAAACTACCAATCTCCCAAAGTGGCTATACCATTTTGCATTCACACTATCAACGAATGAGAGGTCCTGTTGCTCCACATCCTCACCATTTGTTGTAAGTAGCCTGGATTTCAGCCATTCTAACAGGAATATGGTGAAAGCTCTTTGTTGTTTTAATTTGCATTGCCCTAGTAACAAACGACCTTGAACATCTTTTTGTATGCTTATTTGCCATCTCTGTATCTTTGGTGACATGTCTGTTCAGATCCTTTACCCATTTTTTTCCCCCAAGATTTTATTTGACAGAGAGCACAAATGGGGGGGGGGGTGGCAGGCAGAGGAAGAGGGAGAAGTAGGCTCCCTGTGGAGCAGGGAACCCCATGTGGGTCTTGATCCCAGATCCTGGGATCATGACCCAAGCTGAAGGCACTTAACCAACTGAGCCATCCAGGTGCCCTTTATCAATTTTTTAACTGGGTTGTCTCTTTACTGCATATATATATATATATATATATGTATTTTTTTTTTTTGCCGTTTTTTTCTGTTGAGTTTTAAGTGTTCTTTGTGTATTTTTGATACAAGTCTTTTTATCAGATATGTCCTTTGCAAATATTTTCTCCCAGTCAGGGGCTTGTCTTTTCATTCTCAGTATCTTTCAGAGCAGATGTTTTTGATTTTAATAAAGTCTAATTGGTTAATTTTCTTTCATATACATGCTTTTGGTGTTCTATCTCATCGCCAACCCCAAAGTCACATTTTTTTTTAATGTTTTCTTACCTAAGTTTCATAGTTCGACATTTAAACTTATAACTTGTATGAGAACTAAAATAGACGGTAGATCTAAGGTCTGTGTCTAGGTTCATTTTTGTGTATGAGTGCCCCAATTGTTCCAGCACCGCAGGTGGAAAAGACCATCCTTCTTCCCGTGAACCACCCTCACCCTTTGTCGAAAATCACTTGACTATACAGTTGACCCTTGAACAACACGGGTTTTATATGGGGATTCTTTTTAAATCAATACAAGACAGTATTGTTAACATAGTTTCTCTCTCTCTCTTTTTTTTTTTTAAGATTTTATTTGTTTATTCATGAGAGAGAGAGAGAGAGAGATGCAGAGACACTGGCAGAGGGAGAAGCAGGCTCCACGCAGGCAGTCCGACACAGGACTCAACCCCGGGTCTCCAGGATCAGGCCCAGGGCTGAAGTCGGCGCTAAACCGCTGAGCCACCGGGCTGCCCTTCATTTTAATTATTAATGACATTCTCTTCTCCAGCTTACTCTGAGAGTACGGTATATAATTCATTTAGCACACAAAATATCTGTTGACAGTTTATGTTATCAGTAAGGCTTCCAGTCAACAGGCTATTAGTTTTTGGGGAGTCAACAATTCTACATGGATTTCTGACTGCGTAATGGACATGGTTGGGAGGGTCAGAGCCCCCAACCCCCATGTTATTCAAGAGTCAACTGTATTTGTCTAGATTGACTTCTGGGCTTGCCGTTCTGTCCCACCGATATATGTAGCTATTCTTTTACCCATCACAGATAAGGGTTTTAAGTTCCAGAAAACAAGGAGCCAATGTCCAAATTCTCTGCACAGCTTTTTTTCCAGCATTATCTCTGAAAAGTTAGGGGTGGAAAGGATGGGTAAGTGGAATCTAGGGGAAAAGTAGTATGGCCATTCAACAACCCAGCACCCTTGAATACAGATACAATAAAATAAAACTACGGGTCTCTGTTAGGGCATAAACAACAGTTAGGTACAATATATCTCCCTACATATTTTCCGATGTTCTCAATTTTTGAATCAGAAGCCACAAAATTTTAAAGTTATTTCATTTTAAAAATAGCTGTTTTAGTGTTAGCAAAGACTTCTACCCAAATCTTGCCATGAGGATGCCTACCATGTCTGCTATCCATAGTTTTTCTGAATTTCAGAACTTAAACTAGGATGCTGGGTAAAGCTGGTAAGAGCTGTTCACCACATGTCTTTCTGAACCAGAAGCATTTGAACAGAGTGTATAAAGGCAAAAAACTATTTTTAAAGATAACATAAAAAAATAAATAAATAAAGGTAACATAAAATACCAGTAAGTGGATTATTTCTTAATATCCCTTTAGGCCTCAAGTTTTCTTCTGAAAAAATAGTTAAGCTACATATATCTACACCTTATATCTGTGTCCTGCCCAGTAGGATATGTGGCTATTTAAAATCTAAGATGCAGTTCTTCAGTTACACTAGCCACATTTCAAATGTTTAATAGTCACATGTGGCTAGTGGCTACTACATCAGATAGCAGATATAGACGTTCCCATCATTACAGGGAATTTATATTAGATGCTACTGCCTCTATATTCTATACAGAATATAGAACCACTTACCATACTGAAGTTCAATTTGGATGTCCTATGCTGCAGGTACTCTGGAAGGTCTTGTGATCATATTTACTCATCCTCTGGTAACATTACTCCCAAGAGACTAGGTAATTAAGTCATAGACTAATGGTTGCAGAAAATAAGTACTCAAATGTTTGCTGAATGCTAAGTTCTAAATGAATGCCCTACTGGGGATGGTAGCAATACTGGCAACAAAACCCAAAAGCACACCAACACAGAAGGGCTGCTATATATTGTTACAGATTATTTAAAATAGACCTAAAGAATATGTATTACAGGCAAGTTACCAGTTTAAGTTCATGCTACAAAGTCCATCATCAAGCCCAGCCCATGGTATGGCACCCATGGCAGTTATGGACTCTATGAAGGTTATCAAGGCCAAGATTAAAGCAATTTATCAGGCTCACATAAATACTTAATAAAAATATATATATATTTAACACTTAGTACTGACCAGATACCTCATTCTTTAAGCAAATATTAATAATCTGTAAACTACTTGAGGGAGAGGTGTGGGATACAAAGATACCTAGCCTTAACATTGTTAATTTGTGTGTGTGGAAATGTTCCCAACAATGGCTGTCTTTACAAAAAGTAGCTTTCAAATCATTTGTAGGGCTTTAACAACTTCTGTCTCTTCTTTGAGTAAGAGCAATTAAGAAGAATGAAACTTGGGGAAGTGATTTACATTGTCAAATTGGATGAATTGTTCTATTTATTTAAAAGGTAAGGTACTGGGATGCCTGGGTGGCTCAGTTGGTTGGATGTCTGCCTTCAGCTCAGGTTGTGATCCCAGGGCCCTGGGATCGAGCCCCGTATCATCAGAGGGGTGGTGACCCTGCTCAGCGTGGAGTCTGCTCCTGTCTCCCCCTCTGTGTTCTCTAATAAATCGATCTTTAAAAAAAAAAAAAAGATAAGGTATTGGGGTGCCTGGCTGGCTTAGTCAGTGGACCATGTGACTCTTGATCTTAGGGTCGTGATTTCAAGCTCCATGTTGGGTGTAGAGATTACTTAAGATCTTTTTCAAAAGTTAGATTAAAAAAAAAAAAAGATAAAAAGGTAAGGTACTGTCACAGCATGGAAAAATAAAAAAAAAAATAAAAGAAAAAAAAGAAAAATCAAATTCATATTAAATTCCGTACTCATATCCCTCAAGATTATTACTTTCATAGTTCTGCAGGAAAAAGTACATGACAAAAATCTTGCTATTTCTTTTTTATAAAGATGAAGGCTCCTACCTTTGTTTTCTTTATCAAATCCTGAGATCTGTTAAAAGAAAATATTTCATCTTTATTCAACTGTTCAGTTATAATTAACAGACCAAAGCAGATTATAAAAACTAAACAATCCTACCAGTGATTTGTAGAGACTGGATTCAGGGTTGATTTTAATGAGTTGTAATAGATCTTGCATAGTAAGTACCTTAAAGAAAAAAAATTAGACTTTTTTACATCGGTGTTTAAATGATAAACTAGGAGGCTTCTGAAGACAATTATGCTTTGGATTACATTTAAAAATTTATAACCATGCTAATAATGTAAAATTGAAGCACTTTCTTATATTATTAACATATTAAAGTCACAAGGATAAAATTTTTTTTTAAGATTTTATTTATTTATTTATGAGAGAGAGAGAGAGAGGCAGAGACACAAGTAGAGGGAGAAGCAGGCTCCATGGAGGAAGCCCAACATGGGATTTGATCCCGGGTCTCCAAGATCACGCCCTGGACTGAAGGTGGTGCTAAACTGCTGAGCTACCCAGGTTGCCCAATATTTTTCTTGATCACCTAATTAATCTCCAAATATTTCATAGTGAATACGTCTAATATGTCTAAATGGCTAATACCTTACAGAGTATAAACACACAAATATCTGATGAACCAATGAATACATATATAATTTCCAGGGTCTCCTAACTGCAAGAAAGTTTTTAAAGTATATTGCTTCAAAATATAAATGAAGTTTTATTGTCTTTACAACAATGAATAACTAAAGCATACACAAAATAGTTTTAAACATTTTTGGGTCACTATTCTTAATATATATTTATACTATAATACTTATTTTTACTAAGTCTACCCAGAGAACATTGATAGGTTTTCAAATGGTTTTCCTTTATTATTTTTTTTTAATGGTTTTCCTTTAAAGAAAATATTCTGCACAGCATTTTAGAGTAGAAACCTTTAAGTATGTGGACTGGATTAACTACTACTGTAACAACTAAGTAATTCACTATTACTCATGCAATAAGCAAAATTCTAAAACATACTTGGAAAGTTAGGGGCACCTGGCTCAGTTGGTAGAACATGTGACCTTTTTTTTTTTTTTTTAAGATTTGAGAGAGATTACAGAAGCACAATGGTGGGGGGGCATGGGGAGAGGGAAAAGGAGGCTCCCTGCTGAGCAGAGTTCAATGTGGGGCTCAATCCCAGGACCGTGGGATCATGACTTGGGGGGAAGCCAGATGCCTAACCAAAATGAGCCACCCAGGTGCCCTGAACATTTGACTCTTGATTTTGAGGTTGAGTTCAACCCCCACATTGGGTATAGAGTTTACTTTAAAAAAACAAAACAGGGGATCCCTGGGTGGCGCAGTGGTTTGGTGCCTGCCTTTGGCCCAGGGCGCCATCCTGGAGACCCGGGATCGAATCCCACATTGGGCTCCCGGTGCATGGAGCCTGCTTCTCTCTCTGCCTATGTCTCTGCCTCTCTCTCTCTCTCTCTCTGTCTGTGAAATAAATAAATAAATAATAAATAAATAAATAAATAAATAAATAAGAAACCTTAAAGACTGATGGACCAAATAAGAATTCCTAATGTTGATAAAGAAAATTTGGTTGTTAAGAAATAAATACAGCACATTTGAATTTTCAAATACTAACGTTGTTCTTATTTTCTTAAAACTCCTGAATATGAAACTTTTGGTCAATTATAGACAAGGAATAAAAATACAGTAACAACACCAAGAGTTAAACTATGGACTTTAAGGGCACCTTGGTGGCTCAGTTGGTTAAGGCTCTGCCTTTGGCTCAGGTCATGGTCCTGGGGTCGAGCCCCACATTGGGTTCTCTGCTTAGCAGGGAGTCTGCTTCTCCTGCCTCCCCCTATTCCTGCTCTCTTGCATGCACATTTGTGTGCTCTGTCTCTCTCAAATAAATATTTTGAAAAATAAATGAAAATAAACATGAACTACAGGTGGTAAGGTGTGACAATGTAGGGTCTATTGGAAAATTGTATATAATGGGGGCGTGTAGGTGGCTTAGTTGGTTAACCATCAAACCCTTGATTTCAGCTCAGATCATGATCTCAGGGTCATGAGATCGAGCCTTGCTCAAGGCTCCACAATGGGTGTGAAGCCTGCTTAAGATTCTCTCTCTTCCTCTTTCTGCCCCTCCTTGCCTCCCTCTCTTAAAAAAAAAAAAAAATCAAGTATTTAATTAAAAAATGTTGCTAGTAGGGGAGGCTGTGCATGAGTGGGAGCAGGGAATATATGGGATGGCCTCTTTTCTGCTCAATTTTGCTCTGAACCTCAACTGCTTTAAAAAATTATGTCTATTTAAAAAAAATAGGCAAAGTTTGCTATATCAGCCTTTAAAATAATCAAGTATGACTATTTCTCCACTATTACTATTGAACATAAATTAGAAAATAGGTAAAAACAGGTGTTTTGGGGATCCCTGGGTGGCTCAGCGGTTTAGCACCTGCCTTTGGCACAGGGCGCGATCCTGGAGTCCCGGGATCGAGTCCTGCATCAGGCTCCCGGCATGGAGCCTGCCTCTTCCTCCTCCTGTGTCTCTGCCTCTCTCTCTCTCTATGTCTATCATAAATAAATAAATCTTTAAAAAAAAAAAACCACAGGTGTTTTAGTTATTTGAGTAGTCCACAGATTTTTAAAAGCTATTGTATCCCTCACTTCTCTTGGGTAATCCCAAGGAATAGAAATATGTGAAAAGATTTTAATGTAGTAAGAACACAGTTTAGAGATCTAGATTTACAGCCCTGCATTGCTATTTACAAATCATGTGACCTTGAGCAAACTATTTCACTTTTCCAGAGGTTGGTTCCTCAGTTGTAAAACAGCTAACACCTGAAGTGTGACTAGTACAGTGACAAGCTTACAACAGACATTCAACGTAAATGGCAACTGGGAGTCTTAGTAGACTACTTGGAATGGGAGGTCAGTTCTAGCTTCAAAACAGTGATTCTACACATCACAATTGTACCAAAGACTAATCAAGATGTCAAGGAATTGATAATAATCAACTTTAGTACTCCCCTCTGTTACATTATATGATGTGAATTCGGAGATGCCCGAGAAACGGACGTTGCTAGCGAAGGAATACTCAGCTATTATGCAGAAAGAAGCTGTTAACAGAAAATTCAAAAATAGAAAAGGAAGGATTTTACCTTTTCTTTGGCCAAACCACTTTCCGGAAAGAAAACAGAAAGCGAATACTCATAGCCGCATCTCTGTAAGTAATCTGCCACTAGAGAGTTAGAAGCGCTGGTTAAGAGGGCACTCCCTTCCACTGAAACGGACGGAGGCTGCAGTTCTCCATTCAACACAGGGTGCATCAATTCGTGAATTAGCTTGTTTCGGAGTTGTGTCTAGCTCAAAAAACAAAAATGAAATGAGTGAAAAATTTTTCAGCAGGATTTCACTAGAGGTATGCAGATTTGTCGCATGAATTAGCATCCTTATTTCCAGAATGGTTTCAGATCCATGACCAAAAGTTAGGAACCATCCTCTATACGTTGTGTTACCATGTGACACAAGTAGCTCAATGAGTTTTGAAAGAAGAAACTCGTTTTCACCAACTTCCAAGTTATCTTGTGGTGAGCCAGAACACATGTATATTCTAACTTCACTTCCCCAGGAGCCCATTTCAGGATGTTTTAGTCAGGATGCCAAGTACAGGAGACAGTTCTGTCCCTTACTCACTTTTCTGTGGACTACTGGAGAATATGAAAATATTGGGCATATTGACCAAAACAAAATTGGGTTCCCAAAAAAAGAAATCTCACATACGCGAGAGAAATCAGTAAATCCAAAAAACTTACTACGATGTACTTTTGCATACAGTATTTACATCTCAAGACATGGAAGTAATTTTCTCACATTTTATAAATGAGAAAATTACAGTTCAAAGCGGGTCATTTTCTCAAGGTTTAATATGAGCATTATTCATCTGAGTTTTAACAAAATTCCCTAAGTTACTCAGACTACTGGGTAGTTGTTCTAGTCTATTTTGGAAACACACAACTGGGCTGAGCTTAAGAGTACACTGCCTAGATTCAGGAGGTTCAGCAGTAAATTATATCTAATAAGTTCATATTAATAGAATCCAAGCAAGAAACTAATGGAGTTGTTATACCTCTTTCTTTTAGCCATTAGCTCAAGAGTAGAAGAGCATATAATTACCAGTATAGAACAGGCCTCGGAATACATCTAAAGTCCCACAGTAAAAAGGAAAAAAAAAAACCTGTACTCTGTTTAGAATACATATGCTCTGCCACATCTAGTATAGTTCAGTAACTGAAAAAAAGAGAAATTATAGCATCTTCCACTAGTAAAATTTAGAGGTGATTTAATTAGATTTGTAACAACTAAGGAACACATATATATATTTTTAACAATGTATTTTGGGGGACGCCTGGGTGGCTCAGCGGTTGAGCATCTGCCTTCCGGCTCAGGGCACAATCCCGGGGTCCCGGGATCGAGTCCCACATCAGGCTCCCTGCATGGAGCCTGCTTCTCCCTCTGCCTGTGTCTCTGTCTCTCTCTGTCTCTCATGAATAAGTAAAATCTTTTTTAAAAAAAGATTTAGATCCAGCTTAATAAAATGACTTAAGGGGTCTTGCAAACAAGACTCTACTGAAATAGGTTAAAATTTAGAGGAGTGACAGAAGCATAAAGATGAAAATGAGGGTAGGAAAAAAGCAAAGAATATTACAGATGAATCCCCAGCTCAACAAACACAAAAAGCAAGCCATCTAGCACTTGTTGGAAGGAATCCCAAAACTGGCTGGGGGGCTCTCCAACAGCCAATGCAAAGAGGGAAATCCACTCAGAATTACTGCTCCTAAAATAGAAGTACAATTATTGTGGGTGGGGAGGCAAACTGGGAGAGAAGAGACTTGTGGATCCTCAGCACATCTCTCTTGGAAATTAGGGTAGACTCAAAATAAGGAAAAAGACTTGATAAATTGCATTTAATGGGTACTGGACTTTGTAGTTAGCCACAAATTCTTTTCAAAAACACCCAAATAAAATGTTCATTAGGCCATTAAAAATTCAATGAATTTTAAAAATTAAAACTCAGGGATCCTGGGTGGCTCAATGGTTTGGCGCCTGCCTTCATCCAAAGGCGTGATCCTGGGGTCCCACGATCAAGTCCCACATCGGGCTCCCTGTGTGGAGCCTGCTTCTCCCTCTGCCTGTGTCTCTGCCTCTATCTATCTCCGTCTCCCGGTCTCTCCCCCTCTCTCTCCCTCATGAGTAAATAAAAGATCTTTAAAAAAATAAAATTAAAATTAAAACTCACTCAGGCCATAGTCACTGAATTGAGAAAACAAAAATTAGCCCAGACTTAGTAAGTAAAGATCTGTCTTGCCATTGGTAAAGCTGGAATAACAGAACTGAACAGCCAGCTGAAAAAAGAAACAATGTTTCTCCAGAAGATAGACTGCATTTGTAAAGTGAACAAGCTTAGCAGAATCTGGATACCAAATCCAAACAAGGAGTACTTAAAAAGGATAAGGATAGGTCAGTATCATTTGCGACTATAAATAAAACACCAATCTAATTCAGAAGCACAGTAAAAGAAAATATGCCATGGCCAGGAATCCAAGGACCATTCTACATAAAAAACCACATTAATGCATTATACACTACAACTAATTCCAAATGGGTTAAAGTTAACTTAAAAAAAAAAAGGCCTTCTTAAAAAATAAAAAGGGAGTATTAGTTCTCTTAGAACTGAGAATAACCAGCAAAAGAAAAAAAATAGATTTGGCCATATTAAAAACATAACATCAATATTTTTGGAATCAAATCAAAATTGAACACTGAGATAAAGTATGGCTGCAAAAAATGGAAAAGAGATTTAGTTTCTATTAAAAGACATCTTAGGGGCAGCCCCGGGTGTCTCAGAGATTTAGTGCTGCTTCAGCCCAGGGCGTGATCCTGGAGTCCCCAGATCAAGTCCCACGTTGGGCTCCCTGCATGGGGCCTGCTTCTCCCTCCGCCTGTGTCTCTGCCTCTCTCTTGGTCTCTCATGAATAAATAAATAAAATCTTAAAAAAAAATAAAACACATCTTATACGTTAATAAAACACCCCTGGGGAGAAAAATGGGCAAGAAACATGAACTGCCAATCCACAGAAAACATATGAATCACCAGAAAATATGGGCATCCTCAATAATTAAAGGAATATTAAAATAAAGTTAAAATAAAGTTTTTCCAGTGTTTAAACAAAGTCATGACAATACCATTGGAGAGATAAGCATTGTCAAATTGCTGGTAGTATACTATTACAATCTTTTTAGGACAAGAACCATATACTGAGAGCCTTAAAAAAGCTCAGGCCTTGAGTGGTTCAGTAGGTTGAGTGTCTGACTTTAGCTAGGTTCATCTCAGGGTCCTGGGATTGAGCCCTGCATTGGGTTTCACGCAGTGGGGAGCTTGCTTCTCCCACTCCTCTGCACCTCCTCCTGCTCTCTTGCTCTGTCTCTCATAAATAAATGAAATCCTAACAACAACAACAACTCAGGCTTCTAGGTCAGTAATGTCACGTAACCTATTCTAGGCAAAAAATGAGAGATGCATTAAAGGAATATGTAGACCTGAGTGTAACGTAAATCTTCAACAGGGGACTGCTACATAAATTACCCATACGTTCAAAGACAAGCCTGGTGCCATTGAAAATGAGGATTTCAAGGAACTTTAAAGGATACAGGAAAATCAGATTATACAGGAGGGGTACCTGGCTGGCTCAGCTGATGAAGTGTGGGACTCTGGGTCTCCATCCAGGCTGTGGGCCTGAGCCTTTTATTGGGTATGGAGATTACTTAAAATCCTGGGGGGGGGGGGGGGGTTTACAGTTATGCCATTTACTGTTTATATTAGGGATGATGTTTCTCCACGTCTTTCCATATTTTTCAGATGAATCTGAAGGTTTTTTAAGTTACGAAAACAATGGGAGAGGGAGGAAGGTTTTTAAAAAGCTCACTTTTCGGGATCCCTGGGTGGCACAGCGGTTTGGCGCCTGCCTTTGGCCCAGGGCGCGATCCTGGAGACCTGGGATCGAATCCCACGTCGGGCTCCCGGTGCATGGAGCCTGCTTCTCCCTCTGCCTGTGTCTCTGCCTCTCTCTCTCTGTGACTATAATAAACAAATAAAAATTAAAAAAAAAAAAAAAAAGCTCAGTTTTCGTTGACTTTTTTAAGGAGGGGAGGGGCAGAGGGAGAAGCAGAATCTTAAGCAGGCACCGCCCCCAGTGCTTAGCTGACACTGGGCGGAGCCCACAATCCTGATGAGGACCTCAGAGGAAACCAAGAACCAGAGGCTCAGCTGACTGAGCCACCCAGGCGCCCCCTTAACATCTTAATATACTTTTGAAACGTATCCAGTAACAAAAACATTTGAGCTACTCTTACTCCCTGGTGTTGATACAATGTATACTAATGCTTGCTGCTCAAATGTTTATACATCTGAATACATTTTAAAGAAGTTTCTCATTTCCTAAATTATTCTACTGTAAGTAGTAACTAATGTTTTCTATATGCTGTCAAAATCCTTCATTCAAAAGTGAGTACTATTACAAACCTATTCATTCAAGACTTGCAAGCCAGATTTATAAACCAAGTCCACCTCTACTAGAATATGTTCACCTTACGTGGCTATCCACTACTACCTTAATATCAGTCCAATAAGCCTCTTACTTCAATATATTAAGACCACTCAAACGCTAGGCCATTTTCAAGACTTTTGTGGTCCAGAGCAGAGAGTTACACAGGAACATAAAAATGTAATTCACCAAAAACAATCTATGTCATACTCTTTTTAAAATGCAAGAGCTAGGTGTATTTAAACGTTGGGTGCCTGTTACAGGTTAGACTTGCCTAAGTTCTGTAAAAGAGATGCATAAAGCTCATACCTTGAGTGTGTCCAGTATTCCCCGATCCTTAAACGTCTGGTACAACTTTTTTCGCAGTTCATCTTGACTCAACATGTCGGGTTTGGAGGGCATTGTGGTCTGGAAGAAAAAACCGTTACGGGTTACCTGGTGGGCAGACGCAGCGCGAACTTCTGAAAACAGAGGAGTGGCCTCCAGGGAGGGAAACTCTAGGAGGCCGATCAGGGGGAAAGGAGCTATAACGAAAACAAACAGGCTACGTTTCCGCCGCTCCCGGAGCAGGGGCCAGTGTATCTACCCCGGCCCTCGGGTGTCGGCCTCCCACTGCCTCCCGACTCCCCCCAACCCTGCATTATATCCTACTTTGGCCCGAGTTAACACCCCGCCCGGGCTGCAGGCGCAGGAAGAGGGGGAATCCCGGCCTCCGGAGCCCAGTCTCCGCCTGGGGGCAGTCGAGAAGAAGGAAGCCGAACTCCGCCTCTCACTGTGAACTAGGAACTGTAGACCATTCGCACTTCCTTTCTCGGCGGTCCATGGGTAGGCGGAGTCGTGGCCCACAGGAGACTTTCCCACGCGCCTCGGGGGCGGGGACCGGTAGTGAGGCAACAGAAGACAAACGCGCAGGAGCAGGAATTCGGCGCGTTCCGCGTTGACCCCGCCCCTCCGCGAGGCCCGCCCAACGGAACGGCCCAAGCCGGGAGTGCTACTGCGCACGCGCCGTACTCTGGCCGGAAGCTCCTCCCTCCTCTCGCGAGACGCCAACGCCGGACTCTCGCGAGATGCCACCGCCGGACTCTCGCGAGGATCGCTCGGGGAGTTCCGACCCAGGGGGCGCGGCGCGGCGCGGCGCGGGTCGGCCTTGGGAAGTGTGGCTGTTGCGATTGTCGGATTCTCGCGGCAGGTAGGAGATGGAGTGAGTAGGGGGCGGGAGCTTTCGAGGACATCCCCGGCCCCGCGCGCCGCGAGTTGTGGCTGTGTCTCCAGCCCGCCTGAAGGCGGCCGGGTCGGACCTGTCCAGTCCCCTTTCGGCTGATCTCATCACAGGCCACCCCGCCAATGCACATCGCGTTTCAGCCCGCAAGCGTCGGCCAGCTCAGGGCCTTTGCTTCATTTAGCCTTTCATTAGGTCGTTCATCTAACTGGGGGCTTCTTAAACTTGGCTGCAGTATTCTTTGGAGCTGGAAAGTTCTTCATTGACGATGTCCTGTGATGGGAGGGGATTAATCGTCTCACTGGGGCCTAGCCTGGTAGTTCGTGTGTGTGTGAGAAAGTGCCTAACATTGACCCGAATAGATTCCCAGGTAACCTCAAAGGAGCAGCCCTGAGCTTGATCTCTGGGCAGCTTGGAATAAGTCTGTCAAGTCCAGCGCTCATTACTGGGCGCTCGCGTAGGTACTGCGGTTCGATCACAGCCCGCTTTCCTGCTACAGATCGTTGTCTCAGGCTTATCAGCACCAGGTCCTGGCCGTCACTACCAGTTAAATAGAAACTGGCTCACCAGCGGTAACCTGTTTGCCATCCCTGGTTCAGTTCCTTTTCCATTAGCCTACATTATATCTGAAGTCAGCGCCTGCTGTAGCTCACTCCCCACCCCCAGAAAGACCTTTTCCTCTTCCCCCCTCAGTTCCTTCAGTAGCTCTCCCCAGAGCATTCCTTACTGCACCCAGTTCACAGTTATTAATCCTTTTAAAATAAGCTTCCCAGGGCAGTCTGGGTGGCTCAGCGGTTTGGCGCCTGCCTTCAGCCCAGGGCGTGATCCTGGGGTCCCGGGATCAAGTCCCACCTTAGGCTCCCTGCGTGGAGCCTGCTGCTCCCTCTGCCTGTGTCTCTGCCTCTCTCTCTGTATCTCTCATGAATAAATAAATAAAATATTTTAAAAATATAAAATAAGCTTCCCAGAAGGAAGTATGTTCCCTGGCAATATGATTATTTAAAAGCACATTATCTTAATGCAGGCCAGAGTTGCCATTAGCTTTCTGCCCCCTTTTAGAGCTTGTGAATAATGTAAACTTTGAAATCTAGTAAATAAGCTGCTCTGAACCTAGGTTTCTCATCTATTGTACAGGGTTTTTTTTTTTTTTTTTCTTTTTCTTCTTTTTAAAACACGGGACTTGTTTTTGCATTCTCTTAAACTCTATCTTGTTATTGTTACTTTCACCTACGTTCTCTTAGCCTGGAGAAGTTTTTGAATCCTTAGCGTTGCCTTCCAGTGTCTTGACTATCCCAACATATTATCCTTGAACAGGAGAAACTGTCTCCCACTTACAGATTCAAAATATTGAACAGGACTAGGTTAAGGTCAAGCTCAAAGGTTCCCTAGAGACCCCATGCTGTCAGCTGACTTGGAGAACCTTAAGTTCCCTGAGCATGCAAGTCAGGTGAGAGTGGTCCCTCACTCAACAAATAGCAAGTGCTGCCTGCCCTGCCCCGCCCGCCCCGCCCCAGCTCTGAGGGTACCAGGATCTTAAATTCAAGCTATCCGTCTCCACTTCTCAGGGAGATACCAGGTTCCGTCGTAAAATTATTTGCCATCTCCTGGATTTCTCTTCCAAAACAGACAATGTAAGTTTGGCAAGACTTATTCTCACATAACCGGTACTTTATGAGTGAATAACCACTTACTCTATTTTTGTCTGGGGATTCAGGTTAACGAAGTTAATGTAAAAAAAGCTCCTAGCATGTTATCTGACTGGAGACTGGCATTAATGCGTGTTTCTCTTGGGGTTTTAATCTAGTCCAAAAGTAGCCAATTACAGAAGAGAAGCCTTTGCTTCTGAAAATAGTAACACCTCAGATGGTGTAACTTTTGTTCCTGAGATTTCTCATGTTGCTGATTAGTATAAAATCACATTTGTCAATCCAAAATAGAAAATATGTGGAGACTTGAAGGCCCATATTTATTGGGAGGGTTTTGTTTTGTTTTTTTTAATATACCTGTCTTCAGGTTCACAGTGTACCTAACTTTGTTTTCGTCACAGTTGCTATTTAAAAATCAGGCTCTTTGAGATAGTTCAAGTTCAGATCTGCATCCTTGTATGTACCAGCTGACCTTTCTCCCCTTTTTCCTGATTGTACTCTAAGGCTTTTTTCTTATTTCACACATTTCCATTCATTTTGTGCTTTTGCCCTTCTCATGCCAGCCTCACAGATACATGGTCTCGTTTTTTATGTTCATCACTAGTTAGCGTCCTCTTTTAGTTCAAGGTAGTCCGGAGCTCCTATATCACCACTTTGATTTTTTCAGTTGTCATGCACTCTCTCAAGCGGTTTCCATCACCTAGCCATCAGAGGCAGCTGCTGTTTTCATCCCAGGTGAGTGTCTTGGCGCCACTCCATTCAGTCAACAACTCCAGTCTCTTGTCATGGAGAATTTTTTCACGACTGCCTAAACCTCAACTTTTCACAAAGGTGTTGTTAATCACTTCATCAGACTTCATCAGTCAGGCCTCTGAGGCTGAGGGCCTCAGCACTAGAAAGTTCTCTTCTGTGTTGAGGCTACTTAATCCCAGCATGCCTCCCACTCCTGTATTCCAGCTTTCCCTGGCACTGTCCCCACTATTGCTCCCCTCCTCGCAGTTCCATTCCATAGGCATGGAGTGCTTATTAGGTACTGAGCTCTGTGGTAAGCCTTAGAGAGTCATGCTAGGAAAGAAAAACACCTACCTTAGTATCCCTAGTTATCTTCCCATTGGTGCACCACTCTCCCCCCCTCCTTTCCTCCCTCCAACCTTCCACAGCACTTTGAAACCCTTGTTCCGTGATAAACGGGACACTCCCTTTGTCCTTAGTCTCCTACACACTGCACTTACCTTTTTTTTTAAACATTTTATTTATTCATGAAAGACACACACACACACACACACACACACACACACACAGAGGCAGAGACACAAGCAGAGGGAGAAGCAGGCTCCACGCAGGGAGCCCGATGTGGCACTCGATCCCGGGACCCCAGCATCACATCCAGAGCTGAAGGCAGGCGCTCAACCACTGAGCTATGGAGGCGTCCCATGCACTCACCTTCTGTGAGCACTTTGAGTATTTCGTTTTTTCTCATTCCTACAGCTTTTTCAGCTCTGACGTGTGTTATCTGCTGCCATAACAAGATTGAGTGGCTTAAATAACACAAATTTATTACCTTACATTGAGGTCCACCACGGGTCTCTGTGGGCTGGAATCCAGGTATCAGCAGGAACGTGTACCCTTGTGGAGGTTGTCAGGAAGAATCGGCTTTGTGCTTTCCAACCTCTAGAGGCCACTCACCTTCCTTGGCTCCTGGCCCTTTCTTCCATCTTCAACACTAGCTGCATTGCAGCTCTGTGACCCTCCTGTCCTTGCACTTTCTTGGGCTTATCTTCCCTGCCTGCCCCCTTTAAAGACCTTTGAGATCAGGATGTGGACAGAGCAGGGCGTGCTATTCTGGCTACTACCGCCTGTTAAAATTGACGTGTTCATTTCATCCCCTTTTTTCCCTTATTTCCTTTCTTGGTGAACAGACTCATCTTGATATTCTTCAGCTTGATCACCTCGGTCAGGCATTTGGATACATCCTTGATTCTTCCCTCTTCCTCAGTTCCCCAGGCTAATCCATTGCCAGGTTCTGTGTCGCTCTGTCCTCCACACTTGGAGACCTAGTCTTCTTTGGAGATACTTGAAGGGCCGCTATTTTAGGTGATAGGGAAATTGAGCAGACACACACACACACACACACACACACACACACACACACGGCAGTTGCTTAATTTGTATTACAGCCTGGAGTTCTAAGTAGTACTTGCTCTGTGGAGGGAGGGAAGGTAGAAGAGGTTGCAGAACTTAAAAAAAAAAAAAGCTTCAAATCATTGTTACAGAGCCCTACTGTCTGATACAGTAGCCACTAACCACAGGTGGCTACTTAAGTTTAAATTTAAATTAATTAAAATTAGAGTCAAAAATTCAGATCTGCAGGCACAAGAGCCACCAGTGGCTATCACTTCAGACAGTGCAGATACAGGTGCATCCCCTTCCTGAGACACTTCACCTTCCAGTTTTGCCTATAGAATTAAATACTTATATGAGTCCTTCGGCTGCTGTGAAACCAAATTATTGAAAGTTCAGTTTCTGCCCAGCAGGAGCATTTATGACATAACCTTTATGTGGTATTTCCTTCGGTTCCCTTTCGGTTTACCCTCACCCTATTATGACACGATGCAGGCATGGGAATGAGGGCTAGCTTCCTTACATGTGTATTGTTTTCTGCTACTTCTTAAATGTTTGTACTGAAGAAATTGATCCCTTCCCTTGGCAAACTCCAGCTATGAAACCTATTCCAGTTAATGACATCTTGTCAACTTTGTTCAAATTTAAAGCTCCCGTCCCTCTCCCTCTTGAGAATTTCTTTCAATCTTGAGAATTGTAGCTATTTCTCCTAGTTTTGCGGAGCTTTCATATCATTCCTGCCTGTCTTGTTATTCAGTTTTACTGTTTGGGCCTTTTCCTCATCTATCCCTAAGACTCTCCCTGTAAAGGATCAGATGGTCTCTGTCCCAACTGCTCAACTCTGTCATCGTGTTGTTGGGCAAAGGCAGCCTTCAGCAACAATAAAAGGATGGGAGGCCAGATATTTGGCCTGCAGGCTGTAATGTGCCAATACCTGCCCAAAATAGCATTTTAAATCCTATTTACCTCGTCATGCCCAAAGAACGTCCTATTTGCCCTTTCTTCCAGTCACGGGCCTTCCATTTCCAGAGTTAAAAGTGCCAGCTCTGCCTTGATTTCCTTAACAAAAGGTTGTATTCATTAGGAAATACATTTCAGATTTTCTGATGGTCTCTGTGAATCAGTTCTAGTGAGGCTTGAAGAGCCCTGGGCTCTGACACACCTCACCATACATTCTCTGAGATGGTATACTCAGTTAACCAGATTGCTGCCCCACATGGAGGCCTTAAGAGTCAGTCAGCACATCTCCATGTGCATGTGCTCCTCCATGTTGTTCTAGGTAACATGCTGAGCACCTCCTATGAGCCAGATACCGTGCCTGGTGCTTCACATGCATTGTTGTATAATCCTCAAAGTCACTGTAAGGGATCTATGATTGTTACCTCTATTTCACCGAAGAGGAAACTGACACTGGGAATTTAAGGACTGTGCCTATGGTCACGTTACTAGAAAGTGGCAAAGCTAGATCTGAACCTAACTTTGTCTGATTACAAAGACCCTGTGCTAAAATACATGCATTCATATATGAATCCTTCTACCCATCCAGATTATTGTGCTAAAAGCCATACAATCCCTGATCCCCCTCCAAAATGCCTCCCCCACACTTTCTCTTCATTTCCTTAGCAAACTTATTAACAACAGTTTTAACACTTAATGCCTTAGATGTCTTTCTCTTTGGCTTATGGTTTCTTCCATCTTTTCTAGAATACAAAATTGTGTCTTCCTTTCTTATTTTTTAAAGATTTTTTTTTTTAAGTAATCTCTACATCCACCATGGGGCTTGAACTCATGATCCCAACATCAAGAGTCACATGCTCCACCGATTGAGCCAGCCAGGCGCCTCATGTCTTTCTCATGAATGTTTGAGGAAGCATATCATAGGCTCCTGCATTTGCAGAGACTTAAATTTGTAGCAGATGGTCTTCAAGTAGGAAGAAGACAAAATCAACACCCTTTATTAATTTTTCCTGGTGTTAGTGCTAATAATGCTAACTGGTATAGAGTACTAAAAATATGTGTTATTTTCACTTAACTAGGAGCTACATATTGAAGACAATGTCTGGAAGCTTCTACTTTGTAATTGTTGGCCACCATGATAATCCAGTTTTCGAAATGGAATTTTTGCCAGCTGGAAAAGCAGAATCCAAAGTGCGTATGGAACCTTAAAAAATTCTGTAAGAACTGTTATACTGTTGTAATAATAATAGTGTGGCATTATTTTACAACTGAAAGAGATCTGGACAGATGAGGTAACTGGAATCCACCACAACTAAATGAGGCTTGCTCTGCAGTCCCACAGGTTGATAGAAGCTCGCCAGGGAACATCTTCTGAGTTGCTGATTCATCCTTTAATTCAGCACACATTTGGCACATACTAGCAGGATGCTCAGGGTCTGTTCTCTGATATGTAGTTCACTGTCAATCATTCCGAAAAGCTGCTCCCTCAGCACATAGAAACATAGTTCACCTGGAGCGGGCCTGGAAAAACAGTTGTTAGGACTGGAAATGCCACGAGAGCCCATTCTGTCCAAGTGAATTACCTTTTTCATCAGAACATACATAATAGGTCCACTTACACCTGGGAGGGTTAAAAGAGACCCTTGCTTCCATGTCCTGCTGCCCTTGAGAATATGGCAGTTTTCAGTGACCTTCTGCACCACCTACTGGCTGCGTGGTGCCCGCATGCTGTCCTCCCCAGTGACATCACCCAACTTTCTTTTTTTTTTAAGGTTTGTTTTATTTATTCATTCATTCATTCATTCATTCATTCATTCATGAGAGACCCAGAGAAAGAGAGGTGGAGACACAGGCAGAGGGAGAAGCAGGCTCCATGCAGGGAACCTGATGCAGGACTTGATCCTGGGTCCCCAGGACCACACCTTGGGCTGAAGGCAGCGCTAAACCATCAAGCCACCCAGGCTGCCCAACCACCCAACTTTCTTGTTGCCAGTAATGTTTCCAGAAAAACAAGCTTGGCTCAAGAACATGCCATTCAGAGTAAACGTAGAATCCTGAGATGAGAATACCTGGGGCCTTTCCACCTTTCTATACTAGTCCATGTTGCTAATAAATTGACAGGTTAAAGTGTGTTTTTCTCAATTCCAAAAATAAGCTTTAATGTCCTTTAAGACCATTGATTTTTGAAATTAATTGTAATGCATAATGTCCAGTGTGTGATGCTTTTCAACTATTTAAATCGTGCCACTAAAATAAGATAGAAATTGGGTTAGGGTATTATCAGGTGGCTTTGCTACATTTTTTCCACACATTCCTGTGAGCACACTGCTCCTTTAAAACTTTGTATTGAAGCGTCTGTGTAGCAGCTGTTGCTTTGTGGTACAGGGCTACTTACATAGTTTCTGTGGACCTGTGGTAGGCAAAGCTGTGCGTATGAAAACGCTTTGTTGCACACTTTGACCATGGTTCTTTCTCCTGCTACCACTCACCTTCTAAAGCATTTCTACATTTTTCTTCTAATCTCATAATTGATCATCCATGTAAAGTGATGGAAAACACTGCTGTAAGCCAGACACAAAATACATCCATTTCTCTAAGGATTAAATTAGCTTTGTCATAGTGATGTGATGAAGTAAACATGCCTGAACTGTACAGGGGATTCCAAGGCAACTGGCAGCCTTCCTCCACCCAGTCACAAGACAGCCTCCTCAGCAAGGAGGTCATATTAAGTTTCCTTTCCCAGGGCTGTCATCATAGAACACACAAACCGGGTGGCTTCAAGTAAAAGCAGCTCATTGTCTCACCGGTCTGGAGGCCAGAAGTCCAAGAACAACGGTTCAGCAAGCCAGGCCCCCTGTGAAGGTGCTGGGGGAAGATCTGTTCCAGGCCCCTCTCCTAGCTTCTGGAGAAGTCTAGTCTTCACATGGCCTTCTCCCTATGTGTCTGTTTCTAAATTCCCCTTTTATAAGTACACCAGTGATACTGGATTAGGGGCCATCCTACTCTAGTGTGCTAAGTACATTTGCAATGACCTGTTTCTAAATAAGGCCACATTTTGAGGTACTGGGTGGGGTGGGAGTGGTTAGGACGTCAACATAAGAATTTGGTTTGACCCATAACAGAAGTGTTCTTTGACAAATTTATTTTGTTTTTTGTTTTGTTTTGTTTTTTTAAAGATTTTATTTATTCATGAGAGACACGGGGCGGTGGGGATGCAGAGACATAGGCAGAAGGAGAAGCAGGCTCCATGCAGGGAGCCTGATGTGGGACTCGATCCGGGTACTCCAGGATCCTGCCCCAGGCCAAAGGCAAGGTGCTCAACTGCTGAGCCACCCAGGCTTCCCGAAAATTTTAGTTTGAAATAAAGAATTCCGGGGATCCCTGCGTGGCGCAGCGGTTTGGCGCCTGCCTTTTGGCCCAGGGCGCGATCCTGGAGACCCGGGATCGAATCCCACGTCGGGCTCCCGGTGCATGGAGCCTGCTTCTCCCTCTGCCTGTGTCTCTGCCTCTCTCTCTCTCTCTCTCTGTGTGACTATCATAAATAAATAAAAATAAATAAGAAAAAGAAATGAAATAAAGAATTCCTCAGGACTAAGACTGTTCCAGGTTGTGAATTCCCTTTCCATATTATGGTGGGACAGTCCCACCTCCAGGTAAGCCCACGAGGACATTCAGCTCTGACAGGACTGTCTCCCCTTGAGACAGATGACTGCTCACAGCTGGGGCTGAGCATGGCCTCCTGCCACTCCCAGATCCCCCGTCACATAAGCTTCGTTCACCTGAAAGAGGCCTATGCCAAGCCTCAGAGTACCGCCTCCTCAGCTGTCTCCACTGCTCATCAAGTGTCCCTGGGCCCAGTGAAAAGGCCTGCCCTTTTCCCCTGCCGACCCTGAGATCCATGCCAACATCATTTCTGTGTAGCTCTCCTTCACCACCTCCTTGGCTCTCCAGCCTACCTAAATTGCTGTCCTTTAGCCATAACCACTTACAGATTTTTTCACGTCTTTCTCTAAAAAGATGTGAATGTCTTTAAAGCAGAATCTCTTTTTTTATAACCTACTATTCTTTCCTCATGTGCTTAAATGATTACCAAATTTGGGAACTTCCTTCTTACAAAATTAAAAAAATAATCTATATAGTTTCTTGAACACATTTCATTTATTAAGTCACTGGCTGTTTCTATTTGCTGAGTTTTAGATACCAAATTAAAAAGACTATGATGTGAAAACAGTTAAGATCTTTTGTAACCCATGATAGTAATAAATGAAGTGAAAGCAGAAGATGCCATCCCACCCCCAAGAAAACTATGTATACAATTTCCAGAATAAAATGCTGGCATTCTTGATGCTGTCTGGAAAGTTGATCTGGTGCTACTCACATTGTCATCCAGGATGATCATCGTCATCTGAACCAGTTCATAGCTCATGCTGCTCTCGACCTTGTAGATGAGAATATGTGGCTGTCAAACAACATGTACCTGAAAACTGTGGACAAGTTCAACGAGTGGTTTGTTTCGGCATTTGTTACTGCAGGTCATATCCTTATCTTTTAAATAAAGATCTCTAACTAAAGGTTGGGGTAACAAACTAGAACAACAAAGGACATAGATGCCAGACTCCAAGTCCGGACTTCAAAGTGTCAGGTAAAAATTGCCACTTAGAGGGCTACTTTTTTTTTTTTTTTTTTAGGGGAAAAAAATACCCACATTTTGTTTAACAGATAACTTTAAAGCCAAGTCTCATATAAAACTAAAGTTAACCTGAACCATAAGGTTGGTTTTACTTTGTTCTGTAGTTATTTTTTTTAAAAAGATTATGTCCTCTTAAAATGAAACTAACCTAACTTCAAACCCAGTTTATATATTCAGCTTTTCCATCACCAAATACAATGCATGTGACTCGTTTGAAGGATATTGTATCACCTGACTACTTTTCATTTCTATTAAGATTATACCTTAATTCTTTCACATATGAGATTTATTATGCTTCATGACATAAGACAAGAAGATGGAATAAAGAACTTTTTTACTGATGTCTATGATTTATACATAAAGGTATGGTATGTTCTATAACTTTTTCAATGTGATTGTAAAAAGGGGATTCTGACTTTGACAGGAAACTGGCCTGTTGCCATAACTCCCTCGTACTGCTGTTTTCATCTCCTCCAATCAGAACAATCCCTGGAAACTCCCTCCTCAGGCAAGTCTTCACTGCCAGGCTACCATGTATTTAGGACAGAACTCACTGTAGTTACTTTTAAATTGGTTTCAGTTTCCCCCTTTGAGCACAGATGGTTGATTCTATCTATTAGGGAACCCTAAAAAGAGAAGGAAGCAGGTTACAGAAGGAAATTGCTTCATAATTCAATCTAAAATGTTCTCCATCTACTTTACAAGTAAGTTACAATGCAATAAATATAGATTACAAACTGTCAGTTTACCAAATAGTCACTCAAGGAGAATGGTGCCACTCACATAGATTACAAACTGTCAGTTTACCAAATAGTCACTCAAGGAAAATGGTGCCATTCACATTTCTTGATAATTAGAAAGAATAAAATAGTACTAGGATGTCTATGGTTAAAATGCAGTGCTAACAGTATGTTCTATTAAATGTTTTGTACTTAGACAAGAGTTTTTGCATATCTGCACAGTAATATTCCTAGTCAGAATTAGCAAATAATATTTAGCCCTCTAAGTTTTCTCACACATATTATGATATTACACTATTTAAGAAACTGATCACTTAGCCTTGTGTTAAAAGGACAGTATTAACCTAATTGCTAAAAAAAATTGCTACATAAGTGCAACTTAATAGCAATGTAGTATACCTTTTTTTTTTTTTAACTATGGGCATATGCTGGATTTTCAGTTTTATGTACCACAGGGGATTGAGCCATATATTTATAATTAATAGGAGTACATTACTATTTCACACAAAGGGTGAGTCCTGAAAGTTCATTTAGCTTACATTGGCAACACTTATCATACCACCATTGGTTTTGCCACAGGTACTTCTCAAACACCAAGACCCAAACCTCCTCGAGGGGGCGTTACTCTTTACCCACGGAACGTTTTTGTTGAAACTTAATGTGGTCTTCAGACTTTTGTTTTGGATGTCTTTGATGATTTGATTTAGAACTTTACAATAATTTCCTTCTAGACATCTATGATTTGTTAGCCTTTGTACTTTGACAACCTCACTAATACCTTCTTCTTTCCTAGTTTGCAATGAATCCATTTTATGAACCCAATTCTCCTATTCGATCAAGCGCTTTTGACAGAAAAGTTCAGTTTCTTGGGAAGAAGCACCTTTTAAGTTGAATCTGGAAAAGTTTGGAAATACACAATGTCACTACAATGGGGTATTCTCAGGAATGTGTACATTGTAAGTAACTTAATTAAATAGCCTGGAAAAGTTTACTTCTAGTCTAAATTTATCTAAACTTAATGAAGTTTCTTGTATATTTCAAAACAGTACATTCAGTTTCTTATGATTATCAACAGATCAATATTTGCTTGTGAACAGTGTTATTTATAAACTCTTTATAACCTTGAAAATATCCTTATTCTAAAAATTAAGAATGAGCTTTTGACTTTACTCAGATAGTTTGATCTTGATGTCACAATCCAGAACCAAATGTCATTGTCAAGATTTTGCTAGACAGATTTAAACCTAAAAGTCTCTGCAGTAGGGAATGAAATTGATAGCATGTACATGGGCTTCTATACGTCTAGAAATAGTTATAAAATCACATAGGCAGTATATATAACACTACCCAAGAAGCCGAAGCAAGCAGCTTTTGCAGTGCCAAATGCCACGAAGCCCCCCTCTGTCAAAGACTGGGAATAGTGATTCTGCTAAAAATCTAGAATCCTAGATCCATATTTATAAAATGGGAAGCTGGGACCAAAGTGACAGGTTATGTTCTTATATTGCCTTTCCTTCAGACAGTAAACTGAAAGTTAAGTGAACCTGTTGATAGTTCTACTAGTAAAAAGGTGGAAATCTGGAACTGTAAACAAAAGTTTATATTAACCTTTGCATTCTTGGCTTTTTTAGGCTGTACACCAAGGGGTGGGGAGTGGCCTCCTGTAACAAGTGGGATCTTACTATAAACCACTAAATGTCCACTTAAAAAACAAGTACTATAACCAGATATTTTCTGTGCTAATTGTGAGCACTCAATTTTGTTCTATCCTGAACAACTTGAGCAAATCATTCCAAGTTCGGTATCAGACCCTTGTGTGAAGTTGGTGTCATAATTGTTTACCCCATTTATTTATTTGATTTCTTAAATAAAGATGCTTGTCCAAGAGTGTGGAAGTTCAATCGAATTTTTTAAGTGTTGCTCACCCTGCTACCGCTGTTTTAGTCCTATTTCCCCTATTGAGAGTCTACAAACTATTATCTTAACCCATTTTCCAGAATTCAGATCACCTCAAACTAGGTGCCAGAGCTTTGGGAGCAGAAAGATACTCTGCTAGAAATCTAGTAGGGGTTTCAGCCAGGCTCACCAGAGAAACCGCAGTGTGTACTTAGCGGATACAGTTTGCTCTGCCCTCAGTAAACACATGATGCAGAGAGCTGCCAGCAGCAGCAGCATCATGTTTTCAGCAGGAGGTTGTAGGGTACCTTGCAAACCATGATCCTCTCCTCCAGGCTTGTGAGGGTGCGATGGGAGCAAGTCACACAAGCCCTACGTGAGTATGTTACCGTAGCCAAGTACCAAATGGTATGAGCGACTGCGTCTTTGAAGGAGCTTGAAGCAAGGCCAGTGCCAAGTGTGGGTGCGGATGGGACGTCAGATGTGAGCTGCATTGGGAAAACACATGGGCCAAGAAAGGGTGGACAAAAAGCAGCACTGGGCACGTGGATAGGATGGAACCAGGACTGGTAGGAAAGCTAAAAAGCCAGCAAAAGCTTGGATCTGGTAGTAGGTGATGTCACACAAGGTTCAGGACCACAAGAGAAATGGGATGATGTCACCAGCGCCCTGGGCATGAGGCCCCACTCAGCATGTGTGTGTCAGCACTATGTCACTGCTAATCTATGTCAGCATTCCTCAAGGGACCCAAAGAATGCACAATTCTGATATTTACTAGGACGCTTCACTGGTGCCCATGTTTCCTGTGTACGTAGAGAGACCGTGGATTTTGGCTCTGCCCATGCTACACTCATATTCTTTCACTTTTCAGGCACAGCAGCCCATCCTGGTTGCCAGTTCAGTGGTGACTTCTCAAAATCCACAGACAGGACGCAGGTCCACTTTCTACTTCACACGTCACTGCCCCACAAGCCACTGGTATTGTGAGAGCACTGGTGTCCATGTGTCATGATACTAAAGGGAAAGCAGGCACACATTTTTACAGAAATGTAAAAATTTTAAGGAACATCTAGTATGTTTTAACTAATGTTTCACAAGGCGACAAAAACATGACCCCACTGACAGAACTGTACTTTGCCGTCTTCCACATTGCACTTTGTATTTGCTACAAGGGCTTCAGACGTACAGCTGTCTATTTTCCAAGTTCAGTAGTTTGCTTTTTTCTTAACGCTGAACTGTCTCAAAGGCTTTACGTGAGTAAACTACAGAAGCACACGTTGTCACAGAGCCAGCCTGGCGCCGTGTGGTGAGCACGGGCACTGCAGGCGACGCTGGGGCCTCTCCTCCCTTGGCGCGGGGTGGCGGGGGAGGGGTGGCCTGCAGACATTCCCCGCTTCTGCTGGCTTCTTGGGGACCTTGCAGCTGCTTCCACGGCTCCTGCTACCTTGGGCGCCAACTGCTTTGTTCCCAACTCTTGTTTTTTCAATATTTCTCATCTTTGTTTAGGTAATACGAGCCGATCAAAAGATCTTCCTAAAAACCCAAGAGTCCTATCTGCAGCTACCTTTCCCTTCTTGTTGAAGAGCTTTTCCCATCAATTAATTGTAGTCTCTGAAGGCCGAAGTGATGGTCAGGTTTCGTTCCTCCTTAGTTGTCACATTTCAGGACTGTGCTTGGTCAGCTAGCCCGTTCATGGATCACCTGGAGTCTCGGTGTTAAACTGGATTATTCTCCCTTCCCACCAGCCTGTCTTTTTACACACATGAAGATCGGTTCCCTTGACCATTTTTTGCCTCCTAGCTCTAGACCTCTTGAATAGCAAGGAATCCCTGAGTATTTAGCTGAAAAAAGGTTACTGAAAAGCTGTTTTTTTTTAAAAACCAGCAAAGTATGTTTAATCTATACAAGAACCAAATATACATTATGTAAATACCCACATATGTATTATGGGCTGATATGTGTCCCCAACTCATGTTGCAGCCCTAGCCCCCAGTCCCTCAGAATATGACTGTATTTGGAGACAGGGCCCTTAAAGAGGTGATTAAGAAGAGCCCATTAGGGTGGCCCTAATCCCATCTGACTAGTGTCCTCGCGAGAGGAGGAAATTTGGGACAGAGACATGGTCATATGATAAGGGGGTGGGGTGCTGCACACAGAGGAAAGGTCATCTGCAAGCCATGGAGAGAGATCTTAGGAGAAACTAAACCTACCAACACCTTGATCTTGGACTTACAGCCTCCAGAGCGATGAGAAATTCCCACTGCTTAAGCCACTCAAGTCTGCATTCTGTTACGGCGGCCCTAGCAAACTACTACAATATGCTTTCCTTACATACTAAGTATCTAGCTTGATACCTAAGAAATGGACACATGCTGCCTCCAGGGACAGGAACTGAGTGACAAGGGTAGAGATATGTCCCTTATGATTTTGAAACGTGACTTGTCTATTCAAAAAATGAAAAATTTACTAATACCCGCTATTGAACCTGTGGGAAACTGGCACTTTCGTATACTGCTGCTGGATGGATGTGTGTCACTAGAGAATGGTTTGAATAAATTGGTAAGCATCCGTACAAGCATCCGTACAGCTGAAAATTGAGGTAGATATACTATAATCAAAGTATGTCTACATATATTAAGAGGAAAGAGCAAGTCACAAAACAATGGGCACACTTTTGATTGAAAAAAACAAAGCAAATCCCCTAGAGAAAAAAAAGAATATAGAATATACATCAACCTGTTAGTGGATTCCTATTTTTTTTTTTAAGACTTTATTTATTCATGAAGGACGCAGAGACACAGGCAAAGGGAGAAGCAGGCTTCCCCGCAGGGAGCCCGATGCGGGACTCCTTCCCAGGACTCCGGGATCATGCCCTGAGTCAAAGGCAGGTCCCTAACCCCTGAGCCACCCCGGTGTCCCCGTTTTGTTTTGTTTTGTTTTTGATGGTGGATTACACTTTTGGGAGGGGGGAGAAATTGATTATAAATGATAAAAACAACTATCTGTAATATGAGAATATGAAGATTTAATTTCCCCAAATTCAAAATGTGAAAATGTTTGCGTATAGCCAAATTGTGTTATGTTAGATTAGACTTTCAAAAACTTGGTTACTGAATGATACTGCTACTCTTTTTCAGTGGCTCCCAATGAGTAGGGCTTGATAACCCTGCCCCAGCATGTCCTGGTAACCCACAATGAGCTGGTTTGCCTCTGTGGGATGGGACGGGCACAAATGGCACACCATGTGCACTGTAATTGGCTTTATCAAAATCTCCTTGAGAGCAAATCACTAAACAGTGTTCAATGATAGAGAAAGCAGTAATGAATAAAAATGTGCTGAACGAAGATGTTTACCTTCACACAAAGTACAAGCCTTAGTTTTTCCTCTAAGAGTGATAAAGCTGGCTTCTGTGTTGGGGGTGGGGGTCCTGCATGTGGCACACAAATGACGAGTGATTACTGAGATCAATTCTGATAAGGAGAATGAAAATGTGAACACTTAAATAATTTTAAAGAGAATGAAGAAGTAATCAAATAACTACAATGCAAATGCATTAGATTTTAATCTTTATTATTTAACATTATTGCTTTAGGGAATCTTTTCCCCCCTCAACCAGGAATTAAATGCTAATTACACAAAAATATACACATATAAAAAGTAGTTCTCCATTTTCCCAGGGGAAAAAAAAAACATTAACTTCCAGAATATTCAAGTGTTTTAATTGTAATTAAAGTCTTGATCATCTCGTTTATTAGCTCTGTAACTTACATATTTAAATTAAACGTTATTAGACAACCATTACAATTTATAAATGTAAGGTGCCACTACTGAGTAAATTGATTCTTCCATGAGTGGATGTGTCCCTTCTCCCACCCACTAACAAAGCAGCAATATGGTTAGTTTAATTTTATGAGTAGGTGATCCATTGCTGCAAATGCTAATTCTCTTCTCCACCCTGTGATTTTTCGTGTATGTGTGTGTAAGTTGGTTAGATCGCACAGGGAACCTCTCTAATGATCAACAGCAAGATGAGCTAGGCTTGGGCTTTCGGTGCAGGCTGACTGTGTCTGTCTGAATCAGGTGATCTGACCTATCCTCAGTAGCAAGCACTCTTCGAACAGCTTCCTCAAAGGCTGCTGCGACATTTGTGGCATCTTTTGCACTTGTTTCAAAGTAAGGATAGTCGCCGTTGTCCCTGCACCAAGCTTGGGCTTCTTCTGTAGACACTTGTCGTTCACTTATGTCGATCTTGTTGCCCAAAATCACAAAAGGAAAGCTTTCGGGCTCTTTCACATCTGCATAATATATGAATTCTTTCTTCCAGTTACTCAAGTTCTGGAAGCTCTGAGAATCATCAACACTAAAAGTGAGCAGGCAACAGTCAGAACCTCTGTAAAACGGCGTCCTCAGGCTTCTGAATCGCTCTTGACCGGCTGTGTCCCAAATCTGCATGGTAACAAAATGTCCATCCACCTCCAAATCTTTATTTAAAAATTCTACACCTATTGTATGGAAGAGCTGGGTATCAAACTTATTGGTCACATATCTGTTCATTAGAGAGCTCTTCCCAACTCCACCATCTCCAAGGAGAATTACTTTAAAAAGTGAAGATTTTCCTGCCATTATTGATCTCAAGATCTTTGACTTTAGAACTCTGTAAAATAAAAAGGTACCATTACATTCCTTTAGACCTGTACATTTCTCTACACGATCCTATGAATATCAGCGCATAAAGGAAATAAAATGCAGAGTACCCATTCCTTTCTGTACAGAAAAGACCTAATAGCCACAGCTGTCCTATCCTGAGCACTCAAGCACGTACCAGGCACAGCTCTACTGCTGTTCCCTAAGACAGCCGGTGAGGGCTCAGTCTTCCCCCTCCGTGGGCCACAACTGACTGAGGCGGGCACTCAAAGCCAAGTCTCACCCCAAAGACCTTGCCCTCAACCATTTCTCTCTACTCACAATAAGCCCTGCCACTATTTGTTAGAGATGCAGCAGGAGACCAAAGTACGCAGGTGTTTGTAACAACTTCAAACAACCCTTCGGTGGCACAGTGACAGTTTTATTGATGGCTTTCGTCTTATGCCAAGGGTTTTCTCAATGACCTCCCCTTTCTCTCTTCCAATGCTATCACCATAGGAGCTGGTAACCAGGAAACCAAACACAGAAGCTGACTGATCTGGCTGTGAACAAAAATAAGCCAACAATTGAGTAAATGAACTCCATTCTCTTCATTAGGAACACTATCTGGACTTTGCTAAAATTAATGACAGCAGCAATGGAATTTTTTAATAGAATATTATAATCTAGCACATTCTACCCACAAGACTCATTTGGGCAGTTCCAACTGCTAATAAATGCAAACCAGGGCTGTCACTTCTGTGTTTTCAGAGGAATGAGATAAACCTTAAAAATGTGGTACACTCTAGGTGTGCCTGGGTGGCTCAGTTGCTTTTTGGCTCAGGCCACAATCCCAGGGTCCTGGGATGGAGCCCTGCGTCGGACTCCCTGCTTCTCTCTCTCCCTCTGCCACTAACCTCTGCTTGTGCTCTCTCTCTCCGTCAAAATAAATAAATAAAAACCTTTGAAAAAAATGTGGTACTCTACATGCCCTTTTGGAGAAGCCCTGGGGCAGGATTAAATATTTCCCTACACCACAGGAACCAACCTGTATGGGGTAGAATTTCAGATGCCCATTTTACAGATGGCTACTTCTAAGCACTGGAGTGAGCACTGTTCCTATTTAAGGCTTCTGTTTTTATTCTTTATTACGGAAAATTTCAAACATACACAAAATTTCTGAATGAGAATAATATAATGAAACCCCCATGGATCCCAAACCTAGCTTTGTCAATTATCAACCTATGGCAAAACTGTTTCTTCCATAACCTTCCATTTTTCCCAGTTATTTTGAATCAAATTATATTATTTAATCTATAAATACTTCACTAATTGCCTGGCTTTTTAAAGTATATATACATTTGTAAAAGAAGACAACCTTTGGAGTAGCACTAACAAAATTTTCTGTAATGATGGGAAATATCCTCCATCTGCACTGTCCAATATGGCAGCCACTAGCCACAGGGGACTACTGAGCACTTGACTTGTGGCTGGAGGTAATGAGGAACTGAATTTTAAATCTTATTTAATTGCAACTAATTTGAACAGTCACATTTAAAGAGGCAATAGCTGTTGTAATGGCCAGCACAGTTCTAGAGCAAAAATGGTAATTAACTTTAACATGAAAGTGGATATTGTGGGGATCCCTGGGTGGCTCAGCGGTTTAGCGCCTGCCTTCGGCCCAGGGCGTGATCCTGGAGTCCCAGGATCAAGTCCCACGTGGGGCTCCCTGCATGGAGCCTGCTTTTCCCTCTGTGTCTCTGCCTCTCTCTCTCTCTCTCTCTTTCTCATGAATAAATAAATAAAATATTGTTTTAAAAAAAGAAAGTAAGTGGATATTGTGAATCCCTCAATGGGAAGGTAACAAAGACATGAATAAGAATTGTTCTATTGACCAGGATGGATTTGCAAATTCACTGCAGTAAACATTATCTGGCAATCTCCTGATTATATGGCAAATGTGACCCTGTAAAATGAAATTAAATATTTCCTGTAATGTGTAAGAATTCTGCATTTCCAACTACACGATATACTATTCTGGTAAAATCTGTAGCAACTTATCCCTAAGTCTTACTGGCTCTTTTAAATTATTACTACTGCAAAAAAAATTACCACTACAGTAATTACTGCTATAACTGATACAATTTAAATTGGTCAAACAAAACTGTGAGGCAAAGTACTTAGCTCTTAGAGACTTTTTTGACTTAAGTGGATTGCTCTGCCCAATGTCCAAACTAAATTCATGTTAGAGAAGAAACAAACGATCTCAAGCCCCTTTAATTTCCTGACATACGTAACAACTTGATAAGTCAGTTCCTTTAACTCTTTGCAATCTTGCTTAAACAATTTCAATTTACAGAAAAAAAAGACTAACAAAACCAAAAATGTACACCAGCTATTCTGATATGAGGACACCACTGGTCTAATGCCCTATCCTTAACACTCTTCAGTGGTTCTCCAGAGATTCAGGTCTAAATCCAACTTCTAAGACAAGACACCTAGCTCTGTTCTTCATTTTCGACTTGCCCTCACCGTGGCACATGTTGTTTCCTCTGCTGGGGATCCTACTCCACTTAACTGCTGAGCCCTCAGAACCAATCAACATGGTCTCACCAACACTGGGAACCTTTCCCAGCAGCCCCCATTCCAAGGTTGTTCTTTTCACAAGATTTTCAAGATATATAAACACAAAAGTTCCATGCTATGCTATGAGGATGTAAGAGATGTGCGTGATTCTAGTATACCATCTATCCTAGTATTTGAATAAGTCTCTAATTACCTTGCCAGACATAAAGTTTTACTGCAGAGCATTGAACTGTTAGGATTTTCACATCAAATTATAAAGCAGATTATGCAATCTAATAACCTCCATCCAGATGACTGGTTGCACATATCTACCAAGTTAAGTGCTAGACATGCCTTGAGATTTGTCATTTATAATTTTATCAGGACACTTTGACACAGTTTTCTTTTTTCATAATAGTGTGGGATTTCCTAATTGGTGCCATTATTCTGATTAAACAAATTTGAGGTATGCTAGACCCGGGCATCAGGAAGTGAGGTACAATTTTTTTTTTTTTTTGCATTTCCCTTCTATAATCTAGGGCTTCACAGATATCCTATTTGCGAGTATGCTGGCATTTGATAAAACAACTAATTTATATATATAAACATTTCTCTGATTCTTACTATAGAGTTGTATATAAACATACATGGTGATACAGATAATTATATAAGCCATCTTATTTCCCATGGACTCCAACAAAAGCTAGCTTCAGGCAATCTATACATTAACATAACCACTAACTGGCTCAGAGACATTAAAAATACTTTTTCTTTTCTAAAAATAGTAAAACCCTTTGAAACTTTAGTAGAAGTTGAATGAACAAAGGTATCCCTGTTATGTTACTTTCAGAACTTACATTAAAATATAATGTAAAGTCTTTTTTTTTTTTAATTTTTTTTTTTTTTTATTTATGATAGTCACAGAGAGAGAGAGAGGGAGAGACATAGGCAGAGGGAGAAGCAGGCTCCATGCACCGGGAGCCCTGACGTGAGATTCGATCCTGGGTCTCCAGGATCGCGCCCTGGGCCAAAGGCCCGCGCCAAACCGCTGTGCCACCCAGGGATCCCTGTAAAGTCTTTTATACTCTGCAGTTTGGAGTGATTGCCCACAGGCAATAATAATCTTCACCAAGGTTAAAAACATGACTTTAACAATTCAGCTAAATTTGATAAAGAAACCTGAATAAGAAAAGCATATTACATAGGTCATAAATGTTACCTTAATTGTTCAGTTCAAGCAGCATCATTACCTGCAAAGAAAAAGTTACAAAGCTCACCTTAGCAATGTACTTTCAATTTGTTCTCAAGAGTTTTAAGGGTAAAAATAAAAATTAAAATGTGAATGAATATCTGACTTCTATTAGCACCTAGATCCTTAATTTAAAAGGAAAACCAATAAATAAATGAATAAAAGGAAAACCACACCTAAAAGCTCTCCATGACCTTTCTCAGCCTTAAAAAAAAAATCCTAGAATCAAATATCAAATACTACATTTTAAATCACTGTTTTTTCAAGAAGTTTTTCACCTGCCCACCCTTTTTTCAAATTTAAGTTCAATTAGCCAACATAAAGTACACACTTAGTTTCAGATGTAGTGTGCAGATTTATCAGTTGTGTGTAACACCAAGTGCTCATCACATCATGTGCCCTCCTTAATGTCCATCACCCAGTTAGCCCATTTCCCCCTATCCATCTCCCCCCCAGCAACCCTCAGTTTGTTTCCCAGAGTTCAAAGTTTGTCCCTCTCTCTGATTTCTTCCCATTCGAAGTTTCACACTCAGACAACTATAAAATTCTTTTTAGAAAAAAAAGTATAAAATATGTCAGTCATTCTTCAAAATTTGCCCAAACGTTGAGTGGCTTAGAATAATCCTATTCCAAAGAATTAAATAGAGCTAACACAAACAAGAAAAAAGAAGGGTCACGAGAGGGATGGACACCAATGCAACACAGGAAAAGCTAGACTAAGGCTAAAGCAGCGCTGTGTCATGAAGCTTCTGGGCAGCCAAGGTAGAGGTGAAAACTTTCTTGCCACAAAAGAGTAGCCTACTGTCAGAAAGGAGAATGGTTCTTGCCAAAGGCCAAGAGCACACACCCCTGGGCAAGCTACTTGACATTCCAAAGCTCACAAGACAATGGCAACAACAGTACCTACCTCCCAGGGCCGTTGGGAAGATTCACTTGGTCAGATTCACTTGGTCACGGACAAGAGGGAACAGCTTTTCACCACAGTGCCAGGCTCATAATAGGAGTGCAGGAAGTTTCTGCGGAATGAACAACATGAAGAAGTCTTTACTGGCAGTTGTTTTAAATTTTTATTTATTTATTTATTCATGAGAGACACACACACAGAGAGAAGCAGAGACACAGGCAGAGGTAGAAACAGGCTCCATGCAAGGAGCCTGACTTGGGACTCGATCCCAGGTCTCCAGGATCACACTCTGGGCTGAAGGTGGAGCTAAACCGCTGAGTCACTGCGGCTGTCCTTTACTGGCAGTTTTAAGGAAAGGTTTCTTTCATGACCATTTCTTAAGTCAAATTTCAGTAAGAGTCTTCAGCAAAACAAATAAGAAGATAATGTAGGCAGACATGAGGAAGCCAAAGGATCCTGGCCCTAGAGACCAAATTCAAGTGAGTGACGGATTATGTGGGAAGCTGGGCTAAAGCGCTAGCCCCTCTTAGTCTAAGCCAAAGGTTTTACTCCCAACACACATCTTCTTTAAGCAAAGGGCATTTTTGTGGAATGATCATTTTAGCTGCATGCTGTCCATAGAGAGCAGCCTCACCAAGATCTGCTTCCACGGTAGCGGGATTTGACCCAGGGTAGGTCAGTTTGATCACAGGCTAAGCTCAGCAACAGGAGGAGACAACCCTGAGAAAAGCAGAGGAGGGTGGAGCCAGGAAGCAATGAAGGCAGCCCGACATCAGGGAGAACCCCAGGCAGGCCTGAGAACCGGGAGCCCAGAGAGGGAGGAGTGCTATACACAGGCCCGGAGGGAGTGGCCCTGGAGCAGGCAGGGCCTGAGACGCATGGGCAGGGTTTCTGCCTACACCCCTGGAAAGATGAGAGCACTGAAATAGCTTCAGCAGCAGGGAACCTGATCAGATATGAAGTCTAGAAAGGTAAATGGCTGAGGCGAGGAAAGAGGAAGGCCTCAGGTAGAGCTTCAGTGGATGCCCTTATGATCCCTTCCAGCTGGCTTTGGGATTGAAAATGGTGCCTTTTCTGCCTTGCAGGTGACCTTGGAGTAAGATAGTCACTCTGTGGTTATATACTTCACCTCCTTTTGATCCTTTCCTCTTGCTACCTGGCTAACTCCTGCTCACCCCTATAGATGCAGCTAGACCTCATCTCCCACTGACGTCCCTTCCCCCACATTCCTAAAGCACCCTGTACATACCTCTAAGTGCAGAGGTAATAATGATGAAATTTGCATGCCTATTATGTCTAATAAAAATGAAACATACTTGGGGGCACCTGGCTGGCTCAGTCGATGCAGAATGAGATTCTTGATCTTGGGGTTGTGAGGTGGAGTTCCATGCTGGGTGTAGAGATTACTTAGAAAAAGAAAATAAAATCTAAAAAAAAATTAAAACAAAAGAAACATGCTGTCTTAAAAGATTCAGTTTCAGGACACCTGGGTGGCTCAGTGGTTGAGCCTCTGCCTTGGGCTCAGGTCATGATCCTGGGATCCTGGGATCAAGTCCCTCATTGGGCTCCCCACAGGGAGCCTGCTTCTCCCTCTGCCTGTGTCTCTGCCTCTCTCTCTCTCTGTGTGACTATCATAAATAAATAAAAATTACAAAAAAAAAAAAAAAAAAAAGATTCAGTTGGGATGCCTGGGTGGCTCAGCGGTTGAGCGTCTGCTTTCAGTCCAGGGTGTGATCCTGGATCCCCAGGATCGAGTCCCACATCGGGCTCCCTGCGAGGAGCCTGCTTCTTCCTCTCCCTGTGTCTCTGCCTCTCTCTGTCTCTCATGAATAAATAAAATCTTTAAAAATAAATAGATTCAGTTTCGTGGAAGCACATTATACCATCACAAAAATGCTCATACTTTTCCCCAAATTATTGATTATCTAAACTATAGGGACGCCTGGGTGGCTCAGCAGTTGAGCGTCTGCCTTTGGCTCAGGGCGTGATCCTGGAGTTCCTGGATCCAGTCCCACATCAGGCTCCTGCATGGAGCGTGCTTCTCCCTCTGCCTGTCTCTCTCTGTGTGTCTCTCATGAATAAATAAAACCTTAAAAAAATTATCTAAACTATAGCAAAAATACATCCCCATACTATTCTAAAATTGTCCCAAAAAGAAAAATCAATCAATCAAACTGCAAAAATGTAAACAGTAGAGCAAATGCCCTAAATGCCTAATTGGGGATGTTTTGCACTCCCTGAGGAAACATGGAAAGGTGGGACTGTAGAAATATGCTATTGTTGGGATCCCTGGGTGGCGCAGCGGTTTGGCGCCTGCCTTTGGCCCAGGGCGCGATCCTGGAGGCCCGGGATCGAGTCCCACATCGGGCTCCCGGTGCATGGAGCCTGCTTCTCCCTCTGCCTGTGTCTCTGCCTCTCTCTCTCTGTGACTATCATGAATAAATAAATAAAAAATCTTAAAAAAAAAAAAAAAAAAAAAAAAAAAAAAAAAAAAAAAAAAGAAATATGCTATTGTTGAGTGATAAAACAGCATGCATACCACAATCACATCATATAAAAGCCTACAAGAGTTTACATTAAAGTCTGCAAGGGGGCACCTGAATGGCTCAGTCAACTGAACATCAGACTCTTAGTTTCAGCTCATGTCATGATCTCATGGGTCGTGAATGAGCCCCACATGGGAGTCCATGCTCAGTGGGGAGTCTGCTTGAAGATTCTCCCTCTCTGCCCCTCTCCCCCGCTTGCGTGGGCCCACAATCTCTCTCTCCCAAATAAATAAATCTTTTTTAAAAGATGCAATAGTGCAATGATAACGGAAAATAGCCTGGCAGTTCCTCAAAAAGTTAAACATAAAGTTATCATATGACCCAGCAATTCTTCTCTTAGGTAGATACCTAAGAGAAATGAAAACATACATCCACACAAAAACTTGTACATATATGTTCATAACAGCATTATTCATAATAGCCAAAAAGTAGAAACCACTCAAATGTCCATCAACTGAATGGTCAACAAAACGTGGCATATACAGGGTGACTGGGTGGCTCAGCTGGATGAATGTCTGCCTTCAGCTCAGGTCATGATCTCAGGGTCCTGGGGCTGAGTCCTTCATTGGGCTCCTGCTCAGTGGGGGGCCTGCTTCTCCCTCTCCCTCTGCTCCTTCCCTGGCTCATGCTCCCAGACACACACACTCTCTCTCAAATAAATAAAAATATTTTTTAAAATGTGGTGTATCCGGGGATTCCTGGGTGGCTCAGTGGTTTAGTGCCTGCCTTTGGCCCAGCGCGTGATCCTGGAGTCCCCGGATCGAGTCCCACGTCAGGCTCTCCACATGGAGCCTGCTTCTGCCTCTCTCTCTCTATCATGAATAAATAAATAAAATCTTTAAAAAAAAGTGGTGTATCCATACAGGGGAAGATTAATCAGCCATAAAAATGAGGCACTGATACATGCAACAACATAGATGAATCTCAAAAATATTATACTAAGTAAAAGAAGTCAGACACTAACGTTCAGAATAGGCAAATCCATTGACAGAAAGTAGATTCATGGTTCCAGAAAATGGGAGGGGAGAGGTAAATGGGGAGTGACTGCTAATGGATACAGGGATTCTTTTGGGGGTAGAAGGGGTTGACAAAAATATTCTGGAATTAGACAGTGGGTGATGGTTGCACAACTTTGTGAATATACTAAAAATCACTCAATTGTATACATTAACAGGGTGAATGTTATGGTATGTGAGTCAGATAAAGAATATAGGCGTATATTTAGAGGCACATGCACAAATATGTATATGGCCTAAGAATTGGCAATAAGACCCTAAAATGAGATTTATGCAAAGCCACTAATGATCTCTTTGTCCCTTTAACAGTGTCCTTTTAAATCAATAAACCAGTTACACACACACTAGATACCTTAGGATTACAATACAGGTGCTATGCAAAGCCACTAATGATCTCTTTGTCCCTTTAACAGTGTCCTTTTAAATCAATAAACCAGTTACACACACACTAGATACCTTAGGATTACAATACAGGTGCTGGCACCAACACATGTTGTATACAGCACACACTAATCTGAATTGGAAAATGGATAAGTAGGTCACTGGCAGGAAAGAAAATGAACTATGTTTTCAACAGATAACTCAAAACTGAAGATAAACACTGTATGTCAACTCTTTCCTTTTCACAACACTTATTTTCCCAACATTTCTATCGTATACTTTTAACTACCAGTTGTTTATGAATAGTTTATATCAGTAGTATCCTTTTCTCTGGCTTTTCCCAATCCCTTGCTGGTTTCCAAAGCCATATATTAGAGTAAACCAAGAGGGAGTCAGATCCAAGCATAGAAAATAAAAATCTCTAATAGGAATGTTTGTAGAAATCAAAAGCAGACATCTTTTATTGTTTATAGATTCAATTGCATCCATTCTTAACAGATAGATAACTAACCTCATTTATTTCTTATTTTCATTATGAAAAGGTTTTTCAGTGTGGCATTCAAAGGGCCATCCAACATTGTTTACAAGCCTGTCCCAATTATATAACTATAACTCACTGTCCCCACACCTATCACAGGCATTTACAGTCAAGTCTTTGTTCAGGCCCTTATCTTGGACTGGGAGTTCCCTCCCCACACCTAGACACCTACGAAAATACGAGTCATGGGATCCCTGGGTGGCGCAGCGGTTTGGCGCCTGCCTTTGGCCCAGGGCGCGATCCTGGAGACCCGGGATCGAATCCCATGTCGGGCTCCCGTGCATGGCTTCTCCCTCTGCCTGTGTCTCTGCCTCTCTCTCTCTATCTCTCTCTCTCTCTCATAAAAAAAAAAAGAAAGAAAAAAAAGAAAAGAAAAAGAAAATACGAGTCAAAGGCTTTAATTCAGATCACCTCATCCAAGAAGGCTGCCGCCCCCCACCCAGAAACCTAATCTTCCTCTTTTCTTTGCTCTCATAATCATTTTCACCTGATTATAGCTCTCACTCGCACTCTAACCACTGTCAGTACACATGTATGCATCTCTTTCCTAATTACAATGTCAACTCCCTAATTACACAACACCTAATTCTATCTATTCATTTGTCCTTTTTTTGGTTCTGCAACATCCTGTACAAAACTTTACATATGGTGATGTATCAAATAAATGCAAAGTTGAGAACAAAGAGTAGTAACTTCCTCCTTTATTCTCGTTATTCTATTCTTATTTTTCTATTGGTACTTTTTGTGCTTATAATTCTTTCGCTATTCAGTTCTTCCACCATTCTATTTTTGAAGTCTATTAAAATGTGTGAGAAGGGACAAAAAAATTGATTCTTTCTTGCAAGTGTCAATGAAAAACATCACTTTAAAAATAAGTACTACTGGCTCTAACAGGGAGCTGGTGAACTTTAAAAATGACTATATTCCTCCAATAAGTTGCCAAAGGGAGAGTAGGTTGGGTTTGTAAACTGCTCTCCTCAAAAGCTCAGGTGTGAAATACATACTCCTTGACTAGTTCTCACATCCAAACACTTAAATTGAACTTACCACTCTTGGTTTAAATTTAGGAACAGATCTTTCCCCCTCAAAATCGCACATTCCTTTTGCATTTACCCTGAATGTCCTAGTTAGAGACATACCACTTATTCTGAGTCTGAAAGGAACTAACCAAGGAAACAAAAGCATGGATAATCTCTGAATTACTTTTTAAAATATTTTATTTATTTATTCATGAGAGAGTGAGAGAGGCAGAGACACAAGCAGACTCCATGCAGGGAGCCTGATGTGGGGCTCGATCCCAGGTCTCCGGGATGATGCCCTGGACTGAAGGCGGCGCTAAACCGCTGAGCCACCCGGGCTGCCCATCTGAATTATTTCTATTTTTGTCTAGAGCGGTATTCATTTCCTTGAATCTTAATATCAGTATGTCTCACTTAACAGTCTAATTAGTTCCATGCTGTTTCCAGTTCTGTTGGTTATCTTGCTGAAATGCATGAGCAAGAACAAAGTCAAGGAAATCACTAAGTGTAATGGGTGCTAGATCTGTACAGCAAGAGGTCAACGTGTGCGCACACACAGGCACAGGGAAGACTTAGGCAAAATACCATAGGAAGAGACCAACTTGAAGGTACAACTTGCCAGATGAAACTAACCATCTAGTTGACCACTGAACGTCACCCCACAGACAGAGATAGTGAGAGAAGGGGAAAACTGTAACTCAAACTACAGTATTGCAATGCCACAGCAGCACACCCTATTTAAATAACTTATTTCGATAAATACTTTCTTAAAAATTATTTTATTTTAGAGACAGAAAGAACACAAGTGGGGAGGGCAGAGGGAAGGGGGGAAAGAATCTCAAGTAGAGTCTGTTGAGCGTGGAGCCTGATGCAAGGCTCAATTTCAAGACCCTGAGATCATGGCTTGAGCCACCCAGGTGTCCCCATAAGTACTTTTTTGAAGATAAGTCACTTGATTAAAGTTTCAAAAAAGACATACTCACAATTTTGCTTAAAACAAGGCACCTCTGCAGTTAAGTATACGAACTGATCATTCACAGTGGTGGAGAGTGGAGGAAAAAGAGACGTTAAGGAACTAAGTCTTCTTAAACCATCCTGAAAATACAGAGCACCGTGACCACACAGAACCTGCTGTGACGACGGAGATACTCTCTTCCATTTTTCTCAAAAACATTTATTTACTTATGAGACAGAAAGAGAGAGAAAGAGGCAGAGACACAGGCAGAGGGAGAAGCAGGCCCCACGCAGGGACTCCAGGATCACACCCTGGGCCGAAGGCAGGTATTAAACCACTGAGCCGCCCAGGCGGCCCGGAAATATTCTATTCCTGCACTATCTACTATGGTAGCTCATTAAGCACACATGGCTATTGAACACCTGAAATGTGGCTGGTCTGACGAACTGAATTTTTAATTTTTATTTAATTTTAATTAGTTTAAATTTAAACAGCCACACAGATATTGGATGGTGCAGGTATAGTGTGCATAATTGGGGAGTCGATGAAGGAGCTGCAGGGGGAAAACACTTCCCAGAATGACATGTGAAATTAGGCTGGGTGTATAGATGGAAGTGTGCACTTCAGCTTTTCTCTGGAAAGAGTACAAAGGGTTTCATCTGATTCTTTAAAAAGATTTTATTTGAGAGAGAAAGAGAGAGCACGCGTGTGTGCCTGCACCCACGCACAAGCCAGGGAAGAGGCAGAGGGAGAAGCAGACTCCCCGCTGAGTGGGGAGCCTGAAGTGGGGCTCGATCCCAGGACCCTGAAATCATGACCTGACCGAAAGCAGACACTTAACTGACTGAGCCACCACTTAGGTACTCAGTTTCATCGGATTCTTAAACGGATCTGAAATGATCAATACATGTTCACATCATTTGTATGTGCATGTGTATATGAATTTTTTTTAAGGTAAACTCTATCACCAACATGGAGCTCGAACTCACAACCCCCAAGACCAAGAGTCCCATGCTCTACCGACTGAGCCAGCCAGGTGCCCCCTACATCATTTGTATATGACACACGATCCGTTTGTAAGTTATAACACCCTCCAGACTTTCATCTTTACTTGGCATCACTATTTCCCCATTCTCTCCCTCACCTGTGGGACTTTATTAATGTTACATTTTGACCATGAACTGTGACAGTTCAGTGAACAGACTTACTCGTGGGAAACTGCTAATCCTGGAAGTGAGGATAACATTCTGTTCTCTGTTCTGTTTAATGAGGTCCTTAAAAGAACACACATAAATCTACCTATAATAAGACATTTACCTGTGAAAGATAATTAAACTGTTCAATAATAAAGAGATTTTTTTTTAGTTTAAGGTTGTTTAAAGTACTTCAGATAGTTTAAGGTTGCACTGTAAGGGACGATTCAAAGACAAAGAAATGGATAAAGGTCACAAGATTGGAATATTGGAAATTCCAGCTAGGTATTTCAGGAAGACTGCATTGTGAAAGAAATGAATTTAAATATGCATGTTAGAAATACGCACTGAAGCAGCAAAACACAAATTAAATATGATCCACAATGATCTGCTGTACTAAAGGGAACACTGATTCCTACACCTCAAGTCAGGTAAGAACAGGTGTCTTTGTAATTTGGAGAAAAGGTAAGGGCCAGACTTTCATAAAAACCCAGGGAAGAGTTAGTACACAAAGATGACCACACAAGACATGGAGCCACAAAAAAGTAGAACTTTTTGGCTGTTAAGAAATTAAGTAAGAGGGCCGCCTGGGTGGTTCAGCGGTTGGGCGTCTGCCTTCAGCTCAGGGCGTGATCCTGGGATCTGAGATCGAATCCCACATTGGGCTCCTTGCAGGAGGCCTGCTTCTCCCTCTGCCTGTGTCTCTGCCTTTCTCTCTGTCTCATGAATAAATAAATAAAATCTAAAAAAAAAAAAAAGAAAGAAAGAAAAATTAAGAGGAGTGGGGATTTCCCAAGATATATTTCAAGAGGACAGCTATACATCTAGCATACAGCACTCAATGAGATTAGAGGAGCCCATTCTGTGGGGAAGTGGTCACCAGGTCAAAATGAGAAAACACAGAAGAGCACTGCAGGCAGCTTATAGGAAAGTTCACTTCATCCCACTTCTCCATCAATGATGCCCCAGTTTGCCCCAACCAAGAGAATGGAGCTGACTGCTTACAAAAAGCTTCACTACCTACTGAATTCACCTCTAGGCCTGATCAACTCTCCACTCCACTCACTATACACAGGCTCCCAACTTCTCTATCCCAGTGTGTCAGCAGCAGTCACCAGAGACCTCCTAAAGGCCAATCCTCAGTCCTCATCGAATTGCCCTAGGGTACACACAGCCCCAAAGCAAATAAAGAGAAAAGTGCTTCTCTTAGGACTTCACCGTGTATGCTTCCAGAAAAACACCTCCACAGTGAATTCTCTCAGATGTAGCCATTTGTCTGGATGTACATGACATAAAAACTCAAAGGGTACTCAAGACATTTTTCTTAAATAAATAAGGAAATGGAGACCCAACTGGGAAAGATTCTAATGAAGTATCACACCTCCAGCTAGAGGCATAAGTGGAACCTTCAAATGTTAGCCAGAACTCAGCCACCATTACTGCCTCTATTAGGTCTAAACAGCCTGGTGGTGACCTTGAAAATTTTCTGTTTAATGGTCTATAAAACTTCCCTTATGGGCAGCCCCGGTGGCGCAGCGGTTTAGCGCCGCCTGCAGCCCACAGTGTGATCTGGAGACTCTGGAGTCCCAGGTGGGGTTCCCTGCATGGAGCCTGCTTCTCCCTCTGCCTATGTCTCTGCCCCCACCCCTCTCTGTGTCTCAATAAATAAATAAATAATAAATAAAATCTTAAAAACAAGCGAACAAACAAAAACTTCCCTTAGCTTTCTGCAACTCCTTCTTCTAACAAGCTCTTAGAGTAGGTATATCATAAGGTTGAAGCCCTTACCTCTTCGCAGACCACATTTTCCTGAGATATAAAACTCAGTGATTTCTAAAGTCCACCCCCACCCTCCCCCCTCCTTGGGACAAGAATTCCAACCCCTTTTAAAATATGTGCATGTGGTACCCTGATGGCAGTTCAAATTCAACATATATAAAACCAAGCTAATTATTTCCCCCATTTCCAAAATCTCTTCTGCCTTATCCACTTCACCCACACAAGAATGTGTCCGCTTCTCTCCCTACCTGTTGCCATTGTCTTGCTTGCTCAAATAATAAATGCTATGACCATAGTAATATTAGCCACCACTGTTTACTGAATATCTACTAGGTACCTGGCATATAGCACCTTCAAATCACCTGCATGTTGGACACTATCACCCTATGTTTTACACATCAATGAACACAAGTTCACAAAGATTAACTTCCTGCAGTCTAATTAAACAGGGCAGGTCGACCATGTGTTACCTTCACTTCCACCAAATGACAGAAAAAGTCTAGAAAATAGGGGTGCCTGGATGGCTCAGTCAGTTGAGCTTCTGCCTTCAGCTCAGGTCATGATCCCAGGGTCCTGGGATCGAGCCCCCCATCAGGCTCCCTGCTCAACCAGGAGTCTGTTTCTCCTTTTCCCTCTGCTCCTACCCCTGCTTGCTCGCTCTCTCTGATAAATAAAATATTTTTTAAAAAAGTCTAAAAAATACAAAAACCCGAAGGGACAAGAAATGGGGAATAACCGTAGATGAGAGACAGCAATGAAATTGAGATGGAAAGCAAATATTCTAGTAAGGACAAACTGAAGAGATGAGGAACGCTAACTCAGGGAGAAGCAGCTAACAATGAGAAGGCTGATTCCCATGGAAGACCTGAAGAGGCACAATGGCACTTCTGGACAGTTACTGAGGCAGGCTGGCCATGCTGAAAGCACAAGGGTTTCTCCTGAAAGGCCAAAGACCCCATGACCATCCGCTCTGCACCTAGTGGCCCCTTTCTCCACAGACAAATCTACTTCCTAAAGAAGTGTGTACAGAAGAAAATGGGGATGAAACCCTATGAACAACAAGGGAGAGAATATCAAGTGATAGTCCTCATAGGCAACAGGGGCAGGGCAGGCTTTTTTACATTTTTGAGGGAACTATACAGAGGAAGCTGATCTAAGACATCACGTAAGCTAAGCTGGTGCTCAAGGGAGTTCATGGTTTCAACATTAGATTGTACCACATTCCTTTTGATAACACTGTTATCTTTGCAAAGCTGGGTTTTCCAGGGCTAGGGTGATAAAAATCAAGTAGTACGCAAATATTAAAGTGGATTAGGACATGAAAGTGGCAGCTGTTTGTTCCACAACAACTATTTATGAAAGTGTATTTAATATTACTGGAACTCGGGGTGCCTGGGTGGCTCAGTTGGTGAAGCATCTGCCTTAGGCTCAGGTCATGATCTCAGGATCCTGGGACCGAGCCCCACATCCCAGCTCAATGAGGGGGTCTCATTCTCCCTTTTCCTCTGTGAGTTCTCTCTCTCTCTCATTCTCTCTCTCTCTCAAATAAAATATTTTATTATTTTTTTAAAGATTTACTTATTTATTTATGAGAGAGAGAGAGAGAGAGAGAGAGAGAGAGGCAGAGACACAGGCAGAGGGAGAAGCAGGCTCCATACTGGGAGCTGGACGCGGGACTTGATCCTGGAACTCCAGGATTGCGCCCTGGGCCAAAGGCAGGCACTAAACCGCTGAGCCACCCAGGGATCCCCAAAATCTTTTAAAAAATACTGGAACACATTCCAGAGAATGTTCTGCATTCACCAATGTGTGGTCCTCAAACCGTTCTTCTGCTGTTCTGACTTCCAACTAAACCACGTATGCATTTTCAGGTATGTTTATCTAATCAATACTCTGATTAAATACACAAGCGTGAAACTGCACAGAATAGAGCAGGTGCCAGCTACACACCACACCCCAGTGAGTTCTAACTTTTTTGAACCTTTTTAATCATTTCAACACTCCTCTAAGTGTTCTACATAGCAAGTTCTAGAAAGAGAATCTGTAAGGCTTTTTTCGGGCTTCTCTAACACTGACAGTACATGTAAAAACTACCTTCAGAAAACTACTTTGGCCTCTGTACTCAAAATCCTAGTCCAATTCAGAAGAACTTGGAATTAAAACAGTTCAGTTTACATTGGCCTAAGAGTTCAGTCTGTCGGTTTACACTGCTCTGCTATCCCTCACATGTGGATAACGAATGTGGCCACGGAACGAGTGTATCAAGTTGTCCCATACCGTTTCTCTGTCCCCTGTCAAGCGAGTACAAAGATTTGTAAGGCATCAGGCCTTGGACAGAGGTGGAGTCTGTGTTCAGACTCCCCATCATGAAGTGAGCTGGGTTTGGTGAGGGCAGAATGTGAAGCCTCAATTGCCTGCTTCATTTCTGTATTTTTTTCAAAACTCACACCCGTCTTTCTCCACTCCGTGGCGATCTGTCAGCTTACTTGCATTTACTTCTAGCTGTCCTCTCTGTGTTCGTGATAAGCAACAGCATCTAAACCCTGTATCCACCATGGTCAAAAATTAACAAAAAGCAATGAAAGAATACAGAATGTGGAAATGCCCAGAGCTCAACTTTCACAACATGTACAACATCAAGATTCATTCTGGGAAACAGAGATTTCTCCTCTAAGTTATCTAATGAGCCTGGGCACCCCTAGCACAGGCCTGGGACTACCTCCAGCCTTTTACCTCCCCAACACAAGGAGAGGTCAGGCCCCCTCCACCAGCTTACACACCCGGGTCCCCCAGGCATCCTCTCTCAAGTATTCAGAACATGCTTCTGCATCACAGCTTTCCAAACTCCCTGAGGCATTTTATGAGCTCATCGCCTGGCCCCCGAAAATCCTTAATAAATGTTCTCTGTTGATGACCTACTTAGTCACAAGCCCTATTTTCTGGTCCTTGGTTTTGACTAACAAATTTATTACCTAGCTAGCTTTCATGTGAGACGCGTTTCTCAAACACACAAGCACACTTCTATTTGGCTTATTTCCTCCTGCTGCTTAACCAGCAAATTGCCTGGAGCTGAACTACTTGGAAGCCAATAATTTGATGTCTCTACTTGGTGTCATATAATCTCATAGAGATTATAAAATACACCCATCTCATTTTACAAAGAAAGAAATGTGGTGACCTACCTTAGCCAGAGTAGCAAGCCAACTACTCATCGAGCAAGGTTCCTCTGAGGCCAATGGATGTTGTTCCTGCACCAATTTCTTTTGATCCTTCCCAGAATAAAACCCCTCCAAAGAATACACATTCCTTTGCTAGATCCCATATGATAGCAATCATTTTTAGGTGTACAATTTAGCATCTCCTCTACCTCATAGGAGAGAACTACTGATAAGAGGCAGAGAAATCTATAATTGACAAAGAATATGCTGTCCATCAACATGAGTCAAAAGCAACGCTACCCACAAAAGATGCCATGTTGGCTGCATGAATAACACTTTCACCACAGTGATTCCTAAAAAGATAGCCAAACCTTTCTGACTCAATCACTTACCCCCAAAGTTCACCTAACAGTTACTTTCACCACCACAATGAAGTAGTACATATCCTGAAGGGCCTAGTCTTAGACAGGTATGGTGAAAACGGCTGGAAAACAACAGAAAGAAAAAAAAAATGATGCAAAAGTCATTTTTAAAAATTTCTCATTTATTTCTTGATTCCCATGTACAATACATGCATAGCTACTGTCTACTATGGCTAAATGTAAGGAAGAATTTGATGCTCGACAAGAATGGCTTCTCAATTTGATTCTTGTAAATATTCACCCCTGATCAACCTAAAAAGCTATCAAAAACACATGAATTGTTCCCCCATTTCACCTAAGTACATCCACAGTAAATGCCCTACAGGTATGTGTGTGGGTACACAGCTATTTTTTTTTTTAATGACACCTAGCCCCTGACCTTGAGTAGCCCAGGCAATAAATTTTGTTCTAGGGCAAAGTCAGAATCTGCTCTTACAATTATGATGAGACTGTAAGCTTTGCAGAATTGGTGACTCCTTATTGCCCTTCATATCACCAGCACCTTCGTTTTAGTGCCCAACAGCCTGCCCAGTGTTTATTGACAACTGGAATATTATAGAAACCAAACCCCTAAGTCTATTTCAACAGCTCTGAATGGCTCTCAAGTTCTTTTTGACACTTTTGCCTTTAAAAAAAAAAAAAAAAAGAAAGATTCTGGAGGCACCTGTGTGGCTCAGTCCATAGAGCATCCAACTCTTGATTTCGCTTCAGGTCATGATCTCAGGGTCATGGGATCAAGACCTGCTGTGGACTCTGTGCTCAGTGCAGAGTCTGCTTGGGATTCTCTCTCTCTCCCCCTCTGCCCCTCCCTTGCTCGCATGTTCGTGCTCTCTCTGACTTTCTCTCTCGCTCATAAAATCTTTAAAAAGAAAAAAAAAAAAAAAAGGGGCAGCCCCCGGTGGCTTAGCGCCGCCTTCAGCCCAGGATGTGATCCTGGAGACCTGGGATCGAGTCCCACATCGGGTTCCCTGCATGGAGCCTGCTTCTCCCTCTGCCTTTGTCTCTCTCTCTCCGTCTCTCACAAATAAATAAAATCTTAAAAAGAAAAGAGAAAAAGAAAAGATACTGGGGGCACCTGGGTGGCTCAGTCAGTTGAGTGTCCAACTCTTGATTTAGGCTCAGGTCATAATCTCAGGGGCCTGGGACTGAGTCCTGTGTGGGGCTCCCCACTCAGCAAGGAGTCTGCTTGAGGATTGTCTCTTCCTCTCCTTCTGCCCCTTCCCCTGCTTGTGCATGCTCTCAAAAAAAAAAAAAAAAAAAACTTAAAAAAAAAAGATTCTATTAAGAGAAATTATCTGCTCATTCCTAAGTCTTTCAAAGAAATGAATATGAATATGCCTCTTGGTCAAGTTCTCAAATTTTCCCCACTGCTATTTCTTAAAATGATGTGGAGGTATCCTAAATAGAAAAATTACATTGCATTTGAAGAACTACAAAAGCACTGAAACATGAGCCCCCGAGTTACACAGATTGCTGTAAAGCAGAGTTTCTCAACCTTAGCACTAGTGACATTTTGGGCCAGACAATTCTTTGCTTGTGCAGGGTTGTGCTGCACACTGTAGGATGGTGGGCAGCATCCACGGCCTCCACCCACTCAGGCGCCAGCAGCACTCCCTGTCAGGTGAGAACCAAAATCACCTGCAGGCACTGCCAAAAGTTCACAGGGTGAGAACTACTGCTCTAAACTCACAAAGGCTTGCTTTAAATCCTGCCTCTGTCCTCTTCTCTATTTGTGACCTGGGAAACAGACCCAAACCTCCTATGCCCCCAACAAACTCCTCACCAGTTAAATGGAGCTAATACCAGAGAACTGTTGTGAGATTTAAATGAAATGGTATATGAACAGAATTTATTAAGCACATAACATCTAGTGCCAGAGTGACTGCCCAAGAAATGGTAAGAAATGAGAGGAGGCTAAAAATTAATCTCTAGAATGAGAGGAACCTTCAGGCCTCCAGAGTACTGTAGTCTACATGGAAGGAGTAGTGGGGATAGAAAGAGACAAAAAGTCAAGAGAGGATGGAAAAGAGGAAGAGCACTAACATATTTTTCCCCAATCTCCAAGAGAGAGTCAAGGCCAATTAGTTTTCGTTGGGTCTACTCTAATGTCACGAATGATAAATCAAAAATATCCCCAAATCAGAAAACTCTCCAAAATAAGTCACCAAGCCAGAAACTTTTTAGTATAAGCAAGAGGATTTTACTACAATGCCTATACAAAATTACTAAAAGCACCGGATTACATCATTGTCTTAGATTTGGAGATGTAAATAGGATACTGAGAGTCACAGACAAGTGGTAATGATAATTTCGACATAAGCTCCTAAAAGAAACTAGGCACAGCCTTCTTAAAAGCCCCTGTCTGGGGATCCCTGGGTGGCGCGGTGGTTTAGCGCCTGCCTTTGGCCCAGGGCGCGATCCTGGAGACCCAGGATCGAATCCCAGGATCGAATCCCACGTCCGGCTCCCTGCATGGAGCCTGCTTCTCCCTCTGCCTATGTCTCTGCCTCTCTATCTCTCTCTGTGTGTGACTATCATAAATAAATAAAAATTAGAAAAATAAATAAATAAAAATAAAAGCCCCTGTCTGAAGAATTCTGCGATTCCTTCATCTCTACAGTTTTGCTTCATGCAAAAGTTTTTGGGATTACGGGCAATTTAGGAATCTTCCTTCACAATGTATGAGAGAAAGACAAACGTGCAAAAAAAATTCTCTTCAATTTTAAAAAAGCAATCAAATTCTATTGATTTTATCAGGTTGCTGAAATCCTATAAAAAGACTGCGGTCACATGACATTTTGGAAACTAGTAGAAAAGTCATTTCTCAAAAGAATCGTGGTCACGGGATGTATCATCACTTAGAAAAACAACGACAAAAAGACCACTAATACCTCCACATCTATTTGGTCAGCCCTTTAAATTCTCATCTTGCCTCTCGGCAGGGTAAGTTAGAAGAAACGAGCAGGATTCTGAAACCCTAGCTAGTCTCAGATAACGCCCCAAGAGTGCCGCCAGCCCCTACAATTGGCTTTAAGTTCCAAATTCCTCAACTGAATGGTCATTTACACATTAGCAAACGTTCACGCGGGCGGCAGTCGGAGGTCGCCCAACTCAAACCGTGTGAGCGCTTTTGCTCCCTCTACGTTAATCATTCGGGGGTACGGTGTGGTTTGGGTGCGGTGGCGCGGGTGGATGCGTGTGTGCCCCCGAGGGCCAGGGGAGAGACTGGGTGTATGTGTGTGTTTCCCCGGGGTCGTATGTGTACATCTCCCCCCTCCCCCCCGAACGTGCGTACGTGTCGCTCTCCCTGGGTGTTTGGGTCTGCGCGCGTCCAGGGCGTTCACGGAGCTCTCTCTCCCCGGGTGTGTGCGTGTGTCCCCGTGTGTCTTCCAGATCTTTGGGCGTCTCTCCGCGTGGCCTCGCGTGTTTGGGTGTGTGTCCCTCTTCTCGGGTTGTGTGGGTGTAGGAACTCGCCTTTTCTCCTGCGTCAGTCAGTAGGACACGGGAGGCACCAATCCGTCCCCTGTCCCAACACCGACGACGGCCCCGCGCCCCCCGCGCCCCGGCTGCCCGAGGGCCAGGCTGCAGTCGGGGCCCAGGCCCCCCCGCCCCGCACCCCGACGCTGGCTCTAGCGCGCCTGGCTCCGGCCCCCGCCCGGCCCGGAGGGGCGTCCGCGCTCCACTCACCTCGCGGCCGCACACAGGACGCCCGGGAGCTCCCGGCCGGCCCGGCTGGGTGCAAAGAGGAGACGAGGCCGGGCACCCGCGGGCACGAGGCCGTAGCGCCGCTCCAGCCCAACTCCGGCTCCTCACGTCCAGCACCAAGGGAACAACATGGCGGCGGGCCGGGGCGGGGCGGGCCCCGGGGGGCGGGGCCTGGGCGGTGGGGCCCGGGGAGGCGGGGCCTCGGGGCCGCGGCCGGGGCCGCGGGTCCTCCTCTCCCTAAACCCCGCTGTTTCTTGGGGCGGGCTGCCCCTCCAGGCCGCAGCCGCGTTCCGCCGACGGACGGCACGAAATAATAGTTATCTTTAAAAGTTTACCTTGAGTGGAGACAAACAGATCGCATCGGCACACTCACAGGCTGTCAGGATCACCATAAGAAAACGAATATGCAAACGGAAGATGAAAAATGGAAACAGCTGTGATAATGTGGCATACGGGAATTTTTTAAATTGAATTTAAAACTTTTCCGTGACCTCGTTAAAATACTGCCTCTGTTTTCTCTAAATATAAAGCAGTGGTGGAGAAAGGCTGTATCGGAAAAGCTCTTCTTAATTCCTCACTTTATATATGGAGTTGAGTACGTCGTTCTTATGATACAGGTCCCTGGAGGCCAGAGGGACTTTTAGTGACCTCTCAGCATATTTTGTGGGGTGGATTTGGTTTGTTTGTATTGCAAGAAAGGGATCTCACTTTTATAATTTGCTGAGCAAATCATTAAATAACCTCGGGCTCTTTACGGAGTCATTTTCAGGTAAAGAATCTAATTAATGTAGTTTCTTCATTCAGCACTACAAAAAGCATACTTAGGAGACTTTTTCACAAGTACAAAAGACGATTTTAGAATACTTGTGACAATCAGGCATATAATAAAGATTGAGGGGGATCCCTGGGTGGCTCAGCGGTTTACCGCCGCCTTCGCCCCACGGCGTGATCCTGGAGTCCTGGGATCGAGTCCCAGGGATCTAGTCCCGTCTCAGGCTCCCTGCGTGGAGCCTGCTTCTCCCTCTGCCTGTGTCTCTGCCTCTCTCTCTCTCTCTCTCTCCCTCTCTCTCTGTCTCTCATGAATAAGTAAATAAAATCTTTAAAAATAAATAAATAAAGATTAAGTTCTAGTTTGAGCTTAAATAAATTTTTCTCTTATAAAGAAGTCTATTTTTTATCCATGCAGGATATTTCCCCAAAGAAATATAAATAAAGGTTGATAAAATATAAACCTGCTGAAAATAGGAATGGGAAAGAAATATTATCTTGTTTTAAATACAAAATAATTAAAACTATACAATAAAACATATAAGAACATTAAAATTAATCTCCCCAAAGACAAAATAAACTGTCACATACATTGTACTAAATTGTAATAAGCAATCCACAAGATCACTAAGGAAAGACTACCTGAAAATTATATATCATGATCCTAGTCAGAGAGTGATGCACTTTATCTCCATAACTACTAAAACCAGCAAGCTATTAACAAGAGCTCCTACAGAATTACTGTATCTTGATTTAAAGGAAGCCTTGGAAAATAAAATAAAAATTATAAAATTTGTAAAGGTGACAGCTGGGTGGCTCAGTTGGTTAAGTGTCTGCCTTTGGCTCAGGTCATGATCCTGGGGATCATGGGATACAGCCCCCCATTGGGCTCCCTGCTCAGTGGGGAGCCTGCTTCTCTCTGCCCCTCTCCCACACTCGTATTCTTTCTTGCCCACTCTGTCAAATTAAAAAAAAAAATCTTAAAGTAAATCTTGGGAAATCCAAGAGTTTTCCCAAAAAGGGTTCTAAGAAGGTCCTAGAAGTGATTTTTAGCCTATTCCAAAATGTAAGCAAAGCATACAAACATCTGAGAATAGAGCTTACCATCAGCATCCCCCTAAAAAATAAGGGGTTACTTTTTCTGAAAAAAACTATTAGACACTAGACAACTGGACACTTAAGAATACTCCTATATTCTGGTCTCTCCCACCATTCATTTCTTTATCTAATTGATTTGACAGTGCAAGAGTAGGGTGGGTCAAAAAAATTTTCCCTGAAGGGCAAGTTTGGGGGATTTTTGTTGCTGGATGTGTGTGGTTGACAAGCTGACACAAGTTAGATGGTTTCTATCTTTCTTGCTCCATGAACTGGTTTATTGACGAAAAACATCTAAAAATTGACCTTATTTGACTCACTTCATCTAATTAAGATTTTTGTCTTTATATTCTGTAAACATCTATTGCATCACTCGCGGAGGAAAAAGAGGTCAAGGTTGCTCAGCATTAATGTTTTCTTTTGTTAAATGACACCCACTTATTACTGTGAGCACCGGGAGTTAATACCCCATTTCCAGCTGGAGTCTGAAAGAAATCTCTGGTATCTCTGATGAAAAACTACAAATAAGTGGACCCCAGACTCATGAATCATAAATACTGATATAGTTAAATTGATTGTACTCTTCACATACAAGGAGAAACACAGAACTCAATGGTAGGCAATTTGACCATTCAATGACATATCTAAATAATCAGAAATTTACTATTTTCCCTAAATCATTGATCAAAATAAGAGATTTGGAGGCAGGCTGGGTGGCTCAGCTCAGCGGTTTAGCACTGCCTTCAGCCCAGGGTGTGATCCTGGAGACCCTGGATGAGTCCCACGTGAGGCTCCCTGCAGGGAGCCTGCTTCTCCCTCTGCCTGTGTCTCTGCCTCTCTCTCTCTCTCTCTCTCTCTGTCTCATAAATAAATAAAATTAAAAAAAAGGAAAAAAAAAACAAAATAAGAGATTTGTTCTCAATATTACATAGATATACTTGTATAGCTGTACTAAGAAGAAAGAAAAGCATAAAAAGTAATTCAAAATCCATTATATTTGGCTTTAAAGTCAGAGTGAAAATAGGTAACAACATACAATAAGTGGAAAAAAATGTTATCAAATAGTATATGAAGGCAAAAAAATCCCAATTCGGTGGAGGAAACATTTCTTATATAACTTTTCAATAAATATTGAAATATTTGTCTAATATCTATTTATATTTACATAGATTTATAATATTCATTTATAATTATATATTCATTTTTATGATTTGTTTATTAATATATTTATATATACATTTTGAATATTTCAAACAATGTCACATGTCACACCTTTCCAGTTTGGCTAGACACTAAACTCAGCATGTTTCCTACACTAACTTTTCATCATGATCTTTAAGTCTGATAAAATTTCAATATGAGAAAATATCAGAAATCTGATTTCTTTACTGCTTTGCTTAAAAAGGAGTAGTAAATCAAAAAATGAATAGTGCCATCATCCTTAATGTATATCTCACTAGTAAGAAAACTTCAGAATTTGCGATCTTTAGGTTGATATAATCAAATGGAAAGTCTGACTTGCAAACCATGATAGAACATAGTTTTTTCATGGGTCCCATGAGCTCTGTACAGTGGCTGATGTTGAATGGGTACCAGAGAATCAAAAACCACCAACATGTTTCCTTCTATCAGCCTGCCCACTGTCAGAAGAGAGGGGGCATGGGAGTCATGAGCCAATGTAACTGGCACCTCCCAAGTTTGTGGGTAACCACCATACCAGCCCAAACCCCTCCAATGCTTGCAGTACAGACACCTACTCTCTTTCCCTGGGTGGTTTTAAGACTTTTCAGGAAATGAAAAGTCATTTCATGTTAATGTTTATTGATTCAACAAATATATATAGTGAGTGCCTTCAGTGTGCCAGGTACTGAGAATAGTGGTAGACAAGATGCAGGAGGAATTCAAGGGGTGTCCCCAAGCACCCTTCCTGCATTTTTGCTCCCATCTATCAGCTGTATTTACATAACATGACCTTATCTTGGTGAATCAAATAGATTCAATCCCTTTGTTAGGAAAGCTCAGAAGAGTGAGGGAGGCATTCAGTGAGCAACTAGACATATGTGTAGTTAAAAACTGGATGAAGAAACAGGAAGGAAAGAAACAAGTTGCAGGCAGTGGGAACACAGGGGATGGGACCAGAAAGGGCATGAATCAGGGGACTCTGCTGAGCCCTGAGATGAGCTGTGGAAAGGTGGTATCAGTTGAGAGAAGAGCTGTTCACTAAGAACCTTGCACATGGTAGCACTCAATAAAATTCTAAACAGGAAAAGACGCAAACTATTAGAAAATATTCATAACTGATGGAAAAACCGAAATTATAATTGTTTCTTCAGCCATAACTAGCTCTTATGTATCCTCTTAAAAATATTAAGTGTGGGACACCTGGGGGGCTCAGCTGTTGAGTGCCTTCGGCTCAGAGAGTGATCCCAGGGTTCCGGGATCGAGTCCCACATTGGGTTCCCTGCGTGGAGCCTGCTTCTCCTTCTGCCTGTGTCTCTGCCTCTCTCTGTGTGTCTCTCATGAATAAATAAATAAAATCTTTTTAAAAAATTAAGTGCATTTCGAATAGTGATGCTCTTTTGTTACCATACTCTAAACATAGCTTAACTCCGGTAATTACAGATGGCCGAATGGAACAGGCATTACAATTCAGGAATGAAGTGGGGAACCTGATCCCTTTGCTGATTTCCTGATGAATGTGAGTCATAAGATGAACTTCACCTTTAGTGGCAGTAGAAGGAAAATTCCAGGCACACCATGGTTACATTATATAAAAAGTACGTGTGTGTGTGTGTGTGTGTGTTGGGGGGGGCGGTGTTTCTGCATAGGAGTATTCATTTATAAAGGAATGGAAAGCAGCAAGGAAAATCAAAACAGTTGAATTGTTAGGGCAGCAGGATTCTGGGTAATTTTTATTTAAATTTTGAATTCCATGCTATAGTATTTTTTCAGCAATAAGTAGAAATTTTTTAATGAAGCAATTTTTAAAAATTTTTATTTATTTATGATAGTCACACACAGAGAGAGAGAGAGGCAGAGACATAGGCAGAGGGAGAAGCAGGCTCCATGCAGGGAGCCCGTTGTGGGATTCGATCCCGGGTCACAGGGATCGCGCCCTGGGCCAAAGGCAGGCGCTAAACCGCTGCGCCACCCAGGGATCCCTAATGAAGCAATTTTTAAGGAATCTTGAGAAAAACTTTATATGACAGCCAAATCAATCTTTTCCTTAGGCTATAATAGTCAGGGAAGACAAAAATCCAGTTATCTTAGCAATTTTTTCCTTCAAACAGAAGCCCCCCCTGAAATCCACAGACACATCCAAAACTTTGTGTTGCTCTTAGAGCTCAGAACAGTAATGTTAAAGTGTTGCTCTTCCCACCTCCCCATTGCCATATGTCTGAGAACCCAATGCTCATCAACAGTTTTCTTGACCTTTTTGGTTTAAAACCTGAGACCACTGCTGCACTCACATAACCTTTTCATTCTCTCATCTCCCCTCATGGCCATCCCAGTAGACATAATAATCCAAGCTAGTGCAGACTCCTGGCCATAGCTGTAGCCAGACTCAACCTATACCCGACCAATCCATGATTGGATTAAAGTGATAAATCTCTCACCCTATCTGCCTAATAGAAGAGAGAGGGAATCCTCTCAGTGGTGGAAGATATCATCTAGAGCATTTATGTTGTATTTATACACAACGTCCAGCATTCACCAAAAAAATATTAGACATGCAAAGAGGCAGCAAAAAGTGACTAATAATCAAGAGAAAATAAAACAATATAATTTAACGCATGACAATTTGGGTGTATCTCAGGGATTCAAGGGCACTTTAACATTAACAGTTTAGGGGCACTCGGGTGGCCCAGTTGGTTAAGCATCTGACTTTTTTTTTTTTTTTAATTTTTTTTTTTTTTTTATTTATGATAGTCACACACACACAGAGAGAGAGAGAGAGAGAGAGAGAGAGAGAGAGGCAGAGACACAGGCAGAGGGAGAAGCAGGCTCCATGCACCGGGAGCCCGACGTGGGATTCGATCCCGGGTCTCCAGGATCGTGCCCTGGGCCAAAGGCAGGCACCAAACCGCTGTGCCACCCAGGGATCCCAAGCATCTGACTTTTGATTTCAGCTCTGGTCATGATCTCAGGGTTGTGAGACGGAGCACTGCTTCAGTTCTGCATTGGGTGTGGAGCCTGCTTAAGATCTCTCTCTCCCTCTCCCTCTGCTCCCACCCCATCCCTGTTCGCACATGCATGTGCACTCTCTCAAAATGAAAATGTGAATAGTTTAAGGGGAAAAGAAAACACACAATCAACTCCATAGATGAAGAAAAGAATGAATCCAATAAAATTCAACACCCATTTGTTACGAATAATCTCAGCAAACCAGGAATAGAAGGGAAATTATTTAACATCATAAAGAATAGAATATCTACTAAAAACCCATACCAAACATCATTCTTAGTAGTTAAAATCTGTAAGTATGCCCTCTCCTTTTTTTTTTTTTTTTTTTGAGATGTTGAAGGGCAGAGGGCAGAGAGAGAATCCCAAGTGGGCACATGCTCAGCATGGAACCTGTTGTGGGGCTAAATCTCACAACCTTAAGATCATGACCTGAGCCAAAATCAAGACTCAGATGCTTAATTGACTGAATCACCCAGGTGCCCTACAAGTATGCCCTTTAAAAAAATAAGTGTGCTGCAAGCACTCTATTTAACATTGCACTGGAGGTCACAGCACACAGAAATAGAACAAGTATGCAATAGAGGATTGCAAAGGTAGCAACAAAACTGAATAAAACACAGACAATGTGCTTGGAAATTCAAAAGGACTATATAGAAAACTTATCATTCAAAGAGTTTAACAAGGTAGACTGCAGACTAGATGTTTGTGTCCCCTCAAAATCCAGACGTTGAAATCCTAACCCCCAATGTTATGGTTTCAGGAGGTGGGGCCTTTGGGAGGTGATTAGATCATGAGGGTGGAGCCTTCACAATGAGATCAGAGCCCTTATTAAACAAAACAAAACAAAACAAAACAAAACAAAACAAAACAACCGCCTCACAGAGCTCCCTCATCCCTTCTGCCATCTGAGGACACTGTGAAAATAGGGCTATCAATGAACCTGAAAGTGGGCTCTCAATAGACACCGAATCTGCTGACAGATCTTGGACTTCCAGCCTCCAGAACTGTGAGAAATAAATTTCTGTGGTTTGTAACCCACCCAGTTTGTGGTATTTTGTAATAGCTGCCCAAATGGACCAAGATAGTGGCTAGATAAAAAATGTTTAAGAAAAATAAATTCCATTTATACAACCAACCAACACAGGAAATGTATATTTAAAAAGATACCAATTTCAATAGCAAGATTATAAAACATTTAGAAATAAATATGACAGAAAATGTAAAGACCTTAGTGGAGAAAAGTAGGTGAAGTAAGTGCCTAAAAGGACTAGAAATATGCTGTCTAATACAGTAGCCACTAGCTATATGGGGTTACTTACATTGAAATATAAATAAATTAAAATTAAATAGCATTCAATATTCAGTTTCTTAATTGCATTACCTCATTTCCAGGGCTCAATGGCCACATGTGGCCAGTGACCACCTCATTGGACAATGAAGATATAAATATTTCCACCAGCACAGAAAATTCTGTTAAATAGTACTAGAATATGTCCACTCGCTTCAGAAACTTTCAGTTACAGTACAGTCATTTATACTACAATGCTCATGTTAGACCTCCATAAAGGGAAGCATGACTTAGCAAGAAATGCAGATTAGGAGTTGTAAAGTTCTCTTATCTTCTGAGAGTTTTGGGGGGGGGTTGGGAGAAGGGGTTTTGCTTAGCACCTGAATGCTTTTCTGTTAGGGAGCCAACAGTTTTATGAGTCTTTTCATTATAACCACTCTATAGGCCAGATACTTAGATATTTGCTCTTCCAGAACCCTGGCAACAAGGATACGGGCATGAGACCCAAGACTGGCCAGTCACACACTCTTTGAAGATCTGGATCTTAGGCAAGGGACACAGAGATGCTGGAATACTTCAAATTTCATTCTGGCAAGTGTAGTGGTGGCCTCTGGTATCCAGGAACCACAGATGGTGCCAGTGGTGATGATGCCAGTGGCAGTACCTAGCGCCTAGCAGTGACAGCACCTTTATCAGGCCAATTCATGTTGTGGATTCTCATTGTTTCTGTCCACTGTCCAAACTCAATACTCCAGCCTTGCCTCTAAGAACTATTCAATATCTCCCCAAGAAATTCCTCTTCTAAGTCAGAAGGAGTTGATATCTTTATTTGAAATTACAGTTGATACCTGGACAACATGGGGGTTACAGGCTTTGACTCCCATGCATTGGAAATTCCTATATAACTTTTGACTCTCCCAAAACTTAACTACTAATAGTCTACTGTTAACCAGAAGCCTTATCAATAATATAAACAGTTGATTAACACATATTTTGTATATTTATTATATACTGTATTCTTATAATAAAGCAAGAGAAAAGAAAATGTTAAGAAAATCATAAGAGAGTATATGTACAGTACTGTACTGTATTTATATTTTTAAAAATCCAGCTATAAATGGACCTGAGCAGTTCAAACCTGTGTTTTTCAAGGGTCAACTGTACAAACTCTGAATGGTACAAAGTTAGAATGTAATCTTATAGATCATCTAGTGCAAACCTACTGTGATTCATAATATAAATTCAGGCAATTGGAATTATACCTCTCAACACTTTTGTATCGATCAGTTCAGGCTTAGCCATGCCATCGTCAAAAAAAAAAAGAAAGAAATAGGGGATCCCTGGGTGGCTCAGCGGTTTAGCGCCTGCCTTCCACCCAGGGTGTGATCCTGGAGATCCGGGATTGGGTCCCGCATTGGGCTCCCTGCATGGAGCCTGCTTCTCCCTCTGCCTCTGTCTCTGCCTCTCTGTGTCTTTCATGAATAAATAAGATCTTTTAAATAAATAAATAAAATCTTTAAAATAAATAAATAAAGAGGACCCCTCCCCAACCCCTGCCAATCTCAGTGGCTTATAAAAACAAAGATTTGTTTCCCACTTTAATGTCTGTTACAGGTCAGCTATGGTTCCATTCCATGTCATGCTCCCTGTGGACCTAAGCTGATGAACCTGAGCTAATGCAGAAGCCTGTCTGATATTCTACAGGTCTCATTGGTTGGCTGGCTCTTAAAGCTTCTACCTGGAAGCGACATGTATCACTTCCACCCATATGTCCATGGCCAAAGTACACATCAGGGCGCACAATCTTTCTAAAGGGAGGGGTAGTGCAAGTCACATGGCAAATCTGATGTAAGCGATATGGCATTCTAGAATTGTCTCACTGGGAAGGTCATCAAATACTTGAGCAAGAATACAATCGAACACAGCTCTTATGACTCAGAACTTTCTTTCATTACTTTGGCCATAACATGAACCAAATAAATTGGAGTAAATTATTTTTTTGGAGATAGGGTTTGAAACATTAGCAATCCTAACATTTGATCCAGTTTATTAAAGATGCAGTGCTTCAAGTGTGGGGTAGCAGATATAGAACAGAAACATATATGACTCATTGAAATTCCACTCTAAGTAAAAGCCTATTTTACAAAATTGCTTTAAGCATCTACCATGCCCAGAATTGATCTTGGGGCTTTGAGGGATACGAACATAGCTAAGATGTGCACAGGGAGCTTAATGGACAATTAAAGGGAAAAAAATATGTCCACAAATAACATGAAGCAGTGATAAAACAGAGGAGAGATAGAATGGAGAAAATTCATAGCATGAGCTAAGTGTGAAATCTCTCAGCCTAGAGATATAATGGAATTGTGTAAGGAAACCCACTACTTTTTTTTTTTAAGATTTTATTTATTTGTTTGAGAGAGCGAGGGTGAGAGAGAGAGTGAGGGAGCACGAGCAGAGGGGAGGGGTAGAAGAAGAGGCAGATTCCCTGTTGAGCAGGGAGCCTGATGTAGGACTCGACCCCGGAACCCTGGGATCATGACCTCAGCCAAAGGCAGACAGTGAGCCGACCGAGCCACCCAGGTGCCCCAGAAACTACTTTAAAACCATATAATTTTTTTAAGCCATATAATTCAAAGGCACAATAATTTTATACCACGCGGTAGGTGTGTTTCGAAGAAGCTATGCAGGGGAGAAAAGACTGATCCAGCACATTGCTAAGAATTCCTAACTTTGGTCCTTGCTAAACAATGGCTACAAGTCTTTAGTAAAGACAGTGGTTATAGTGATGAAATCTGATTGAACTCTACTTTGCCAACTAAAATAAGTAACTAAGGGAAAATATCCATATTTCCCCTTTCTTAAAGAAAAAAAAAATCTTGTGACCTTTATCTTGTAGATTAAGAGTGAGGTTTCTTTGTCCTTCAAAATGTCAAGTTTTAACATGTGATTATCAGAAATTATTGACATAAAAATTTGAAGAAGTACAACTATGACAGATGTAAATGTTAAATTATTGATGTAAATTCAATTAAAGCTGCACTTTAAATAAAGGCCAGTACAGTTCCTTTGGTTAGTAAAATATGGTCTATTTCTCAAGGTAAAAAAAACAACAACATACTTTCAGCATGTGAAAGAAGCCAGACACAAAAGACCACATATTACATGATTCCACTGATACAAAATGTCCAGGGTAGGCAAATCCCTAGAGATAGAAAGTAGGTTAGTGGTTCCCAGAGGCTCAAGGGAGGGAAGAATGGGAAGTGACTGCTAATGGGTTTAAGGTGTTTTGGGGGGGCATTGATGGAAATGTTCTGGAATTAGATGATGATGGTTGTACAACTTTGTGAATATACTAAAAACCATTGAAAAAACTCATTAAGTCACAAATAATGTTTATATATGTGATTTGGGGATGATTATTTTTCAAAGAGGCACTTTTAGAATTACTGACATACAGCCAAGCACAATACATAGAAAAACTCAACAACAGCAAAATCACCAAACGACTTTTTTTTAAAAGATTTTATTTCTTTATTTGAGAAAGAGCACGAGTGTGGGGCAGAAGGAGAGGGAGGGGGAGAAGCAGACTCCCCAACCAGCAGGGAGCCTGACACGAGGCTCGTTCCCAGGACCACGAGATCATGACCTGAGTCAAAGGCAGATGACCAACTGACTGAGCCACCTAGGTGCCCTATCAAACAACTTTTTCAACTATGTTCCTTACCTAAGATTTGTAGGGCCTTCTGCAGAGTAAAACAATGAACAGATAGAATTTTATTTATTTATTTATTTACTTACTTACTTATTATTTATTTATTTGAGAGGGAGAGAGGTGGGGGGAGAGGCAGAGGGAGAGAGAGAGACAGAATCTTTATTTTAAAAAATTTAATTTATTTAGAGAGAGCATGAGTGGAGGAGGGAGAGAGAGAATCTTAAGCAGACTCTCTGTGGAGCACGGAACCAAATACAGGCTCGATTTCCCCACTGTGAGATCATGATGATCAAAATCAAGAATCTGATGCTTAACTGACTGAGCCACCCTGGTGCCCTTAGAACTTAATTTTTATCTCCTTTTCCTTTTTTATTTCTGGTGACAAAGCTATTGAACACTAAAATGGAAAGTAACATACAAAAAGGGAAAGGTTGGGACACCTGGGTAGCTCAGTTGGTTAAGTGTCCAACTCTTGGTTTTGGCTCAAGTTATGTTCTTGGAGTTGTGCGATGGAGCCCTATGTTGGGCTCTGTGCTGGGTGTCAAGCTTGCTTGAGAGTCTCTCTTTCTCCCGCTTCCCCTCCCCAACCCACTAGCTCTCTTGCTCGCTCTCCTTAGAAAAAGAAAAAAAAAAGGAAAAGGTTATAAGACAACCTGACAGTTATCTATACACTAGATATGGTGGTAGAAAACATACTGTGGTCAGACTCTGGATATTTTTAACAGCTTTACTGAGGCATAATTTACATACAGTAAAATTCACTCATTTTAAGTACACAAATGATTTTTAGAGAGTTTGTGCAGTTTTTTTTTAGTTTGTGCAGTTTTATAGAGTTGTGCAGCCATCACCACAATCTAATTTTAGAACATTTCTAAATCCAAATGTAAACATTTCCCCAATAGGATCCCTTATGCCCATTAGCAGCAACTTCCCAGTCCTACCCTCAACCTCAGGCAACTGCTCATCTACCTCTGTCCTTATGGATTTGCCTATTCTGAACATTTCATATAAATGGAATCATAGAAAGTGTGTGGTGTTTTGTGGCTGGCTTCTTTCATCTATATTATAGCACGTATTATATCAGTATTATATAGTACTTATATAGTATTATATCAGTACTTCATTCCTTTATAATACTGAGTAGTATTTTTTTTTTGAATGGAGAGACCATAATTTGTTTATCCATTCAGAATCTGATAAACACCTGATAGTTTCACTTTTTGGCTATTATTAGTGATGCTGCTGTGAACATTCCTACACAAGTCTTTGTGTGGGCTTTTCTTTCTCTTGGGTATGTACCAAGGTGTGAAATTGCTGGATTATACAGTAAAATTGTGTTTAACTTTTTAAGAAATTGCCAAACTATTCCAAAGTGGTTGCACCATTTTACATCCCCACCATCAAAGTACAAAGTTCCAGTTTCTCGACATCCTTGCCACACGTATTTTCTGCTTTTTAAAATTATTATTATAGCCATCCTTGAAGGTATGAATTGCTGTCTCATGGTGGTCTTGATTTGCATTTCCCCAATGACTAATGATGTTGAGCATCTTTTTTTTTTTAAGGATTTATTTATTCATTTGAAAGGGAGGAAAGAGAGATCAGGCGGGGTGCGGGGCAGAGAGAGAGGGAGAGAGAATCTTGAGCACACTCCAAACTAAGTGTGCAGCCCAATGCAGAGCTCAGTCTCATGACCCTGAGATCATGACCTGAGACAAAACCAAGGGTCAGATGCTCAACCGACTGCACCACCCTGGTGCCCCAATATTGTTGAGCGTCTTTTCATGTGCTTATTTGACATTGCTCTATCTTCGATCTTCTTTGGTGAAATGTCTATTTAAATATTTTTGCCCATTTTTAAAATAATTTTTTTGGGGGGACGCCTGGGTGGCTCAGTGGTTGAGCATCCACCTTCAGCCCAGGGTGTGATCCTGGAGACCTGGGATCGAGCCCCACATTGGGCTCCCTGCACGGAGCCTGCTTCTCCCTCTGCCTGTGTCTCTGCCTCTCTCTGTCTCTCATGAATACATAAATAAAATCTTAAAAAATAATAATATATTTTTTTTTAGAGAGAGTGAGGGATAGAGAGAGAGAGAATCTTAAGCAGGCTCCATGCCCAGTATAAAGCCCAATGCCAGGCTCAATCTCATGACTGTGAGATCATGACCTGGGCTGAAATCAAGAGTCAGACGCTTAACCAACTGGTTCACCCAGGCGCCCCAATCTTTTGCCCATTTTTACGTTGGGATTCTTAATCTTTGCAATAGAACCAATAGGATTTGTTGATTGATTGGAAGTTCGAAGGAAGGGAAAGAAAGGAGTTGACCATACCTCCAAGGTTTTTAGCTTAAATTATGTAAGTATGGAGTTGCTATTTTTTTTTTAATTTTATTTTATTTTATTTATGATAAGCACACAGTGAGAGAGAGAGAGAGGCAGAGACACAGGCAGAGGGAGAAGCAGGCTCCATGCACTGGGAGCCCGACGTGGGATTCGATCCCGGGTCTCCAGGATCGCGCCCTGGGCCAAAGGCAGGCGCCAAACCGCTGCGCCACCCAGGGATCCCTGGAGTTGCTATTAAGTGGAGAAGTGGTGATGGAGAGAAAATCAGAAGCTTGATTTTAAACATATGAAGTCTGACATGCTTGTTAGACATCCAAGTAGAGTTCTCAAGTAGGCTGTTAGATGTCGGGGCCTGGAATTCAGAGGAGAGATGCAAGCCTGATGATAAAGAGGAGTTATCTGCATGTAGATAGTATAGAAAGCCACAGAACTAGGGATGCCTGGGTGACTCAGTGGGTGAGCATCTGCCTTCAGCTCAGGGCCCGATTTTAGGGTCTGGGTTCAAGTCCTGCATTGGGCTCCTTACAGGGAGCCTACTTCTCCCTCTGTCTATGTCTCTGCCTCTCTCTCTCTGTGTCTCTCATGAATAAATAAATAAAATCTTAAAAAAAAAAAAGAAAACCCTAAACTAGATACGTCAACAAAGGAATGAGTGTAGATATAGAAGTGCCCAAGGACTAAATTCTGGACACTCCAAAGTTAAGAGGTCAAGAAAATAATGAGGAAGCAGCAATAATATTGAGACAGAGTGACCAGTAAGAGGGAAAACCAGAGAGAGCGCAACCTACTGTAAGCCACGCCAAGTGTTCACAAGGAGGCCAGCGTGTCAAATGCTGCTGGCAGGTTTCAGGGCTGAGGAGAACCGTCCCCTGGATTTAGTAGTGTAAAGAGTGGAGGTGGTTGGTGACCAAGTGAAGTCGAGAGACCCATGTTAGCTAGGGACTCAGGCATTTCATCAGAAAGTATAAGCGGGAAGGCCGAGGTCACAGGCCCGGTTGCTGTGGACAAGAGAGCACTCACAAACTGTAACATGCATTGTAAGGAGTCACTGAGGGCTCTGTGAAAACACACATTCAGATTCAACACATCTGAGACGGGGCCCTCGTGTTTGTATTCGCTCCCAGGTCTGGCTGATGCCGCCGAGGCCAGGGCCTCACTGCGAGGCAGCGAGAGTGGAGGGCTGAATTCATCTGCAGTTTTGTTTGGAAGCACAGATCCAACCAGGGATGTAAATGACAACTGCTCTGGGTTGACTCTAGAAGATTTTCTATGTTCTAGGGGCTCGACCGTCATTCACAGTGCAGCTCAAATCTGTGGCTTGAGAAACGGGGAAGAAATATAAGGAGCAATGATGTTTTGTGACTGAAACAGGGACAGGCCTTCTATCGAGAAATACAAAGGCTGCAAACTGCCTGGACAGAGGCCGAGGCGTGTGGACACGGCCTCTGTGTGGGTCAGTGTGAACTGGCAGGGGCGCCTCCTGCAAGGCCCGTTTGAGAAAGACTGCCATTATTTCTCCATTACACGTATGCACACACTAAAGCTTCAGAGTGACTCGGTGAGATAAATATTCAATCGAGGTCCTATTTCTAATTCTCTCTCTCAGTTCTTTTGATTTTTTTATAACCGCTTTATATACTGAGGTCTGATTTACAGACCACACAATTCATTCATTTCAAGTGTATGATTCGATGGTGTTTTGCATAGTAGTGCCACCATCACCACAATCAATTTTTGAACATTTTTGTTGTCCCCAAAAGGAACCCTCGGGCCCTTTAGCCACCACCTGATTTTTAAATGGTATTGAAATTCACTAAAATGTCTGCAAATTTTCTGCTCAGCAATTTGTGAGATTTCACAAAGCTGGGGAATACACATACATTTACTGCATGAAAACACAACTGTAGCGGTGCCTGGGTGGCTCGGTCCATTAACCATCTGCCTTCAGCTGGGGTCACGATTCCGGGGTCCTGGGATGGAGCCCCGAGTCAAGTCGGGCTCCCTGCTCAGCCAGAAGCCTGCTTCTCCCTCTCCCTCCACCCCTCTCTCTGCTCATGCTCTCTTACTCACTCTTGATCCCAAATAAATTAATTAAAAATCTTACAAAAAAAACCAATTGTAGAGCTTCAAGGCCTCAGTCAGAGAGACACTAAAGACAAGATGCCCGGTGGACTCAGAGATGACAACACACACTTCACTTAAACCTGGGAGTTCTTTGCAGTCAGACGTGGGTGACCGTCTACTTCAGCTTGCCCTGGTAGAGGTTCACTCAGTTCCCCTGCCCCAGGCAAGAGCCAAGTGGACCAGTGACTGGACAAGCTCTGGCTAGGCCATGGTTGGGGAAATAGGAAGTGGGTTCAGTCATTTACACATCAGCACATTAGGTGGCACCCAGCCAGATGACTCACACCTCACTGGGCATCCACGGAAATGTCTTAATTTTTTGTTTCTACCCACAAAGGTGAATTTAGCAAATTATGATGCCATTTTGATGATTTAAAAGCAGCTGCAGGGGAGCTCTCTCGATATTTATTATACATATTGAAAGTGAACATATTCTAAAAGTAGTAAGTTTTTGATTGGGGAATATTTTTGTTTATTAATTAGATCTGTCACTTTCCTATGGCTGTTTTAGATTTTTTAAAAAAATATGTGCCATCGGGGTGCCTGGGTAGCTCAGTCAGTTAAGTGTCTGCCTTCAGCTCAAGTTGTGATCTCCCAGTCCTGGGATGGAGCCCTGCACTGGGCTCCCTGCTCACTGGGGAGCCTGTTTCTCCCTCTCCCTCCGCCCCTCCCCCTGCTTGTGTGCACACGCTCTCTCTCAAATAAATAAAATCTTTAAAAAGATTTATTCATGAGAGACACACAGAGAGAGGCAGAGACCCAGGCAGAGGGAGAAGCAGGCTCCATGCAGGGAGCCCGAAGTGGGACTTGATCCTGGGTCTCCAGGATCACACCCTGGGCTGAAGGTAACGCTAAGCCGCTGAGCCACCCGGGCTGCCCCCTAAATAAAATCTTTAAAAAATATATTTTAAAATATGTGCCACCATTTGAAGAAGTAACTACTTGGAACCTACTCCTATTTGCACCTTGTTTGTATTTTAAAAGAAAGAACATGCCCAATAAATTCTTTTTTTTTTTTTCAATTGTCCTGTAGGATGCTTGCAATAATTTAACAAAAGATACAAAACAGCTTGGTTCATTTGGCATGGCTGATTGTCACCTTTGTTATATAATCTCCCTAGCTTATACAGAGACTGAAGGTATAACGGCCACTATGTTTTAGAGGAAATGGTATTTAGAACTGCATTTATACATCAGAGGGAAGGATGCAGCCCTGGGGCAGACAGAGCCTATAAAGCACACATTCTTGTCATTGAAAAAACAAACCACAACTAGAAAACAGTGGAATTAATAGGAAGTCTGGACATTTGGGGAGGCAAAAGGATATATAAGAACAAAGCCCCCAAACAACACCTCACCTGGCCCTGGTACCTAACTTAATCCCTCTAGGCCTCAGATTTCTCACCTTTAACATGCTGGCAGGGTAGCTGTGAAGGTTAAATGAGATGCTGTAGACGAAGTGCCAGGAATCTAGCAAATAAGGTGATGCAATACCCTTCCCCATTCCTCTGCCTGGCTAACTTCATCTCCACATTTACCCTGAGGGTCACAGCCCTCCCTGATCCTCCTGGGTCCCTGTACCCCTGCCTCATCAGTCAGGCGGTGTCCTTCTCATACCTTTTAAAATGTAAAATGATAGCTGGCCACCAGGCCACGGCATTGGCACTTCCCCGTCATTTTGTGGGTCCCAAGGCCTGGGGTGGCTCTTGATCATCTCATTGCCCCTGGCACCAGGCAATAAAGCAATGTGCAATCGCTACTGCACAGCATTTCCGATAATGCACAGCAACGTCTCTGCAAACCTCACTTTAAATAATCATGCAAATAGAATTATATGAAGCTATCATCCTTTCTCCTTCTGGGCTGTAGCCTCTTCGGAAAGCAAGATGACGCCTTCTACAGTCTAGGCATTTACAGTAAATATTAAAAATATTTTTGTAAAATATTTAGCATTTACTGGGAAGTTATAAATAAAGCCATCTGACCTGAAAGACGAAGACCCCGCCCTCGCAAAGGCAGTGGAGCGCTGCCAGCTGCAGGCTTCCTGACTGGTGTTTAGAAATGGTAATAGGGAATGAAAGGAGCCTCTCATTCCAGGAAGTGCTGGGAGAGAGACAGAGCAGCAATTGTACCCAACTTTTTATCTAAAAAAAGTAACACAGACAAAAGGAGAGTGATGTGGGAAAAGGCGCGAAGAGCCCTTCTAGATTCAGGTATAACAACTGATGCTTCTGCCCCATGCAGTTACTCCTCATAACCAGGGCAACCAAGATCCAGGCTATACTTGTATTGTGCTGCCTCTCTGTGCTGTTAGTTTGTTTTTATTATGGGTCATGGGTAGGGAATTTGTGGTTGTTGGATTTGATGAAACATCCATTTGCAAAATTGCCAATAGAAGGAAGGAAAAAAAAATCTTTTTGCTTCTACCCCACTTAAATTCTTGGCTGGGACTCTGTAGCAAAAGACAGATGAACAAGAGGAAAGCATTCCCATTTACTTAATATAGATTTTACCTGACACAGGGGCTTTCATAACAGAGTGAAGCCCCAAAGACAGTTAAGTCGGTGTGGGATTTTTTACCTTTTTTTTTTTTAAGATGTATTTATTTGAGAAAGAGAGAGAGAGAAAACGAGTGGTGGGGGGAGGCGAGGGAGAGGGAGAAGCAGACTCCCCACTGAGCAGGGAATCTAACCTGGTGCTCAATCCCAGGACCCCAGGAGCCTGACCTGAGCTGAAGGCAGACACTTAACCAACTGAAGCCACCCAGGTACCCCTAAACTGGTGCATTTTTGTACCAGGTTTGATGAAGAGTGGAACATCAGGGAGAAATATGATAGAACAAAAGGGCATGAGCTGGGGGAAGGCGAGAAAGTCTTTGTTCAGACTCCCCTGGGTGTCCCTGCCTCTGCAGGGATCAGGGGTGCCCCTTGCCTTGGGTATGAGGAGAGCACCTCTCACTGGAGGGTCTGAGGACCTGCCTCAGGGGAGAAGGGAGGGGCAGAGTCCTGCTTGCACTTGCCCTTATTCAAATTCCTTCCACTTCTTCAATATGCCAAGGTACCAGATTCTGGAGCAGGGTTTCCTGAACCCTGTCACCAAGGGCTTTGTCAACTCTAAAGATGCAGGGAGAGGAGTCTCCGTGTACTCTTGCTTGAAACCAGTCCCGTGACAACTGGACCACTGCTATGGCCATCTGCCTGGGGATCTCTGCATCCAGCCTTGCTTCCCTCCCCCTCTAACTTAACACAGCGGCCAGAGGGAACTTTCATAAAGGCCATTCAAATGGGATCACTACCAACTCCCTGGTTTCAATGGCTTCCCATCCGGCTTGGACAAAACCCAAAGTCCTTATCATGACTGACAAAGGCCCTACTGAACCCAATGGCCCTTGTGACTTCACCTCTGTCCTTCTTCCCCTTGCCACTGGACCTCAGCTCCGGTGGACTCTTGCCCTACCTGGTCTGTGTCAGCCACCCGCTGGCCCGCCCACCATAGGGCCATTGAACTTGCTGTTCCCATAAAAGTGATTTTAAATTAAATGAAAGCTTTCCCACCCCCACCTCCGCAAGCAATTTTAAAGAAAAACACTTTCTTTTTAGTGGCTAAGACATAAAATGTGAAAGAACGATTATCTCTACTTAAAAATGTAATGCTGTCTCATTGGCTAAAAGAAAAAAACCCACGTTACTATTTGCCTATTCTTGTTCCAAAAGTTCCTGACAAAGTTGATTTAAAAAAAAAAAGTTGATAAAAAATGAGAAAGACTACCCAGATTTTTACATTTTGGAGAGTAAAGGAATTTCCATTTTAAATGCTTCCGTTCGTCTCCAAATTGTTTGCCCAATTCCAGCATAACAAAATTTTTAAAACCCCACCACACACACAAAAAAAACCAAACCACGACATGAACACTGGGTTTTCATGTGATGTGCTCTTTTATAACCGCTGAATAGTTTTTAAGATAGTTCTAAGTCACATGAAACCAGTTTGTGAAACTTGGAAGTTTTAGGTGACTTTGCAAATTTCTCTTTTAAAAAAAAAAAAGACTAGCGTGTTACATCACAATAAGCAGCCCTGGGAAGCCACAGGGAAAAAAGATATCAGAATAGAGGGCACCTGGGTGGCTCAGAGGTTGAGCCTCTGCCTTTGGCTCAGGTCGTGATCCCCAGGTCCTGGGATGGAGTCCCAACATCGGGTTCCCAGAGGCGAGCCTGCTTCTCCCTCTGCCTGTCTCTGCCTCTCTCTCTGTGTGTGTCTCTCATGAATAAAAAAAATAAAATCTTAAAAGAAAAAAGATACTGGAACAGAATTTGCACTCAATGGCCTCATGGCCTTGGTTACTTCAAACCTATTTGAACACACATACATATTGTAGTTTTAGGCACTGTTTGGGGAACTGTGTCAGGAGGCAGGCAAGCTGTATATCTGGTTACCTTCAGAGCTCTGACACAGGAAGTTAGGATGGGTAGGAGAAAACTGGCGAAAATGTGTAGGTGCAGCAAGAACTCAGAAGTAAACTTTTTAAAACTGTAACCATTCACATTTGACAAGTTCTCCAAAGAGAACTTGTTCAGCTATAAACACGCAGAAGGCGTGTTGGGCGTAAACAGTTGCACACTGCAAAAGCCTTAAAGAAGGAACTTCTTCTTCAATTCATGTATTAATGTTGGTAGAGTCAAAGGCTGAGGCAACGGACGACCTCTGACAGATCAGGGCCTGTTTTTACATAAAGAGAATTGGAACTTCACACCTAAAAGGGTTCAGAGTATGTGACCCCCAAATACGCCATCCGGCATGATGATCATTCCAGGCTGAAAGCCCATGAGAACAGACCGAGTCCACACAAGCTCTGGGCCTTCCGTCCACCTGCTTAAGGGCAGAACGTAATCTCCTGCTGTGAATTCTGTATCAGGAAGGAGGAAACCACCTCCTCGGGGTGGCAGCAAGAAAAGTCCACAGAAACAGGCCTTACTACACAGACATTATGTTCCATGACCCCCATCCCCGTATATTTACCCTCCCACAGTCTGCTGCCCCTAAAAGCCTAAAGCCCTTTGCCTTTGTCTTATTTCATTCTTTGTTAAGATGCTACTATACAAGCCCATGTTCTTTTTTTTTAAGATTTTATTTATTTATTTATGAGAGATACAGGCAGTGAGAGAAGCAGGCTCCCCACAGGGAGCCCGATGTGGGACTCGATCCCAGAACTCCGGGATCACGCCCTGAGCCAAAGGCAGATGCTCAACCACTGGGCCACCCTGGTGCCCCACAACCCCACGATCTAATCTCCACTGGAATTCTTCATCACCAGGTTTCTCCTCTATGCGTCACGCACCATATGTTAATAAACAGATTTTCTCCTGTTGGTCTGTCTATTGTCTAATTTGCAGGGTCCTGGCTCCAGAGCCTAGCAGAGCTTTTTTCCTCCCCTAAAGATCTAAATTCACATGCCCTGGAGACCATGAAGACTCCCTACCATCAGAAACCAAACTTCATCAACAGTTTAGATACTCCGGAGAACTTGTGCAAAACAAAACAAAACAAAACAAAACAAAACACCCAACCCAAACAAACAAACACATGACTCCTCTGACTAGGCAAGGGGACTAGAAGCAAAATTCTAACTGCGAGGTTAGAGGATAACTTTCATGGTTCAAGGGAGACACCTGTAAAGTGAGAAAAGACAGGGGACAGTAACCAAGCCCTGGTTATCCAACATCAGAGCCTAAAGACACTATTCATCTCGTCCCACATGGCCAGAAATCCATTCCTAAAGGTCCTGCATGGAGAATTCGGAGGAGGACAGCGTGGGAGCCATTGGAGTGGGGCTTGGCTCGGCCAAGTCACGGCACCTTTAAGGACCCGTTTCCTCATGATGAGGGAGCAGAAGGCAAGCTGAGGACAAAGCACAAGTTGACACCTCCATGACCCCGGCCCCCCCCAGAGTGGCATGTGTGTGACATTCCCTAGGCACTCCTGGCTGCCCTAAAGCTATAGGAAAGGAGAGACAAATGGTTAACTTATATAGTCCAGTAGACCTGAGTTTCCCTCATTTTACAGAATGTCTCAGTGATTTATAAGAGAAAAGCATTCTTGGGGCACCTGGGTGGTTTAGTCGGTAAAGCATCTGCGTTCACCTCAGGTCATGATCCTGGAGTCCTGGGATCCAGCCCCACATCAGGCTCCCTGCTCAGCAGGGAGTCTGCTTCTCCCTCTCCCTCTGCTGCTCCTCTTGCTTGTGTTCTCTCTCTCTCAAATAAATAGATATAATCTTTAATCTTTTTTCTTTAAAAAAAAAAAAAGCATTCCTATCGATAACCTAACTTCCAGAAGGAAACTCCCAATTGTCTTAATATTAATGCTTTACTACAGGGAAAAACAACCTTGACAATGGCAAGGCCTCCAGTATCTTATAGGTCCTCTTGTGCATACAGAAATTCTTTAGAAAACCTCTTTTTCCTTACCCCCTACTCCCAAGTATATAATCAGTCATGTGTCACAAGCCTGGGGCAGCAGCTCCTTCTGCCCAGAGGTCCTGTCCCCTGTGCTTTAATAAAACCACTATTTTGCACCAAAGACTGGCCATGGGGCTCAGGACCTATGTATATTCAAAAACTCTATCATACAGAGCGACATTCTTTTCTTAGAGCTGTGAGACAATCAAGTGAGAGCCTGTGTGTGAGCAGTTCTCAACTCTGACTGCATCTCAAAACACCTTGAGGAATTAAAAAAAAGCAATGGTGATGCCTGGGGTTGCAGCCCACGCATTTGGATTCAATTGCTCTGGGGAGGGCCCTGAGCATCTGTGGGTTGTCAAGGCTCCCCAGAGGACTCTCATAGGCAGCCGCCCAGGACTACAGGCCTACTGAGAAAGCAGCACTTCTCAAACCGTCTTGAACAGGATCACCTGGGGCTCTGCCAAAATGCAGAGTTGGGACTCAGGAGCACGAGGCCTGGGACTCTGCATTTATAACAGGCTCTAGGGCAGGAGGAGCTGCTCTCAGCCACACTCAGAGAACAGCAGAGTAATATGTGGCCACAAAACAAAAAGTCATCAACTCTCTCCCCAAACGGTCACATTTTAGTGATTGTGGTGTGAGCTTGAACGAATGACTTTCCTTCCTTCTTTGTAGGGTTGTTTTAAGAACAGTGTGTATTAGATTTTATTTTATTTATTATTTTTTAAATTTTTTAAAAAAGATTTTATTTATTTATTCATGAGAGACACAGAGAGAGAGAGAGAGAGGCAGAGACACAGGCAGAGGGAGAAGCAGGCTCCACGCAGGGAGTCCGATGTGGGACTCGACCCCGGGACTCCAGGATCATGCCCTGGGCTGAAGGCAGGGGCTAAACCGCTGAGCCACCCGGGCTTCCCCCCTGTATTAGATTTTAAAAGCAAGCATAACAGGGTGGTATCAAAAAAAAGGCATCACTCTGGTTCTTGGTTAAGAGAACATTTATTTACAATTATAAGCACACCCACTTGCTATGGTACCACTGCTCCCCACATTCATTACAGATCACATAGGTCATCATCTCCTCATCTGGATTTGAATTCCGTACCCAACTTGGAAGGAAAAGTGTGCCTCTGGCGATTACGGTGACCTTGCAATTGAACTTCTCACAGCGTCTGCATTTTATTTTTCTTGTGTGTGTGCCCTCGATCGCTTGGGGAAGGTGATGCTCCTGTATGCAAGATTCCGTGTAGGAGGCTCTCAACTGCTTCAGTTCCTTGTTTGCCATTTCCATCACAGTCATCTTGGCAAATTCTCTCGGAGACATGGTCCCAGAGAGCAGGTTTTGTTGTAAGTGAGAATTTTTGGGGTTCCTCAGATTGGCAACTTTGCTTCTCACACAAGTTTTGTATTTTTTGAGGTTCTTGGAATGAAGGGTAAAAATGTGCTCTTCAATTTCTCTTGCAAAGTTTCGCCACAAATCAGCTTTGGGCTGCTCTGTGAAAGGACTAGTTAAAGCTTCATAAAGAAGCTCTGTGCATTTAGCTCTCACAGGTACCATGGGATCCAGCAACTCACTGGATCTCTGGGCAGTGGATTTAGGGTCACCACTCCTGAAATGCTCCTCCTTAGGTTCCGTCTGACTTGTGCTATTTTCAGGCACAATCATTTCAAAGGCTTCTGCAACACTGTGGGATGAAGAATTAGAGCTGGAGCCGCCTGATAGCTCATCCTGACTTGGGTCATGAGAAAGTCTTGAGTTTTCTTCATTTCTACCCGTAGGGAAAGATTTGTCCCTCGGTTTGAAGTGGAGATCCTTTTTATAAAGAGCTTTCCATTCTGACAGCAAGTGCTTGGCTTTCTTTTTCAAAGCCACCGAGGGGCAGTGTTTGAGGACTCTGTACACAGCCCTGACCACAATGGTCTCCTGGAGATCTTCTTTCGTCACACACAGAGTCTCCAGGTCAGTAAGGTGGTTGCCAAGATCCTCAAAATTCCTTTTAGACAGCAGTTGCTCAATAAGGGAGGCGCTGGCAGCTATCTGGTTCTTGTCAGACATCTTTACAGCTGCAAGGAAAAGAGAAAAGAGGTTTCTGGTTTTTTCAAGCTTGTGTTTGCCAGTCAAACTTCCTGATAATAGCAGGGCACTTTCTGCCAACTACCTATGTGGTGTTTTCTGAAAGAGTTGTGTAACACAAGTGGGTGTGACCTGTTAGAAAATGGAATCTGCAATGTGGTATGGTTTAGTTTCAAAAGGCTGAGTCTCAGTAGTTGGAAAAAGAAAAAAAAAGCGGCACTGTAACCAGCTTCCGCATTAACGGTTGCTTAAAAGAAGCTTGTTGGAAGAGCTCTATAACTTTTTCCATCCCAAATTTTACAGATTAATAGTCTTTCTGGATCTAGATGGGTCAGTTGCTTTGGATGGAATTTGGTGGTCACATTGGGCATGAGATCATGCCAGTGTCAGCATCAACAGGGTAAGTGAGCAAGGCTGGCCCATTTCTTCCCATATTCAGTTATAAAGCTGAACTACTTGTGGATTTTATCATCTTTAATTGGTACTTTTCTGAATATACAAGAATGAGAAACAGGGCAATAAGGGGATGCTATTTAGATGTTCCAAGGAATGTGACAAAATCATGAGATAATAGAGGCTACAAAGCAGCTGGAGCCAGATCTGATAAGCCCGAAGAGCCAATAGGCACTGTGCTGACATCCGAGTCTTCTGAAAAACAGGGTAAGCATTCAGACTAAGCAATCTGGACATTTTATGACTTTGGACCAACTAGTCGTAGGCCAGTTTGGTTCCATTAACTTTTTTGTTTAGCTTCTAGGTGTAAAAAGTTGTTTGATGATTATATCTGTGTGAATCTCATCCCAGGCAGGTGTTTATCTAACCATTCTATTTTTCTCTCCTCATAATGTACATAACCTTGCTACCTAATACCCTTGTACCTACATCTGCTCATCTGGTCTAAAAATGGACATATGCATCTTGATGCCATGGACCGTGTCTTTTCAAAAACTCATGGGCTTCCATTTTATAGCACTTGATATTAAATGCCCATCACTGGGTCCCCTGGGTGGCTCAGTCGGTTGGGCATCTGACTCTTGGTTTTGGCTCAGGTCATGCATGGTCTCAGGGTCATGGGATAGAGCCCATCTTAGGCTCTGCCCTTAGTGAGGGAGTCTGCTGGACTCCCTCTCCCTCCCCCTTTGCCGCTTGCACATGCACTCTCTCTAAATACATAAATAAATAAAATCTTAAAAAAAAAAAAGCCCATCACTAAGCACATAGGCTAATAACACCGAAGGGAGCACAGAGAAGATCAATGCAGCCTTCTTATTTTTTATTTTTTAATGCAGCCTTCTTAGAAACCATATGACAAGTTCTGTAAAATGCAATGTTCTTTTAGTCAGCAATTCTACTTCTGTAAGTTTACATTAGGGAAACAAAAGATGTGGAAGCTGTACATGTAAGAATTTTCTTCAAACTTTGAAGCAACTGCAAGGTCCCAAATGGCTAAACTTGCACACAAAATGTGCACAGCAGCATTATTCTTAATAGCCAAAAAGTAGAAACAACCTGAATGTCTGTCAACTGATAGATAAACATGTAGCCTATCCATACAATAGAATGATATTTGGCCAAAAAAAAAAAAAAGAAATTCTGATATATACTACAACATGGATGAACCTCGAAAACACTATGTCAAAAACACAGAAGACCACATATTGTATGATTCCATTTATATGAAATGTCCAGAATTGGCAAATCTATAGAGATGGAAAATAGACTGGTAGTTGACTAGGACTGGGGCAGAGGGATGAGGGGGGCAGTGGGGTGGAATGAAAGGGGGGTGGCTGTCAACAAGTACAGAGTTTTTGAAGAAAGTAAGCAACCTTCTCTAAAGTTGACTGTGGTGGTGAACTGCACAACTGTAAATATACTAAAAATCACTGAAGTGTACACTTTAAGGACGTGAACTGTACGGTGTATAAATTATATCTGAATAAAGCTGTCATTTAAAAACAGCATATATAGGGCACCTGTGTGGCTCTGTGGGTTAAGCATCTGCCCTTGGTTCAGGTTAGGATTCTGGGGTCCTGGGATTGAGCCCTGCACCGGGGTCTCTGCTCCTCGGGTAGCCTGTTTCTACCTCTCCCTACTGCTCCCCCTGCTTGCATGCTCTCTGTTAAATAAATAAAATCTAATAAATAAATAAATAAATAAATAAATAAATAAATACATACATACATACATACATACATACATACAGCATATAGAGTCTGATCCAAATTTTATTTAAGAATCACATATGAAGAGAAAAGGTTAAAAACAGATACACAAAATTTTAGGTAGTGACATTTTCTGAATGGTAAAATTTTTAGATGAGTTTTGTTTTTATTCCTTCCTGGATTTTCTATGATGAGTATATATTATTTTCATAACCAGAAAAGTGATTCATTCAATATAATTTCATGACCAATTCCACATACTTACAAATGTTTGCCTATTGGAAAATGGCACAGTAGATGGATCAGTCTTCCACCTTCCCTCTGGAATCAGAATATCATATAGGTGTTACGTGACCTGCGGCTTTGCCTTCAGATTAGCATTCACAATTTCCTATCGTAACTCCAATTGCTGAGTCTAAGCCAGTTGAATCTCCTCTTGAACATGAAATACTCATCTTGCCTGCATTCCATATTCATTCCATAGGCATCACTACTGAAGAAATCAGGATTGACGTTTGCTGGATGTTGACAAGGTGGTTAATCAGAGAGAGGTCTAGAGTGCCCACAAAGAGGTTAGGCAATATTTAACTCAGGTCAGAATTTCTCAACAAACGGTCAGAGTCTCAAGGAGATTCTGAAGGGGAATAGCTTCAGGGCTTCAGTGCGATGAGAACAGCAGTTTGTTTTACCAGCAAAACTTTTTTTTTCCTTTCTATAAATCTATAGACGTTAATGGATTCATGCATGAGCACTCTGCTCTTTATTTCACACGTCCTTTTATTTACCTCTCTTCCGTATTTCTTTCTTTTCCATTTCTAATTGTGGTAAAATACACATGCCATAGACTTGTCATCTTAGGGATCCCCGGGTGGCTCAGCAGTTTAGCGCCTGCCTTCGGCCCAGGGTATGATCCTGGAGACCCAGGATCAAGTCCCACATAGGGCTCCCCATAGGGAGCCTACTTCTCCCTCTGTGTTTCTGCCTCTCTCTCTGTGTCTGAATAAATAAATAAAATCTTAAAAAAAAAAAAAGGCCTTGTCATCTTAGCCATTTTTAAGCATATGGTTCAATTGTTAAGTACATTCATGTTGTTGTGCAACCAGCCTCCAGAACACTTATTCTCTTGCAAAACAAACTTTGTACCCATTAAACAACAACTCCCTGTTCCTTTCTCCCCCATAGCTCCTGGCAACCATCAAGCTACTTTCCGTCTCCATGATTTTGACTACCTACTGCATGTAAGTGGAATCAAACAGTATTTGGCTTTTTGTGACTGGCTTATTTCACTTAGTATAATGTTCTCAAAGTTCACCTGTGTTGTAGCAGGTGTCCTGGAACAAGTGGTCTATACATGCAATGGAATATTAACATTAATAATAAATCAATGAATTAAAGAAATATAAATAATAATAAATTAACATTAGTAAGAATGTTATTAATATTCCATTGGATATATAGACCACATGTTACTTAGCCATTCATCCACTGATAAACACTTGAGTTGCTTCCACCCTTTGGCCATTGTGAATAATGCTATGAACATGGGTATACATGTATCTCTTTGGGACCCTGCTCTCAATGTTTTTGGGTAAATACCCAGAAGTGGGATTGCTGGGTCATATGGTAATTCTACTTGCAATTTTTTGAGGAACTGCCATACTGTTTTCCATTCTTCTCCATTATTTTTAACAGCATTTAAATCCTGTCAAACTTTTTTTTTTTAAGATTTTATTTATTTATCCACGAGAGATACAAAGAGAGAGAGACAGAGACAGAGACAGAGACACATGCAGAGGGAGAAGCAGGCTCCCTGCAGGGAGCCCGATGTGGGTGGGACTCGATCCTGGGTCTCCAGGATCACACCCTGGGCCGAAGCCGGCACTAAACCGCTGAGCCACTCGGGCTGCCCAAAATCCTGTCAAACTTTCTATTCCCCCTATGGGACAATGATGTGGATATGAAGCATTTATTGCCGTTAGGAGGGAATACTGTGAAAGCAGCTGAGACGCAAAATTTTGAGAATTGCCCTAAGAAGATAAGTAAGCTGTGTATCCAGTTGACAGCTCTACAGAGTTCATTCAATAAATATTTATTACGTATCTAGTACATACTAGATGCTGAGCCTAGAGATATTCTCGGGCAGCCCCGGTGGTGCAGCGGTTTAGCGCGGCCTGCAGCCCAGGGCCTGATCCTGGATGGAGTCCCACGTCAGGCTCTCTGCAAGGAGCCGGCTTCTCTCTCTCTCTCTCTCTCTCTGTGTGTCTCTATGAATAAATAAATAAAATCTTTTAAAAAAATTAAAAAAAAGACATTCTCTGCTTTGAGGAAGCGGACAGCCCAGTGGAAGGAATACAGACAAGAAACTGGCCACTTATAACACAGGGTATCTCCAAAGGATAGACGGGGCCGCTAGAGGACATTCATAGCAGGAATACTGGACTCGAATCTGGGTTTCCGACCATCTGGGGGCCGGCTCTAAAGGCTTCTTCACTGCATTCATTCTGATTCATGGCACTTTGTTAGAGGGATCATCCTCTAGTACAGATCTCATCAAGCCATTCCCTCATTTTCCTACTTAAAGCCCCTCAAAGGTTCCTCTCTGGTCTCAGGATGGTGCTCCAAGGTCCTTGGCTGGGTAATAAAAACTCCTTCCAGGGGTACCTGGGTGGCTCAGTGGTTGAGCGTCTGCCTTCAGCTCAGGGCATGATCCCGGGATCCTGGGATCAAGTTTCACACTGGACTCCCCACGGGGAGCCTGCTTCTCCCTCTGCCTGTCTCTGCCTTTTTCTGTGTGTCTCTCATGAATAAATAAATAAAATCTTTTACAAAAAAAAAAAAAAAAAAAAGCCCCTTTCAGCCTTCCTCATGGCCTCACTGAACCACAGAAAGGCACTGCCCATTTCACAGTTCTGTGTCTTTTGTCAGAAACTCCCTGAGCTAAGCCTAATTCTCACCACGAGTGGCATCAGGCCTGACCATAAACCTCAATCATCTGGAGAAATTAAACAGCAAAAACAAAAACAATGCCAGGGCCTTGTCCCAGAAAGAATGGATGGGAATCCCTGAGGGTAGGCCTGGCTATTTTCTCAGCTGCCCAAGTGACTCTGATTTAAAGCAGAGCTGCTGCCACTGCTCTATACACATACTAGCACAAGGCCCTCCTGCTACAGGACCGACTCAGTTACACTGCCATCAGCCCAAAGACAGCTCCTGACCTGCTCCTCCAGTGAATGTATAGAACTTCCCTGCTTTTGGATTTTGCTGACTGAGCCCCATTAGGAAATATTAAAAACACCTCCTGTGCACAGCTCACCTGAGACTCTTCTCTACAATTATAACTGGTGGTTGCAATGTCTTAAGCGTCACGATGCACCCAGTTCCCCGGACTTATTCCCTCCCTTACCTCTTAACAGCAGAAGGCAATGTACATTTATTGAACTGTACGTGCCACACACATTTATGTCATCTCCATCCTTGCGATGACCCCAAGTCAGGTATGTGGCTTATCTCCATCTTCCAGATGAGGAAGCCTGTTAAAAAAAAAAATCATAAAAATTTTTTTAAATTTAAAAACGTCTTTAAAAAAATCAAATATTTGTGATGGCTTTTCACTGTGCAGACTACATTAAAATTATTTTTTTAAAGATTCTCCTTAATCACAAGAGACACACAGAGAGCGACCCAGAGACACAGGCAGAGGGAGAAGCAGGCTCCCTGCGTGGAGACCGATGCAGGACTCGATCCCAGGACCCCAGGATCATGCCCTGAGCCGAAGGCAGACACTCAACCACTGAGCCACCCAGGCGTCCCTAAAATGTTTTTTATTGTCTGCTTTCCCCACAAGACCATAAGAGAATGATGTCTGTTTCATTCACGGAGACACGCCCAGCAGACACCTGGCCAGTTCTTACTATTACTCAACAAATTCTTATTAAATGAGAAAAGAGGATCCAGAATGCTTCCTCTCCTCTCTGCTTGTACGCCCCATTCTTTTTTTTTTTTCAAGATTTTTTATTTATTTGGGGTGGAGCACAACCAGAGGGGAGGGGCAGAGGCAGAGGGAGAAGCAGACACACCCCTGAGCAGGGAGCCTGACGCGTGGCTGGATCCCAGGACCTCAAGAGCATGACCTGAGCCAAAGGCAGATGCCTAACTGACTGAGCCACCCAGGCGCCCCTGTACACTTCATTCTTTCCACTACAGACCAGCTTGCTCGTACCCACTGCACCTAAGCTCACTGCCCCTCAGCTTCTTCCACATGAGCCAACCTCATCTCAATTCTAGTTCGAAAAGTTATGTAAAAGACAAAACAAAAAGGAGTAGCAGCAGTAGCAGCAGCAGCACCATGGTGCCCACTGTGGGTTGAGTGGACTGCAGAGATCAAGCTTGTGGGGATAAGAAGGGTCAAGAAGCTAGAGTTCACAGAAGCCGAGGGGCGTTGAGCATGTTCCGTAAGTTTCTTGATGATTCTGTGCCTCAGTTTCTTCATCTACAAAACTGGGGAAATTCCGCATCTTAGGCTTAATATGGGAAATAAATGAGATAGTCCTTATAAAGTCCTTAGAGCCATGCCTGTCACACAGTAAGCCTACATGACAATTACACAGGACTATAATTAAAAGATTCACGTGACATGGATCTCCATGGCAGGCACTGTTGTACAGAACTTTGTTGTTTGTTGGCGAACTTCTTCTGGAAAAGGCCAGATAGTAAATACTGTAAGCTGTGCAGGCCATCCAGTCTCTGTATGGACTACTCAAGTCTGCTGCTCTGGTAGCAGGAACAGCAGCCATAGACGACACATAAAAGAATGAGTATGGCTTTGCTCCAATGTTTTTCAAAGACAGGTAGGCTGGATTTGGCTGTAGGCCACAGTTTGCTGAGCCCTTTTAAAGCAGTGCTATCCAACAGAAATACAATGCAAGCCACAGATAAAATTTAAAATTTTCTAGTACCCACGTTAAAAAAATAAACAAGTGAAGGTTACAGCATGTTACCTAACCAGTGTATCCAAAATACTGCCACTTCAACATGTAATTAATAAAAACAAATTGTTGATATTTTACATTCTCTTTTTCATACTTATTTCCCCCAAATTCGCTGTTTGACACTCTGACGCATCTCAATTAGGACCAGGAACATTTCAAGTGCTCCATGTAGCTCGTGGTTACCTATGGGACAACACAGTTCTAGAGCATATGCTAATACAGATAACGCTTACGTGCACACCTATTGCCCCAGCTTCTGAATATACATGAAAATGAGTCTATGCCGGGCGGGCAGGTGCAGGCCCTACATATCTGTGGACTGAATGCATAGAAAAGCTTGTTAATATTAACTAATATGGGCACGCTGCACACATCTGCACACATCTGGCTTAATCCCCGGGGGACACGAGCGATCAAAGAGAAATTTTGTTTCTAGTCATAACCCACGCACAGCTCTGCAGCTACACAGGGGAGCCCCTTCCCCCAGGGAGAGAACCGATGCCAAACGCTGGGTCGGGGCGCCGCGGTTTCCGAACAGCCACGCAACACTGCGCTAGTGTCCCTTCGTGTTAGGACGCCCCCCGGCACAGGTGCAGAGGGCGGAAGGGAGCAGCGCAAGGGCCCGCGGGGGCTCGGGTTCGGGAGAGGGGCGCGGGCCGCCAGCTCGGAGGCGGCGGCGGCCCCCGGGGATCCGCCCACCCCAGCGACGTCAGCCCGAGAAGAGGCGCGAGGGCGCTACAGGGCCCGCCCGCCCCGGGACGCACCGCGGCCCCCCGCGCCCTCCCGGAGCAGCGGTGAGCGTCCCCGAACAGGGGTGCGCGTCCCCGAGCGCCGCCGGGCACACACACGCGACAACCTAGAGCGTCGCTCACCGAGAAGCGCACACGCCCGGGAATCTCCGGAGACGTCGGCGCCGGGACAGAGCTTCCGGCACGCGGGGCGGGGCCACCGAGGCTCCACCAATCCGAGGCCGGCGGCTGGAGACCGCAGGCCGGGCGCATGCGTGCTGGGTACGTGGCGTCTGCGCAGAGGGACCGGCGGCCGTCAAGCCCGCGCCGCCGCTCGCTGTGGGGCGGCCCCGGGCGTGGCGGGCGACGTGGCCCCGGGGCCTCCTGAGTTGAAGGCAGCTGCCCCCAGGAGCGTTTTTCAGCTGCGAAGTGTGTTGAACTAACTCCACGGCGTACGCTTTGTGCTTTCAGTCAAGGCAGTGCTCAGCTGAAAGGTTGACAAAACGGTGGCCGGATGCGATTGATTTCATGCAGTAATTAATTAACAAGTATGTATTGCAGCCCTAGCCCGCGTCCCTTGGTAAGGAAGTACTGAACATTCACCAGGTGGCCGTGGCACCGCTCATCCGGACACATCCTCTCCCTGCAACGGTCCGATAAAATCAAAGCGACGGTAAAACTCGGGGCTTTAGTTTCAAACGGCTATTACTGCCGCACGATGGTTTCTATCACAACTAAGTGAGACACCAATGAATCTAATTGGTCGAGCAGGGACGCTCCATAGGGTATAACAAGAAACTCATTTTTTCTCACCGCTGCTCTGTTGGCTCTCCTGCCCCTTGGCTGCTCCAGGGCTGGAGCTTGAGCAAACCGCGCAGCTTTCCCGGTCACTTTCAGGTTCAATGAAACAATTTGATGAGTGTTGTGGGTTGAATGGTGCCCCGGCCCCCAAGATAGATACAGCCACTTCCTAAATCTGCCTCCCCCAAACCTATCCAGACAACTTTACTTGGGAAAAAATGGGGGGGGGGGGGCTTTGTAAATATAATTAAGGATCTGAAGATGAGACCATCCTGGATCACTGGGTTGGGCCCCAAATCCAACGAGAGACAATCCTTGTAAGAGAAGACAAGACACTGGAGTTGAGTGAAGGTCATGTGAAGACAAAGGTGGACATTTGACTCTAAACAGACCTGTATTACCATCCCTTCCTCCTGCTGCCCTTACCCTGGAGAAACCAGAAAATAGTGCAGAAAGTGTGCAATAGGAGAGTGAAGAACTTAATCCACATAACGTTCCCTTTGCTCTTCCACAGAGTTACAGGTCACACCTGAACTGAGAGGGAGCCAGAGCTTTGAATTGGATGACTGATTGAAGTTTCCATATTAGATTAGGCTGGCTTTTTTAACCATCTAGTAATAAGATAAACTTCTAGAATTCTAACAGCCCTCTCCCACTCTTGCCTTCTCCTATACACGAGCTGAAGGGGGGTGAGGAACCACAGGACGCAGAAGTAGTTTCGGGCTCTCCACCTAGCCTGTACGGATGGTACACTGTGTCTCTTTAGAACCAGAGGACACTCAGCCCTATGCTCAACTTTGGGGCCCTGGGCAAAACCCTGAGTCAAGAGAAGTCTCATTTAACACCCCCTTCTACCTGCCGTAATCTGGGGTCATTTCCATACGGCTTATTCTTTTCCACGCCGTTGGTCCCTCTTGCTCATTTCTTTAGAATGAGTCATTCTACGACAGACTTATGACCACAGATTAGCAGAGAAGTGCAAGGCCAGCAAGCACGGCTCCTGTCACTTGGTGCGTATCAAAGGACGGACGTCCAGAAGCAACAAAACAACATTTATACTACTTTGTTACTAGGGATGCTTCAAAGGTACCATTTATTCAGAAAAATATAGAAAAGGTACAAAAAGCAGTGGGATGAGAGGATCCTGACGCTGCTCAAAGACCTCTGCCTGCCCGCTCAGTTGCCTTTTGCATTTCTGCTAAGAAATCTGAGCCGAAGCCTGCTACGTGCGTGGGATCTCATCCTGTCCATGCGTCCCGTTGCCAGAAGGACAGTTGGCTGGTGATCCTGTTTGCGCTGCTCCAGGAAATGCCTCACCTCACTTTGGTTCTCAGGTTTTTCGTTTACAGGGAGGTCTTTTGCAACAACAGTTCATCGGAGGAGCGAGGCATCAGCATCAGACTAGAAATCATCGGTCTTTGCTACTTCCTCTTTCATTCTTGCGCCGTGTGGCTTCAGGGCCTGTCCTCATGGCCTGGCCCCAGACACATCGGCCACAGCCCTCATGCCATGGCGTGAGCCGGGCGTGTGAAGGGCCATTCATCAAAAACGACTATATAAAGGGTAACCATGTTTCTTGCAGGTCTTCTGAGTCTTCGGGGGGAGACACCTGTGGCTGGAAGTCTGCCGTTCTGATTGGCAGTGCCTGAGACACACATCGGCCTCATTGTCCCCCTGCAACAACCTAACAGATTGTAGGTGTTGCATCGTTTGGCTCAGATAATAGTGTTCATAGTTATGTATTTCAAACCCGACCCCAAAACTGCCTAGTTTTCTAGTTGCTGAAGAGAACGAAGGCGTCAACTTCTTTGCTCTGACAGGAGGGAATCTCTTGAACTGGTAGGCGGTGGGGCAACTGCATGCACTCGATACCAGCTTTTACCAGTTGGGGCGGACTTTGGTGGGTTTGGACCACGTGGCTTTTGGCCCACCTTCTGAACACCCATTGGGGGGGGGCTGTCTGTTAGCCGGGGTGGCTGCACGAGCAAGCGGGCCCATTATATACCCCCCCACACCCCAAATGTCAGTTTTGAGCAGAGTAATGCGGAGACCAGTGTGTCACAAGACCGTCCCAGTGATGTTGGCCCTCTGGGCGGCAGTGGCTTCTCCCCACAGTCCGCTTCCAGCCCAGCAGCCCGTTTCCAAGGCTGGGGTGCCGGTCTCCCCGTGCACCTGCCCATTCCTGTCTCCTTACCATCACTTCCCTTTGCCGTTAGCTGAGGTCTGGTTCTGGGGCCTGCTACCAGCAAACACTAGCTGACACGGCCCCCATCCTAATGTAGCTGTGTGATCGGAGGGCCAATCAGAAGAGCACCCCTGATCCTAGATGGTGTTGAAACTGCCTTCGCACCCGCTCCTTCAGATTAAAGCATTGACAGCTGCGATTATAAAGGAACAGGTATCAGAAAGGTTACACTTGCAGCCCTTGATGCCCTACACCTGAGTTATCTGATGCCCGTGGCCTCCCTTCACCTGTCGGAGACCAGCGCAATGGGACAGAGGACAAGTGAGTGTTGACAGGGGTGAAAGGGGCAAGAATGAAACGTGTGAAAGATTGGATTCTTCTGAGATCTCAGGGGTGACTGAAATGGAAGGTTCTAGGTATCCAGAAAGAGACATGAGTTCACAAGACACCGAGGAGGGGAGAAAGAGAGCAAAGAGAGAGCAGGGGATGCTGAAGGCAGCTCTTTGCTGTTTGCCTGGTGGCAGCCACACGCGTGCACATAGGCTGTCGCAAGAGGGCACTGCTAGAAATCTGAGAAGGAGCCAAAAAATGAGGGAGAGCACAAAGTGCCTCCCATTCAGCCGGTGTGACTGCAGCTTGGACACCCGAAGAAAAAGATTTTTAAAGGGACATGGATAGGAAAGGGGGACCTAGAAACTTCCATGGGCGTCCAGAGACACCAACAGATGTGGGGAAGATGAGGGTTCCAGGCTTTCTGGGCAGCAAACGTAGCTCCTCAGGCTTCAGCCCCCTCAAAAGTCCAATGCTGTTGACCTCCAGCAACCAGCTTGATGTCCAGGGCCCACTGGTGTCCTGGGGGGCAAGCCGGGGGCCGTCCCCTGCGTGAGAGTGTTGGTGGCTGGATTAGACATGAGGCTGTGGAACTTCAGTGACAGCCTGCCTGGTGTGGAGGCGTGAATCCACTTGAGGTGTCCCAAGTCACCTGGCACAGTCAGGTAGACGAGGCTTGGCTTGGTGCGGCCGGGTGGGTAATACTTTTACTTTTTCTTTTAAGATTTTATGTATTTATTCATGAGACAGAGAGAGAGACGCAGAGACACAGGCAGAGAAAGAAGCAGGCTCATGCAGGGAGCCGGACGTGGGACTCGATCCCGGGACCCCAGGATCACACCCTGGGCCAAAGGCAGGGGCCAAACCGCTGAGCCACCCGGGGATCCCATCTCTTCTTTTTTTCCTGGAGAAAAAAAAGAGGGATGACCACGGAATAGTCTGATTTCAGACGTCGAGAAGCCACGTTGTCTTCAGATGCCAAGAACTGCCCTCCTCCAGGCCAACACGTCGGCCTCTTCTGGTCTCATACACGCGGGTACGAAACAGGAGACTCGTGGGCCGGGGAGCTGGGCTTTGTCACTCACGGGACAAGAGGCGGCAGGAGGAGGCGGTCCAGGCGCCCCTGTGTTCCCCCCCTCTCCCCCCCCACCCCGGCCGCCTCCTGCAGCAGGGACACCACTGGGCCACGGGACATTAGGCAGCAACTGAATTCCTCTTTCCCTCTCAGTCATTTTGTTTTCAGAGCCCGTATATTTATTTTGCTGACGCTGTTGCTCAGGACACTTTGGGGATTGCTTTTTTCGGGTAGAAAAATCGTGTGAGATGGGGCAGCCCAGGGGTGGGGGCAGGGGTTTAGCGCCACCTTCGGCCCAGGGCCTGATCCTGGAGACCCGAGATCGAGTCCCACGTCCGGCTCCCTGCATGGAGCCTGCTTCTCCCTCCTCCTGTGTCTCTGCCTCTCTCTCTCTCTATGTCTATCACAAATAAATCTTTTTAAAAAAAAAGAAAGAAAAAAAGAAGAGGACCAAACACAGCGGCTACCTTGGGTCCGCCCGCAGGTGGGTATGGTCTCAGCGAGGCATCAAGAGCCCAAGCGGAAGGGGTCGGGGTGTTGGCCAAGGCCCAGCTGTCATCTTACAGATGAGGCGAAGGATGCACCTCCCACGCGGGAGCTGAAGTCTCCTGAGGTCTGTAAGTGGGGGGGGGGGGGACAGGACAGACTTTCCTGGCCACAAGGAGGCTTTTCCCAACCCCTGGAGCAGGGACCCCCAGTGTCTTCCAGTACCCCTCCCTGCTTATGACAGAGGCCCGGATGGGTTCTCAAAATCAACTTGGTGCTTTAGTCAGCCCCTGACGTTCAGCCCCAGAGAGGAGGCTAGAATGGGGACTCGTGCCATTGTCATTTCCATGTGTCAGTCTATGAGGCCAGAGGATGTGGGACATCTTGGTAAATGATACCTCGCCTATGCCAGCGAATAGGCGAGCACCATTCAGTGGTGATTTGGGCAGCGCTCGGGGTCTGGGAAGGGCTGGAGATCATGGTTTTGTTGAAGAAGCGATGTGCACAACGTGTCATTTTTGGGGAGCACTGCTCAGCAGCCCGGTGATGGGATAGAGAGAAGCAGCCAGTGGGGTAGTCAAGGTCGGGGCTCCCTTTGGTGGCCATGGTGGAGGAAGACAAGAGCGTGGGCCATGGGGGTATTGGCAGGAGTGTCTCTGAAGGGATGATGCGCCTTAGAATCGAGGTTATGTTTTATTAGAGTCCAGATAGGAAGGCAGGAGATGGGAAGAAAATGAAGATGTCAAGGGAACGGGGCTTTCAAAAGGTCCAAAGGAGCAGCATGAGGAGATTATGAGAAAGCCAAACTAGAGTGTTCGATGTTGGAGTTCAAGCTCAGAGGTGACGATCAAGTCCAAGGTGGTGGCCATGGTGCGGTGACTGGGGAGACTGTGGTAACTGGAATAGAGGTCAAAGAACTGTGAGGCTAGGACATCGGATGGGTCATTCGCATAGATGTCCCCACATCGGTTGATGACAATGGCGAGGAAGGGCAGAGAGGACCGTAGAGCTATTTAAGCGCATCCTCAAGGAACAGTGGCTTTTCCGTGAAGTAGAGAAGTAGGAGATTGTGACCAAGAGTGGAGCAACCAGGTGCCACCTTCAGCTGGCCCGTGCGTGTGCGCAGCGTGGAAGGATGAGCAGCCTTCGTTTGCTAAGGCTGCACGGGGGGAGGGAGGCCTGGAGAGAGCTCAGCTCAGCCGAGGGTGAGGGAGGGGAGTTTGTTTAGCGGACGATGCAGTAGGTGTGATGGGGAGAGGGCAGGAAGAGTGGAAGGTAGTGTCCAGGAAGAAGCCCCTAATGGTGTGGGGCTGAGCGGGAGGCGGTGGATGACAAGGGCCTTTCGGGTTGAGCGGCGCCAGGGACAACGGACGTGCATCATGGCTAAATTACTTGAGCCGAGCTTCCCCCAAAGGAACCCAAGTATGATAAAATCCTAGCGCGGGCTAGAGCTCCAGGACACTGTAGCCTGTTGACTGGAATCCCAGACAGTATGTTGGTATGTAGGGGTCCAGAGAGCTAGTCCACCAAGACTACGGTCCTGGGGTGGGAATGGCAGGGGGAGCCCCCAGGGGTCAGGGAAGAGTATCACCAGAGTCTGGATTGTGCTTTTTGTTTGAAATCCTAGATAGGCCGAGAGAGGGTTCATTTTTCTCTCATTTATAAAATGTTGAACAGTGACGGGTTTGGGACAGGAATAGGGATGCCACAAGGTTATCGGGGACCCAGGCTTCTTCCAGCTATGTGCTCCTCCATGAGCTACGACCTTTGACCTCATGATTGCAAGGTAGCTCACAGAGCTCCTGCCTTCACAACCAAACACACTGCAGGAAGGAAGGAACGGGAAGAGAAAGGCCAAGAGGGGCGGCGAACTGACAACTCTCTTTAATGACCCTTCCTGGAAGCCCCACCAATGACTTCAGGAGGTTCTCCATCTCTGAGAGGTCGGGAAATGCAGCCTTCTAATTCAGCACATTCCACTCCCCCAACCAAAAACAAAACAAAACCAAAAAACCCCACACAAACACACACACATAAAAGTATTTTTTAACATGGTCATAGTAGTAAGGAAAAAATTCAAGAATGGATATTGGATAGGCAGCTAGAAATTTCCACTAGAGATCTTAAAGAAACATGAAATGCTATGATTTAACTCTGCTTAACTCAGCCTTGTGCAATGAATTTAATGACTTTCTACCCATAAGTAACCTGATTCCCAGGCCTCCCTATTTCATTTCTGATTCAACATCTCTTTTAACCTGGATCACTGGGACACGCTGGTCCTTCGTTCCAAGTTCTCCCTTCTGTCTTCCTTGATTCTAAGCCGTTAACTGTGCTCTTGAATTTCCTCGGTCACTGAAGAAACAGGGGGTTCTTCTTCGAGTTGTGTCACAGTCTTAGAAATCACCTGTACCAGTTAGCTCTTGCTGCAGAACAAACCACTCCAAATCTTAGTGTCTTAAAACAGCCATTTTATTATCTCTCACAATTCTGCAGGCTGATTTGACTTAGCTTGGCACATCTTCATCCGGTCTCATTTGAAAGACTATTTTGGGGGTTGCTATAACTAGAGGTTATCCTAACAGATGCAATGACAACCTTTGAAGACAAGACTTTGTATGCCAAAATTACTTCACACTAAAAAAACTCCAGTGTTTTCCCCCTAACATCTTAAAAGGTTGTATGTATGTGTTGGTTGTATTAAAGAGAACATTGTTGAAAAGAGATTATGATTTTTTTAAACAAAGGATTACTAAAAGTTTCAGTTTAAAAAAATTTAAGACTGAGACTACACATTTTTTTTAAGATTTTATTTATGTGAGACACACAGAGAGAGGCAGAGAGAGAAGCAGGCTCCCTGTGGGGAGCCTGGTGTGGAACTCGATCCCGGGATCCTGGGATCATGACCTGAGCTAAAGGCAGATGCTCAACCACGGAGCAACCCAGGCGTCCCAAAAGGAAGTAATTTTAAGAATTAAAAAAAAAAAAAAAAAAAGAATTTTAAGAATATAAGGTATTTCCAAAGAAAAAGAAGGAAACCTATATTTCCCAGTAAAGCAAATAATTATATACATTTTGAAACAGAACACCAATAACACATTTTCTTACTTAGAAAAAACTTAAACCAAGACACAGGTGATTATTTGAATATTATTACAAAGAATTTAAATATATAAGCTGGGCTGTAAACAATCAGGCTAAGTCACTTAGATAAAAATCTGTGATGTCAGCTTCTAAGAAGTGCCAGAAAAGTCAAACAGAGAAACAATTCTCTGTGGGGTTTTTGTTGTTTGTTTGTTGTATTTTTATAATTCTAAAAATGTTACATAGAGGTCCATCAACTTGTGTAGACAAATCAGATATACTGGGGTGGGGCGAAGCTGAGCTTTTTCCACATTTCTACATTTTATAAATTCAGAAATGAATGAGGTGACAAGTGGTTCTTAAAGCAAATATTGGCATATCTTACGTAAGAAAGGCAGCTTACAATAACGTTTCTGTTGATACATTACAATTTTTCAGTTTGCATTTCTAAAGTGGGGCAATCTATGATGTAATATTAGAAAACACAGAACTGACATAAAAAGCTAAATATAAAGATACAAAAGAGCACAGTAACATTTAGCCATTCACAGATAAAAGGCCGTCTGGACATAAGCCTGAAACCAGCAAGACGCCGTCCACTGCAATTTCTCCAGTTTTGCCCTTGCCACGTTCTGCTTCAAAAATGATCTAATAATGGAGAAGATAAAAAATATTACTGCAAATTATTCAAGTCAATGATAAGACCAAATTATTTATCTATTTATTTGTTTATTTATTTCTTATTTTAAAGATTTTATTTATTTATTCATGAGAGACACACAAAGACACAGAGAGGAGGGGTGGGTTCCATGCAAGGAGCCTGACATGGGATTCGATCCTAGGTCTCCAAGATCAGGACCTGGGCTGAAGACGGTGCTAAACCGCTGAGCCACCCAGGCTACCCATGACCAAACTATTTAATAGGTATTTTAAAAAAGATTTTATTTATTTATTCATGAGAGACATGGAGAGAGGCTGAGACACAGGCAGAGGCAGAAGAAGGCTTCCTGTGGGGAGCCCGATGTGGGACTCGATCCCAGGACCCCTGGATCATGCCCTGAGCCAAAGGCAGACGCCCAACTGCTGAGCCATCCAGGCGGCCCTATTTAACAGCTATTAAAAAGGATTGAACTCAGGGCACCTGGCTGACTCAGTGGATGGAGCCTGAGACTCTTGATCTTGGGTCATGAGTTTGAGTCCCACTCTGTGCATAAAGATTACTTAAAAAACAAAACAAAACAAAACAAAAAAACCCTGGGCAGCCCGGGTGGCTCAGCGGTTTAGTGCTGCCTTCAGCCCAGGGTGTGATCCTGGAGACCGGGGATCAAGTCCCACGTTGGGCTCCCTGCATGGAGCCTGCTTCTCCCTCTGCCTGTGTCTCTGCCCCTCTCTCTCTCTCTCTGTGTCTCTCATGAATAAATAAATAAAATCTTAAAAAAAAAAAACTGAATTCATCAGTCCCTACTGCACAGGAGCAGGCATGGAGACTGCATATATAGTAATGTATTTTCCAGATGCCAGTATCTGCACTGAGTGGATTACATTCAGAGAAAACAGGGTTATTGCAACACCGAAAAGAATCTGGATAGTCCTGAAAAGCTGAGAAAGGTATGGCTGAAAAGGAAATTTTGGAATTCCCTTTTAAAGGAAAAATAAAACAACAATGTGGTTTTCTTTTCAAAAACCAAGCTAGTATAAAAAAAAACAAAAAACAAAAAAACAAAAAACCAAGCTAGAAGAAATTTAACACTCCCTGTGAACATCTAATGTAAAACTCTATAGTTGAGAGTGAATGATTTTTATATATTCAGATTTTGGTAATTTGTAGTAATATAGCCATTTTTCTTAAAATATTGGCGTTAATATTAGAAATTATTGAGAATGTCATTGTTTTCATGTTTTGAAAAATGTTACATAGTAGGCTATAATAATTTTTATCTGTGATAAAAATCAAATAAAATATTTCTACTAATCAAAATAGATCAAATAAAATACCTACTATTAATCAAAAGAGAACTAAACTTCCTTATATTTTAGAAATGTCTAATGTAAAGAGAACAGAGAGAGGATGAATACTAGAATATTTATCTTGAATTTGCACACAAAATGACAGGAGTGACCCATTTAACAAAATTAAAGATATACTATTATCTTTAATACTATTACTATTTTATATTCATTCATCCAAAACTATTTACAAAGAAATATTATTAAATAATAGCTGAATGACGTTTTTCTCTTTTCCCATTACTACTTTTTTATTTTTTAAAGATTTTATTTATTTGTTCATGAGACACACAGAGAGGCAGAGACACAGGCAGAGGGAGAAGCAGGCTCCATGCAGGGAGCCCCACGCAGGACTAAATCCCAGGACCCCGGGATCATGACTTGAGCCAAAGGCAGACACTCGACCTCTGAGCCACCCAGCTACCCCCAAGTCACTCATTTTTTCAACTTCCATGCCTGGGTAGTACACAGAAATCTTTATTGAGGCTGGAGTCTTGTTGCTAAGAATCTAGCCTCAATGGAAACCTCAGACAACCATTTCCTGCCCAGAGCTCTGCCAGAGAGATGCAATGGTACAGCTTCCGAGTCCTGGAGAATCTCACTACCCCATCAGTGCTTCTGCTTCCGTCCTTCACAGGCACTTCTCTCTGCCCTTTACCAGAATAGTCTGCTCAGGGAGTCTAAGCTTTCAGGGAACAAACGTCAGGAATGAGTTGGTTTCCTAGAAATGCTTGCTTTTGATTGTTATATCCCACATCTCCTTGATAAAACATAAGAAGCTTGTCTATTTTTTTTTTTTTTGTATCGAGGCAGGCCTAAATACTATGAAAAATAAACCCAAATTAGGATGTCAATTAATTATCCAGACATTTATTTTTAGTTATCTGGGGTATCTGTCAGGGATTTTGGGGATGGAAAAGCTGCCAGATCTCAAGATCTAAACATGCCCACCCTCGTTACCCCACCCATTGTAGGTGCTGTGATGGGTCTATTTTGGGGCTCACTGCTTTTAAAACTTATCCTAAAGGAACATCTTCCCGAAAGTAGTTCCTTCCTGAGAAGAGACTGGAGGAGGAAGCAACTTCTATACCCAGTTGTGCTATCACTCGCTGCTCAGCAACAGCTTGTCTCTAGCAGTTCTTAAGAAAATGCACCCAGGGAGCATAAGAGCCATAGAGAGCAGCCTAGGCAGTGGGCAGTTGCAGTGTCTCTTCACTCCCATTTGTCCCTCTGAGGCTCCTCCTCTTCTCTTTGAAGAACCACAGAAAACGGGACACAGTAGTGACAGCAAGCCTAAAGTGCTTCATCTCTATCACCTTCAAAACTATTTGGGGATTACTGATGAAGCAGAAAAGAGACGCTGGTGGGGATGGTGAATAGCTATATGATGGCATTGATATGAGTATGATTCTTAAAGCATCTTTCTTTAAAATGCTAATTTTTTATAAGTGTGAATCTATGTTTTTAAAAAGCTTAGAAAAGACAACAATCACTTTGTTAAAAAAGAAAGTAAAGATTTTTAATTGGGGATGTCTGGGTGGCTCAATTGGTTAAGCATCTGCCTTCAGCTCAGGTCATGATCTCAGGGTCCTGGGATAGGGCCCCACATCAAGCTCCCGGCTCAGTGGGGAGTCTGCTTCTCCCACTCCCTCTGCCCCTCCCTGTCACTCATGCTCTCTCTCAAATGAATAAATAAAATCTTTTTTAAAAAAGATTTATCATCTATAATTAACAAGTACTTCCATATTTTGCATTTTACCTTCCACATGAATACATATTTTAATCTATTTATAACCATAGTATGTACATGCTATTGAATTCATTTTTTAAAAGATTTTATTTATTTATTCATGAGAGACACAGAGAGAGAGAGGTAGAGACACAGGCAGAGGGAGAAGCAGGCTCCATGCAGGGAGCCCGACGTGGGACTTGATCCCAGGTCTCCAGGATCAGCCCCTGGGCTGAAGGTGGCGCTAAACTGCTGAGCCACCCGGGCTGCCCTATTGAATTCATTTTGATAGAATATGTGTGTGTGTGTGTCACTTTAAAGAAGGATGACATTTTCCAAATTATTTTTTTCTCTCTAAAACTTAGTCCTCTTTGAAAAAGAATCATTTTGCTGTCCTCTAAATCTGTATATTTCTGATATTGATAATTGAAAAATTAAGGAGTCCCCTAGGTATATTACTCTATTATTTCTCCTTACAACGCATGGTATTTAATAATGCTCCATAAATTATAGCTATTATTATTTTCATAATCATTGAATTAGGTATTACAATGTCTTTCTGAATACAAAACTAATATCTGTTTTTTAAAGATATATATTTTTAAAGATTGTATTTATTTATTTGAGAGCAAGAGACAGAGATAGAGGATGAGCGGGGAGGAGAGAGAGAAGTGGGCTGCACAGGGAGCCCGATGCGGGACTCAATCTCAGGAGCCCGATGCAGGACTCAATCTCAGGACTCTGAGATCATGAGCTGAGCCGAAGGTAGACATTTAACCAACTGAGCCACCCAGGTGCCCCAATATGACCTATTTAAAAGAAAAATACTACAATGGCCAAAAAAACTTATAAACATCATTTAGCAAGTATGGAGGTTTAGTAACATGCTACTAAACAATGAATGGGTCAACTAAGAGATCAAAGAAGAAATTTTAAAAATTACATGGAGACAGATGAAAATGAAAACACAATGGTCCAAAATCTGTGGGATGCAGCAAAGCTGTTCTATGAGGGGAGTTTATAGCAACAGAGGCCTACCTCAAGAAGCAAGACAAATCTGAAATAAACAATCTAACAGTACACCTACAGGAGCTAGGAAAAGAAGAACAAATAAAACCTAAAACCAGTAGAAGGAAGGAAATACGATTAAAGCAGAAATAAAGTAGAAAAAAAAAAAGGTCAATGAAACCAGAAGCCAGTTCTTTGAAAAGATAAGCAACAAACTAGACCACATAGAAGAAATCGCTAAATTCCTAGAAACACGTAACCTTCCAATACTTAGAAAGAAATAGAAAATTTGAACAAACTGATTACCAGTGATGATAATTAGTTAGTAATCAAAATACTCTCAAGAAACAGTTAAGTCCAGGATCAGACAGCTCCAGAGGTGAATTCTTCCAAACATTTAAGGAAGAGTTAATTCCTAGTCTTCTCAAAATATTTCAAAAAACGGAAGAGGAAAGAAAGCTTCCAAACTCATTCTATGAGGCCAGCATTGCCCTGTGACCAAAGCCAGATAAAGACACCACAAGAAAAGAGAACAGGCCAGTATCTCTGATGAACATAGATGCAAAAATTCTCAACAAAATATTAGCAAACAGAATCCAACAATATATTAAGAAAATCATTCACCGTGATCAAGTGGGATTTAATCAATGGGATCCACATCAACAAGAGAAAAGAGAAAAACCATAGGACCATTTCAATAGATGCAGAAAAAGCATTTGACAAAGTACAACATCCATTCATGATAAAACCCCTTAACAGAAGCAGGTTTAGAGGGAACATATCGCAGCATAATAAAGGCCATACATGAAAACCCCACAGTTAACATCATAATGGTGAACAACCGAGAGCTTTCCCCCTAAGATCAGGAACAAGACAAGGATGTCCACTCTCACCACTGTCATTCAACACAGTCCTGGAAGGAGGTGACGAGGATGCAGAGCACACTTACCATGATGGGCACTGAGCATAGAATTGTTGAGTCACTATACTGTGCACTTGAAACTGAAATAACACCGTATGTTAACTATACTGGAATTAAAATTTTTAAAAAGTAGTAACGGGGGATCCCTGGGTGGTGCAGCGGTTTGGCGCCTGCCTTTGGCCCAGGGCGCGATCCTGGAGACCCGGGATCGAATCCCACATCAGGCTCCCGGTGCATGGAGCCTGCTTCTCCCTCTGCCTATGTCTCTGCCTCTCTCTCTCTCTCTCTGTGACTATCATAAAAAAAAAAATTAAAAAAAAAAAGTAGTAACGGGAGGGGCACCGGGGTGGCATGAGCAAATAGCCGAGCTCGAATCCCACCTCACCCTCCTGCCACATTAAGGATGCAGCTTTGGATTCAGATAGAATTTGATTTAGAGAAAGTAATGTGCTTTACCTTGTATGCCTTGTTTACGGAATAAGAGTTGCGTCGGCTACAAATATCCACGGCCAATAGGACACTGACCAACTGGTATGCATGCTTTACTCTAGGTTATTCAGCATCCCCTTCCTGCCCCCAGTATGGCCCAGTAAGGGTTCCTTTCACACTGAAAAAGTACAGGGCACAGGTGCCTGCATCAGGGCCTGGCGGGGTCTGAGCATCCCTCTTGATGGAGCTGTGCTGTGTTAGAGTGTCCTTGCTGGCCAGGCTCTTTGGGGGCATATTTGCAAAATTGTGTATTTTAAAAAAAAGTCACTGTTTTTATGGCACGTACTACTACTCACCCCCAAGCTACCACATTATAGGAAATATTTCTCAGTATATAAATTCAGTCATGGAGGTCATTGCGAATGCTGTGCAGAGGCATATTTCAATTTTCCAATAGGATGTCAACTCTACACAGCACAGCTCAGTGTCATGGTCCCCAGACCACACTACACACACAACACTGTAAATATGTGGATTAGATTTGTATTGATGCAAATATGTTGAAATGAACATAAACTAGAATTGCTGTGTTCATTAGCACTAAACATTGTAAAGCAGTGGAAGGAGAGAAAAAATGGTGAAAAAAATCAACTATAACCCAACACGTATTTTATCTATAGTCCTATCTTAGGCCATATTTTAAATAAGATGTTCTGCTTAAGTGTGACGAGTAAATAAAGAGAGACTGAATATCACATCTGACACTAGATTCCAGGCTTTCCATTTCTGCCTATTACCAAAAAACAGGCTTTTCCTTTTGTTAATGAATCATTATCTTTCACAAGCAAAGTGTAAATGGAATCCTACTTCATGAATCTACTAATCGCTCTTCCTCTTGAAACCATTAGTTGGTACTCAGCTTTTCGTGTATCCCCTTCTAGGTTCCACCTCACCTCTTCTCACCTCAACCAAACTTTTTTTAAAAAGATTTGGGGGATCCCTGGGTGGCTCAGCGGTTTATTGCCTGCCTTCGGCCCAGGGCGTCATCCTGGAGTCCCAGGATCGAGTCCCGCATCGGGCTCCCTGCATGGAGCCTGCTTCTTCCTCTGCCTGTGTCTCTGCCTCTCTCTCTCTCACTATGTCTCTCATGAGTAAGTAAATAAAATCTTTAAAAAATAAATAAATAAACCCACTGTACAGAAAAGGATGAATCCAGGAGGTCCAGGTTGGCCAGACCCTGAACATTCTAAAGAAGGTATGGCTCTTGACTGGTTCCTGGGAGATAACCTCTAAGTCCTTGGAATATCTTGCCTCTCAAGAGTGTCTTTGCTCATGCTAGATAATTTAGGCCAACAACGTGCATTACCGTGAGAGCCCCGGATCACACAGATACAGCCTGACCTCTGGAGAGGCTGGAGACTGAGTAACTCTAAGATCAGCTATGTGCGCAGACCGACCCCCAACAAAAACCCAGAATGCCAGGGCTTGGGTGAGCTTCGCCGGTGGGCCACACTCTGTGAGTGCTGTCACGCATCACTGCTGAGAGAACGGAGAGCCATCCATCTGATTCTACTGCAGAGGAATACCGCAGGCTTGTACCCCCTCTCCTGGACTCTGCCCCACACGCCCTTTCCCTCTGCTGACTTCATTCACTATCGTTTCACTGTAATAAACTGCAATCCCGAATAGGACAGCTTCTCTGAATTCTGTGAGTCCTCCGAGGGAACCATAGATCCTGACTGTCTTGGGATCCCAGGCAATAGCCACAATTTCAGTTTAATTTAAAAAACTTTTTAGGGGGCAGCCCTGGTGGCGCAGCGGTTTAGCACCTGCCTTCAGCCCCAGGGTGTGATCCTGGAGACCCAGGATCGAGTCCCGCATCGGGCTCCCTGCATGGAGCCTGCTTCTCCTCCCTCTGCTTGTATCTCTGTCTCTCTCTCTGTCTCTCATGAATAAATAAATAACATCTTAAAAAAAATAAAAAAAGATTTTAAAAATGACCTTCTAGGGCACCTGGGTGTCTCAGTTGGTGAAGCGTCTGCCTTCAGTTCAGGTCATGATCCCAGGGTCCTGGGATGGAGCCCTGCAGGATCGACTCCCTGCTCAGTGGGGAGTCTGCTTTTCCCTCTCCCTCTGCCCCTCCCCCCTGCTCGTGCTCTCTCTCTCTCTCTCTCTCTCTTTCTCTCTCTCAGATAAATAAATAACATCTTTAAAAAAAATGACCTTCTAGCTTCCATTCATTGTGATAAGTGCTGGGCACAGAACAAAAAAATAAGACATTCTTTGATATATTAAGGATCGTATGGTCTGGTTGAGAGGCTGTTGGTGAGGAGTCTGACACACACACAGATCCTTCCTAGAGTGTGTGATATGCGGGCACCTGACAGTGCCCTTGTGCTGACTAATTGCCTTGCTTATTTTGCTCCAGAACAGAAACTCTTCAGGCGGAGGGGGAAAGTCTTACTCATCCTTGTGGCCCCAGGGCCTGGGTACCTGAGTGTTTTGTTGTGTTTGTTGAATCACTGAAAAAGCACGTATCTCATTTAACACTGGTTTTCCACTTACACTTTTGGTAGTGCCAGTCTCTTGATACAACTGAATTTTCCCAGTCTTCCACCTTTCATCCTCACTTCCAGTCTCCTCCCAGGCCAGGGCATTGTTGCTGTTTTTCACAAACACTCGCAGTTTCCCTACTTTGACTCCAGCCAGCCGGTAATTAAAGAGCAAACACAAGTTGCTTTGGGCCTGCAGGTCTGGGAGGAGGAGTTTCAACCGGCCCACGTCCTTCTTATGGCCCGCCAGGGCTGGAACTGCCATATAGTAGCCAACAGCTTCAGGAGAAGAAAAACGCACAGTTAGTGAAGCCATTGTGAAGGGTCTGGCTAATTCCAGAGAACTGGAATTTAAAAAAAAAAACAAAAACCATAAACAAAAAGAAAATGAATGATAGTCTCCTATAGGGAAAGCTGAAGTCCTTTTCATTTCAAACACAGGAACAAAATTTACATGCTAAAATGGATTTTCGGGATCACAGAGATGAAAGCCTTTGTGATACAGAAAAGGAAATTAAGGGTCAGAGAAACTGAGGAATTTGTCCACGTTCCCGAAGTGTGGTGGTAGCAGACCTGGCGTAAGAATCTAATGGAAGAGTCTTTTAACACTGCGGGTAATTTCCAGCTGATGGAGAATGTGTGTTCCAAAACCTTCCACCTTGGTTGTCTGAGGCTTGGTATGCAATTTCCCACAGAGTCAATGATACGTGTGATGGCCAGCTATTTAGGCGGTGTGGCATCTAGTCCACAACATACGTGAATTTGTACTCATGGCTTCATGGAGCTCAACCACCACTCGTAACGTATCACTCTGAGTTCCAGTTCAGGATGCCAGGAACACGTCTCCTGTTTCCAAGATCCACCTCCTAAGTATCTTTTAACCAGCGGTAGTGCACATTGCTCACCTCCCAGCCTCTGGCTGTGGCTTTGATGAACTTGGGCAAACATTCTCATAGAATGGGGTCTCACAGAGTGGGGTCTCATAGAGTGAGGTCTCATAGAGTGGGGTCTCGCAGAGTGGGGTCTGAATGCAAAGAAGGAATTCCTGTGGAAGTCAGGAGGAATACACTGGGGGCTGGAGGTAGGGGCTCAAGTCTTCTGCTAGCACCTTCCCGGAGACACTTGCAGGAGCCAGGTTGACACTGCCTTAGTTTTCACTGGACTCAGAGACTGTCTGGTCTTCTTCTCCAGCTAGTAAAATTGCCAGATTTAGCAAATAAAGATACAGGAGGCTCAGGAGAGTTTGCATTTCAGATCAGCACATGTCTGAGATATACTGAAAAATATTCACTGCTCATCTGAAATGCAGGCATGCTACACTTTGTCTAGCCACCCTACCACAGACACCCTCTCTTCTGGGACCCGCTGTGGCAGATATCTCCTCTCTCCACTAAAGCCCATCTTGATCTGTCCTGGAGATTTTATCATTTTAAAAACGCTGATTCATCCCACGTTTTTCTTTCTTATGTTTAACTCTGCAGGGAAAGACAAGCCCACCTAGCACCCTAGGGGGTGCAGCAGGAGGGAGGAAAGTATCATGTGAGTGACACGAAGGCTGACAACCCTGGGGCCTTTTGTGAATCGTGTTTGTCAACACGGGACTTCCCATTGCTGGGAAACCCAACCTAAGACGTACTGACTGTGCAAACTGTCGAGATCCTGGAATGACCTACGGGATCCCCGTGTCATACAGCCCTGGCAGACGTAAACTTGGAGATGTCACGATGGAAGAAGGAGGAACTCAAGTTAACTACAGACAAGACAGGCTCTCCGAAGACGTACTGTGTCCAGACTGGTTAAGCTCGCCCTGTGCTTGCCCTGAATCTTTGGGGACAGTCTCACTCACACAACTTGCTTCATGGGATGTGTATCCCCTCTACCCTAATCTCAAGTTTTACAAGGAATTTTTGTTAGGGGATATCCAGGTTTCCTGGTTGCATGTGAAAGGAGAGATCTAAAGGAAGAATTAATCTAGAGGAAGGATATAGGAGGATCTTATAAATGAGGGCTGAATTGGTAGATCCTCAAATAAATAAATGGATTTGTAAAGAACCTGAGAACCAGAGCTGTCTCTAACTACATGGTCAGTGCCAGGAGACAGGGATTCCATTTATGCTCCGAATGGGATCTGCCAGCCAAATGCTCTACCCAAGGGGAAAGACGGGGCCCATCAATAGTGTTGAACCAAGAAGTGGAAAGGGCTGGAATGCCACAGCTCGGAGCCGAAGTTGAAAAAGTCCCAGTTTAAGTGGCCAGAAGGAAATCTGCAAACAATAGAGGGGAAAGTTCAGGTTGCTGACCTGATGGCTCATTCCGGTGTGGAGACTTTGAGGGGTGACTTCACTAAAACTTCAGATATAGGCAGAGGTCATATTTCCTTTCCAGATTTATTTTCCCACAAAAAAACTAAACAAAAGCTACAGAGCACCATTAGCTGGCAAACCGGGAAAAGGAACAATGTCTTTCTACCTTTCCCCCCGTGCTCTTAAAAGGTACATGAATTCTGGGGCACCCGGCTGGCTCCGTTGGCAGAGCTTGCAACTCTGGATCTCGGGGTTGTGAGTTTGAGCCCCATGTGGGGCACAGAAATTACTTTAAAAAATAGTTTCCTTTAAAACTCTTTTTTAAAAATGTACATTAATTCCAACATCTCTCTCTCAGCAGCAGGAATGACTATGGAAGAGTTTTGCTGGGACATCCTGTGTGTGGGTGGGCAGGGTAAGAGGGATAATAAGGTGGAGCATATATGCTGAACCAACTCAGCCATTTATCAGGAGAGATTTCAGGAAGGTCTAAAAATTTCCAAACATGACAAACAACCCTGACCTAACAAGACCTAGGAATAATAAGGATAAATAATAAGAGTGATACCTCTCCTGTATCACTGGAGAGGCTTCTTTACCCGTGCTGTATCACAGAACACAAAAGAATAAAATCTCAATACCATTATTTCGATCAGCAGGATTCCAGTCAAAGTCATCTTCTATATCCTGTTTCCAGTCACAGACCCCATGGTCAAAGCTGCAGTCTACGGAGATATTTAAATCTGTGAAGAACGAGGGTACATTTCATAATCATTCAGGGCATTAGAAACATGTCTAACATTTGGAGCTCTGGAAGGCAATGTGATGTTTCCAGTTGCCGTCGAGTATTGAGCTGAGGGAGTAGCTTATGGTGTTGCTGCCTTGGCAACCATTTTGTTTGGCCAAATACCCTACAACTGACCTTCACCCCTCATGCTAGTGGAAGCCACAGAGAGCAGCCTGCCAAGTCACAAGGAAATATAAGTTCTTGATATGACTTCCCAACATCGTTTGTGATCAACAGGCCTCCCCTGCTCCTAGGGCCATCCTCTTAGAGGACCCTAAAGGTGCACTCCTTAGATAAGACTCCCTCGGAGCGGGGCACCTGGGTGGCTCAGTCGGTTAAGCATCTGCCTTCGGCTCAGGTCATGATCCGGGGTCCTGGGATCAAGCCCCTCATCGGGCTCCCTGCTCAGCAGTGAGTGCTTCTCCCTCTCCTGTTCTTCTCCCCTGCTCATGCTCTCTCTATATATCTCATAAATAAATAAACTAATCATTAAAAAAACAGGACTCCCCTAGAGCTCAATAAGACCCTGATCTTTCTGGTTTGAATTGACCAATCCAGCTTCAGCCCGGAACCCCAAAGTACTCCGCATATGAACACTAATAAGGGTGTGTGCCCTAGATCCTGTCTCTCTCTTTAAGCACCCTGCCTCAACTTCCCTGTGTAGTGCTCAAAGTGTGCTGTGATCCTCCAGGCCCCGTGAGTAACAAATATCTCTCTTTCAATCTCTCTTGTGGCCTTTTTAAACCATTATTAATCTAACAAAGAACAACTGCATGGAGTACAGATCGTGGCAAATGAAATGGCCTTCAGGATAATGTCATAGCAGATACTGTGTTTCGGTTTAAATCTGTGAAGTCATTCTGGACAAATTCTGTTGTGATCTTAAAAAAAATCACTCCCAGTATCCATGCTCTTTGCAATATGACTTTGTAGCACCTTCCCTAACTCTTGAGTCCAGCCCGGCCTTGTGACTTGCCTTGGCCAACAGAATATGGAAGTGATGCTGTGCCATTTCTGAGCCTAGACCTCAAAAGGCCTGTGTGCTCCTGCTCTTTCTTGGAACCCTGCCACTGCTTCAAGAGAACCATCTTGGCTGGCCTGCTGGAGAATGAGACACTACACAGAGCACAGCTGAGTCACCCTGTTGTCCCAACTAAGGCCCTAGGCACATGCAAGAGCACAGCTCAGATCAGCAAAGTCACTGAGTAAGTCCACGGCTGACTGCAGACACATGGGGTAAGTCCTACCCAGACCCACCCAGACCCACCCACCCAGAACTACCCAGCTGATCCACAGACTCATAAGTAAAAATAAATATTTAGTACTGTAGGTCTGAGGGTCTGTGGTTGTTTATTATGCAGCGCTACCGTGACAACAGGTAACAGACACAGGCACTTGGGCTTGGAATTTAGTCCATGGTAATTTTCAGTGGGCCCTCAGGTGTGGAGGTTGAAGCAAATGAGTCCTTTTCTCTCATCTTCTTTTTTTTTTTTTTTAAGATTTTATTTATTCATGAGAGACACACACAGAGAGGGGCAGAGACAGTGGCAGAGGGAGAAGCAGGCTCCACACAGGAGCCTGATGTGGGATTTGATCCCGGGACTCCAGGATCACGCCCTGGGTCAAAGGCAGGCACCAAACTGCTGAGTCACCCAGGGATCCCTCCCATCTTCAAATATATACCATCTGCCTCAACCCATCGCTCTAGGTGTCAGGCAAGAGCGGCGGAGAGAAGACAGCCTTCCCATATTGACCTTACGAATCACGTAAGGACCCACTATTTTCATACGGGCATGGTGTGTCAAGGTGTAGTGACTTTTCCCTTGGGTCTTTAGGAATGAAGCAATGATTCCTAAAAAATGATCTCATCGTACAAAGAAATTAAAACGATGTGGGATGCTGCAGAAGGGCACACTCTTGAGACAAAGGATTATTTACCTTTGTGTTCCAGTCTGGATGTTACAGGTTTTCCGTGGGCCAGAACGAGACCCAATTCACCCGCTTCATTCACCTTAGGGGCTAATAAACAACATTTGATCAGTTAAGAAAAACCCTGAACCCTCACATGCTAAGAATGAATGAATGAATGAATGAATGAATGAAGAGAGTTTTATCATGTATTCTAATTATAGAATATGGAAGGGCAGTTCCCTTAACATTCCCAAAGCATTCATATTGGTTCCAGTTTCCTCGTCTAGAACATCGTTTTCCAAAGATGTCCTAAACACCTACACTAGTAACGTGTCCCTTCTCACCAGGTTTGGAAGTGTGCTTTCTCGAGATTTTCACTCTCTGTTAGAGGAGATGATGCCATTGGTATGCTAGTTCTTGCAGAGGTGGGCCTGGGTCTACCGTTTATTTGGTTCAATCGAACAGCTATGGAGCCAAGGACAGACAAGGCAAAAACACCCCAGAGGCAGCAACAAATGCCCGGTGAGAAAGAAATGCAAAGTCTCAGCGTGGGGACATTGAGGGGTTAATTGGAAAGTACCCTGGAGGGGCTGAGACTTATGGTGGGTTCCACAGAGCAGCCAGTGAGAAGGGCAGTCATCCAATTCATGGAGAAAACTTAAGCTCTTCTATAGAATGTTCCTCCCTACAACAGTCATTTGGGCTATTTATTTTTAAAGATTTTATTTATTTATGAGAGACACAGAGAGAGCGAGAGAGAGGCAGAGACACAGGCAGGGGGAGAAGCAGGCTCCATGCAGGGAGCCCAATATGGGACTCGATCCGGGTCTCCAGGATCAGGCCCTGGGCCGAAGGCGGCGCTAAACCGCTGAGCCACTGGGGCTGCCCTCATTTGGGCTATTTAAAGTGTAGTCACACAACTGTGAAATTCCCCTTGCACCAGCGGACCTGTCAAAAGTGCCTTCAAGAAGTATAAAAGCGGGGACGCCTGGGTGGCTCAGCGGTTGAGTGTCTGTCTTCGGCTTAGGGTGTGATCCTGGAGTCACAGGATCAAGTCCCACATCGGGCTCCCTGCATGGAGCCTGTTTTCTCCCTCTGCCTATGTCTCTGCCTTCTCCCTCTGGGTCTCTCATGGATAAATAAATAAAATCTTAAAAAAAAAAAAAGTAAAAAGGCGGAGCTTGGCAGATCCACCTGGATCCGGGGTGTCTCTGGTTTGAGGGTGTGCTGCGTGGAGAGGTGGGGAGTCAGACAACTGTGCTCACGGGGCAAGCAAGTGTGCTTGGCTGAGAGCAGAAAGAGGGTCTGCATCAAATAGGAAACCCCCCAGGGGAAGGGGGAAGGACTTCTATCCTCCTTGTTTCCCACAGCAGCAAATTTGATTTGGGATCTGCAGAAGACGTTAATTTCCAGACCTTACAGAGAACCCTGCTTCTTAAGCATCAGCACTGAACCCAATTTTACTTCAGGCATGGAGCTGTCTCATCTTCTTTCACTTGTCAGGAGAAATCACAATTCATTTTTCATAAAATGTGTAAAATAACAAAACTGTTACTCACAGAACACATCTCCTCGAAGGCTTTGCTCCCGCTCCACGTGGTTCTTCAGGGCTTTCTCATATTTTTCCTCTTCCTCAAGCCCCCCTTTATTTCTCTCTTCTTTCTGTTTCTTTCCTCCATTAGAGGTCCTAGCTCTGGAAACAGTCTCTTCAGGGTTGAGGGGCCACAAGTTAACCTTTGGCGCAGGGGTTCCAGAAGGTTCTGTGATGACATTTTTAATTTTTACCTTTTTTTTCATGCTGTTTTTGTGAGCCAGCAACTTCTTGATTCTGTCTTTGATGGTACCAGGTGCTCTGAGGACTTCCTTCACAGAATTTTCAGGGATTACTAAAATAAATAAGAAAGGTGAGAAGTTTCCATTTGGCTGTTAATTAGGTCACTCATGAAAAAAGGAGCATTTAAAGTGCGGTCGATGAATGCTTCCAGAATCAACCCACAGTAGGCTCCCATCCAACATAGGGTGTGAACTCACAACCCTGAGACCGAGAGTCATGCGCTTTACCAACTGAGCCAGCCAGGCACTCCTGCCACCACTTGATATTTTAGGAAGAACTATATTTGAAGCAGTTCCAATGTTATGGTAGTGTCTTCCATACCTTTCATTACAGGACACACTTTTGTTTTGCCTCAGAGATCACGAAAATCAGATAAATACCTGCTCGCCCCAGGGTGGGCTACAGATTCCACAGTGATGGATTTTCCAGGGTCCTCTACTATTTCTGTGTTCACACTGGTATTCTTCAACGCTGGTGTTGTCCAGCAACCCTACTGATTTGTCCAAATTTGACGTACCAAGATTACAGCTCTAGCAATAGGTCGAACCATATAAGTTGCCAATAATGGACCACTTGTAATACAAAAATGGGGACTTCTGGTTCAATGTATACATATCCAATTGTTCTTCCCTATTCTCGCTCCCCTTTGAGTCTCTTCATCTCAATCAACTACTATCTAAAACTAAATGATTTTATTTATTGAATATTTAGAGAGACTGCTGTATTTACTATCTTATACTCATTTTTTATTTATCACCACTAAATTAAGTTGCTTTTAAAAATACACTTCTGGGACACCTCGGTGGTTCTGTGGTTGAGCATCTGCCTTTGGCTTAGGGCGTGATCCCAGAGTCCCAGGATCGAGTCCCACATTAGGCTCCCTGCAGGGAGCCTGCCTTCTCCCTCTGCCTGTGTCTTTGCCTCTGTGTCTCTCATGAATAAATAAGTAAAATATTTTTTTTAAGGTACTGCTAAAAAAATAAAATAAAATAATGCACTTCTAGGTTGATTCCTCTTACCCTCTAGTGGACCAATGTCGGGGGTGGGGGGGGTGGGGAGAGGGATGCAGAATGTAGAGAATACAAGAGGTAGAAGAATGGTCATTTAGCCCAACACCTTTGTTTTGTAGATGAGACAACTGGGTGATGTTGAGTCACTTGCCTAAAGTCACTCAGCTACCTGGGGCAGAGTTAGAATTTGAGGTGTCAAGAAGATGAATGACTCCTTTTCTAGCCCAATGGTTTATTCCTGCTTTAAGGTTAAGGGTTACTTTTCTCTAGACTGGTTCAAATTCCTTGAGATCTAGAGTCCAAAGATGCATGCCTCCTTTCCAGGGATCTACTCATGATAATTAAGAACTGATGTAAAAAAAAAAAAAAAGTAATTTTTAAAGAATTGGGCAGCCCGGGTGGCTCAGCAGTTTAGCACCGCTTTCAGCCCAGGTTGTGATCCTGGAGACCCAGAATCGTGTCCCACATCGGGCTCCCTACATGGAGCCTGCTTCTCCCTCTGCCTGTGTCTCTGCCTCTCTCTGTCTCTCTCATGAATAAATAAATAAAATCTTTAAAAAAAGAATTAAAAACACTGATCTTTAACATCAGATATATTGTCCTTTTATAAAATATCTAGGCATATGCCAGTCTAAGACTAGGCAAGAAAGGGTCTAACGACACCTGAACCAATTCACTCAATTCTACTACTTGGACATAGTTAAAGAGGAAAACGATATAAGGGAGGAGACATTAAGTTCAGTGCCTACAAAGAATGCTAGAAAAATAAATTGGATTGGGATTTTATTGGAATATTTTTCTTGGCAATCTTCTAGTCTCTTCTCCCACTCAGTTCCTTCTCCATCGTTTGGCTGATTCAATCTCTACCAAAGGGGTAGAAAAATAAATGAGGCAAAGTCTATACTATTTTGGAAAATCAAAAGAAGGAACGATGCTTTGAAAATATACATATAGCTCTTAATACATTGCTTTTACTTTGAAATCAACCTAAAGCTGTTATGGCAAGAAGTACATTTCCCTTTTCAATGAAACGTTCTAGCTATTTATCAGTGTGGCAGTCTGCAGATACGGGTTGGAAACCAACGCCTAGTACTACAAGTAACGCATCATTACTCATTTTCCTGACCTTCAGATGGCCTGTTTCAGCTTCTCTGCAAGAGGCTGCATGTTAAGTTTTGACTGGTGCTGATCATATGGACCTTCCTCTGGAGGTCCCATTGTGTAATTTTGTCGACAGTTCCCTGAATCTTTTCCGGAGCCCTCACATGAAAAATTAACAGGAAACATTCATTCCCTGGAAATTTCCTTCATGCAATCAGTAACATAAAACTAAGGGCCTTTACTAAATAAATAGGAAGAGGGTTTCAACCCACATCAGGCAAACCTAAACATCTGCTTGCAGTTTCTGCTTTGAAGTTTTGATTTTTCCTATTGAAAAAAAATCAAACCATTGCAACCCTTGTGTGTCAACAATTTCACTCCTATAATATGTAAAAAGAGCTGAGGCAAGGGATAAAAGCTAGGCATGTGCATGACTATCAATGGATAGATGTGGCTTTATCTAGGTATTGGTGGTTCCAACTTGACTTAATTGGTGATTGTTTTTCTTAAAAGTTTCTCGATTAGGAGCACCTGGGTGGCTCAGTGGTTGAGTGTCTGCCTTCCACTCAGGTCGTGATTCCAGGGTCCTGGGATCGAGTCCCACATTGGGCTCCCCGCAGGGAGCTGGCTTCTCCCTCTTGCCTATGTCTCTGCCTCTCTCTCTCAGTGTGTCTCTCATGAATAAATAAAATATTTTAAAAATAAAATAAATGAGCAAATACACGTCAATTACTACAATGAGTGCCCAACATAGTTTTGGCCTGTTTGCTATTATTTTTATTAATTTATTTTTAAAAGATTTTATTTGAGAGAGGCTGTGTGTGTGAGCTGGAGGGAGAAGAAGAGAGAATCTGAGGCAGACTTTGAGCTGAGTGCAGAACCCAATGTGGGACTCGATCCTATGACGCTGAGATCGTGACCTGAACTGAAACCAAGAGTCAGATGCTTAACCGACTGAGCCACCAAAATGCCCCTGTTTGCTATTACTTTTTAAAATTCACCACCAGAATATTTAAAATCTTTTAGTGAGTTAAAAAGATATTTTTTTCTAGGACATACACTCAAACTTCTAATGTTTATATCATAATTGAAAGAAGAAAATTGGAATGGCCCTTTGTAGCAATGCCTATGATCTTGAATATGCAGTCTATAAATTGAATTAAATCAGAAGCACATTTCTAATGACTAAGGAAATTGTTTTTTTTTAAAGATTTTATTTATTTCTTCATGAGAAACGGAGAGAGAGAGAGAGAGAGGCAGAGACACAGGCAGAGGGAGAAGCAGGCCCCATGCAGGGAGCCCGACGTGGGACTCAATCCCGGGTCTCCAGGATTAGGCCCTGGGCCAAAGGCAGGCACTAAACCACTGGGCCACCGGGGCTGCCCCCCCCCCCTTTTTTTTCAGTGGGAACAACTGTTGAATTCTGGTAAAGAAGCCATTACCACTATTACTCTTAGTACTAGCGCACAATTATTGAGCATTTAATATATTCTGGGCTGGAACTAAGCCCTTTATATGGACATTTATTTATTTTGTATGGACTATTTCATGTAATCATCAAAAGAATATTAAGGGCCAGATACTATTATATTTATTTTGCAGATGTGGGAACCAAAGCACTAAAGGTTAAATTGTTTACAGCCCACAGATAGTATGCCAGGGAGCCAAGAGTTAAGCCAAGGTAATGGGATTCTAGAAGCCATGCTAGTAAAAAAATGACAGTTTCCTTTCCTAAATTGACCTACTACTCAAGTCAGGTAATCATCAAAGTTTTGATTTGCTTAGAATAAGTAGAGCTACTGTCAAATTAAGACCAAATTATCTAACAGTGTATTGTTAACCTTCACATATATTAGACCAGGAAAAATCCATACATGTCTACATTTAGGGAACTCCTTCCCCTGGGTAATATGTGCATAAGGACAATCTTACTAACTCCTCTTTTTTTTTCTTGTTTGAGAGAGGATGAGAGGGAGAGAAAAAATCTTAAGCAAGCTCGATGCCTAGTGCAGAGCCCAATGTGGGGCTCCATCTAACCACCCTGAGATCAATGACCTGAGCCGAAATCAAGAGTTGGTTGCTTACCTGACTGAGCCACCCAGGCCCTAACTCCTCCTCTGTATTGTAACACAGAGTCTGGACTTTTGCAAAAACAATGAACTTGGGGGATCCCTGGGTGGCTCAGCGGTTTAGTGCCTGCCTTTGGCCCAGGGCATGATTTTGGAGTTCCAGGATCGAGTCCCGTGTCGGGCTCCCTGCATGGAGCCTGCTTCTCCCTCTGCCTGTGTCTCTGCCTCTCTCTCTCTCTCTCTCTCTCTCTGGGTCTCTCATGAATAAATAAATAAAATCTTTGAAAAAAAAAAACGAACTCAAAAGTTGGTATATCAATGCGTATATTATACCGTATATAATGCCATATATTATAAATTATAACAATTTATGTGCATACAAATGTATTTTACAACATAACATTTTATGATGCTGTATGGTAATTAGATGCGAGTCTCTCAGTTTTTTTTGTATGACTTTCCTATGCACAGAAGAGTGAATTTTGGGCCATCCTTTAAGCAGTGTGGTTAGGAGTCTGTTAGGATCAATTTTCAACAGAGACATGGCTATTTATTTTACAGAGAATCAAAGCAGACCGGAAAGGGCTGGGCAAGTACTACAGTGAATGACCCAAAGATCATTTTCTCTTTTAAATAAACACTGGTGAAAGATGAAAGAAAAAATTCAGTTGCAGAATGGACAAAAAAAACAAAATGGTTTCAGGGTATCAAACAGAACATTGTGATGAGTTTGAGGTCTCAGAGAATAAAGGAAAATTTGTTTTACCCAAGAATATGCCTAAAGCTGGATGGTCAGACTAAAACAGAAGTCCTCTTGACACAAGAAGTGTTTGTGTTGATGTGGGATTTAGAATTTAAAAATGCTGGAGGACAATACAGAAAATGTGAGCTGCAAACAGCTATTCTGCTGCATGCTTAGGGGTGCTGCCTTCATTCAGACATTAATAACACACTATGAGGGTCCCTGGGTGGCTCAGTTGGTTAAGCGTCTGACTCTTGATCTTGGCTCAGGTCATGATCTTGGGGTCGTGAGACTGAGCCCCACATTGGGCTCCACGCTCAGCAAGGAGTCTGCTTGTGATTCTTTCTCCCTCTGCCCCTCCACCCATTCACACGTTCTCTTCCTAAAATAAATAAGTAAAATCTTTTAAAAAAAATGACACATTGGGGTTTCGAAGGTGTTAGATGATCAGGAAGGAAAGTGACTCCAGGTTTATTCTGGGCAGTTATTACTTTGATTCTTAGGCCTGAGGCCAGGGATGGGTATGTGGAGGTGAGCTGCCCACTTGTTGAAACAAGTGTTTTCCTGAGGCATCTCTTTTACATGCAATAGCATTTGTGCATCTCCCTTTACAGAATTGCAGATTAAAGAGTAGCTGGCCTTTAAGAAACAGTTTTTGAAATGGCACGATTAATAACCATAAGTAACTTTATTGAGCATCTACTATGTGCTCAGTTGAACTAAGCTCTCTACCTATATTACCTCCATTCAAACCTTACAATGTACTTGAGAGGTACCTGTTTTAATGAGGGTTCCCCCAAGCAGAAATCTGAAACAAGGATTTGGGTACAGAGGGTTTATCTGGGAGGTGATCCCAGGAGGCGGGGGTAGTGGAAGGAGGAGAGCAAGGCAGGAAGGGAGAAAAGCTAAAGATGGTGCCTCCATGGGCAGGTAATCACTGTGGGTAACGGGCTCCATCCTGTTGGGGACATCTGGGAACCAATGCAGAACAGACCTTGAAACTATCCCATCCTGCGACCATTTGCGGTCCTTAACCAGACTCCTGGCACCCACCATCCAGCGGTTGAGGGCTGTCTTTTCAAAGGGGCTGAGCAGCATTCTAGAGAAAGTGCACGGCCACCTGCAGGGAGCCTGCCTCACTGGAGATAAGGATCTGCAGGGAACTGTTTACCCTGCCTTGCTGAGATTAGGGGGTGCCCAGGGACTGGGGCCTGGCTCATCACAAGCTGCACAGGAGACAACGGAGTTTATTTATTTATTTATTTATTTACTTATTTATTTATTTATTTTTAAAGATTTTATTTAGTTATTCATAAGCGACTCAGAGAGAGGAACAGAGACACAGGCAGAGGGAGAAGCAGGCTCCCTGTGGGGAGCCCGGTGTGGGACTCCATCCCAGGACCCCAGGGTCACAACCTGAGCTGAAGGCAGATGCTCAACCACTGAGCCACCCAGGCGCCCCGAAAATGGAGCTTAGAAGTTTAAAAAAACCTTATTATAGGTCACAGGCAGTAAGGGGCAGAGCTCAGACTGAATCTGATGGTCAAGGGGCTCCTTTCTGCTACCAAATCTGAACGTGTATATCCCAGCCTCACTTGTCTCGGGCCATTTGGGGTAATGACCAACAGCTGAACTGAATCCGGTGGCGAGAAGGAGCCCTTGACCATCATCCAATACAGAAAGCTGATTCACTCAGTTTTCTCTGCAGGGGCCTCTCCAGGTTATGGCATCCCCCCTTCCGATCCAGGCATGCACAGCCCTGCACAGGCAGCCAATCTCTCTTTCTCTGTCTTTGAATAAAGTTCTAGAAGGAGCACAGGGCTCAGGGGGATAGAAACCACAGCACAGAGTTGCCGGAGACTGAGTGGCTCTGTAATCCCACGTTCAGCCCAACGCAGGGGGCCGCACGTGGTGGAATGTGCCCCTGGCAGGGCTCCTGACCCCACTCTCAGCTACCTGGCCGGCATTTGTGAGGGGCTGGAGCCTCCACCCACTGCTCCGAGTCTGCTTTGGGAAGTCACTTTTCTTTCTCATTCCTTAAAGGATCTACAGGCGTCATTTATACTCTTCCACAGTTTCTTCCAGATGAAACGCTGCCCAGTACTTTTGGCACCTCTTCAGAGAGTCTGACTTCCAGCCTCCTCTTCCTTTTGTGCACACTCTCGTCCAGCGGCACTCAAGCACAGCCCACTGGGATACTGTGACCTTTTACGGCTGTGCTGCTCAGTGTCATTCACGGGGTGGACACTTTTCTTTTTGCCGTCAGGGGGGCCGCTGTGCTGTGTCATCAGGAGTACTGGCCACACGAGGGCTTGGGACAGGTCAAGGCACTACCTGCAGCCACAGGCGTGGGAGGATGTGGGAGCTCTGCTAAGGGGTATACAGGAGAGTGGAGTTGGGGCAGCAAACAAATCGAGGCACACGATGAGCCAGGGCTAAAAGGCTCAAGAGCAGAAGGATAAACCTGACTTTGAACATTGGAGAGTGAATGTACTGAAATCACTGTTGACTCGCCTCGGTAGACATTCCAATACTCATCAGGATTTCTAGCTCTTTTCGTACACGCAGCAGGAGGACGTATTTTTTGCCCCTACTTTCAAGCTAAATGAACTGAGAGCTGCTGTGTGGTTGTCCATGCTTCTTTCCCTGCTGTGACAAACCCTAAGGCCTCAGACTGGTATTGGGGTATCATAAGATGATGGAGCTTCTGCCACGTGGCTCCCTCAGTGACTGCAATGAGAAGAAATGCCTGATGACTCTCTTTAGACATAGTATGAATGAGAAATAAGCTACTGTTGTTGTCATAGCTCCATAGCAGGGGCATTTTCTGGTTAAATATTTGGTTTATCAATTTAAACTTTTTAAACCACCTAAACATTAAAGAATTCACCAACAAGAACAATGAGAATCTTTGCTAAAAATGTGAATCCAGGGCACCTGGGTAGCTCAGTTGGTAAAGCGTCTGCCTTCAGTTCAGGTTATGACCCCAGGGTGCTGGGATCAAGCCCCATGGCAGGTTCCCTGCTCAGTGAGGAGTCTGCTTCTTCCTCTTCCTCTGTCCCTCCCCCTGCTCATGTTCTCTCTCTCTCAAATAAATAAATAAAATCTTTAAAAAACTGTCGATCTAGGGATCCCTGGGTGGCTCAGTGGTTTAGCGCCTGCCTTCGGCCCAGGGTGTGATCCTGGGGTCCCGGGATTGAGCCCCACGTCAGGCTCCCTGCATGGAGCCTGCTTCTCCCTCTGCCTGTGTCTCTGCCTCTCTCTCTGTGTCTCTCATGAATAAATAAATAAAATCTTTTAAAAATATTGTCAATCTAGGTTTGGTGATGACAGATAAAGCGACATCAGCTTCACCGTATTCTTTTGGTTGTGTATTCTGGAAGGAGTTCTGATTTGTGTGGTTGAAGAGTTTGTGGTCCTAAGCCACTGCCACTTTAGGATTGTTTGTTACTGCACAGTAACCTACCCTATCCTGACAGATAGCATTCACACAGTGCCATTTGTCCTTAAATCTTATTTTCAGTATTTGAAAGTAAGTTGTGACCAGATAAATATCCAGAACCTTTGCCAGTGTTGAAGCTTTAGTGCCTAAGACTTCAGTGAGTTATTGAAGATGTGGACCGATTAGCAGAGAAGACAGGACTGAGGCAGAGTTAAAATTTTCAAAGATTGCACACACACGCTATCATACGTGCACACACGAATGGACTCAGAGAGAGACAGAGAGAGAGAAGTGAAAGGAAGAAGGAAAGAGATATGCGAGAATGTTCTACTATGACCCCGTGAGCAAATGCTACTTACCAGAACACTGAAGTCCACTGCCTTTGTATCCCTGCTTGCATTTACACTTGAAGGATCCTGGGGTATTGAGGCAATTGGCGTGGAGGCTGCATGTGTGGGTATTCACGGCACATTCATTTATATCTGAAAACGTGAAGGTTTCCCGTGAACAAAAAGACTATCCCTTACGCTTGAGCAACTCCCAGACCAACCACTCAACACTGCCAACAATCCGAGTGGGGCCTGAGAACTGAGAGGTGTTCCAAGCCCGAAGCCTTGGCTCCGAGCCCGGCCTTTGTCTGACACCAGGACACAGGGAGCCGGGGAGCTCCCTGCAGCTCACCACCCCACGGCAATCTTGACTGCTTATCAATACTACTGACATCTGTAAGACGTTTCGGTTTTTTTCTTTACTTTTTCATCCGTCTAATCCAAAATTAAATAACGCTATCAGAAAATAAATTCTACACGTGGAAGGGCTTAACACTCCTAACCAGCAGAGGATAAGGTGGGCTATGACCCGTTGACATCATCTGAATTCATAGGCATTTTGTTCAAAGGCTGCCAGGAGCGGGGTCAGGCTGGTCTGAGCTGGTCTGCTGGATGGAGACCAGGAAAGTTTGCCGAATCCTACCCAAGTGAGAAGTTCATTAGCCCTCCTTTCCATCTCACCTGCTCTCTATGCTTTGGGAGACACATGCAGACAAAAGAGCCCATTGTTTTTAATTTAGCCACCAAAGGAGCTCAGATGCTAATCTGATTCACTTAGAATCACAAGATGTGTTTCTCTTAGAAGCTCACCCCGTGCATTCCCACCTTGCCCAGTGGAACTTCCTAGGGATCAGGAAACAGGCTTCTTCTCTGTGACACAGTGTCAGTGGATTACGAGCTGGATGGGTCCAAGCCCACAAGAAACATGGATTTTTACCAGCCTGCTTAGGTTGGCCTTTGTGTTTAAAAAGATCTGAGTGAAGAGCTACAGAGGGTTCACAAGATGGTCCAAGACGCTGGAACCAACTGTTGCCACAATGCAGTTACACAGGACACGTCCTGGGATGCTCTGGATGGAACGTGAGAGAAATCCTACTTGGCCCCCAACCCATTAGCTTTCCTCGTTGTATAAACATTTGCTCTAAGTGTAACATGAATAACAGGGAGCCTGGATCTCCTTTCACCGTAGTGCAAGCCCCATCCCATGTTCCATCAAGAGCAGAGTGAATGCATCCAAGGGCTCCCAAACACACCACTTAATTTGCTCGTTCAGGCTTGGAATCCCTTCACTAAGGGCCAAAATATTTTATTTCACACAGGTCAGGACAATAGCTGACAGACCAGACTCAGAGAGTGGCTTCAGGGACCCAGAAAGGGAACATTTTAGGGGATTTGGAGCTGGAACCATGAGAGGGCCAAAAGAGGAAGGGGCATGTGCCTTCATCTCCCTCACACATTTTTCTAAAGCCTCTCCTAAAAGAAATGGCTATGAACAGATCACTGAGATCAAGATCAAATAGGCCTTTTTCCCCCTCCTTTTGTGTATTTTTCCCATTTTTAGCTACATATCTGGAGAATCAAAAAATAAAACCAACCAATTTTTTAAAAAAAAACCACAAAAATCATCTCAAGATATCTGCCCAAATAACAAAACTATATCCACTGCAGTTCCTTACTTTAGACCTTTACTGGTCTGGTGTCATCTAATTCATCTCACCAGAGTTCCCTAAAAGCCAGAAACATGGGATGCCTGGGTGGCTTAGTGGTTGAGCATCTGCCTTCGGCTCCAGACGTGATCCTGTGATCCACATTGGGCTCCCTGCAGGGAGCCTGCTTCTCCCTTTGCCTGTGTCTCTGCCTCTCTGTGTGTCTCTCATGAATAAATAAATAAAATATTTAAAAAAAAATTTTTTAAAGCCAGAAACAAAACAAGTGACATTTCTCGTATTGTTAAACTAGTGAGTACAGTAGACTGTTCAACTACTAGACTGAATCGACCTCAAGATAGTTGTAGACAAAGCCTACAGGTTTGGTGGGGAGAGGGAAAAAGGAGAGGGTGTCACCGACTCACCTACACAGTCGTATCGGCCCCTGACATATTTCAGTTCAAAACCAACATGACATTTGCAGTAGTAGCTTCCGAACGTGTTCACACATCTCCGATTATAAGGGCAGACGGCTTTACTGGAGGCACATTCATCAACGTCTAGGATGTAGAACCAGAAGGTGTCAGTGATAGCAAGAAAAGTGTTCTCCCCCCAAAACACATGTGCGCGCGCACACACACACACACACACACACGCAGTTTCTTTGGTAGAAAATTCTGATTATTCTGCTTGCCAACGTGCACCCTCTGGAAAGCATTCTAGATGCCCTCAGCACACTCACAGCTCCTCCTTTTATGTGTTTCCATGGCGTTGTACATCTCGTTTTAGAGACATTGTCTCACTGTCCTGTCACTACTCACATTCACATCTGGTAGGCCCTGGCTCTTTTGGGGCTGAGAGCATATGTCTGGCGCTTGGTACGGAGACATTACTGCTTGTTGATGGAAGTAATATTTTTCCAGCTATGAATATTGTAGAGTGTGTACAATTTTTGAACTACATGTTAAGCAAACAGATACATACCTTAAATACTGTCTTCTACGGAAGAATTATTAGCAAGCTCCCCAAGGCTCCTACAATACTGACCCAAGTACCAGAGAGGTAGTTTCCTACATCGGCACTTAAACATAAAGGGTGGGTCAAGTGTAATGATGCCATGATGTAACTTAGCAGACAACAGGCTTCCTTGCTTTCCTTGAGAGTCAGGTTACCAGGGGGCTGGCAGCTATGCTGGCCAAAATATCCAGACTCAGGCTTTGCTTTCACTTTAAGATGACAAATCGAATAGATGTTGTATGTTGTTAATTTGGACCTGTGGTTAAACAGGCAAGTTGATGCTGGCTCACTGTTCTCTTTGCATTCTTAAAATCCTAAATACGTGCTGGATTGACCAAAATAATTCTGCAGTGACCACTTTCGTGCAGATAAAAACTGGATTCAGTTTGGTCAAGCATGAGCCTTGTCATAGAAATCTTATTTCACCGAAGAACACTAAACCCTGTGAATCTAATGAAATCTGATTACTCTCAGAGAGCAGGGCCAAAATTTTAATTTTACAGGGATTTTTTTTAAGTATTTAACTGATTTAGGACCTATCTGGCTGAACTTTCTAAATGCAGCTTATCAAGGTATGAAACAGATACACAATTCATTTGGGATAAATAAAAGTCCAGCACCCTGACTGAGAAATATTTCCTTTTTTTTGAGAAATATTTCTATTGCAGTAAATAAATAAGAATATGAAATTGCAGTGATATTTGCTTATTTAAGCAAAAAAGAGTAAGAACTCTTTCAACATTCTGATTTGATTTGTTATCGGCTCACTTGCATATAAGCACAGAGCTACGAGTATATACAGTTTGGTTCCTGAACAGAGTGCAAATCCACAAGGGAACTAAGGCAGAAAGTGTTGCCTTAGTCACTAAGGATTGAGGCCCCTGCCCCCCCCCAACACTCCCACATACCCCTCTTCCCCACAATAAACAGGAGTTGGTGCATAAATCCCCAGTGCCCTTGACCCAGGAGGAAACCTGGTGGTAGCTACCCCCCCATCCCCCTCCCACACCATCCCCCTCCCACCCTCTCCCTGTCTCCTAGAGGGGCATAGATGCTCAACCTGTTCCTTGAATTCACTCCCTGGTGGAGCCTTCCCTCACCTCCTCCTCAACCAGCATTCCCTGGGATCACCTCCCAAATCAACTACTTGCTCAGGATCACTTATGTGGGACCCAAAACTAAGACCCAAAATAAGACAGGGGAGAGCAAGAGACCAAATTCTAATCCACTGATTTAACTAAATTCAAAGTTATAAAGGATGGCTCTATCTCCTCCTTTAATATCATGGATTTAATCTGCTCATCCCTCCAAGCAGAAATGATTTTAGAATACTTAGTTCTTATCTCTTAGAGCAACCTTTAAAGACAATGGGAAATTAGTTACTTGCTAACATAAACAATGTAGAAAGGATATAGATATTCTCTATAGTCTTAGATCTAAAAAAAATAATAAGTGAATGCATTTTTTGTAGGAAGATATTAGCTAGAACCCACAATGAGCCCAATGGCCCTTGGGACTTTATTCACTGAATGACAGATGACAGTAAGTAGCAGGTTTCTGTGGTAACTGAAGTAAAACATGCAGGGTAAATATACTAAAATAAAAGAAAACCCTTTTTCCACTATGGCACTAGTCAATCCCAAAGGGACAGGGAAGTATTCTTTCCGGCATCCCAAAGTGTGTCTAGAGTCGATGTTGCTACTCGTCTCAGAAATGGGCATAAATCGGAACTTTCAGGAACTTTCAGTATAGCTAACAAGCAGATTGTGCTGAATGGCAAAGAAGGAATTCAGTGGAGGGGGAAGGAGGAGGAGAGGTGAGTCCTGCTGCCCTACCTATGCAAACTCTTCCATTTGGAGCCAGGCGGAGGCCCGAGGATGGACAGAGACAGCGCGGCCCTTCCTCCGTGTCTTCGCAGCTGTACTGGCAGTTTGTCATGGCACACGTCCTGGAGTCTGAAAATGTAGGCAAGCATTAGCCTTTTCCTCCCGAGCTGGTACAAAAGCACTCACTGACAAATGATCTCTGCATTCTAGGACTTTCGGGGGCAATATGTGGGATGTGTTGGATAAGCGTCATTGCCTAAGACCCACATGGAACCCGGGCAAGGGTGGTGTCTCGGGAGCCCCACGGTCTGTTTTGTTGGCTGGTGTATTAAATTTGCCTGTCTTTAAGCGGGGTCTGCATCCCTTGGCTATCAAAGACTCATCTTTCTCTCATATATTCTCTCATCATGCCTTGATGTTACCTGGGTGGCCTCTCTTGGGGGAAATGCAACCTCGGATGGAGATGATCAATCTGAGTAATTAGGGTCAAAAAAATCCGTCCTACAGATCTCTCCATACATACCTAGCCTCAATGAGAGTCACTCAAGCCATGAGACCTGGTCGTTTACATGCCTGTATTAAAACATGCGGCAAGTATGACCGACTGCCTGCCCAAAAGCCATCCTGGACCCCTTGTCCTTTCATCACAACCATCATTGAAGCTAGAATGCCAATTACTAGTCTTCATCCCAGCTTCCCTTGCAGCAACAAAGGGTGGCCACAGGACCCAGCTGTGGCTGAAGAGATATAAAAATAAGTCTGCTGGAGGGAGTGGGGCTTCTGGAAAAGATGCTACTGCGTGATGAAAGGGAGAAGCATGAAAGAGTCATTCATTCATTCCTTGGCATTGTTCCTTTCCCCTTTGTCAGGCCTCCCTTAAATGTATGTGTGATAATCTGGAGCTGGGGCAGCCATCTTGTGACAAGAGGCAACAAACATGAGAATAAAATCAGTACCCTGAGGATGGCAGGCAGTGAGTCCTTGCTGAGCCGTGCAGGCGGGAACAGCCTGCCTCCAGCTTTTTTCATAAATGAGATAATTTAGGTGGATTTTTCTGTCACTTGTTGCCAAACACAACTTTTCCCACAAAAATGCACTTCCTTAGCAGAAGTCTACTATATATGGATCACAGGTATCTCCAACAGGCAAGTGCAGTGAGTACACTTCCTTTGTCCAGCACCATCCTGTAACATGTCCATCACCCAGCGGGCAGAAGAGACTGCCAGGGACCAGGTGTATTAAAATCAGGAGAGAAAAAATAAATAAATAAAATAAAATCAGGAGAGATATCCAGGGCTCCCGGGACACTTGGAGCTATAAACAGGGAGGCCTGGGCAACCCTTCCACATACAGCTATAGGCAAAGAGGGAATAAGGATAGATACACAGGTCAACGTAAGGTACCAAACACCTACCAATGGTAACATTTCTCATTTATTCTCTTTTCTCTTTGTCTTCTTTTAAAATTTACCTAATTCTATCCTTCCATTTGGGATCACATCCTTTTTTGGGGGCACTGATTAGCCTTTCATGGAATGTTTCAAAACGTCCACTAGCATAGATCTTTTTAAAAATGTTAAGTGATGACTGTAAAAACCTAGATAGTGGTTCCTGTGATGGGGTAGTAAGGGAGGTTCTGGCAAAGTTCTCTTGGTATTGGTTACATGGGTGCTCACCTTATAAGAGTTTGTTCAACTATGTATTATGTTATATATAATATCTATTATATGTGTATTTGTCTCTTGTAGGTTTCTGTTTAATTCATAAGAATAAGAATTTTTTAAAAAGACTTTGAATGTCTGCTTTATCTCTTAAGCCTCCTGCCAACAGAGGATCTAGGTGACTGGTGGTGTTGGGGCCTTTTGCGAAGGATGGAAAGCATAAGGACAAACCCGGGGAGCAGCAAGCTGGGCACCAGCCAAGAGTGTCTAACTGCAGCAAAGCCCCAGATGGCCTAGGGACTCCATAACTCTAACCAGAGGAAGCTAGCAGAGGCCGTAAGGTCCAGGTTTGTTGGGGGGTGTATTACAGAGGAAAGACAGATGGAAGGGGGGAGGAAAGAAGAAGGGAAGAAGGGAGGAGGGGAGGAAGGGAGCCAGGCAGGGAGGATGGGTTTGTCTTTCAGCTGCAACAGTAAACCTGAAAAGCCTTCCCTCTGGATAAATGAATGGATATACTCTTACCTCCCACAGGACATGGGTTTCTCTTTATCACAGAAGGGCTTTTCTTTTCAGGAATGTGAATCGGAATGTATTTCCAACAGGAGTCACTGATCTTTGAGCATGGGGCAAGGGGCGTGAGAAAGGCAGTCGGTGGGAAGAACTGATGTCCTGAGATGGAATTTAAATGTATCACCTTCCTAAAACAATACGCTTATTTTCATGAGGAAACCCCATACAACCCTGTATACAGAGAGATGTACAGCATTTACTTTTCTCCCCAATTAGCCTTTCTTTAAAAAGCAGGTGTCCAGGACAGGCAAATCCAGAGACAGATAGTAGGTTAGTGGTTTCGGGGTGGGGGTGGCGGTGGTGGTGCTGGGGAGGAAGCATGAGGAGTGATTGCTAACGGGCACAGGGTTTTCTTTTGGGGTGATGAGGATGTTCTAGAATTAGATAGTGGTGATATTCGTACAACACTGTAAGTGTACTAAACACCACTGAATTGTACAGTTTAAAATGGTGAATTTCATGTTATATGTATTTTACCATGATGTTCCTTTTTAAAAAAAGATTGTTCGTATGACAAACAATCAAGTCTCCAAGGATGACCATGAGCCGCCTGGCTGTTGAAACTCACTTGCACATGTGGCATCCTGGCATGAGCATGTGGCCGCTGAGGCAAAAGCACTTATAGCTCCCATGCGTATTCACACATCTGTGCTGGCACGGCCGGGGCTTTATGCCACACTCGTTCACATCTGCAGGGGAGAGGCAGAAAAGAAGAAAGGCTAACCGGATCAGATAATATCAAGATGTAGAGTTATGTTGGCCTCCCTGCACCCCTGCTGGTGGGGGGTGGTTACGTGGGGGCAATGACTCGCCTCCTCTCCAATCGCCAGTAAAAGCACCACTCTGAAGGTCTAGTGAAGCTGTGGAGCAAACCAAAGGACGGTGCACTGTCAGGGGAGGCAAATGGCCACAGCCAATTTGGAAAACTGTTTGTAGAACCTGCTCTAGCTAGAGACACGTACACCCATGACCTAGCAATTCCGCTCCCGGGTCGATCCCCAACAGCGGCATGGATATGCCCCCACCAAAAAAACATGGACTAAAATGATCACTGTAGCACTGTTCTTAATAGCCCCACGCTGGAGAGAAGCCAAACACCTCCAGACAGGAGGCGAGATAGAGGACTTGTATACTCGCGCAAAGGAATACGATATAGCAACGAGGCTGGACAAACTCTAGCTCCAAGCAACAACGGATGAAGCTCAAGACTGGGAGAGTGAGTAGAATAAGCTGGAGATCAAAGAGTACATTAAAAATCAGGCAAGGGGGCAGCCCGGGTGGCCCAGCGTTTTACCGCCGCCTTTGGCCCAGGGCATGATCCTGGAGACCCGGGATCGAGTCCCACATCGGGCTCCCTGCATGGAGCCTGCTTCTCCCTCTGCCTGTGTCTCTGCCTCTCTCTCTCTCTCTCTGTGTCTCTCATGAATAAATAAATAAAATCTTAAAAAAAAAGTCAGACAAGGGATGTCTGGCTGGCTCAGTCAGTGGAGCATGCGGCTCTTGGTCTCAGGGTTGTGAGTCTGAGCCCCACCTTGGGTATACAGAGGACTTAAAAATAAAATCTTTAGAAAAAGGTCAGACACAGGGGTGCCTGGGGGGCTTGGTCGGTTAACTGTCTGCTGTCAGCTCAGGTTATGATCTCAGGGTCCTGGGATCAAGTCCTGTGTTGGGTGCCCTGCTCAGCAGGGAACCTGCTCCTTCCTCTCCTTCTGCTCCTTCCCCTCTACTTGTGCTCACTCTAATAAATAATAAATAAATAAATAATAAATAAATAAATAAATAAAATCTTTAAAAAAAAAAGTCAGGCCCAACTAATCTATGATGTAAAAGGTCAAGATAGAGTTCCTTATTGGGGGTGGGGGGCAAACCGCTGCAGGGGAGAGGGAGGGGCCTTCGGGAAGGCTATTACGTTTCTTCCACGTTGCTTACATGGATGTATTTGAAAATTCACTGGGCAGTACGCTGTTGATATATGCACAATTCTCTGTGTGTAAGACTTGAATAAAAGCTAGCAATACAACGTAGACACGTTAGCCTTTAGTACTGTCCCGGGCAGCCCAGGACAGGCGCCCACGGCAACACCTCCATTCAGTGGTTACTGTTCTGGGCGAACTTGTATTGGCTCACACCCTTACAGAGGGGGCCCTGGCAGGCAGCTATGGATGGTGAGGCTGCAGGACAACATGGAAGCCTGGGAGGCTCTGCTCTAAATGCCAATAATGGTTATTTCCAGGTGGTAAGATTGAGGGTGACTTTCTTCTCTGAGCTTTACAGTATTTCCTAAAACGAATTTATTTTTTTATTTTTTATTTTTTATTTTTTTTCTAAAACGAGTTTAAATACTAAGAATGAATGCCTTTTTGGGGTGCCTGGGTGGTCACAGGTTAAGCATCTGACTCCTATTTTTGGCTCAGGTGGTGGTCCCAAGGTCCTGGGATCAAGCCCTGCAATGAGCTCTGCGTTTAGTGGGGAGTCTGCTTGAGAATATCTCCCTCTCCTTCTGCCCCTCCTCTCCTCTCTCTCTCTCAAAAAAAAAAAAAAAAAGAGTTACTTTTTTATTAAAAGAAAAAATTATATAGAAGGAAAATAAAGCTTCAAAAGCGATCATGGGTAGAGGAGCTTATCTTTGGAAATGTGGTCATGTGGATGCCTCTTGGCTTAACTCCTTCAAGGAAAATACAGAAAGGAGCAAAGAACCAAATTCTACGCAAGCCCAAAATTCAGCAGGGTGACAGGCAAAGCATGTCTTTCTTAAAAATAAAGAAGTGGCTGCTTTCGCCTCTGACAAGAACCTTATACAGGAATTTTTTGACATCTTAGTGGGATATTTGGAAGTCCTTCTCCATTGCTTATCCCCTCTACTCTACCTTGTCCTGCGTAGATTCTAACTAGTTCAAAAAGAGGAACTGGAAAAAGCTGATTGGACATTAATGGGAAGCCCATAAATACCCCATCACTTGGCCCTAAATCAGAGGTGATCCACTCGTCGCTTGGAAGAAGCATTTGGGGGAAAGACAGCACAGTGGAGGGCTGAGGCCTGTCACCATTAATAGATCTATATGGACTTTGATCAGGCCACCAGAGGGCCAGGAAAGCTGTGGGAGGAGACAGACAGTCCAGAACCCGAGCCAACTAGACTGCTCCCTCAACACTAATATTTTACTGGGAATTGAAAGCCAACACAAAAAATATCTTCTCTATTCCAAACCTCTGCAGAAGGCATCTTGGTACAGAATCCAAGACAATATGGAGAAGCAGTTTTTCTGGTGTGAACCCTGCTGGGTAAGGGATACAGCTGGATTATTACTTAGGAGAGCACGATTCTTGGTGCACTTCTCTCAAGCAGGTGGATGTGCTTCTAAGAAGCACCTTAGGGCGCTGGCCTCTGTGCTGGTGTTGGGACATCAGAGATTCACAAGCTCCCCTCTGAGGCTGCAGGGCTGGCAGCTATTTCAGTTTAGGTAGCTAACCTCTGGGCTTGGCAGCAAGGCCCCAGGGGGTGGTGGGCAGAGTGGAGGGACTACCTGCCCGTCTCTGGGACTCCATCTGTCCCTCCAGAACCCTGGCAGCCCTAAGGACAGCTGAACTTGATGTGCTGCCCTTTGCTCAACTGCATTATAGGACAGGGGACACTTTCTTAATTATGGCAGGTTTCTTCAAGCCAGGGTCTCTTGGCCTTAGCACTGCTAACATTTGGGTCAGATCATTCTGTTATGGGGCTGCCCTGTGCACCGTAAGAGGCTCAGCAGCATCTCTGGGCTCTACCCACTAGATGCCAGTAGCAGCCCCCAAACGTCTTCAGACACTGCCAGACGTCCCCTGGGGTAAGGTTCCCAGATTGAGCAAATAAAAATGCCCAGTTAAATTTGAATTTTAGATAATTGACTAATACTTTTTTAGGAGACATATATCTTATGCAATATTTAAAACCTATGTAACCTATAAAATCATCTGTTGTTTATCAGCAATTTAAATCTAACTTGAGATCTGTATTTTCTCTGGCAAGTAAATGGGGAGTAAAACTGCCCAAGCTGAGAACCACTGTTGTCAATAGTATAAATACCCTCTTAAGATAAGATCTTCAGATAAACAGCTCATGACAAGTCATAAAGTATCTTTTAAAATATGTCAATTATCATAAAATATGCATGTCATTCAACCCCAAAATTCAATTTTTAGACATTTAGCCTATAAAAATACTCAAGGGTGCAGGGATATGTGTAGAATGATGTCTGACTTAGCACTGTCTATAATGGTGAGACATTGGAGACAGGCGGATGAGAATGGTTCAACAAAGTATTTTTTACACAAATGATATTGCATCATTTGCATCAGGGCCAAGAATACAGCCTTAAAAAGCATAAACTAGCTCTGTATGTGCTGACATGCAAAACTGCCCAGGAGAAGCATTTCTGTCTGTAGCGTCACAGAAAAAAGACCACGAGGTGCTCGCCTGGGCAGTGCACGCTGGAAAACTGGAACAACGCAGAGGAGCACTGTCCTGACTTCAGGGGTCAGGGACAAACTGTTCATGCTGGTTTGAGCATGGACTGGGGGTCGGGGGGACACTCCCATTTCTAATTTAAATCCTTTTATGTCATTGGGGTTTTTTTTCCAGTAAAAAATATGCATTACTTTGGTAGCATAAAAACACAATGACAATATTTTAGGGAAAAAAGTTATTTTAGAGGAGGAAAAAAAAGGCCTTTTGTCTGGCACCTTAACGAAAACATCTGAATGACTTTTATATTTTTCTTGAAGAGATTGATGGAAAAATCTAATTCTGAAACCACTTTCATTTGAAGACTCAACTTAAAATCGACAATATCTCGGGCACTGTAGTGTATCAAAAACCCTGCCCCAATGATCGCCTGGCTTCGGAAAGCTCGGGGGTCCGTCTGTCCGTCCGTACTAGGATGCTGGCCTGTAGTACTGACCTTGACCGCAGGTTTTCCCAGTGTATCCTGGAAAGCATCTACATTTGTTTGGTCCCACACACTCCCCGAACTTGCATCCAGGTTCGCAGGTAGCTGTGGAAAGGAAAGGTGTTTTGTTGATAAAAGAACAGGAGTAGTCAGCACAGAAAATGCATGCATGTCCAACTCAGCAGCCTTCCTTATGGGGGAGAAATTCATGGGGGCGGAGAAGGGATGATCTGCTTCCTCTCTAGTCTGTTTTCCTCTTTGGGATACTGGACAGTGTTTTCCTTGTGAACTAGATCACTCCCCCCAGCCTTCCGCCCCAAAGAGTGCGAGTTTATAACTTTGCTTAGTACTGTCGTGCCCCCAAGTGGCATTCAAAGAAAAACAAAGCATCCCAGACCATCATCAGCTAGTTTGCATATAAAACAAAAATATTTAATAAAAGAAGTAGATGTGGGAGCTGGAAGAGACTCCAGAATAATCCTGGATCAAGTGCTCCTTCCTTCTGTCACTGGCCTCTTTTTTTGTCTTCCATATTTTCTTTTCCTTTTTCTTCAAATGATCAAATTCTATTTTTAAAGCTGTGTATCATCAGTCAAAATGATCAACCCACAGACTGAAGGCAGGGAGGTGCAACTTCCAGCCCTAAGGATGGGAACTAGAAGTATCATGAGGAGAAGGAGGAGGAGGATGGTGGCATGATAAAGGCAGAATTTGTTTTTTGTTGTTGTTTTTTTTCACTTCTGTATCCAGACAACTGACACAAATTCAGCACCCCATCAATATTTGCTTGATGAAAGAAATGGTTGGAGAAACACCAAAGACAGAATATTTGACTGGGTTGGGAGGGCAAGAAAAAAATAGTAAAAAATTATGGGAAGTCTGAGTCCGGCTCACAGGGAGGAGGTAGGGAGAAAAGGCAGTAGATGGGACAAAAGGAATATGGGGAAAATCCAAAGAGAAGAGGGGCAGAGGACAAAAGAACAATGAATGAGGGAGAAAGGAGGTCTGTAGGGAGTCAGGAGCCCTCAGCAGCTTCTGGATCTAGTAGGAGCTCAGGAACTAGCCAGCACCGGAAAGGATGACTCCGCAATGGCCCAGGAATGCTGCCTACTTCCCTTCCCCTGGAGTCCCTGGCTCACCGGTAGGTCTACCTCCATGCAAGCCTATTCCCAAAGACTCCAGCAGCTACTCCCTCGACCCCACACCCTATTCTTTGTTATGTCAGCATTTATCTTCCAGTCACCTGGACTCAAAACCCCCATCATCTCTATCTTCTCTTGTCCCCAAACCAATCAGTGACAATATCCTATCCCTGCTTCTACCACCCAAGTCATTCACTGAACAGCTACTCTTCTAGCTAATGGGAATCATGCTGCCCATAGATATCTGGGAGATTACAGTGCACCTCTTTCTCTCCCCCTTCTCCCCGCCACAGCCTGTGACCCAGTGCTTAACTGATACGGGGTCTAAGAGCCCAGCCCCTGCTTTCCAGGCGGGACAAACTCAACTCTGTGATGCAATTAACACCCCAGAGCTCCCTGTGGGATTAGGCCAAAGCTAGACTTCTCTTGAAACCACATTTTTGCCTGGTTCTTTCCTCTGCTTCCTTACTCCCTTACAGATTTCTCTGGAGAGCACCCCTCAACAGATTATTGACCCAAGACTCCCACTTATAGGCTCTGCTCCTAAGAAATCTGATGTCAAATATGACATTAAACTGATATTCCAAAAGCACGCTCTGATCATGCCATGCCTTGCACCAAACAGTCTTTATTGCCTTTTGAATATAGTACAGGTATCAGCACCAAGACCTGGCTTCCATCTCAGTTTGTGCCCTTGGCCTACTCTTTTCCCTACCCATAGGCAACACTATGATCAAACTAGATTGCTTGCTGTTCTCTCAATTGGCCCTCTCTGCCTCTTCCTTTCTTGTTATCCTCACCCTGGCCACCCCTTCCCCACTCTCCCATGGTTAACATCCTACTGATCCTTCAAGAACTATTTTGCATGAGCCCTCCTTCCAGAAGCCTTCAATGATTTCTCCCACCATGTCAGGACGTCCACTCAACTTTGAGAGTTCCACAGAACTTGGGTAGGCCTCTCCCATGAAGTTGATCAGGCTCCATCTTATTAAATAATTAGACATATATTTGGTTTCAATCCTTCACTTCTGTCTACTATCTGATTCCCAGCACCTTCAGAACAGGGATTTAAACATTCATCTTGGGCAGCCCGGGAGCTCAGTGGTTTAGGAGCCACCTTCAGCCCAGGGTGTGATCCTGGAGACCCGGGATTGAGTCCCACGTCGGGCTCCCTGCATGGAGCCTGCTTCTCCCCCTGCCTGTGTCTCTGCCTCTCTCTCTCTCTGTGTCTCTCATGAATAAATAAATTAAATCTTAAAAATAAATAAATAAATAAACATTCATCTTTGTTTCTCCTGCTGCATTTGGTAGTGTTGTAGACACATAGACACTCAAATAGTTTTAAATAATAAATAAAGTAATAGGTGTAGAACTTCTGACAGAAAAACATTTTATGGCTCTGGATAAATCATAAGTGATGAGGTAAGGAAAAAATGTTTTTCGGCGACATTCTTTCCCTTCTGGAGACAAAAGAGGATTTTGCTTTCCAGTGTCTATTTTGTTATGGATATGCTCTTTGAGATGCAGCTTTAAGTTTAGATGTTAGAAAAATAAATTTTTTACTTTTTTAAGCCTTGAATACCTTTGATTGCTCCCTGGAAAGTTATTTTTAATGTGGGCCAGATAGGAAAGCCAGGATCAATGCCAAATAGAACATAAGAGAAATGGTGAATAATACCCTTGCTGCTATCAGGTCAAAGCTCCAGCAAGATGTTTTCAATTTACAGAGCCTTTGGATCTGTGACTTGAACGGCCAGTCTACAACACAGGGAAATTTAGTTTATGTCTAAAATGGCCTGAGATTTAAGTGCATTTTAGCTAAAGTTCTTGTTCAATTCTCCCTCCAAATCCTCCATCTGCAGCCCTTCAGTGGGATTTGTTCACAGATAACTCTTTACCTCCTCTTGCTAAGTGACATACACTCGAAGGTTAATGATTCAGAGCCGAGCCATCCTGCACTGGGAGCAGATTTAGGTGGGGCAGGGGCCAAGATCTAGAAAGCTCCAGCATGGAGTCAGGGCCTCTGGAGGAATGAAGGGTGAACAGACAGATGGAAGGGAAGTCCAGGCGGACTGGGACCTCACAGACCGGGGTGTAACTCTGCTTGTTTGGGCAGGTGGACACAAGTTCTCAACTCATTACCACGTAGCCCACACTCTGGCTTGGGAGTCAGAGATCCGGTAGCCAGGGGCTAATCACCCTGTTACTCGGTGCTTCTAAGGGAGCAGATGACTTTACGGTCAAGAAGGACCATACAAATTGGATAGAATACAATATAGATTTTAGATATAAAAATCATTACAATTTAATACCTGAACATCTCACTGGGGCGGCAGGGGTGCTGATGAGCAATTCAGCCTGCCAACCGTGCATACTGAGCATTGTGCTCGAAGCCTCTGCATGTGCTCTTTTATTTTATCTACTTATTTTTTTTAGGTTTTATCTATTTATTCATGAGAGATACAGAGAGAAGCAGAGACACAGGCAGAGGGAGAAGCAGGCTCCCTGTGGGGAGTCTGATCCCAGGACCCTAGGATCACACCCTGGGCCCAAGGCAGATGCTCAACTACTGAGCCACCAGGTGTCCCTGCACCTGGTCTTTTAGCATCTTGCTTTAAATTATTTCCTGCCTATGGTATTATATTGTCCACAAAAACATCAAGAATGTGACTGGCTGTCTGCATCAAGGCCAAATTGCTCTGATTTAGTTACAGCGTAGACCTTACAGAAAGCCAAAGCTTGCCCTCATTTATTCACCAGAGACATGTAAGTTTTACGGCAGTAGGTGCTGAGGTTCATGCAAATGTAGGATTCCAAATCATGCGTTCCGTGTGGTTTTGCCCCTTTCCACCTGAGTGACTTCAAATAACAACGTGCTAGGTCTAGAAAAAGAATACAGCAACATTTAATTTCTGCATCACGTGCACTTTAAGGGATGGGATTTATGGGTCTTTTCAAATCAAGGGTGATTTAGGAGATATTTTCTATGCATGCCAGGTAACAAGCATACCCTTTTTTTTTTTTTAAAGATTTTATTTACTTATTCATGAGAAACACAGGAGAGAGAGAGAGAGAGAGAGAGAGAGAGAGAGAAGCAGAGACACAGGCAGAGGGAAAAGCAGGCTCCATGCAGGGAGCCCGACGTGGGACTTGATCCCAGGACCCCGGGACCATGCCCTGAGCCAAAGGCAGATGCTCAACTGCAGAGCCAGGGGGCTGCCTGATGAGCTTACCCTTTAATGCTTACACACCTCCCCCTCTGAAGTAGGGATGAATCTCTCCACAGTGCAGAGGAAGCGGAGCCTCAGCTGGCTTACCTGCGTTGCCCAGGGCTACGCACATCATTCTGACTTGATCGTGACACTACAAATCCAATCAGTGTGAGGACCCACCCTCTTTTTTAATTGACAAAGCCCCAGGGGAATGTTCTAACTTTATCTAGTAGGCAATAATGATCTGCAAATATTTTTTTTCTAGTATCTCGACACTCTTGTCATCTTGTCACAAGGAAACTAATGGTGGGAGGTTTTGTGTGATATTGAGCATGTAAGAGCGTTAGTGGTGCCTTTTGATGTTTTACAGATTCGAGATATTATCAAGTTCTGTCTTCACCTGTGGTATATCGATATTTTTGGACCAGGTAGAGAGGAGGAGTTGGAGGCAGAGACAGAAAGAAGGTAGTACTGTTAATTCTTTAAAAAAAAAAAAAAAAAAAGGTAATATTTTTGTGCTTTACCGTTTATAATCCAGCATGATCCACACCAACACCTAACGTGTATGGGACATGCAGTTGCGTGTTTACCCTATTTAACAGATTAAGGGATCTGGTGACTGTCGGTGAATAATTCGGTGACAGTTTATGGTGTCACAGATTAAAAACTAAGGACACTGGCCTACTACTCGAGCACAGGGTGGTCTGAGTTTTTACACAATTACCTTCACAGGCTCCCTTGCTGTTCCTTCTCCAGCCATAGCAGCAGGCCAGCTTAGCCCCATAGCGACAGAGCCCAGGCTGCGGTGCAGACGTCAAGAGTCCGCGATCCCTGGGACTGTGGATAGAGAGCTGCATGTTAGTACTGAGAACACAGAAAGGGCAACAGAGACTCGCTCCTGCCAATAAATGAGCAGGATAAATTAATAAGTAAATTTATTTATTTATTTTATTATTTATTAAATAGTATTATAAATTAAATATTATTTATTATTTATTTTATTATTTATTAAATTATACAATTTATTTTAATAAATAAAAAATAAATTTATTGGCTCCTGCCAATAAATGAGAGATGACAATTACCTGGTGAATTTCCATACACCTGCCCCAAGGGCTAAATTAGATTCTGAAAGCCTGAACTTTGGGTCCTAGCCTACCCCTGTCATTAACCTTGTGGGTTCTTTTTCCCCCAGGGGGTTAAAAGAATCGGGTTACATAATCATATAAAACGAGGGCGCATGAGAGTGGCCAGAAGTTGGTCTCCGAGCCCCGCAGAGTGCCAACCTTCCAACCTGCTCTGTACAGACAGTGGCGATCTGCGTCTGCGTCTGTGTCGGTGCTGAGTGTGGTGCTGTGATGCCTGGGCCCTGTGGCTTTGTCCCAGGCAAGAATGCTACCCTTTTACCTCCTTGGCCACCTGGGACCCACTAAACAAACTGGAATCTCCACACGCTGTAGACAGTTAAGAGCTGGAAGGGCTCAAGAGACCCTCCAGCGAAGCCCTCTTGTGCCACAGATGAGGCTCCAGCCCAACGGGGTACAGCCACGTCCCCAGCAGAGCCAGGTGTCAGGGATTCCAGCCCAGGGTGGGTTCTCCTTCCTCACTGCCTCCTAGGAAGACCATCTGCTAAACTCTTTAACCGCAGGGCAGGAGTTGGCAAATGCTTTGCATCAAGGGTCAGATGGTAAATATTTTAGGCTTTGCCATAAATATGGTCAGACGGTCTCTAAGCACAAGAGCAGCCAGATGGGCAATAGCAGTCAACAGCAAACAGATGGGCATAACTGGGTTCAGGAAGACTCTTCTTTATGGACACCGAAATTTGAATTTAATATACTTTTCACATGTCACATAATAGCATTCTTCCTTTGGTTTAGCTTTAATCAGTTAAAAAGCAAAAACCACGCTCAGCTCACTGGTCACGTAAAAACAGAGGGCCACCAGCCTTGACCTGCGGCCTGCAGCTTGCCACCCCAAGGAGTGAGCCCGGCCACAGTTGAAACTCGCTTCACAGTTAGGTATTTAGTGACCTAGGGTTTGGCCAAGGTTGCTACCCAGTTTCTGGAAGAAAAGACTTGTGTATTTTGTGGGGGGCTGGGGTTGTTTCCTCCATGTTAAATACGATGTAAAACATTCCCTGGGCTCTTTACCAGACACGTGCTTTCTGCTGCAAGGACTGAATTCTCTGCAAGTTAATAATACCTTAGTCAAGGTCAGGAAGTGACATAGCCTTGCAGTTTTCCCCTGTGGTCTGCCTCTCCCACCAACGTGGTTCTTCAGTTAAGAGCCACAAAGATAAGGTCTGGGACATTTCATGGAGAACACCAAGCACCTGTGCATCATAGGACATGCACCAGCATCCCTGGCCTCTACCCATAGGAGCCAGAAGCACCCACTTCTCCAGTCAGGGCAGGCAAAAAGGCCTATAGGCATTGCCAAATGTCCCCTGGGGGCTAGACTGTCCCCTGTTAAGTACGACTGCAAGTGAAACATTTATTCAGCACTTGAGCTATTCAAGTACTTAGACAGTAGAGTGATGAAAAAGACCCAATCTTTTTCTCTTCTTTAATTCCCAATTATAAACAGATATACTACAGAGAGGATAGCATGGTAAGTATCATTACAATGCTCTCAGAGCTTTGACTGAGAAATAATACAGTCCCCTGTCACAATCTAATCTGGGCATTACCAACAATTGTGTAGGGGATACCACAATCTTGACCCAGTCTGCACCTAACTAACAATTCCCAAACAAGAAACCACAGACAACTGAACATAAAGTGTGTTGAGTAAACAAGTGCTCGTCAGTCCACACAGAATGATGTACGTAGGAATCTTTGTTTAGCATTTTAAAAATTATATAATTCACACAGTAAAATGCAGTGGTTTTAGTATGCAACCATCACCATTATCTAATTGCAGAACATTTCCATTCCTCCACAAAGAAACCCCATACCATTACCAGTTAGTCCCAATCTCCCCCTGCCTCCGATCCCTGGCCACCACAAATCTACTTTTTGGCTCTGGAGTTGCCTATTCTGGACATTTCACTGAAATGTAATCATACACTATGGGATCTTTTGTGTCCGGCTTCTTTCGCTTGATATGCTTTCAAGGTTCTGCCCATGCTGTGGCATGTAATAGTATAGGACCCCATTCCTTTTTATGGCTGAATAACCTTGCATTGTATAGATGGACCACGTTCATTTATCCAGTCATCAGCTGATGGACATTTGCGTGGTTTCCATGTTTTGGCTGTTTCGAATAATGCTGCTCTGAACATTAGTGTACAAGTTTTTGTATGGGCATATGTTTTCATTTCCCTTTGGTATATATCTAGGAGTGGAATTGTTAGTCCTATGGTAACCATGCTTAACTTTTTGAGGAACTGCCAGAGTGTTTTCCAAGATGACTGTTCCATTTTCATTCCCACCAGCAGTGTACGAGGGTTCTGATTTCTCCATTCTCACCAGTACTTGTTTAGTGTCCATTTTTTAAATCACAGCCATCCTAGTGGGTAGGAAGTGGTGTCTTACTGCAATTTTGATTTGCATTTCCCTGATGGCTAATGGTGTTGAGCATCTTTCATGTGTTTATTGGCCATTTGTGTATCTTCTTTGGAGAAAGATCTATTCTGGTCCTTTGTGCGTTTTTAAATTGGATCATTTGTCTTGAGGTCCTTAAGATGTGAAGACCAGGTCTGAAACTAGTCAGTAAAAACAGCTATCCCCAAACCTTGGTGAATAAGGTGATGTAGCTTTGTCTCACCCTGCAAAAACTCTTCCACCTAGATCTTCAGAGTTCGTTTCCTGGCTACACATGCCTACAATAAACATTGACAAAGCACCCACATTTACTTTCTCCTTCTTTAACAACATAGAGCTGATGCCTGGGGAGCAGAGTGGAGCTTGGAACTAACTCTGCCTGGGAAAGAAGAGGAAGGCTTAACAATGGATGTTGACATTGGAGTTGGATTTAAAAAGAAAACATGATAAATAGGAAAGCTATATGCGGGACAATTCTGCCTCTGGGGTTTTAATTCCATATTTCTTTTTAAAGGTTTTATTTATTTATTTGAGAGAACAAACGAGCATGAGCGGAGGTGGGGGGCGGGCAGAGGGAGAGGATCAATGCAGGGCTCAATCCCAGGACCCCGAGATCATGACCTGAGCTGATGACAGACACTTAACTGACTGAACCACCCATGCTGCCCTTAATTCCATATTTTTATAAGGAATGTGGGGTTGATTTAATTAAATTTCAATCTACCAAAACCTTGAGGATGACCTGCCAACTTCTTGACTATAGGTCTGCAAGGGAAGGCCTTACCTATTTCCTAATCCCCCAAACCCCCGTTTAGTCAATAGAACGTGATTACGTATGGAGCACTGTGCTAGGTACTGGGAATACCCAGATGATTCACGGTGATGAAAATGAGCTTTTAGATAAGAGGGTGAGGGTAACAGAAGGACTAAACATATTTAGTCAGTGAGAGAGGCTTAAAACAAAGAAACATGCTCTGGCTGAAGGGATCCAAGATGTTCTCTCAGAGGGTGCAAACTTCAAGCATAACGGAAGATGAACAGAAGTCAACCACATGAAATGAGGTAAAGCCAAGCAGACATCACAGAATGAGTTCAGGTTAAGAGACATCACGTTTGTATTTGAGGAACCAATAGAAGATCAGAGGAGTGAACTAAAGAGAGGGAGAGGAATGTGTTACAGGACAGTGTGCCGTGCTGGTCAAGCTAGGGTCATGAGGCCTGATAGCTGAATGGTAATAGGGCAGCACAGACGGATTTTGAATAGGGAAGGTTATTTGATAACATTTTCCTTAGAAAAATATTATCATGGCAGCAGTCTGGAAAATGGATGAGATGGAGGCAGAATGGAAGCAGGGATACAGTTGGCTTGGAAGATTCTGGTCTTTTGGACTGGAGCAGTAGCAGGGGCAGTGGGGAAAAATGGATAGATTCAAGGTGGAACCAAAAGACTTGGTAAAGGATTACAGCATTCATTCATTCATTCATTCATTCCTTACTTGCTGAAAACCTCCAATGTATCAGGCATTGGGTTAATCTCTAGAGGCTCAGCAGCAATCATGTGGAGCCTAAGATCTCTGCCCTCATGGAGGTCATAATCTGGTCATTTGATCTGGAGTGTGAGAGGGATGCAAAATCGGGTAGACAGCAGTGCTGTTATTTCTGGAATGGGGAATACAGATGGAGGACCATGTTCAGGAAGACGATAAATGAGGAGTCCTCTTGGGGACGTGTTAATTTTGAGAGTTCATTAGAGAGACAACCAAGAGAAGATACTGAGTAGGAAGCTGGATATTTGGGCCGGAAGTCCAGGAAGCAGGACTGGATTTGGGAGTTATCCGCAGGCAGTTGGTTACTGAATCTATGGGAATGTATATAGTGTAAGAAAAAATAAGGCTTAGGGTACAGGCCTAAGGAAACTGGTATGTAAGAGGTGGGCCAAGGAAGAGAAAGGTCCAGAAAGAGACACAGGCAATGCTCAGAAAGGTAAAAGGAACACCAGGTTAGTAGTGTCAGGAAAGTCAAACGCAGAGGAGTGTTTCTAGAAAAAGAAGGATCAGCTCTGATGTTGAATGGCTGTAAAATATGATGGTTAGGACTATGGTCTCCTTCCTGAATCTGAATCTTGGCTTTATTATATATGAACCTGTGATTTTCAGCAAGTTACTTCACCTTCCTATGCCTCAGCTAGCTCATCTGTAAAATGGGGACAAAAAGGGTCTTTCCTTTAAGGGTTTTTGTGACAATGAAAGGGCATAATATACATAAAGGGCTTGGAACAGTGAGTAACACAGTAAATATTCCCTAACTCATCATTTTTTTAATCCTAGTAGTAGGATTAAGATTGTTATTAGATGTGTTGGGTAAGGTATAAAGTTTAAAACTGCCATTGACCTTTAAATAAAAAAGGAGGGGGGCACCTGGGTGGCTCAAGGATTGAGTGTCTGCCTTGGGCTCAGGGTGTGATCCTAGGAACCTGGGATCCAGTCCCACATCGGGCTCCCCATGGGGAGCCTGCTTCTCCCTCTGCCTGTGTCTCTGCCTCTCTCTCTCTCTCTCTCTCTCTCTCTCTCTCTCTGTGTTTCCCATCAATGGATAAATAAAATCTTAGGAAAAAAAACACTGTCATTGACTCATAATCAATGAATCTCCGTTTGAACTAGGTTTCTGCTTTAGTCTGCATCCCCTGAGAAGCAGAAGTCACGAGGGGATTAAATGTGCAAGGATGTTATTACAGGAAACACCTGTGAGAGAAAATGGCAAGAGAGCTGGGGAAGGCCGGGGAGAGCCATCCTACTACCATGGAAGTCTGAACCCGAGTGAAGGGAAGATGGAAGGCAGGTTGGGTGGAAGCGTCCAAGGCTGCTGCGAAGTCTAAGGAAGGTCTGGCAACACTGAGGGGAGTCCTGGAGCCACAAGTAACCTTCAGAGCAGAGCGGGAGCTTCTGCAAAAGGTGGTGCCTTAGTATCCCTGCCATGCTCATTCTGGAAGGTGGCCTGGCAGGAGCAGCTGTGGGAGCATGGCCTTGCTCAAATGCAGTGATGGATTTCCAAGAGCACTGTAGCTGGGGCCCGGGCTTAACTACACTCCCGGCAGTTGGAAGTCTGCAAGGCACATTCTGGTGGCTGCCACAGTTTCCACGTGACCTTACTTGCTAATGTATGTAGGAATCAGTTTTCGCTGTAAGGGGAGCTTGTTGTAGAATTTCACCTCAAACAAAGTGACCTTAGACATTAGCCAGTTCTAACCTATCACTTTACACATGAAGAAACCAGGGCCAGGAAAAAGACCAGGTGGCTTTACATTTGGTACAAGAAGTCAGATGGGAACACGCTTTACGAAAGTATGGAAGAGGAACAGGACTTGCCACCTCAAAACATGCTTCTTTGGCATACAGATTTGGGACTGATAATTTTTAAGAAATAGCAGACACACAAGCAGCTCTGAAACCTGAGTAGAAGTTACCCTTGGGTAAGAGACATTTTCATTTATAAGGGAAATCTCCATCTGTAAGGGTGCCTCCCTCTCTGTGCCAGGGAGAGATGACTTTAAATCTCAAAAAACTTATCGATAGAGAAGGCCAGGACTTAAATCTGTGTAACAATCTTACCCTTATTTACCGTGTTTTGCCTGGTCACCTCCCATAACCTGCTCCCCTAACCCCTAACAACCTCTTTTATCTTTAGCTGGAGATGGTATTAAGGGGGTGGCTTGTGCCATTCTGAGTTACTCGGTTTTCCTGGGTATCTCCCAGGTGTACAGCAGGTATGGAAGTTATTTACTTCTGTTTGGTTTTCTCTTATTAATCTGTCTTTTATTACAGGGGGATCTCAGCCAAAGACCTAGGTAGAGGGAAAATTATTTTTCCTCCCCTGCATTATTCATTCATCCATCTATCCATTTCATTTGTTCACCCAAAATGTATTAGGTAAGTACACACAGTAGGCACTGTAGTAGGCATGGAGACTGCAGACATATATGAGAACAGCCCCTGCCCACAAAGAACCTACAGTCTAGGGATGAAGCTGGGCAAGTGAACAGATAATTATAGTGCAACATGACAAATCTCATGAAGGAGGAGGTCTTAGGAACGAGGGGAAGATGTAGGAGTTGTTAGGATGGAGGAGTGGGTGAGGGGTTTTCTGGAGGAAATGGGGCCTGATAATGAATTCTGGAGACTGGTAGAACTTACCTTGGCAAAATGAGAGGAGGCTGTTTGGTGGGGAACGTGTCCCAGGCAGAGAAAACAGCCTGTGCCAAGGAGGGAGCCACTAAGAACATGGCCTGTAAACTAGAGCATAGAAAGTGGTGTATGTTTAGGGCAGGGGATGGGAAGGGAAGTGGAGAGAATAGGGAATAGAGGGGAGGAGAACGTAGCAGGGAGATATGCAGAGGCCACAAGGTAAAGGCCTATGACCATGCAAAACATTTTGTCCATCTTGAAGGTTCTGGAGAGTTATAGAAGGATTTTAAGCAGCTGGAAACATCAGGGATATTGCAAAACAAAAGCAGCCTCCGTAGGAGTGGGGTGCATTCCATAAGCAGCGACATTACTGAAACTTGACACCAAAAGCAACAGCAAAACTTAACAAGTGGGATATCAACCTTAAAAACTTCTGTGCAGCAAAGGAAGCCATCAATAAAATGAAAAGGCAATCTTACTGAAGGGGAGAAAGTATTTGCTCATCATATATCTGGCAAGAGGTAAGGCCCAAAATATAGAAAGAACTCATACAACTCAATAACAAAAAGACCAATCTGATTAAAAAATAGGAAAAGGGGACACCTGGGTGGCTTGGCGGTTGAGCATCTGCCTTCAGCCCAAGGTGTGACCCCGGAGGCCCAGGATCGAGTCCCGCGCCGGGCTCCCTGCATGGAGCCTGCTTCTCCCTCCGCCTGTGTCTCTGCCTCTCTCTTTCTCTCTGTGTCTCTCATGAATAAATTTTAAAAAATCTTTTTTTAAAAGAGGAAAAGGATCTGAATAAACATTTTTCCAAAGAAGACATCCAGATAGCCAACAGACCACAGGAAAAGACGCTCAACATCACTCATCATCAGGGAAATGCAAATCAAAACCACAAGGAGCTATCAGCTGACACGAGGTAGAATGGTTATTACCAAAAAGACAAGAAATATCAAGCGTCGGTGAAGACGTGGAGAAAAGGGAACCTCTGTGCACTGCTGATGAGAATGTAAACTGGTGCAGCCACTATGGAAAACAGTATGGCGGTTTTTCAAAAATTTACTACCACTTGCCTGTAATCCCAGTTATGGATATTTATCCAAAGAAAACGAACCCATTAGCTTGAAAAGATACACGCACGCCCCATGTTCACTGCAGCATCATATGCAGTAGCCAAGAACTGGAAACAACCTAAGTGTCCACTGCTGGATGGATAAAGAAAATGTGGTATATATACACAATGGAACACTATTCAGTCATAAAAAAAAAAGAAATCTTGCCATTTATGAAAACATGGATGGACCTTGAGGGCGTTATGCTAAGTGAAATAAATCAGAGAAAGACAAATATCATATGAGCTCACTTATATGTGGAATCTAAAAAACAAAGAACAATTAAAAGCAAGCTCATACATACAGAGAACAGACTGGTAAGTTGCCAGAAACAGGGAGGTGGGGGGGGGGGGTGTTGAGGGTGAAATGGGTCAAAAGGTATAAACTTCCAGTTATAAAATAAGTCACAGGGATGTAATGTACAAATGCTGACCGTAGTTAACAATACTATTTTGCGTATTTGAAAGTTGCTAAGAGAAGAAATCTTTTTCTTTTTTAGCATGCTAAGAGAATAAAACTTAAAAGTTCTCATAAGAAAAAAATTTGAGGATCCCTGGGTGGCTCAGCGGTTTGGCGCCGCCTTCAGCCCAGGGCCTGATCCTGGAGTCGCGGGATCGAGTCCCGCGTCGGGCTCCCTGCGTGGAGCCTGCTTCTCCCTCCTCCTGTGTCTCTGCCCCCGCCCCTGTCTCTCATTAATAAATAAATAAAATCTTAAGAAAAAAGAAAAAGAAAAAAATTTGTAACAATGTACGGTGACAGATAGTAACTTGACCTACTGTGATCATGTGGCCATATATATGAATATTGAATATTGAATATTCATTGAATCATTGAATCATTATGAATCATTATGTTGTACGCCTGTAACTAATACAATGTTACATGTCAGTTACACCTCAAAAAAAAAAAAAAGATCGTCGAAAATGTTGGATGTGAAATCACAACAAAAAAATTGAAATTGGTTGGAATACAATATTTTTTAAAAGGCCTAATTAAAAACTGGTGAAAGAGCCCAGGGTGCTCTGTACAGGTGGGCAAGCCCATTTCACATGTATTGGTCAAAGCCAATTACTTTTGATTGTGAAGAACACTGGCTGGGGTTAACGAGCAGGAGAGAGTTACCAGAAGATGAAATTCATGTACTGTTTGTGCACTACCACAGCCCTCCAGAGAAATCCTCTTTCTCCAGTTTTATTGCTTTCACATGCTTGTCTTTAGGTGAAAAGGTGAAACTGAGAAATCTGAGGTGTATCAATTTCTTCCAAGTCATCATTTTTGACAGTGTACAAAGTATCACTTGTAAAGCTCTTCAGAATGTTAATGACTAACACTTGGGCCATCAAAAACTTGTTAATCAAGTAAGATTTCTTATCTGCTATAAAGAATTCCCTTCCTCATCACAAAGGCATCTTAGTATTCCAGTTTTGTTAGAAGGTAACTGAAATTTGTTATTGAATCTAGGCTTATTCTCATTTGTTTAAAAAAAAAAAAAGGAAACAACGGTAAAGAATCAGCTCATGACTTAGAACCATAAAGTGGATTCTGATGTTTGGGCAACTGCACAAAAACCAGAAAACACCAGTTCAGCCCACAGCTGCCCTGTAGATGCAGGGACATGTTCTGTGCATATTTCCTAGAGAAGACCAAGCTGCTTGAAACAACATCGTAGGAAAAACCATCAGAGAACCATGCAAGTCCATAAATGAGCAACATGCCTTGTAATTAATGGGTGTGCCAACCCTGTATTCACCCAGTTTTGAGAGATGCTTCAAAGGGACAGCCACAAATGGGATTTTAGTGGTTTAAACATCATATTCTACATCTGGTCACGAAAATGGAAAAAAGCTTAAGGGGGGGGAATCTCTGGTGGATAAAATGGCTAATAATCACTTGCTGATTTGTAGACGCCAGAGGAAATTGATTTATTACACCAAGAATCCTGCTTTGCAGTCTATGCTTGCCAGTTTTTTAATGCACATATGCAGCCATTTAAAATTATGGATAAAAAAGAAAAGTAAATATTAAAATAGTTAGTTCTGTTTAAGTTGAAACAGTATTATTGAGGGAAGGAAAGGAATCCAGCACAGGCAAGCATGATATTGATAATAATAGCAGGGCACACTATCTTATAAAATCTTTTAAAAACTGCTTTAAAAGCTTTATTCTATAGTTCCATACATACTCCTCACACCGCATTGTAAGTTAGTGTTAACAAATTATTCAGATTACTTCCCCGGCACCCTCTCCTCCTTCCTGTCCTTTGCTCTAATTCCTGCCCAATCATTAACTTTCCCAGTCATTAATTCAATTATTCTTTTACTTTAATATCTGGTTGTTGAGCATTCTGGATAAGGGACATAAACGATTAAACTACATGAAACTTTTAGAAGTTAAAAATGGCCAAATGTCGGTAATTTCATGTTACCATTTAGTGATCACGGAAGAGGAGGTTTAGTGCTCAGCAAATCCATTTCTGTGTCTCCTGGGCACAAAAGCTGCACTATGCTCCCCAGCCAGCCTGCCAGTTAGGGGGGGCCACATGACCAGTTGGCCAATGGAAAGTGGGCAGACCACCTCCAAGCCTGTTCACAAAACCTCCCGTGGGATCTCTGACACGCTCCTTTTCTATCAGCCCACTGAATAAAAAGGACTCTGCTGACCTGGAGGAAATGGCACTTTAAGATGGAGCCTGGCCCTGTGTGAAAGCATGCAGCGGAATCTCCCAAACATGCCTTGGACGTCAAGGCAGGCAAGGAAACTTTACTGTGTTCAGTCACTGCAATTTTGAGATGGTTTGATGTAGAAATGAGCCTAGCCTGATCAAAAGAGTAGAATTTCAAGAAATCATTTCTTTTCCTAAAGTCTACTGCACACGATTTTTTCCTCATACATGAATTTATTCATGCAAAAAAAAAGTTTATAAGGGGCGCCCGGGTGGCTTAGCCGGTTGGGTGTCCAACTCTTGATTTTGGCTCAGGCCATGATCTCAGGATTGTGAGATCGAGCCTCGCATTGAGCTCCGCACTGGGCGTGGAGGCTGCTTGGGATTCTCTCTCCTTCTCCTCCGCGCTCCCCCTGCTCTAAAAAATAAAAATAAAAATAAAAATAAAAATCTTATAAAACTATCAATATGAATTGCACTTAGTTCCATATTTAGCAAAGCACGTATTTTTTAAAATTGGAGCAGTGCATTCCAAGATATCAAGGAGGCAGGGTTCTGGCATAGTATCAGTCACTGGAATAGAGTAGATGTCTGAGTAGAACGAGCTAGTGTGCATTTAGCTGGACTGACCTAACCTCATGGGACCCGATAAACATGAAGTAATCATTCAAAAGGAATTTATGAACCTAGAAAGAGAACTCCTAATCTTGGAACGAAATGACCTCAGCCACATCACCTGCCATCTCAGGAGGTCTGGCTGGGCCGGCCAGCAGCTCGCTTTCTCCCATCTCTCTTGCCAAGCACCATTCGGCACACGGAAGGCCCAGGGAGCCTGCTCCTGAGGCACGGAGGTGTCCGTGTAGATGAGCAAGTCTCTGTGCAGAGGATGCCCAGAGCTGCGGGAGTCTGCCCTGAATGCGGAATTGTCCCAGTTCCTCTATTGCATTACTCAGCTTGCTGTCTACACTGACCAAATTAATCACGAATTGCCGTCTGCACAGCTGAAGTTAATTTAAAAGCATTCCAGGGATTGTGTAAGTAGTGTAGTGTTTCTTCATGGGGTTCCTTATTTTCTGCAAAACTATACGGTGCCAGAATTCTCAGTGTGGTTGTTTACGGTCAGGTTCCAGGAAACTTTAGGATATTCTTTCTCCAAGACAAGTTGAGAAGTTAAAACTTCTTTGGCTGATGTTTAAATATGGACAAACGAATGAAGTAATTTTTTTTTTTTTCAGAATAGGGACCATAAGGTCCAGCCATGAGGGTTCTTTGTCCTATTTCCTTTTGTTTTCATCAGAGCGCCCAGTGCGGCAAGTCCACTGTACCGAACCAGTTAAGACTGAATTCTGGTTTCTCTGCCCATCTTCAACATACAGAGTCCAAACCCAATGGGCCCAGCGATGCCCAAAGCATGTCACCTTCCCCGATGGGTAAGCATTTAAGAGCCTCGTCAACAAATGCCTGGCTATCAGCTGTGTACCATGTCATGAACGCTTGAGCCAAACTCAATGCCTTTGCTGCTTCCTCTATTTCTCTCCCTTACCTTCTGGGCTCAGGAGCTAGGTGCAATTGGGCATGGGGAGGGTCTGGGTTTGGGTTCCCTCAGCCGCAACCTGAGACAAGGATGTGTGTGCAAGTGGTTTGTGTATAAGGTAAAGGCAGGCAGGGGAGTGCAGAAGCAAGACGAGGAAGAGAAGGTAGCCGACGAAGCAGGTGTCCTCCAGACAGTTCCTTCAGCTTCCACCCACAGCCAGCCTGGTGGAGAATGACACAGGATGGGGCGTCGGAGAAACAGGCAACGCCAGATCAACGGGACCCTGCATGCCATCTTAAATAGGACAGATTTTATTCTGAATCCAATGGAAAGTCTCTGAAAGGCTTTAAGGAGAGGGCTAATGCGATGATTTTAAGAGGAGCACTTTGGGCCGTGAGCGAGAGGAGGCAAAAGCAGCAGCAAAGGGCAGCTCTTACGGGCTTCAGGTGAGAGAGATGGTGTGTGGCGGGGTGGGGACAGGCAGGGGAGGGAGCAGATGGGTTCAAGACACGGTCTGTGACAGGATTTAGCACCAGACTGAATACAAGTGGGGACAAGAGTGAGTGGTCAGGAACGACACCCAGGTTTTCGGCTTGCCCCAGTCTGGATACTGTTTGTTCCAGAATTGGGAGAATGGGTGAGATGGGGGCAGTGAGTTCTGAGAGCTGATCTGGAGCTCTGTTTGGGATGTCTTAAGCATAACAGGACATCCCAATGGTTAGGTGAAGAATGCAACACAGAGAGGGACGTCTGGGTGGCTCAGTGCGTGAGCATCTGCCTTTGGCTCAGATCGTGATCCTGAGGTTGAGTCCTGTTTCTCCTTCTGCCTAGGTCTCTGCCTCTGTGTCTCTCATGAACAAAATCTTAAAAAAAAAAAAAATGCAGCAGAGAGAGCCTGGCACTTGAGATTCACATTTCCAAGTCATCTACATACACATGGTGGTGAAAAAGCCAGGACTGGAAAGATCACCCGGAGAAAGTAGAGACAAGGAAGGAAATCAGGTTAGAGACGGAGCTCTGTAGAAAGAGAGGCTGGTAAAAGACACTTAGAAGGAAAACCAGAAAGCCTGATGTGGTGGTTTTGAAATACGCCCACAAATTCTTTGCTATCCCACCTTTCAAGAGGTGAAGCCTAATTCCCCTCCCCTTCTGTGGGCCTAGACTGATTTGCTGCCTGGCTTCATGCGAAGGGGTCACAGCGGGAGTGATGGGGGGCAACTCCCAGATGAGGGCACAGAAGGGAGAGCAACTCTGGCCTTCTCTCTCAGATTTCTTGCAACGTGGAAGCCCGCTGCCGGGCCCGAGGACACTCAAGGGGCGAGGAGCTGTGGCTTCCTGCCACCAGCCAGGGAGGAGCTCAGGTCTCCTGCGTTAGGGAGCCAGGTGAGCAGCCACCTTGCAAGCAGAGCCCCCTCTGGACTCAAGCCCTTCGAGGACTCCAGCACTGGCCCACCCTCCTGAAAAGCCCCAAGCCTCGCCCAGCTACAGTGCTCCAGAGCTCCCTGAATGTGGTTTTAAACCTCTTGAGTTTTGGAATATTTTGCTGAATAGCAATAGATGACTAATCCACGTGGTGCAGAAACCAAGCAAAGGGAATACTGGAAGAGTAAAGGGGGTGAGCTTTGAAAAGAGATTTGCTGCTCTGGTATGTTGCTTTTTAATTTTGCATTTGTATTCATCAAATCCGAGATGCTGTGGATTGTAAGCACCACTGCTATTCTGTGCATTTGGAAAGGAAAAATGCTGCCAATTCCACTAAACAATGGTTCATTACCTTAAAGATAATTCTGTGCAACCGGGTGATCATTCTGAGCGTGCAGTGGTCACGATGGGGTCATCTTTACAGAACAGAGCCCGCAGTGCTTTTGGCTCTCACAGCAAAGTCTGAGCTCCTTGGCTCAGCACACAGGGCTCCTTGCACCCTATTTCCAGCCCGCCTTCTCTGCCAACACTTGGCTCATGCCCCTAGAGCTGGCCAGTCCACTTCCCAGCTGGAGCCAAAGTCTTTTTACGTTCGGTTTGCAGGTACGTATCAGTCCAGCCAGCCATTTACTCATTCCTATGCAATACCTATTATGGAAGTAAGTACTGCAATTATCATCTTCTCCCCTCTGTTTTTTATCAGGTGGGCTCACGTTCATTCCACAAGAACAAACTAAATGTCATCCCCTGTCCTCCACTTTCCCTGACTCATGCGAACTACAGTCCTCTTATCTGATTTCTATGGAATGTTTCATATGTTCTATATGCTCTCTCTCTCTCTACACACACACACATAGTTTTACATGTGTTTATATACACAGTTGATCTGTGAACGTGGGAGCTAGGGGTGCCAACCCCTGGCGCAGTCAAAGATCTTTGTATAACTTTTGACTCCCCCAAAATTTAACTACTAAAAGCTTACTGTTGGGGGCGCCTGGGTGGCTCAGTCGGTTAAGTGTCTGCCTTCTGCTCAGGTCATGATCCCAAGGTCCTGGGGTCGAGCCCCTTTTGGGCTCCTTGCTCAGCGGGGTGTCTGCTTCTCCCTCTCCATCTGCCTGCCACTTTCTCTGCTAGTGTGCTTTGTTAAATAAATAAAACATCAAAAAAAAAAAGCTTACTGTTGACTGAACCTTACCAATAACATAAAACAGCTGATCAACACATATTTTGTTTATGTATTCTATATGGTATTCTTCCAATAAAGGAAGCTAGAGAAAAGAAAATGTTATTAAGGAAATCATAAGGAAGAAAAAAATACATTTACAGTGCTATACTGTAAAAAGAATCGATGTGTAGGTGGACCTCTGTAGTTCAAACCTCTGTTATAGGTCAACTGTAATATGTAAAAACATAAATACACATACTCATTCTTTTGAATGCTCATATACATAGAAGTATAAACATATGTTATTTGTATGTAAATAACATTATTTGCCTCTCCACCATAGTCCTGTGGTCATTCACTATGCATCAATTTTTTTATTCAACACCTACTATGTGCCAGGAACTGGGCTAGAACCTAGAGTTACAACCTTGACCCTGTACCCCACTCACCAAAAACAACAGATAGTTTGCCTGCCCTACAACATTGTCTAGTGGGGGCAGCAGGAAGGTGTGTATCTCTGGCATTCATGAGAATGTTTGGGCATGTCATTTGTTCTATTAATGTTGAACTAAAGCAGATTAACTACTTTTGGAGTATTGCTTTTTTGCTTTTTGTTTGTTTTCTTTTTTTAAAAAAATATTTTATTTATTTATTCATGAGAAACACAGAGAGGAGAGAGAGAGAGGCAGAGACACAGGCAGAGGGAGAAGCAGGCTCCATGCAGGGAGCCCGACGTGGGACTCCATCTTGGGGCTCCAGGATCACGTCCTGGGCTGAAGGTGGCGCTAAACCTCTGAGCCACCCCGGCTGCCTCACTTTTTGTTTCCAAAAGCAAGACCTTCGGATTTAAAACAGGTTTTTTTTTTTTCAATTTTTATTTATTTATGATAGTCACAGAGAGAGAGAGAGAGAGAGAGAGGGCAGAGACACAGGCAGAGGGAGAAGCAGGCCCCATGCACCGGGAGCCCGACGTGGGATTCGATCCCGGGTCTCCAGGATCGCACCCTGGGCCAAAGGCAGGCGCCAAACCGCTGCGCCACCCAGGGATCCCTAAAACAGGTTATTAAAACCAGTATGTTGAGACCCAGCAAGTTAACTGATGAAACTGGGAGTATGGCTGATTACTCTAAACAAAACACCCCATGGAAAGTGATCTAATTATCCTTAAGAGATAATCATGGCTTCTCAATCTGCCACCTGTTCACCGTGATATTTTAGGCAAATCATTTAATTTTTTATTCTTTTGAAACTTAGTTTATTCATCCATAAATTGGATATGATGTGTAATTTACACATGGCTGACATTGCAAGTGGTACCTCAATACCTGTTCTCCCCTTCTAAGTGATAAGATCCCTATTACATGGCCCCTCCTCAAAAGCTTTCAACCAATGACTGATGAGAGTATAAATACCCCAGTTCCCTTGCCTTCGGGAGCGATAGCTCTAAGGCTTGTGTCCTACTGTCTTCTGGAATTCCCCAGAAGGATTGAATCACAGTGATAACTTATTTCCATAACATTTCTTTTCCTACTAGAACTTTCTGGGGTCATTTCACAAACAAACCAGGTACACTCAAATCCTGATCTCAGGGTCTGTTCTGAGAGAATGTAAATTTAGAGGAAGGAGGTGGTACTGGGGAGGGTGGAGCCTCGGACATTCATCACTTATTCTACACACATCCCTGGATCATACTGTGCAAGAGTCAAGCTAAACAAGATCACTGGTGATAACGTATGAGAAGGCATTTTGAAAAAAATGTCAGCTTTTTAAGTATCTGATACTTTCGAGAAATAAATTTGAAACACTGGAATATCACTGCTCTTAAAGCAGAAAATCAAATAAAATTCTTGGAAATTCATTGAATTTCTTCCAGTTTCTTCATCCCAAGGTCTGTCAAATAGGCACAATATCTATTTCTTAGGGTTGAGAAAAGTGATTGAAATCACACCGAAAAGTGTTGACACATAGTAGAGGCTCACCAATATTTGCTGAACGTCAATCTGATTTATGAAGACTAGATAATATTTTCATTTTAATGTTCATGCAACCTTGGGTTATGCACATAAATCACATATAAATAGGACCATAATATCTTCTAAACCAATGAAAACTATTGAAATAAAGTTGCTCAGAAGTTATTTCTATGTTGCAACTGAACATTTGGGTATATTCTCATAAATTTTAGTTTTAAGAATAAGAGATGAGATACCTCAACCACTCACAAATCACTAGAATCATGTTTCAAAGTAAGATTCAACCCATAAAACCAAGAGCAACCGACTCGCAGTTCACGCTTTTTTGTGCAAGGCTGAATAATGGCCTCCCCAAGGATGTCCAGGTCCTAATCCTCAGAACCTGTAAACGCTACCTTATATGGCAAAAGGGACTCTGCAGATGTGATCAAATTAAGGATCTTATGATAGGGAGACCATCCTGGATTATCTCAGTGGGCCTGGTATAATCACAGGTTTCTTCATAGATAAGGGAGGAAAGGGACTAAGAGGATAAAAAGGCCAGGTGACAAAGAAGAGACTGAAGTGATGTTGCTGCTAGCCTAGGATTGTTGGAAGTCTCTAGAAGCTATAAGAGACAAGGAACAGATTCTCCCCGGGAGCCTCCAGAAGAAACAGCCCTGCCAACACCTTAATTTTAGCCCCTTAAGACTCACTTGCCACCTCTGTTTTTTAAAAGCCACAAAGCTCATGGAAAATTATTACAGTGGCACTTCCTTAACAGGGCTATGAGAAGAATCTGTTCTCAACAAAGGTGTGATTTATGGAAAGCAGGAATCTCTCCCTGAGTGCAGACCCTCTGAGTGCAGACCCTCAGCATAAACCCAGTCATTCCTTCATCTCACATTATTTGATTTCAATAGAGAGAAAAGAATGTATAGCAGAAATGTTATAAATAGGGAATCACCTGCAATTTGAAAAGAATAGCAAAATTAATATTTATCCTATATGCTCAAGGCCAAAAGATGTCAGTGTTAGATCCTGGAACCCTGTGGAGATGGAATTCAGATCAATAAATGCTCTAGACCGTCAAATAGCCCCAGTGCCCAAAAGGCATTTAAAAAGCCTAGGGTTCCTCTTGCACTGCTGGTGGGCATGCAAACTGGTGCAGCCACTCTGGAAAACCGTGTGGAGGTTCCTCAAAGAGTTAAAAATAGATCTGCCCTATGACCCAACAATCGCACTACCAGGGGATTTACCCCAAAGATACAGATGTAGTGAAGCGATGGGACACCTGCACCGCAATGTCCACAGCAGCAATGTCCACAATAGCCAAACTGCAGAAGGAGCCATGATGTGCTTCGACAGATGAATGGGTGAAGATGTGGTCTATATCTACACAACGGAATACTACTCAGCCATCAGAAAGGATGAATGCCTACCACTTACATCAGCGTGGATGGAACTGGAGGGTATCATGGTGAGTGAAGTAAGTCATTCAGAGAAAGACAACCATCACATGCTTCCACTCGTATGTGGAATATAAGAAATAGTGAAAGGGACCATAAGGGAAGGGGGGGGGAAACTGAGTGGCAAAAAATTAGAGAGGAGGAGGAGAAGAGGTGAGAACGACCCCTGGACCGGCCAAAGCCTGCGTGCCGCTGCATCCCTGCGTCCAGCGCTTACGTCCCGCCACCGTTGCCACCATGCCCAAGAGAAAGGCTGAAGGGGATGCTAAAGGAGATGAAGCCAAGGTGAAGGATGAGCCCCAGAGAGGATCTGCAAGGTTATCTGCTAAATCTGCTCCTCCAAAGCCAGAGCCCAAGCCTAAAAAGGCCCCTGCAAAGAAGGGAGAGAAGGTACCCAAAGGGAAAAAGGGGAAAGCTGATGTTGGCAAGGATGGAAATAACCCTGCAGAAAATGGAGATGCCCAAACAGACCAGGCACAGAAAGCTGAAGGTGCTGGAGATGCCAAGTGAAGTGTGTGCATTTTTGATAACTGTGTACTTCTGGTGACTGTACAGTTTGAAATACTATTTTTTATCAAGTTTTATAAAAATGCAGACTTTTTTTTTTAACTTTTACTTTTTTTTAAAGCTATGTTGTTAGCACACGGAACACTTCATTGTTGTTTTGGGGGAAGGGCATATGTCACTAATAGAATATCTTGGAAGCTAGATTGGTAACAAGGGGGAAAAACACCTTTCCCTTCTAGTTTTGAGAAACTTCTTCTTGGCTCCCAGGAGGAGGGATTCCTTGATGTTGACACACATGGGTCACCTTGGTGGTGTGGAAAAACTAAAATTCAGTTATGTCTTCTTCTCCCTCTCTGCCTTCAACATAGACTTGACTCCCTTAAACCCAGAGACCTGTTGGAGCCTGATCCCATGAAATGGTTCCCAGTATGTCAGGCAATCTGGACTTTACAGTGTCACCACTGAGATGGCATCCCTCAAAAGAGTTCCTTTTTTTAGCTTGTGGATCTTCAGATTGATAATTCTGCCATTTTCATTTCATTTCCTGAAAGTCAGGGTTGGCTTGTGAAAAGTTGTTAAACAACATGCTAAATGTGAACTGTCAACCCTCACTCTAAACTTTCCCTGTTCAGAGCATCACATGAAGACTTCATTGGGTTTTATGGTGGTTTTCTGATTTTGGTAGTCCATTGAAGAAGGGAGTTTGAAAGTTGTTGTATACTGCTAACGATCGTCCTGCCCATGTCCTGCCTGAAATACTATGATTGTTTATGAAAAGTATCTTTAATAAAGCTGGATACAGTTTGAAAAAAAAAATTAGAGAGGAGGACAAACCATGAGAGACTCCTAACTCTGGGAAACAAACAAATGGTTATGAAAGAGGAGGACAGAGGGGGAATGGGGTGACCACCCTATGCCACTAAGGAGGGCATGTAGTGTGATGAGCACTGGGTATTATACTATACGTTCGCAAATTGAATTTAAATAAAAATTTAAAAATAAAAATAAACAAATAATTGAATTCAAGTGCAAAAGTTTTAAAAATTAAAAAAAAGTCTAGGTTCGACTTAATCTCAGCTGATCCACCCGACACCCCCGAGTGCCAACCCTAGTCCCCCGCGCAGCCCCATTTCTGTTCCAGCAAGATGAAAGAAACTATCACAAACCAGGAGAAACTCGTCAAAATGCAAGCACTGGTGCGCATTGGTGGGGAAGGAACCGCCACTGAAAGAAGGTGGTTCATCCGAAGCGCTACAGTACGGGATAAAAAGCTTCAGTTCTCCTGAAAGAAGGAGTAGACAATACCTTCTGGTATTGGAGAAGTGAACATGTTCACAAAGCCAGGAACTAGGATCCACTTTCCCAACCTTGAAGTGCAGGTGTTCCCGGCGACGGACGCTTTGTCCATTCCAGGCGGCACTGAGACAGAGCAGCCCACAGAAATGCTCCCCAGGATCCTACACCAGCTGGGTGCACACGCTCTGGCTAGTTTAAGAAGACTGGCTGAAGCTCTGCCCACACACCCTGTGGATGGGAAAGCACCACTCGCTGCCTACCAGGGAGGAGGACGGTGAAGTCTCAGATCCTCGGAAGAATTTTGACGAAGCTTCTAAGAATGAAGCAAGTTGAATTGCATCATCCTCTGCAGAAGAGAGAACTTGAAGAAGTGACTGGGAGCTGTTATTTTTATGAGTGTTTTTCTAAAATTTTGTTCATGGCTCTGATAAGATCTAGATCCCTAATGTTTTTTAAACTTAAAAAAAATACTTTATTTATGTATTAGAGAGAGAGAGAGCACAAGCAAGGAAAGGGGCAAAGGGAGAGAAAGAAGCAAGACTCCCCGCTGAACAGAGAGCCTGATGTGGGGCTCGATCCCATGACCCTGCGATCATGACCCAAGCCGAAGGTAGACACTTAACTGACTGAGCCACCCAGGTGCCCCTAGATCTCTAAATATTTTTAAACCCAAGCCCTTTGGACACTACAGCTCTTTTTCAGCTTTTTGCTTAGACACAATTCATTCTTTGCAGCTAATTAATCTGACGAAGCCTGGGAATAAAGTTTGAAACAAGGTTAATCAGGTTCTTTGTCTAGTAAATAAATAAACAAATAAATAGAAAACAAAAAGTATAGGGTTCAAGCCAAATTCTGATGCTTATGATCAGGAAAATATATGCTGCTAATGGTTTATTCATTTGATGAGTGTTAACGATCTACAATGCACTAAGCACCATTGAGGTGGCATGCAATTCTCTGGATCACTAAAATTATGTAGTATTTCAATTAAAAAAAAAAAAAAAACCCTGGAGAGCCTGGGTGGCTCAGTCAGCTAAGTGTCTGCCTTTGGCTCAGGTCATGATTCCAGGGTCCTGGGATGGAGCCCCAAGTCCTGGCTCCTTGCTCAGCAGGGAGCTTGCTTCTCCCTCTCCCTGCCATTCTACTGTGCGCGCTCTCTCTCTCTCTCTCTCTCTGTGCCAAATAAATAAATAAAATCTTTAAAAAAAAAAAAAAAAGCAACCCAGTGCTTATATTAGAAATTCCTGTATCAGTCACAGTTTTTAAGTTGGGAAGCCCCAGGAAACAAGCAGTGTCCACACTCTTCTGTAGCGAGTGTCTCTGCCTTTTCTGTAGAGGTATCATCCCTCATGTGGAGGCTGGAGTTGATGAAACACGGCGTCTGGGCAGCTCCCGAAGAGCTGCCACTTGACATTGCCAAGCCTGTTGAGCAGATAATAAACACACCAGCGTGTGAACCTGACGTTGTGCAAAGAAAGCACATTTCACATCTTGAAAACCACAGAACTGCAGAATCCTGACACGGATTCTTCATTTTAATATTCCTTGGTTTATTGGGGGGCTTTTCGGCTTTTAATTTAATTTGGTGGCACTTTGAAAGTGAGGCTCTTGGAGGTCCGTTTGCCGGCTGCTAAGGAACTGCTAATCTCATCTCCCAAAAGCATTTGGTCTTTCTTAAGTGGGCTTTCTAGCAATACAAGAACCTCCAATGCTCAAGGAGAATGTGATTATGAGCAAATTGCATCTGCTTACATTTTTATTGTGGAAAGGAAATTGAAACTTACGATCATACATTCTCAGAACCTGGTTTGAGGTTTGTTCTGTTTGAACTTCAAAATCCCTTAATACTGTGGCTGACTGATGAAAGATTTTTTTTTTCTGTAAGTCAAACAAAGATAGACAGGCTCACCTTTCAGAAGCCTGTTCCAAACCAAGGCTCTGAGGCGGCTCTCCCCAGGAATTGTCGACTAGAAAAATCTCCACAAGGCAGGGATTCTGCAAACCACTGCCCCTCCGCCCCTACCTTGGGCAACGTCTGGTGACATTCTGGGTGGAGAGGTTGCTCCTGGCATCTAGTGGATAGATGCCACAGATAATGCTCAAAATCCTATAACGCACAGGACAGCTTTCCAACCAGCCCCAACCAATAATTATCCAGCCCAGCCCTAAAGGTCAACAGTGTCATGGATGAGAAACCCTGCTCTAGTGGACACCTCAGAAAACAAGATACCGCAGCCAAAGAACCAGGAAAGCTTTTCCAGTGACTGATTCCTACAAGGCTGCCCTAGCGCCCTGGAGAAAGGCAGGGATCTGAGCCAGACTGCCTGGGTCCGAATGCCAGCTCCATCACTCACTGGCTGTGCCTCCTTGGGCGAGTCCAACTTCTCCGTGCCTCGTTTTTCTTCTCTGCCACACGAGGATTACAATAATAGTACTTCTCATACAGAACACTTATGGGTTTTTCACTGGGTTAATAGTCCTAAAGTGTTTAGAATAGTGCCAGGACAGGATGCAGGTACTTCCTAAGTGGTTTTGCTGATCTCAGGAAAAATAAGTTTCAGGACTTCGAGAAGTTTATCAACAGTAGAGACACGGCTTCAGATTCTAAATTGCCACGGCAGGAAAAATCAGTCGATTTCATGTGATAACCACATCCTTTCTTTCCAGTTCATTAACCTCCATCAGGAAGGCACTGAGTAGAGGAGCCCCCTTCCCAGCCGGCTCAGCCCAAGCACAGCAAACGCTTCCTCTGTGCTCCCGTTTCTCCCCCTCCTCCCCCAGCAAAGCGAGCGACTGACCGTCAGTGGGTGCCCTTCAGATAGAAGGGAAAGCACAACCCCCCCCCCCCCCGGGCACGGATGCCACCCACCCACTGGCACTCGCACCCCCGCCGGCACCGCGGATCGCGCGGGGCCACCGCCCGCCCTCCTCCCGCAGCCCGCCCGCCGCCGCCAGGTGGGGCGCAGCTGGGGCAGTGGGACTGGGGGCAAGCCTCGGCCAAAGGGGCGCGGGGAGCAGAGCCCGCGCGCCTTGGGCCGGCACCCGGGAAACGGCGTCGCAGCGCGCGGCAGCCCCCCACTCGGGCAGGGGTGCCTGGAGGGGCCGAGGAGGGCCGCCGCCGGGAGGAGCTGGGGCCGGGCGACAGCACACTCACCTGGCCGCGTTCCCTAAGCCACCTGCCACCCAGGGGAGCAGCAGCGGGAGCGCCAGGGCCCAGGGCGGCGGCATCTTCGGCTGGGGCCTCCCGCTGCGTGTCCTCTGTCCCCTCGGGGCCTCCGCTCCTCCGCTCCTCCGGCGCGGTCCCAGCAGGCGGTGGGGGCGCCGGCGCGGCTCGGGCTCGGGGTGCTGCTGGCGGGCGGGCGGGGCGGGCCGTGCACATCTGGCTGGGACCCGCCTCCAGCCCGACCCGCGCATCCTCCGCGCTAGCGCTGGCGCTCGCCGGGGAACCGTCCCCCGACTCGGTTCACTTCACTCCGGTCAGAGTCCCCCGTCGTGCCAGGTTTCAGACAGCTGCTTGCGGCAGGTTTCGGCGATACCTGCGCTCGGATTTCAGAATTTGGTTAAGTCAAAGCGGGAACCAAGGATGCTGGTTCAGAACACTCCTTTACGACTTTTGTTTAGGTTTTCATACTCTGCTAGGTTTTCTTCCACAAACTGCAAATCGTGGGCTGCTAGAGCTGGAAGGTCACCAGGTCCTGGGCAACCCCTTCATTTGACAGGTGACCTCCCATGCTCATTTGCAACAGCCTGCTCACATGGGGCCACAAGACGATACTGTGATATAGTAACCCGTGCAGAAACACAACTGGTCCCTCCTCTACCCCTTCCCTGCATCTATACCGTTTGGTTTCACAGTGGGCAGAACCTATGACCCCACATTGTCCCTCGGGACTCGGCTGTGACTTGCTTTGACCCATGGCATACGCGCAGAGGTTAACCAGTTGCCAGTTCCAAGCCTAGGCCATGAAATACCCGAGCCTCTCTCATGGGCACAAGGAGACCAAGCCCCAGCCAGCACGGCAACCTAAGGAGAATGAGGAACAGGTGGAACAGAGCTATCTACTCAAGCCTAGAGTCGCCCAACCCACAGATCCACGAATGAGCTCAGCCACGGTCAGCAGTGTCAGCCAAGCGGAGGCCTTACTGTGACAATCTGTTACTCAGCAATAGCTCTCAACACCCCCTGTGACCTAGTTTTAGATGGAGAATAGTTTAAACTAGAATATGAAGAAAGTTTGTCTTGACAAGCTCAATTCCGGTTACGTAGTCCCTATATGCCTTAATTCTAGCCAATAAAGTGTGAGGAGTGGAGATGGGGGAAGATTCTTGCCACAGATTCTTCATTTATACCATAGTAGATCTCCTTACCTGTCTAAGTCATGCTGGATCTTTGGTTTTATGGTTGAAGGTGTCCTAATGGATTCGGTGTCCTTGGTTAGTAACCAGCTAGACCACTGAGCTGTTTCTAGATGATAGCGACAGGCCCTGTCCTAAACACTGTGCGTGTATCATCTTGCTCAACACCCACAACTCTATAGATAGTGATTATTAGTTCCCCCATTTCTGAAGTGTCAAAAAACGGAGTCAGGGTAAGCGACTCACCCGAGCTCATGCAACTAACAAGTGTAGAACTGGAAAGGAGGGCCCCTGTCCCTGGGGCTCTGCTGATAGAGAAATCCTTTTGCTTACTTCTTACTCCCCGGGTGGCTTCAGATGTCAAATGAGTCTCATGAATAAGGTAATCGATTAGATGACCTCTTCAAGGCCATTAGTCTTCATCCCAAAACCGATTTGGTTTACTGAAAATACTAAAATTGAAAGGAAAGAACAGAAGGTATGAACCATGTGCTTGCAAATACCTTAAAGCAAATGGAATCTAAAATCTTAGTGTGGCTTTCCCCACAAGCTGACCATGGGAGCAAGGAGCGGAGTGGAAGCAATTTTCTCTGGAGGTGCAGACGACCTTGGCAGGGGAGTGAGGAGTAAGTCAGGAAGGGAACTAGCAAGTATGGATCATGGGGTCATCGCTGGGGGCAACAGGAGCTCCGAGCTGCTGAGCATCTCCCAGAGCCAGCTGTCTCTGCATGAGCTCATCCAAAAGGCACTTGCATTCAGTCACTGCCGGAGGCCCTAGCAGGGAACCGATCCTAGGACTTTGGCGGGGTGTGGTGAGGGCAGACTGGGGGCTGACAGCCAAAGGCAGCCCCCAGCCTTGCAGATGCTAACTACCAATGTCCTACGGTCAGGCCCAGGGGGGCAGGGGCCGGGCACCACACTGGCTGCTACCTCATTTCTAGAGGCTGAATTTGATCTGCAATTATGAGTTTTTGGCCACGCCACTTCTCCCTAAACACGCAAATCCAGATCACTCCTCTAAATAAACCATTACTCCAAAAAGTCCCAATAAAACATGAGTAGCCTAACATGTGGGGGCCATCCTGCCTTCTTAGCCCTAAGTTCTAAAGTGGTGCAGTTTCTGTTTTTTGCTTTTATCAGAGCAGACTTCTCTTCTGTAGGCTTAAGAGAGGTGATGAACATCCCGGGTGTTCAAACTCCCCTCGGCCGACCCACTTATTATTTCCTGAGGGGAGCTGTGAACCAAGGCGCCGTCAGGGAGCATGATGAAGAGAAGGAACCTGGAAGTGATGTGTTGCCAGGTGAGAAGACACTGGATACGAACCGCCATGTAGAGGCAGGTGTTTTTAATAACACTGTGGCGTTGCTGACTTTGAAGAGCACCGCTCTTTAGGGGGCCCACACTGCATTCTACAAAGGAAAAGCAATCTTTGATCAGAATCTCATAAAATCATCCACACCTTTTACAGTGCTACTTTTGTTTTCAATCTATTTTCACTGAGCCCCCTGCGTGGTACAGGTGTGACAGGATATTTTTGTGCCTTCTAAATATATACCTGTAACACATAGAGAACTTTTCTTACATTGTGCCTGGCGCTGAGATCCAAAATTACGTCCAAACAGCAGCACCAGAAGCAAAGCATTAGCAGATGAAACGGCTGGACGGAAGAGAGTCTAAGGGAAGAGTTTTCAGACTTTATGGTCATTACAAATTAGCTGAGGGTCTTGTTAAAATGCAGATTCTGATTGCATAGCTCTGGAGTAAGACCTGCGTCTTGATTACTAAAAAGATCTCAAGATGCCTATGGTGCTTGTCTGGGAACCTCTTAGGGTAGTGAGAGTCTAGAGATCCCCTGGAGGAGCAGTTCTCAAGTTCAGCTGCACACTGAGATCATCTGGGAAGCTTTGAAACTCCTGGTGCCCCAGCCCCACCTCCAGAGTTTCTAATGTACGAACAGTGGGTTGAGTGTGGGGACCTGTAGAAAGTTCCCTGGTGGTTCTTTTTTTTTTTTCCCCTGGTGGTTCTAATGGCAAGCCAAGCTTGAGAACCATTGTTTGGACCAACTCTAACATTTTACAAGTGGAGAAAAAGCTCCAATGTGTGAAGCACCTTGCCCAAAGCCACAACACAGGATGAGTTCACACCTTTGTTTCCATCACATGGCCTTCTCCTAAAACTTCATTTTTTTTTTTTAAGATTATTTAAGAGAAGAGCACAAGCATGTGCGAGTTGGGGGAGGGACAGAGAATTTTCAAGCAGACTCCCCACTGAGCACGGAGGCCGTTATGGAGCTGGATTCCAGGACCCTGAGCTCATGACCTAAGCAGAAATCAAGAGTCGGCCACTTAACCAACTGAGCCACCCAGGCACCCCAAACTTCATGTTTTCTTGATCATTCCTTCTGAAGAAGAAAATGGTACCTCTTAATTCTTCTTTTATGTTAATTGCAGTGACATGTTCTAGAAATTGGATGGGTTTTCCCAGTCTGTTTTTCTCTCATTATTCCACGAAAGGAGTCAACGAGGATGTGTAAGCTTCTTGAAGGGGACACGGCTAAATTCTATGTGGGAAGGTGTGTCTTCGGGTACATATTGCTTTTCTTCATTTTGTGCCTGTCAAAGTCCCTGTTCTTGGGAGCTCCATGGTAGAAGAAAAAAATCCTTCCTTTTCCCCACCTCTCCTCCTTCCTTCCTTCTTTGTCCTCTCCCCTCATTCTTGCTCAAACGTTTATCTGTAACCTACAAAGTGCCAGGCCCGGTGGGGACCGCTCGGTAGAAATGTGTCCGCTGGACGGTCTCTAGCTTTTTTCTCCCTGGTGACCTGGGCTGGCCAGCTAACATGTGGTTCTTAGAACATCTGGACCACACTTCTTGGGGAACAGAAAAAAATGAAGGTGAGATTAAAAGAGGAAAAAAAATAACACCATGATTCATTTCCCCTCAAGTGTTGCCAGCTCTAAAAACCTCCTGCTTGATAATTGAAGAGAAACTTATTTATGGATTGTTATATGCTAGATATTTCAGAATGATTATCTACTCCTGACAACAAGGAAGATATTACCATGCCGTTTTACAGATGAGGCTCGTGAAGTTTAGAGCAGTTACATCTCGTATATGGTCATCTGTCAATGGAACAGAAAAAACGTGGATTTGGGAGCCAGAGCTCACTGGTGGTTCATTTTGCTGTCAGACCTTATTCTTCACAGCAGGGATTCATGGCCTGGTGGGGGGAGGGGGGATAAGGTCAGTTTGCCACCAGAAACAGTGAATATTTTATATGTCGGTGAGGATCAGCATGGCTTTCATCTAATTTTTAAGTGACCAATCTATGATCTATGACCCTTTAAATGTCACTACTATATAGAAAAATCTCCTTGTCTACAAGTGAATGAAATTTCATTGTTTGAATGTTAGTGCCCTTGACTTTGACTAAACTTATGTTCCCAACTGAAGGCACTCAATCATCGAGGGCTTTTCTTTTTGTCTTTCTTGGGAGGTGGTAGAGCTGGAGTCCACCCTGTATACTTCCTTCCTGTTCCACGTGTAAATATCCTTTGCTATTTTCCTGTTCACAATTGAATGTATTAACTTGGCATACCCCTGCAGGGCTTGTCTATTTATTTTGTCCTACAGAAATCCTATACAATGATTTCTGAGAATGAAAGCCAGGCAACTCCATTTAGATGGGCCTTAAAAGTACAGACGCTTACTCAAAGCCGCTCCGACTTGACTTGAAAAAGCTTGGTTGGGAAATGTTCTGTGGACTGTAAAATTGGAACTATATTTGTGATTCCTCTTTTAAGATAAAGGTAGCAAAATTTGCCAGAACAAAATATTGCTTTTCTTTTTTTTACATATACCCCTCCCTATTTGCAAAAAGTTCCATATCCTTTATAGACTTACTCCTTTAACAAACACTTATTGTCCTCTTGCCAATCATGGGGTGGACACTGTGCCCAGATGGGATGTAAAGATGATTAAGAGATAATCCTTTGCCCTGGGTGACAGACATGTAAATACATTAGAATTAATGGTCTAAGTGTTAACAGAAGTACTTTGGGGTGCCGTGGAAACAAGGAAGGAAGAATATAAATTCTTTGGGTTCTACACGTATAAATGCTGCTCCTGGATTATCCCCTACGTTCATGAATTGTTTACTTAAACTATTTTCAAATAGCAAGATTTTTATAAATTAGGAAATCTTGAAAAATTGTCTGCTCGGATAATAACTGGCCCCAGACCCACAGGAGTGCTGCTCCTCTAGAGTGAGGAAGAGTGAGTTTGGTAAAAAGAACTCAGGGTTGGAAATCAGAAGAATCAGGATTTAGTTCAGGGTTCTACTAATTTCCTCAACCTGGGCAAGCCAGTTCATATCTTTGGGCTTCACTTTCTGTATCATGTTTGCAAAAAATTCTGGATCTTTAAGTGTCTCTCTCCAAAGTACCATGACTCTAACATTTTCTTTTGTGGAAAGGGGGGAAGAAAAATCAACTATGACCCAAAAGACTGTATTTGAAATTGAAAAGCTGGGCTAATTTCAGCAAGGAAGAGATCTTAATTCAACGAATAAATGGATGGATAAAGGAGTGAATGAAATTTCTCTTCCATCGTGGCTAATATTCGTTCTGCTTTGCTTCTGGCCTTTATTCCACACATTCTGTGAGATCTTTAGCACATATGCATTAATCTAATTAGTACTCACTTGGTGCCAGGCACAACGCTAGGGGTTGGTAACATAGTTCAGGATGTCTAGCATTGGCTGGCATTAGTTCCCCCAGTCATGTCTACTTAAACACTCATACACTTCCAGTACACCATCATGAGATGAGGGTGGTCCTGTCCTATTGAGAACTGCTGGCCTAGCATGACAGGGACCACAGGGAGAACTCACCAAATACACCCTCTGCTTATGGCTTCCTTCTTGTCTTACCTACTTACCATTGTTCCCTTGAATCACCTGCAAGTAAGGTATTTTCACTCATAGTCTCATATTTATGTCTCAGGGTCTGCTTCTGGAAGACATACACTTTCTTAGGGTAAGGGGTGGGATATGGCATCCCAAGCTCTCTCTCTTAAATTCTCTGGGCCTTGTAGCCCCTTGTCTAGCATAGGTTGCCTCTTTTTCCTTTGCTTTTATTATGGGTAGATACACCTTTCAGTATTACTTTCCTGCTGCTTTAAAATACTTTCCTTGAAATGCAAACCAAAAGCACAATGAGGGATGCCAGGGTGGCTCAGCAGTTGAGTGTCTGCCTAATGCTCAAGGCGTGATCCCCGTGATCCTATGATCCCAGGGTCAGGGAGGAGTCCCACATCAGGCTCCCTGGGAGGAGCCTACTTCTCCCTCTGCGTAGGTCTCTGACTCTCATGAATAAATAAAATCTTTTTTTTTGAATAAATAAAATCTTAAAAAAAAACCCACAATGAGATATCCTCTCACACCTGTCATCAGGATGGCTAAAATAAAAAATACAAGATACAAGTGTTGCTGAGGATGTGGAGAAAAAAGAAGTCATGTACTATTGGTGGGAATGCAAACTGGTGCAGCCACTGTGGAAAATAGTATGGAGGTTCCCCAAAAAGTTAAAAATAGAGGGGTGCCTGGCTGGCTCAGTCATTAGAGCATGGAACTCTTGATCTCAGGGTGTTTGAGCCCCATGTTGGGTGTAGAATTTAGAGTTCCTGTTTAAAAAAAATTAAAAATAGAATTTACCATAAGATCCAGTAATTCCATTACTGGGTATTTACCCAAAGAATACAAAAACACTAATTTGAAAAGATATATATATATATATATATATATATATATATATATATATATATATATATATATATATATATATCCTTATGTTTACTGCAGCATTATTTATAATAGCCAAACTATGGAAGCAGCCTATCCATCGAGAGATGAATGGATAAAGAAGATGTGGTATATATACACAATAGAATATTACTCAGCCATAAAAAGAATGAAATTTTGCCATTGTAGCAACATGGATAGATCTAGAGGGTAATGCTATGTGAAATAAGTCAGAGAAAGACAAATAGCATAGGATTTCACTCATGTGGAATTTAAGGAAAACAAATGAACAAAGAACGAGAGACAAACATAAAATCAGACTCTTATCTATAGAAAACAAACTTGGTTGCCAGAAGGGAGGGAGGGAGGGAGGGGGATGGGGTGAAATAGGTGAAGCAGATTAAGCATACACCGATCATGGTACTGATCATGGTACGTATCGAGTAATGTATAGGATTGGTGAATCGCTATGTTTTACACCTGAAACTACTATCACACTGTATGTTACCTTACTGGAATTAAAGTTAAAAATACTTTCCTTGAATCATTGGCAGCCCAAGCGTCTTCATCCTCTTTAAGTACCTCTTTAAGTGCCTCTAGCACTCCTCAGGAGTAATAAGACATATTTTGGGTGCTTGAACATCTTAGCATTCCCTCCCCAAATTTTAGTTTTCTTGAAGGTTTTATTCATTCATTTTATTTTAGAGAGAGAGAGTGAGCCAACAGGGAGAGGGGCAGAGGGAGAAAATCTCAGACTCCCTGCTGAGCATGGAGCCCAATGTGGGGCTCGATCTCACAACCCTGAGATCATGACCTGAGCCAAAATTAAGAATCAAAAAATAAATAAACAAACAAACAAAAAATTAAGAATCAGGCACTCAACTGACTGAGCTGCCCAGATACCCCACGTTCCCCAAATTTTAAAACTAGCTCCTACAGGGATCCCTGGGTGGTGCAGCGGTTTAGTGCCTGCCCTTGGCCCAGGCCGTGATCCTGGAGACCCAGGATCGAATCCCACGTCGGGCTCCCGGTGCATGGAGCCTGCTTCTCCCTCTGCCTGTGTCTCTGCCTCTCTCTCTCTCTGTGTGACTATCATTAAAAAAAAAAAAAAATTAAACAGAAAAAAAAACTAGCTCCTACAATCTTACTAACATGGTAGGCTCAGTGGTCGTGCCCTGTGACTCACCAGTCCTCAGCCATAGCTGATTGGACCAGGGTGGATATAAACACCATGCTTTTCCTCTGTGGATCTGGGACACGAAGGTCATTAATCAATCAACAATAGGGGCTGGAGAACTGCAGTGGGACAAGTCAAGGCGTGTCCAAGCTGAAGTTAGGGCAGGGGACTGATGGAGGAGCAGGAGCAACAAGGCTACTGAGTAGAAGGGGAGCAAATGCTTAGGTACTAGGTGGTCCTGTATCAGTCTTTACCTGCATCTACATGTATATCTGTATCCATATCTGTATCTATCTATACACAATCTATGTATCTAGCTACACATATATAAACCTGTATCACAGTATCTCTTGCTCTACAACTGTAATTATATCCATGCCTGCCTATACCTATACATCCCTAAATATATGTCTATCACTCTCAATCCGTGTACGCTTATTTCTCTATATATCCATAACTAATATTGTATCTGTAACTACATGTCTATAACTATCACTATACCTCTATCACTATATATCTCTATAGTTATCACAGTACCTGTATATATTTAATCTCTCTTTTTAACTTAATTTGACGGGGGGGGGGGAAGGGGGAGAGCACAAGCAGGGGGAGGGGCAGAGGGAAGGGTAGGCTCCCCGCCGAGCAGGGAGCTTGATGTGAGGCTCCAGGATCCCAGGATCATGACCTGAACTGAAGGCAGGCACTTAACCCACTGAGCCACCAAGGCGCCCCTACATCTCTGTTTCTACAATTATACTTATAACCATCTGTTTCTCTATCACAGTCTATATCAGATCACTATCTCAAACTAGTTTGAGGATTCTTCTCTTCCTTTAAGGACTAGACCTACCTGCTGCCCTCCATCTCTAGGAGTTCCTGGATCCTTCTCATATACTTTCTTTGAACTTGAGATAGTCCGTTTTTATCTCCTGCATCCAGAGGAGTCCTGACTAAAGCACTATTACATCCCACCTTCTACCTTTTGCCCAGTCTGGCCAGCCTGCACTGACCCTTTCAAGTAAAGAAAAAAAGAGGTTCATTTGCATCAAACACAGAATCTTAAGATGGAAGAGATGCTCAAGATCATGGCATACAGGACTTCTGTTTTACAGATGAGTAAATGGGTACAGAGAGCTCCAGCCTGGAGTTGGCCTTAAGAAGTTAGAGGCAGTAAAATATAAAAATGGGGATTGAATGAGGGCACCTGATTGGCGTTCTTCTTGCCACTCCAGTTTATTTTTACTGGGAAAAGGAAATGCGCTGAAGAACTGAAAGACAGTTTCATCAGTTGAATTTTCAGAATCTATTGCAGCAGATGTTACAAGGGCATCACCCCTAGCTTTCTGGCTTCTCCACTGATTGACAAAGGCTGCTCATCTTGAACACTTGCCACTCTTCATCGGAGGACTTTTAGTCATGTGATGGACAGGGATTTGGTGACTCTACACCCCACCACCTCACCTCTTGGTTGGGAAAACTCTACATGGTCTCCCAGTGTTCCCCAGGGGATTGGAGCTCCAGATGCCTAGTGTGGAAAGTGACTTGATAATTCACTCTTTATTGGCTTCCTTCTCCTCCCCATCGAACTTCCCCATTCCCTTGCTAACATTTCCTGGGATCACCTTCCAAATAACCTCCTTGCCTCTGGGGAGACCCCCAAGACACCTATGTATATTCTAATAGAAACAGTTTCCATCTGAACTTTGAGGATCTCCTTTTAAGTCCATTTAACATAAACTCTATTGTACATATGAGCTCTGAGGCTCCTCATGGCCAATTTCAGAACTGTGAGGTACTTTGGTCTTTTTTTAGATTGTAAGTGGCCATTTTGATACAACTCTATTTATCCTAGTCTGACTATAACCAACAAAGCTATAAAACCCATAAAAGTCCATAAATCTAATCCTGAGTTCATTGCATGGCCCCACACCTTCCACTTCACTGAGTTTACAAACATGTTTTTGGTACTGTATAATATTTGTATAGTGTCAAAGTGAAGAAAATGTATCTTTTAAAATTTGTCCTCAGGGGCGCCTGAGTGGCTCAGAGGTTGAGTATCTGCCCTCGGTTCAGGTCATGATCCCAGGGTCCTGGGATGGAGCCCTGCATCGGACTCCCTGCTTCTCCCTCTCCCTCTGCTTACTGTTCCCCTTGCTTGTGCGCACTGTCAAATAAGTAAAATCTAAACAAAATTTTTTGTTCTTGGGACGCCTGGGTGGCTCAGTGGTTGAGTGCCTGCCTTTGGCCAGGGCGTGATCCTGGAGTCCAAGGATCAAGTCTTGCATTGGGTTCCTTGCAGAGAGCCTGCTTCTCTCTCTGAGTGTCTCTGTCTCTCATGAATGAATAAATAAAATCTTAAAAGATTTTTTTCTCACTATAATAAAGTACACTATAAGTTTCCTAAATGACATATTTATGGTATCTGTAAATTCTAGTATTTCCTTCTTTTGTCAAACTCCTGAATCTGCTTGGATGCCAGAGAATTTATGCAACTGAAAGCTTATGGTAGAAACACAATATGATAATTATCGTATATTCATAGATATCTTTGCTAAATAGAAAAATATGTATTAAAATTTTATTGATGTTAATCTCCATATTATGGAAATAAGATATCCCATGTTTGCTACCAGGCTCCATTAAGATAATTACTAAAACATTATAGATGTTTGCATATATTCAGGAATTAATAATGCAACACGGGTTTGATGGAAATGTTTGTACATGAAGCTTACTTTTAAAAAGTTCATTTTAGGGACGCCTGGGTGGCTTAGCAGTTGAGTGTCTGCCTTTGGCTCAGGGTGTGATCCTCGGAGTCCCGGGATCGAGTCCCACACATCGGGCTCCCTTCGAGGAGCCTGCTTCACCCTCTGCCTGTGTCCCTGCTTCCTCTCTCTCTCTGTGTCTCTCATGAATAAATAAAATCTTTAAAAAATAATAATAATAATTAAAAATTCATTTTATTTGCTCTTTGGTTCAAAGGTTTCCCCCAGGGAAAGCCCGAGTAGCTCAGTGGTTGAGCATCTGCCTGCGGCTCAAGACATGATCTGGGATTAAGTCCCACATCAGGCTCCCCAAAGGGAGCCTGCCTCTCCCTCTGCCTATGTCTCTGCCTCTCTCTCTCTTTCTCTCTCATGAATAAATAAATAAAATCTTTAAAAAAAATCCCACAAAAAAACGAAGGCGCCACCTTTTACTAGCTGTATCTCATGGTGGGGTGGGGTGCGATCGAGAGAGTTAAATTTGTTTCTTCATTTCCTCAGCTGTGAAATAGGAAGAAGATACCTCCCAGGGTCATTGTACAGCTAAGCGTGTTAATACAAACTCAGACCTTAGAGTGGTACCTGGTATAAGGTAAGAACCCATCAAGTGTTAGAGGTCATCAGAGTTAGAATGGTATTTTATGAGATGTGTCCAAAGCCCACAACTGGAGAGGGCCAACCAGCTCTTTCCATACCACCGCACTACAGTCCATCTTCAAAATCAACAGTGGCTTTGGAGTTTGGGGTCAAATAGGAATTAATCTCCCAGCTAAATTATTGGTTAGCATACCAAAGAAATATGCATCTTGGGAGAGCTCATTTTCTGCAGCCTGACAAATAGGAAGCCAGGATTTATTGCAAAAATTCTGGTAATGCTTTCTAACATAAAGAGTTCATTAAATGACTCCCGTTTCCCAAAATAAACCCACTATGGTTTTATTCTTTAGCTACATAAGGTCCCCAACACTCATGGCCACACCAGCGGGAAAACTCAGTCAAAAAACGTTTTCTCATATGGTGGCATAAAGAACCATTTGTGCTTCAATGGCAAGCAACGTGCTGTTTACACTGCACCCTTCCTGGTTTTCTGACTCTGGCTTGTCAGTCTTTGAGCTATTTTACTGCTGTAGATGACTGTTAACAATGCAAAATCATTTATATCTATAGACATGTACATCCTGTGCCCTGAAGGTCAAGTGGCTTCCCTCCCCCATGCTGGAAGACGCCAGTTTTGCCTCCAAGTTCATTTCAACATTCCTGATCTATGTGTCTGTTCTTTGGTTTCTCCTTTCAATTAGCTGTAATATCTTCTAGTTCCCACAGTGATGAGTTAAGTAAGATCTTTAACATGTGTTCGTCTTACATTTTTAAAAAAGATTTTATTTGACAGAAAGAGACCACAGGCACGGGGAGTGGCAAAGGGAGAGGGAGAAGCAGACTCCCGCTGAACAGGGAGCCTCAATGCAGGGCTCGATCCCAGAACCCCAGGATCATGACCTGAGCCAAAGGCAGAAGCCCAACCAAAGGAGCCATCCAGGTGACCCTCATCTTACATTTTTTTCAGTCATAATTTTACTTTTTGAAAAATTTCCTTTAATTAATCTTATTTTTTTTTTAATATTCCCAGTTGCTGGTACTTAGTTTTGATTACTTTCATCAACTGGGATTTCCAAACCAGTTTATTTAAAATCACAATTTATTTCCACTTATCTCTGATAGAATTCTTAAATTTGAATAAAACAAAGTATCTCCCCCACCCAAATTCACTCAAATAGAAATAAATTTTAGGGGTACCTGGCTGGCTCAGTCCATAGAACAGTGGACTCTTGATCTCTAGGTTGTGAGTTTGAGCCCCACGTTGGGTACAGAGATTACTTAAAAATAAAATGACAAGATAGGAGAAGATTGATTTCTCAGCAGAGAAGTGAAAAAATGACTAACATAATATGGCTAGCTGTTATTAAACCTCTCGTGTGTGTGTTTTCCCCCCCAATACCACCAAACAATTCACTCAGTTCTCCAAGGACACTGACCAAGTGTCCCACAAATTCAACTCGATTCTGACACAATCTACCCAGAGATATCATCCAGTTCCACAGGTTAAGGGCTCAGTCCTACAAGACGGCCCCTACCAATGTCACACACCAGTCCCAAGTCCAGGTTGTTGCCTGGGCTTCTGATCAATAAGCTGTAGATCGGAGGTTTCAACGATCCCTTCGTTGGGTTTGATTAACTTGCTAGAGCAAGCTCCCAGAGCTCGAGGCATTTTCCTTACTAGATCACCAGTGTATCATAAAAAAATATAACTGTGGAACAGCCGGGTGAAAGAGACGCATAGGACAAGGCGTGGGGAAAGGGCTCAGAGCTTCTATGCTGAGTAGGTCACTCCCTGCAACCACATGTGTTCACCAACCCAGAAGCTCTCCAAACCCTGCCCTCTTGGGTTTTTATGGAGGCTCTGCTACATAGGCTTGGTTGATTAAATAAATAACCATTGGTGATTGAACTCAATCTCTAGCCTCTCTCCCCTCCTGAGATCAGGAGGTGGGAATGAGAGTTCCAGTCCTCTCCTCACTTGATTGGATCCCCCAGCAACGAGCCCACATCCCTGAAAACTTTCTCAAAGTCACCTCATTAACTTAGCAAACGACACTTTTTATTGCTCTCATCATGTAGGAACTGGGATGGAAGACCAAATATGTATTTCTTACTATGAGTCACAATATCATACTACCATTTTATCTTTGTGGACAAAGTCAAGGCATTTTGTAGGTAATTTAGATCAAGATCAACTTCTTTGGAAGTGTGTGGGAGAGGGCTTAGGTTTGATTATAAGGGGTACCAATTTGTCTGTTTGCCTGGAGCTTTTTGGTTTAGCACTGAGAATCCTTCATCCTAGGAAAACCCTGAGTTCAGGGCAAACTGGGAAGATTGGTCACCTTGGGTAGGAGCTACCAAAAAAAGCTAACTATATTGAATATAATTATATTAAATTTTCAATCATCTTTATATTATAGTAGTAAAAGTACAGGCTTTGGAATCTAACTTGGGCTCAAATTTTGGCCATGCATCTTACCAGCTGTGTGGCCTTAGGCAAATTACTCAACCTCTCTGGTGCCCAGGTTGATGAGGATAATATTACTTGACTCCCAAGATGGTTGTGAGACTTAACACACAACCTCCCAAGACGTTCGTGCCACAGCAAGCTTGCTGCGTATGTGGCTCACAGATAGGGCTGGTGGTGCTGGGGCGGGAGGTGCAGGGCACTGGGACATGGTTATCCACATCACGTTACCAATGTAACAAATACCAACAGCCTGTTCCCATTTGTGGAGTCCTGTGGGCCAGGTACCGGTCTAAACTTACCCCTGAATTAACGAATTCAATCCTCATTCCTCACGCAACCCTAAGAAGTAAACATTGCCGTTAGCTCCATTTTACAGGTAAGGAATCTGAGGCACAGAGAGGTTATGTGATCTGCTCAGGGTCTCGCTGCTAATAAATGGCAGGGCCAAGGTTCTTATCAGGAGATAGGCGGGGTTAAATTAGATGGACCACTAGGGTGTCTAACGGGTGGCTAGAGGTGCAAGTTGCAGGCTTGAGCAAGAGGTCAGAACTAGGGCTACTATGCTGACAAATTCAAGGAGATCAGGATGATGGGGAAAAGGCCATTGGGCTGGGCAGGCAGGCAGGCCCCTGAAGGCTTTCCCATGCAGTTCCAGGGGTCTGGGGGGAGGAACCCTGCTTACAGTTACAGCAGCTCCTCTATCCTGCCGGTCCGTTAGAACCATCTGGCAAACTCTACCAAAAATGGGAGTTAAACCCTAGGATTTATCTCTAGAGATTCTGATTAAATTGGTTGGAGGTGGATCACTGGTTTCCTGGTATCAGTATTTCTAGAAAAGCCCCTGGGGTGATTCAACGTATTAAGGTACCACTGAGTTTAGTAAGTGCAATGGCTTGGGAAGGAGTGAGTGTAAAATTACAAGTCTGTAAATAGGTTTAAAGGAAGGGGAAAGACATCTGAAGGATAACAATGGCTACCCTGTGAGCTCCTTCTAAGGGCCAGACTCTAAGCCCTTGGCACACACGTTTGCACTTGACCAGCAGAACAGCCTATGACATAAGAACTCTGATCATCCTCATTTCCCCCAGTAGGACACTGAGGTCTGAAGAGATCCAGACCTTGCACAAATCACCTTGTGGTTAAGCAGAGAAATCAGGATCAACCCTCGCCTCCCCACCCTGGCAGCTTGGTAAATACAAATTAAGTTATTTTCAGGCTATCAGAGAGAGAGAGAGAGAGAGTCATATATTGATGGTCAGGAGGGGAGACTTGTCTACCACCAATTTACTTTCCAGAGTAATTTGTGTTAATTTCCTCTTTACAGATTGACTTTTTTTTTTAATCCTATAGATTATATCCAAGTCTTACCTCCGTATTTTCCTCTATACCTTCTTGCTCCCCCCCCCCCCCGCCCCCAAACGCTATCTGTGAGCAAGTGTGATGGTCTTCAGAGAGGAAGCCACTCTTCTGGAAACTCAGTGCTAGTGCTGGAAACAGAGCTGGCGGGACTGGAGCCCCTTGCTGCTCTGCCTACAAAGAATTGCAGGTGCTACTGAGAGGGGACACACACCGCAAACATTAAATGTAAAGGGTGTGCCCCCCAAATGTAAAGGGTGCCAAGGGCGCCAAGGGCACATGCATGGAGCACAGTCGGTGTCTCCCACCAGGTGGGACAGAGTCATCTGGGACCAGGGCAGAGAGGTGTGAGGTCAGTAACGGCCTGCAGGATCTGCAAGTCACACGGTGAGAGGTGCAGGGAGCCTGAAGCTATGTTCCAGTGAAAGAGATAAGCAGCGGCCCAGACAAAAGGGGGGCAGGGGTGGGGTGGGGTGCACAGGCCTCTTCCACAAGGCCCAAGCTCCCACACACTGGGAAGGGATCTGGGAAGACAGGACTGCACCATTTGAGGAGGCCGAGGGCTTCCATAATTTGGAAAATGAAGAGTTCTCTCTGAAAGCTGGAGAACCTAGACACATCGGGGCTAGAGAAACAGATGCACACACCATCCAACAGGCTGACTGTAGCATCCCCCCGTCTCACCACCCGCTCCGTATCCCACAGTATCCCCACGACAATGCTGAAGGAGCCTGCTGCACAGCCTCCTGCCCACATGGTCTTTCCACGACACGGTGGCTAAACCCACCCTGATCGAACAGATTCTTTCAGGGAGGTTCTGTTTATCACCCGTGGGCTCAGCTCGGCCACTGATTGTGCTCAACAAAGATGAGAAGCCTGCAAATCTTCAAACCTGTTCCTGCCATGACTGCCCTACCCCAGCCCAACCCCTCACCCTGGCATGTGTCTGGAGAGGAATGGAGTACGCTAAGCATCTCCTACAAATATCCATGCTCTGTCTCGTCATCACTGGCGCTACGCCTACCCTGGTCTAGGATATACACAGTTCCTCAAGAACTCTTTTGCTTAAGATCTAGGCTACTGCAGATCTACACAACTTAACCACGAAGGGGAGCATGCTATTCGTACCTTCTGAGGGGGAGACAACCCAGGGCTCTGGCCACAGCAGCTCAAAGAGAAGAGGACAATAGAAAGATGACCCTATGTAATAGGGTTGGCAAGCTTGTTGGCAACGGACCGAAGAATAAATAATTCAGGCTTTGCAGGTCCCATGGTCTTTGTCCTAACTACTCAACTTTGCAGATGTAGAACAAAAGCAGTCACAGGTTATATATAAATGAATGAATGAGGTCCTGTGCCAATAAAACTAGATTTATGGACCTAGAAATTTCTGTTTCATGTAATTGTTATGTATTGAGAAATATTTGGTTTTTCAACTGTTTAAAAATGTAAAAACCATTTAGTTCCCAGAATGCACAAAAACAGATTGTGGGCAGGATATGGCCCATGGACCATAGTTTGCTGATCCTGCTTCAGAAGATCACCTACTGACCCACTCAGTTAGATTTACATATGCTTTTATTTCTGCCATTACACATTTCCACGTCTTAGCAAACCAACCTTGACATGCAATCCGAAAATGATTTCGTCCACCGCTATGACAGGTCTCTCTCTCTCGGAGTAAGAGTTGGAAGAGACTTAAGTCTCCTGCAAAGTTAAATTAAATTAAAGTTAAATTTAGGGATCCCTGGGTGGCGCAGTGGTTTGGCGCCTGCCGTTGGCCCAGGGCGCGATCCTGGAGACCCGGGATCGAATCCCACGTCGGGCTCCCGGTGTATGGAGCCTGCTTCTCTCTCTGCCTGTGTCTCTGCCTCTCTCTCTCTCTCTGTGTGACTATCATAAATAAATTAAAAAATTTTTTAAAGTTAAATTTAAAAATTTTAAATATTACACTGCAAAGAGCTTTCCAAAGGTTTAAGGAAGCCATTCTTAATACACAGACACATTTTTCTCAACTTGAAACAGAACACAATATAATGGGAACTGAAGCTTAAGTGAATAAGGATCCCATTTGGTCTGAGTTTTTGGGGGAAAGAAGTTGGGGAAACACCAAAACTGCTTCACATTTATCTGTGGAAAGTCCTCAAACACAGAACACAGTAGTTACTCCAAAGTGTGAGTTCCAAACTTTTAACTGGCTGATAAGCATTTTGGGTGTGAGGGCCTCATCAGGGATCACAAGGTTTTATTTCCTGTTAAAATGCCTTTCCCACTGTATAGTCAGGATAAAGGATTGTCATTTTAGTAAACACTCCGTCCTTAATGTTTAAGAAAAAGGAGTCATATTAAAATGTCTCAAGGGTCCTGGTCAGTTGTATAGGACACAAATACAAAGGTTTTGCAAATGTTGGCTTCTAAGGATTATAAATGTTGACACTCAAAAATCAATCATTTAGGGGCACCTGGGTGGCTCAGTCGGTTGGGTGTCTGCCTTCAGCTCGGGTTGTGATCCCAGTGTCCTGGGATTGAGCCCTATGTTAGGCTCTCTGCTCTATGCTCTATGGAGAGCCTGCTTCTCCCTCTCCCTCTGTCTACTGCTCCCTCTCCTTGTGCTCTCTGTCAAATAAATAAAATCTTAAATGATTTTTTTTTATGCTGCTGAAAGTAGCTAATATGAGCCTTTGGTATTTAAGTTGCCAGAAAGCAGCTTTATTTGGAGAGAAACCTAGTGGCAGGAATGTTAGACTTTAGAGAGCTTAAAGGTTTTTTGTTTTGTTTTGTTTTGTTTTTTTGGGTGGGAAGATTAGAGCTGATGGAGGTTGGACTGGTATTTGAAATAAAAAAACACATTTTGACAGCATCCCATGATTTCTATGTTGTGGAGATGCTATCCTGAGTTTAGAGCTGTTTTCTGTTTTTCATTAAAGTGTGTCTTTATAATCTCTACACTCCATGTGGGATTTGAACTCAAAACCCCAAGATCATGAGTTGCATATTCTACCAATTGAGCCAGCCAGGTGCCCTGGCTGCATTTTACTTCTGGAGAAATACGAGACAGACCATTTCACCCTGAAGTCTAAGAGGCAACAATCATTTTAAGACCGCATCAAGGTGTCCTGTTCATTCCTAGAAATGGGAGTCCCAGGGACTATAATCTATGGGTGTGGAGAGCCTAGACCTTGTTGGAAAAATGGAGGATTCGGGGTTTTGGTGGTAGGAATTGAGGGAAAGGGTCAAAGGAGGAAAAAAAACCAACAACAAAGAAAAACCAAAACCAACCCAGTAAGAGTTGATAACATAATGGGTATAAATGATAAAAGAGTAGGAAAAGTCAAAGGTGATTTTAAACTTTTCTTTTGGAAACGTCCCACAAAAAATAAGCCTGAAAATAAACAAAGGCATTGTATTTGTAAGAGAAATAGAGTCTAGACCTAAATGGGTTCAGCTCTAAGTTAGAGAATCATTCAACAGGTGATGTCCTGTGTACATCCAGAAGCATGAAGCTGGAGTTCAGATACTAAGTTGGGGCTGATCTAAATTAAAAGATAGTTATCCACAATCTTAGAGCATTCTTTGAATGGTAAAGCAAGTGAAAATTAATTTTTCTAGGAATTTGAGAAAAGACTATCATTAGAAAGCACAAAAAATGGGATTAGCAATAGCATATGCTCTGTAGTTGCTATACTATTGAAAATACTAAATAATCATAACCTCTGGGAGGGTGTGATTTGTAGCATTTATATCAATGAGTGAGGCAGCCCAGTCCTCGATAGAGATGTGATGTAGACACACAGGGCCTCTGAATGTAGAGGGTGGGCCCCGGTGAGTAAGGATCCCTGGACTACAAGGGGGGGGAAAGGGGGGGCGAGCGGTACCTGGCTCTGTCTTAGGAACGTGCTTCACTCAGGCCACACTCTGCGAGGGCTCCACTGGTCTTCTTCACTCTGATGGTGGAAAGATCTCCTTTGCTGTTCCCATTGTTCGGACAACTCTTTGTCCCGATATTTACATGGCTGGGTCCTGCTCAACATTCAAATGTCACCTCCTTGGAGTCTTTCCTGACAACCACATTGAGGCTGTATCCAAAGCCCTCAATCTGTACTGTGCACACAGATCCGTTACAACGCAGACTTGGACTCTGGTTCAGGGGGTTGGGGGGCTGGGTGTGAGGCTGAGATTCTGCATTTCTAACAAGCTCCCAGGAGATGCAAACCACACAGCCACACGTAGAGCAGCAGTACTATCCTCCATCTCTGTCAAACTACTTGTTTCGCTTTCTTTGAGCTATTTCTTGGGTAAATGAGGTTTTTCAGGTCATTGATTCCTGTATCCCTTTAGTACCTGCTACTGACTCAGCAACTGCTTCATTATATAACAGGATCTAGACCGTGAGTTAAGGGCAGAGCGACTCAAGTGCAAGTCGAAACTGGGATAAGAACCTTGTAATAGAACATAAATCTGATGTTACCAGGCAGGACTTAGTTCGTAAGACTTTTTCATAGCAACTTTCTTGATGAAGTAAATTGCTTTCTCTTGTGGCACAGGGTTCTTTCCTCATCACAGAGAGAACAGTGTGAACTAGCAACTGTGGGTAATCTGCATTGTTACCAGCACTGATACAGAGAACATTAGATTAAGATATCCCCAAGCAATGAGCACTGGGTGTTATTCTGTATGTTGGGAAAATGAACACCAATAAAAAATAAATTTATTATTAAAAAAAAAAAGATATCCCCAAGCTTCAGGGGTAACTGGGAGGCTCAGTCAGTTAAGCGTCTGCCTATTGATTACAGCTCAGCACATGATCTTAGGGTTGGGGGAGGGAGTCCAGCCTTCCACTCAGGAGTAAGCAGAGTCTAGTGGAGAAAGAAGGGGGGACTGTGGGAGACGCCGGAACAAGGTAGTGGTGCGTAGAAGAGAAATGCGACAATAGGACATTATCAGAAACAACAACAAAAAATTTGGAGACAATGGAGAATATTGAGGAAAAGGGCAGTTAGGCAGTGGCACCAGAAGGTCCTGGCAGTAGGGAGGACCAGCAGCAGCAACAAAGGCCCATGGCAGCAGTGGAGACCAAGGTATCAGCAGAGGTGACAGGCAGCAACAGAGGCCAGTGGGAGCAGCAGGGGACTAAGGGAGAGGCACAGGCCAGAGAGAGGCGCACAGGCCAGGCCAGAGGGAGCAGGGGTGGTCTGAGGGAGCAGAGTCTAGTCTGAAGGAGGGTTGCAGGCCTGAGAGAGTACTGGAGGCCAGAGAGAGAAGGGCAGGCCAATAGGAGAAGCAGACACCAGTGGGAACAGTGTAGGCCAGAGGGAGCAAAGGAGGCCTCTGGAAAGAAGGCAGGCAAGAAGCAGCAGTGCAAACTTGAGGCAGCATCACGGGCCTGAGGCAGCAGCAGTAGCCTGAGGAAGCAGCGCAGGCCGGCTGCAGCAGTGCAGGCTGGTAAGAGCAGCACTGGCCTGAGGAAGTAGTGGAGGCCATAGGGAGTAGCAGAGACTGGAGAGAGCTCCACAGGCCAATGGGAATAGCCAAGGCCAGTGGGAGGAGGGCAGGGGAGACGGAGCAGGGCAGGACAGAGGGAACACCAGAGCCAGAGGGAACAGCAGTGGGGAGTAGGAGCAACAGAGACAAGAAGCAGCAGTGGAGGCCAGAGCAAGCAGCATGGCCAAAGGGAGCAGCGGTGATGAGAAGGAGCAGTGCAGTCGGGAGAGCAGCGCAGGCCGGAGGGAGTAGCAGCACCGGAAAGAGCAGTCAGGCTGGGGAAAGCAACACTGGTCAGACAGAGCAGTGCAGGACAGAGAGAGCCTCACAGGACTGAGGGACAAACACAAGCCAGGGGAGCAGCACAGGGGGAGGGAGCAGGGTAGGCTGGAGGGAGAAGCACAGGCCAGTGAGAGATCTGCAGGCAAGTGGGAGCAGTGGAGGGAACAGTGCAGGCTGAAGGAAGGAGCACAGGGCAGAGGGAGCAGCATGGGAAGGAGGCACCAGCACAGGACAAAGGGAAAAAGGCCTGGCAGAGGGAGCGGCGCAGGCCTGAGTGAGTGAGGCAGGGCAGGGGGAGCAGCACAGGGCAGGGGGAACAGCGAAGGCACAAAGAGCAGGGCAGGACGGAGGGAGAAGTGCAGGCCATGGGGAGCAGCGCAGGCCTGGGGGTGCAGGGCAGGACATAGGGAGCAGCTCAGGCAGGAGGGAGAAGCTCAGAACAAAGGGAATAAGACCAGGCAAAAGGAGCAGCCTAGGCAGGGCACGGGGAGCAGCGCAGGACAGAGGGAGGAGAACAAACCAGAGACAGCAGCGCACACAGGAGGCAGGAACCCAGGCAAGAGGGACAAGCAGAGACATGAAGCAGCACAGGAAGGAGCCTGCACAGCAGGCAGGAGGGAGCACCACAGGCCAGACGTGGAAGCTCATGCCTGCGAAAAGAGAACAAGACAAAGGGAGCAAGAGAGGTCCATGGGAGCAGGGCAGATCAGGGGGAGCAGCACAGGAGAGAGAGAAGAGAGAGAGAGAGAGGAGCAGAGTCAAGAAGCAGCACAGGCTGGGCAAGTGGACAGGCTGAAGGAGAAGGGCAGGAAGTGGCGCGGCACAGGCAGAGGGCGCGGCGCGGGCAGCGGGAGCACAGCGGGCTGTGGGACCTCAGCCGGCAGTGGGCGCACAACAGGCAGTGACGACGACGGGCAGTGGGGGCACAGCAGGCAGCGGCAGCACTGCGGGCTGCTCAGAGCAGCACAGGTAACAGGCAGCAGCGCAGGCCAGTGGGGGCAGCACAGGTCACTGCGGGGAGACCAGGCTGGGGAGCAGCACAGAGCACAGGCAGCAGCAGTGGCCTCAGGGAGTATTGCAGGCAGGGGGAGGACGGCAGGCAGGGGGAGGACAGCAGGCAGTGTGGGAGGACAGCAGGCAGGGGGAGCACGGCAGGCAGTGGGGGGACAACAGGCAGTGGGGACACAACAGGCAGTGGGGGGGACAACAGGCAGTGGGAGCAGCACAGGCCGGTCAGAGCAGCACAGAAGACAGGCAGCAGGGGTGCCAGGAGGAAGCAGCGCAGGGCAGCTGGCGAGCGCAGGCAGCGGGCGTGCAGCAGGCAGCGGGAGCGCAGCAGGCAGTGGGAGCGGCCCAGGCCGGTCGGAGCAGCGCACACCACCGGCAGCGGCGGTGGCCAGCGAGGGCAGGGCAGGCCGATGGAGCACGACGGCCCGAGGAAGCAGCCCAGGCCAGTGGGAACAGAGCAGGGCAGGCGTGCGCAACGCAGGTTGCTCAGAGCAGCGGAGACTACGGGAAGCAGCGGTGCCCAGAGGGAGAAGTGGCGGCTGAGGGTGCAGCGGTGGCCACGGGGAGCAGCGCAGGCCAACGGAGCCCCCGTGGCTTAAGGAAGCAGCAGCCCAGGCCAATCGGAGCAGCGCAGGTGAGCGTGAGCAACGCAGGTCGGATGGAGCAGCGCAGGCCATAGAGTGCGGCGGTGGCCAGACGGTCAGCGAAGGCGGTGGGCGCAGAAGAGATGGCGGGCGCGGCGCAGGCAGCGGGCCCACAGCGGGCAGTGGACGCTCAACAGGCCGCGGGAGCTCAGAAGCCAGCGGGCGCACCAAAGGCAGTGGGCACGCAACAGGCAGGGGGATCTTCAAAAGGCAGTGGGAGCCCGACACGCGGTGGGAGCACGACAGGCCGTGGGAGCAGCACAGGCCGGTCAGGGCAGCACGCACCATCGGCAGCAGCGGTGGCCAACGGGAGCACGGCAGGCGAATGGAGCATGGCGGCCTGAGGAAGCAGCACGGGCCAGTGGGAGCAGCGCAGGTCGATCAGAGCAGCAAAGATCATAGGGAGCGGCGGTGGCCAGAGGGAGCAGCGCAGGCGAGAGGGAGCAGCGCAGGCCAATGGAGCGGCGGGGGCTGAAGGAAGCAGCCCAGGCCAGGCAGAGCAGCGCACGTCACTGTGCGGAGCGAGCGGAGGTCGGTCAGAGCAGCGCAGACCGTAGGCAGCAGCGGTGGCCAGAGGGAGCAGCGGTGCCCGGAGGGAACGGCGCAGGCCAGAGGATGCAGTGCAGGCCAAAGGGCAACGGTGGCCGAAGAACCAGCACAGGCCAGTGGGAGCAGCACAGGTCGCCGTGGGGTGAGCACGTTGGGGAGCAGCACAGGGCACAGGCGGCGGCAGTGGCCTCAGGGAGTATTGCAGGCAGTGGGCACGGCGCAGGCTGCGGGAATACGGCAGGCAGGATGAGGACAATAGGCGGGGGGGGGGGTACAACTGGGGGGGGCACAACAGGCAGTGGGGGCACCGCAGGCTGTGGGGGGACAACAGGCTTTGGGGGGCACAACAGGCTGGGGGGGCACAAGAGGCAGGGGGGCAACACAGGCTGTGGGGGGACAACAGGCAGGGGGGCACCACAGGCTGTGGGGGGACAACAGGCAGTGGGGGCACCACAGGCTGTGAGGGGGACAACAGGCAGTGGGGGCACCACAGGCTGTGGGGGACCACAGGCAGTGGGGGCACAACAACAGGCTGTGGGGAGACAACAGGCTGTGGGGGGCACAACAGGCTGTGGGGAGACAACAAGTAGTGGGGGCACCACAGCCTGTGGGGGGACAAGAGGCTGTGGGGGGCACAACAGGCTGTGGGGAGACAACAAGTAGTGGGGGCACCACAGCCTGTGGGGGGACAACAGGCAGTGGGGGGCACAACAGGCTGTGGGGGGGCACAACAGGCAGTGGGGGCACCACAGCCTGTGGGGGGACAGCAGGCTGTGGGGGGCACAACAGGCTGTGGGGGGGGCACAACAGGCTGTAGGGGGGGCACAACAGGCAGTGGGAGCAGCACAGGCCGGTCAGAGCAGCACAGGTCCTAGGCAGCAGGGGTGCCAGGAGGAAGCCGTCCAGGCCAGTTGGCGAGCGCAGGCAGTGGCGCAGCGCACGCAGCGGGCGTGCAGCAGGCTTCGGGAGCACGGCAGGCAGTGGGCGCGCGACAGGCGGCGGGAACACAGCAGGCAGTGAGGGGACAGCAGGCGTTGGGATCACAACCGGCAGTGGGGAGGCAACGAGCCGCGGGAGCACAACAGGCAGTGGCGGCACAACAGGCAGGGGGAGCAGCAGAGGCCGGTCAGAGAAACGCAGATCCTCGGCAGCAGCGTCGGCCAACGGGAGCACGGCGGGCCAGTGGAGCATGGCGGCCTGAGGAAGCAGCACGGGCCCGTGGGAGCGGCGCACGTCGGTCAGAGCAGCGCAGACCCTAGGTAGCGGCGGTGGCCAGAGGGAGCAGCGCAGGCCGATGGAGCTCTGGTGGCTTAAGGAAGCAGCCCGGGCCAGTCAGAGCGGCGCAGGGGAGCGGGTGCCACGCAGGTCGGACGGAGCAGCCCAGGCCACAGGGTGCAGCGGTGGCCAGACGGGCAGCGAAGGCAGCGGGCGCAACACAGTCTGTGGTGGCAGTGCAGGCCTTGGCGCAGAGCATGTCGTCGGCGCCGCGCAGGCAGTGGGCGCACAGCGGGCTGTGGGCCCGCAGCGGGCAGTGGGAGGACAACGGGCAGTGGGAGCAGCACATGCGGTCGGAGCAGCACCGACCTGACGCAGCAGAGGCGGCCAGAGGGTGAAGCGGAGACCAGAGGCAGCGCAGGCGGCAGAGAGCAGGGCAGGAAGGACGGAGCAGCACGGGCCGGAGGGAGCGGCGCACACCACAGAGAGGAGAGCGGGGCGGGGGGAGAGGGAGCAGCGGGCAGAGCGCGGGGCAGAGCGAGCAGCGCAGGTGAGCAGGGCAGGGGGGGCAGCGCAGGCCGCAGGGAGCAGTGGAAGGAGCAGCGCACATGAGAGGGAGCAGCACAGGCCGGAGGGACAGGGTGGAGGGCAGAGGGAGGAGCAAAGGCCAGAAGGAGCAGCGCAGGACATAGGGAGCAGCGCAGGGCTGGGGCAGCAGCGCAGGCCGGAGGGAGCAGCGCGGGCCGCGGAGGGAGCGCAGGGCGATGGGTGCAGCGCAGGGCAGGGGGAGCAGCGCAGGCGTGAGGCAGCAGCGCAGGACGAAGGGAGCGGCGCTGGGCATAGGGAGCAGCGCAGGCAGGCCTGGGGGTGCAGCGCGGGCCGCGGAGGGAGCAGCACAGGCCGGAGGGAGGGGTGGAGGGGAGAGGGAGGTGCAAAGGCCACAAGGAGCAGCGCAGGGCATAGGGAGCAGAGCAGGGCTGGGGGAGCAGCGCGGTGGGTGCAGCGCAGGGCAGGGGGAGCAGCGCAGGCGTGAGGCAGCAACGCAGGGCTTAGGGAGCAGCGCTGGGCATAGGGAGCAGCGCAGGCCTGCGGGTGCAGCGCGGGCCGCGGAGGGAGCGCAGCGCGGTGGGTGCAGCGCAAGGCAGGGGGAGCAGCGCGGGCCTGGGGGTGCAGCGCAGGCCGGAGGGAGCAGCGCGGGCCAGAGGAAGCAGCTCAGCCGGGAGGCGGAAGCGCACGCCTGCGGAAGGAGCGAAGGAGCGCAAGACACAGGGAGCAACAGAGGTCCGCGGGAGCAGCGCAGATCAGTGGGAGCAGCACAGGCGAGAGACAGAGAGAAGCGGAGTCAAGAAGCAGCGCAGGGGGGGCCGGCGGACAGGCTGCAGGGAGCAGCGCAGCCTTGGGGGAGCGGCGCAGACCGGGGGGAGCAGCGGAGGTGAGAGGGAGGAGGAAGGCCACACGGAGCAGCAGCAGCAGCAGCGCAGAGCAGAGGGAGCAGCGCAAAGCAAAGGGAGCGGCGCAAGCCAGAGGGAGGAGTGCATCCCACGGGAGCAGGGCAGGGTGGTGGGAGCAGCGCAGGGCGTTAGGAGCAGCGCAGGCTGATGGCAGTAGCGGAGGGAGCAGCGGGGCCCGGAAGGAGGAGCGCAGGCAGTGGCGCGGCACAGGCAGAGGGCGCGGCGCGGGCAGCGGGAGCACAGCGGGCTGTGGGACCTCAGCCGGCAGTGGGCGCACAACAGGCAGTGACGACGACGGGCAGTGGGGGCACAGCAGGCAGCGGCAGCACTGCGGGCTGCTCAGAGCAGCACAGGTAACAGGCAGCAGCGCAGGCCAGTGGGGGCAGCACAGGTCACTGCGGGGAGACCAGGCTGGGGAGCAGCACAGAGCACAGGCAGCAGCAGTGGCCTCAGGGAGTATTGCAGGCAGGGGGAGGACGGCAGGCAGGGGGAGGACAGCAGGCAGTGTGGGAGGACAGCAGGCAGGGGGAGCACGGCAGGCAGTGGGGGGACAACAGGCAGTGGGGACACAACAGGCAGTGGGGGGGACAACAGGCAGTGGGAGCAGCACAGGCCGGTCAGAGCAGCACAGAAGACAGGCAGCAGGGGTGCCAGGAGGAAGCAGCGCAGGGCAGCTGGCGAGCGCAGGCAGCGGGCGTGCAGCAGGCAGCGGGAGCGCAGCAGGCAGTGGGAGCGGCCCAGGCCGGTCGGAGCAGCGCACACCACCGGCAGCGGCGGTGGCCAGCGAGGGCAGGGCAGGCCGATGGAGCACGACGGCCCGAGGAAGCAGCCCAGGCCAGTGGGAACAGAGCAGGGCAGGCGTGCGCAACGCAGGTTGCTCAGAGCAGCGGAGACTACGGGAAGCAGCGGTGGCCAGAGGGAGAAGTGGCGGCTGAGGGTGCAGCGGTGGCCACGGGGAGCAGCGCAGGCCAACGGAGCCCCCGTGGCTTAAGGAAGCAGCAGCCCAGGCCAATCGGAGCAGCGCAGGTGAGCGTGAGCAACGCAGGTCGGATGGAGCAGCGCAGGCCATAGAGTGCGGCGGTGGCCAGACGGTCAGCGAAGGCGGTGGGCGCAGAAGAGATGGCGGGCGCGGCGCAGGCAGCGGGCCCACAGCGGGCAGTGGACGCTCAACAGGCCGCGGGAGCTCAGAAGCCAGCGGGCGCACCAAAGGCAGTGGGCACGCAACAGGCAGGGGGATCTTCAAAAGGCAGTGGGAGCCCGACACGCGGTGGGAGCACGACAGGCCGTGGGAGCAGCACAGGCCGGTCAGGGCAGCACGCACCATCGGCAGCAGCGGTGGCCAACGGGAGCACGGCAGGCGAATGGAGCATGGCGGCCTGAGGAAGCAGCACGGGCCAGTGGGAGCAGCGCAGGTCGATCAGAGCAGCAAAGATCATAGGGAGCGGCGGTGGCCAGAGGGAGCAGCGCAGGCGAGAGGGAGCAGCGCAGGCCAATGGAGCGGCGGGGGCTGAAGGAAGCAGCCCAGGCCAGGCAGAGCAGCGCACGTCACTGTGCGGAGCGAGCGGAGGTCGGTCAGAGCAGCGCAGACCGTAGGCAGCAGCGGTGGCCAGAGGGAGCAGCGGTGCCCGGAGGGAACGGCGCAGGCCAGAGGATGCAGTGCAGGCCAAAGGGCAACGGTGGCCGAAGAACCAGCACAGGCCAGTGGGAGCAGCACAGGTCGCCGTGGGGTGAGCACGTTGGGGAGCAGCACAGGGCACAGGCGGCGGCAGTGGCCTCAGGGAGTATTGCAGGCAGTGGGCACGGCGCAGGCTGCGGGAATACGGCAGGCAGGATGAGGACAATAGGCGGGGGGGGGGGTACAACTGGGGGGGGCACAACAGGCAGTGGGGGCACCGCAGGCTGTGGGGGGACAACAGGCTTTGGGGGGCACAACAGGCTGGGGGGGCACAACAGGCAGGGGGGCAACACAGGCTGTGGGGGGACAACAGGCAGGGGGGCACCACAGGCTGTGCAGGGACAACAGGCAGTGGGGGCACCACAGGCTGTGAGGGGGACAACAGGCAGTGGGGGCACCACAGGCTGTGGGGGACCACAGGACAGTGGGGGCACAACAACAGGCTGTGGGGAGACAACAGGCTGTGGGGGGCACAACAGGCTGTGGGGAGACAACAAGTAGTGGGGGCACCACAGCCTGTGGGGGGACAAGAGGCTGTGGGGGGCACAACAGGCTGTGGGGAGACAACAAGTAGTGGGGGCACCACAGCCTGTGGGGGGACAACAGGCAGTGGGGGGCACAACAGGCTGTGGGGGGGCACAACAGGCAGTGGGGGCACCACAGCCTGTGGGGGGACAGCAGGCTGTGGGGCAGGGGGGGGCACAACAGGCTGTAGGGGGGGCACAACAGGCAGTGGGAGCAGCACAGGCCGGTCAGAGCAGCACAGGTCCTAGGCAGCAGGGGTGCCAGGAGGAAGCCGTCCAGGCCAGTTGGCGAGCGCAGGCAGTGGCGCAGCGCACGCAGCGGGCGTGCAGCAGGCTTCGGGAGCACGGCAGGCAGTGGGCGCGCGACAGGCGGCGGGAACACAGCAGGCAGTGAGGGGACAGCAGGCGTTGGGATCACAACCGGCAGTGGGGAGGCAACGAGCCGCGGGAGCACAACAGGCAGTGGCGGCACAACAGGCAGGGGGAGCAGCAGAGGCCGGTCAGAGAAACGCAGATCCTCGGCAGCAGCGTCGGCCAACGGGAGCACGGCGGGCCAGTGGAGCATGGCGGCCTGAGGAAGCAGCACGGGCCCGTGGGAGCGGCGCACGTCGGTCAGAGCAGCGCAGACCCTAGGTAGCGGCGGTGGCCAGAGGGAGCAGCGCAGGCCGATGGAGCTCTGGTGGCTTAAGGAAGCAGCCCGGGCCAGTCAGAGCGGCGCAGGGGAGCGGGTGCCACGCAGGTCGGACGGAGCAGCCCAGGCCACAGGGTGCAGCGGTGGCCAGACGGGCAGCGAAGGCAGCGGGCGCAACACAGTCTGTGGTGGCAGTGCAGGCCTTGGCGCAGAGCATGTCGTCGGCGCCGCGCAGGCAGTGGGCGCACAGCGGGCTGTGGGCCCGCAGCGGGCAGTGGGAGGACAACGGGCAGTGGGAGCAGCACATGCGGTCGGAGCAGCACCGACCTGACGCAGCAGAGGCGGCCAGAGGGTGAAGCGGAGACCAGAGGCAGCGCAGGCGGCAGAGAGCAGGGCAGGAAGGACGGAGCAGCACGGGCCGGAGGGAGCGGCGCACACCACAGAGAGGAGAGCGGGGCGGGGGGAGAGGGAGCAGCGCGGGGCAGAGCGAGCAGCGCGGGGCAGAGCGAGCAGCGCAGGCGAGCAGGGCAGGGGGGGCAGCGCAGGCCGCAGGGAGCAGTGGAAGGAGCAGCGCACATGAGAGGGAGCAGCACGGGCCGGAGGGACAGGGTGGAGGGCAGAGGGAGGAGCAAAGGCCAGAAGGAGCAGCGCAGGACATAGGGAGCAGCGCAGGGCTGGGGCAGCAGCGCAGGCCGGAGGGAGCAGCGCGGGCCGCGGAGGGAGCGCAGGGCGATGGGTGCAGCGCAGGGCAGGGGGAGCAGCGCAGGCGTGAGGCAGCAGCGCAGGACGAAGGGAGCGGCGCTGGGCATAGGGAGCAGCGCAGGCAGGCCTGGGGGTGCAGCGCGGGCCGCGGAGGGAGCAGCACAGGCCGGAGGGAGGGGTGGAGGGGAGAGGGAGGTGCAAAGGCCACAAGGAGCAGCGCAGGGCATAGGGAGCAGAGCAGGGCTGGGGGAGCAGCGCGGTGGGTGCAGCGCAGGGCAGGGGGAGCAGCGCAGGCGTGAGGCAGCAACGCAGGGCTTAGGGAGCAGCGCTGGGCATAGGGAGCAGCGCAGGCCTGCGGGTGCAGCGCGGGCCGCGGAGGGAGCGCAGCGCGGTGGGTGCAGCGCAAGGCAGGGGGAGCAGCGCGGGCCTGGGGGTGCAGCGCAGGCCGGAGGGAGCAGCGCGGGCCAGAGGAAGCAGCTCAGCCGGGAGGCGGAAGCGCACGCCTGCGGAAGGAGCGAAGGAGCGCAAGACACAGGGAGCAACAGAGGTCCGCGGGAGCAGCGCAGATCAGTGGGAGCAGCACAGGCGAGAGACAGAGAGAAGCGGAGTCAAGAAGCAGCGCAGGGGGGGCCGGCGGACAGGCTGCAGGGAGCAGCGCAGCCTTGGGGGAGCGGCGCAGACCGGGGGGAGCAGCGGAGGTGAGAGGGAGGAGGAAGGCCACACGGAGCAGCAGCAGCAGCAGCGCAGAGCAGAGGGAGCAGCGCAAAGCAAAGGGAGCGGCGCAAGCCAGAGGGAGGAGTGCATCCCACGGGAGCAGGGCAGGGTGGTGGGAGCAGCGCAGGGCGTTAGGAGCAGCGCAGGCTGATGGCAGTAGCGGAGGGAGCAGCGGGGCCCGGAAGGAGGAGCGCAGGCAGTGGCGCGGCACAGGCAGAGGGCGCGGCGCGGGCAGCGGGAGCACAGCGGGCTGTGGGACCTCAGCCGGCAGTGGGCGCACAACAGGCAGTGACGACGACGGGCAGTGGGGGCACAGCAGGCAGCGGCAGCACTGCGGGCTGCTCAGAGCAGCACAGGTAACAGGCAGCAGCGCAGGCCAGTGGGGGCAGCACAGGTCACTGCGGGGAGACCAGGCTGGGGAGCAGCACAGAGCACAGGCAGCAGCAGTGGCCTCAGGGAGTATTGCAGGCAGGGGGAGGACGGCAGGCAGGGGGAGGACAGCAGGCAGTGTGGGAGGACAGCAGGCAGGGGGAGCACGGCAGGCAGTGGGGGGACAACAGGCAGTGGGGACACAACAGGCAGTGGGGGGGACAACAGGCAGTGGGAGCAGCACAGGCCGGTCAGAGCAGCACAGAAGACAGGCAGCAGGGGTGCCAGGAGGAAGCAGCGCAGGGCAGCTGGCGAGCGCAGGCAGCGGGCGTGCAGCAGGCAGCGGGAGCGCAGCAGGCAGTGGGAGCGGCCCAGGCCGGTCGGAGCAGCGCACACCACCGGCAGCGGCGGTGGCCAGCGAGGGCAGGGCAGGCCGATGGAGCACGACGGCCCGAGGAAGCAGCCCAGGCCAGTGGGAACAGAGCAGGGCAGGCGTGCGCAACGCAGGTTGCTCAGAGCAGCGGAGACTACGGGAAGCAGCGGTGGCCAGAGGGAGAAGTGGCGGCTGAGGGTGCAGCGGTGGCCACGGGGAGCAGCGCAGGCCAACGGAGCCCCCGTGGCTTAAGGAAGCAGCAGCCCAGGCCAATCGGAGCAGCGCAGGTGAGCGTGAGCAACGCAGGTCGGATGGAGCAGCGCAGGCCATAGAGTGCGGCGGTGGCCAGACGGTCAGCGAAGGCGGTGGGCGCAGAAGAGATGGCGGGCACGGCGCAGGCAGCGGGCCCACAGCGGGCAGTGGACGCTCAACAGGCCGCGGGAGCTCAGAAGCCAGCGGGCGCACCAAAGGCAGTGGGCACGCAACAGGCAGGGGGATCTTCAAAAGGCAGTGGGAGCCCGACACGCGGTGGGAGCACGACAGGCCGTGGGAGCAGCACAGGCCGGTCAGGGCAGCACGCAACCATCGGCAGCAGCGGTGGCCAACGGGAGCACGGCAGCGAATGGAGCATGGCGGCCTGAGGAAGCGGCACGGGCCAGTGGGAGCAGCGCAGGTCGATCAGAGCAGCAAAGATCATAGGGGAGCGGCGGTGGCCAGAGGGAGCAGCGCAGGCGAGAGGGAGCAGCGCAGGCCAATGGAGCGGCGGGGGCTGAAGGAAGCAGCCCAGGCCAGGCAGAGCAGCGCACGTCACTGTGGCGGAGCGAGCGGAGGTCCGGTCAGAGCAGCGCAGACCGTAGGCAGCAGCGGTGGCCAGAGGGAGCAGCGGTGCCCGGAGGGAACGGCGCAGGCCAGAGGATGCAGTGCAGGCCAAAGGGCAACGGTGGCCGAAGAACCGGCGCAGGCCAGAGGATGCAGTGCAGGCCAAAGGGCAACGGTGGCCGAAGAACCAGCACAGGCCAGTGGGAGCAGCACAGGTCGCCGTGGGGTGAGCACGTTGGGGAGCAGCACAGGGCACAGGCGGCGGCAGTGGCCTCAGGGAGTATTGCAGGCAGTGGGCACGGCGCAGGCTGCGGGAATACGGCAGGCAGGATGAGGACAATAGGCGGGGGGGGGGTACAACTGGGGGGGGCACAACAGGCAGTGGGGGCACCGCAGGCTGTGGGGGGACAACAGGCTTTGGGGGGCACAACAGGCTGGGGGGGCACAAGAGGCAGGGGGGCACCACAGGCTGTGGGGGGACAACAGGCAGGGGGGCACCACAGGCTGTGGGGGGACAACAGGCAGTGGGGGCACCACAGGCTGTGAGGGGGACAACAGGCAGGGGGGGCACCACAGGCTGTGGGGGACCACAGGCAGTGGGGGCACAACAACAGGCTGTGGGGAGACAACAGGCTGTGGGGGGGCACAACAGGCTGTGGGGAGACAACAAGTAGTGGGGGCACCACAGCCTGTGGGGGGACAAGAGGCTGTGGGGGGCACAACAGGCTGTGGGGAGACAACAAGTAGTGGGGGCACCACAGCCTGTGGGGGGACAACAGGCAGTGGGGGGCACAACAGGCTGTGGGGGGGCACAACAGGCAGTGGGGGCACCACAGCCTGTGGGGGACAGCAGGCTGGGGGGGCACAACAGGCTGTGGGGGGGGCACAACAGGCTGTAGGGGGGCACAACAGGCAGTGGGAGCAGCACAGGCCGGTCAGAGCAGCACAGGTCCTAGGCAGCAGGGGTGCCAGGAAGGAAGCCGTCCAGGCCAGTTGGCGAGCGCAGGCAGTGGCGGCAGCGCACGCAGCGGGCGTGCAGCAGGCTTCGGGAGCACGGCAGGCAGTGGGCGCGCGACAGGCGTCGGGAACACAGCAGGCAAGTGAGGGACAGCAGGCGTTGGGATCACAACCGGCAGTGGGGAGGCAACGAGCCGCGGGAGCACAACAGGCAGTGGCGGCACAACAGGCAGGGGGAGCAGCAGAGGCCGGTCCAGGAGAGAAACGCAGATCCTCGGCAGGCAGCGTCGGCCAACGGGAGCACGGCGGGCCAGTGGAGCATGGCGGCCGGAGGGAAGCAGCACGGGGCCCGTGGGAGCGGCGCACCGTCGGTCAGAGCAGCGCAGACCCTAGGTAGCGGCGGTGGCCAGAGGGAGCAGCGCGGCCGATGGAGCTCTGGTGGCTTAAGGAAGCAGCCCGGGCCAGTCAGAGCGGCGCAGGGGAGCGGGTGCCACGCAGGTCGGACGGAGCAGCCCAGGCCACAGGGTGCAGCGGTGGCCAGACGGGCAGCGAAGGCAGCGGGCGCAACACAGGTCTGTGGTGGCAGTGCAGGCCTTGGCGCGAGCATGTCGTCGGCGCCGCGCAGGCAGTGGGCGCACAGCGGGCTGTGGGCCCGCAGCGGGCAGTGGGAGGACAACGGGCAGTGGGAGCAGCACATGCGGTCGGAGCAGCACCGACCTGACGCAGCAGAGGCGGCCAGAGGGTGAAGCGGAGACCAGAGGCAGCGCAGGCGGCAGAGAGCAAGGGCAGGAAGGACGGAGCAGCACGGCCGGAGGGAGCGGCGCACACCACAGAGAGGAGAGGCGGGGCGGGGGGAGAGGGAGCAGCGCGGGGCAGAGCGAGCAGCGCGGGGCAGAGCGAGCAGCGCAGGGCGAGCAGGGCAGGGGGGGCAGCGCAGGCCGCAGGAGCAGTGGAAGGAGCAGCGCACATGAGAGGGAGCAGCACGGGCCGGAGGGACAGGGTGGAGGGCAGAGGGAGGAGCAAAGGCCAGAAGGAGCAGCGCAGGACATAGGGAGCAGCGCAGGGCTGGGGCAGCAGCGCAGGCCGGAGGGGAGCAGCGCGGGCCGCGGAGGGAGCGCAGGGCGATGGGTGCAGCGCAGGGCAGGGGGAGCAGCGCAGGCGTGAGGCAGCAGCCGCAGGACGAAGGGAGCGGCGCTGGGCATAGGGAGCAGCGCAGGCAGGCCTGGGGGTGCAGCGCGGGGCCGCGGAGGGAGGCAGCACAGGCCGGAGGGAGGGGGTGGAGGGGAGAGGGGAGGTGCAAAGGCCACAAGGACAGCGCAGGGCATAGGGAGCAGAGCAGGGCTGGGGGAGCAGCGCGGTGGGTGCAGCGCAGGGCAGGGGGAGCAGCGCAGGCGTGAGGCAGCAACGCAGGGCTTAGGGAGCAGCGCTGGGCATAGGGAGCAGCGCAGGCCTGCGGGTGCAGCGCGGGCCGCGGAGGGAGCGCAGCGCGGTGGGTGCAGCGCAAGGCAGGGGGAGCAGCGCGGGCCTGGGGGTGCAGCGCAGGGCCGGAGGGAGCAGCGCGGGCCAGAGAAGCAGCTCAGCCGGGAGGCGGAAGCGCACGCCTGCGGAAGGAGCGAAGGAGGCGCAAGACACAGGGAGCAACAGAGGTCCGCGGGAGCAGCGCAGATCAGTGGGGAGCAGCACAGCGAGAGACAGAGAGAAGCGGAGTCAAGAAGCAGCGCAGGGGGGCCGGCGGACAGGCTGCAGGGAGCAGCGCAGCCTTGGGGGAGCGGCGCAGACCGGGGGGAGCAGCGGAGGTGAGAGGGAGGAGGAAGGCCACACGGAGCAGCAGCAGCAGCAGCGCAGAGCAGAGGGAGCAGCGCAAAGCAAAGGGAGCGGCGCAAGCCAGAGGGAGGAGTGCATCCCACGGGAGCAGGGCAGGGTGGTGGGAGCAGCGCAGGGCGTTAGGAGCAGCGCAGGCTGATGGCAGTAGCGGAGGGAGCAGCGGGGCCCGGAAGGAGGAGCGCAGGCAGTGGCGCGGCACAGGCAGAGGGCGCGGCGCGGGCAGCGGGAGCACAGCGGGCTGTGGGACCTCAGCCGGCAGTGGGCGCACAACAGGCAGTGACGACGACGGGCAGTGGGGGCACAGCAGGCAGCGGCAGCACTGCGGGCTGCTCAGAGCAGCACAGGTAACAGGCAGCAGCGCAGGCCAGTGGGGGCAGCACAGGTCACTGCGGGGAGACCAGGCTGGGGAGCAGCACAGAGCACAGGCAGCAGCAGTGGCCTCAGGGAGTATTGCAGGCAGGGGGAGGACGGCAGGCAGGGGGAGGACAGCAGGCAGTGTGGGAGGACAGCAGGCAGGGGGAGCACGGCAGGCAGTGGGGGGGACAACAGGCAGTGGGGACACAACAGGCAGTGGGGGGGGACAACAGGCAGTGGGAGCAGCACAGGCCGGTCAGAGCAGCACAGAAGACAGGCAGCAGGGGTGCCAGGAGGAAGCAGCGCAGGGCAGCTGGCGAGCGCAGGCAGCGGGCGTGCAGCAGGCAGCGGGAGCGCAGCAGGCAGTGGGAGCGGCCCAGGCCGGTCGGAGCAGCGCACACCACCGGCAGCGGCGGTGGCCAGCGAGGGCAGGGCAGGCCGATGGAGCACGACGGCCCGAGGAAGCAAGCCCAGGCCAGTGGGAACAGAGCAGGGCAGGCGTGCGCAACGCAGGTTGCTCAGAGCAGCGGAGACTACGGGAAGCAGCGGTGGCCAGAGGGAGAAGTGGCGGCTGAGGGTGCAGCGGTGGCCACGGGGAGCAGCGCAGGCCAACGGAGCCCCCGTGGCTTAAGGAAGCAGCAGCCCAGGCCAATCGGAGCAGCGCAGGTGAGCGTGAGCAACGCAGGTCGGATGGAGCAGCGGCAGGCCATAGAGTGCGGGCGGTGGCCAGACGGTCAAGCGAAGGCGGTGGGCGCAGAAGAGATGGCGGGGCGCGGCGCAGGCAGCGGGCCCACAGCGGGCAGTGGACGCTCAACAGGCCGCGGGAGCTCAGAAAGCCAGCGGGCGCACCAAAGGCAGTGGGCACGCAACAGGCAGGGGGATCTTCAAAAGGCAGTGGGGAGCCCGACACGCGGGTGGGAGCACGACAGGCCGTGGGAGCAGCACAGGCCGGTCAGGGCAGCACGCACCATCGGCAGCAGCGGTGGCCAACGGAGAGCACGGCAGGCGAATGGAGCAATGGCGGCCTGAGGGAAAGCAGCACGGGCCAGTGGGAGCAGCGCAGGTCGATCAGAGCAGCAAAGATCATAGGGAGCGGCGGTGGCCAGAGGGAGCAGCGCAGGCGAGAGGGAGCAGCGCAGGCCAATGGAGCGGCGGGGGCTGAAGGAAGCAGCCCAGGCCAGGCAGAGCAGCGCACGTCACTGTGCGGAGCGAGCGGAGGTCGGTCAGAGCAAGCGCAGACCGTAGGCAGCAGCGGTGGCCAGAGGGAGCAGCGGTGCCCGGAGGGAACGGCGCAGGGCCAGAGGATGCAGTGCAGGCCAAAGGGCAACGGTGGCCGAAGAACCAGCACAGGCCTAGTGGGAGCAGCACAGGTCGCCGTGGGGTGAGCACGTTGGGGAGCAGCACAGGGGCACAGGCGGCGGCAGTGGCCCTCAGGGAGTATTGCAGGCAGTGGGCACGGCGCAGGCTGCGGGAATACGGCAGGCAGGATGAGTACAATAGGCGGGGGGGGGGGGGTACAACTGGGGGGGGCCACAACAGGCAGTGGGGGCACCGCAGGCTGTGGGGGGACAACAGGCTTTGGGGGGCACAACAGGCTGGGGGGGCACAACAGGCAGGGGGGGCAACACAGGCTGTGGGGGGACAACAGGCAGGGGGGCACCACAGGCTGTGGGGGGACAACAGGCAGTGGGGGCACCACAGGCTGTGAGGGGGACAACAGGCAGTGGGGGCACCACAGGCTGTGGGGGACCACAGGCAGTGGGGGCACAACAACAGGCTGTGGGGAGACAACAGGCTGTGGGGGGCACAACAGGCTGTGGGGAGACAACAAGTAGTGGGGGCACCACAGCCTGTGGGGGGACAAGAGGCTGTGGGGGGCACAACCGGCTGTGGGGAGACAACAAGTAGTGGGGGCACCACAGCCTGTGGGGGGACAAACAGGCAGTGGGGGGCACAACAGGCTGTGGGGGGGCACAACAGGCAGTGGGGGCACCACAGCCTGTGGGGGGACAGCAGGCTGTGGGGGGCACAACAGGCTGTGGGGGGGCACAACAGGCTGTAGGGGGGCACAACAGGCAGTGGGAGCAGCACAGGCCGGTCAGAGCAGCACAGGTCCTAGGCAGCAGGGGTGCCAGGAGGAAGCCGTCCAGGCCAGTTGGCGAGCGCAGGCAGTGGCGCAGCGCGCAGCGGGCGTGCAGCAGGCTTCGGGAGCACGGCAGGCAGTGGGCGCGCGACAGGCGGCGGGAACACAGCAGGCAGTGAGGGGACAGCAGGCGTTGGGATCACAACCGGCAGTGGGGAGGCAACGAGCCGCGCGGGAGCACAACAGGCAGTGGCGGCACAACAGGCAGGGGGAGCAGCAGAGGCCGGTCAGAGAAACGCAGATCCTCGGCAGCAGCGTCGGCCAACGGGAGCACGGCGGGCCAGTGGAGCATGGCGGCCTGAGGAAGCAGCACGGGCGTGGGAGCGGCGCACGTCGGTCAGAGCAGCGCAGACCCTAGGTAGCGGCGGTGGCCAGAGGGAGCAGCGCAGGCCGATGGAGCTCTGGTGGCTTAAAGGAAGCAGGCCCCGGGCCAGTCAGGCGGCGCAGGGGAGCGGGGGTGCCACGCAGGTCGGACGGAGCAGCCCAGGCCACAGGGTGCAGCGGTGGCCAGACGGGCAGCGAAGGCAGCGGGCGCAACACAGTCTTGTGGTGGCAGTGCAGGCCTTGGCGCAGAGCATGTCGTCGGCGCCGCGCAGGCAGTGGTGCGCACAGCGGGCTGTGGGCCCGCAGCGGGCAGTGGGAGGACAACGGGCAGTGGGAGCAGCACATGCGGTCGGAGCAGCACGACCTGACGCAGCAGAGGCGGCCAAGAGGGTGAAGCGGAGACCAGAGGCAGCGCAGGCGGCAGAGAGCAGGGCAGGAAGGACGGAGCAGCACGGGCCGGAGGGAGCGGCGCACACCAAAGAGGAGGACGAGCGGGGCGGGGGGAGGGAGGGAAGCAGCGCGGGGCAGAGCGAGCAGCGCGGGGCAGAGCGAGCAGCGCAGGCGAGCAGGGCAGGGGGGGCAGCGCAGGCCGCAGGGAGCAGTGGAAGGAGCAGCGCACATGAGAGGGAGCAGCACGGGCCGGAGGGACAGGGTGGAGGCAGCAGAGGAGGAGCAAAGGCCAGAAGGAGCAGCGCAGGACATAGGGAGCAGCGCAGGGCTGGGGCAGCAGCGCAGGCCGGAGGGGAGCAGCGGGGCCGCGGAGGGAGCGCAGGGCGATGGGTGCAGCGCAGGGCAGGGGGAGCAGCGCAGGCGTGAGGCAGCAGCGCAGGACGAAGGGAGCGGCGCTGGGCATAGGGAGCAGCGCAGGCAGGCCTGGGGGTGCAGCGCGGGCCGCGGAGGGAGCAGCACAGGCCGGAGGGAGGGGGGAGGGGGGAGAGGGAGAGGTGCAAAGGCCACAAGGGAGAGCGCAGGGCATAGGGGAGCAGAGCAGGGGGGGGGAGCAGCGCGGGGGTGCAGCGCAGGGCAGGGGGAGCAGCGCAGGCGTGAGGCAGCAACGCAGGGCTTAGGGAGCAGCGCTGGGCATAGGGAGCAGAGCAGGGCGGGGTGCAGAGGGGCGGAGGGAGGGAGCGCAGCGCGGTGGGTGCAGCGCAAGGCAGGGGGAGCAGCGCGGGCCTGGGGGTGCAGCGCAGGCCGGAGGGAGCAGCGCGGGCCAGAGGAAGCAGCTCAGCCGGGAGGCGGAAGCGCACGCCTGCGGAAGGAGCGAAGGAGCGCAAGACACAGGGAGCAACAGAGGTCCGCGGGAGCAGCGCAGATCAGTGGGAGCAGCACAGGCGAGAGACAGAGAGAAGCGGAGTCAAGAAGCAGCGCAGGGGGGCCGGCGGACAGGCTGCAGGGAGCAGCGCAGCCTTGGGGGAGCGGCGCAGACCGGGGGGAGCAGCGGAGGTGAGAGGGAGGAGGAAGGCCACACGGAGCAGCAGCAGCAGCAGCGCAGAGCAGAGGGAGCAGCGCAAAGCAAAGGGAGCGGCGCAAGCCAGAGGGAGGAGTGCATCCCACGGGAGCAGGGCAGGGTGGTGGGAGCAGCGCAGGGCGTTAGGAGCAGCGCAGGCTGATGGCAGTAGCGGAGGGAAAGGAGCAGCGGGGCCCGGAAGGAGGAGCGCAGGCAGTGGCGACGGACACAGGCAGAGGGAGCGGCTGCGGGCCAGCGGGAGCACAGCGGGCTGTGGGACACCTCAGCCGGCCAGTGGGCGCACAAACAGGCAGTGAGACGACGGGGCAAGTGGGGGCACCAGCAGGCAGCGGCAGCACTGCGGGCTGCTCAGAGCCAGCCACAGGTAACAGGCAGCAGCGCAGGGCCAGTGGGGGCAGCACAGGTTCACTGCGGGAGACACCAGGCTGGGGAGCAGCACAGAGCACAGGCAGCAGCAGTCGGCCTCAGGGAGTATGCAGGCAGGGGGAGGACGGCAGGCAGGGGGAGGGACGGCAGGCAGTGTGGGAGGACAGCAGGCAGGGGAGCACGGCAGGCAGTGGGGGGGACAACAGGCAGTGGGGACACAACAGGCAGTGGGGGGGACAACAGGCAGTGGGAGCAGCACAGGCCGGTCAGAGCAGCACAGAAGACAGGCAGCAGGGGTGGGAGGAAGAGCAGAGGGAAGCGGGAGAGCAGAGGGAGGGAGCGGAAGAGGCAGGGGGCGAGAGGAGAGCGGGGAGCGGAAGGCAGGAGGGGAGGAGGCGGAAGCAGCGCACACCACCGGCAGCGGCGGTGGCCAGCGAGGGCAGGGCAGGCCGATGGAGCACGACGGCCCGAGGAGGAAGCCAGGCCAGTGGGAACAGAGCAGGGCAGGCGTGCGCAACGCAGGTTGCTCAGAGCAGCGGAGACTACGGGAAAGCAGCGGTGGCCAGAGGGAGAAGTGGCGGCTGAGGGTTGCAGCGGTGGCCACGGGGAGCAGCGCAGGCCAACGGAGCCCCCGTGGCTTAAGGAAGCAGCAGCCCAGGCCAATCGGAGCAGCGCAGGTGAGCGTGAGCAACGCAGGTCGGATGGAGCAGCGCAGGCCATAGAGTGCGGCGGTGGCCAGACGGTCAGCGAAGGCGGTGGGCGCAGAAGAGATGGAGGGCGCGGCGCAGGCAGCGGGGCCCAAGCGGGCAGTGGACGCTCAAACAGGCCGCGGGAGCTCAGAAGCCAGCGGGCGCACCAAAGGCAGTGGGCACGCAAACAGGGCAGGGGGATCTTAAAAGGCAGTGGGAGCCCGACACGCGGTGGGAGCACGACAGGCCGTGGGGGAATCAGCACAGGCCGAGTCAGGGCCGCACGCACCAATCGGCAGCCAGCGGTGGCCAACGGGGAGCAGGCAGGCGAATGGAGCATGGCGGCCTGAGGAAGCAGCACGGGCCAGTGGGAGCAGCGCCAGGTCGATCAGAGCAGCAAAAGATCATAGGGAGCAGGCGGTGGCCAGAGGGGAGCAGCGCAGGCGAGAGAGGAAGGGAGCCAGCGCAGGCCAATGAGCGGCGGGGGCTGAAGGAAGAGCCCAGGCCAGGCAGAGCAGCGCACGTCACTGTGCGGAGCGAGCGGAGGTCGGTCAGAGCAGCGCAGACCGTAGGCAAGCAGCGGTGGCCAGAGGGAGCAGCGGTGCCCGGAGGGAACGGCGCAGGCCAGAGGATGCAGTGCAGGCCAAAGGGCAACGGTGGCCGAAGAACCCGCACAGGCCAGTGGGAGCAGCACAGGTCGCCGTGGGGTGAGCCCGTTGGGGAGCAGCACAGGGCACAGGCGGCGGCAGTGGCCTCAGGGGAGTATTGCAGGCAGTGGGCACGGCGCAGGCTGCGGGAATACGGGCAGGCAGGATGAGTACAATAGGCGGGGGGGGGGTACAACTGGGGGGGCACAACAGGCAGTGGGGGCACCGCAGGCTGTGGGGGGAACAACAGGCTTTGGGGGGCACAACAGGCTGGGGGGGCACAACAGGCAGGGGGGCAACACAGGCTGTGGGGGGACAACAGGCAGGGGGGCACCACAGGCTGTGGGGGGACAACAGGCAGTGGGGGCACCACAGGCTGTTGAGGGGGGGACAACAGGCAGTGGGGGCACCACAGGCTGTGGGGGACCACAGGCAGTGGGGGCACAACAACAGGCTGTGGGGAGACAACAGGCTGTGGGGGGCACAACAGGCTGTGGGGAGACAACAAGTAGTGGGGGCACCACAGCCTGTGGGGGGACAAGAGGCTGGGGGGCACAACAGGCTGTGGGGAGACAACAAGTAGTGGGGGCACCACAGCCTGTGGGGGGACAACAGGCAGTGGGGGGCACAACAGGCTGTGGGGGGGCACAACAGGCAGTGGGGGCACCACAGCCTGTGGGGGGACAGCAGGCTGTGGGGGGCACAACAGGCTGTGGGGGGGCACAACAGGCTGTAGGGGGGCACAACAGGCAGTGGGAGCAGCACAGGCCGGTCAGAGCAGCACAGGTCCTAGGCAGCAGGGGTGCCAGGAGGAAGCCGTCCAGGCCAGTTGGCGAGCGCAGGCAGTGGCGCAGCGCACGCAGCGGGCGTGCAGCAGGCTTCGGGAGCACGGCAGGCAGTGGGCGCGCGACAGGCGGGGGAACACAGCAGGCAGTGAGGGGACAGCAGGCGTTGGGATCACAACCGGCAGTGGGGAGGCAACGAGCCGCGGGAGCACAACAGGCAGTGGCGGCACAACAGGCAGGGGAGCAGCAGAGGCCGGTCAGAAAAGCAGATCCTCGGCAGCAGCGTCGGCAACGGGAGCACGGCGGGCCAGTGGAGCATGGCGGCCTGAGGAAGCAGCACGGGCCCGGGGAGCGGCGCACGTCGGTCAGAGCAGAGCGCAGACCCTAGGTAGCGGCGGTGGCCAGAGGGAGCAGCGCAGGCCGATGGAGCTCTGGTGGCTTAAGGAAGCAGCCCGGGCCAGTCAGAGCGGCGCAGGGGAGCGGGTGCCACGCAGGTCGGACGGAGCAGCCCAGGCCACAGGGTGCAGCGGTGGCCAGACGGGCAGCGAAGGCAGCGGGCGCAACACAGTCTGTGGTGGCAGTGCAGGCCTTGGCGCAGAGCATGTCGTCGGCGCGCGCAGGCAGTGGGCGCACAGCGGGCTGTGGGCCCGCAGCGGGCAGTGGGAGGACAACGGGCAGTGGGAGCAGCACATGCGGTCGGAGCAGCACCGACCTGACGCAGCAGGCGGCCAGAGGGTGAAGCGGAGACCAGAGGCAGCGCAGGCGGCAGAGAGCAGGGCAGGAAGGACGGAGAGCAGCACGGGCCGGAGGGAGCGGCGCACACCACAGAGAGGAGAGCGGGGCGGGGGGGAGAGGGAGCAGCGCGGGGCAGAGCGAGCAGCGCAGGCGAGCAGGGCAGGGGGGGCAGCGCAGGCCGCAGGGAGCAGTGGAAGGAGCAGCGCACATGAGAGGGAGCAGCACGGGCCGGAGGGACAGGGTGGAGGGCAGAGGGAGGAGCAAAGGCCAGAAGGAGCAGCGCAGGACATAGGGAGCAGCGCAGGGCTGGGGCAGCAGCGCAGGCCGGAGGGAGCAGCGCGGGCCGCGGAGGGAGCGCAGGGCGATGGGTGCAGCGCAGGGCAGGGGGAGCAGCGCAGGCGTGAGGCAGCAGCGCAGGACGAAGGGAGCGGCGCTGGGCATAGGGAGCAGCGCAGGCAGGCCTGGGGGTGCAGCGCGGGCCGCGGAGGGAGCAGCACAGGCCGGAGGGAGGGGTGGAGGGGAGAGGGAGGTGCAAAGGCCACAAGGAGCAGCGCAGGGCATAGGGAGCAGAGCAGGGCTGGGGGGAGCAGCGGGTGGGTGCAGCGCAGGGCAGGGGGAGCAGCGCAGGCGTGAGGCAGCAACGCAGGGCTTAGGGAGGGAGCAGCGCTGGGCATAGGGAGAGCAGGCAGGCGGGTGGGCGGGGCGGAGGGAGGAGCGCAGCGGTGGGTGCAGCGCAAGGCAGGGGGAGCAGCGCGGGCCTGGGGGTGCAGCGCAGGCCGGAGGGAGAGCAGCGGGCCAGAGGAAGCAGCTCAGCCGGGAGGCGGAAGCGCACGCCTGCGGAAGGAGCGAAGGAGCGCAAGACACAGGGAGCAACAGAGGTCCGCGGGAGCAGCGCAGATCAGTGGGAGCAGCACAGGCGAGAGACAGAGAGAAGCGGAGTCAAGAAGCAGCGCAGGGGGGCCGGCGGACAGGCTGCAGGGAGCAGCGCAGCCTTGGGGGAGCGGCGCAGACCGGGGGGAGCAGCGGAGGTGAGAGGGAGGAGGAAGGCCACACGGAGCAGCAGCAGCAGCAGCGCAGAGCAGAGGGAGCAGCGCAAAGCAAAGGGAGCGGCGCAAGCCAGAGGGAGGAGTGCCCACGGGAGCAGGGCAGGGTGGTGGGAGCAGCGCAGGGCGTTAGGAGCAGCGCAGGCTGATGGCAGTAGCGGAGGGAGCAGCGGGGCCCGGAAGGAGGAGCGCAGGCAGTGGCGCGGCACAGGGCAGAGGGCGCGGCGCGGGCAGCGGGAGCACAGCGGGCTGTGGGACCTCAGCCGGCAGTGGGCGCACAACAGGCAGTGACGACGACGGGCAGTGGGGGCACAGCAGGCAGCGGCAGCACTGCGGGCTGCTCAGAGCAGCACAGGTAACAGGCAGCAGCGCAGGCCAGTGGGGGCAGCACAGGTCACTGCGGGGAGACCAGGCTGGGGAGCAGCACAGAGCACAGGCAGCAGCAGTGGCCTCAGGGAGTATTGCAGGCAGGGGGAGGACGGCAGGCAGGGGGAGGACAGCAGGCAGTGTGGGAGGACAGCAGGCAGGGGGAGCACGGCAGGCAGTGGGGGGACAACAGGCAGTGGGGACACAACAGGCAGTGGGGGGGACAACAGGCAGTGGGAGCAGCACAGGCCGGTCAGAGCAGCACAGAAGACAGGCAGCAGGGGTGAGGAGGGGAGCAGGCGTGGAAGCAGAGCAGGCAGAGCAGGGCGAGGCAGCGGGCGTGAGGGAGGGAGAGGCGACGAGCAGAAGGCAGTGGGAGCGGCCCAGGCGGCGGAGCAGCGCACACCACCGGCAGGGCGGTGGCCAGCGAGGGCAGGGCAGGCCGATGGAGCACGACGGCGAGGAAGCAGCCCAGGCCAGTGGGAACAGAGCAGGGCAGGCGGTGCGCAACGCAGGTTGCTCAGAGCAGCGGAGACTACGGGAAGCAGCGGTGGCCAGAGGGAGAAGTGGCGGCTGAGGGTGCGCAGCGGTGGCCACGGGGAGCAGCGCAGGCCAACGGAGCCCCCGTGCTTAAGGAAGCAGCAGCCCAGGCCAATCGGAGCAGCGCAGGTGAGCGTGAGCAACGCAGGTCGGATGGGAGCAGCGCGGCCATAGAGTGCGGCGGTGGCCAGAGGTCAGCGAAGGCGGTGGGCGCAGAAGAGAGAGATGGCGGGGCGCGGCGCAGGCAGCGGGCCCACAGCGGGCAGTGGACGTCAACAGGCCGCGGGAGCTCAGAAGCCAGCGGGCGCACCAAAGGCAGTGGGCACGCAACAGGCAGGGGGATCTTCAAAAGGCAGTGGGAGCCCGACACGCGGGTGGGAGCACGACAGGCCGTGGGAGCAGCACAGGCCGGTCAGGGCAGCACGCACCATCGGCAGCAGCGGTGGCCAACGGGAGCACGGCAGGCGAATGGAGCATGGCGGCCTGAGAGGAAGCGGCACGGGCCAGTGGGAGCAGCGCAGGTCGATCAGAGCAGCAAAGATCATAGGGAGCGGCGGTGGCCAGAGGGAGCAGCGCAGGCGAGAGGGAGCAGCGCAGGCCAATGGAGCGGCGGGGGCTGAAGGAAGCAGCCCAGGCCAGGCAGAGCAGCGCACGTCACTGTGCGGAGCGAGGAGGTCGGTCAGAGCAGCGCAGACCGTAGGCAGCAGCGGTGGCCAGAGGGAGCAGCGGTGCCCGGAGGGAACGGCGCAGGCCAGAGGATGCAGTGCAGGCCAAAGGGCAACGGTGGGCCGAAGAACCAGCACAGGCCAGTGGGAGCAGCACAGGTCGCCGTGGGGTGAGCACGTTGGGGAGCAGCACAGGGCACAGGCGGCGGCAGTGGCCTCAGGGAGTATTGCAGGCAGTGGGCACGGCGCAGGCTGCGGGAATACGGCAGGCAGGATGAGTACAATAGGCGGGGGGGGGGGGTACAACTGGGGGGGGCACAACAGGCAGTGGGGGGCACCGCAGGCTGTGGGGGGACAACAGGCTTTGGGGGGCACAACAGGCTGGGGGGGCACAACAGGCAGGGGGGCAACACAGGCTGTGGGGGACAACAGGCAGGGGGGCACCACAGGCTGTGGGGGGACAACAGGCAGTGGGGGCACCACAGGCTGTGAGGGGGACAACAGGCAGTGGGGGCACCACAGGCTGTGGGGGACCACAGGCAGTGGGGGCACAACAACAGGCTGTGGGGAGACAACAGGCTGTGGGGGGCACAACAGGCTGTGGGAGACAACAAGTAGTGGGGGCACCACAGCTGTGGGGGGACAAGAGGCTGTGGGGGGCACAACAGGCTGTGGGGAGACAACAAGTAGTGGGGGCACCACAGCCTGTGGGGGGGGACAACAGGCAGTGGGGGGCACAACAGGCTGTGGGGGGCACAACAGGCAGTGGGGGCACCACAGCCTGTGGGGGGACAGCAGGCTGTGGGGGGCACAACAGGCTGTGGGGGGGCAAAGGCTGTAGGGGGGCACAACAGGCAGTGGGAGCAGCACAGGCCGGTCAGAGCAGCACAGGTCCTAGGCAGCAGGGGTGCCAGGAGGAAGCCGTCCAGGCCAGTTGGCGAGAGAGGCAGTGGCAGGGCACGCAGCGGGGTGTGCAGCAGGCTTCGGGAGCACGGCAGGCAGTGGGCGCGCGACAGGCGGCGGGAACACAGCAGGCAGTGAGGGGACAGCAGGCGTTGGGATCACAACCGGCAGTGGGGGGAGGCAACGAGCGCGGGAGCACAACAGGCAGTGGCGGCACAACAGGCAGGGGAGCAGCAGAGGGCCGGTCAGAGAAACGCAGATCGGCAGCGAAGCAGCGTCGGCCAACGGGAGCACGGGGGCAGTGGAGCATGGCGGCCTGAGGAAGCAGCACGGGCCCGTGGGGAGCGGCGCACGTCGGTCAGAGCAGCGCAGACCCTAGGTAGCGGCGGTGGCCAGAGGGAGCAGCGCAGGCCGATGGAGCTCTGGTGGCTTAAGGAAGCAGCCCGGGCCAGTCAGAGCGGCGCAGGGGAGCGGGTGCCACGCAGGTCGGACGGAGCAGCCCAGGCCACAGGGGTGCAGCGGTGGCCAGACGGGCAGCGAAGGCAGCGGGCGCAACACAGTCTGTGGTGGCAGTGCAGGCCTTGGCGCAGAGCATGTCGTCGGCGCGCGCAGGCAGTGGGCGCACAGGGCTGTGGGCCCGCAGCGGGCAGGGTGGGAGGACAACGGGCAGTGGGAGCAGCACATGCGGTCGGAGCAGCACCGACCTGACGCAGCAGAGGCGGCCAGAGGGTGAAGCGGAGACCAGAGGCAGCGCAGGCGGCAGAGAGCAGGGCAGGAAGGACGGAGCAGCACGGGCCGGAGGAGGGAGCGGCGCACACCACAGAGAGGAGAGCGGGGCGGGGGGGAGAGGGAGCAGCGGGGCAGGCAGCAGAGCGAGCAGCGCGGGCAGAGCGAGCAGCGCAGGGCAGGGGCAGGGGGAGAGCAGTGGAAGGAGCAGCGCACATGAGAGGGAGCAGCACAGGCCGGAGGAGGACAGGGTGGAGGGCAGAGGGAGGAGCAAAGGCCAGAGAGAGCAGCGCAGGACATAGGGAGCAGCGCAGGGCTGGGGCAGCAGCGCAGGCCGGAGGGAGCAGCGCGGGCCGCGGAGGGAGCGCAGGGCGATGGGTGCAGCGCAGGGCAGGGGGAGCAGCGCAGGCGTGAGGCAGCAGCGCAGGACGAAGGGAGCGGCGCTGGGCATAGGGAGCAGCGCAGGCAGGCCTGGGGGTGCAGCGCGGGCCGCGGAGGGAGAGCAGCACAGGCCGGAGGGAGGGGTGGAGGGGAGAGGGAGGTGCAAAGGCCACAAGGAGCAGCGCAGGGCATAGGGAGCAGAGCAGGGGGGGGAGCAGAGCGCGGTGGGTGCAGCGCAGGGCAGGGGGAGCAGGCGAGGAGGACAGCAACGCAGGGCTTAGGGAGCAGCGCTGGGCATAGGGAGCAGCGCAGGGGGGGTGCAGCGGGCCGCGGAGGGAGCGCAGCGCGGTGGGTGCAGCGCAAGGCAGGGGGAGCAGCGCGGGCCTGGGGGTGCAGGCAGGGGGAGGGAGCAGCGCGGGCCAGAGGAAGCAGCTCAGCCGGGAGGCGGAAGCGCACGCCTGCGGAAGGAGCGAAGGAGCGCAAGACACAGGGAGCAACAGAGGTCCGCGGGAGCAGCGCAGATCAGTGGGAGCAGCACAGGCGAGAGACAGAGAGAAGCGGAGTCAAGAAGCAAGAAGCAGCGAGGGGGGCCGGCGGACAGGCTGCAGGGAGCAGCGCAGCCTTGGGGAGCGGCGCAGAGGGGGGAGCAGCGGAGGTGAGAGGGAGGAGGAAGGCCACAGGAGCAGCAGCAGCAGCAGCAGCGCAGAGCAGAGGGAGCAGCGCAAAGCAAAGGGAGCGGCGCAAGCCAGAGGGAGGAGTGCATCCCACGGGAGCAGGGCAGGGTGGTGGGAGCAGCGCAGGGCGTTAGGAGCAGCGCAGGCTGATGGCAGTAGCGGAGGGAGCAGGGGGCCCGGAAGGAGGAGCGCAGGCAGTGGCGCGGCACAGGCAGAGGGCGCGGCGCGGGCAGCGGGAGCACAGCGGGCTGTGGGACCTCAGCCGGCAGTGGGCGCACAACAGGCAGTGACGACGACGGGCAGTGGGGGCACAGCAGGCAGCGGCAGCACTGCGGGCTGCTCAGAGCAGCACAGGTAACAGGCAGCAGCGCAGGCCAGTGGGGGCAGCCACAGGTCACTGCGGGGAGACCAGGCTGGGGAGCAGCACAGAGCACAGGCAGCAGCAGTGGCCTCAGGGAGTATTGCAGGCAGGGGGAGGACGGCAGGCAGGGGGAGGACAGCAGGCAGTGTGGAGGACAGCAGGCAGGGGGAGCACGGCAGGCAGTGGGGGGGACAACAGGCAGTGGGGACACAACCAGGCAGTGGGGGGGACAACAGGCAGTGGGAGCAGCACAGGCCGGTCAGAGCAGCACAGAAGACAGGCAGCAGGGGTGCCAGGAGGCGGAAAGCAGCGCAGGGCAGCTGGCGAGCGCTAGGCAGCGGGCGTGCAGCAGGCAGCGGGATAGCGAAGCAGGCAGTGGGAGCGGCCCAGGCCGGTCGGACGCAGCGCACACACCGGCAGCGGCGGTGGCCAGCGAGGGCAGGGCAGGCCGATGGAGCACGACGGCCCGAGGAAGCAGCCCAGGCCAGTGGGAACAGAGCAGGGCAGGCGTGCGCAACGCAGGTTGCTCAGAGCAGCCGGAGGAGACTACGGGAAGCAGCGGTGGCCAGAGGGAGAAGTGGCGGCTGAGGGTTGCAGCGGTGGCCATGGGAGCAGCGCAGGCCAACGGAGCCCAGGTGGCTCTAAGGAAGCAGCAGCAGCCCAGGCCAATCGGAGCAGCGCAGGTGAGCGTGAGCAACGCAGGTCGGATGGGAGCAGCGCAGGCCATAGAGTGCGGCGGTGGCCAGGACGGTCAGCGAAGGCGGTGGGCGCAGAAGAGATGGCGGGCGCGGCGCAGGCAGCGGGCCCACAGCGGGCAGTGGACGCTCAACAGGCCGCGGGAGCTCAGAAGCCAGCGGGCGCACCAAAGGCAGTGGGCCACGCAAAGGCAGGGGGATCTTCAAAAGGCAGTGGGAGCCCGACACGCGGTGGGGGAGCACGACAGGCCGTGGGAGCAGCACAGGCCGGTCAGGGCAGCACGCACCATCGGCAGCAGCCGGGGGTGGCCCAACGGGAGCACGGCAGGCGAATGGAGCATGGCGGCCTGAGGAAGCAGGCACGGGCCAGTGGGAGCAGCGCAGGTCGATCAGAGCAGCAAAGATCATAGGGAGCGGCGGTGGCCAGAGGGGAGCAGCGCAGGCGAGAGGGAGCAGCGCAGGCCAATGGAAGCGGCGGGGGCTGAAGGGAAGCAGCCCAGGCCAGCAGAGCAGCGCAGTCACTGTGCGGAGCGATGCGGAGGTCGGTCAGAGCAGCGCAGACCGTAGGCAGCAGCGGTGGCCAGAGGGAGCAGCGGTGCCCGGAGGAACGGCGCAGGCCAGAGGATTGCAGTGCAGGCCAAAGGGCAACGGTGGCCGAAGAGAACCAGCACAGGCCAGTGGGAGCAGCACAGGTCGCCGTGGGGTGAGCACGTTGGGGAGCAGCACAGGGCACAGGCGGCGGCAGTGGCCTCAGGGAGTATTGCAGGCAGTGGGCACGGCGCAGGCTGCGGGAATACGGCAGGCAGGATGCGTACAATAGGCGGGGGGGGGGGGGGGTACAAACTGGGGGGGGCACAACAGGCAGTGGGGGGCACCGCAGGCTGTGGGGGGACAACAGGCTTTGGGGGGCACAACAGGCTGGGGGGGCACAACAGGCAGGGGGGCAACACAGGCTGTGGGGGGACAACAGGCAGGGGGGCACCACAGGCTGTGGGGGGACAACAGGCAGTGGGGGGCACCACAGGCTGTGAGGGGGACAACAGGCAGTGGGGGCACCACAGGCTGTGGGGGACCACAGGCAGTGGGGGCACAACAAACAGGCTGTGTGGGGAGACAACAGGCTGTGGGGGGCACAACAGGCTGTGGGGGGAGACAACAAGTAGTGGGGGCACCACAGCCTGTGGGGGGACAAGAGGCTGTGGGGGGCAACAACAGGCTGTGGGGAGGACAACAAGTAGTGGGGGCACCACAGCCTGTGGGGGGGAAACAGGCAGTGGGGGGCACAACAGGCTGTGGGGGGGCACAACAGGCAGTGGGGGCACCACAGCCTGTGGGGGGACAGCAGGCTGTGGGGGGCACAACAGGCTGTGGGGGGGCACAACAGGCTGTAGGGGGGCACAACAGGCAAGTGGGAGGCAGCACAGGCCGGTCAGAGCAGCATCAGGTCCTAGGCAGCAGGGGTGCCAGGAGGAAGCCGTCCAGGCCAGTTGGCGAGCGCAAGGCAGTGGCACAGCGCACGCAGCGGGCGTGCAGCAGGCTTCGGGAGCACGGCAGGCAGGGGCGCGCGGACAGGCGGCGGGAAACACAGGCAGGCAGTTGAGGGGAAGCCGGCGTTGGGATCACAACCGGCAGTGGGGAGGCAACGAGCGCGGGAGCACAACAGGGCAGTTGGGAAGCAGCAGAGGCCGGTCAGAGAAACGCAGATCCTCGGTAGCAGCGTCGGCCAACGGGAGGCACGGCGGGCCAGTGGAGCATGGCGGCCTGAGGAAGCAGCACGGGCCCGTGGGAGCGGCGGCACGTCGGTCAGAGCAGCGCAGACCCTAGGTAGCGGCGGTGGCCAGAGGGAGCAGCGCAGGGCCGATGGAGCCTCTGGTGGCTTAAGGAAGCAGCCCGGGCCAGTCAGAGCGGCGCAGGGGAGCGGGGTGCCACGCAGGTCGGGACGGAGCAGCCCAGGCCACAGGGTGCAGCGGTGGCCAGACGGGCAGCGAAGGCAGCGGGCGCAACACAGTCTGTGGTGGCAGTGCAGGCCTTGGCGCAGAGCATGTCGTCGGCGCCGCGCAGGCAGTGGGCGCACAGCGGGCTGTGGGCCCGCAGCGGGCAGTGGGAGGACAACCGGGCAGTGGGAGCAGCACATGCGGTCGGAGCAAGCCGCACCGACCTGACGCAGCAGAGGCGGCCAGAGGGTGAAGCGGAGACCAGAGGCAGCGCAGGCGGCAGAGAGCAGGGCAGGAAGGACGGAGCAGCACGGGCCGGAGGGAGCGGCGCACACCACAGAGAGGAGAGCGGGGGCGGGGGGGAGAGGGAGCAGCGCGGCGGCAGAGCGAGCAGGAGCAGAGCGAGCGGCAGGCGAGCAGGGCAGGGGGGGCAGCGCAGGCCGCAGGGAGCAGTGGAAGGAGCAGCGCACATGAGAGGGAGCAGCACAGGCCGGAGGGACAGGGTGGAGTGCAGAGGGAGGAGCAAAGGCCAGAAGGAGCAGCGCAGGACATAGGGAGCAGCGCAGGGCTGGGGCAAGCAGCGCAGGCCGGAGGGAGCAGCGCGGGCCGCGGAGGGAGCGCAGGGCGATATGGGTGCAGCGCAGGGCAGGGGGAGCAAGCGCAGGCGTGAGGCAGCAGCGCAGGACGAAGGGAGCGGCGCTGGGCATAGGGAGCAGCGCAGGCAGGCCTGGGGGTGCAGCGCGGGCCGCGGAGGGAGCAGCACAGGCCGGAGGGAGGGGTGGAGGGGAGAGGGAGGTGCAAAGGCCACAAGGAGCAGCGCAGGGCATAGGGAGCAGAGCAGGCTGGGGGAGCAGCGCGTGGGTGCAGCGCAGGGCAGGGGGAGCAGCAGGCGTGAGGCAGCAACGCAGGGCTTAGGGAGCAGCGCTGGGCATAGGGAGCAGCGCAGGCCTGCGGGTGCAGCGAGGGCCGCGGAGGGAGCGCAGAGCGGTGGGTGCAGCGCAAGGCAGGGGGAGCAGCGAGGGCCTGGGGGTGCAGCGCAGGCCGGAGGGAGCAGCGCGGGCCAGAGGAAGCAGCTCAGGGAGGCGGAAGCGCACGCCTGCGGAAGGAGCGAAGGAGCGCAAGACACAGGGAGCAACAGAGGTCCGCGGGAGCAGCGCAGATCAGTGGGAGCAGCACAGGCGAGAGACAGAGAGAAGCGGAGTCAAGAAGCAGCGCAGGGGGGGGCGGACAGGCTGCAGGGAGCAGCGCAGCCTTGGGGAGCGGCGCAGACCGGGGGGAGCAGCGGAGGTGAGAGGGAGGAGGAAGGCCACACGGAGCAGCAGCAGCAGCAGCAGAGCGCAGAGCAGAGGGAGCAGCGCAAAGCAAAGGGAGCGGCGCAAGCCAGAGGGAGGAGTGCATCCCACGGGAGCAGGGCAGGGTGGTGGGAGCAGCGCAGGGCGTTAGGAGCAGCGCAGGCTGATGGCAGTAGCGGAGGGAGCAGAGCGGGGCCCGGAAGGAGGAGCGCAGGCAGTGGCGCGGCACAGGCAGAGGGCGCGGCGGCGCGGGCAGGGGAGCACAGCGGGCTGTGGGACCTCAGCCGGCAGTGGGCGCACAACAGGCAGTGACGACGACGGGCAGTGGGGGCACAGCAGGCAGCGGCAGCACTGCGGGCTGCTCAGAGCAGCACAGGTAACAGGCAGCAGCGCAGGCCAGTGGGGCAGCACAGGTCACTGCGGGGAGACCAGGCTGGGGAGCAGCACAGAGCACAGGCAGCAGCAGTGGCCTCAGGGAGTATTGCAGGCAGGGGGAGGACGGCAGGCAGGCAGGGGGAGGACAGCAGGCAGTGTGGGAGGACAGCAGGCAGGGGGAGCACGGCAGGCAGTGGGGGGACAACAGGCAGTGGGGACACAACAGGCAGTGGGGGGGAAACGGCAGTGGGAGCAGCACAGGCCGGTCAGAGCAGCACAGAAGACAGGCAGCAGGGGTGCCAGGAGGAAGCAGCGCAGGGCAGCTGGCGAGCGCAGGCAGCGGGCGTGCAGCAGGCAGCGGGAGCGCAGCAGGCAGTGGGAGCGGCCCAGGCCGGTCGGAGCAGCGCACACCACCGGCAGCGGCGGTGGCCAGCGAGGGCAGGGCAGGCCGATGGAGCACGACGGCCCGAGGAAGCAGCCCAGGCCAGTGGGAACAGAGCAGGGCAGGCGTGCGCAACGCAGGTTGCTCAGAGCAGCGGAGACTACGGGAAGCAGCGGTGGCCAGAGGGAGAAGTGGCGGCTGAGGGTGCAGCGGTGGCCACGGGGAGCAGCGCAGGCCAACGGAGCCCCCGTGGCTTAAGGAAGCAGCAGCCCAGGCCAATCGGAGCAGCGCAGGTGAGCGTGAGCAACGCAGGTCGGATGGAGCAGCGCAGGCCATAGAGTGCGGCGGTGGCCAGACGGTCAGCGAAGGCGGTGGGCGCAGAAGAGATGGCGGGCGCGGCGCAGGCAGCGGGCCCACAGCGGGCAGTGGACGCTCAACAGGCCGCGGGAGCTCAGAAGCCAGCGGGCGCACCAAAGGCAGTGGGCACGCAACAGGCAGGGGGATCTTCAAAAGGCAGTGGGAGCCCGACACGCGGTGGGAGCACGACAGGCCGTGGGAGCAGCACAGGCCGGTCAGGGCAGCACGCACCATCGGCAGCAGCGGTGGCCAACGGGAGCACGGCAGGCGAATGGAGCATGGCGGCCTGAGGAAGCGGCACGGGCCAGTGGGAGCAGCGCAGGTCGATCAGAGCAGCAAAGATCATAGGGAGCGGCGGTGGCCAGAGGGAGCAGCGCAGGCGAGAGAGGGAGCAGCGCAGGCCAATGGAGCGGCGGGGGCTGAAGGAAGCAGCCCAGGCCAGGCAGAGCAGCGCACGTCACTGTGCGGAGCGAGCGGAGGTCGGTCAGAGCAGCGCAGACCGTAGGCAGCAGCGGTGGCCAGAGGGAGCAGCGGTGCCCGGAGGGAACGGCGCAGGCCAGAGGATGCAGTGCAGGCCAAAGGGCAACGGTGGCCGAAGAACCAGCACAGGCCAGTGGGAGCAGCACAGGTCGCCGTGGGGTGAGCACGTTGGGGAGCAGCACAGGGCACAGGCGGCGGCAGTGGCCTCAGGGAGTATTGCAGGCAGTGGGCACGGCGCAGGCTGCGGGAATACGGCAGGCAGGATGAGTACAATAGGCGGGGGGGGGGGGGGTACAACTGGGGGGGCACAACAGGCAGTGGGGGCACCGCAGGCTGTGGGGGGACAACAGGCTTTGGGGGGCACAACAGGCTGGGGGGGCACAACAGGCAGGGGGGCAACACAGGCTGTGGGGGGACAACAGGCAGGGGGGCACCACAGGCTGGGGGGACAACAGGCAGGGGGGCACCACAGGCTGTGAGGGGGACAACAGGCAGTGGGGGCACCACAGGCTGTGGGGGACCACAGGCAGTGGGGGCACAACAACAGGCTGTGGGGAGACAACAGGCTGTGGGGGGCACAACAGGCTGTGGGGAGACAACAAGTAGTGGGGGCACCACAGCCTGTGGGGGGACAAGAGGCTGGGGGGCACAACAGGCTGTGGGGAGACAACAAGTAGTGGGGGCACCACAGCCTGTGGGGGGACAACAGGCAGTGGGGGGCACAACAGGCTGTGGGGGGGCACAACAGGCAGTGGGGGCACCACAGCCTGTGGGGGGACAGCAGGCTGTGGGGGGCACAACAGGCTGGGGGGGGCACAACAGGCTGTAGGGGGGCACAACAGGCAGTGGGAGCAGCACAGGCCGGTCAGAGCAGCACAGGTCCTAGGCAGCAGGGGTGCCAGGAGGAAGCCGTCCAGGCCAGTTGGCGAGCGCAGGCAGTGGCGCAGCGCACGCAGCGGGCGTGCAGCAGGCTTCGGGAGCACGGCAGGCAGTGGGCGCGCGACAGGCGGCGGGAACACAGCAGGCAGTGAGGGGACAGCAGGCGTTGGGATCACAACCGGCAGTGGGGAGGCAACGCCGCGGGAGCACAACAGGCAGTGGCGGCACAACAGGCAGGGGAGCAGCAGAGGCCGGTCAGAGAAACGCAGATCCTCGGCAGCAGCGTCGGCCAACGGGAGCACGGCGGGCCAGTGGAGCATGGCGGCCTGAGGAAGCAGCACGGGCCCGTGGGAGCGGCGCACGTCGGTCAGAGCAGCGCAGACCCTAGGTAGCGGCGGTGGCCAGAGGGAGCAGCGCAGGCCGATGGAGCTCTGGTGGCTTAAGGAAGCAGCCCGGGCCAGTCAGAGGCGCAGGGGAGAGGGTGGCCAGCAGGGGAAGGAGAGAGGCCACAGGGTGAGAGCGGTGGCCAGACGGGCAGCGAAGAAGGGGAGAAAAAACAGTGGGGGCGGAGGCAGGCGGCGAGAGAGCATGGCGTAGGCGCCGGCGCAGGCAGTGGGGCAAGCGGGCTGTGGGCCCGCAGGGGCAGTGGGAGGACAACAGGGCAGTGGGAGCAGCACATGCGGTCGGAGCAGCACCGACCTGACGCAGCAGAGGCGGCCAGAGGGTGAAGCGGAGACCAGAGGCAGCGCAGGCGGCAGAGAGCAGGGCAGGAAGGACGGAGCAGCACGGGCCGGAGGGGCGCACACCACAGAGAGAGAGAGGGGGCGGGGGGGGAGAGGGGCGCGGGGGCAGAGCGAGCAGCGCGGGGAGAGCGCAGCCAGCGCGGGGCAGGGGGCGGCAGCGCAGGCGCAGGGAGCAGTGGAAGGAGCAGCGCACATGAGAGGGAGCAGCACGGGCCGGAGGGACAGGGTGGAGGGCAGAGGGAGGAGCAAAGGCCAGAAGGAGCAGCGCAGGACATAGGGAGCAGCGCAGGGCTGGGGCAGCAGCGCAGGCCGGAGGAGCAGCGCGGGCCGCGGAGGGAGCAGCGGCGATGGGTGCAGCGCAGGGCAGGGGGAGCAGCGCAGGCGTGAGGCAGCAGCGCAGGACGAAGGGAGCGGCGCTGGGCATAGGGAGCAGCGCAGGCAGGCCTGGGGGTGGGGTGCAGCGCGGGCCGCGGAGGGAGCAGCACAGGCCGGAGGGAGGGAGGGGTGGAGGGGAGAGGGAGGTGCAAAGGCCACAAGGAGCAGCGCAGGGCATAGGGAGCAGAGCAGGGCTGGGGGAGCAGCGCGGTGGGTGCAGCGCAGGGCAGGGGGAGCAGCACGCAGGCGTGAGGCAGCAACGCAGGGCTTAGGGAGCAGCGCTGGGCATAGGGAGCAGCGCAGGCCTGCGGGTGCAGCGCGGGCGCGGAGGGAGCGCAGCGCGGTGGGTGCAGCGCAAGGCAGGGGGAGCAGCGCGGGCCTGGGGGTGCAGCGCAGGCCGGAGGGGAGCAGCGCGGGCCAGAGGAAGCAGCTCGGGAGGCGGAAGCGCACGCCTGCGGAAGGAGCGAAGGAGCGCAAGACACAGGGAGCAACAGAGGTCGCGGGAGCAGCGCAGATCAGTGGGAGCAGCACAGGCGAGAGAGACAGAGAGAAGCGGAGTCAAGAAGCAGCGCAGGGGGCCGGCGGACAGGCTGCAGGGAGCAGCGCAGCCTTGGGGGAGCGGCGCAGACCGGGGGGAGCAGCGGAGGTGAGAGGGAGGAGGAAGGCCACACGGAGCAGCAGCAGCAGCAGCGCAGAGCAGAGGGAGCAGCGCAAAGCAAAGGGAGCGGCGCAAGCCAGAGGGAGGAGTGCATCCCACGGGAGCAGGGCAGGTGGTGGGAGCAGCGCAGGGCGTTAGGAGCAGCGCAGGCTGATGGCAGTAGCGGAGGGAGCAGCGGGGCCCGGAAGGAGGAGCGCAGGCAGTGGCGCGGCACAGGCAGAGGGCGCGGCGCGGGCAGCGGGAGCACAGCGGGCTGTGGGACCTCAGCCGGCAGTGGGCGCACAACAGGCAGTGACGACGACGGGCAGTGGGGGCACAGCAGGCAGCGGCAGCACTGCGGGCTGCTCAGAGCAGCACAGGTAACAGGCAGCAGCGCAGGCCAGTGGGGGCAGCACAGGTCACTGCGGGGAGACCAGGCTGGGGAGCAGCACAGAGCACAGGCAGCAGCAGTGGCCTCAGGGAGTATTGCAGGCAGGGGGAGGACGGCAGGCAGGGGGAGGACAGCAGGCAGTGTGGGAGGACAGCAGGCAGGGGGAGCACGGCAGGCAGTGGGGGGACAACAGGCAGTGGGGACACAACAGGCAGTGGGGGGGACACAGGCAGTGGGAGCAGCACAGGCCGGTCAGAGCAGCACAGAAGACAGGCAGCAGGGGTGCCAGGAGGAAGCAGCGCAGGGCAGCTGGCGAGCGCAGGCAGCGGGCGGCAGCAGGCAGCGGGAGCGCAGCAGGCAGTGGGGAGCGGCCCAGGCCGGTCGGAGCAGCGCACACCACCGGCAGCGGCGGTGGCCAGCGAGGGCAGGGCAGGCCGATGGAGCACGACGGCCCGAGGAAGCAGCCCAGGCCAGTGGGAACAGAGCAGGGCAGGCGTGCGCAACGCAGGTTGCTCAGAGCAGCGGAGACTACGGGAAGCAGCGGTGGCCAGAGGGAGAAGTGGCGGCTGAGGGTGCAGCGGTGGCCACGGGGAGCAGCGCAGGCCAACGGAGCCCCCGTGGCTTAAGGAAGCAGCAGCCCAGGCCAATCGGAGCAGCGCAGGTGAGCGTGAGCAACGCAGGTCGGATGGAGCAGCGCAGGCCATAGAGTGCGGCGGTGGCCAGACGGTCAGCGAAGGCGGTGGGCGCAGAAGAGATGGCGGGCGCGGCGCAGGGCGGGCCCACAGCGGGCAGTGGACGCTCAACAGGCCGCGGGAGCTCAGAAGCCAGCGGGCGCACCAAAGGCAGTGGGCACGCAACAGGCAGGGGGATCTTCAAAAGGCAGTGGGAGCCCGACACGCGGTGGGAGCACGACAGGCCGGGGAGCAGCACAGGCCGGTCAGGGCAGCACGCACCATCGGCAGCAGGTGGCCAACGGGAGCACGGCAGGCGAATGGAGCATGGCGGCCTGAGGAAGCGGCACGGGCCAGTGGGAGCAGCGCAGGTCGATCAGAGCAGCAAAGATCATAGGGAGCGGCGGTGGCCAGAGGGAGCAGCGCAGGCGAGAGGGAGCAGCGCAGGCCAATGGAGCGGCGGGGGCTGAAGGAAGCAGCCCAGGCCAGGCAGAGCAGAGCAGCGTGCGGAGCGAGAGCGGAGGTCGGTCAGAGCAGCGCAGACCGTAGGCAGCAGCGGTGGCCAGAGGGAGCAGCGGTGCCCGGAGGGAACGGCGCAGGCCAGAGGATGCAGTGCAGGCCAAAGGGCAACGGTGGCCGAAGAAGAACCAGCACAGGCCAGTGGGAGCAGCACAGGTCGCCGTGGGGTGAGCACGTTGGGGAGCAGCACAGGGCACAGGCGGCGGCAGTGGCCTCAGGGAGTATTGCAGGCAGTGGGCACGGCGCAGGCTGCGGGAATACGGCAGGCAGGATGAGTACAATAGGCGGGGGGGGGGGGTACAAGGGGGGGGCACAACAGGCAGGGGGGCACCGCAGGCTGGGGGGACAACAGGCTTTGGGGGGCACAACAGGCTGGGGGGCACAACAGGCAGGGGGGCAACACAGGCTGTGGGGGGACAACAGGCAGGGGGGCACCACAGGCTGGGGGGGACAACAGGCAGTGGGGGCACCACAGGCTGTGAGGGGGACAACAGGCAGTGGGGGCACCACAGGCTGTGGGGGACCACAGGCAGTGGGGGCACAACAACAGGCTGTGGGGAGACAACAGGCTGTGGGGGGCACAACAGGCTGTGGGGAGACAACAAGTAGTGGGGGCACCACAGCCTGTGGGGGGACAAGAGGCTGTGGGGGGCACAACGGCTGTGGGGAGACAACAAGTAGTGGGGGCACCACAGCCTGTGGGGGACAACAGGCAGTGGGGGGCACAACAGGCTGTGGGGGGGCACAACAGGCAGTGGGGGCACCACAGCCTGTGGGGGGACAGCAGGCTGTGGGGGGCACAACAGGCTGTGTGGGGGGGCACAACAGGCTGTAGGGGGGCACAACAGGCAGTGGGAGCAGCACAGGCCGGTCAGAGCAGCACAGGTCCTAGGCAGCAGGGGTGCCAGGAGGAAGCCGTCCAGGCCAGTTGGCGAGCGCAGGCAGTGGCGCAGCGCACGCAGAGGGCGTGCAGCAGGCTTCGGGAGCACGGCAGGCAGTGGGCGCGCGACAGGCGGCGGGAACACAGCAGGCAGTGAGGGGACAGCAGGCGTTGGGATCACAACCGGCAGTGGGGAGGCAACGAGCCGCGGGAGCACAACAGGCAGTGGCGGCACAACACAGCAGGGGAGCAGCAGAGGCCGGTCAGAGAAACGCAGATCCTCGGCAGCAGCGTCGGCCAACGGGAGCACGGCGGGCCAGTGGAGCATGGCGGCCTGAGGAAGCAGCACGGGCCCGTGGGAGCGGCGCACGTCGGTCAGAGCAGCGCAGACCCTAGGTAGCGGCGGTGGCCAGAGGGAGCAGCAGGCCGATGGAGCTCTGGTGGCTTAAGGAAGCAGCCCGGGCCAGTCAGAGCGGCGCAGGGGAGCGGGTGCCACGCAGGTCGGACGGAGCAGCCCAGGCCACAGGGTGCAGCGGTGGCCAGACGGGCAGCGAAGGCAGCGGGCGCAACACAGTCTGTGGTGGCAGTGCAGGCCTTGGCGCAGAGCATGTCGTCGGCGCCGCGCAGGCAGTGGGCGCACAGCGGGCTGTGGGCCCGCAGCGGGCAGTGGGAGGACAACGGGCAGTGGGAGCAGCACATGCGGTCGGAGCAGCACCGACCTGACGCAGAGGCGGCCAGAGGGTGAAGCGGAGACCAGAGGCAGCGCAGGCGGCAGAGAGCAGGGCAGGAAGGACGGAGCAGCACGGGCCGGAGGGAGCGGCGCACACCACAGAGAGGAGAGCGGGGCGGGGGGAGAGGGAGCAGCGGGGGCAGAGCGAGCAGCGCAGGCAGCAGGCGGGGGGGGGCAGCGCAGGCCGCAGGGAGCAGTGGAAGGAGCAGCGCACATGAGAGGGAGCAGCACGGGCCGGAGGGACAGGGTGGAGGGCAGAGGGAGGAGCAAAGGCCAGAAGGAGCAGCGCAGGACATAGGGAGCAGCGCAGGGCTGGGGCAGCAGCGCAGGCCGGAGGGAGCAGCGCGGGCCGCGGAGGGAGCGCAGGGCGATGGGTGCAGCGCAGGGCAGGGGGAGCAGCGCAGGCGTGAGGCAGCAGCGCAGGACGAAGGGAGCGGCGCTGGGCATAGGGAGCAGCGCAGGCAGGCCTGGGGGTGCAGCGCGGGCCGCGGAGGGAGCAGCACAGGCCGGAGGGAGGGGTGGAGGGGAGAGGGAGGTGCAAAGGCCACAAGGGAGCAGCGCAGGGCATAGGGAGCAGAGCAGGGCTGGGGGAGCAGCGCGGTGGGTGCAGCGCAGGGCAGGGGGAGCAGCGGGCAGGCGGAGGCAGCAACGCAGGCTTAGGGAGCAGCGCTGGGCAGAAGGTAGGGAGCAGCGCAGGCCTGCGGGTGCAGCGCGGCCGCGGAGGGAGCGCAGCGCGGTGGTGCAGCGCAAGGCAGGGGGAGCAGCGCGGGCCTGGGGGTTGCAGCGCAGGCCGGAGGGGAGCAGCGCGGCCAGAGGAGCAGCTCAGCCGGGAGGCGGAAGCGCACGCCTGCGGAAGGAGCGAAGGAGCGCAAGACACAGGAGCAACAGAGGTCCGCGGGAGCAGCGCAGATCAGTGGAGCAGCACAGGCGAGAGAAGAGAGAAGCGGAGTCAGAAGCAGCGCAGGGGGGGCCGGCGGACAGGCTGCAGGGAGCAGCGCAGCCTTGGGGAGCGGAGCAGACCGGGGGAGCAGCGGAGGTGAGAGGGAGGAGGAAGGCCACACGGAGCAGCAGCAGCAGCAGCGCAGAGCAGAGGGAGCAGCGCAAAGCAAAGGGAGCGGCGCAAGCCAGAGGGAGGAGTGCATCCCACGGAGCAGGGCAGGGTGGTGGGAGCAGCGCAGGGCGTTAGGAGCAGCGCAGGCTGATGGCAGTAGCGGAGGGAGCAGCGGGGGCCCGGAAGGAGGGAGCGCAGGCAGTGGCGCGGCACAGGCAGAGGGCGCGGCGCGGGCAGCGGGAGCACAGCGGGCTGTGGGACCTCAGCCGGCAGTGGCGCACAAACAGGCAGTGACGACGACGGGCAGTGGGGGCACAGCAGGCAGCGGCAGCACTGCGGGCTGCTCAGAGCAGCAAGGTAACAGGCAGCAGCGCAGGCCAGTGGGGGGCAGCACAGGTCACTGCGGGGAGGACCAGGCTGGGGAGCAGCACAGAGCACAGGCAGCAGCAGTGGCCTCAGGGAGTATTGCAGGCAGGGGGAGGACGGCAGGCAGGGGGAGGACAGGCAGGCAGTGTGGGAGGACAGCAGGCAGGGGAGCACGGCAGGCAGTGGGGGGGACAACAGGCAGTGGGGGACACAACAGGCAGTGGGGGGGACAACAGGCAGTGGGAGCAGCACAGGCCGGTCAGAGCAGCACAGAAGACAGGCAGCAGGGGTGCCAGGAGGAAGCAGCGCAGGGCAGCTGGCGAGCGCAGGCAGCGGGCGTGCAGCAGGCCAGCGGGAGCGCAGCAGGCAGTGGAGCGGCCCAGGCCGGTCGGAGCAGCGCACACCACCGGCAGCGGCGGTGGGCCAGCGAGGGCAGGGCAGGCCGATGGAGCACGACGGGCCCGAGGAAGCAGCCAGGCCAGTGGGAACAGAGCAGGGCAGGCGTGCGCAACGCAGGTTGCTCAGAGCAGCGGAGACTACGGGAAGCAGCGGTGGCCAGAGGGAGAAGTGGCGGCTGAGGGTGCAGCGGTGCCACGGGGAGCAGCGCAGGCCAACGGAGCCCCCGTGGCTTAAGGAAGCAGCAGCCCAGGCCAATCGGAGCAGCGCAGGTGAGCGTGAGCAACGCAGGTCGGATGGAGCAGCGCAGGCCATAGAGTGCGGCGGTGGCCAGACGGTCAGCGAAGGCGGTGGGCGCAGAAGAGATGGCGGGCGCGGCGCAGGCAGCGGGCCCACAGCGGGCAGTGGACGCTCAACAGGCCGCGGGAAGCTCAGAAGCCAGCGGGCGCACCAAAGGCAGTGGGCACGCAACAGGCAGGGGGATCTTCAAAAGGCAGTGGGAGCCCGACACGCGGTGGGAGCACGACAGGCCGTGGGAGCAGCACAGGCCGGTCAGGGCAGCACGCACCATCGGCAGCAGCGGTGGCCAACGGGAGCACGGCAGGCGAATGGAGCATGGCGGCCTGAGGAAGCGGCACGGGCCAGTGGGAGCAGCGCAGGTCGATCAGAGCAGCAAAGATCATAGGGAGCGGCGGTGGCCAGAGGGAGCAGCGCAGGCGAGGAGGGAGCAGCGCAGGCCAATGGAGCGGCGGGGGCTGAAGGGAAGCAGCCCAGGCCAGGCAGAGCAGCGCACGTCACTGTGCGGAGCGAGCGGAGGTCGGTCAGAGCAGCGCAGACCGTAGGCAGCAGCGGGTGGCCAGAGGGAGCAGCGGTGCCCGGAGGGAACGGCGCAGGCCAGAGGATGCAGTGCAGGCCAAAGGGCAACGGTGGCCGAAGAACCAGCACAGGCCAGTGGGAGCAGCACAGGTCGCCGTGGGGTGAGCACGTTGGGGAGCAGCACAGGGCACAGGCGGCGGCAGTGGCCTCAGGGAGTATTGCAGGCAGTGGGCACGGCGCAGGCTGCGGGAATACGGCAGGCAGGATGAGTACAATAGGCGGGGGGGGGGGGGTACAACTGGGGGGGCACAACAGGCAGTGGGGGCACCGCAGGCTGTGGGGGGACACAGGCTTTGGGGGGCACAACAGGCTGGGGGGGCACAACAGGCAGGGGGCAAGGCAACACAGGCTGTGGGGGGACAACAGGCAGGGGGGCACCACAGGCTGTGGGGGGACAACAGGCAGTGGGGCACCACAGGCTGTGAGGGGGACAACAGGCAGTGGGGGCACCACAGGCTGTGGGGGACCACAGGCAGTGGGGGCACAACAACAGGCTGTGGGGAGACAACAGGCTGTGGGGGGCACAACAGGCTGTGGGGAGAGACAACAAGTAGTGGGGCACCACAGCCTGTGGGGGGACAAGAGGCTGTCGGGGGCAACAACAGGCTGTGGGGAGACAACAAGTAGTGGGGGCACCACAGCCTGTGGGGGGACAACAGGCAGTGGGGGGCACAACAGGCTTGTGGGGGGGCACAACAGGCAGTGGGGGCACCACAGCCTGTGGGGGGACAGCAGGCTGTGGGGCACAACAGGCTGTGGGGGGGGGCACAACAGGCTGTAGGGGGGCACAACAGGCAGTGGGAGCAGCACAGGCCGGTCAGAGCAGCAGCACAGGTCCTAGGCAGCAGGGGTTGCCAGGAGGAAGCCGTCAAGGCCAGTTGGCGAGCGCAGGCAGTGGCGCAGCGCACGCAGCGGGCGTGCAGCAGGCTTCGGGAGCACGGCAGGCAGTGGGGCGCGCGACAGGCGGCGGGAAACACAGCAGGCAGTGAGGGGACAGCAGGCGTTGGGATCACAAACCGGCAGTGGGGAGGGCAACGAGCCGCGGGGCACACAACAGGCAGTGGGCAGCAGAGCAGAGGCCGGTCAGAGAAACGCAGATCCTCGGTAGCAGCGTCGGCCAACGGGAGCACGGCGGGCCAGTGGAGCATGGCGGCCTGAGGAAGCAGCAACGGGCCCGTGGGAGCGGCGCACGTCGGTCAGAGCAGCGCAGACCCTAGGGTAGCGGCGGTGGCCAGAGGGAGCAGCGCAGGCCGATGGAGCTCTGGTGGCTTAAGGAAGCAGGCCCGGGCCAGTCAGAGCGGCGCAGGGGAGCGGGTGCCACGCAGGTCGGACGGAGCAGCCCAGGCCACAGGGTGCAGCTGTGGCCAGACGGGCAAGCGAAGGCAGCGGGCGCAACACAGTCTGTGGTGGCAGTGCAGGCCTTGGCGCAGAGCATGTCGTCGGCGCCGCGCAGGCAGTGGGCGCACAGCGGGCTGTGGGCCCGCAGCGGGCAGTGGGAGGACAACGGGCAGTGGGAGCAGCACATGCGGTCGGAGCAGCACCGACCTGACGCAGCAGAGGGCGGCCAGAGGGTGAAGCGGAGACCAGAGGCAGCGCAGGCGGCAGAGAGCAGGGCAGGAAGGACGGAGCAGCACGGGCCGGAGGGAGCGGCGCACACCACAGAGAGGAGAGCGGGGCGGGGGGAGAGGGAGCAGCGCGGGGCAGAGCGAGCAGCGCGGGGCAGAGCGAGCAGCGCAGGCGAGCAGGGCCAGGGGGGCAGCGCAGGCCGGCAGGGAGCAGTGGAAGGAGCAGCGCACATGAGAGGGAGCAGCCACGGCCGGAGGGACAGGGTGGAGGGCAGAGGGAGGAGCAAAGGCCAGAAGGAGCAGCGCAGGACATAGGGAGCAGCGCAGGGCTGGGGCAGCAGCGCAGGCCGGAGGGAGCAGCGCGGGCCGCGGAGGGGAGCGCAGGGCGATGGGTGCAGCGCAGGGCAGGGGGAGCAGCGCAGGCGTGAGGCAGCAGCGCAGGACGAAGGGAGCGGCGCTGGGCATAGGGAGCAGCGCAGGCAGGCCTGGGGGTGCAGCGCGGGCCGCGGAGGGAGCAGCACAGGCCGGAGGGAGGGGTGGAGGGGAGAGGGAGGTGCAAAGGCCACAAGGAGCAGCGCAGGGCATAGGGAGCAGAGCAGGGCTGGGGGAGCAGCGCGTGGGTGCAGCGCAGGGCAGGGGGAGCAGCGCAGGCGTGAGGCAGCAACGCAGGGCTTAGGGAGCAGCGCTGGGCATAGGGAGCAGCGCAGGCCTGCGGGTGCAGCGCGGGCCGCGGAGGGAGCGCAGCGCGGTGGGGTGCAGCGCAAGGCAGGGGGAGCAGCGCGGGCCTGGGGGTGCAGCGCAGGCCGGAGGGAGCAGCGCGGGCCAGAGGAAGCAGCTCAGCCGGGAGGCGGAAGCGCACGCCTGCGGAAGGAGCGAAGGAGCGCAAGACACAGGGAGCAACAGAGGTCCGCGGGAGCAGCGCAGATCAGTGGGAGCAGCACAGGCGAGAGACAGAGAAAGCGGAGTCAAGAAGCAGCGCAGGGGGGCCGGCGGACAGGCTGCAGGGAGCAGCGCAGCCTTGGGGGAGCGGCGCAGACCGGGGGGAGCAGCGGAGGTGAGAGGGAGGAGGAAGGCCACACGGAGCAGCAGCAGCAGCAGCGCAGAGCAGAGGGAGCAGCGCAAAGCAAAGGGAGCGGCGCAAGCCAGAGGGAGGAGTGCATCCCACGGGAGCAGGGCAGGGTGGTGGGAGCAGCGCAGGGCGTTAGGAGCAGCGCAGGCTGATGGCAGTAGCGGAGGGAGCAGCGGGGCCCGGAAGGAGGAGCGCAGGCAGTGGCGCGGCACAGGCAGAGGGCGCGGCGCGGGCAGCGGGAGCACAGCGGGCTGTGGGACCTCAGCCGGCAGTGGGCGCACAACAGGCAGTGACGACGACGGGCAGTGGGGGCACAGCAGGCAGCGGCAGCACTGCGGGCTGCTCAGAGCAGCACAGGTAACAGGCAGCAGCGCAGGCCAGTGGGGGCAGCACAGGTCACTGCGGGGAGACCAGGCTGGGGAGCAGCACAGAGCACAGGCAGCAGCAGTGGCCTCAGGGAGTATTGCAGGCAGGGGGAGGACGGCAGGCAGGGGGAGGACAGCAGGCAGTGTGGGAGGACAGCAGGCAGGGGGGAGCACGGCAGGCAGTGGGGGGACAACAGGCAGTGGGGACACAACAGGCAGTGGGGGGGACAACAGGCAGTGGGAGCAGCACAGGCCGGTCAGAGCAGCACAGAAGACAGGCAGCAGGGGTGCCAGGAGGAAGCAGCGCAGGGCAGCTGGCGAGCGCAGGCAGCGGGCGTGCAGCAGGCAGCGGGAGCGCAGCAGGCAGTGGGAGCGGCCCAGGCCGGTCGGAGCAGCGCACACCACCGGCAGCGGCGGTGGCCAGCGAGGGCAGGGCAGGCCGATGGAGCACGACGGCCCGAGGAAGCAGCCCAGGCCAGTGGGAACAGAGCAGGGCAGGCGTGCGCAACGCAGGTTGCTCAGAGCAGCGGAGACTACGGGAAGCAGCGGTGGCCAGAGGGAGAAGTGGCGGCTGAGGGTGCAGCGGTGGCCACGGGGAGCAGCGCAGGCCAACGGAGCCCCCGTGGCTTAAGGAAGCAGCAGCCCAGGCCAATCGGAGCAGCGCAGGTGAGCGTGAGCAACGCAGGTCGGATGGAGCAGCGCAGGCCATAGAGTGCGGCGGTGGCCAGACGGTCAGCGAAGGCGGTGGGCGCAGAAGAGATGGCGGGCGCGGCGCAGGCAGCGGGCCCACAGCGGGCAGTGGACGCTCAACAGGCCGCGGGAGCTCAGAAGCCAGCGGGCGCACCAAAGGCAGTGGGCACGCAACAGGCAGGGGGATCTTCAAAAGGCAGTGGGAGCCCGACACGCGGTGGGAGCACGACAGGCCGTGGGAGCAAGCACAGGCCGGTCAGGGCAGCACGCACCATCGGCAGCAGCGGTGGCCAACGGGAGCACGGCAGGCGAATGGAGCATGGCGGCCTGAGGAAGCGGCACGGGCCAGTGGGGAGCAGCGCAGGTCGATCAGAGCAGCAAAGATCATAGGGAGCGGCGGTGGCCAGAGGGAGCAGCGCAGGCGAGAGGGAGCAGCGCAGGCCAATGGAGCGGCGGGGGCTGAAGGAAGCAGCCCAGGCCAGGCAGAGCAGCGCACGTCACTGTGCGGAGCGAGCGGAGGTCGGTCAGAGCAGCGCAGACCGTAGGCAGCAGCGGTGGCCAGAGGGAGCAGCGGTGCCCGGAGGGAACGGCGCAGGCCAGAGGATGCAGTGCAGGCCAAAGGGCAACGGTGGCCGAAGAACCAGCACAGGCCAGTGGGAGCAGCACAGGTCGCCGTGGGGTGAGCACGTTGGGGAGCAGCACAGGGCACAGGCGGCGGCAGTGGCCTCAGGGAGTATTGCAGGCAGTGGGCACGGCGCAGGCTGCGGGAATACGGCAGGCAGGATGAGTACAATAGGCGGGGGGGGGGGTACAACTGGGGGGGGCACAACAGGCAGTGGGGGCACCGCAGGCTGTGGGGGGACAACAGGCTTTGGGGGGCACAACAGGCTGGGGGGGCACAACAGGCAGGGGGGCAACACAGGCTGTGGGGGGACAACAGGCAGGGGGGCACCACAGGCTGTGGGGGGACAACAGGCAGTGGGGGCACCACAGGCTGTGAGGGGGACAACAGGCAGTGGGGGCACCACAGGCTGTGGGGGACCACAGGCAGTGGGGGCACAACAACAGGCTGTGGGGAGACAACAGGCTGTGGGGGGGCACAACAGGCTGTGGGGAGACAACAAGTAGTGGGGGCACCACAGCCTGTGGGGGGACAAGAGGCTGTGGGGGGCACAACAGGCTGTGGGGAGACAACAAGTAGTGGGGGCACCACAGCCTGTGGGGGGACAACAGGCAGTGGGGGGCACAACAGGCTGTGGGGGGGCACAACAGGCAGTGGGGGCACCACAGCCTGTGGGGGGGACAGCAGGCTGTGGGGGGCACAACAGGCTGTGGGGGGGGCACAACAGGCTGTAGGGGGGCACAACAGGCAGTGGGAGCAGCACAGGCCGGTCAGAGCAGCACAGGTCCTAGGCAGCAGGGGTGCCAGGAGGAAGCCGTCCAGGCCAGTTGGCGAGCGCAGGCAGTGGCGCAGCGCACGCAGCGGGCGTGCAGCAGGCTTCGGGAGCACGGCAGGCAGTGGGCGCGCGACAGGCGGCGGGAACACAGCAGGCAGTGAGGGGACAGCAGGCGTTGGGATCACAACCGGCAGTGGGGAGGCAACGAGCCGCGGGAGCACAACAGGCAGTGGCGGCACAGGCAGGGGGAGCAGCAGAGGCCGTCAGAGAAACGCAGATCCTCGGCAGCAGCGTCGGCCAACGGGAGCACGGCGGGCCAGTGGAGCATGGCGGCCTGAGGAAGCAGCACGGGCCCGTGGGAGCGGCGCACGTCGGTCAGAGCAGCGCAGACCCTAGGTAGCGGCGGTGGCCAGAGGGAGCAGCGCAGGCCGATGGAGCTCTGGTGGCTTAAGGAAGCAGCCCGGGCCAGTCAGAGCGGCGCAGGGGAGCGGGTGCCACGCAGGTCGGACGGAGCAGCCCAGGCCACAGGGTGCAGCGGTGGCCAGACGGGCAGCGAAGGCAGCGGGCGCAACACAGTCTGTGGTGGCAGTGCAGGCCTTGGCGCAGAGCATGTCGTCGGCGCCGCGCAGGCAGTGGGCGCACAGCGGGCTGTGGGCCCGCAGCGGGCAGTGGGAGGACAACGGGCAGTGGGAGCAGCACATGCGGTCGGAGCAGCACCGACCTGACGCAGCAGAGGCGGCCAGAGGGTGAAGCGGAGACCAGAGGCAGCGCAGGCGGCAGAGAGCAGGGCAGGAAGGACGGAGCAGCACGGGCCGGAGGGAGCGGCGCACACCACAGAGAGGAGAGCGGGGCGGGGGGAGAGGGAGCAGCGCGGGGCAGAGCGAGCAGCGCGGGGCAGAGCGAGCAGCGCAGGCGAGCAGGGCAGGGGGGGCAGCGCAGGCCGCAGGGAGCAGTGGAAGGAGCAGCGCACATGAGAGGGAGCAGCACGGGCCGGAGGGACAGGGTGGAGGGCAGAGGGAGGAGCAAAGGCCAGAAGGAGCAGCGCAGGACATAGGGAGCAGCGCAGGGCTGGGGCAGCAGCGCAGGCCGGAGGGAGCAGCGCGGGCCGCGGAGGGAGCGCAGGGCGATGGGTGCAGCGCAGGGCAGGGGGAGCAGCGCAGGCGTGAGGCAGCAGCGCAGGACGAAGGGAGCGGCGCTGGGCATAGGGAGCAGCGCAGGCAGGCCTGGGGGTGCAGCGCGGGCCGCGGAGGGAGCAGCACAGGCCGGAGGGAGGGGTGGAGGGGGAGAGGGAGGTGCAAAGGCCACAAGGAGCAGCGCAGGGCATAGGGAGCAGAGCAGGGCTGGGGGAGCAGCGCGGTGGGTGCAGCGCAGGGCAGGGGGAGCAGCGCAGGCGTGAGGCAGCAACGCAGGGCTTAGGGAGCAGCGCTGGGCATAGGGAGCAGCGCAGGCCTGCGGGTGCAGCGCGGGCCGCGGAGGGAGCGCAGCGCGGTGGGTGCAGCGCAAGGCAGGGGGAGCAGCGCGGGCCTGGGGGTGCAGCGCAGGCCGGAGGGAGCAGCGCGGGCCAGAGGAAGCAGCTCAGCCGGGAGGCGGAAGCGCACGCCTGCGGAAGGAGCGAAGGAGCGCAAGACACAGGGAGCAACAGAGGTCCGCGGGAGCAGCGCAGATCAGTGGGAGCAGCACAGGCGAGAGACAGAGAGAAGCGGAGTCAAGAAGCAGCGCAGGGGGGCCGGCGGACAGGCTGCAGGGGAGCAGCGCAGCCTTGGGGGAGCGGCGCAGACCGGGGGGAGCAGCGGAGGTGAGAGGGAGGAGGAAGGCCACACGGAGCAGCAGCAGCAGCAGCGCAGAGCAGAGGGAGCAGCGCAAAGCAAAGGGAGCGGCGCAAGCCAGAGGGAGGAGTGCATCCCACGGGAGCAGGGCAGGGTGGTGGGAGCAGCGCAGGGCGTTAGGAGCAGCGCAGGCTGATGGCAGTAGCGGAGGGAGCAGCGGGGCCCGGAAGGAGGAGCGCAGGCAGTGGCGCGGCACAGGCAGAGGGCGCGGCGCGGGCAGCGGGAGCACAGCGGGCTGTGGGACCTCAGCCGGCAGTGGGCGCACAACAGGCAGTGACGACGACGGGCAGTGGGGGCACAGCAGGCAGCGGCAGCACTGCGGGCTGCTCAGAGCAGCACAGGTAACAGGCAGCAGCGCAGGCCAGTGGGGGGCAGCACAGGTCACTGCGGGGAGACCAGGCTGGGGAGCAGCACAGAGCACAGGCAGCAGCAGTGGCCTCAGGGAGTATTGCAGGCAGGGGGAGGACGGCAGGCAGGGGGAGGACAGGCAGGCAGTGGTGGGAGGACAGCAGGCAGGGGGAGCACGGCAGGCAGTGGGGGGACAACAGGCAGTGGGGACACAACAGGCAGTGGGGGGGGACAACAGGCAGTGGGAGCAGCACAGGCCGGTCAGAGCAGCACAGAAAGACAGGCAGCAGGGGTGCCAGGAGGAAGCAGCGCAGGGCAAGCTGGCGAGCGCAGGCAGCGGGCGTGCAGCAGGCAGCGGGAGCGCAGCAGGCAGTGGGAGCGGCCCAGGCCGGTCGGAGCAGCGCACACCACCGGCCAGCGGCGGTGGCCAGCGAGGGCAGGGCAGGCCGATGGAGCACGACGGCCCGAGGAAGCAGCCCAGGCCAGTGGGAACAGAGCAGGGCAGGCGTGCGCAACGCAGGTTGCTCAGAGCAGCGGAGACTACGGGAAGCAGCGGTGGCCAGAGGGAGAAGTGGCGGCTGAGGGGTGCAGCGGTGGCCACGGGGAGCAGCGCAGGCCAACGGAGCCCCCGTGGCTTAAGGAAGCAGCAGCCCAGGCCAATCGGAGCAGCGCAGGTGAGCGTGAGCAACGCAGGTCGGATGGAGCAGCGCAGGCCATAGAGTGCGGCGGTGGCCAGACGGTCAGGCGAAGGCGGTGGGCGCAGAAGAGATGGCGGGCGCGGCGCAGGCAGCGGGCCCACAGCGGGCAGTGGACGCTCAACAGGCCGCGGGAGCTCAGAAGCCAGCGGGCGCACCAAAGGCAGTGGGCACGCAACAGGCAGGGGGATCTTCAAAAGGCAGTGGGAGCCCGACACGCGGTGGGAGCACGACAGGCCGTGGGAGCAGCACAGGCCGGTCAGGGCAGCACGCACCATCGGCAGCAGCGGTGGCCAACGGGAGCACGGCAGGCGAATGGAGCATGGCGGCCTGAGGAAGCGGCACGGGCCAGTGGGAGCAGCGCAGGTCGATCAGAGCAGCAAAGATCATAGGGAGCGGCGGTGGCCAGAGGGAGCAGCGCAGGCGAGAGGGAGCAGCGCAGGCCAATGGAGCGGCGGGGGCTGAAGGAAGCAGCCCAGGCCAGGCAGAGCAGCGCACGTCACTGTGCGGAGCGAGCGGAGGTCGGTCAGAGCAGCGCAGACCGTAGGCAGCAGCGGTGGCCAGAGGGAGCAGCGGTGCCCGGAGGGAACGGCGCAGGCCAGAGGATGCAGTGCAGGCCAAAGGGCAACGGTGGCCGAAAGAACCAGCACAGGCCAGTGGGAGCAGCACAGGTCGCCGTGGGTGAGCACGTTGGGGAGCAGCACAGGGCACAGGCGGCGGCAGTGGCCTCAGGGAGTATTGCAGGCAGTGGGCACGGCGCAGGCTGCGGGAATACGGCAGGCAGGATGAGTACAATAGGCGGGGGGGGGGGTACAACTGGGGGGGGCACAACAGGCAGTGGGGGCACCGCAGGCTGTGGGGGGACAACAGGCTTTGGGGGGCACAACAGGCTGGGGGGGCACAACAGGCAGGGGGGCAACACAGGCTGTGGGGGGACAACAGGCAGGGGGGCACCACAGGCTGTGGGGGGACAACAGGCAGTGGGGGCACCACAGGCTGTGAGGGGGACAACAGGCAGTGGGGGCACCACAGGCTGTGGGGGACCACAGGCAGTGGGGGCACAACAACAGGCTGTGGGGAGACAACAGGCTGTGGGGGGCACAACAGGCTGTGGGGAGACAACAAGTAGTGGGGGCACCACAGCCTGTGGGGGGACAAGAGGCTGTCGGGGGGCACAACAGGCTGTGGGGAGACAACAAGTAGTGGGGGCACCACAGCCTGTGGGGGGGACAACAGGCAGTGGGGGGCACAACAGGCTGTGGGGGGGCACAACAGGCAGTGGGGGCACCACAGCCTGTGGGGGGACAGCAGGCTGTGGGGGGCACAACAGGCTGTGGGGGGGCACAACAGGCTGTAGGGGGGCACAACAGGCAGTGGGAGCAGCACAGGCCGGTCAGAGCAGCACAGGGTCCTAGGCAGCAGGGGTGCCAGGAGGAAGCCGTCCAGGCCAGTTGCGAGCGCAGGCAGTGGCGCAGCGCACGCAGCGGGCGTGCAGCAGGCTTCGGGAGCACGGCAGGCAGTGGGCGCGCGACAGGCGGCGGGAACACAGCAGGCAGTGAGGGGACAGCAGGCGTTGGGATCACAAACCGGCAGTGGGGAGGCAACGAGCCGCGGGAGCACAACAGGCAGTGGCGGCACAACAGCGGGGGAGCAGCAGAGGCCGGTCAGAGAAACGCAGATCCTCGGCAGCAGCGTCGGCCAACGGGAGCACGGCGGGCCAGTGGAGCATGGCGGCCTGAGGAAGCAGCACGGGCCCGTGGGAGCGGCGCACGTCGGTCAGAGCAGCGCAGACCCTAGGTAGCGGCGGTGGCCAGAGGGAGCAGCGCAGGCCGATGGAGCTCTGGTGGCTTAAGGAAGCAGCCCGGGCCAGTCAGAGCGGCGCAGGGGAGCGGGTGCCACGCAGGTCGGACGGAGCAGCCCAGGCCACAGGGTGCAGCGGTGGCCAGACGGGCAGCGAAGGCAGCGGGCGCAACACAGTCTGTGGTGGCAGTGCAGGCCTGGCGCAGAGCATGTCGTCGGCGCCGCGCAGGCAGTGGGCGCACAGCGGGCTGTGGCCCGCAGCGGGCAGTGGGAGGACAAACGGGCAGTGGGAGCAGCACATGCGGTCGGAGCAGCACCGACCTGACGCAGCAGAGGCGGCCAGAGGGTGAAGCGGAGACCAGAGGCAGCGCAGGCGGCAGAGAGCAGGGCAGGAAGGACGGAGCAGCACGGGCCGGAGGGAGCGGCGCACACCACAGAGAGGAGAGCGGGGCGGGGGGAGAGGGAGCAGCGCGGGGCAGAGCGAGCAGCGCGGGGCAGAGCGAGCAGCGCAGGCGAGCAGGGCAGGGGGGGCAGCGCAGGCCGCAGGGAGCAGTGGAAGGAGCAGCGCACATGAGAGGGAGCAGCACGGCCGGAGGGACAGGGTGGAGGGCAGAGGGAGGAGCAAAGGCCAGAAGGAGCAGCGCAGGACATAGGGAGCAGCGCAGGGCTGGGGCAGCAGCGCAGGCCGGAGGGAGCAGCGCGGGCCGCGGAGGGAGCGCAGGGCGATGGGTGCAGCGCAGGGCAGGGGGAGCAGCGCAGGCGTGAGGCAGCAGCGCAGGACGAAGGGAGCGGCGCTGGGCATAGGGAGCAGCGCAGGCAGGCCTGGGGGTGCAGCGCGGGCCGCGGAGGGAGCAGCACAGGCCGGAGGGAGGGGTGGAGGGGAGAGGGAGGTGCAAAGGCCACAAGGAGCAGCGCAGGGCATAGGGAGCAGAGCAGGGCTGGGGAGCAGCGCGGTGGGTGCAGCGCAGGGCAGGGGGAGCAGCGCAGGCGTGAGGCAGCAACGCAGGGCTTAGGGAGCAGCGCTGGGCATAGGGAGCAGCGCAGGCCTGCGGGTGCAGCGCGGGCCGCGGAGGGAGCGCAGCGCGGTGGGTGCAGCGCAAGGCAGGGGAGCAGCGCGGGCCTGGGGGTGCAGCGCAGGCCGGAGGGAGCAGCGCGGGCCAGAGGAAGCAGCTCAGCCGGGAGGCGGAAGCGCACGCCTGCGGAAGGAGCGAAGGAGCGCAAGACACAGGGAGCAACAGAGGTCCGCGGGAGCAGCGCAGATCAGTGGGAGCAGCACAGGCGAGAGACAGAGAGAAGCGGAGTCAAGAAGCAGCGCAGGGGGGCCGGCGGACAGGCTGCAGGGAGCAGCGCAGCCTTGGGGGAGCGGCGCAGACCGGGGGGAGCAGCGGAGGTGAGAGGGAGGAGGAAGGCCACACGGAGCAGCAGCAGCAGCAGCGCAGAGCAGAGGGAGCAGCGCAAAGCAAGGGAGCGGCGCAAGCCAGAGGGAGGAGTGCATCCCACGGGAGCAGGGCAGGGTGGTGGGAGCAGCGCAGGGCGTTAGGAGCAGCGCAGGCTGATGGCAGTAGCGGAGGGAGCAGCGGGGCCCGGAAGGAGGAGCGCAGGCAGTGGCGCGGCACAGGCAGAGGGCGCGGCGCGGGCAGCGGGAGCACAGCGGGCTGTGGGACCTCAGCCGGCAGTGGGCGCACAACAGGCAGTGACGACGACGGGCAGTGGGGGCACAGCAGGCAGCGGCAGCACTGCGGGCTGCTCAGAGCAGCACAGGTAACAGGCAGCAGCGCAGGCCAGTGGGGGCAGCACAGGTCACTGCGGGGAGACCAGGCTGGGGAGCAGCACAGAGCACAGGCAGCAGCAGTGGCCTCAGGGAGTATTGCAGGCAGGGGAGGACGC